>NC_134514.1:34221165-35505264 GCF_027942865.1 Odontesthes bonariensis
ACAAACAAAGCCAGGCTGAGCAGCAGGTTGAAACCCAGAACATTCTCACTGTGAGGCAGCATGCTATCCACTGTGCCCCATGCTGTGCCTCAGATTGATTGACTTTTTCAGTTGTTGTTCTTTGGTCTTTGTTTTATCATGTTATGCCCCCACAAAGACGGAGCAGTTTTAGTGTGCTGCTCTATCAGAATTAATAACCGTTTCCACCTGTAATGACATGGGAAGGATTTAATGGACTCACCTGGGCTTTGAAACCCGCAGTTGGAACTGCTTTTCTGACTAATTTCTTCAGTTAAAGTGTTTTTCCATGACAAGTTATAATACAGTACGACTTGAGTCTGTCCGCCTCTTCTCTGCTTCGTTTTTCCATTCCAAACCGTATCCTTTGGATGTGGGCAGGATCAGCTGTTTCTCATCAGTGTGTGTGAAGCTGTGGTGACGCAGAGATGGTGTCTGTCTGTGTGTGTGTTTGCTTACACTGATATAGCCTTTATATTCAAAGCAACTTACTCAATGCAGAATGATTCCCCTGTGATTTCAAATAGTACGTTCACTTGAAATGTGCCTGATCATTTCCATCCCGGTGAACACAAATAAGAACTTCTGGTGCCTACCCACATTGGTATAAGCTTACTGTACAGTTTGCACATTCGTGCCGTTTTGGGTGGCTGCAGAAAGGATACTTATCTATACTTACTCTTACTCTTGATACTTATCCATTACATTGTTTGCGCATCAGTATGTGCAGAAATTTCCACACCGACTCAGGATTTGCCGCCATTGTCTTAAGAGGCAGCCTTTGTACTGTTCTGTGGAGTCGGTCCTCTGCACTCAAGGGGCCAACAACCCCTGTTGCCTCCACTTCCCTATCACACTGTCCCACAGAAACCAACAGCTGTCCTTAGCTGCTTCAGCTCTTAACACGCGTCACATCACAAGTTAAATAAGAAAGGTATTGTTGTCACATGTTTGGAAAGTCCTTAATCTAAAATGAAATTATACCTAGAATGAAAAAGGTTCAAAGATGACTATTGGAAAATGTTTTTCAAGTATAGCCCCCCCCAATAATTTTTAAAATGACTGCGTAATCTCCATATTGTCTTCCTTACTGCATTTGTGGTCAGTAAACCAGCAGTACTGCAGTGTTCCAATTTCAGTCTGATAGACATAACCTGTTAATTTGTTAGCAGTAGAAACAAAATCTACGGTGCAGATGGACAGTTTCACTGGACACGGTGGGCTGTAGCCTCTGTTTGCTGTTCATAAAGAGTTCATAAAGGATTAAGCATTTAAGAACCAAGAATGCTTTCTCTGACGGGTTTGTTTTAATTCAATCTTTCTCAACCTGTTTGAACCAGTAGACCTGCAAAGGCTGACTGATTATTGAGCAGCCCCAATCAAAGCTTTGTGCCAGGTTCAGAGTGGAATTGATCCTATGTATCGTTAGTCACAGTTCAAATATTATGCTCTGAAATCAGGCAGGAAGTGCCCAATGGTCATGTGTGTCTGTATGATGCAGTAGAAGTTTAAAAGAAACATCCACTTCCCTGATTTACACGAGGGATATTTGACATGCGCACGCACGTGTGTGTGTGTGTGTGTTTTAAGGTTGAAAAAGTAGGAGCCCACCATACTTGTGGGGTCCAGTGTTTTTTGTGGGGACTCAAAAAAGCTCTTCCAATGAGCTGTGTCCCACAGACAGACCTCGTCACTCTTTATTCTCTGAACTGTAAACCAAACAAATCCTCTTTGATTGATGTTAAAGGGGAACTCCGGGGCATTTGAAGCGCGTTTCCATTGCTAGAGGTTGTCAAATACTGATAGTAGGACACAGAGAGGTGCAAATCTGCGCTCCCTGTGTGGAGATCGCGCTGTTCGCACAGCGTGTCATGCGAGGCTAATACGTGGTGGCTAAGGGGCAACTGCTAACCCTTCCACGTAAAACAACAACTTGCACACTGCAGAAACGTCACACCACTTTATAAACCATCCGACAATAAAGTCACAAGCCTTACCATCAAAACCAAATGCATGGTTCTCACATTACTGGCATGGGGACGTTACAAAACAACTTTATAAACAGCATGTAACTCACCGGTTGGTTGTAGGCTCGCGCATGTGAAAGCCCAAAAGAGTCGATGGACGATACTCTCATATACAAAACAATTATCTTCTCTAGAAAAACTGCGTTCAAGTATTTAAAACATTACAACAATTCAAATGCCCCGGAGTTCCCCTTTAATCGTCAGCTGCCAACTAATGTGTTTCAACACTTTCTTTTAATATTGATTTCCAGATGGATCATCCCTGAATTTCTTTATCCTCCTGGCATTCATAACAAGAAAAGCTTTAACTGTGATGCCAGCGCTCAAAATTAACGGTGTCCCGACGTCCCGGGGACCATAAAAAATTACACAGGGAGTCAGGGACACAACATTATCATATCTGGGACAATCGCGGGACAATGGGAAAAAAACTTTAAAAAAAAAAACTTGAGTCATTATTATTATTATTATTATTATTATTAGTTACTTATTATAAGCCCCCTCTGTCCATTTTAATTGTTTAAAAAGCTAACAGCGAAAAATACATTGATGTTCATGCATGTCGGTGCATCAGTACAGAGCAGCGCATTCTGTTCTAGAATCTTTGGCCCAAGTATGCCCTCACTTGCTAGAGCTAGAACTAACGTTAGTACTAGGTCTACTACGTGCAAGACACAGTTTACAGAATCAAATCATTCTCACACGCGTGACAAGAGCTGAAGACTGAAAATGTTAAGGTGGTTAAAACGGGCCGTGACGAGCAGTCAAAACGGCAAAACCGGAAGTGCGTTACTCACTGCGGCTAGCTTTAGTAGCGCCGAATTCTGAAAGCTGAAATTGAATAACCTCTCAGAACGCCGCTCTGAAGCTGCTTTTAAAGGGTTTGTCGTTGTCACAATTCATGCAACACAACTCTTTATCAGCAGTGCATTTCTGATATCTGCTTTACAGTAGCTCTTTTCCGTTAACGGGATGAGAGCAGTCAAAACGGTAAAACCGGAAGTGCGTTACTCACTGCGGCTAGCTTTAGTAGCATCAAATATTGATGGTAAAAGTAGATGAAATGAACATGAAAGGGGTGTTGTTTTCAACTATAGTGTAGTGCAGATGTTGTGAGATGAAACATTTTCTAAATGAGCTGCTTGGCTCCTTTAAATAAACAGGTGTCTATTCAGTGCGGTCACCAAAGTTTAAAAAACTGGAAATGGAATAAGTCTTATTTTGAAGAAGATATTGTATATGACAGGACATGTCATTTGCGTTTTGTAACTTTTATTGTAACATTGCAGTTACAAATATAGGCCTAATACAATATTCAGATGATTCTTAACCACTCCGCTCAATTTCAGACAAGAGAAAAATGGGGACACTATTGCTTGCATTCGGGACTATACAACACAGAATTCGGGACCACTGGGGGACACAAAGAAAAAAAGTGAATTTCGAGCCCTGTGTGATGCTCCTATTTACTTTAACTTCCACGTTCTGTGGTTTGCGAGTCGCACTGCCCCTTACTTGAAGTTTGTGGTCCACCTTTTTTGCTCTTGTTTTTTCTTCTGCCCACAGTAAGTTTATTTTTTATATATATATATATATATATATATATATATATTTTTTTTTTCCCCTCCAACTACTTTGTGCATTTGGTTGGCAACTGTTGTTGTTTTCTTGTGTCTGCAAACAGATTTCACAACATTCTTCCCTCCTTCTGAGAGTGCCTTTGAATGCTCCTCCATTCTCCCCACAACATACGATTAGTCCTCCCACACACACACACACACACAACGCATGCGAGAACACCCTGCAGAATCTGTACAACACACACACACACATGAAAGATGCACAATAAAAATACACACCATGTTTTCTGAGGGGCTGGCCATTGGGTTCCAGTTAGAGCTGAGTGTGTGACTGTTTTGTTAACTGGTTGGTTCTGCTGCTGATCTGTCTTTCACCCTCCGCACTCTTAGGTTCTTCCTCCTTTCTTTTTCACTCTTAGTTTTCCACCCTCTTCTTCCTATGGCTCCTCTTTTCAATTTCAATCATTTCTTTTAATTAATGTTACACAGTGTAAATGCAATTTTTTCTAAAAGTTTTTATGGTTCATCAAACCTAGAGTCTATAGGATTACAGAGTTGTATAACTCTCATCCTGGCTATTACGTCACTTCTGTGGGCCTTTCTGAGTCCTGCCAGAGAAAAAGCCCTCGGATCTGTTGTACTTCAGAGAGCTTCCTTTTACCCTCGGAGAGCCCCTGGAACTCCTCAGTCCAAAAGCGGCAATAATCAGTGCTGTATCAGGGGTTGGGGTTAGTCAAAGTACAAGATGGATTTTTCCATTGAACTGCCCTTCAGTGAGGGGTGAATCAGGGGTTATTTCTTTCATCCTAAGGTCGTTTGCTTCCCTTTTCCCTAGAAAACGGGGACAGGTGTGAGAACCAGTCACTCAGTGCCGCTGGTACTCGGGTTCTGGGTAATCACTGGTGTTTACATGACACATTAATGTAATACTCTCTCTCCTCGTTTTCCCATGGAACAGGTGCATTATGGCAGAATGAAGATGTTACAGTGAGTGTTCAAACTGCTTTAAAACGACACTAGTTAACCAGACTAGCGACGTGTGTGCAGGGAAAACTGTGTCAGTGCTCAGCATAAACACAGTTGGAGGTTCAAACATGCTTTTGGAGAGCTATTTTATTTACCATCACGTTGTATGTGAGTAGAATTGTTATTTTTTTTTCTGTACACTTCCTCTGACAAATGGATCACAAACCAAATTGACATCATCCGCAACACAGGACCGCCCCTGATGCCCACCCAGCTCTGCTCTGCACTTCTTGTTCCGCTGTCTCCATCTCTGTGCTTCCACGGTAGCAGAAATATCTCACCATGTTATTTCTACTGCAGGTGGGCGTTTGCTCTTTGTAAGTACGGCACATACAGCTCTGCTCATTCTTCGATAGCTGCTCCCCTATACCGCTGCACCCTGTGTGAGTGATGGCTCAGTCTGCGCAGGTACACGGAGCTTATAGCATCTGTGCATCTACATGTTGCCCCTACAGTACGTGTTCAACTGATGTTATGCAGTAGTTATTTGGACGTGTGTGTGTCGGGATGCTTGAGTTCTATTTTTCATGTTAATAAAATCTGTAGATGTTTCACCACCTCCCCCATCCTCCCGCTTCGATATCTTCACCTTAATCTCTCATTTTCTTCCACCCTTACATTAAAGTGTGTGTGTGTGTTGTCTTATCCTTCCATATCCTGCTGCCAGTGTTGGGAGTCCACTCATTGATCTCACTTTAATAGGTTGGCCCGTACCTCAGCAGTTCTGCACACCTCTCCCCCTCCCCCACCCTCCTCTGGCGAGGGAGGAAAACCTGTTGGGTTTAGCTCCTATAAAGAGCAGCAGGGCATTGCTGTGGTGCACTGCACTGGGTTTATGCATGTGGGAACTGTGGCTGATACACCACAGCTGCATGGATCACACAAACACACACACACACAAAGTTTATCTAATGCAGAGATACTCATTGTGTGGCTCGCAAGCCACATGCGGCCCCTCAAGCTTTAATTGATGGCTCGCACTCGCATAGTAGCTTATAACAATATGGTAACAATAATTTTTTTCAAATAATATACAGCAACTACTGCACAGTATTAGGTTTTTTTTTTAATTAATTTTGTGTTTTTGTAGTTTTAAGTATTTTTATTAAGTATTGATTAAGGCTTAATGGTGTTTCCTAAAGGGGGTACTGTTAAACCTGGCAACGCAGCCCGCTTAAACCACCGTCACACTTGACCGCAGAGCGCGAGATGCAGGCACAATGGATCGGTTTTTAATTAAAAAAGGGCAAAAACCAGCACAAACACCATGCTCATCTTGAATATCTCACTATGATTACAACAACAAACTACAAATACAACATGAAGAAAGTCAGGACATCGCAGTATTAAGGTAAATGTGGTCTTAATTGAAAATGTATTGGCTGTGTTGTTCCTTTTTGGAACAAATGGAGAACCCACAACCTTGGAGGCACCTTTCTGATGATGCAATATTTCTATGTTCACTATCATGCGAACACACTCCGATATGAATGTGGACATTGGTCACTGTATCACCTTTTGTGATGGTGTTTTGACTGATAGAGATTTGCCGGTGTTAATATTTCTACCTGGGCAGTGACTTCACGCAGGGAGGTTGGCGTGGCAGTCGGGAGAGGCCCGTTAAACTGGAAGAGTTCTTTGTAGACAGTCGCACAGACTGTAGGAGTCACAGCCAAACCCCCTAATATACTGCAGAGAGGAAAAAAAGATGGCGCCGCTTTTCTACACTTGTCCTGAATATGGAGCTCAACATTGGAATGAATGGATTTCTGGCCGACTTGCATACGAACACTAGCCTGGCTGACGCGTCCACAATCTCGATGAGATGGTGGTCTGGGAACTAGGTGTGCATTTTCTCGTATTTGAGGCGTGGTTTACGAATGCCTAGAGCCGTTTATTGGGCGCTACGAATGTCTATCAAATGACGTCAGGTATTTCCCATGCTGCTTTGCGTGCGATTCATAGCCAATTGTATCACTTATACCAGATGACGACAGAAATTCGACGAGGAAGAAGAAAAAAATGGAAAATAAAAGTAAACTTGCGCTCTAAGCTACTTAAATTGACAACAAAGTAGGCCTATATGCTATATTCTACATGAATTTTTATGTTGTAGAGTTGTGAATTTATTTTAATAATGGAGAAATTGAGCAGCCTTGCTTTGTTGTCTACAGTAGTAGCTCAACCCTCATCTTACTTTGAAGCTCCCAGCTCCCAGAAGTGACGTCGACGTAGCTTTAGCAGCAGAAAAGCTATCAGGCTTGTGTTGATGATAATAATAAACTCCTGGACTATGTACAAACTTCCAAATGCATCGTTTTGTGAGTACAGACCATATTTGTACTACTGTAGAAGTTTGGTTTCATGACATGTGATTTTAGTGTGGTAATTTTGGAGATACTGCCAGGGTCCGTTAGCGCTTGTACTAAGCTATTCGGGATAACTCAGTAACTCAGCTGATGTTCAGCCAATATCGGAAAAACTTCGGGTGGGCTACTTGGCTGGATGTCACGGTTCAAATGACCCTAGGGTGAATCTACTCCGAAACACTTTCTAAGGCTGCATTGAACGGTAACGTTGTGTCCGCTGTCATGTTGAATTAACACTCTACAAGCTTCGGTGTAGCGCATAGACGTCGTCATCGTCTTGCTGCCGCCGCCCCCCCCCCCCCGTTCTGTGATTGGTTCCCAAACTCTGGCAAAAATAAGGGCGGTGGTTTCCAGGCTGACTTTGCAGTGAGAATGAAATCGAGCGCAAAGCAGCATGGGAATTCCCAGGCTATACGAACACAGAATATTGAGAGCATGCCTGCCTCATATATGGATTGTTTGGCGTTTCATTAACAGAAAAGTAGAGTTCCAACCCAGGATGTTGTTGCCTGTAAAACCGATTGTGATTCATAGATTTCCTTTTAACCTTTTATTTCTGTGGCCAACATGGTCAGAGTGTTGCAGTTGCACCTGGCATTAAAGAGGTTCAGTCACAGAAGGCCTTTTTGTCAGGTAATGTGTAATTGGTAAATGTGATATGAAGTTACGGCAACTAACCATATCCCTCATCGTCCTTCACTGAGCTCTGTCGGTCGCCCTCTCTTGTTGTGTAACTGTCCAGCTTGTGTTAGATTTATCTAAATTCGAGATGAAAATATCTCAGTGAAACTGGCTCTGGGTCATTGAAGCATCTCTCTTATCTCTCTCCTTGGCTCAGTTTCCTACTCACTGCCACTTTGTCTCATTTTTGGGTTTTTGTTTTTGCAACTTTTTATTAAAGAGGAAAATGAATATTCAGTCAGTTCAGCTATGTTGCTAATTGGACACATTGGTGCAGATTTACTTCGCCCTATGAACAAAAGCGTCACAAACGGCTACCGTTCAAATTCCAACCGTGAATGTTTTCAAACTGGAAGTGTTTTAGCTTCAGATGCATCCATTTTTAACTGTCGTCTAAAAAAAAAAAAAAAAGTTCACTCATCAAGCACAATCCCTGATACGTAAAACTCCTGGAGTGTCACGTCACACTGTTGTTCATTTATTTATATCTGTGTCCAGAGACCTGATGACTCATAACTGGTGACTTTTAAAAATTTTTTTTTATGTGGACTTGATTGAGAAGAAGAATCAATTGTTTTCTCTTTACATAACAGCAGTGTTGTTTTTGACAACCATCTTAGATTTAGTCTATAGCCTGATTCTTACTCGGCGCAAACGTGCAACTGTTCTGGCTCGAGAACCATTAATGACGTCATCGAAAGCGCCAGCCCCTTCACAGTTCCTTCAGCTCATAAGCGCAGTTTGCGCCGAGTATGCGTCACATTTGCAGTTCTCTCTAGACCAGCGGGCGTCACTGTTGAGGAAACAAGCTGAAAAGCATACGAAGAAAGCATACACAATGCCACCTGTGGTGTCACGTCAGCAGAGGCTGGCACATCTGATGCGGAATGAATTTACTCTGGGTGTAGAACTGTATATGTATCTCAGAGCTAAGCGGCTGCGGCAAAAACAGAAGAGAAGGTGGAATGTTCGTCCTTTGCAACAAGACGAACTTTGTCAAACGTTGTCCCAGTGTAACTTCATAGACGTGTCGTACAGATGTTTGTAGAGGCGCATCCTCTCGGTCACCGCGGTCTCTGCAGTGTTCATTTTTTCTTTTTCTTGGTCAGCTGTTTCCGGTTGAGCGCGCGCGAAGTCAGAAAAAAAGTTGTGTGCGCGCCCTTGCGCCGCGCGAGGATTTTCTAGCTTGCGATGGGGGGCGTGGCGGAATTTTGGGTCACGTGACCGTTTGCGCCATTTGCGACCAGCTAGTAAGAGCGAGGTTGCGCCGAGTAAGAATCAGCCTTTAGTCTTAGTCTTTTGGACTAAAATGCTTATTAGTTTTAGTCACATTTTAGTCACTTCTATATGTGATAGTTTTAGTCCAGTTTTAGTCGACGAAAAGTCAAAAGGGTTTTAGTCTAGTTTTAGTCAAAAAAAAGAAAAAATAAGTATAGTCTACCGTGTTAAGAAAATAGTATAGTCTTAACTATCAAACAAGCAGAACAAAAATACATAGCTTATTAACTGACCCTGTACTAAAGCTTTCTGATTTTTCATTCTGTACTGTGCGTGTCCCAACTTTACTGTAAGCGCACTAAACGCACAGGTCCCAAGTACCCCTGACTGCAGACCGCAGATCGGGGCGGGGCTCAACGTTGAGGGGGCGGAGCTCAATGACTCCTTTGCGGGTGCCATCTGGTGGCGGAGACCATGCAGCACATTCACAAACAGCAAGCAGCACCGAGTTGCCTAAAATAAGGAATCAATTATAACTGTATATAAAACAATTATAATAATATATATTAGATATATAATTATATGTATATGAAATAATTATATATATTTGATAGATAATTATACATATATATAAGCACACAGTTTGACCAATCAACTATCTGCAGACTGAGATCAGCTGATTATCTGAGTCAAGACTGTCGTACTGTTGCCTGTTTGGGACGAAAACCTGCAGCTGGTGATGGAAATTGAATCATTTTGAACCATTGTCTCATAAAGTGGTTCACTACCCGAAGCTTCATTCAATTCCCTTGGGTTACATATACTGGCAGTAGCGATTGTTGCACCAAATAAAGCAAATATGATACATCTCTTCTGTATATAATAACACAATAATTTAAAAACAATGTGAAAAATTTTGGTTTGTCTTTCATATTTTCTCTGGGAGTGTGCTTGGTGTAATAAAGAGGGTGCTTGTGTTGCTTCACGTGTTTTTATTCAAGAAAAGTAGTTTTTGCACAGTAGAAGGGCTCAAACGGTTTCTTTCTTTTTTTTTTAAGACAATTTCTCCAGGGAGTTTGAAGCATGCTTCGAAGCTTCGGTGTTATTTATTTAAAAAAAAAACGAGTGTAGGGGCATAGTACTATAACTTGCTTTATGAGACACACGCCTCGCTTTCTTTTTTTTAAATAAAAAATTGACAGTTCTCGTTTATTTTTGAAAACCGGAAGTCACCACATGCTGTTGATCTGTGGGTCCTGACAGTGCAGGTCTGCAGCCAGACTCTCTTGGAGTTTCTCAGTGGTCTCCGTGGTGTAAGATAATAACTAAGCTAATAACTAAGAACACAGTGTATCGTCACAGAGAGCATAGCATATTTTAAAATGAAAAAAATGTTACTTTCTTCCTTGTCTGTCACAAATATTGCAAACTAGCACATTAAAAAACAAATCTACTTCTTCCCCTCCACACAGTCTTCTTCTGCGGTTCAATGTGTTGTTCTATGTTGAGCATCAACGTTGAGCACCGCCACCAGATGGCACCCGCAAAGGAGTCATTGAGCTCCGCCCCCTCAACGTTCCGCCCCCTCAACGTTGAGCTCCGCCCCGATCTGCGGTCTGCAGTCAGGGGCTACTCAAAGGTCCTGGTTAGGGCTGCACAACGTCACTTGTGGCTTTTAGGCTAAAGCTAGCAGACTCTATGTATAACAGTAACTCGACCTGTTTAACATATCAAGTTACGTGCTGACAGAACGTACACACAAAGAGATAACCACACCGTCACTGAATGTAAACATGGCTAAACATGCTGCTAAAGTAACACACACATAATGAATTGACGTTAGCGTAACAAAAGCTAACTTTAGCCTGAAGTTAGCAGCCCATTTGCGCCAGGAGTATGTGGAAAACGTACTATGTATTAGCTTACTATGAAATATTATCGATTATGTTAACAGCATTTGTAACTTACCTTCGAAAAAATATCCCTATGGCGAGCCTTAAGGTGCTGCAGCAGATACTTTTTAGGTTTTAATTGACACACACAATGAGCAGAAATGTCATGCATTTTAAACGTCTGACAGATCACCCACTAACATTTTCGTCCATTCTCGTCTCGTCAACGAAAACTCACAAGTCTCGTCATGTTTTCGTCATCAGAGAGCTATGTTTATCTCGTCACCGTCTCGTTATCGTCATGAAAAAAAGTGGCGTCAACGAAATGATTTCGTCATCGTCATCGTTGACGAAAACAACACTGCATAACAGTCATCTGCAGAGATGTATTCTACCATCAGAAACTTTTAAAGCTGTGTAACGAGAAGCGATATCCAACACCCTGAACAAGAAAACCTCAACATGAGTGACACTTTATTTCAATTCAGTTTATTTATATATATATATCTTAGTGCCAAATTACAACAAATGTCATCTCAAAGCACTTAAATAATATAGTCCAATTGGAGTTAAATTCATTTTAATCATAATTAATTTCAAAATAATCCAATTCATTCATATAGAGCCACTTAAAAAACAATTTCCTAACAAAGGAAACCAACAGATTGCACCGAAACTTGTCTTCAGTCCAATCTCCCGTCCTGAAGCGTGCATGAGGCGACTGTGGAGAGGAATGACTCCCTTTTAACAGGAAGAAACCTCTGGCAGAACCAGACTCAGACAGGGTGGCCATCCGCCTCGACCAGCTGGGGTTTGAGAAGACAGAAAAGAGGGGACAAGAAACACTGTAACACCAAAAGATATCTGTTGGAACAGGGAAACACAAGTTAATGACCACAATAATGTAACATGTACATGATATCATTTGAGAAATTAAACCGGGGGGGGGGAGCAAAGTGAGGAAAGGTGTGACAGATGAGCTCCCCCAGCAGTCTGGGCCTATAGCAGCTTAACTATGGGATGTTTCAGGATCACCTGAGCCATCCCCAACTATAAGCTTTATCAGAAAGGAAAGTTTTAAGCCTCTTAAAAGTGGAAAGGGTGTCTGCTTCCTGGACATTTACTGGCAGGTAATTCTACAAGAGAGGGGCCTGATAACTGAAGGCTCTGCCTCCCATTCTACTTTTTTTATTTGAAACCATTCCAGGATTTTGCATCCTCAGAATGCATTTTACTGCTGTGTGACATACTTAAGGCCCTGTCACACTGTTGCGTATGAGAGAAGCATATGAGTTGCGTATGAAAATGATCACTCATACGCTGGTATACGCTGACATACGCCAGGGGAACGTTAGGCATAGGTTGCATACGTTTCAAGCACGTTGGCATACGCTGAGGCAGAAATAAATTTTTGAACATGCTCAAAACTTTTGTGCGTATGGTTAATACGCTAAGCATACAATAGGCATACGGCTAGAGGTACGATATAGGTACGTTACTGATAGGTCGAGAACGCTGGACATAAATTGCCATATGTTGGCATGAAGGTGTACCGTACAGCTAGCGTATTTATAGCCTCCGCCCGTCTGCCGCCTCCATCTCCGCAAGACGGGCGGAGATGGAGGCGGCAGACAACCGACGATTCACGGGAGCGGTCAGGAGGAGGAGTTGGGGATCTTGATCGCTCAGAAGCATGTAACTCATCAGCCGCAGGTGCATCAGGCATTTCAGCAGGTTTGGGTGAGAATGATTCTTGTGTTTTTTTGCCTTTTCCTCGGCCAGGGCCCGGGCAAACGACGATTGCTTCTTGGGAGGCATGATCGAGATGAATGTCTCGAGAGATGTTGATAGCGCGTTGTCTACTGCAATAATGGAGCAATGTGGAAAGGCTGCTGATATAGGCGCGTTGAAACGTACGCTGGGCATGCGCAGTTCATATGCTACTCATACGCTAGTCATTCTTTATTTTCAAGGACTTTTCGTGCGTATGAAAATTATATTATTAATTTTCATACGCAACTCATACGCTTCTCTCATACGCAACAGTGGTACAGGGCCTTTACGTGGATAATCGCACAGGACCTGAATTGCTTCAGCAGGGAAAGTGTTTAATGCCCAACAATTGATTCATTTACACTCACACATTTAAACCTGCACACACCATTTAATTAGCTTTAGTGACTATGCGTGAGCTGGCCATGTTGATTTTATAGACGTGCTGTGTGGACTTAAAACCTGGAGTTTAACTTCAGAGTCTCATGGTTCTCTGCGCTAACTAGGGGTGGGTATTGGCAAAGAAGTCACGATTCGATTTGAGTCACGATTCACATGCCACGATGCGATTCTATCACGATGTGAAAACTTAAAATAACAAAATAGGGATGATCAGTACAGACAAAAAAAGTGCATAGGCTTTATAAAACTATAACTATATATATATATATATATATATATATATATATATTGCAAACATCCCTTGCAGCGAAATGTATCAATTACATGTGTCCTATCATTAAAGGCATAAGAAAAAAAAAATTAAATTTTTTTTTTTCTTTTTTTAAATAATCGATACTTGGCGTCCAGAATCGATGCAGTAGATTGCGAAAATTAGAATCGCGATGCATCGTCATGACGATTATTTTGCACACCCCTAGCGCTAACCGCCATAAAACTGTCCCGAGTCAGAAGATGCATTTTAGCCAACGGCACCAGAACTCAAACAGCCCAGCCCAGCCCAGCTTTTCTTTTTTTTTTTTTTTTCCTGGAGCAAAAAGATTATTTCAGCCCTGCATCTTTTACACTGAGCTTAAAGGTTCTGAGCATGAACTGCCAGTAAAACCCGGGCATCAGCTTCAGCTGCGTTAACTGACAGTTCTGTCAGTCTGTCATACTTTTATGTTTTTATTTGTGCTTCAGTTTATAAATGATGATGTTTTTATTGCTCTGACTTAACAACCGAATGAGTCTCCCCAAAATAAATGTCAGAGTATCAGTGTAGTGTTTATGAGCATCAGCAACTAGTCCTACTAGAGTACAATATCAGCCTTTATGAGCTATCGAATAGAAGCCAAGGAAATGCCATCTGGAGTAACTATATAGTGAGATAGTTTCTTCCTGAAGCGCCCAGGTCCAAATACAACAACTTCAGTTTTGTCTGAAGTTCTGAGTCATCCAGGTCTTTGTGTCTTTAAGACATGGCTGTAGTTTAACCAACTGATTGGTTTCATAGTCAGGCACAGGTCTAGATGTTGGACTGTAGTGGCATACCTTCCCTACCATGTTAAGTGTGTCTTTGGTTCTGGTACAGCCTTGTGTGACTCTGTGGAGATACTGGGCTGCTGTCGTCATGTGTGCATCTGTCATGCTGCAGTTTTGCTTCAGAGTACTTTGTCAAAGACCGCCGACTACAAAATTTGACGAGTGGTACAGTGCACATGCTGCGTTAATCCATTTGTTCTATCATCGTCTACTGACTGTAGATGTTGGTTAAAAACCACCAAAAGGCTGTGTAAGAGGTAAAAGCTTAACTAGAATACACTAAAAACGACTGAATTACGATGGCTCACAAAACACAGCTCAAAAATGCGAAAGAAAAAAGGTGAATATAGTGTGCAAAGTTAAAGGGCAAAAGTTGAACAAACAAAGAAGAAGTCAGGAATAAGAAGACTTGCTTAATGGCACACTGTTTGTGTTTTCTAATAATAGATGTTTAAATTGAACATGCCATGGAAATGAGAGAGGGGAGCAACTGAAAGAAAGACAAACACTGATGCAGCTCAAAGAGATGAGCATTCACTCCAGGTTCAGGGTTACTCTTGAAGTAGTTGTGTTCAAACTACATGGCTGACCTGTGACGGAGGGGGTTACAAACTACTAGCTTTTTTTTTTTTTTTTTTTTTTAAGTTTCTATTGAGTCTGTAGTGATATTCCATGCTGGAAAAATCCGGTAATCTTTTCGCCAGTGTTTACCCCAGTCCTATCCAGTTTCCTGAGGTGAGTGTAGCTTCTTCACTGTGCTCTCCATCATGCTGGTTGGATGTTTGTTTGGGTCACCTGACCTCACCTCTTATGCTCTGGTTGGCTGGAGCTTCTCTCGCTACAATTTTTCTCCTGCCAACTCCTTGAACTATAAAACATGCAAAATATTCAGACTGGGTCATTACTGTGCAGCCATCGATCTGTCAAATCACTGATTTGTCTCAGATGTGGCCTTTTTTTTTTTAACACTGTAAATAGTTCAAAGGAACTAGAGGAAAGCAACACAATTTAATCTAAAGTAAGAACAAGAAAACAGAAGACATGTAGTTTAGATCACAAGTAATATATTTCAGAGCTTTAGTCCTTTTAACCTTGGAGGAGCAGACAGTCCTTGCTGTTTACATGTGTGTCCATAGATCATTTAGCAGTTGAAGAGTTGTTAAAGATTGAATTTGATATTGACACACATGCAGGTTAAGTTGTAATCCAGTGGCTCTGCAGGTTATCTGTAAGCCGTTTCAGTTGGATTATGAAAAGATGGCAGGATATAAAGAAGTGAGTAAAATCAGATGTCATTAGTTTCATCTCTGATGAACTGATGAGTTCAATTCAGTTTTATTTATATAGCGCCAAATACAACAAATGTCATCTCAAGGCACTTAAATAATAAAGTCAAATTCAAGCCAATCGGAATTCAATTAATTGTAATCATAATTAATTATAAAATAATCCAATTCATTCATATAGAGCCAATCCAAAATTAGTT
Source organism: Odontesthes bonariensis (assembly GCF_027942865.1). NCBI lineage: Eukaryota > Metazoa > Chordata > Actinopteri > Atheriniformes > Atherinopsidae > Odontesthes > Odontesthes bonariensis. The sequence continues at coordinate 34,236,721 of NC_134514.1, forward strand.
TCCTAGCTAAGGAAACCAACAGATTGCACCAAAACTTGTCTTCAGTCCAATCTCCCGTCCTGAGCGTGCCTGAGGCGACTGTGGAAAAGAACGACTCCCTTTTAACAGGAAGAAACCTCTGGCAGAACCAGACTCAGACAGGGTGGCCATCCGCCTCGACCAGCTGGGGTTTGAGAAGACAGAAAGGGGGGGAAAAAACCACTGTAACACCATTCAAAGGATATATGTTGGAACAGGGAAACACGAGTTAATGACCACAATAATGTCACATGTACATAATATCATTTGAGAAATTAAACGGGGGGGAAAAAGAGAGTAAAGTGAGGAAAGGTGTGACAGATGAGCTCCCCCAGCAGTCTAGGCCTATAACAGCTTAACTATGGGATGTTTCAGGATCACCTGAGCCATCCCTAACTATAAGCTTTATCAGAAAGGAAAGTTTTAAGCCTGGTCTTAAAAGTGGAAAGGGTGTCTGCTTCCCGGACATTTACTGGCAGCTTATTCCACAAGAGAGCGGCCTGATAACTGAAGGCTCTGCCTCCCATTCTACTTTTAGAAACTCTGGGAACCTCAAGTAAACCTGCAGTTTGGGAATGAAGTGCTCTGTTAGGAAAATATCTTATAATGAGATCTTTAAGATATGATGGAGCTCGGTCATTAAGAGCTTTATATGTAAGGAGAAGAATCTTAAATTCTATTCTGAATTTAACAGGGAGCCAATGAAGAGAAGCTAAAACTGGAGAAATATGATCTCTCCTGTTAGTTCTCATCAAAACTCTGGCTGCAGCATTTTGGATCAACTGAAGGCTTTTCAGAGAATATGTGGGACAGCCCAATAATAAAGAATTACAGTAGTCCAATCTTGATGTAACAAATGCATGAACTAGTTTTTCTGCATCACTCTGAGACAAGATGTTCCTGATTCTAACAATATTACGAAGATGAAAGAAAGCAGTCCTGGAAACCTGTTTTATATGCGAGTCAAATGATAAATTCTGGTCAAAAAGTGTGCTAATACTTTATAAGACATTCAGATCGACTCTGTGCTGTTTTGAACCTGTCGCTGAAATAAAGACTGGACTGGCATCGAAGTTCCATACACTGCAGTTAAACAGAAATTGAAAAGCTTTTTTTTTTTTTTAAACTGTTCTTACCTAACATCCAAGTTATGACTCACCTTCTTTTGAATGAGAAGGAATTGTAGGTTGCGTTTTTATTTTTCTGCACGTGCTCAGTTGAAAGTATCAGTCTGACTTGGTTATTGTGGGATTGTCAGTATTCGGGGGTTGAGCTAATTTTGGCTTGCATGAAACCAATGGTTACACTATAGACACTTCTGCATACAAATGTTTCCGCCTCACACACAGTTTGGCTCAGTGTAACAATAGATGAGTTCATAATGAGTTGGAAAGAAGACGGATGATTATTTACAAGTTCGTAAAGAGATGGGGACAAATGGTGCAACCGTGCTTTGTCTGCTGATTTAAAAATGTGTTGGTTCTTTACACGCATAACCTTTTGTACTCAATAAAAGAAGACCAAAAAACTTCCTTTGACCCAGCAAGCTTGAGTTTCATTAGCTAGCACCTCTCTGCTTATTATCTTGTCAGCCAGAGTAGAGGTCTTATTTACACTGGATCGAAGGGTTTGTGTGTGTGAGTGTGTATAGATTGGGGTGTTAGTGACAGGTGTTTGTGAACCTCACTGATTGCCTCAGGTATCCGCGAGTACAAGATGACTCTATGAAGTGTCTGTAGACCTCCAAGAAGTACAGCACACATGCACATGCATAGATGCAGGGAAATTAAATATGCAGCTGTTTTGTGTCTCTCTCTTTTTACTAATCACAGAAATATGAATGTGAACTCCCTTCATGTACAGCCTGTAACCACACTACTCCAAGCAGCAAGAACCGTGTACACCTCAGGAGTAGGGGTGAGCAATTTTATCGATACTGCGATATATATTGATGTTTCCTGGTAAAGTATTGTTTTTTTTTGTTTGTTTTTTCTTCTGCTGCGAGTATCATTTTATAATTTTTTCTTTTTTCATTATTGTTATTTTTTTTATTTATTCATTTTTTTTAAAAAGCAAACTTTATTGAAAAGTTGTTACATTTAGTGAAAATGCAGAACATTAAGGTAATACAATACAATGCCAGGGGGTCACATTATACAAAACGGTGATAAATTGGTTCATAAAAATGTTGTATAAAGTGCATAGCTCTCATGTGACATGTTCGTTTGTTTCTGTTTGTCTGGCTGTGTTGTCCTTTCGGTTCAAAGGTTGGACCACCAGTCCAATCAGTGACGATTCATGTCAAATCACACTGTCCCTTTTTTTTTTCTCCCAGAAAATGATGCCAGTGTATCGAATCGTATCGTTGGCTGAATATCGTGCATCGTATTGTATCGTGAGATTAGTGTATCGCTACAGCCCTCCTCAGGAGTATCTGCAGCAGTCAGCAGCACACAGTAACCACAGCCTGTCTGATGGGGCGCAGGTTGGCTAAATCAAAGAAGATCGATTCGATGAGTTGTCTGTGTGCGCACTTTCACTACGGACACAAACTTACTGGCATCGTCATCTTTATATATTTATTACAGCACAACTATGTCCCTGTTACACCCCTTGTTGTTTTTTTAATTTTTTTTTTAAAGGTTCTTTCCCAGTTGAGACGTATTCAGGTGTAGCCACCTGTTGGAGCTGCCATTAAGACGGATCAATGCGGTGGCAGAAACGGGTGTTCCAGTTAAACCTGTGTAATGCAGTGAGGGTACAACCAGGTTCCCACATTTTGTTTCACAGTTAATCACACTCATCATATTTAGGAGGCATGAAAGGGTTAGAAGAGATTAGAGGTGGAAATCTGTATTGATGTGAACTGTGCTGACAAATTTTTGTTAAAGTGGACAGTTAAGCTGCGTGTGTCCACCTCCTCAGAGTTGGCTCACGTTTTTCCATCATTCTTATTGACAATACTTTCATGAAAAGCAGAGCTTCAAGCTTTTGGGGGGTTGAGGTGTGTGTGTGTGTGTGTGTGTTTGGCACACTTTAATGACTGTTATTCACCTGGATCAGTGAACTACTTATGGTGCATTTTGATGGGATCCCACCGCGTATCTCTGTAAATTTGAGCGTGTTCCAATAAAGGTGCAGGGGTGAAGGTAACTCTGCTCCATGTGTTCAGAGGACGAACAGTCTTCTCACTGTGGCCTAAAACTAGGGATGAGGATTTTTTGAGTCAGAGTCATTTGATTTTTAAAAATCTGCCGATACCGAGTCCCAATCCGATACTTCTACAGTACATTAAAAAAAAATGAAGAACGGCGAAGAAACGGATCCAGGATGTCCCTGATTTTTATTTTTTTATTTATTTTAAATTAATTTCTTTTCATATTATTCACTTATTTTATCATTTAACACTTATAAACAGAGCACTTCTGTGAGGTAGCTTGAACAACAAAAGTAATCAAGTAATAAACAAATTCTTCACATTGGAGTTTAGTGCAACAATGTCTAATATAAAAACGAGCAGCAGCTCAACTTGAAATACCTGGCAGGCATGTAAACAAATAAGCAAATAAAAGTGGCACAGTGTTATAAAGTAAGGCCAGTAATGCGCTTTTCGGAACTGCACTCCTAATTCTTACTCTCCTCCTCTGGCTTCAGAGAAGGAAATGTAAGTTTTTTTTTTTTTTTTTAAATTAAAAACCAACATCTCAAACATCAACCTTGTCAGGTTTGAGCCTGTTCCTGTTCTCATCAAGGATGTTAGTGATGTCCTTGCCACCTTTTGAAATCCCAAGTTTTGCATATCTCACAGTTTGCAATCACAACGTTTTTGTCATCCACTTTAAAATACCTCCACACCACAGACATTCGGCCCCCAGCTGCAAGCTGCCGCCGTGTTCTGCTTTGCTTTACGGCACGCAGCAAAGTGACGTCATGCCGCGTGCCCTGTTTCTGTTGGTAATTAAGACCACAGACATAACAATTCGGGGAGTTATGATTATTGTAGTTGGGGATATACACCTTCCTCAGTCGAAATTAATGTAATGTGGAGGCATTGGAGACCCATCCAAGATGGCAACCGCGCTGATACGTCAGCTCCAATAGACAGCGTCAGTCTGAGGCGTCTACGTATATTATGTCTATGGTTGAGACGGTCTGACTCTGTACCACATAACAGTAAATACTAAGCTGTTATTTTTTCCAATTTAAAAAAAAATAAATAAATAAATAAAAAAATATATATATATATATATATATATATATATATATATATATATATATAGTTCTGATTTAAAAAAATAAATAAATAATGAGAATAAATATACATATATAGATAGGCTACATATCTGATCACTGTTCGGGATGAAAAGTCCGATACCGGTTGAGGCAGAAACCACATGATCGCCCCCGATTTCCGATCACGTGATTGGATCGGGACATCCCTGCCTAAAACCATGAAATCCTGTGCAGACAAGATCCTGCAGCATGCACCTTCAATTGGTTCAGCTCTCTCTATATCTGACTACTGTCGGCAAGTCTGAACAGATTCTGCAGAAAATGGTAAATGTCTGAAAAATAAATAAATCTCAGATCTCTGAGTAGCAGCGACGCGATCCCTGCAGCTCACCCCTTCGCCTTACGCTTTGACAAAAGACTGCACTTTGAGTCCGTCTCCGTTACAGTTTATGACTAAGACGGTAATATTACCGCCCTTATAAATCTGTCCCAAATGACAGCTGCAGAACTCTGACCCTGTTGTTGTTGTTGTTGACCACGAACTCCGATCTGGGACCAGTCCGGTCACATGTTGGAAAGAAGTAACTGGCCAGTGTCGTGTTGGCAGTTTGATCACGACTACAGTCTACAACAACAGACTGGGAACTGTGACACTGACAAAGATGAATTCTGTCGTCCTCCTCGGGTCACTCTCTTGATAAGTTGTCCTTTACTTTAGTGTTATGCTTGTTTTTGTTTTTTTTTAAATCAAAGTCAAGAAGTCGGACCGTGATCATGATTCAGCTTGCCTGCATTTTTCTTTTACATGAAATAATGTTGGAATTTATTTACATTTTTGGTCATTTTCTTTGGCAGAAAACCTACTAATGGACACTGCTACCAGATACTTATTTTTTTATAATCGCCAGAAATTGTGGCGTTTTCATTGAGTTGAACAGTTTTACACATTTAAAATCCTAGATCTATATATTCTCTATGCAGGTGTGTTTTTAAGGGAAATGTGTCACGTTGCATTGCTGCTTACTTCTCGTTACATTACTTTTTTCAGCATCCATTTGTCCTCTCAAAAAGCGCAGAGGTAGCTGTCGGTTAACTGTTTTACCATGAGACCAGTGTGAAGCAATCTTCCTGTCATGTAAAGTGCTTCAGCCCTGTGACTATTTGCCAGATGCGGGGGGGGAATAGTCATTTGCAACACTTGAAGAGGTTTAAAAACCTCTTCAAGTGTTGCAAAGGTCAGAGTGAATCAAGGACGGCCAAAAATAACTCTCTCTCCAGCAAAGTGCATCCTGAACAGTTGGTGAAAAAACAACAAAAACTTCAACCCTACAACTTCAGTGTCATTAATTCTTAAATGGATGAAGTAATCATACTCGGAGGAAAATAGTGAGTTGTCAGTTTTGTGTTTGTAATCAGTTATGCAGTGAGGTTTGAAGAGTGAGGCTCTACTGTGCTGTGATGCGACGCTGGAAACCAACACACCAAAGAGGGTTCCCAGCTGCGGCCCCTCTGTGTGGAGTTTGCATGTTCTCTCCGTGAACATGCTACTATATTTCTGATAGTAGTCAGGCACTATATTAAATGACATCAAGTACCATTACAGATCATGACTTTTGTCAAATGAGGACATTTCTTTTTCACTTGTATGATATAACAATCATACAATATGTCCTCTTTTAATGGTTCAGTTATTGTCATTTTTTGCCTTATGCGATAACCCTAACAAAGTTAATAAGAAGTTTTAAATGGCCCAAAAAAAAACCCTCCACCCAGTTGTCAGGAAATTTTGATCCGGAATATGTGGAGTTTTCAAATCTAAACCCGATGTTGATAACAGTATGTTCCCCTTCAGCCAAACCAGTCCTATTTTTATCTATTCATCCCTGACACAGGACACTCAGGAGTGTGGATGAGGGCACCACAGCCGGCATTTCTGTACAGGACAAGTTCTGGTTGACAGATTTCCATTAGGAGAATAGTTCAGCTGAGTAAAGATGCACGGGGAAGAAAATCCTCTGCTCAGGCTCTCTTATCTGGCCCTGAAGCAACATTTAACCCAGTCTGAGCTCCATAAAACTGTTTCAAGAGGCTAAATAAGCAATGGACAGGTAATCCAAAGAAGTTGTGCAATGTTCCAGTTCTCAGAAGTATCCTTTACATTCTCACAAAAGGTCTGTTAGTTTGAGTTGTTCACATTTTTATGCTAAACGGCACTTAAAATCACACCTGGAAAAAAAACAGATAAAGGCTTTTTTTTACAGAAAAGCAGATCAATCCTGTTGGCTACAGGCTCATTAATCTTTTCAACATGCGGATGTTGAATTTGAAATCCTCAAAAATGTTCTGTTACATTTGATATTTTACCATTGTTCTGTGATCTATCAAATTCAGATACAAGAATGGTATAAAATATTAAACTGGTCTGCAGAGGAAGGATTGATATGAGTAAGTGGGGCTAACTCAGGTCTTATTGATATTACCTATGGCACCATTCAGTGTCATCAGTAAAGTTGTACCACTGTGTCACCACAGAATCTCCCTGTTAAGATGGCAGCACTGAACTGAAGGTGAAATGATGTATGAAAACACAATCGAGTGGCAGTGAGAAAGGGGTGAAGCAAAGGGAGGAAAGGAGGGAGAAAACATTTATACACAATGACACCCTGTGTTTCCTTCTCTCCTCCACTCTGCCAGTCACATGTGCTCAGTCGGGACGTGGGAAGACGCTGCTGTGGCACTGCCCTGTACGGGGCCCATCTCACAGAAACGCACACAGCTCAGGACACACTGTCCAGCAGACTCATCGCTGATGTCTGACGGAGGAAAACACAGCTGTGACAATAACTGTACTGAGAGAGTGATGCACAAGAACTGTTAAAAAGTGAAGAAACTAAAGGATCTTAAGAGGAAAGGGGCGACAGAGGCACAAAGTAAGAGTGTAGGCGAGAAGGAAACCAAGCTGCTGAGATCCATGACACGGACAAAAGAGAAGGCAACAAAGCTTGATTCAGCACGTTAATGGGATCCTTCAGCGTTTGAGAGATCATGAGAAGACACTATACAGCTGAAATGTGAGAGTCATAACATAAACAGGACTCCACAGAGTGTGAGAAAGGGGGGTGAAAAACATCACGTGGGAAAGTCGGACACAGACCCAGGTGAGAGGATGAACAACAAGGGCTCACTGAGGGCTCAGAATCGGCCAGCTGCAGAGTCTTTCTCACACACACACACACACACACACACACACACGTTCACACACAGCTTGATGTGCAGGGGGAGGAGGGACACTGTTCACTGTGAGGCAGGCCAGTTTTGTGTCAATATCTGTAATGAAATAAAGGCTGACTGAGACCATATCCAATCAGCTGGTTTGTATGTGGTAGAGACAAAGGTGCAGCCATCAGCAGAACACCGAAACCACACAACACCTCCAGCTCAACCCCGAACCCATCACTTTAATAACACTCCTTTCACTTTGCTTATTAAAGCTGAGCTCATATGCTCCTAAAATCCCACACAGCTCGTAGTTAGGGTACTAGTATTATGATGAGTATAAAGTTGAAATGAGTTCCCCGAGTTTTCTCAGAATGTAATCTCTCCCTAGCTGAGCTATTCCTCCTACTGCAGAGTTGATCGTGTTATTTAGTGCTGCATAACCAGGCCACTTCAAACTGCTGTGAGCTCAGAATATGAACAAGAAACATTTTGATTTGTAACTCACTCTGTCAGTATAAGTGCAATGAGATCCTCCCAACCAGTGTGAACTGATTTAAAAGCAAAGATGAGCAGACCTAAGCAGTTTCCTCTGGTTGGTTATTTATGTTGATAAACCCATTATGAATCTGGTGTCAGTGACGTGGGTTACTGATGGCAGGTAAGCTAGTTTGGGAAAACTCACACACGGTGCATGTCAACATCAGCCGTCTTAAGTTTTATTGGTACAGAACAATAAAATGAGGAGCCAAGCAGGCAACCTATCAGAAATACAGCACAAGGCATCTATATTTTCAGTTGTATTCTGTGATTTTTAAATAAAGATTAGGATATTGTATGGCAAGAAAACGATAATGGCGGAAGATGGAGACGGAAATAATATAGATAAAATAAAGTTTGAAATGAAGGAGAAGAGCTTTAGAAGAAGGGAAGGAAAGACGAACAAGGCTAAAGAAGATGGGAGAACAGAAAAATATCTATGAAAACGAAGCTCTGGGAACAGGAAAAAGGAGGATAAGACGGGTGGAATGGTGGAAAGGAAACAAAGAAGGGCTCGTAAGGTAGAAGGTACAAATACTTTTAAGTTTATAGTTACAAATACTGTTTCAATCAATATTGGGGATGGACAGAAGCCTTTTAATGAATTATGGTCACACAGAAAAGATTGTTTATAGGAAGTTTTAACTGAGTCTTACAGATGAGGGCTCCGCCTCGTCGCTCCGGCAGAAATGCAGTCGGTACGAAAGCACAGAGAAGGTCACATGTTCACACACACAAAATTACTTTTAGGCCTTTTTAAGGGCTTAACTTCCTCAGCTTTATCACGCGAGATGAGATTAGCTCAGTTAAGTTTACTCTCAGACAAAACAAAGCAAATATTTAACACCATGGCAGAAGTTACGTGAAGGAGAACAAATGGAGGGACAAAGTGTGCAGAAAGGATTTAACTACCAGATCTGTTCACCGTTTCTTTCCTGTTAGGCCCTTTTTCTCCCACCGTTAAAGGTCGTGCTTACAGTGACTTTAATCACTTTAGCTGGAAACTGTAGGCAACCCCTCAGTTCAACTCATCATCATGCAGAGGCGCTAACCAAACCTGCCCAATCAGTCGATTGTTGACCAATCAGCCTAAAGTTAGGTTCCCTCTAGTTTAATGTCTATTTCTTGTTTTTCATCCAAGTAAGGGAGGGGGAGGAATGTTTCACTCATGTTTGACAGTTTAGATTTTTGCAGCTGAAAACAGTGCAAGTTCTTTAAATGTCCATGACTGACAGACTTGCAGTCCATCGTGAAGCTCCGACATTCAGATGGACTTTCAACATTTTTTTTTCCTCTACAGGGAAAGGGCAATAAAGTTGGATCACATAAACAGTGTCGTCATTGTTTTGGTTGTGTACCATCTTGTTATCGGTCTGTTGCGGTCTTAGTGAAATTACTTGGAAGTGGGCAGCTTGGGCTTTCAAAACAAAGCCGAATGTGGCTTTAAACTTTGGAAGGAGGGACAAAGGTTGAATGAAGTGAAGTAATTGGAAGGAGCAGGAGTGCAGTTTGCCAGTAGTGCTGAGTGTGCCCAAGTAAATATGGATTTGGAGAGTGCACCTGCTGCTCGCATGCACACCCACACACACCCTCACACACACATATACAGGCAATCGGTCCACATGTGAATATCAGAGCTTTGCAGTTTCTGTGGATTTCCTTGTTTCTCTGCTGAAGACGTGGCACTAATGCCAATGTGCAGCTGCAACTCTGCTGTTTCGAACTGATTACTGAAGCACAGTTGTGTGCGCTGTAGTTTACTACATCCGATGCTCTGACATCAGACAGGTGTGAGGCCCCTCGCATCAATCAGTGGTCGTTCCTCCAGTGTTCACAGCTGCACTTTTTTTTTTTTTTTTCTTTTTCTTTCCAACTAAATGCACAGTTGAAATCTAAATTCAGCTCACATTGTGGGACGGTTTCAGTGTACAGTGCCAAACCCTCCCATCCACACACACTGACCCCCCCCTCTTTTCTCCCTTTACCTTTCTTCTAGTCTGTCCATCACTGCAACGCTGCTTCTCTCAAACACCTCCTACAGCTTCCCTGCATATTGATCATATGGCCATCCATCCTTCCTTCCTTTCTTCCTTCTGTTTGTGCAGTTCTGGGTCCGTGTGAGAAAGACCCACAGGGTTGGCATGGCAGCCTGGCACAAGCACACAAGACTCTGGCTGCCTCCTGGGATGCCCCACGGGAGGAATAAGAAACCTTTATTTACTGTAGATTCCTTTCATCCTTCTCCTCCACACTTTCTTCTTTGTTCTTGGGCTAGAAAAAATGCTCTGAGTACTCTTACGCACATTTAAGTGCTGACAAGTTTGAACAGAGTAAGAGCTTGTGTTGTCTTCTGTTGGGCAGGTCATTAAAACACAATAATGCAATTACAGTAATATTTTTGTCATATTTTTAATAACTTTTGGCAATTTACAAAGCAGCCCTTTGATTTACATTAAGTCAATTAATCAAGGTGGTTCCACCCTTTTTATACGCCAAAGTGGCCTATAAATAGGCCTGCTCACAGAATGGCATATTTACTGTTGCTGCAGTCGTGCCCACAGAGGGGAACAAATCTTTCTTCACCATGAAGATTTATTTGCAGACAGTGATGAGTACCTATTTGGAAGCTTGCGGCTACCAAGAGCTGTTGTAATGGACTTTTGCAATCATTTGGAGCCAGCACTGTGGACGGTTCAACTCTGTACCAACACATGTGCAGGTTCTCTCGATTTTAATTCTATTGCTGGTCTTCCTAACACCTTCCTAACACTTTAACGTCTAACATGTTAACTGAGGCATGTCGAGTCTGAGATGTAGCTCTTTGTTTTTTTTTTGCAGTTGAACTTGCTGGGACGTCTAGCCTAGAAATCTAGACGCCCCTAGCGGCCGCAAATGGAATTTGCTCCGGGGCTAGTCTAGTCACTTGTGGTCGTTTTGCAAGGTTCCAAATCAAAACTTAATCGAGCCAATCAAATCGTGAGGAGCGGGGTCGGAGGCCGGTCTACCTAGTGACGACAGAGGTGCGACGTTTCAGTGTGTAGTTCCAGAGAGGGGTTAAAAAAAAACTCTCTTTAGATTTATAGGGAAACGAAGTAAACTTACATCTGAGAGCAATCCCCAGTCAATTGCGAGCATGATGTACCAAAGACGGCGGGCCGATCTTCGTCTCAGAGCTGACAAAACTCTCCGGTAAGGCATTTGAACGGTCAAATTCCGTTAACGGGACGAGAGTAGTCAAAACGGCAAACCGGAAGTGTGTTGCTCACTGCGGCTAGCTTTAGCAGCGCCGAATTCGTGGGAACAAAATTGTAAATAGCCTGTATTTTGTCAGATTTTCAACACCTTGGGGATCTAAACGACTACTTTCTCGCCTGAAAATGTTTCAAATGTTGCTAAAGTTTACAGAGTTTAGAGCTTAAGAGAAATCAGCTTTTCAGGCCATAGACTACTGACCACAATGTACATTCCGTCGCGTTGACTACGTAAAACTTCTTCATCGCTCTGATTGGTTATTGCGCCATCCTATTGCGTGGCGTTGAACTTGACAGACAGCCGTTTATCCCGCCCACACTGCTATCCAGCGTCACTAGACCCCTGTACAGCTTTTTGCTGTACGGGTCTGGCTTGCTAGGCTATGGGACGTCCACTCCTGGGACGATTGACAGCTGTCTTGAATGTTTTCCACTTATGAATAATCTTTATTTCTGTGGAACGATGGACTCCAAATAGTTTGGAAATTTACCCTTCCCTGATTGATGGGCAGCAACAATTGCTTCCCTAAGATCATTGCTGATGTCTTTCCTCCTTGGCATCGTGTTAACGCACACCTGAATGCTCCAGACCAGCAAACTTCTGCTTTTATTCGTTATGCTGTAAGGTGTAATGACAATAAATGCTATTCATTCAATCATTCATTTATAGAGGTGCTCACACCTACTGATGATCAATTAATCAGTGCATTGATCAGCAGCACCTGGCTGCCACTTACCCTCTGAATTCTTGTGGAAGCAGTAAGGGATCATTTAGTTTTTCATAGGCAACGATTAAGATTTTTTATCTAATTAATCACATGATTTCCCTGATTAATCGCATTTGTACGCAAAATCCAAACATTTATTCAAAAGTAGTGTATAGCTTTTAGCATTTAGTTTTATTTTAAATGTGCTGCCATCTGAATGAAAGTGCCATAACATTTGTTGTGCAAACACACTTTTAACATCAGCATCTTTATGTAGTTTTTATGTAGAAGCCTCGCTCCACTGTCTGTTTCCTTGAATGACTTTGCTGCTATCAGTTGTGTGTTTTGCCTTTAAGTGATATTTTAGACTGGATCTACCAAGGCCGGATTAACTATATGGGCCTGCGGCACAGTGCCCAGGGGCACCAACCATTCACAGCCAGTGGGGGGGCACCACACGACAAACTTTAAAAATAGTTTTTTCATGAATGTTTGTACACTTAAAATGATTACACTTGACACTTGACATAAATATTCATATAAAATTCATTATTAAAACTAATGTGATAAGAACAGCAACGATATATCATAATTCTGAGCAATAGTGGCCTAATGTGAACATTAACCCCCCTCCCTCAACCTGTCAGTTGAGCCAGTCCACCTATGGTGAAATGCATCATGTTTTTTAAAAAACGCGGTAAAAATAAAAATAAATGGATAGACATCAATTGAGTGGTTGTGCGAAGAGAAAAATAAAAAGACTCCAGGCGTTTAGCGGCAATTAAAAATGTTCCAGTGTTAGATCGTTTCTTTATAAAAACATCGACAACTGCTGACAACCAGCTGGCTATTGCTAACGGTCCCACAATCTACCACAACCGGGCGGCTAAATATGCAGCATCAGCACGGCACGACGGTAAGAAAACCAGGTTTCTTACAAATGATCTCTTCCAATGCCAGCTGCCGAACAAACAGTCAGTGTCTAGAGATTGGCTAATCTATTCCCCTTCAACCGGCATGGTGTATTGTTTTGCGTGTAAATGCCTGGCCGGGCAGCAAAATGCTTTCACCGAGGGGTACAGTGACTGGAAACACCCGGACAGAGTCACAGCCCACGAGAAGAGCGCAAGCCACCGCGAGTGTCTGCTCTCACTTCTCAGGAGGTCACGGAATGCGGTACGGTTGATGTCGTTCTCAGACAACAAAAAGAGGATGCGGCGAAGTATTGGAGAGAGGTGTTGCGACGCATTGTGGCCATGATGAACAGGGTGCTTGCGCAAGTCTTGAAAGTCTTAATAAGTATGGAATTTTGAAGCACTGTTTTCCAGACCTTGAAAAGTCTTGGATTTTGTGTGAAAGTCTTAATAAAGTATGGAAAATAAATGTATGGTACAATGTTACTGTATGCTCAAAGGCATTGTGAAATGAGAAATAGGAAGGTGGGCTATAAAACTATAATTTTACTAACTGGTCACGTACTGTATTAGCCTAATGGGATGAGATGTGAGTGAAGAGACTGAATTCTACATACATTCATCCATCCATCCATTCATTTTTATAGATAGTTTTTGTGACTCTTGTTTGATGTGAAATTCATGTACTTGTGATTTTCATGTTTTGAAACGTTTTCATCAGTAAAAGCATAATTTACTGTGAATAATGCATTTGTTCATTGAATACTAGCCTATAAAAATTAACATTTCTAATAAACACAGTTGGTACAATCTGAAGTAGGCAGTAGGCACACAAGTTACAAGTACATAAAGTTAAGGTCTTGGGGGAAAAAAGTATCAGTTTTAAAAAAGTCTGGAATTTTGATTTGGAAAAAGAGCAAGCACCCTGATTAAGTTTTTAAGTGTGCGTGGTTTGGCATTCCGGGGAGACAACTTATGGTGCTCTGGGACGGCTGTGGCAATGACGTCCCCCTGGATAATAGGAGTGTTGTTAGTGCTGCATAGGTGGATGCTCTTTGAATTGATAATATATTTCAATATAGACAAATGCTCTTCGAATTGATACACATTTTGAATCTGTACATTTTAATATATGGATGCTGTTTGGATTGATAGTGAATTGAATTGATTGGTTTTAAATGGAGATATTTGAATAATCCTACATACTGTATATAGATGGATGCTGCTTTAATTGTTACTGATTTTGAATGAATACGTTTGAAAATGTAGCCTAGGGGCACTTGAGGTTTAGTGCCCAGGGGCACCACATTGACTTAATACGGCCCTGGGATCTACTACAGTGATAAGACAATTCAACTTGGCTGTAAATGCAGTAGAGCTGTAACAAAATCCGGGTTATCCGGTTTTCAACCCGGATAAATACGTCACCCGGGCAGACCGGATGGTGGCATGCATTTGATCCGCCTTAAAAAAAAAAAAAAAAAAAAAAAAAAAAAAAAAAAGATCCGCCCAAGTCGAGCCAGACGGCATTTCATTATGTCAACAAATGGCAGTTACAGCGCTCTTGCACCTTAGTCGTGAGAGAAATGATGAAACCGGAATATATATCCCTCTTTAGTTGCCTACTAGGCTACAGTCATTCTTTAGCATGGTGTTCAGTCACACACAGTCACACACTGAGTGAATAGAAACCTAACTCCCGCCCCGTTTGTCACGAGCCCGTGAGTGAGCCATGCCCCCTACTGATCCGTCCTGACTTGCGATCCGTCCGTTACTTACAGTGAGGGACGAATCCCCGCTGACTCGTACCACCTGGGTGACTCACGGCCCGACAGCGAAAATCCTTGCTGCCGCGACCGGGCGCTCGCTCGTCAAGTCACGAGACAGAATCGAAACTTAAAAAGATCCGAGTTGGCTGAGTCACCCAGAGCCAGCGATTCAGTGGTCAGACGGGCAAGTAGCGGATCCATGCCAACTCGGATCTTTTTAAGTTTCGATTCTGCCGGCAGCAAGGATTGTCGACCCATCTGACTGCTGAAGCCTCTGTACCTCGCTACAGGCAGCTACAGGCTCGGTTAGCGTGGCTTCATGCATCTTGTACAGTCGTTGAAAAATAATCATTCAGTGATATAGGGAGGGCAAGATCATTCCATGTTGTTTACTTGTAGGTCTAAACTCAGCATTGCCTCACCTAATGCTACCACATTTGTCGCTGTGTAAATGCACACACTAGCTGTTGTGTCTGGCTTTCAGATAAAATGGCACTGAATTATTACTTGACAAAAATAAATGAATGAACTTGTAGCCGTAGGCTGCTCTTTGATTTATCAAAATGAATTGATAAATGGGACAAAAAAAGGCGAGGCGCATAGCCACTAAACGGCAGAAAGGTTTTTTTTTTTTTTTTTTTTTTTTTTTTTTTTTTTTTAAATAAGTGATTCAAGTGATCCGTCCAACTCGAATCCCCTCCTCGAAATGATCCGATCAGCCCGGATTGCCCAAAAGATTCGAGTTAAGCATCTCTAAAATGCAGGAGTTTTTTAAATTTATTTTGAAATGCAGGCTTTTATGTTGAAACAAGTAAAACAGGAACTAGCGCCGGTTAGCTCCGTGAGCTTCACACACGGACCGAGGAGCACCTGTAGCGGTGATGTCCAACTTTAAAATGAAAATGGCCGAGTAAAAGTTCCGTACCCTTCTCCATGTTTGGGGGTTCCGCAGCAGAAAGCAACAGACTTTTACAATAATAAAACCTGCGTTAATGCGCGATAAAATATTTATCGGCGTTAAAAGATTAACAAGTTAACTCGTTATATCGCGTTAACTCGCCCAGCCCTAGTTTTTCACACACTGCTTCTGTGTTTTTGTCTCAGCTTTCGTTCAATAAATAATGGCACAGCGTAATATGTCATGTGCGGTTGTTCATCTGAGGTTGGAGTTCCTTTAGTAAGACCTGGTCAGGACCAGATGATTCAACTGGATGTATACCTCTGTAAATCTGCCGGTGCTTATTCATTTTTTTTATTTTATTTAGATCAGGATTCAGATCGCCATTTTGTTTATTAAGCCATAACATTCAATGAGAGTGTTCCTGAGAGTGACATTGTGAAGTTTACACAGTGCAAAATTTTCTTTATGCCCACATCTGAAAATGCGAAAGCCACATTTGAAGAAGGACAAAAGTGCTGCTGTGTTCATGACATTCCTCGAATACTTAAATCTTAACAGCTTATGGTGTTTTCCCACCAAATTGTCCTTGTTAAGGCAAAGCGTTACCCAGTTAAGTCCCTTCCTCCTTCCCACATATTCCCACTTCTGCATCTCTCTCCCTTTACTACCTGCACACAATCTGTCCTTTAGATTAATTGATTCTTTTAAATCTCCTCTTTCCTTCCACCCCTCATAAATTTGTCGACTCACTGAAACTTGCGCTTAAAAAGAAAACAGCCCATTGTTGACTTGCTGCTTGTACCTGTTATGGTATGGATGGATGTTTTCAAAGGGAAGGTTGATCATCAAGAGAGAACACCAGCTCATCTGCACACACTGTCAGGGAGCTGATTAGCTGAAGCGAGTTGTAGAGAGCTGTGCGTTTATTTGTGCCTTCAGCTCCCATGTTCCATTCATGTAAGTTTTAGGCTCTTATTCCCTCACCTGGGGTCCCCACTTTGCTGTGCCTGGTTTGTGTGTAACTGGCACTGAACCATGCCGTGTCCAACGGAGCCACACTGTCATACAGGCCGCTGTCTCACTCGGTGCTTCCATGTTGTCTTTGACAGGATTCAGTTGTACAAGTGTTAGAGAAATATGTGTCTTTGTATAGTTATGTCTTCAGTTGTTGGCTGAGTGAGTAATGCTCAAATTCAACAGCCACAGATGCACACCAACCACTTCAGAGCTCCTTTGGTGTTCTGTCTGTATGGAAGTGAGCTGGCATGGCAACAACACTTTAGATGGCTTATTCTTAAAGCCGAAGCAGAGCAACGATCGTGATATAAAACCTCACCAAAAACAGCAACACGTTAGCACGGCATCCAGAAGGTGAAAATGAAAAAGATGAGTTGTGGGTCTTTTTTGTTTTTTTTGTGGGTCAGCAGACCCACAAACCATGGCTGCTAACCGTGTTGGAACAACCTCCATCACTGTGGTGGTCGTGTTGGCTCATGCTAGAAATGATGCAAAGCTCATACAAAGCAAGGCAAACGTAGAAATGCTCCACAATTTTCGGGTCCTGATCCAGCTCTTACACGTGAATTTTATGCATGTGCTGATATTGAGAGCGGGAGCTCATTTACTTGAACTAAAATATTAGAATAAGCTCAGCCTTCATTTTGTCCTGGATAAAAGTATAAGCTTAACAAAGTCATGTAGAAATTGGAAAAAAACAAAAAAGACAATCATAACCGAGAATCAAGCAAAGGAAATAAAAGATAAGTGATCAATAATAACAGTAGTTAAAAATGTACATTTGGCTGAACAGTTAGTGCATAGTCTTTTTATGGCTGTTTTTGTTGGTAATGGTATCTTGTAAGCATACATGAGGCTGTAGTAAACCACTTGGCACTGTCGGATATGCCGCTGTAATTTTTCTAGCTGTAATAACGGTTGCATTGAAGGTTGTTCAGATCCAGCAGGCTGCCCTGTTTTTCTGGATAGTGAATAAAATCTAACCTGGCTGGAAGGTTTCCAACTGCCTGTAAAATCCAGAATATTCCTCAAAAGTTGGTCGATTGCTCATAATGACGAATGAGAGAAACGTTTCTGTTTTCATTTAGCCTTTCTGCAGTCTGCTGAAGTTCATCGCTTCTCTGGAAAGCATCGGAGTGTCTGCTGCATACAACTTCCTCCGCGGCACGTTAACCTCACGCATAAGAAGGTTTCTCTGTTTCTACACTAAAATGTCTCAGAGTAAAGGACACGCTGAGTTTGTAGACTGCCTACTCTGTAGCAGGATGTGCGTTTCTGGCAGCGGGTTCATGGTGGCGAGCTCCACCTTCATCTGAGCAGAATGTTTAAACTAAAAAAGAATTTATTTAAATGATGGATAACCAATCATTAATACTGCAACAGTATTAGTTTGATGTCCGATCTGCGAACGATGTCAGTATCTGGGCCTGATAACAGTAATGGATAGGATCAGTCTCAACTCTAGGAAAAACGTGCATTTATATTCAACAGCAACTTGTCCTACGAGCTACTGTGTTTAATTATGAAGTTAAATTGTAGATGTCTCAAGTTTAATTTTACAATAAACTTTTTTTTTTTTGCTGCCGTGCCGCTGAAGTCATCTGCTGTGGAGAACTTGGTTTTCAGGCGATCGTCAACATTTCTCAGGTTAGATCTGCTGACATGTCCTGCTTTGAATTCCACGGCACAAACAGTTCCGTCTTGGTCTCTTGGTTCAAACTGACTTAAAGGCGGGGTAGGGGATCTTTTTCTGGAACATTTTTTTACATATTGCTTGAAATACTCTTCACACCCCCATTGCAACCAATTAATTAAAAGTTTCGACACAAATATGAAAAGTTTTAGTGGCCTCTAGAACGTACAATCTTGGAAAAACAGTATCCAATCATTGTGAACGGACCATTCACAATGAATGGATACTGATGCCGTCTATCAAACTGCAATCTGCTCCTCCCTCCCCCTCCTCCCCCCTGTGCGCGTACCCTGCTCCGTGAACGAATTACACGTCCAGAAGCTTGGCAGGAAGCTAAACTAGACCCAGCTTGGCTAGCACCTAGCATTATTAAACGTATAGTTAGCATAAACTAAATACTAAATACTAAATACGGCAACGATCGATGCTTGCTGTCAGAACAGCGCTCGTGCACCTTCGTGCTCGTGCGCGTTCATGTACTCTAGAGGCGTGCCTTCGGGGGGAAAGTGAAGAAAAGGGTTGGGACTTTGGACCTGTGTATTTTCAAAATGCAGCTTCGCTGGACTCAAAATCCAGGATCTCCTACCCTACCTTTAACATGAATCAGTAGTTTGCAGTACAGTCAGATTTGGTTGTTTTGCTCTAAATGTGCTGAGTGTGGCACTTTGCTTTTAGATTATTTTGGCTCTGTTCTTTCATCGTGTCTTGCTGAAGATTAATGGATAGTGTCAAAACTTGTAGCAAGACCTCAGCATTAAATGCTTTTCTGTGGGATAAGATAAGTTACAGAATCGTGTCAAATGATCGCAGTGAACAGGGGCCAATATCTGCCCTGGTCACAGGTGGAACTGAAGGGGCTGTAAACTATGTTGGTGTCTGTTGGAGCCAGAGATTTAAGTAAAAATATAGACTGCAGCAAAAGAGATTCACTTCTGTACTCTTGAAGCTGTGAAACAGACAGGATTTCTGGGCTTGCATCAAATAGCCATTTACAAGGTATCTAGTTTCAGAATGAACTGTTTGTTCCCAGTTACTCGTACCATTTTATATCTGGACGCCATGGTCTCGTAGGTCTGTTATGCTGTGTCCTTGTTTCGGAGTTAATCTGGTCTTTTGGGTTTGTTGTGTTCCCTGTTTTATTGCCCATCTCATTCTTTGAATTTCCATGCCATGTATTTTCGTCTCCTTTACTACTTGTCTTTGAAATTTGGTTTCCTTCTGCTTTTGTCAGCTTGGTGTTTGTTAAGATCTTCTGGCTTCCTTTGGTTGCTTTTGCTTTTTCTTGTGTTGTTTGTTTTTTGGAACGTTCTTGCTTCCGTATAATTGTCTCCGGTCAGGCTTACCTTCTAAGGGTGATCCAATAGGTTTAGTGTCCACCTTTTACGGGCTGATATTTCTCCTGAAAAATGTGATTTGTTGTCGTTAAAATGGAAAATCTGAAAAGGATTGCTGATCATTTTTATTTTTTAAATAAATTAAATGAAGAAACACTTGATTTATCCCAAAGGGAAGTTATATCATTTTAAATGGAGAGGAGAGCTGTTATTGCAACCAAAGCCTTTTAGAGGGCAACATTAGGTCTCAGAACTGGAATTTAAAGCAAGCAAGTATTATTTCTTAATATTATTTCTTTAATTATTTAACGCCGATAAATATTTTATCGCGCATTTATGCATTAAAATAAACTAGCAGGTAACATCACCGCTACAGGTGCTCCTCGATCTCTGTGTGAAGCTCACGGAGCTAACCGGCGCTACTTCCTGTTTTACTTGTTTCAACATAAAAGCACGTATTTCAAAATAAATTTAAAAAAACCTCTTGCATTTACAGCCAAGTTTAATTGTCTTCTCACGGTAGTAGTTCCAGTCTAAAATATCACTTCAAGGCAAAACACACAACTGATAGCAGCAAGTCATTCAACAGTGGAGAGTGGAGCGAGGCTTCTACATAAAAATGCTGATGGTAAAAGTGTGTTTGCACATCAAATGTTATGGCACTTTCATTCATGACAGTACATTTAAAATAAAACTAAATGCTAAAAACTATACAATACTTTTGAATTCATTTTTGGATTTTGTGTACAAATGCGATTAATCAGGGAAATCATGTGATTAATTAGATAAAAAAATGTCATCATTGCCCAGGCCTACTTCAAATACAACATGTGATGGGTATCTGCATCAGACGATCCTGTTTGCAGCCATCGTGATCGTCCCCAGAAATCCTGCAGGATTCCTGTTTCATTTAGGAAGCGCTTGTTGTCTTGGGATTCTGTTCAGTTTCCCTTCCCATCTGTCTTACTCGACCTGGTCTTGTTTCGCTGACTGCCACACACCTGCCTTACATTTGTCAGTAGTTCGCCGAGCATTTGAACTCTCTGTGGTTCCCTTTGTGCGTTGCAGATCCTTGTTGGCGTCACCCTCCCTGTTCCTGGTTGGTTCGTTGCTCTTTGTTTCCTGAGTTTCTTGGGATTTCTGTTCAGGACTATGGCAAACTTAATGTTTGTTTTATTTCTCTTTCTTTTGCAGAATCTCTGGGTTTTTCTTTGGCAAAATTAAAGTATTTGATAGATGCAGGCTTGAGTCAGGAAGAGCAAGATGAACTGAGTTCTCCATTGACCTCTAGCAAACTTGAGATTCAACGGGCACAATTTGTCACCCGTGCCCTCTCCCTTGCCCCTATGGCATGAACAGTGAGTGCAAGACGACCCATTCATCTGGGATCAATTAACCAAAGCGGGCAGGCAGGCTCAGCCAAAGCACCCTTTTTCGACTATGCTCAACATAATGACAGGCTTTCAAGCAATAATGCCTTTGTTCTGGATGGGTCTGTTTGTTTTCTTCCTCTGGTTAGATGCATGTTTCAATGGGGGTGCATCTGAGAAAGCCTATTTCTGCCCTCTTGTTTTTGGGTTCTTCAAGTTTCCGTCGCTTTTGAAGTCTCCTTATTTAGTTAAAACTTAGGGTGGACCATCATGGATGTGGCTGAGAATGCCATGCAGAATGGCATCTTGGGTGAACAGTGGTTGGCATTTGATGCCAGAAACCCCAAATCACTCCCCAAATGTTTCCATTCTTGATTTTATTTTTTCTATTTTTTTATTTTTTCCTCCATTGCCCACCGTTTGAGGTCATTCCTTCTCTACTCCCATATGGAACCTTTACATTTTGCTTTTCAGTCTATTAATCTTTTTGAACAAGTCAGATCTGGTATTACAGAGTGGGTTTGAATGTGAATCAGCTTTAGCTTTTAAAAACAACAATTTAGCAAAGGTAAAAGCATTTCCCCACATTGTTTCCAGGCTTTCAGAGTTTTTAAGCATATTGTTATAATTTAATATTGACAACGAGACACTGTTGACTGTCCAATGCCAAATCGAATACAGTATGGGGACTGATATTAGCTTTAACACCAGCGATTGAGACTGCTGGAACTTCATTGGCCTTAGTGACAAGCATAATACTAAGCATACTTAATATTGACAGGACTTGTACAAGATGTGATTGCAGTGCTGGGAAAAATGCCCCCCCTTTTCACAAATAGGTGCAATAAGATTCTACCAAACCCGATTTCACACAGTTTGATTTTAGCCCCTCTGAAGTATGACTCTAATCCTTTTGCCCTGTCACTTGAATTGCCTTTATTGAACTGCATAAATGTCCTTGATCTCCTGTTTCGACTGACAGTTCTGCAATTTTAAAATCCTGTGCTGCTGTCAGTCAACGTGCTCTGATCACTGACCCAAAGAAACACAACTAAACTGTCTTTGTTGTTCATACAAACTTTACAGGCGTGTGTGTGTGTGTGCGGTGCTGAAAATAGCCAGCAAGCCTTTGTGATCATAGCAGACCGTGTTTTACAAGTTCAGCTGTGTGTGTGTGGGCGGGCGGGCGGCTGTGCGTGCATGTTCATACCTGTATGTTATCTAAACAGTCTCTTCTGTCAGGTAATATCATTCGTATTCCAAGAAACACCCACCTGCCTCCTGTATCTGGTTCACCCTGATATACATGGAAATATAAGATATGGACACCTGAGCAGGAAAATAGAAGAAGCTGATGAAGTAAGGAGGGAAGTGCCCTTATTGTGAAATCGGAAGTGTGCGTTCTGCCTTTTTTCATTGTTGTCCCGATAAACAGAGCAGACGCCTTTTTAGGATGAGCTGTGAAAATCATCTAAGAAAACTTTAAAAGTGTATTTCAATCCCAACACCACTCAACTCTTGATAAACTTTATGAACTTATCTATTTATTCCTTTTAATTATTCATTCAAACATTCATGGTGTTCAGAAGATAAAAATGATTTTTCAACGGGTGATGTTCTCATCATTTATTATGCATTTTAGTTGATATATTTTTAGTCTTTGACTTTTTATCTTGCTCTCTGAAAAGTTCCTGTTATTGTTGTTGTTATTATTATTATTAATCAACAATGTGACTATTCAATCAGCTGTTTGGTACAATGCCGATACCACCATGAACTCCATCATCCCTACCATCAACAAAGCAGTAAAACGGAATTTTAAAGACTTAAACATTTAAAATGAGAAAACACTGCAATAAAACCCTGCAACTGAAAATCCATCTACGGTTTTCCACCTGAAAACTGCAGGTCCATTATGACTAAATGCAGTCGATCGCACACAGAAAGTAGATGGTCTCAAACAAAGTTGGACATTGTAGCACTTAGATTTTGCCCCTTAGCTGTGCACCACAGGATTTTAATGCAAGGTGCATGTGGTCCAAGTATTTTGGGAGTAATATTTTCTGAGCATTGGATCAGCTCTGAAAAATATCAAATATTTAGCTTTGAATTCAGGATGGTGGCCAATTTAGAAAAAAAAAAAAAATGTTTTGGTCTTTAAACCATCCATCCATCCATTCATTTTCTATACCGCTGAATCCGTAGGTCGGGTCACGGGGGGGCTGGAGCCTATCCCAGCAGTCAATGGGCGAGAGGCGGGGTACACCCTGGACAGGCCGCCAGTCCATCACAGGGCCACGTCTTTAAACCAGTGAAAGGAAATGAATACGAAGGGTTTCAGAATCATAAATGTTGTATTATTGTGTAGTTACTGTTATCATAAATGGAGCAAACCAGCATCTCTCTCCTGCTGACATCGGCCTCCATGGCCCTGACTGACCTGTTGGGTTAGTTTAGGAACCTTGTTGAGGGCAAGAGGAAATCATTAGTTTCTCTGTTCCTGTCCGCCATCCAAGAGCATTATGGGAGGTGGAGCTGCTGCCTGAGTGGTTAACAAAACTCTCTGCTTCCTGTCTTTTGTACTGCTGACTTGACATCTCCTGTGTGTGTGTGTGTGTGTGTGTGTGTGTGTGTGTGTGTGTGTGTCTGTGTGTGTTATGTAGTTCTTGGCTAGAGTTTTTATGTGTGGATCATCATACTTGAGTCTGACTTAATGTTGAGATTTGGGCAGTTTAAAGCCAATAATATTCCTGTGCGTACTGCTAAGACTGAGTCTGGCAGCTTTTGAGAATACATAAAATCAGGAAGACCATTTTGGTTGCACTGTTTAGGCAAAAAGCTTATGATGTTCAATACGACGCCTATTTTTGTGCTTCACGTCTCTCTTTTTTTTTCTCAACTTTGCATTCACAAGTACAGTCATTAAGGTGTTGGACTGTGCTTGTTGGATATACCTGTGCTTTGAAGGCTAATGTGTCCCTTTGTTTCTCTCCAGATGTATGGGCGTTACACCCAGGAACTTGGGGTGTACGCTAAAGAGGAGGCTGCTCGGCTGAGGGAGAGCGGACAGAGGCGGTCGGTCACTGAGCGAAGCCGGACCCTCGACCTGCTGGAATACGAAAAGGGTCGCTGTGCCAAGTGTCGCAGTAAGTGTGAAGCCTCAGCAGCTGATAAGCAAGCAACTGCAGATATGGTATTTTTATGCAATTTACAGCAGCCCTGGTCTTAGTGAGACATCAAGATTGTGTTTTAGAAAAAGAAAGAAAGGGGTAAGTGGTAACCCCCCCCCCCACCGCCTTCCTCTCAGTTCTGTCGGTGGGGATAATAACAACTGCGTGTGGGGGGGTGTGTCTGAGGCAGATAATAATGAGATTAGATAAGATTTTGTACAGCTCACATAACAGGATAAAACAGAATGTAAGCAAAGTGGGGAAAATCTTTGTTATCCATATGGAAGATGAGAAAAGGCATCGATCTCTTAAAACATGTCTCTATCCAAACTTTTTCTGCAGTCTGGCTAATGTTTCTCTGTCACTGTGCAAGTTGAATCTCAGCCCCAAACCGCTCGGCACCGACCTGTTTTGCTTGAGTTTCTGCCAGGTTGACCATTTGTCTAGAAATGAACCAACTGGTATGATTAGCTTATTAGCTCTTGTTTTTGTTCTTCTTCTACTTCTCCTTTTACTAGTTCTTCTTCTACTTTTCACATCAACACTGCATTTTGTTATCTTTGTACATACAGTACATGTCGTGTCTGCTTTGTTTTGTGATTTTATTTATTTTTTTATTTACATCATTGAGCATTACTTATACCTAACACATAATCATTTCATCTTAACACAGATATAGTTTCATGACACGGCATATTTCTGCCAGCTCACAACGTTGAGTATGTACGATAAAGAACAGCAGCAACATAACCGCAGTGATCTGATTGGTTGCTGTCTGTATTGCAGGGATGTAGAATGATATCAGGGGTATTGAAATGTCTTTTCTATTTAATGAGATCCCATTTAATGACTGTCATTGCTGAAGTGCTGTTGAGCATAAAAACCAGTTCAGTTCAGTGCGGCTGCTGGTTCTGTGTAAATGGAGGGCCCTCTACTGTTTTTTGTTAATAATTGCACCCAGCACCAGTGACACACAGTGAGGTGTTCCATGAGTTTCGTGCATTGGTGGTGTGTGGTGGTTAACACGTCTGCTCACAGCAAGAGGAAGCTACCTCCCACCGCCCAAAAAACAAACATGTTAGGTCAATTATTGTAAATTGACTCTTTTTGATTTGATTTATTTCAGATGTTCTAGGGAGATCAACAACCTCCAAGTCAACAGAACAAAATCATATAAGCAAAATCCCACTTAACACACCTGAAAAGGAGTGGGAAGAAGCATAGCTTATTGAATCCCACCCCTACACATTCAAAATATAACACATATTACTTGTACGCACCTCCATGTAAAATCAAAACTATACCATAAATGTTATACATGCATATCCAAATAATACAAAAAAGAAAGAGAGATAGAGGGAAAAACAAAAATAAAATCACAGCATGTTTTCACTCATGTATCTCTGAAAAATGGTCTGTTTATACATTTTCTTGAATTGATACAAACTTTGACATTTTTTAACTCCACCTTCAGAGCATTCCACATCCTTACTCCACATATTGATAAACTGAAACCTCTCATTGTCGTTCTATTCCTGGTTCTTTTGAAATTAAATGTCCTTCTTAAATTATAATGTACATCTCCCAGACTAAACAATTGTTGAATGTTACCAGGTAGCTTATTATTTTTTGCCTTGTACATAAATTGCATTGTTTGATATTTTACCATATCAACAAATTTTAAGATCTTTGACTGCAAAAAAAGTGAATGAGTATGGTCCACATATCTTACCTTATGAATAACACGAATTGCTCTTTTTTGAAGAACAACTATAGAATTCAATGAACTTTTGTAATTATTGCCCCATACTTCCACACAGTACATTAAATAAGGCAGAACTAAAGAACAGTACAGAATATAGAGTGAATCAAAATCTAAAAACATTTTGGCTTTATTTATTACTGAAATACTCCTTGATATCTTGCTTTGTAGGTATTTGATATGTGGTTTCCAACTTATTTTATCATCAATTATGACTCCAAGAAATTTTATTTCAAAAACTCTCTCAATGTTCACCCCTTCAATTGAAATACATGCATCTGTGTCCCGTTTACAGTTTCCAAACAACATAAATTTTGTCTTTGCTAAGTTTAAGGATAATTTATTATAATCAAACCAAACTTTCAATTTACTAATTTCAGTCATAACATCATCCTGTAACTTCTTTAAATTATCTCCTGAACTAAAAATGTTTGTATCATCAGCTCTGGGAGTGAGTGTGAGCGTGCATGGTTGTTTGTCCCCTTTGTCTCTGTGTGGTCCCTGTAACGGACTGGCAACCTGTCCAGGATGTACCCTGCCTCTCACCCAATGACAGCTGGGACAAGCTCCATAGAAAATGGACGGGTGGAGTTTCGTGCACGGGTCCTGTGCTCTCGTCTCACTAGTGAGTTTTAGTGTTTTAATGTCCATCTCTTCCACCTCCTCTCATGGACAAGGACTCCGAAATGCAGATTGGTTGAATCGATCAGTGCCCCTGCATGTAGCTTGAACTATGAGAGATGCTGTTTGGAGAACACCACAGGCATGCGCGCACTTTTATCTTTGCAGGAGAAAAACACAAATATAATCACTCAGATTGAGGCAAAGAAAAAGTGACTGGCTCAGAATGCTGCTACAGTAATGTAGCTGAATGCTGCAATGAGCATCAGTCTCCGGCCTATCATCTGAATTCTTTGGCCCCACAGGAACTGTCATCAGGTGTGTGTGTGTGTGTGTGTGTGTGTGTGTGTGTGTGTGTGATGCAGCATCCCACGGTTGCCAGGCTCTCCCAGATGCTTCAGACATTGTTCATGTTGAAATGTAATGAGAGTGGAGCAGCTTGAGCAACAGGTGTCACCTCAGTCATTATAGCCAGCGGTGCAGCAGCGTGTGTGTTTGAGTTCTAAGATCCTGCCGGCTATTCACTCCACTGTATTATTAACTGTAACCTGTTGATATGTAAACAGTGTCAGTGTTTTGGGGGGGGCACACTGCCCTGGAAACTCAACATTCACACATCTAACTACATCTTGAGGCAAAACCTTTTTATCAGTACAGAATAAAATAACTTTCTGCCAGAATATGTCCTTAGAAGGATGGCTTCTATTTCATTTATGTTATTTTAGGTTTGTTTTTATTTTATCCGACTTCAAATTTGGGTGATTATACAATGCTTGTAGACTACTGTCTGCTCCGAGGCAAGAGTAGAGGGATTTTACAGTTTCCACTGTGCCTCACACCAACCATGTAGGTGTACCGCAGCAAATACTGAGACGCAAAGAAACAAAATGTGAAGATGCTTTACACCTGAAGATGGTGCCTTTATTAGCGCTGGGTTAAAGGATCATTTGTCATGTCACTAAGCTCACTTTGAACCTCGTGTTTTAGCTTGGATTCCTTTCACCTTCTCCGAAGAACTGCAGCTGTGCTCAGATTCTGAACCTGGACTTGACTACCTCTGCCCTATTAGCTATACTCCATCATCCAGTCTTACATTAGCAGTAGGACCCTTGCCCCTTTTCAGGCTATCAGAAAAGCTGAGTCGGTCTTTATTTTTAAGGGGCTGTACGTTGCTCGAGATCAAACGGAGTAAATATTTCTAAATCACTATAAAGAAAATGGACATTTACAGCCAGTGTGCTGTAAAAGTGCTTCCATAAATTTTGATATCAGTTTTTCTTTAACTGCAGCTGATGCATTAAAGGCTTACATGGAAATCTGCATGTTCCTCTTGATACGTTACATTACAGAACACGACAGAGGTGGGTAGTCTATGGGAGTCCAGGCATCAGAAAACAGCTGCTGTTCAGGGCTCTGAGTATAAAGATAACCATTCTACTTTTCATCTCTTTTCCAGTTTTCATATCGTGGGATTCACGGAAAGAGCCTTCGCAACGTGAGACCATAGATTGTTGTGATAAGGAGAAACGAGTTGTCAAATCATTATGCATAAATACAGCTGATGGTAAACTGGCACTATAATTTATGACGCTGTCAAAGAATCTCTATTTCATTTGGATTGGTTACGGTCTATGTTATAAACAGTTGTATGCGTAGTGGAAATCCTTTTTCTGTTGTTATAAGTTCTACCGCATCACTGGTGAGCCAAACTTCTCTCCACACCTTCCTCATATCCAGGTCGTCTTTGGTCGTCTATCAAAACAGAACAGTCTGAACATTCAGTTTTTTAAATTTTTTTAAACCTATCTAAAATAATTTAAATTTGTAAAGATATTCTCCAGATGAACCACACAAAAATATGATGAAATCATAAAATCCAAAAAGGCCTAATTAGTCCTTAGTTCCAGCTCCTCTGTCTTTTGTGTCATCTTGAATTCTCTTGAGGATTTCACTGATGGAAAACAACATTCTTCATCAGTCAGGTTCCAACTTTCTTGTACAGCAGTCAACAGATGAGCTCTGTAGGATGGAGCCTTGTCATTTTTTAGATTGGGACTATTTGCTGGCCATGCCACTGAGCAAATGTCTTTCCTGAAGAAACGTTTGAACCCTCTTTGCTCTGTGGAGAGATGCATCATCATCCTTAAGAATGAGCCTGAGTTTGAGTGCATTTTCTGTGTAATAAAACTTCATTTTAACATTTTCTTTGAGTGTGTGATCTTCTTAAAAAGTGTCAAATGTGCAGTATTTCTCATTTGAACCCATAGTACTGATGGGATTTTGGATCTGCTTTAGTTTTCTAAACGTGCTGGGATTATTTCACAGTAATATTTACACTCGCACCTCCAGTTTAGCTTTTGCATAATTTCCATGCTGTGAGTTCATTATGGGAAGAACTCGAGCAAAGCAGCAAAGCTGAACATTGTTCCTACCCACACTGCCTGTATTTGGAGACCATTAAGCAGAAACGAGTGGCACAAGAGTGAGCATATGGTATTTTCACTGACAGTTGGCTGTTTAACCATCTAGTGCCATCTTTGGGGGAAAATCCTTTTTTCTTTTTCTGCTGTTGGCCAGCAGGGTGCAGCATTGAACTTCAGACTGTTGCATTCAGATGAAGGCAGAAGTAAGTGTGTGCGTGTGTGTGTGTGTGTGTGTGTGTGTTGGCAGGCAGACATGCCTCTCTTCCTCTGCGGGTGTGCTTTCTGTGTTTGTGCTGAGGAGTGGACTCTGGACATCAGGAAGCATCTTTTCAACCTCAGCCAGTCGCTTGCTCACACTACTTCAACAACACAAATGCACCATATGCATTGTGTACGTTTTCCTATCCCCTACTTAGCAAATTATTCTATATGTTGGAGTAAAGTTAGTCCCAATTTCTTTGTTTTCTTTATTCTACTTCATAATCGTGAGAAATTTGAATAAACTGTGCAGGTTCATGGTGTAAAGATACTGTGTCTAATGAGAAAGTGAAAATTTAAACTGGATCCCTGCAACAGATCGGGTTAGAAGGCGAGGATTACACAAGCACTGATTATATTACTGCAGCTGTGTGTGTGTGTGTGTGTGTGTGTGTGTGCGCGCATTAAGCCTGTGGGCTTCCATGCAGTGTAACAAATTTTACGAAGAGCTCAGCCATGAGAATGGACGTGAAATATTCAGGTGACGAGAGGGACTTACCCGGGCACACACACCCTCATGCACACGTTCACACACACACACACACACACACACACACACCGTGCAGCAGTAGAAGGTAACTCACTTGTGATAAACCAGTTCAATTCCCAGTCAAGCTTTATTTATCCACAGATGGGACTTGGTGATGTGGAACTTGCCAGAACAAATCTACATTCAGTTCTTTCCTCCTCTCAGCTTTTCTCTTGGTTATTGTTTTCTCCATTTCTGTTCTTTCAGTTTTAACTGCTGTAAAAGAAAGTTGAACATATATTAGTTTTCTTGAGATGAGTAAAAATGTTAAGGTGATAAAATGGCATTTTATGTCATTACACTTTGTGTGTGTGTGTGTGTGTGAACACAGATCTACACTCACCTTTCACTGCTGATGTCACAGACTCCCTTATGGGCACCCAGTATGCCAGAAGTGACATCGCGCGCTCACACAAACACTCACACCCACGCACACACACACACATTTTTGCTTCAACAGGTGTGATGTCAGCAGGACCTCAGCATGGCGCCACATGTTACCATAGTGACCGGCAGGCGCCTAGCGACCAACAGTTGCTCACAGGCTCTTGTTTCCGTTTTTTTTTCATTTTCTGTTGCTTTCCATTCCATCTTCCTGCTATGTTCTCTTTTCTCTTCATTCATCATTCTTTCTTCGCTCCGTCTTCTCCTCCTGCCTACATCCCTTCACTTATCCTTCCATAAACCAGTACTAACCAGTAATTAGTAACTAGTGACATCGGTGACCACCATGGGGATGCAGGTTCACACACCACAACTGAATAGACCAACTTACAGCAACGTTTTTTTTTTTTCTTTTGTCAAGCGTCTTAGTTGCCTTTGACATGTTGTGTAAGAAGAATTTGAATTAAACTTTGAACTGCCAGTGTTGAACATAGCTCAGGCACATTTGTTTGGTCTCAGTTTGAGACCTGTTACTGCTCCTGCACACCAAACTGACATGTTTGGGTCTCCAGAAGTTAGCATCTGACAAACTAAACGGCACATGAGCACAAAGCAAATAAGACTTGCAACTGCCAGCCCGGACGAGCAATCTGCACCTGTTGAAGAGGTCATAAGGGTGCAGAAGGGGGCAATGACGCGTACATTATACAATAATAGGAATCTGAAGACCGTGCAGATTTGAAAAATGAAAAGGGTGGGCTTTGTGTTTTTGTGTGAGACAGAACTTGTCTCTGCTGAGTCACGAGTCATCAGCTGGTTCTCAGTTTCTTTCCTCAACATGTTGTCAAAGTCTTGCTTGTTATGGAGAAATGAGCAACTGGTAGATATTGTGTTTGATATGTTAAGTTAGCCTTTAGCTGCACTTATTTGCTACGCTGAACAGCTGATCAGAGTTTGCTCTTTCACACACATCCACAGGGGCGATTCTGCAAGCTAAAAAAACAAAACAAAACAAAAAAAAAACACGGACTGTGTCTGACAGTGGGGACGGGGTGCACACACCGACTGGACATGCAACACACCAAGCCAAGACTTGCACTGAAATGCAAAATCTTCCCCTCAGTGTTCTTGATCTCATCATTCAGACAAACATTTGGTGCAACCAGAGAGCTGTTGACAGTAATTTATTGTCCATAAAAAAAGTAAACCGCTACAGGTACTGGACTGAGTGTTTGAGAATTTTGAAACAACCGCCACCCCGCACTGTTGCACACCTTAAGGCGTGTTGCAGGAAGAATTGGACAAAATAACACCTTAAGACTCTTCATCACCTGGTAGCCTCAATGTCAGAACGTCTTAAGTGTTGGGAGGAGGAACAGATGGAACGTTACAAAGTGGGAAAAGGTTTACTGTCCCAGCTGTTTGTGGAACCAAATGTAAAAACGGATCAAGGCGTTTCAGCTTTTTCTTTAGAATTGGATTTTTGCATACCATCACAGCTTTTTCAGATTTGGGGTCGTAAAATGTCCCTGCCACAGACTTCTGCTTCTTTCATATTCTCAATGCATCGCCATTTCGAAACTTTCTGATTGATGCAGTGATTGATTAAATAAAATGTGCCAGATGCTTAGTTGTTATTGTTGAGACACAGCTGATCAGCATCAACCCCACCAGTCACCAAAAGAATACAAGCTGTTCCGACCACATGCATGCGCTCATCTGTTTAAATACATACATGAGCCACATTGGTGCCCTGCTCATGTGGGTGGGTGTTGGGCACTATGCTGACACATTGTGGAGGCGTTCAGACGTCATTCACATCCAGCCATCAGCCAAGTCCAAGAAGTGAGACGCACACACTGACAAACCTGCAGTGTTTAACTGCTTGTGTGTGTGTGTGTGTGTGTGTGTGTGCGTGTGTGTGCTAGATGCAGAGGGATAGAACTTTCACTTTAATGTATCAGGTAACCAGAGAGACTTAGGTTCCTGATCAGTATTTGATTCTCTGCCACTCGAGCAAATTGTGTGTGTGTGTGTGTGTGTGTGTGTGTGTGTGTGTGTGCGCGCGTTTACGTGAAAGAGAAAAGAAAGATCTTGAGCTGCTGTTGTTCAGTAATTCTACCATAGAGGTTGTGGCGCAGGCCCAAGCATGTGTGTTAGCAAACAGGGAAGTCACCGGCTGCATTGTTGGCTTACACTGATTTATTTTTTATTTTTTTTGCCATCTAAGGAATGGAAGGTTGAGCAGAGACGACACCCATAACCTCACGAGCAAGGAGAAATAAGATGGTGACGTCATAGTTAATATTCATACGCCTGTCCCAAGATGGCAGCAGTCCAAATCATGATGTGTGTTGCAGCAGGAAATCTGCTCGTTCTTTAATTCGGTCACCTGGATAGGAGCTGATTCAGTGGTGGGTTGGATTGTCCTCAGGTTTTACAATGAAATGCACAACAGAGCCATGCTGATTGTGTCTCTTATGATTTGTTTATTTAGTTAAATCTTGTCTACCATTATATTTTTATTTATATATATATAAACTTCTTGCTGCTAATCCATCATTCTTTATACTTCTTTTTTTCCTCTCAACATATTTTCTTCCTTGACCTTCTGACCTGTATTTCATCTTCTTTTCCTCTGTGTCATCTTTCCTCCTCCATCCGCCTCTTCTCTGTTCGTTCTTACCTCTCGGCTCTCTTCACTTCCCTCTTGGTCATCCATCCTTCACCCCTTCTTCCTCTCCCTCTTCTCTGCTCGGTGCTATTTAAAGTGTGAGTGTCCATGTGTGCCTTCCTCTGCATCCATCTGAAAGCCATCATCTGAGTTATTACCTTCTAATCATCAGTGAGTCCAGGGTCCTGCCACAACACACAGAGATTTGTCATACTTTTCACATTTGAGAGACAAGCGGAGTGGGCCAGTGCCCCTGGGCAAGCGCCCCGGGAGTCAAGACGCGCCCACAGGTGGGTGAGGCCGCGAGCAGCGGGGAGAAGCAATGCCCCCCCCCCCCATCAGGAACAGCACAAGCAGGCCAGAGGATAGCAGGACCCAGACCCAGATCCAGTCACCCCATAGATCATATAAGAAAAAAAAAAAAATGTATATATATATATATATATATATATATATATATATATATATAATCTCTAAAAAAAAACAACAACAACACATCCACACACACTCGCACAGCATATGCATCCATCCCCCAACTCCGCTGGAGTGTGGCGCAGTGGGCACATCCGGGGGCCAGCAGCCCCCGAGCCACCACAGACCCCGAACCAGCAGGACAACTCCTCCTCCTGCCCCCCCCCCCAGGCAGCAACCAGGCAACAGGGGTGCGGGAAGACCCCTCCCCTCTCCCCTCTGGCTCTTTGATATTTTCTAATAGTGAGCATTTAAAACTGAGGGGCAAGCAACCTTGTGGAACTGGGAGCGTGGCCCTCCGGGCAGCCTACATACCCAAAGAGCCCCGCCCACCAGATACCACTCAGTGCTATCACCCCCCAAAACCTAATGTGTGTGTGTGTGTGTCTCATGATTAGTAATGTCTAAGGTGTAATTAAAACAAGGGCGGGGGGCTGCAGAGTGCAGCAAAGGGGACCACCTACGTGGACCCATCCGCTGCCCCCCACAGAACACACCCACCCTCAAACCATACATGTGTGCTGTGTACAGGAGCCAGAAGGGAAAGGGGTATGGGGATCTAGAAGACCGTGGGAGCCTCTCTCCCCCGGAGAGGGCAGCCAAGGAATGGCTGCAATAGGCACCCCTGTTTCCTGGGATCCGCCACAGAGCAGGAGGGTTCGATGCTCACCAGGTCCGGGGCCCGCTCGGGGAGCCACTTGGCAACTCGAAGGCACCCACCCGCCCCACCCCAGACGGCCCCTACAAATAAAGAAAAGAACAAAACAAAACAAACAAAACAGAACAAAATGAACAAAAACAAATAAACAACAAACAAACCACACAATCACTCCGTCAAGCCGCCACCCCCAGCCGCCAGAGAGCACCCCAGGCCTGAGACCCCCCAAGCCGCCCCCAACCAGGAGAGAAGCACCGCCACACCCCACCGCATGCCACCCCCACCCTAACCACACGAACAGCCTGCAGACACATCAGAGATCCCAGA
Source organism: Odontesthes bonariensis (assembly GCF_027942865.1). Taxonomy (NCBI): domain Eukaryota; kingdom Metazoa; phylum Chordata; class Actinopteri; order Atheriniformes; family Atherinopsidae; genus Odontesthes; species Odontesthes bonariensis. The sequence continues at coordinate 34,270,961 of NC_134514.1, forward strand.
GCAACCAGCCCGACACCAGGACCCGCACCGACCCACTTTCACGGCGGCGTGCCCAGGGCAACCAGATCCCCCCGGGCACAGGCAGGGCACCCCCCAGGGCGCAAGGCAGCGCCCAGAGACCAGGGCCCAGGCCCAGCACTACACCCCACGCCAGAGCGGCGTGGCCACCCGACCCAGAGCCAGCGACCACCCCCCCATGCCCACCAAGAGACCACGCCCAACACCGCAAGACAGCTCCACCCACAAGTCCCCCAAACTGCCAACAATGATCAACCCGGCCCCCACGACCCGAGAGACCACCAGAAACCCGAAGCCACACAGCCCCCCCCCCAGCACACAACCAACCGCCCAGAGCAGCGGGACAGCAACACACCACCCCCACTATGTGATAAAGCTAATCAGCGGAGACCAGAGAGAATGAAATTCAGCCAGTTGATCTTTTGAGGAGGCAGACATTGTTTCCATGCTAATTTGATCTGAAAGAAAATTTCTAAACTGGTTAATACACAGATTGTTCTCTGCTTTCCAGTTCATGAGAATAGTTTTCTTTGCGATACATAGCACTGTGAGGACCATGTGTGCAGATTTAATTTCCATGTCGATGTTGTCCAAGTCACCCAGTATGCACAGTGTGGGGCATGCAGTAATTTAATGTTTTTTTTTTTTGTTTTTTTTAAAGTTTTGAGCCTAAGGCGTGTTCAAAGTAAAGTCAAAGTCTCAAGGCACACAGTAAAGAATAAGCAGTTCCTCAACCAACTAGTGTTCGACTGTTAGATACTTGAAGTCCATATGGAGCCTTGAGCGCTCCTTTTTTTTTTTTTTTTTCTTTTTCTTTTTTTTACACTTCTGTTCCCTTTTAAATCAGTCTTGAATGCAGTCCTAGCCCTGGATGTCGGCCACCAATGAAGAACTGCGCTTTTGATCTGTTGCGTGACTGCGAACGCCAGAGATGTTCAGATCGCAATTTTTTTTCACAGGCACTTTTTCTGATGATGACTTACCCGTAATTCAAGGGAAGCGAAGCACCATACCCTATGCAGGGAAATGCAGACTGTAATGTAAAAGGAGAGAATTGGGACTGGGCCTAGAACCTGGATTATTTGCGGTCCTGAGGGATGGCTATCAGAAGAACCCGTGGAACGTCTGGGATTTTCTCTGGGCACACTGGTGCACTGCGCCACATGCTTCAGGAAGCACTGCTTTGATGGTGTGTGTTGTTTTTTTTTTTAACCCTCAGATCTGAAACATGTTTTGCCTGTTAGCACCTGAATTTTTTTTTTTTAAACTTCCAGCACTATTCGCACATTGTCTGCACTCGCGACGCCTCATTTAGAACATCCCGGAAACGGCGCGCAGTTTTACAACGCTCAACAACGGCGTCGGTCCAGCCTGTGCTGCTGATTGGCTACTTGTTACATCTACGTCAACACTGGACTGTTGGAGTGCTGCTGTTTAATGTCACGGTGCCCGGCTAAATGGTCGACTCAGTGGAGTAGACGTATCGAAAGACCTGGACCAGTATTTAATCTGCATTCTGCCGCTATTGCTCCTGTGGGTCCCGATGTGCTCAACAGTCATTTCTCTGTCACCCTGCAACTCCAGATAAGCTCATTTCCTAATGACTGACAGATGGCTTAAAAAAAAAAAATGTTGTTGCTTCACTATTTCCTTCCACTAACAAGTGCAGTCCGACTATATTTAAAGTCTTGTGCTGTTGTCATTTGCAAACAGACTATAAAATATTGAGTTTTAGGGACACACCTCAGTGTACTCATTAGCACAGTTTCCCGCATAATGACCCATTATGTGTTACACATACGGCACTTAACCAAACGGTCGAGGAGAGACACAGTTATTTAAAGGTTTATATTTACGAATGAAGGAAAAAAGGGTCTGCAGGTGCCTTCCATGACGACTTCATTCAGAACAGCTGCCAATCATGATACTGCGCCTCCTTTTAACTGATCAGAAATACTAAGGTTTGAACAAACGTAAAGATAACGGTATTCAATATGTCATAAACTATACAGAATGCAGAAGAAAAATGTAAATTTTTCTAGTTTGGAGCAAGCTCAGTCTGTGGGGCACATTCTGCTCCTGCCAGGGTGTCGCAGTGACGGTGATATTAAAGAACATCGAAGTTAAAAGTGCACATAATGTTGCGCTTTTGTGTTTGCGAGCGTTGTATCAAAGACTCACACTGTTGTGTCCTGAAAAAGAGGCCGAACACAACACACGAGTGAAGTAACAGATTAATTCTAAGGCCAGTTGGTAATATTATTGTTGTTTCTCAAACCTTTCAGACATATTGTCTCGTTGTAGTTCTTTTGGAATCCTTTTGAAAATGATCTGGTATTGCGACAGTCCTAATTTGCAGTCAGCCAGCAGGGGGGGATCAAGATGTGGCTTCACTCCTGGGGAGCTGTCATGTTGTTGCTGTTTTCTGTACCGAAGCATCCAGAATCCGGAGCTTAACAGGCCAGCCGTGCCAAGTCACAGCCGTGAAGCTCTGATCAGACATCACTGTTCTTAGCTGATGTTTGGCAAACGGTTCATTTGAAAAATGAATATAATGTAATAATTGAATACAGCCTGCCCTTTGATGCACTGGTGACCTATCCAGAGTATAGAAAATGGATGGATGAATACCCCCCCCCCATTTGATCATGCCATAACCTTTGTTACTCTTATTAAACTGTTATCTCTTCTTCTCCCTTTGTTTATCACCATCTCTCCCTCCTCTTCCAGCACATATACTTCTCTGCCTCTGGGTTTACAGTCTCACATCACTCCTTTGTCCCTCTCCCCCCACTTTCCTCTCCTCCTTGTTCATTTGTTGTGCTGCTGAGTTTGAACAGCACTCCCATCAATCACAAAATAATGATGTTATGTAGAAAATGTATGTGTATCTTTCCTGATGGAAAGTTTGTTTTTTGTTGTTTTTTTTTGTTTTTTTTTTCAATGATGGATCATTGTGAGGAAAGAAACTTGCACACGCACAGTGGAGCACTGCTTGTGTATTTTGTAACAGTGTCATATGGTCTGTTTGTCCCCTAGGGTCAGGGTACCCGTATGTTCTGGAGGCTCCCGCCCGGGACTTTTTCTCTGGTAAACAAACAAACAACAAATGCATCAGCATTTCCAGTTTGACAACCCCCCCCCCCCAAGCTACCAACTAGGCCTCCTCAAACTCAACCTTGCAGTACTACAGCTGCACTGCTTCTCCATCATTAATCTTTACTAAGTGGTCATTAAGTGTTGCTGCAGTGTTATCATGCTGAAGAACCATCTCCCTTGCTTTGCAGTCTATTAATGCTGTCATTATCTTCAATTAAATCACATGGTTGGCCTCTGCACATTTAGCCAGAAGTGTTTGTCTTGGGGAAAAAAAAAAAAAAAAAGTCTAGGGATCACGTAGTTTGCAAATTCGCATCCAGGAGCACACACACGCACACACCCACCCTAATACACACACTGAGTTTCTGAGTTATTTGTCGCCATCCAACATTAAAAAATACCCGTGTGTGCATAGTATTGCCATTCTGCTGTGTCTCTGTGTTGTAAAAGACTAACTCCTCCACCAGCCTGGCCTTATTGCTGCTCGCCTCAAGCCTTAATGGAATGTAATAAAGAGCTCTGAACATTTTCATTGTGCGTTTTGTGTGTATGTGACAAAGGAGAGATGAATCTCTCTGATTAGGTGGTACAAGTTGCAGAAAGGTGTTATGATCAATGTTTCTTATTTCTGTTGTGTATGTCCATGTACGGTGTTTATAGGCTGCGTCTTTTATTCACTGACTGTGTGTGTGTGTGTGCGCTTTTCTGTATTGTGTCTTTGCTTGCAACTTTAAATACTTTGTTCCTTTCAGTGCTGCTAATGGTGTATTTGCTTTATTTCTCATATGTATGAAGGCATGCCTGCATGCCTTCATACAGCCTGCGTGCAAATATGTGCATATATAGTGTGAATTTAAGTGTCAGTGTTGAAGGATAGCGTAGGTACTACATGTGCTATGAAAATGCTCTGGAGCTGGTTACGGCAGGGTATAAAAGTGTAAATCAGCACACTGGTACGTCTGCAGAGCACTGCAGAACGGAAGTGCTGACTCTGCAGTGGCAGAGCATGATGTGTGTGCGTGCGCGCGTGTGTGTGTGTGTGCGTGTGTGTTAGGGGTGTGGTACTATGGGGGAAGTCTATAGCGAAATTGAAAGCAGAAGAAGCGTGCGGATGCTGAGCATAAATGGAAAGAATATTTTCAGTTGAAGGAGAAGGAAAAGTCAACATGAGAAACGGCAGAAAGAGATGAAGGGGGAGTTGATGGCAAAGGTCTGGAGCGGGGATGGATGAAGGAGATGGAGACAGAAACAGAGAGGCAGAGTGAGACTCAGAGAATTAGTGTGGAGCACATCCTGTAGCCTGTGGTTCACCAGGCTGCCATCCAGGAGATGAAAGGACTCACCGCTCCTCCGTATGATCGGCTGAAAGACGCGCGCACACAAAGTGCGGAGCACGTTTCTCCAATGCATTTTGGCCACACACATTTAACGAAACTGATGGACTGTTATCGTGCTTCTCAGTCCCACTGTGTGTCTGTCTGCCTTGGCTCTGTAGAAATCAATGTGCCACTTCCTCATCCTCCTCCCCCCAGCGTCTGTGCACGTGCTGGGCTAAACTTCCTCATCATCATCAGTGCTTCACTGTTTTGGTGAGAACCATAAAATACTAATTAGTGACAGATAATATGTAAATACGTGCATTAGTGCATGGAAGCTGATTCACATTTTCAACCATAATCTGTATGAAAACTCAGTTCTGATTGGCTGCAGCGTGTCTATTTATTTCTTATTAAGAATTTAGGAGCTGCATGTTCATCCCTCTACATTACCTTAACCATACCCATGGTTTACAAACACTGAGTAAGTCATCTTCGGGACACTTTATCTACAAATGGGCACGCCCCCTTTCAACATATTGACTTAAGTAATCATCTTAGATCCCAACTCTCTGCTTCAGGCTGCAGCCAACTGCACACACGTTGACATGTGTTCATGAAAAGTCTTCAGCGATTCAGTATATGATGACATGGTTTGACAGTTTGCTCGTCACATTGGTTCACTCTCCGCAATATTGTTTGCTAACACGTCTTAGCTTTGTTGCTCATGAAAGGGTTTTATGAGCTAAGCAGACTGTCTCTGTGATAAGCTGTGGTGACTTCTCAGTTCTCCCAGAAGTAACGGGGTTATGCTTCGTGGCCAACTTTAGATTTTGATTGTGAAACGTATGACAACAATTTTTACCAGTCTTGATATTTTGTAGGAAGAAAAATAATTGTATTAAGGATAATGCAAGGGTTGTTGTATTGATCTTGGTAAGTGTGTGGGGTTGAAGATGGGAAATGTTGTTGATCAGCGGGTTCATAGCTGAAGGGAACTGTTAATAAAGGAGATGGAGTGATGAGACAAATCCAGAGCTCCAGAAAAGAACCAAGCACAGATTGCCTGCAATGAAGGGGTTCAAAGCTGACTTTGGGACTGGATCCTGTGTAACATGTAAACAAAAATAATCCAATATTTTATTCACAGCATAGCAGCATAGAAAACATCAAAAACAATACATGGCTTTTTATCTAGTGACTCAGTTGTCAGCAGCTGAATGGGAAAATAACAGAATAGATCAACTCTGTAAAGTTAGATCAAATCAGATCGAATCGAATCAAATTTATTTGTATAGCACATTTCATGTACAAAACAATTCAAAGTGCTTCACATAAAATAAAAGCATTGCAGCAGGGAGTGTAAGAAGCATTAAAAATACATGAAAGAATATAAAGAGAAACAAATAAAATGATTTAAATTAATTTAAAAACAAGCAACAGTCCAGATAAATTAAAAGATATCGTGCAGATTTCTTTCAACAAAAGAAATGGTTGGATTACAAAGAGGCAAAAAAAAAAAAGGCACAAGATCACACAAGGAGAGCATCTTGAATCCATTGGAGCCAGTTCTTCAATTCAATTCAATTCAAATTCAAAAATACTTTATTTATCCCAGAGGGAAATTAAATGTTGATGTAGCTCAATTAAATCAAAGAGTTATTATAGATGCTGATGGCTGTGGGCAGGAAAGATTTCCTGTAGCGGTCCGTTTTGCATCCAAACTGAAGAAGCCTTTGACTGAAGAGACTCTGTTTTCTGATAACAGTGTCATGGAGAGGATGTTCAGGGTTGTCCATAATTCTCTTGATTTTATGCAAAATCCTTCTTTGCATTATTGTCTCCAGAGGTTCCACAGTCGTCCCCAGAACAGAACCAGCCTTCTTTATCAGGTTGTTGAGTCTTTTTAGGTCCCTGGTTCTGATGCTGCTGCCCCAACAGATGACGCAAGAGGAAATGACGCTCTCAACAACAGACTTGTAGAAGATCTGCAACATCTTGTTGCAAACCTTGAAGGATCTTAGCTTCCTCAAGAAGTACAGTCTGCTCTGTCCTTTCTTGTAGATGGCTTCACTGTTGTGTCTCCAGTCCAGTCTGTTGTCCACATGAACACCAAGGTATTTATATTCCTCAACCACCTCCACTTCTTCTCCCATGATGGAAACAGGGTTTGATCTGACCCTGTTTCTCCTGAAATCTACAATCATCTCCTTTGTTTTGTTAACATTCAAGATGAGATGATTGTTCCCACACCATGCCACAAAGCGGTCCACCAGCTCTCTGTACTCAGCTTCTTGTCCATCTCTGATACACCCGACAACTGCAGAGTCATCTGAATATTTCTGTAGATGACAGGAGTCTGACTTGTACTGGAAGTCTGAAGTGTACAGAGTGAAAAGGAATGGTGAAAGTACACTCCCCTGTGGTGCTCCTGTGCTGCTGATCACTTGGTTAGACACACAATTCTTCAGTCTGACAAACTGTGGTCTGTTTGTCAGGTAGTCATTAATCCAGGTGATTGTTGAGGCCTCCACCTGAGTCTTCTGGAGTTTCAGACGAAGCAGATCAGGCTGGATTGTGTTAAATGCACTGGAGAAATCAAAGAACATGATCCTCACAGTGCTGCCTGCTTTATCCAGATGACAGTGGGTTTGTTGAAGCAGGTGTATGATAGCGTCTTCAACTCCAACTCCATGGCGATAAGCAAACTGCAGGGGGTCCTGATATGTGCTGGTTTGCTTACACAGGTGGGTCAACAGGAGTCTCTCCAGGACCTTCATGATGTGGGATGTCAGTGCAACAGGTCTGTAGTCATTGATATCTGAAGGGTGAGTTTTCTTTGGTACCGGAACCAGACAGGATGTCTTCCACAACAGTGGTACCTTCTCTTGGGTCAAGCTAAGGTTGAAAAGGTGTTGCAGAATCCCACAGAGCTGCTCTGCACAGGCCTTCAGGACTCGGGGGCTGACACCATCTGGACCTGCAGCCTTGTTCCGGTTCAGTCTCTCCAACTGCCTCTTCACCTGACTTCTAGAAACAGAAAAGTGGGAGGGGGAGGCAAAGGGGACAGCAGCATCTCCTGATTGGGTTGATGACAAACTAGTGGAAGCAGAAGAATCCATGACTGAGGTGGAGGTGGAGATGTTACAGGAAAGCTGTGGGTCAGAGGAGGGTGGGATGTCTCTTTGGTTGGGAACAGGAGGGGAGGATGGTGAGCTTGTTCCTGAACTGAACCTGTTGAAGAATGTGTTCAGCTCATTTGCTCTGTCCAGACTTCCATCCATCCGATCCTCCCTCTGCTTGAGGCCTGTGATCTTCTTCATTCCTGACCACACATCTCTGATATTGTTCCTCTGCAGTTTACTCTCAAGCTTCTTTCTATACACCTCCTTGCTCTCTCTGATCTTGACTTTGAGCTGCTTCTGTATACTCCTCAGTAACTCCCTGTCTCGCTCCCTAAAGGCTCTTTTTTTCCTGTTCAATAGTTCCTTTAGCTCACTGGTGATCAAGGGTTGTTATTAGGGAAGCATCTCACTGTTCTGGTGGGGATGGTGTTGTCCACACAGAAGTTTATATAGTCAGTCACACACTCAGTCATGGCATTAATGTCCTCTCCATGTGGCTTAGAAAGAGAAATCCAATCGGTTGCATCAAAACAACCCTGTCAGGCTTCTTCAGCTTCCTCTGACCACTTTCTAACAGTCCTTTTTGTGACAGGTAGTCTCTGGACAAGGGGTTTATATGCTGAACAGAGAAAAACAAGGTTGTGATCTGATTTTCCCAGGGGAGGTCTTGATTTGGAAATGTGTGAATCCTTGACATTTGTGTAAAACAAATCCAATGTCTTGTTTTCTCTGGTAGAGCAGCTGACAAACTGTTGAAAAGTTGGCAGTGTAGCAGAGAGTGAGGCATGATTAAAATCCCCAGATATTGCCACAAAAGAATTGGGGTGTTGAGTCTGTATCTTAGCAACAACGGAACTGATGACATCACATGCAGTGTCGGCAACAGCTGAGGGTGGAATGTAAACAGCCACCAAAACAACACTGGTGAACTCTCTTGGCAAATAATATGGACGGAAACTTACTGCCAATAGCTCAATGTCAGGACTGCAGAGACGACTCTTCACAGTAACATGTCCTGGGTGACACCATCTGTTGTTGACAAGCACTGCCAATCCACCCCCTTTCCTTTTCCTGCTACTCTTTATATCTCGATCTGCTCGTACAGTCAGGAAGCCCGGCAGAGAGACGCTGGAGTCGGGTATATGATCCTGTAGCCATGTCTCAGTAAAACACATAATGCTACATTCCCGATATTCTTGCTGAGTCCTTATCAAGGCTAAAAGTTCATCCAACTTGTTAGCTAACGATCTTACATTTCCCATGATGCAGGATGGCAGAGATGGTTTGAACTTCTTCTTTCTTTCTCTCCTCTTTGCTCCTGCTCTGCATCCACGACGCCTCCTTTTCAATTCCAGTGGGATTTCTGGCTTCAGTTGTCAAATTATTTCTGCTTTTCCAATGTTATTCAGCTGCTCCCTGTTGTAAACCACCTTGTTGCTATGGTGATGCATCATGACAAAAGAGTAAAATATACAAAAGTATTGGGAAAAATTAATCCAGTTGCACAGCATCCAAGGCAGGAAGGAACAGTTGTCCAAAAAATGCAATTTCTTCCAAGAAATAACAGGAATGAAATTTAGAAAAAAAAGAAAAATCTCAATGTGAGGTACAGAGCTACTCCAACATGCTGCCACCCTCAGCAGCGCATTCTAGAACATCTTCTCACATCACAAGAAAAACCACCCCATGAAACCTGGAGCATTTTCATATTGTGCCACAAAACAATCTCTAAAAGCTGGTGCCTCTCATTTGTGAGGTTTTCCAACGCCGCCAGAACAGCCGTCCTGACACCTGACTGTGGGCTTTACTGTGCTTATTTATAGCACCCACTATTGAATAAGACAATACTAAATATGTATATCAATACTTGGAGATGAAAAATTTCAAAAACAATTTCCTAGCTAAGGAAACCAATAGATTGCACGGAAACTTCAATCCAATCCAATCCCCCTTCCTGAGTGTGCAGGAGGCAACTGTGGAAAGAAAAAAAAAAACCTCCCTTTTTAACAGGAAGAAACCTCCATCAGAACCAGGAAGGGTGGCCATCCGCCTCGCCCAGCTGGGGGTTGAGAGGACAGGAAAGAGGGGACAACAAACGCCATGACACCAGGCCAGGGATACCTGCTGAGAAAGAGAAACACAAGTTAATGACAACATCGATGTCATATGAACACGGAGAGTAAAGGGAGCGGAGTGAGGAGAGGTGCATCGTGGGAGGTCCCCCAGCAGTTCTAGGCCTATAGCTGCATAATTATGGGATGTTTCAGGGTCACCTGAGCCACTCCCAACTGTAAGCTTTGTCAAAAAGGAAAGTTTTAGGCCTAATCTTAACGGTAGACAGGGTGTCTGCTTCCTGAACCCAAACTGGCGGCTGGTTCCACAGAGAGGGGCCTGATAACCGAAGGCTCTGCCTCCCATTCTACTCTGTGAACCACAAGTACACCCGCAGTCTGAGAGCAAAGTGCTCTGTTGGGAAAATATCCAACTATAATATCTTTAAGATATGATGGAGCTTGGTTATTAAGAACTTTAAGGGCTGTGAGGAAAATTTTTTTAAATTTTCTGAATTTAACAGAATCAATGAAGAGAAGCTAAGAGTGGAGAACGCATCATTACTCACTCATGATTGGGAGAAGAAAAGCTATGCCTGCTCGCCAGAGACTGATACAGAGGCTGTTACAGAACATTTACATAAGCATCACCTCCCTTTACATCTCATTAGCATACATAACACATCAGCATGAAGGAGGGAGTGGAGGAGGAATGGATAGACAGTTTATTGAATAGATAATGTGGAGAAAGGGGGAAGGGGGGGGCACAGCGATGTTACAGTTGGCGCATTCTGAGAGGTCTCATTAAGTCCCAGAGCAAACATTTACAGATGTGTTGTTGTTTTATTTCTCCAACAACAGTTATTTTCTGTCTTTAGGGGCCAATTTGTTGTGTTGGCTTCTGCGTTTTCCTTCACGCATTTATCTCCATTCTCCCCCAGCTGCCTTTTTAGTTTTCTCCTGTTCTCCAACTGGTCCATCCACTCGTTTTCCCAAATCTGTTGTTTTCACTGAAATCACAGAGGCAAGGTAGGTCTTCATGAAGCTTTGAGGAAACCAAAAGCCTAAAAGTCTACAGTATGAGCACCTCTCTGATATGCTGCTGCTGTCAGAATAGCCCTGACCTGCTGAGTCGCTCCTCCACAGGAACACTGTCGGTGCCTTCTGCAGCACATTCTGCTACTTGTGTTAACATTAAACCCACCTTGGTAGGATGCAGGCCAAAGTCAGAGAAATTTCAAAATATAATTTATAAATCATGTTATTTATTGGATTCTCAGGTGTAAAGTCACTGCCCGCTGCTTTGACATGATTTATTTCACCCACTGTATCTTACATTCAGCTTTGGAGATGCTCGGTTTATCTCCACTCTGGGTTTTTGAAGAGCTACTCTTAAACTTGCACACAGCTGAGGCAAAAGCCTCATGGGAGGGTAGCTGATGTAATGATGAGAGATGTGACACTGTGATAATCTGCAGACTGTTGCGTAGACGGGGTAACTATGCAACAAGTGAATCTGATTTTATTTATTTTTTTCTTCTTCTTTTAATTTTTGTAGAATGGTTCCTGTTGTATTCATCTAATAAAGTGGGTTGTCCTAAACTCAAAGCATTTCCAATGGAACTGCTCCTATTTGCATGAAGCTGCATAATGAATGTAAAGGCACATACATCCATAAAGAGGCCAGGCCTCATAGCCATGGCAGTGCAGAGAATGCATTAGTGGTCGGCTCTTTCCCATTTCCTCCCATAAATAGCTCTCACTTTGCATAACAAATGAGGAGGTGATTTCAAAAACTGTGTTTTGTGCGACTGTTGGCAGAGAATCTGCACCGGTAGTGGTTTTACTTAAAGGTGTGTGTGTGTGTGTGTGTGTGTGTGTGTGTGTGTGTGTGTTGTCTTTGGCTCTCTCCTGGTCTAATTTTTACTGTATAATCACACCTTGAGGGGGGGTCCAGTGTTTTATTTAGATTTGTTTCTTCTGTTCCATCGGAGATGACGGGTATGGATTGATTACCTGTTTTTATATATAAAAGATCAACAGATCAACCTCTTTTCTGTCTGTGACATGTCTAAATGTAATTCATTAAATGGTGGATTCATATTATAAAGATCAATTATGAGTCTAGAAGCATTATTCTGAAAGAGCAACTCACAGGTTAACTAACTCAGTTTACTTTAAGTAGCAACATGTAACAAGATGTAAGTTCGTTTGAAGAAATATGTCTATATCTGCCCAACAACAACATATACAGCTGTTATCGTATCAGACAACTCAGTATCTCGTAGCAGAAGATTTAACAGCCAAGCGAGGACAAGTTTAACACTATGAAACTTGTGCGGATCCACACTTGTGGTTTGATGCTGAAGACAACATGATAGACCACAGCCATTTAATGATGATCCTGATAGACATCTGAGAGACCAGGAAGGATGAGGATCAGGAGAAATATTATCCATCACAGAGAATGTAAGAACATGTGAAGAAGTGAGCTGGTGTGCTGAGTTAGCAACGTTGTATTGGCAACAATGTTTTCACAGTACTGTAAAGTTGGCCATTACGTGTTAGTTTTACTAAACTAGAGGTGGTCATTTACTGCTGGAGAATTAAAAAGGACAAAACAGAACTTAAAGTCCAGCTGGTGGCTATCTGCCACATTATACACACTGTTTAACAAAGCAAGCTGTGTTTTACGGTCACTACTAAAGGTGTCTGAGTGGGAGAGGTAAATCGGGTGATAAATTAAAGACAAACTTTTGAATTATCAAATCAAATTAGAAACAAAGACTTGCTTACGTGTCTGGGAGCGTACAATATCACAACATTCTCCATCCCATCTGGAACTCCCTTAAAGTCTCCAGGTAAAAAGATCCTACAGTCTTAAATTGGTGTCACACATGGTCTCCTTGTTGGTTATAGAAGCATCAGCGCAGTTCCATCTTTTTACCTGCACACAGTGAATCCAGGCAGGAAAGTTGGCTCTATTGGGTCAAAGAAATTCTTTGTCTTGAGTGGCTGGTGAGAGTGAATTTTATTATATATTTATATATATATATATATATATATATATATATGTCAGTTATGTCTCATTAAAAGTTTTTTTTATTGATCAGTAATTTGTCACACTTTATGAACGTTTTACTCAATCTGATTTATACAACCTACAAGTTTCACTTAAAGGAGCACAGCAGATGTTGGGAATGTTCTAATTTGATGCAAATGAGTACATACAGTATAGCTAGATGTTATATTTTCAGCAATAATCAGTTGCTTCAAGTTTTATCAGTCAGACCATTTATTCCATAAAGTTTGTATCAGCATTGGCCCCAAAAATCCAGCTTGTGTGATGCTCCAATCAGGATGCAGATGTAGGTGCTAATCAGCCGGTGGAAACCGTTTTATCTTCAGGAAGCCTTGAATCTTAGTAGCATTTTTTTTTTTTTTTTTACACAAGCACACATGTACCCACATTCACAGATGCCAGGCCAAGGAGCTAGATGGGCTGCATATCCAAGGCAACCTAAATTGGTCTCAGCAGGTATGTGGGCATTATGTGAGGAGAGTGCGAGCAAGTGGGTATGCAAGAATGAAAAGGAACAGAAGGAGAGAGCGCAAGGATAGAAATGAGTGTGGAAAGGAGGAGTGGAGGGCTGCTGATAAGGCCGAGAGGGAGAAGAGGAGATTAGAGGGGAAGTCAGAGGTTGAATGTGATTAGAAGAAAACGGAGGTGAGGGAGGGGGAGCAGGGCGATGCAAGTGGTGACTCAGAAGGCAATGAGAGTGACTGGGAGCTAGCCTGCTGCTTATTGCACACCACAAATAATAAAGGCAGCAACTAGTCTGTAGGAGCTGTGTGTGTGTGTGTGTGTCTGTGCACTTACAGAAAAAGCTATTAAGCAATACCGGCACAGACTGAGCTAACTAAATTACATATCCAAAGAGACGACACGCACAAACACGCACACACACACTTGTACACACACAGAAGCGCTCATTTATGTTGACTAGTGTCTTGATGACAGAAGGGGTCCAAGAACACAGACGGCCCGTGGGTGAGATGACGCACAAGCACACACACATGCTCACATAACGGGACACATACAACTAAATATACACATGCAAAACTCTTTCTCTCTGGCTCGTCACATAAGTGTCTGTGGAGTGATGGAAAGCAAAGGCAAATCTCAGTGTGTGCACTCGTGAAAGCCTTTGTCACAGTTTTTGCTGCCATGTGTGTCAGAAAGCCCCTCTGGGTGTTAATTGGAGAAGGTATGTAACTTTATTGTCATTGCACACCAGGGTACAATGAAATTGTGGGTGCTCCACATAGGCATGTGCACTGAATAAACAAAATAAAATAGAACAAAATAAAGAGTAAAAAAATGATACAGATGTGTATACGTATTGTATATACATGTCTATGCGCGCACAAGCATATGTACATATTTATATATACACCTTGATATACATACATACACATATAGACGTACATATGCACATCTGTACACACACCTGTATTTACAGTCGCACAGTCAAGAAAAAAACCAAAACTTGTGGGTGGGTGAGCAGGGACATGCCCGTGATTATTTGCAGTCTGTATGGCCCGCGGGAAGAAGCTGTTTGTGAATCTGCTGGTGTGAGACTTAATTGACCTGAAGCACCGTCCAGAGCTCAGCCGGTCAAACAAGTGATGGGCAGAGTGGGAGGGGTCTCCTGTGATGGCCCTAGTTTTCTTCAGGCAGCGGCATCTGGACGATGTCACCCAGAGAAGGCAAGAGGGAACCTGATGATTTTTTTTTTTTTTTTTTGGGCGGTGTTGATGATCCTCTGCATAGACTTCCTGTCCTCAGCTGTGGAGCCAATGCACCTCACACCCACACCGTATGCGAGTACACTTTCCTCAGAGGAGTGATGGAATGGCCTTCCATCACAACAGCTTCTTGTCCAGGTTGTTCTTCTTGAGGACGCGCTGGAAGTGCAGCCACTGCAGAGCCTTCTTCACCAGGGTCTTGATGTGGTGAGGTCGCCGGAGACGTGGGTGCCCAGAAACCTGAAGGCAATGACAGTTTCCACACGCTCTCCGTTTATGAAGAGGGGGAATGTGGTCTTGCCTATCTGTCCTGTAGTCCATGATAAGTTATTTTGTTTGCTGAGCACCAGAAGGACATTTCCTCTACCTCAGCCTTGTATGCTGTCTCTTGCCTGTATGAGATGAGTCCGACCATTTAGCACATTTGATGATGGCGACGGTTGGGTGGGTTGGAGTACAGTCATAGATGTACATGGCGTACAGTAGGGGGCTCAGCACACGGCCCTGGGGGGAGCCTGTAGATGGAGCAGTTTGCTGGTTAAGATGTCTGCAATGATCGTGAACTACAGCTCAGTGTTCAACACAAAGAGCATCCTCACGTAGCTTTGGCTGTTCTCCAGATGACTGTATGTATGAGAACCTTCCATCCCTGCAGGGTTTCTCTTTCACCTCCTGCCCTCTTATGCTGTACTTTCCTTTCGTTGTCCGCCCCGTCTGTCTGTCAAACAGAAATGTTGACCTCAACTTTGAAGATGTTTCTTTTCTGATGCTTTTCTGTTGTTTGAAAGCAATTTCTCCTCTATAGCCTCTTAGCTGATGTACTAGAAAATGTGATTCAAAGTTAGTATTAACAGAAAGATTTTGGAGAATATCTGAGCCGTTGGGATTTTGTTCCTTCAATGGGAAGCGATGGGCGACTCATTCTATCAGCATTAAAATGACACTGGCACTCCTTAAAATGACACTATGCAGAATTCAATATTTTCACAACCTTGAATTGAAAAAGAGAAAAGTAAGTGCTCGGCATGGCGTGCATTGGTGCTCTGACAGTCCATATCAGCCTCAGCATCCATGACAAAAACCCCAACACAGACCAAAAACGGCAACCTTGAGAGTATTAAGGGATACAAGGACGGGCTTGGAGGAAGAGGTGGAAGTGGGTCATGTGGTGTGACAACAGGCAGTATGAACATTTATGTGCATGAGCACATTGGAACGAGTCCCCATCAAACCGATGTTCGGTTCCAACAGTAGCCATGATAACATTAAGTGTTGTAGAGTTTATCAGCATTATGAATTAGTTTCCTGGTGCCTTGAGGTGAGTATGGCAGATCTTTCTTTATGTTTGCCTGTGTGTATGTTTTGCTTATTTGTGCCTGTATTCAATCCAAATTCATCTCTGTTGTAGCTCAACGTTGTGCATTTCGTTTTCAGTGTCATACGTTGTGTACTTGCAACACTTGGTAATAACACGTTTTGCCATAACCTCTCCTACTCCTAGTTTTAGTTGGCCCTGTGAGAGTCACAAACTTTTCTCCCCTGTGTTGCTGGCTCTTGGTCTTTGTATAACAGTTGGCTGAGTTTCCATCCCAGCTTTAATCCAAAATGACATTCTCTATTATTAAATGCTGAACCTCACCGTTACTTAATTCATGGACATGTTTGGTATGTTGAGTGTAAATGCATGAACTGTACCTTTTTAGAAATCAACAGGTAGTGTTGAAGTACTTAAGAGATTTAAGGCGCCTCGGTCTTAAAATGTTATTTGAGAAATCTTGTCAGTAACTCTGAGGCAGATGCCATGTAAAGGAAGACTGAGCAGGGAAGAATGGGTGAGTAGTCGCAGATAAACAACAGGTGATGGGAAATCAATTAAGCAAACACAGATGCACAGCAAATGAGAGAGGAAGCAAAGCGATCTGGTTTAAGTAGAGAAGAACTTTTCAAAATAACAAAGGAAAAAAAGCAAACTGAAGAAGGACAAAACCCAAAACTAAAACCAAACAAATCCACACTACATCGTCTTATTTCTGACCTGGGCCTCTTCAAATCTAGGCTAAAAACCTACTTATTTAGGATTGCTTTTAATACCCAGTATTATCATGACACTTTTATCTTATTTTAACTTATTTGATTTTGTTGTATTTTATTGCTTTCACTGTTCTTTTATTGTTTTTATTTGTTTTTACTTATTCTTCTCTTTATTTATAACCTGCTGTAAAGCACTTTGGTACATCGTAAGGATTGTCTGTAAAGGGCTGTATAAAGAAAATACATTTACATTTACATCAAAGAAACTGCTCCCCATTACAGATGGACAGTATTATTAGTGTACACCTCGGATCTATTCTCCACCGAGCTACTGCACCCATTAAAGAAACTTGTGTGTCGCTTCAAATCCATCACAAGCTTAGGTGCTGTTTACACATACCCGGGTATTTTGATAAATGCATATTTTCTAACCTTCTTTTGCAAAAATAACTAGGTGCACACAGCCCCGTTTTAAAAACAAAAAAAAACGTCTACATTGATCAGCATAAATACGCAGTCCGTCCGGGTCTAACCCAGAATCGCCGTCGCTGGCGGTGGTATGGCCGGGCTCTGTCTGCCAAAAGAAGCTCCGCAATTGCTGCCCTAATACGTCTTTAATTTTCAAAAGCACACAAGCGAGTATAGCTCTTAAAAACAGAAATGCTGCTAGTACCTCCATGCTTGCCAGATAAACAATGGACGTCGGTCTTTTACCGCGGATATTGCCCAAAACTCCGTTTTTGTCTCTTTCAACCAGTTTACACACAAACGCTAAACGGAGTTTTTAAAAAATCTCCACTTTTGCCGGAGTTTTTTTTATGCCTCGTTTTCGTAGGAAAAAACTCTGTTTGTGTATAAACGAAAGGCAAAAACGAAGGGAAAGGTCTTCGTTTATCAAAATACCCGGGTATGTGTAAACAGCACCTTAGTTGGAAGTTGAAAGTAAGTTTGCACACATCTCTGAAAGATTTAAACTGCTCAGTCATTAAGCAGATAAACCTTGTTGTGAATTCCTTAAAGAACCAACTCAACTAATATTCTCACACCTGTCTCCCACTCTCGGTTCTTACCAGCAACCTTTTACAGAAATAACGGAACTGGAAAAAAAACAAAGGTCAGATCAAACCTGTAGTTTCTTTGTAGGCCTCTGTGGGTTGTCCATGAGTGAGTTGTTAAAATGAATCGGATTGTTTTTCATGGATTTTTTTCTAAGTGTTTCAAAAGTGGGATGGAAACTCAGCCATGAACTTGTTCGTGTGGTTCTGCTCACGTTATGTCTTCCTGCTGTCCCTGCAGTCTGCACAGTCCGCTGTCAGAAGTTTCTGATCTCCCGAGTCGGGGAGGACTGGATCTTCCTCATCCTGCTCGGACTCTTCATGGCCATGGTCAGCTGGGTGGTGGACTTCTGCATCGCCATCTGTCTACAAGGTGAGGGAGGGAGGAATGGCAGCGCAGGGTTTCACAAAAAAAGTGCTTAAAAAAAGGTTGGTTTAAAATTGGTTGGTGCTTTGGGGGAAATGACAATAAAGCCCTCTTAATATTTCATGCCGTGTGATCAAAAAGGTTGAGACTGTACAAACAGCTGGAAAGACTTTGATTTAATTTACTGTCTGATGCAGAGCAATTTAAAGGAAGCCTACACCAGGCGTATTCTGTTTCCACAGTTTATTGATGAGGAGTTCAGTGGGAGGGAGAAGCCTGACCTTCTGTAAAGTAGAAAGAATAAATGTCCAACTCACTCACTTGAACTTGACATGATGTTCTCTCAAAGCCTGGCCAAAACTAATGAGTCCTAATTACATGACAAGAGTGATAAGAAGAGTTTGGATGGGTGGATAGCTTCTTACGGCATCAGCCGACAAACTGCAAAGAGGATTCAGGAAACTTAGAGTGGAGGAAGAAATAAGGTGTAAAACTGAAGACAGACAGGCCTGATCTGAACAGCTCTCATAAAAAGCAAATCTCACAGGATGTGTGTATTGTTGTGTGCATGTTGTGCTTCATTCCAAAGGGGAAGCGAACCTCGACTTGTCAGCTCCAGTTAAGATGTACACTTTTTTTGATTTTAATCCAGAGCGCAACTGAACAGGACTGTCCTGGGAAAAACACCCACGCAACTGCATTTTGTTTGTGTCTTTGGATTCTTTAAGTCAACTAAATTTGATGTTCACTGTGTGTGTGTGTGTGTGTTTGTGTGTGTGTGTGTGTGTGTGTGTGTGTGTAAAGGAGATAATATATCCATGGTTCACATGCACGGTCTCTTGCTTCTCAGATTTTTCACTAATTTGATTGTTACTCACATGTCTGCCGTGTTTTTTTTTTTTTTTTGTTTGTGTTTGTGTGTGTTTGTGTTTGTGTTTGTGTGTGTGTGTGTGTGTGTGTGTGTGCGCGCGCGCCTGTATGCCCACAGCACAGAAGTGGATGTATGGCGGTCTGGACAGTAATGTGTTCCTACAGTATCTGGCCTGGGTCACCTACCCTGTGGTACTCATCACCTTTTCTGCCGGCTTCACTCAGATCCTCGCCCCGCAGGCTGTTGGTACGGGACACACACACACCTGCACATTTTAGCCAGCACAGAAGAGACATTCTTGGTTTGAGATAGCTGGGATAGCTTTTAAAAGTGAACCTTGGAATTACAATCTAGTGAACCATAATTAAACTTTTTTGTTGACCTCTCATCAACTAAATTGAATTCTTGTTTATTTGGATAGAGATTTTTACAGTTGTAGAAAACAAGTGTTAATTTGTTGTGAGGCTGTACAGTCAGCTGTAAGCCCCCTCCTGCTCTCTCCTGTAGGTTCTGGTATTCCCGAGATGAAGACCATCCTGAGAGGGGTGGTGCTGAAGGAATATCTCACCTTCAAAACGTTTGTGGCCAAAGTCATCGGCCTCACGTGTGCTCTGGGCAGCGGCATGCCCCTGGGAAAGGAGGTAACACCCGTACACATACGCTGACGCATAAATGGATTAAATCTTCCACCTGCTGAAGTCCTTCGTGTAGTGAGTGTGTGTTAGTGTGAGAGAAATTAAATCTTGAAGGGAACTGTTAGCATGAATGGGAAGATGCACAATGCTGGAACTTTGTCAGTCCGTGAGTCTGTCATTATACTCCATGACTCATAGGTCTACAGGCTGCTCACCCCTGTATTGAAGAAAGGCTTTGGTAAATGTAAATGTACTTTATTTATACAGCCCTTAAATAAATAAATAAAGAGAAGAATAAGTAAAGACAAATAAAAACAATAAAAGAACAGTCAAAGCAATAAAATACAACAAAATCGAATAAGATGAAACAAGATAAAAGTGTCATCATACTACTGGGTATTAAAAGCAATCCTAAATAAGTAGATTTTTTGCCTAGATTTGAAGAGGCCCAGGTCAGAAATAAGACGCAGCTCGACGGGGAGCTTATTCCAGAGCCTGGGGGCAGCGACACAAAAGGCTCGGCCACCCCAGGGTTTGTATTCTGACCTGGGCACCTCCAGAAAAAACTGATTTGTTGACCTCATAGCTCTACCAGGATTGCGGACTGTTAAAATCTCAGATAAATATGGTAGTCCGGATTGTTCATATTCCAATTATGTTTGCATTAAAGGAAGTCTTCCAGCTACATTACCTGACCCGTCAGCAGTGAAAGAGACAATCATGGTACAATTTTTGCTTTTTTAGTGTAAGACTATCACGAAAGGTTAAAATAATCAAATGTAAGGTGGCTGTGTAAGATACACAATGGACAAAACTGCAGCTAACAAAGGCAGAGAAGACCACGAAGCGTAAAAAAGGTTGGTCCACACTGTTGGACTGCTGCCGTGTTCCTGTCTGTTCATTTGACTGCAACGGTATGTGCTTTGTTGTGTTGAAAAAGACACGTACGTGTAATAAGGTCTGTCCTACTAAGAGTACCATCGCAACCTTTATTACCCATGGAGCACTCAAAGACTCGGGCCAGGCAATACAGTCAATAAATTGCATCTCAGTATTTCAGACAGTATTGGAGAAACAAATACAAATGTCTCTTTTTCGACAAATATTTACAGCTGTTAGGGTTTGGTACTATTCACATTTGAACCATTGCTTATTCAGGTGCTGGTTCCTGGACTTTTCTATTTTTTTATTTTCTCAACTTACCAGTTTTAAATGTCATTTAAGATGTAAATACTACTGTATGTATTTACTTCAACGATGGAAAGTAAAATTTAAAGAAATTTGACAGCTAAACAACCATCACTGTCGTTACAGGAAAGATTTTCAAGTTTACAAGGTGTCGTGTCGACTTCAGAACTGAAATGATGTACTTAAATGCAACATTAAGTTTCACGTTACAGTTTCACTCATAGTTGGCATCTTTCAAGTGATGCACATCCACCGTGATTCCTTCTGTTTTTCTGTTTTTACATGGTGATAGTTTAGCCTCTCCGACACAAAGATACGTTTGTCTTGCCTTGGTTTGTCCAACACATTACTTAATTTAGGTTGTTTGTTGCTTAAAGTATGCCAACAGGGTCACCAAGTATCTAACAATAAGGAGAATTGATTAATATTATTGATAAGAATACTGTTGACCAGTCACATTTAAGCAGACTTTGGTCACATGTAGTTAACGAGTCCAGGTGGAGAGCAAAAGAGACAGAAGACATCATCAAATAAAAGTAGGAAGCTATAAGCTATTCCTGATAAACAATCCTTTTTTTTCTGTTAGGTTTTTAAACGTTATTCGCATTCATGAAATGAGCCGCATATGGAACAGGAAGTCTTGGCTTTGATATGGGATGTCTGGTCATCCGCTGGTTGCACCAAACCCTATAACATTGTTATCAGAAGGCAGACAATGGCAAATGACCTGAATGATCTGTGTGACACTGACAGATGATTGTAGAAGTTCAGGGCTCACTGGAAAACCACACCCTGTCCCCAGCAAGGCCTGGAGATATGCAGACTGAAGCAAATTGTCTGAATACTGTTAGAACAAGTGAGCTTTCTGACTGCAGCTGTACCTTGAAGAACTGCATCTGTGAACTATATAATATAAGTAAGCTCATTCACATTCCAGCCTCCTCAACTCTGCTGCATGAATTCCAAAATATTAATAAAATTGGAGATAAGAAGAAATGGGGGGACAGGGAGGAATAAAAAATACAAAAAATACAGTCAGGACTTGATATTTGATCTCTTTTATCCCCAGAAAAAATGGAGAGATTGTTGAGCACATGTTGTTCATATCCTGAGGTCTTGTATGTGTGAAATGTATCGTAGGTGCACACACCTCAGGCCTTTCTGGCTGTGCCCCACTGCAGCCAGCAGTATGCATTGTCCATAGATTCTCCACAGGCCTCTTGCTTCCTTACTCTTGTGCATCACCGCTCTTATGCTCACTTTTGATCCTGTTAGTTCCACTTTGAACTCAATCCTGTGCATTTTTTTTTATGTTTTCTGCAGAATTTCTTGTTGTTGCGTCTCCAAACTGCTTCCATGTGCCGTCAAATGTGTCTAGCGATCAACAGGAGTTGAGTGGTGCTTAACCTGAAGCGACTGCAGCTGTTTAACAACTTTATTTTCTCCTCCTGCCAGGGTCCCTTTGTACACATCGCCAGTTTGTGTGCTGCACTCCTCAGCAAGTTCATGTCTCTGTTTGGAGGAATCTATGAGGTGAGTTATTTTTGTTTTTTGAATGACTTGTGTATTCTTTCACTTCATCCCCATTACTCAGTTATTCTGACTGTGTATTACTGGTGATTCTTGAAAAATGTGTAGAGGTGCATTTAATATCGATTTTCCTTTTTATTATTCTTCAACCATTTACTGTATATTTTCTATCAAAAACGTCCTGCCTCCATCACCCAGACGTGATCAAGGAGATCTTGATTTTAGTGTTTGACCAGAGGACGCAGCAGTAAGTGATGAGTTGTGTATTTTCACCCTGAGCTTCACCTCTCAGGATGTAGACAGTACATGCCACCTGCCCTCATTAGTGAATGTAATTAGTTATTTTTGTTGGCTTTTTGTATTTTCTCAATAATATTTTAGTGTTGATTCAGTCGTCCAGTTTCCATCTACTTCTAAGGAAAAAGGGAAGGAATAACAATAAGTTATTTAAAATGCATGATTATGGTAATTTAAAATAGAACAGAAACAAAAAGAAAATGTTGAAACAAACTTTTTTTTAAGTATGACATTTTTACACTAATATTTCATATTTAATGTAAGCAATACACAGAGCAGAGGAGTTAACCCTGGGATTGAAAAAAAAAAAAAAAGAACTTGTAGCCAACGCATGTGAATTACCCCTCAAGTCAATTTCAAATTCATCACTGGACCTCTTTGGGCAGCCTGCAGTAAATGCCAGCCATGAATCAGCCAGCCTGATTAACAATCAATGAGAAAAAGAATAAACACAGAGACTGCATTTATTCTATTGTCTCTCATCTCTTCTGTGATTCACTCCCAATTGACCTTAGACTGTTTTGCATTGTATGTACTGTATGTACTGTATGTATGTAAGCACAAAACTGACAGACACAAACTCACTACAATGTGATGTTTTGTAGCCTCCATCCATTCATCCGTATTCGCCTCATAGACTTCCCCTTGTTTGAGAAACTTCAGAAAATGCATTTCTTTATAGGTCGGCTGACAGGGGTTCTTCTAAATGTTCCTTTATGGAATTTAAAGGCTAAGGTTAAACTACATAAGTATCTGACCTCATTGTTATCATTTCTGTTGTTAGGATTAGCCTAACATAGCCTTTTAGCTGAGTGGATGGAGTTTCATGAATGAAAGTCAACATATACTCAAAAATATGAAAAGAAAAAGAAAAAATTGTGTAATTTTGACATGGCATTCAGCAAGACTCATACTTAACAGTATTTTGTATACAGAGAAAAGACATGAGTGTTTTCTCTTCTGCAACAGCAACCAAAGTTGTGCTAAAAAAGCTTTGTTATCTTGGAACAAGTTTTTCTGTAATTAGTTCAGGGCTTATTAAAACAATGAGCAGTTTAGTCTTCGTTTACTTCATTTTTTCACAAACACAGCTGAAAACTAAAAAAAACAACAACAAAAAAACAGAGGTTGGATCACCTATGGCCTTATAAAGAAAACAGTACAGAGTACGTGGTAAAACTAAAAACTACATAAAGCATTGAATCCATGTCTAATGGAATATGTGCTCAAACAAAAATAAGTGAACATGTTGTTTAGGAATGTTGCAACATAAAGTGATTGGTAAAAAGGTCATTACCACCCAGTGACATCATGCAGCTCATATTATTGTACAGGTTTTTTTTTTTTTTGCATGCTGAAGGCCGGCAGAACTGCACTGCCCAAAATCCATACCACAGAACCAAGTGTTCCTGAAATTACTTAAACACCTTATTTACAGTCGGTTCAATTTGATTTATATAGCACCAAATCTCAACAAACGTCATCTCAAGGCACTTCAAAGATGCAATCCAATTCAAGCCAATTTCAGTCCAATTCACCGCAATCCAATCATGATCCAATCAAATCCAGTTCATTAAATTCCAAACTAGTCCAGTTCATACAGATCCAATTTAAAAAAAGTAGCCTCGCAAAAGAAACCAACAGATTGCATTAAAACTTCTCTTCGATCCAATCTTCTGTCCTAAGCGTGCACGAGTCGACTTTGGAAGGAAAAAAACCCTTTTGACAGGAAGAAACCTCCATCAGAACCCTAACCGGGAATGGAGGCTATCAGCCTCCATCGGCGGGGGGTTGAGAGGACAGGAAAGAGGGGACAACAAACACCATGACACCAGGCCAGGGATACCTGCTGAGAAAGAGAAACACAAGTTAATGACAACAATGCCATATGTACATGGAGAGTAAAGAGAGAGCAGTGAAGAGAGGTGCATCATGGGAGGACCCCCAGCAGTCTAGGCCTATAGCTGCATAACTATGAGATGTTTCAGGGTCACCGGAGCCACCCCTAACTATATGATTTATCAAAAAGCAAAGCTTTAAGCCTAGTCTTTTTTTTTTTTTTTTATTATTAATCTTTTTGGCAGACAGATAAACATACAAATCAGTGAAATCAAGAAAATAATAGATGTACACCAGTTTTCTGTCCCTTTTGAATATATCATAGGAACATTAACTCACAATACAAACTACAGAGCAAACAAACAACAACTACAAAAAAAAAAAGACAAACAAAGTGCCTACATTATACCACATATCAAACCTTGATTTCTGAGCAAATCAAATTGGTACAGGAATATCACATATATCACATTTATCTAGTCATGTCTTCTATATAATTCAAAAATACCCCCCAAACCTGATTGAACAGATCTTCTCTCCCTCTAATACTGAAGGTTACCCTCTCATATAAGGCCATTTTTGTCATCAGCTCTGTCCATTCCTTAAAACAGCAGATGTTAGCTGACTTCCAATGCCTCAGTATTATCCTACATCCAGTTAAGGTTGCTAATCGTATCTAAAGCCTCTGTCTTCCAGATAGACTAATGTTCTCTGGTAACACACCCGAAATACAAATACATACATACATACATTTAGACAAGTTAAGTTGAAATAGATCATTCAAGATATTGATAATTCCACACCAAAGCTGATCATTTTTGTCACAGCCATAGAGCATGTGAACTAAGGTGCCCACTTCTTTCTGGCATTTCCAACAGGAGTCCCTATCCATTAATTTCAGTTTGACTAATTTACTGGGGGTCCAATATTTTCTTTTAAGTATTTTGTATTGAATCATCTGCGCCTGTGTTTCCCTTGAACGGATATACCAAGAGGCAACAAGCTTCTCCCAATCCTCCTAAAAATTTGAGTATCTAAATCCTTCTCCCAGCACTTTCTCAACCCCTCCAACTGGGGTGACTGAGCCTCTCTAATAACCCAATAAAATGTTGATGCCCTACTACTACCGCAAGGCATAAGACAAATATCCTGAATACTGGATGAGGGATCTGGGTTATCCTTGAGGATAGCTTTGATGCAGTGTCTAATTTGTAGGAACTTCCAAAACTGCCTTTGATCTAAATTAAATTCTTGCAATTTCATAACATTTGGTCCAAACAAATCCCGACCTGATTAATTCCAGAGCTGGACCATAGAGCCCACCAACATGGTTTCTTACCAATTAGAATGTTCTTATTATACCAAATGGAGGCTTTAGATGTAAGATAAGGATTGGTATTAATAAGTTGGTGTGCCCTAAACCAGGTCTCCTGTACAAAGGCCATCACCGGGTTCCTAGAAGGAACCGGTCTTCCCATCTGTGCGAAAAAGGCCTCCAAAGAGGACGGGACCACTTTTAAGTCTAGTCTTAAAGGTAGAGAGGGTGTCTGCTTTCTGAACCCAAACTGGCAGCTGGTTCCACAGTGAGGGCCTTGATAACTGAAGGCTCTGCCTCCCATTCTACTTTTACAAACTCTGGGAACCACAAGTAAACCTGCAGTCTGAGAGCAAAATGCTCTGTTGGGAAAATATTCAACTATGAGATCTTTAAGTAGGCATGGTACGGTTTTGGTGGACGCTCCGAACCGTACGGTTTGCTTCTCACGGGGCGGGGCGTGTGCAAACCGTACGGGGTCCACGGTTTAATTTTTTTTTTTTTTTTTTTTTTTTTTTTTTGTGTGTCCAGACGTGCGACGTTCGCATTGTAGCCCGCATGTTAGCACGTGGGCTCATTTACATATAACTAACAGAGTTGCGAGCGCAGAGACAGAGCCGTGAGCGTTTTGTCAGAGTTGAGCGCGTGTCCGAGCACCTATGAGCGAGCGTGTGTGAGATTCATACGCACACGCTTAAAATTATTGTTCCTTCAGATAGATCTGTGCCCTCAAATCAGTGTCACTGCACGCTCAACCTGGTGGCACAAAGATCACGCCATAGCCAAAGAGGACACCGCAAAATCAATTTCCAAAGCCATTGGTTTATTCATTGCGAAGGACATGCAGCCCTATAGCGTGGTGGAGGCTGAAAGCGATACTCCGGAGTAGATTCAAGCTGGGGTCATTTGAACCGTGATATCCAGCCAAGTAGCCCACCCACAGTTTTTTCGATATTGGCTGAACATCAGCTGAGTTACTGAGTTATCCCGAATAGCTTCGTACAAGGGTTAATGGAACCTGGTCCGTATCTCCAAAATTACCACACTAAAGTCACATGCCATGACACCAAACTTCTACAGTAGTACAAATATGGTCTGTACTCACAAAACGATGCATTTGGAAGTTTGAAAATAGTCCAGGAGTTTATTATTATCAACACAAGCCTGATAGCTTTTCTGCTGCTAAAGCTGCGTCAACGTCACTTCTGGAGTTGGGAGCTTCAAAGTAAGATGAGGGTTGATCTACTACTGTAGACAACAAAGCAAGGCTGCTCAATTTCTCCATTGATAAAATAATTTCACAACTCTACAACATAAAAATTCATAAAAAACCATGTAGAATATAGCATATACTTTGTTGTCTACAGTAGTAGATCAACCCTCATCTTACTTTGAAGCTCCCAGCTCCCTGAAGTGACGTCGACGCAGCTTTAGCAGCAGAAAAGCTATCAGGCTTGTGAAAGCATCCATTGTCTTCCCTCTTTCTCTCTCAAAATACTAGTTTTCTGGTAGTAAAATCTTTTCAGCGATTATTACAGTGTTCCACTGGTGTAATGGTGTGTATTATGGGGCTAAAAGTAAAAAAAAACAAAAAAACGTACTAAACCGTAGACCTCAAACCGTGATACACACCGAACTGTGAGTTTTGTGATCCGTGCCACCCCTATCTTTAAGATATGATGGAGCTTGGTCATTTGGAGCTTTATACGTGAGGAGAAGAATTTTTTATTTTTTTTTCTGAATTTAACAGGGCGCCAATGAACAGAAGCAAAAAAATGGAGAAATATGATCTGTCCTGCTAGTCATCAGAACTCTGGCTGCAGCATTTTGGATCAACTAGAGACTTTACTGAGAATTGTTTGGGACAGCCCAACAGTAAAGAATTACAGTTGTCCAATCTTGATCACAAAAAAATTATCACAAAGTTAAGCTGCAAAAATTTTTTCCCATAACTTTAGACATACAAGGAAGATTGGATATACTTAGCTGGATCAAGAGTAGTTTTGTTTAAGTAAAGATTCAATTACAGGAACCTTTAAAACTCTGCGGTACATATCCTGTCAACAAAGACAGATCGATCAAATCCAAAATGGAAGTCTCGATTAAGGGGAAAACCTCCTTGAACAGTCTGGTTGGGATTGGGTCTAAAATAAATGTTGACGGTTTAGATGAGACTATTGCTGTTGTTAGCTCAGAGAGATCAACAGAAACGGTCTAAATAAAAATCAGGCTCTAAAGATATTTCTAAAGCTGCTGTACTTGAGGATACATCAATGATAATAGTGGGAATGATTCCATGAATCTTCTCTCTGATAGAAACAATTTTATTGATAAAGAATCTCGGGAAGTTATCACTACTGAGAGTTAAAGAAATATATGGCTAGGACTCTTAATCAGTCTGGCTACAGTGCTGAAAAGAAACCTGGGATTGTTCTTATTCTCGTCTATCAATGATGAATAATAAGCAGTTCTATCTTTGCAAAGGGCTTTTGTTATTGTTTATGTTATTAAACTATCTTTCTAGACCAAGTGCAATTTTTCTGAATAAGTGGAGCACCATTTTCTTTTCAACTTTCTTGCAGTCTGCTTTAAAGCATGCAGCTGTGAATTATACCAAGGAGCCACCCTCTTCTGATGGATTTCCTTCTTTTTCAGAGGGGAAACATTGTCCAATGTTGTACGCATTGAAGCTGTAGTGTCGTTAACAAGACATCAAAGTTGTGTGGAAGTTAGGTAGCTGTCCTCTATTGTTGCACATGGCAGTCAATTGAATTCATTCTTTAAATTTGGTTACAGCATTCTCTGATAGAAACCTACTATGAATAAAGTTCTTCACAAACTCTAAAGCTATCAAAAACAGGTCAGATAAGGCAGGGTTGTGAGGAAATACTGTTAACTGTTCACTCTCAATTCCATAAGCCAGCACAAGCTCAAGAGTGTGATTAAGAGAGTGAGTAGGTCTATGCACACTTTGAGAAAATCCAATTGAATCTAATATAGAATATAAGTTGATATTTAAGCTTCCTTGGAGTGGGAATACAGAATGGATTATGCTGGAAGTCACATGTCAATTATATTCAAAATAAAAAATCATAATGAGTTGCAATACTCAATAGTAATATATAATATAATTAAGTTAAAAGATACACCAAAAATCATTGCACACTCTTAACTGTTCCTTTATCCGTCCATATATGGCACATTGTGGGACGTGTGAGAAAATACCTACAGAACAAATACACATTGTAAAAAAGAGCAATTAGAATCATGATCAAAACCGGTTTAACTAAAGAATCTGATCACTTTGTTAAAAAAAAAGAATTAAAAAACACTCAAATTTAGGGGCTTGGTTGACATCAAAACAGCCCAAATTATGTTCAAAATATACATTTTCTAAATAAACAAACTAAACTAAATATTAAAGTCACCCACTTCAAGGACTTTATCTGTACTCTATGATAAAAGCTCTCTGTATTCAGACAGAAACTCGGAATAAGGGCCAGGTGGATGATGAACAGCAACGCATCGAAGAGGTTTTTGTGATTTCCACCTTTGGGTGAGAAAAGCTGAGAGTCGGAGATTCAAAAGAGCTCAAACTAGTCTCGGTTCTGGGACTGATTATTAACTCTGATCTGAAGATAGCTGCCACTCCTCCTCCTCTGCCTGTGGTTCGAGGAATGTGAACATTTAAATAGTCAGAGGGAGTTGATTCATTAATGTTTATACCATCCTCCTGCTGCAGCCAGGTTTCTGCAAGACAAAACATGTCAATATGATGATCACCAATCAAGTCATTCACTAACAGAGACTTGGAAAGGAGAGATCTAATATTTTTTCAGGATCTGTTAAATTTGGGTGGTTGGGGAGCAGACATTATGTGGTTTTGGGGATGATTTTGAATGCCTAATAAATTCAGCCACATTTCTAGATATGAGAGCTGCCCCTTCCAAAGTGGGATCGATGCTTTCTCCTAATCAGACCAGGTTTTCCCCAGAAAGACTGCCATTTTTTTCTGTGGAGCCCATGGCTGTGTAGTCTAGACTTTTCTTCCCTCACTTGTCTCTGTCATCAGAAAACATTTGCAAAACACCTGCCTGATGGTTAGTTAGGGCTCCTTAAACCAAGAATGTTTGCATCTGTATTACACGCCACCATTTTGATCAGGACAATAAGGAGGTTGTCTGTCTCTGTGGGGCCCTGTGATGGACTGGCAAATTGTCCAGAATGCACCCTGCCTCTCACCCATCTGGCAGCTGGGCTAGTGTCTATGGGAAATGGATGGATGGCTGGAGTAAATAAACTTCAGCTGCTGTAGTTCGAAACAAATAGAAAAGCAACATTTATTAGTTTACAACCCTCCTTAACAGTCTGTCCCTCAATGCCCATATTTTTTCCCCTCATCCTTTCCTTTATGTGCCCATCTTCTTTCACATCACTCCTCTGTAACCATCCTCATCCATATTATGTTGTCTCTCTGTAATCCTCTGTCACTCACCCTGCCCTCTCTGAAGAGTGCTGCATTTTACAGCATATTAATACGAAGCGTGTGTGTGTGTGTGTGTGTGTGTGTGTGTGTGTGTGTGTGTAGTGTCCCACGACAGTGATATCTCTCCCTCCCCAGAGTTTTAAGTACAGTGTGCTAATGTAGCCTGTGGGTTGTACTTTTAAAAA
Organism: Odontesthes bonariensis; assembly: GCF_027942865.1. Taxonomy (NCBI): domain Eukaryota; kingdom Metazoa; phylum Chordata; class Actinopteri; order Atheriniformes; family Atherinopsidae; genus Odontesthes; species Odontesthes bonariensis. The sequence continues at coordinate 34,301,178 of NC_134514.1, forward strand.
CAAGGATGAGTGCCTCACATTTTATTTTCAAAAGGGCTGACTCCAGATCGGATATAATCGAAATGTTTTTAATCAGATCTGTGAATGCGAGTTGATCGTGTGCAAAGTTTGCTGATGTACACACAGTTTTGTGGTACGTTTTCTGCTCGTGTAAGTCTCTTTCTTATTCTCATGCTTCCTGAAGGAGTCTGTTCTTATAGGGGTTAAGGTAATCCAATCGCACAGTTCCCGGTATGCTCCCCATTCCTTGACCCCTCTCCTGCACTGCTCGTGTCTTGTCAGATAGAAATGGTACCGCATGCCAAACCAGGATAAGCCACAGCACAATGACAAACTACACACTTGCCCCTCTTTATCACCACGCTTCTTGAAGGATGTACATTATGATACATTAAAAATACATTATTCATTTTACTTGTATTTGCTGTGTTTGTTCAAAGCTACAACTGCTCCCATGCATGCCTGCTGTTCCCTCGGGGACTAAAATGTATTTATGAGGTCAGAAATGTAGATAGTTAACCCTCTTGGATCTAAGGCCTTTTCAGAGACTTTGAGGCAGTTGTCACCACCTTGACATTTTCAGGAATTTCAACTAACTGTAAACATCTATGCAAAAGGGACATATATGGTTGTATTTGGAAAAGCCTAACAAAAAACAATATGAGAGTGAAGTGAATGTAATACAAACAAGTTTTATTTAAATTGAGGGGAAATACAACTGTACAAAAAAAAAAGTTTTAGAGGTCTTCAAACAGTGCAAGAAAACACACTGTAAATATATCTAGCCAAGACTTTTGAAGGTTGAACCTTGTAAACAAAAGTGTTGGCTGCATAAAAGTAAAAAGTGCAGTCAGAAATGTTTTTTTGTTTTCACACAAACTGTAAAAAAGTAATTGTAACTCCAGTCAGTGTCTCTGTTAGTTGAATACAAATTAGATGATTCCCCCCACCCCCCTGTCACTCTCCATGTGATAATTGTCTGTCACTGGCAGGACATTGCTGCCTTCCCCCACATGCTGGCTGAATGGGGCGTGTTCTCACCTGTGAATAGCCACTCAATCACCTGGTACTTTACATGTGAATAGCGATAGGTGTGGCCTAGGAAGCTGCTGCAGTCTGAGACTACAGAAAATCCAAAGATTTCTCTTCACTCTCTTTAAAAAGGGCCAGCTATATAATTTATTTTAAAATAACTAGAAGTTTCAAGGTTTTTAATGGTGTCACTTATATGTTTGAATAACAAAAACTCACAGAGTTACAGATGTGTTTTTGGAGATGTGTCAAAAATGCCCACCGGTGGGCTTTAGACCCCAGAGTGTTAACCCTCACTGTTCCCTATTATCTGCTTACACCTACATTACTGTCTGTAATGATGAATATATTATATATTTCAGCAGTGCGGCTAAGAAACTGTAGAGTCAAATATTACTAATGAATGTCCTGCCCGTATTGGCTGTTCTGAAAGATGCTTAAATGGCAGACTGACTCACCTGTAACTATGTGTGTGTGTATTTCAGAATGAGTCAAGGAACATTGAGATGCTGGCAGCAGCCTGTGCAGTGGGGGTGGGCTGCTGTTTTGCTGCCCCCATAGGAGGTGAGTCTGCAGGGAAAGAGGTCGGTCACATACTGTAACTAACTAGAGAAAAAAAAAAACACCGTATAACCTTAACTTTACATCATATAACAGAATATTTAAAGGATATTATGTCACTGAAGTTCACGGAGCAATTGTATTGATATTTCAGAGTAGAGCATACAGTGAAAGGAATTGACTTGACTTTTGGTTTACCTTTAGAGCAGGGATGGGCAACTGGCGGCCCGGGGGCCGCACACACGGCCCTCGTCCTCAGTCAGTACGGCCCGCAAATAGATCAATAATAATTTAATTCTTAAAAAAACAAAAAACAACTTGTAATAATACTGTTGACCGATAGAGGGGGCGCGTCATACGCAAACAATAGCGGGGCCCGGGCCGCTTTCCGCAACAGCGAATAGGAAAGTCAAGAGCCATGGCCACTAGCAGTGGCAAAAAGAGAAAACTTGACCGAGAAAATCGCATTTTTCAGCCAAAATGGGAAGAAGAGTACCTCTTCACCGAATTCAAAGGAAAACCAATGTGACTAGTTTGCTTGGAGACATTATCAGCCCTAAAAGATTACAACTTGAGTCGCCATGGCAACACCTTGCATAAGGTTAAATATGAGAAGTACACTGGAGCTGCCAGAGCCGCTGTAGTAGCAGACCTCAAATCAAAAGTATGTCAACATAAATATAAATTCATATAAAATGTGTTCTTATTGAGAATCATTTGTAGCGTCTTTCATATCCAATTATTCGAAGTGCGTGGTCATGTGGCCCTCCAATGATAGTGCTGAAAAAATGTTGGCCCTCTTTATCATGGAAGTTGCCCATCCCTGCTTTAGAGTCTTCGTACAACTAACCCAGATCTCACAACATGTCGGTGTGACTGACGTTATCTGTTTAGCTGTAAGCAGTTTTTTCTTATCATTTACTCTTTAGCTCTCTTTGACTTCATCTAGTTAACAGTGAACTGGTGAAAGGGACAGAAGTCCAGCTTTGACTTCCCAACAACGCAGGTTACATTGGAGTGCAGATACTAGCAAGCTGTGAACATCTATGACAACAGGTGATTAAAAAAAAAAAAAGTCACCTGTTGTCATCCCACACGTACAACGCGGTCAACAGAATTCTACATGTCCTGAAGTGACAGTTTGTTTATACAGGGTGCTGTATTCTATATTCATCTTTTGTCATTAAGAGTGCTTTTGCATCCTGGTGTTTGTGTGTTTCAGGTGTCTTGTTCAGTATTGAAGTAACCTCTACATTCTTTGCTGTGAGAAACTATTGGAGAGGTTTCTTTGCTGCAACCTTCAGTGCCTTCATCTTCAGAATACTGGCTGTTTGGAACAGAGATGAAGGTATGGTCTGCATCTCACACGCTGATGCTATGTGCTGGACTGTCTCAGGGGCCTCTTTGCACAGCCTGCATCGGGGGTCCTGTCTGGTGTGGTAGACCCCGGTCTCAGTTGCTCTTGTGCTCGGGGCTTGTTCTTGAGCTGCCATGATTTGTGCTTCTCTGCTGTCTTTCGGACCAGCATTTTATCAATATCAGCCACTTTTGTCAATCTGTAAGCAGCGGCTTATCTTTCCACGATGGTTCCTCCCCTCCCCTGGGTTTGCGCTGCCTGAGACATTCACTTAGCGGTTCATCACCGAGGACCATATTCCTGATGTATTCCTGAATATTTGCTGTTTCATCCTGGATAGTGGCTCTGATGCTCACTAGCCCCGAGCTGCCCCTCTTTCAGATTGGCCAGGTTACCATGCCAGCAGGGTATCTAATGACTGGCAGGGTACACATCTTCATGGCTTTGACTTTATTCTTTCCTTTCAGCTGACTCCTCAACACCTGCCTTACTCTTTGTAGGTACTTGATTGTGGAATACTTCCTTGAGGCTTCTCTATGGTTGCCAGTGTTAATGATAAATGGAGTGGATTTTCCAGCACTTTTCTTGTCTAGTCGACCACTCCAAGCACTTTTCCCCTACAAGCCACATTCACATAAAATTAGGGCTGGGCGAGTTAACTCGTTATTATCGCGTTAACTTGTTAATTATTTAACGCCAATAACTATTTTATCGCGCATTAACGCAGGTTTTATTATTTATTTTATTATTGTAAAAGTCTGTTGCTGTCTGCTGCGGAACCGGAAAAGAAAGTAATTGGCGGATTCACCAAACATGGAGAAGGGTACGGAACTTTTACTCGGCCATTTTCATTTTAAAGTTCTTCCAGACGGCGGAGTCGACAGAACCAAAGTCATCTGTAAACACTGCCAAGTTGAATTGTCTTCTCAGCGTAGTAGTTCCAATCTAAAATGTCACTTAAAGGCAAAACACACAACTGATAGCAGCAAGTCATTCAAGGAAACAGACAGTGGAGCGAGGCTTCTACATAAAAACTACAGAAAGATGCTGATGTTAAAAGTGTGTTTGCACAACAAATGTTATGGCACTTTCATTCATATGGCAGCACATTTAAAATAAAACTAAATGCTTAAAGCTATACACTACTTTCATTTTTGGATTTTGTGTACAAATGCGATTAATCAGGGAAATCATGTGATTAATTAGATTCAAAATTTTAATTGTTGCCCAGCCCTACATAAAATATGTTTTTTATTTTTTTTAATTTTTTTTTATTTTACAAATTTTCTTCAACTGTCCGGCACTTTGAGGTCAGAAGTTCTGGTCAGCACCTGCAGAATAAGCTGAAATTTAGTCTTGATTAGCACTTACCTTTCATCAGAAACTACACGTTCAGACCCTCCCTTAGAACTCACATTATGATTGAGATGATTGTTTGATGTGACAGCGGCTTGCTCTGTTTCCTAACTCTTGCTGTACTTTGTCTTTTTCCACAGAGACCATCACAGCCCTTTTTAAAACTCGTTTCCGGTTAGACTTTCCATTTGACCTCCAGGAGCTTCCTGCCTTCGCTGTCATTGGGTAAGCTTTAAGTAAAGTTTTCCAAAGCTCCGTCCTAATAAGGTAAAACACCATCCAAAAGGATTTTCACAACCTTTTGTCCCTAAAGTTCATAATATGTCACATTCCATGACATTCATATGAGTTTGGCCATTTGAATAATAAAAATAATAATAATTTCAAATCAGTCATTTTTTTGCCAGTCTTCTAAAAGGGATTTCCACTGATTATGACAGATGCTTGAATGGAGGTTTTATTTAGGAGCTCCTCTTTCTCGAGCATTTGGAGGTGTTGCATTAGGGGGGCTGAGTGAGTCACCTAACATGGATAATTTAGCCGGCAACAGCTGCCTTATTTTCTCCTGCTTTAGCTCCAGGGCTCTTCCCTGGCTGTGAATGAGGACAAAGACCTAGGAAGGAAGCTCTTTTCTTCATCATTCTTTAAGATGGAAGTCCCTGCCTTTTCATAAGATCTTCTCCTGTTCATCCTTTAGCTGTCATTGTCCTTTTTCATTTCTTCTGACTTCACTCAACAACTCACAACTCCACGTTTTACCCTCTTACTGTGTGCTCATGCATCAGCTCATCTGTGCGTGTGTATCATTCAGCTAGTTTCCATCTTCCCACGTTGCCACTAGCTGACAAGCAGGGAAAGTCGGTCAGTGTCTCACTCAACTAGGGCAGAAAGAGTTTGTTCTGGGCTACATGCTGCCAAGGGCACGTCTTTGAAGAGCCGCTCACTTTTTACAAAGTGTTTATTACACCTTCAGGCTGCAGAAGGGAGAGATTCACAGAGTGAAATACAGCCTCATTGCTGCACACAAGCAAATGCGTGCAGCACTGTACAATTACACAAATGAGGGATAATGTACCACTTGTGTCCATATCTGTACCGGTTATATAACACTCTGATACCGTTTTTTTTTTTTGTTGTTGTTGTTGTTGTACTTTGCTCATTTAAACAAATGCATTTCAACTTAAAGTTGCTCAGTGAGGTCTACGATTACATTTGTTTTTACCTCCTCAAATAATCAGTGTTTTCATTAAAAAAAAAGCACCACTCAGTTCAACACAAGACAAAAGAAAATAGCTGTAAATTCTTAGTTTTCATCCATTCAGCTATTCATATGTTTACAAGGACTTGAACAAAAAATTAATTTTGCTCCCGAGGTGTGAAGCATTGGGTGCAGATGAAGAAGTGGAGGCTATTCTACCCTGAGCTGGTCCTGTAATACAACAGAACCCTGCAGATTTAAACAGATCATTGAAAGGTTTTCTTACTGAGGTGGTGCCAAACAAAATAACAGGGTTGTGTTTTTTTTCTAAACAGACAAGATATTCAATTAATTAATCAAAGTCAGACTAATCTGAAAACACTGAAGTACTGAAAATAATTATTTAGTGCAATCAAAAGAAAGGAAGCTTGTCAAAGCTGGACTAACACACCCTGATGATGAGGTTGAGGAAGGATGTCTTCATGTACAGATTCAAACAGACTCTAATTAACTCTAGCATCCTGTACTGCATCTTTTAGTAAAAAACAGTTAGCATATATTAATCCAGCTGAATTCCCAATAAAGATGCTCTCATTAACATATTTTTCTGTTTCTTCTGTCACAAACTGGGACTGAAAATCAGCCCATTAACACCACGTGTCAACTGGCGGTCATTTAAAGCACTTCCAGACTGTCTCTCTGCTCTAATAAAATCCTGATTTTTGTAACCACAGCCTCATCCGACAAAGTCACCATTCAAGTAGCTTAAAGACAGCATCTGTGCAGTGAATTCAGCTGTACTCACATGTGCTGTGATCTCCCACTGAGGAAGGTAGAAGCAGCAGAATGTCTTGAACAATTTCTCAAACAGTTCACAGCGTCAGACGTACTTGAGTCAATAAATGGATTCTGCTCCTGTGCAGGTGTACTGGAACAAGAAGTGTGGTCCAGTTAAATTGCCTTGTCAACTCCATTCAAACTCTGCAAGTAACCGTGCTGATTTAATCTCTGGTGTTGATATGTTACCTTTCAAGGCAGCCTGATTATTGCCTGATTTTATTGGATCACATTAATGAGAGAATCCATCTAGCCAGGCTCCAAACTACAAGTTTAGCCAAAGCCCCAAAGTTCAGACCAATCGGTGTAATGTAAAGAATGCAGCGTTGGGGTTTGTGGTGTCAGTATTGGTGATTGACATTTACTGACTGGCTGCTGAGACGGTGATAGTGGTGGTGACCCGCCCCTTTTCAAAAAGTTCCTGAGGAGGACCTTCGTGATGGTGAAACAAAGCATGCGAGCCACACCCACTGCAGTTCTTTGGTGTTTCTCTTTAGGCGGAGGTATTACCGGACCACACCGCTCACCCTGCTTGTTCTTAAGCACTACCCAAACCTTCACTTTAGTCTTCATCATAAACCGGAACTGTATTACTGAGCTGCCCACGGGGAGAGGAAAAGGTGATTTTTCTTTTTAAAGGGAGCATCAGTGATTACAAAAAGGCAGACGTGCAGTGTTTTCTTCCTGCTGCACTGGGGGGCAAAGACTCCCTCATCATGCCGTTCATTATTTATTTAAAGGTATTTGATGGAATTAATAATGCAGTAAGATAAATTTCTAAGGATTAGTTTGCCTGCATAGCTGCCTGAGTCTTTTTTTTTTTTTTCTTCCCCACCTCTTCCCTGTTTCTTCTCTTCTCGCTGCTTTAAAGAACACTCCCACTGAGTTTTTAAATGCACTTATATAAAGCTGTCTTACTGCGTTTTTCTCCAACTCACCCACTCATCCCAATCTGACGCTGTGCTCGCACCCTCTGTCCTAGCTCTTAGCTGTGATTTTATCCTTTCATTTTGGCCTTTGTTTCCTGTTGCTGTATGAATTTGTTTTCTTTGTGATGACATTATACAGTTCCTCCATTCCTATCTTTCCTCTTCACTGACACGTCTCTGTTTCTTGCCGTACACATTTTTTACGACTTCTCCGCATCACATCACAGACTGCTGCTTCCAGTACCTTGGACCCTCATTACATTAACGTTGCTATTATTCTGGCCAAATGCACTGGGGGCAGCCTGTAGAGGTGGTTCAAGAGAGAAAAACGTCACCCTTGATGTGTTGTTTTGTTTACACTCGAACTAATTTATTCCATTTAGTTTAGCTTTGATCACACAGAGTACTTTCTCATGCCAAGTAGGAAAATATAGATCGGACTCTCTGTTTCTGTCTCTGCAGTATTGCCAGTGGTTTTGGTGGAGCTTTGTTTGTCTACCTGAACCGGCTGATTGTCCAGTTCATCAGAAAGCAGAAGACCATCAACAGATTCCTCATGAAAAAGTAGGTTCAACAATTATGAAAGCGGGTTCAGTTGTATTTGAGAGACATTCCCTCAACAATTTTGGAATATGTTTTTATTTTTTTATTTTAGTAAACTCATTTTAGGAGAGGCTTATTTTGGGAGGACTAACTTGTATAGGATCCTTTTATTGTCGAAATTATTATCAGCAATGACTGTATAACAATACTTTCAGCCAATTCTAATTTAATGCTTAAAAAATTGAAACGTTGTCAGCATCCGTTTTTCAAATTGGCTGCATTTCTTCGTCACGAGTCCTAGTAAACTTCAAATCTGTTAAACCCTGTGTAAAGAAAACTGGAAATCTGGAAATCATCCCATCTCCTTGTGGAAGTGTAATTTGAAATGAGTGTCGGTATATTTCTACACATTATCTCAGGGGAAGAAGCTGATGTGAAAAGTGATTTTTCTCTCTGTCACACACACACGGGTATAAATCCATGTTCTGTAAGTGCACTGTATTTTTTCACATTGTATCTTCTAACGGGCTCTCATATGTGTGTTCAGCTCGTGCTCTAAGAAAAAGGCTGTGCTGTTGAGATGAAGGGCCCTTTAAGCCGTGGCATTGTACAAACGGCACACACAGAGATATTAGTGATTCGGTTCATCTAACTCCATGGCGTTTACTGAATGTGCAGCCTGCCACATTGTGGTGAATGATGAGCTGTAAAGATGGAGAAACTGTGTGTATTACTCTCCCTCATGCACCTCCCTTTCCTCTGTCTCTCCCTGCCAGACGTCTGCTCTATCCCGCACTGGTCACTTTACTCATTTCAACGCTGACATTTCCTCCTGGCTTTGGACAGTTTATGGCTGGAAAGGTAGGTTCCCCACACCTGTTCGACATGTACTGTTATTTTCCATTCTTTAGCCACACTGCAACCATTACCGAAATGTACGTGTATGCATCATATTGTTCGTCTTTTACTGGAGAGAAAATATCTACAAAAGCATAATCTTCAGATAAAAACAAGCGTTTGTGCTGTAACCTGTCACCGGCTAATCCACAGGCCGTTGCTAAAGAATTCGAACTAATGTACAACTGTTTTACATTTTTAAAAAAACTTACACATCTGAATAGAGATTTAGAGAATTATTTCCCCTCATTTGAAAATCTGACCACGCACACTGTACACTAAAATAGCCCCAATGTGGCATCACTTAAGTGAATAGTTGAAGCAATACGAACCTGAAATATTCAGTGTATTGTGAAAATAAATACCTCTTCATTCCTGTGTTTGTTTGTGGATTGAACAATGCATTTACCGTTAATTCACCCTGAAATTATCATACACGTGTAGGCCTTGTTTTTATAAATACGATGTACAGTAACAAAGAAACATTAAGCAAATGTGCAAATGTATGATTGAAATGAAAAAGTGTGAACTACACGGAAGTAATGCAAGTCATCTTGCCCAGATGTTTGCATTTCCCTCCAAAGAAACCAACAAGCTTCACCAACTTATTTTAATGTCTTGATTGACAATAATGTGATGCTATTGGTTTCTGTCCCCGTGGTGTACATGTTGCACTTTGTCGTTGTGGTTTTCATCCAGCCGAGCGGCTTTGGAGATCATTAAGTTGATGATAAAGTTGATGATGTTGTTAACATAACAGCCTGATCACCATTCATGCCAGTGTTTGATTGTTTCAAAGGCTCAAATGTGCTTCTCTGTGTGTGTGTGTGTGTGTGTGTGTGTGTGTGTGTCTGTGTGTGACCCTCTAATTGTACCCCTGTCATCCATCTAAATATCAGAATTAGAAAAGGAATAGTCTGTCCATCCTTGGGCTTCAGACACACATGCATTGCACAGCCGTGCGCTCTTGTGCACAAGCTCCTGCTCAGTCTTGGCTCCTAATGAGGGGTGATTCAGGCCTCTGAAGCTCTGCCCACGCTGGCCCACTCTTCTTAAAGCTCTTCTCTTTGGAGCACACTCAGAATTCTGTGCCTGTGATCCGTCTCTCCTACCCTTCACGTATTCATCATCATATCTTTGGCAGCAGGCAGCATCCTCACCACCAGTGTCTGCAGAGCAGCTGCAGATGAATTTATCTCCTTATGCTCCCTGCCTGATGTCTCAAATCTTAGATTTCCCATGCTGATGCCTGGGTTGTGAATCAGATTTCAGATCCACACAGGTTTTGATGTGATTTCTCTGAATATTTTACAGTGAGTCGTGTTTTGGGGTTAACACCATCAAAGAAAGGCCCCTCCTGCTGTTGATATGTATTAAACTATGTCATTTTTTGCGCTTTGTAGCTGACTCAGAAGGAGTCTCTGGTGACGTTACTGGACAACCGAACATGGGCTAAACAGGGTATTGCTGAAGAATTTGACTACATTGGACACTCCCAAGCCTGGAAACACCCTCAAGTCAATGTATTCGTCACACTGGTCCTCTTCATCGTCATGAAGGTAAGAGTGAAGAACTAAGAAGTCTGCCTGAGATTTTAAAGAAACTTATAATTCGATTTGTAACACTTAACTTATGCTGGCTACTTCCTGACTTGTTTAATGTGGCATTCCCACTCAGTAATTAATCTGCTCAAAACTCTTAGTTTACGATGAAAAACTCATCCATTGCCTTGAAATTTCTTTGTAAGGACTTTGAATATGTGAGTATGCTAATCTGGCCCCGCCCACATCTCTGGCCACCAGCAGTAACCAGCATCCAGCTGCTTGGCCTGGTTGAGTGGCCGTTAACTTCCTTTAGTCCCCAGCTAACTTCACCTGTCGCTTACGAGCTTCTGGTTTCAGCTCTTTCTTTCGGCACATGGTAAACAGCTGTTCAGCTCAGGATTGGTTCCTCCATTGGAGGATCCATCCTGAGACTGAAGGTGGTGCCCTGCAGCTTCAAAATAGAAATCCTGCTACAGCATTGATGGTTGATTTTGTTCATGATATGTCTTGTAACACATACAAGAAGGTTTTGTTTGCCATTTATCATCCAGCCAATCAGGAGATTGCTGGTGAACTGAGGCAAATTGCTGACTTAGCTCGGATTAATACAGTCAGTGATGACTTCTTATTGTTTTGGGTAGACACTGTGACTGACAGAATGATTATTTTAGCTGCACACACAGACACAGAAGTTGAACCTTTGGTCTTCCAAAATTTAGAAGAAGTGGCTCATCGTTTGAACAGGTCCGCATATCATTGCGAGACAGCCGGTGTTACGGTTTAACTTGCGTCCACGTTAACTGGCGTTGGGTATATTGGGTTCAGGTGATATATCTTTTTTCTGAAACCTTCATCCTGGACTGAGAGAAATCACATGACAAGCATTCCATGATTTCCGTTTGAATGTCTTTACTTCTCTCGTTGCTGTTGTCAGTGAAAGGCAGCAGAGGCTGCTGGCTGTGTGCTCAAGTTTCATCACACTGAGCACGTGCAGCAGTGTTTTTAGAGTCGGGAGTCGTGTTGTTCCTAACATTTTGGAGGTTGTTTTTCCCTGTCTAATGGTGAAAACTGTTGTGTGTGTGTGTGTGTGTGTGTGTGTGTGTGTGGCCATCTGTTTTACACTGCTCATGATTCATTCATTGTCTGTGAGCCTGGTCTGCCAGTCACTGATCATGGCTGGTCAAACTTGGCCAAAATTATTTGGATTCTGGTTCATTAAGCCGAGCGGTCAGGGGGGACAGAAGCTGATTACAGAGCTGAAGTTGTAAGTAACTTGTAAATGTTGTAAACTGAATCCAATATGATTTTGATGTAATTTAATGCTTCCTAATCCAAATCATAGAAGGCATCATAGCCCAGTTACATTCATTTCTGCACGAGAGAAAAAAAAGCTAAAGAAGTTGTTGGAATTCAGCATAAAGCTTCAGAGAGATATTCATGATTAAATAATCTTAAGATTTAATGTAATCGATTTTAAATCTCTTCGGGTTTAGAGTGCACCAAACATGCTCTTTTAAAACTACAGAAGAGTGGGAACAGGTTGTCCGTGTTGGGGCCGTTTGGTTGGAGGTGACTGACTGCTGATTGTACACAGATGGGCAGGAGGATAGCAGCCTCTCTGCTATGGAGGGGGTGTGGTATGATCACTGTCTTCAAGTTAATCAGCAACGACAGGTGTGGAGAGTGAAACTGAAAAGCACGCAGAAGACGGAGCACAGCCAGAGGTTAACGTTAATCGTGGCTGCAGCAGCCACTAACAGCAAATGTTGAGAAAACTCCGTAAGCTCAGGACTGTATGTCTGAGGTACGTTAAACGGCAAAATCCATCCTTGAGTAATATTTGGATCTCAACATTTCTGGGCAGGTGAGAGGCATGTGGAAAACACATGTCATAGAGGTATCAGTACCTGGCTTTGAAACTACTTCTCCTCATTGAGCATGAGGAGGAGTGTTGGAATCAAGCTACTGAATCCTTGACCTTAGTGGGGGAAAAAAGCTGAGCACATAATCGATACTGATTTTTCCCTTTGACCCCCTGTCCTCCCAACAGAAGTTTGGGGTCCCAGATGAGCTCAGTGTCCCCGCTGCCCATCTGTGTATCAGGATTAGATTGTATGATATGCAAATGTACTTACCTAAAATACAAAAAGCTGAGCGTATGTGTACGTGTTAACGTGTAGCTGTAAAGTACACAAAGGTGTGAGTGGGCGCAGAATAGAATAGAATAGAGTGGTTTGGGGTTCTGTGTGATCGCGTGCTCATGGGCAGTAGGCTGTGGGCAGGATTCGAATTCTGGTTTTCTGAACCGCAGCTGCTGCTGTTCGTGAAATTTAAAAATGATTTTCATTGAAGTAACATCCACACAATGCAGGTTGTGTCAGCTACATAGATGGAAAAGACAAGATCATATACACACTTATCAAATGTCCACAATGCTCCATCCCAAAAAATCCGCTCAGAGGAAGATGTTAACGGTAGGATTTCATTTCAAACCTTTTGAATGTTAAATCAGTAAAACACACCGTCACCCTGACAAACAAGCACAAATGATTAGAGATGAATAGACTGATGGAGTGAGACAAAGATATGTTCCCTGCACATAAACCTGCAACATTTTGGTGTGGATCTTTTAAGAAAGAAAAAGTAAAAAAACTAAATTAAATTAAGTTTTTTTTTTTGTTTTGTTTTTTAAGAAAAAAAAAAATCTACATTGAGTATGAGAAGGAAACCGAGCCCTTTACTTTCCTGGAAATTGCCATTATCTGCTCTCTGCTTTGCTGCACCAGGGATTTTACTAGTCTGTCTACGAGTTCACTGGTATTGTCTCCGGTGGCCAGTGGGTTGTCTTTCTTTCTGATAAGGGGGTTAGAACTAAAACTCCACTACATGTAGGTCACTGGATCATAGTGCAGAAGCATATTCACATCTTTTCTCTGTCTGGGAGGGCAAGGCAAGGCATCTTTATTTAAATAGCGCATTTCATACCACAGGCAACTCAATGTGCTTTACATAAAGACAAGGCATTTAAAAGAACAGCATAAAGCAGCATAAAAACAAGCAATTTAAAGAGAATTAAAAAAAATAGAATAAAAATTAAAACACACAGTTAAAAGCAATCAAAGAAGAGGGAAAAAAGAAAAATATAAAACAATTAAGAGGATTTATAGCACTATGCTTTAAAATTATTTAAAGGAAGTCAACCATAAGCACACCGAAAGAGAAATGTTTTTAACCTGGATTTAAAAGTGCTTACAGTTGTGGCTGATTTCAGATCTGCTGGTAGTTTGTTCCAGTTGTGAGCAGCATAACAGCTAAAAGCTGCTTCACCGTGTCTAGTTTGAACTCTGGGCTCCACTATCTGACCTGAGTCAGCAGATCTCAGAGCTCTACTGGGTTTATACTCTACTAGCATGTCATTCATGTGACCTAAACCATTCCGTGATTTGTAGACGAGTAGCAGAACTTTAAAATCTATTCTGTATCTGACCGGGAGCCAATGTAAAGACTTGAGAACTGGGGTGATGTGATGTGATCTCTTTGTTCTGGTTAAAACTCGGGCTGCAGCGTTCTGAATGAGCTGCAGCTGTTTGAGACTCTTTTGGGGGAGTCCAGTCAGAAGACCGTTACAGTAGTCAAGTCTGCTGGAGATGAAAGCATGAATCAGCTTCTCCTGATCTGTTTGGGACATGAAACCCTTAATTCTGGATATGTTCTTAAGTTGATAAAAGGCTGATTTGGTGACTGAACATGAATAAGCTCATTGCTGTTCTCAGTGCGGGAGACATGGGGGAACGCTGGATGAGCAATGGATATACAGTTTTACAAAATGATTACAGTATGTAGAATTTATCGTTGTAGTCACCCTTGATATTTTATTCCCAGTTCAGTCTGTTTTTGAGCTGAACACCAGGTATCTGTACCCCTCCAACAGTCAGTTTTAAGTTTACTCCCCTTGAGAAACCTACATTTAGTAACTTAAGAATTTAAACGAGATGACCCAGGACCAATTTGATAAAGCCAGTAAATGGCACTCTGTGTCTAAGCTTAATATAGCTATAAATAAGATGAGAAAAGCATACCCACACTAAGACATAACTGCTTCTATTGTAATACCACGGAATATGTGGGTAAAGAACAGAGAAGAGGAACAGAGACTGAGGGCGTGATGGTGCAGTGTTGCAGTCTTACAGCATCTGATTCACTCCGTAACGAGGACAATCAAGGAATGTCTCATCCATCCTTTTGTCTGTTACCATTGTCTGGGTAAACCTTTTTTGAGAAAAGCAGCCATCTGTCCTCTCAGTTCCGTCCTCCTTTTCCCTCAGAGAAATATTCTTGCAGCGCTCAGGATAAGTCCTCTCATTGTGATATTTGTCCGGCGTGTTTGTGATTACTAAAGTTACTAAAAACAGATGCGGCATTTCTTGTATGTGACCTATAGATAAGGTACAACACGCTTGTCTAACCTGAAGTGGACAATTCCAATAACCTCGTTGAGCACCTGTCAACATCGGTCTGTGGGCACACGCAAACTCACGCGGTCTCTCCTGCTGTCACTCACACCCACACACACAGAAACTTGCATGACACACACTGAGCATTCAAAGTAAAGCTGTAATGGCTCTGTCTAATTACAGCCTTTGGTTTTCTTGCATTCTGCCTGGTGATTTTCAAAGGCGAGATTGCTCTCACTTCTCCGCCTTCTTGGTAATGAATGGTTCTTTTATTCTGCTTGGCAGCCATCTTGTCTTGTTGCTGTTTTTTTCATGCTGAAACTTCAGGAAGACCATCATTCCATCTGCTGAAGTTTTGAGAGGAAAGTTGCACGTGCAGTGCCTAGAATCGACTTGTTCGTGTCGGCTGTCGGCTTCACCAAGTGAAGCTGTGATATAAGTCAAGACTGTCCATAATGAAGACACTGACATGTTGTATGAAAGTTTATTGCACCTGGTGTGAGGAAGATGTGGTGGAGAGAAAGTTTGTGTTTGGATTGTTTGTGCTTTTCAATCCACCTGAAATCTCAAAGACACGATCACACATGCACACACCTACCAACTAATTTGCTGTGTTTAGTTGTTGAATGCTATTTTTAGTGGTGTGAGATTATTCACACATCAACAGCTCTCAGAGAAAAATACATTTATTAGTACAGGTGTGGGTGTGTGTGTGTGTGTCTGTGTGCGTGCGCACGCCTCTCTTTGAGTGATGGCGAACGGTGGGGCAGTAATTGGAGTGGGATTATAAGAAGGGCCCCTGAGGCCCGCAGGCGATACACTGTCCTCTGAAAACGACACACACATATAAGCACTCTGGGCTCCCAGCTGAATGACAAATCACAGTATAAATGTATGCGGTAGCGTGTCAGAAGTGATACCCTTGACATCAGTATCCTTCACTTCTCCCTGCCTGCCTTCTGTTCTGCTGGGCTTCTGTCTGTCATACAGAATTCAGTCAAAATCCACATCCAGAACAGATGAATGGTGATGGATAAATTACTATATCTATATAGACTGATAGATTACTAGTGTGTGTGTGTGTGTGTGTGAGAAATGATCATTCACTTAAACTCATGAGGCAGAGTGTTGTTTAAAAAACATTATTCAGCAGGAAAGATGGATTAAGAAAAAGTGTGAATTTGTTGCAATGTCAACTGCAAATGTTGCCATGTCTGAGACTGAACTACAGTAACCCCTATTTAATATTATTACCATTCATACTGTGACCGAAGCTCAGTCTTTGAAAGCACAACCACACGTAGCCTTTTTTTCCCTGCATGGAGAACAGCCTATTTGTTTTAGTGACGGACGGCCAAACCCCATCCAGACTCATCATCTTTGCGTTGTGTTTTGGTGACCTCTGCATGGGAGTTGTGACTCTCAGCTTTGGTCCTCATGTTTTTCAATGACATTGTATACTGTATGTAGCCGTCAAGGTTTTTTTTTTGGTTTGTGTGTATGAAATAAATCAGGTCTTCACTTATTAAATGGAAGTCAGTTCTGAGCTGTTATGAATAGCTTCTACAAGTATTTCCACAAAGTAAAATAAGTTCATATGACCCTTAACAGCTGGTCCACAAACATTTGTTTTATGCATTTTTTGCAGGTGTAGCGTTCTTGGGCAATTATATATGCATCAAATATAAGGATTTATCTTAAACCTCGAATTTAGGGCACCACCTACCGTTATTTTCACTTTAAGTTACAGTCAGGGAGGAAAACTGTTAGAATCTTACGATCCTGGTATGTTAAATTAATAATCAATTAATAATCAATTAATGATCAGTCTCATATCTCGCTACTTTCGTGAAAGTTCTCGTTTGGTTGGACAGACATTACGTAAAGAAAGCATACGATGCAATCTGTGATTATAACATATATATAGATATATGAACTATTTATTAAAATGATATGACCAAAACATGAACCTTTAAAACAAACAGGAGATGCATTGAATATGGGTGATTATATAAAACACTTAGTGAATGGAAAATAAAATATGGGGAATGGGGAGATACTGGATGTATTCAAATAGTTCAGGTTGGCTGACTATTTGACGCTAAATACTGACATTTCGGATTAACACTAGAACTACCAGGATTTTTCTGCCTACCTAGAAGTACCAGAGAGGGGTCATTTGACCCGGCGGCTTTTACCGAATACACTAATCACTCATTTTGTTATGGTAATGAGGCTGTTAGGGGCGGTGTGTGGGGTGAGGGGTGAGGGGGTCACACCTTACAGTGGTAACAGCCAAGACAAACAGGGACAGACAGCTTCTTCCCAAGGGCTGTCAGCCTCCAAAATCACCACAGGTAAATAGCAACTTGCATGAAGATATCAGCAGCAAAGACAGATAGCACAGTTTGGCGGACAGTGTGTTACAGTTTTTCTCCATTGGTTTGGCTCATTTCTTGAAACTGAGATGTCATTCTCAAAACATGGACAAATCCCAAAACTAATTTGCAGTTCCTCACAACAGAATGGCATTTATCATTGCTTTCATCAAATTTCAAATGCTTTTGTATATGTCTCAATCATTTAGTACATCCTTGCAAATGGCTATGTACAAGTATCCTACAGTTAACACAATCAGCTTACATTTAGTACAATTTTCAAATGAATGTACCTTGCTGATCTATCCCAATTGGTTATCTATCGCAATTGTTAGATGGATAAATACCAGTGCATGTGGACTACTGCTTCATTTCCCTCAAGAATTTTGTGGTGAAAGAAGCTCCTCTCCAAGGAACGAAGATGCAGAGATACAGCACTCAACCCACATTTCCACAACAAAAGGAGTGTCCGCAGGGGGTCCAAAGGGTCAAATGACCCTCTTGTGGTAGTTCTAGTGTTAATGTATCATTCTGTGAAAGCCTCGAGACATCCATCAAACCCACTTTAAGGTGAAAACGGGTCGGTCTTACTGTGCTGAAGTAATGCTTTGTCAGCTCGGAACACGGCAGCGGCCACGCGGGGTCCGAGGGGATTTCTCTTCCGCTCTCTGGGCCTTCCTGGTTGTGGTTGCTGACTTTAGCGGACTTCTCAAGTTGCTTCTTTCACCGGGAAACGGGAACGATGGTGCCGAGGGCTGTGGTTAGATGATCGAATCTTCCGAGTGTCAGTGGGTCCGTTGCTTCTCTGATGAAGTGAACTTAAGTTCACAGAAGATTAATAAAAGGTTGCTTGGAGTTGGCTTTCTGGGTAGGAAAACTTCATTCTGTTCTTATCTTTGTTAGGGTCTTTCTTTCTCGTCTCCGGGGTCTCACTGGGTTCTGGAGGGCTTCCTTCCGGTCGTCCTCTGCATCGCTCATCCTCACGTCCTTCCGCTCTCTCCTGAGATTATGGGAAAACTCCCAAACTCTGGTGAGCTCTTCTCTCCTTCTCAAACCATCTCCAACTCTCTCTGAGCAACTGCTCTCTGCTCAAATCTCCTTCTGAAACTCTGGGTTGAAACTCTTCTGGAACAAGAGGCAAGAAGCAAGAAAAACAAGAAGCCTGTGTTTTTCGCGGGCTCCGGGTTTTGACTCTCGGAGGCGGGGCGTGACGTAAGCTTACACTACTCTTTCAGCCAATGATATGCCTGAACTGTGGTGAATGTCTGCCTGGGTGTCTGTGTAAGATGATCTGTTTTATATGGGGATTTCTGGATGAGACAAAGAAACTCTTATTTCTCCATTACTCTGTCTCATAGAACATTTGTCTCTGTGATTCTGAAAACACCACATCTTGTTAAGATATGCAGATTAAAGATATAACATAGACTTGCAATATAAAGACATCAAAATAACACACAACGTAATTGATGATTATGACTTTCAAAATTCAGATGAATATCTATGAAATCGTGACATATGAATAGTGAACCACACAATGTTAATTTTCTGTGTTAACAATGGGGATACCAAACAAATACCAAATAGATACCAAAGGGACATCGTTAGAAGTTAATAGTTGCATATATCTTGTCCATTTTACTGAGTCTGGGATTTAAATGTTCAACTAATCAACACTGCAGACCACTAGGGGGCAATGTGGTTCCATCAGGCAGGTTGGGCATTTTCCACCAAAATCAGTTCTTTGTCAATATTTAAGCCAGAATCGTACAAATTGTCTCTATATGCGTCTTGTGATCAAGCTGGAAACCTGAAAGAAATTGTATACGGTTATCAAACACATTTAATATAGTTTTAAGGTTCGACTAAGTGAGTCTTAGTGAAGTCTTCTCAGTTCGTGTGTAGCCATCTGGTCGGTTCTCTGGTGGGAAAGGGTGTTAAAGTGTCAATTTCGATTTATGGTGAAGATAAGATAGTAAGTCTCCAACATCTCCAACAGAAAGGTTCTTTGTTCATTCGAGTTTATCCCAATTTATGGAGAGCGTCTGTTGCGAGTTCGACTCCCCAAAAACTCTCAAAAGGGTAGAAGGTTAACGTAAATTAGGCAGTTTCTGTCTCTTTTTCCTTTGTGGAAAGAAAATGGAGATCTGTTTTTTATCCACATACGTAAACATCCCCCACAGGAATGTTGGTATCGTCAGAGACTGAAGGCCTCTTAATCCACACGGCACTGTGACTGCTACACAGGTCATGATACATTTAGGTTATATTAGCCCCCTTATTGGCTTTAATATAGATTATCGTTTCAGTCACCCTCACTGTTACAAGAAAACCAACTCTGACAGAGAAGATTACAGTAAGTGATTATATGACCTGTAAAATCACATGTTTAGAAATCATGAAAAAGGTCATTTCCAGCATTTAAGTGAGCGTTAAGTCGAAAGACTTCTCCTACCACAGGCTTGAGATTGAATGGACTGGCTGATTTTGATACATAATGAGAGTAATGAAAGGGGTCATGTTCTGTCTGGTTTCTGTCCCAGAGTTTCTTAGAAAATGAGCAGCAAATGTAAAGGCATTTCACTCATCATATTATTTGATCTAACTCATGTCTCTACAGTTTATTGAACACTTTTTGTATCAGTGTTGCTCAGCAGCTGCAGAAGAAAAGTCTGAATTTTTGTACAGATTTAACTCACGATACCCACTAGTTTTTAGTTAGAAATGACCAACTTTAAATTGAACGAATTGTTAGTCTGTCTTTAGGTGGATAACTCTGAAACCACCTTAATCCTTAATAATGCTCAATATATTACCTATAGCCTTAGTAAATATGTGGAAAAAATGTCCTTTTGCAAACCATCAAATTTTATCTGCTGCAATTCGGGTCTGTTATTAAGTCCTTAACAGTTGATCTACTAACACTGAGCATTTTCCTGACTAATTCTTTTTGTGAGGTTAAATATGTTGGCAGCACCACCTAAAATGAAATGGATGCCTGAAGGCTTTTCATGCTCAGGAGTTTTAATTGGGCTCTCTGTTTCAACACTGACTTTATTTGTCTTCAATCTTTCTTTGGTAGAACGACTTCAGGTTGATATCTTGCTGCTTCACCTTTTAGTTGCTCAGAGGTCTTTCATGACATTTTGGTGTCGACGCATCTTGAAGTGGTTGATGGCTTCACGGGGAGATTTTCACTGCTCTTGAATTCCTTCCGTTTAAACACCTTCAGACGGTGGATCTGTGGAGTCCAAACTGTTTTGATATTTCTTTTTTTTGCAACTAGTTGCATCCAAAAACATATACAGATTGTTGTTGATCAAACTCTTTACTAAATAATATCCACTAAAATTGGAGTTTATTAGTTTTTCTTTTCTAAAATAGTATAGGCCTGAAGCAGCTTCGTGAATGATCTATTCTCATTAAAACCATCTGTAAAATTCATGTGGTCCATTAAGAATATTTAATAAGATGTTGATGTAGGATCTCTGTAAGACTTTTTGCCTTCTCTCACTTGTTTTTGAGAGCTCTAGGAATTAAACGAGCAACCCAATCAAGTCTTGGCTATTTTCCTGCTTTTTGGGGCTTCAGCTTCCCCCGAGGGGTTTATCAAAGTCTCTGCAATTTAAGGCCAGAGATCCTCGTACATTTTGATCGCCATGCACTATCTCTGTGAGATGTACAGTCAGTGGATTTTATTAGATTAAATGAAAAATTAATGATTCCTCCCAGGGGAAGTGAAGTCATTTCTGGTGCAGAGAATCTATTACAACAGTAGTTGGGGCATAAAAACTGAGGATCGTGTTAGTTCAGGCAGGCCGACCCGGATCAGCTGATTGATCTGTTCTTTCAGATTAAGCAGTTAACCGTTACAACTCATATAGATGGCTTCATTCAAACTGCCACAGAGTGCCTTTGTGGCCACCTCGCACAGAGTATTTTGCAAGCAGCCGCCATTATTCCTGATTCCCGTTTTCACCCATCGACCGATCATGTCACGCCGAGAGACCACCTGCAAGATAAAATTCTTTCTTTTGGTTATCCTCTTCCTGCACAGAGGAGAAACTTGCGTTTCTCTTAGCAAAGTCAATTTGTGCGTTTTGTTGCCTTCTATCATAGTTCATGCATCAAAAGCTAGTTTCAAGTTGTGGTTGATGACAAATGAGCTTTGGTATAAAAAGCATTTAAAATCCAAGAATGACTTCAAACAAAGTAGAAACATAGTTTTAGCATCTAGCATTTTTTGTCTGAGGAACTGTATGCATGTTTTGAAATAATGATTGTTATGATATTATGACACACATTGTCAGATATGAATGCGAGGACAACTGTATGCATGTTATGTCAGTATGGTCATTCGATGCTCCTCACAGTTTTTCACCTTGTGTTAAAGCTACAGTATCTTACATTTCAGTGAACAGCTTCACTGTTCTAAATCATAATTATTGTTCACTGTGTTGTAATTGGGTGAATGACATCTCATTTATTCCCACTTCCCTCTTCTACCTGCTCTAGTGGGTTTGTCCTCTGAGTTAGAATGTACAGTTGGATCTCTAAATGAAATGCGCTGCCGATAACTGAAGCTCCACAGATTATGACTACAAAGAACACAGCAAGGCATTGAGGGACTAAAAGAACAAGTCCAAGCCCCATTGAGTGAGAAGGAAGTGCTGTGCCAAAAGTGGACCCATCTGCTAACTAAAATAAAAGCCGTTCCGACAAAGTTGGATTCACCTTTGTTTTTCTGACTAACTAATTCTCTGGCTAAGATGGAGCATAAATGTTGGGAATTCTTTTGACAAAAAAAAAAAACATTCTACTCTTACTCGTCAGCTAGATTCCTCCATGATGGCCTGACACTCAGTCCAGCAGAGGCAGAGACCCCTTCGCGTTCAGAGTGTTGCGCATCACAGTCAAATGCCAGCCTCTAAGGCTATGTACACACGTAGCCGGGTATTTTTAAAACCGAATGTTTCCCCCCCTCCGTTTATAAAATAATTTGTATCCACATTACCTCGTTTTCGAAAAAAACTCCTTCCACACATAACCGAACATCTGCGTTTTCACCTGTCTTGACAACCCAAATGGATTTGCTGTTTTGCGCAATCTGCCCTCGTCAGCTAGATAATAAAGTGTGCACGCAACTTTTTTGAGCACACTGACAGGTGATCGCATGACAGTGGACTGCCCCTCGATATGAGGACGTAATAATTCCGACAGCGAGAGGAGTGAGGACCGGAACATGCGAAATTGTCACGCCATTCCTCTGGGAGTACGACTTGGGCGTGTAAAATCAAGGCAGTAAACAGCGCCTGCACAATAATAACCACCACAGTTCTCAAGGCATCCATGCTTATTCAGTAAACAAAGGTCGCACTTTAGACTTTAAAGCAGATTTGTTGTTGTTTTGGCGCATATTGTGACGTTCGAAAACGCAAAACTCCGGTTATCTCTGTCTACACGCAGCTGCATAAACGGAGTTTTCAAAAATCTTCACTTTGCCCAGAGTTTTTAAAAACATTCGTTTACGATGCGTTTTTATGCGTTTTCATGTGGATGACAGGTCCAAACGTAGAAAAATATATTCGTTTTAGCAGATACCCGGCTACGTGTGGATGGGGCCTAAGTTATTGTGGTCGCTGTTTTGCTTGTTGCCACACATAGTTTCAGACCTCACATTATATATTTCCTTTTGAATAAAGTTACAAATTTGTGACTTGCCATATGCTTCAGATGATTGGCTTTCATAATGCTTGTTGATGTCACCATCTTTAGCAAGGGTGGTCATGTTAGTATTTGTGTATTCCAAGGTAATGATTTTCACCACAAATAGCTGTTCCAGTCCTCATTCAGACCCTTTTTAATGGATGACTCGGCTATTTTAATCCTTTTGAAACGCATGTTTCGAGAATGTAGTTGCAGCAATATGAGTGCTTGAAAGGAAAGTGAGTTGTGCTCGGAAGGATCTTTCTAAAGGATCTTCTTCCTGCTCAAATGTTGAGTGCTCCACACTCACCTGTATTAAAAGGCAGGGAGGATTGGATCAAACGTTATGGAATTCAGGGGCATTGCAGTTAACAGGAGGTTTAAAAAACAAACAAACAAAAAAAAGAATTTACAGCTTTATTTATTTAGAGGCATGTGACACTTAATGTCAATATGGTGACATAGTCTTATGTGTACAAGCAGACCGTTACCACATTTTGTCCATATGAAATAGATAATTCTTTTGATATGTTAATTTAATAGGTTTGTGCATAATATTATGTAATATGACAGAAAGAATGGACATTCAATCGATGTCCAGTTAGTTTGGACTCGTCAAAATAAAAGAACCAGTTTGGTTTTCTGGTTATCTTTACTGTTGACATTTCTTTTGAATTTTTTTGCGTTCTTCTTTTGTCACACGATACACAGTTCCAGCTTCTGTTAAGTATGAATGAAAACTAAAGGTCTCCATAGAAACTGTAGAATTTTATTACCATTTAAAAACCCCTTAAAAGCAGTAAATGCCTTAACAATTTCCCTCAACTAAAGATGCATTTCAAGAGACCCTTAAGTGAGACCCTCATTTGAGGAGAGATTAATACACTGAAGGGAAAAAAGTATTATTTCTATAATGTGACGGTACAACGCGGTGTTTGCTTGTTGTTCGTACACTCCGCACGCGATTCTTCAACTAGCAAAAATGGACACGGGCCCACATTTACAGTCAAAACAAGATAATTTCGTTATTCCAGCTCTGTGGTAACCCCGATCCAGCTGAGGGCTACTCGTGTGTAACTGTAAACGTCAGTGCTGTTGCCATGGTTCAGGCTGCTGTCCTGTGAGGACAGAGAAGAGACTGCAGGCAGCCCCCTGTCACACTCACCTGCTTTCAAGGGTTTGTGAGTGTGTTGTCGTGAATAAACATGTGGGTGGTTCAGATGACACCACCGTCTGCATACAGTAAATAAAGTGCTCTCTGCTCTTTTCAGCTGTGTGCTGCATAACAGCTGTAGGCACCTGCTTATTCACATGCACGGCAAAGTGTTATTTCCAGAAAAAGTTCCTGAGAACCAAAATGGTCGAATCTGAGGGTCATAGGCATATTTCAGTCTCTGTTGTCTGCCTGTTTCTCTGTGGTTTTTTTGGTGTAGTTGTTCCTGACGTCCACATGGTTATTATTGTAGCCATTATAACAAAGCTGCCCTTATTGACAGAGTAGCTCGATTCTTCTTTTTTTTGTCTTACTAAGATGTAGCAGTTAACCATAACTTAACCATTGTGTCAAAACAGAAAAAAAGTCTGATTTGTGGAGTTATCCATGCTCAAGATTGTTTTTAAAAGTTCAGCTTTTGTCAGGAATCATTGTCGGTATGTCACTCAGGCTCTGCCTTTGTCACAAGCATTGATTAAAAATCTGCTAATTTTCTTATGTTCAAGTGACAACATGATTATTTTCTGATATTATTGTTTATTCTTGTAGCTCATGTCTAGCTAGAAGTCTTGGCGTCAGAGTGATTCTAGGCAGACCTCAGAGCAACTATGAGGAAGACATCAAAATCAGACTTTGATTTTAAAAACCAACGGTGTAAAAAAAAATCTATTTCTAAAAAAATATATAACTTCAAAAAATTCAGTGTATTCAGTTGCCATTTGTGTTAGTAAAATTTAGTTGCTTTTTCAATTAAAAGTCTGATTTTGATGCTGTAAAAATTCAATATTAGAAATTCATATTCAAACTCTGATGGCACAGAAAAACTTCCATACAAAAACTCTAATCTTAGTGCAGAGGCAGGGCTAACCCTGGTATGCCACAACACTTTGAAGACTTTGAGTGGCTGACCAAGGGCAAAAAACACAGACCCACACATATAAAAGCATTCTGGCATTGGCGTGCAGCGTTCTCGACTTGCGTTAGCATTATTAGATAAGTGTGAAAAGGAAACATCCAAAGTTCACACTCATGCAACGAAGAAAGGGGCAGAACGTGTAAATCTAAAATTGGCCATCTCAGATCACAGCAAAACAGAAAATCATGAGACAGAAAAAAAAACCAAAATCCTACGCTGGATCAGGGAAGCCAAAGAAATTAAGAAACATGCCCAAGGCACAGTAAACCAAGGATGAGGGAGCATACATGCTGTCACACACCTGGGATTCTGTCCTAAACAGAGGGTCAGATGGGCAGAGAGATGGTCATCCTGTCAATCAAGGTAGGTCGACCAAACCTGCTCACATCAGCTGAAATACATTACAAACATCACATCAACATAAAGTGACACTTCTGAGGAAGACTGCAGGTATGCAGTCAAAATATTTCAATGTAAAAACACAAAAACTATCAGCCTATAGATAAGAAACTACTAGAAAAATAATCTTTAAGGATTAGGCAAATTAATTTGTTCAGATCTTTACCAAGGAGCTTTCTGTAAACACTTCAGGTGTCACCTGGTTTCACTTACTGTGTTACATTCAATTCAGTTCAGTTTTATTCATATTGTACCTAACAGCAATAACAACAGATACAGTCCAATTCAAACCATTGACAATCCAAGTCAGTTGTAAATATTCAATAAAATCGAATTCCCATAGAATCCAAATTAGTTGCCAAATTTTAAAAAAGTTGCTTTGTTAAGAAAACCAACAGATTTTTGATTCAGTCCCACATCCTGAAGGTGCATAAGGCGACAGTTGAGAGGAAAACTCCCTTTTAACAAGAAGAAACCTCCAGCAGAACCAGGAAGAGCAGTTTTCATCCTGAGACCATACATGACCGACTCTAATTTTACTATTGGATTAGATTGCACTGTTCTCCATTTAGTTTGCCTTTGACAATTTTTAAGTAATGTCCAAACACGTACACTGTCATGGACTAACACACTTTTGCAGTCGTTACTTCAGACTTTACAGCTTTTGTATTGAATTCAGGCTTTTGCTAGTCCACAGATCCATTCAACCTTTATAGCTCTTATGACCGTCTTACTGGCTGGTTGGAAAAGAGGGAAAGAAAAACACAAGGCGAGACGATGGACTGCTCCCCCCCCCCCGTCAACGCTGTGTTGTGTATTTAAATATTTTTTTTGCGTTTGATTCTTGTCTCGGAGTCTGTGGTATGGTGTGTGCGTGGGGCTGAGTGAACACCTACACACATATGTGTGTTTGCTCAGGGTGTGAAAACGGCAGCATTGTGGGGTTGCAGGAGGAAATTCATTACGTCACCATGGCAGCCAGCCTTAATTACAGCTAACTATAGATGGAGCAGAGGGAAGAGGGAGATGAAGCAGTGAGAGTAATTAAAAAGTCTATTTGAAACCATGAGATTATTACAGCAATGAGGGTTGTGTAATGGCTTGTACAATGCTCTAATTCACGCGTCTTACTTTATGCATGCGAAAAGTTGAATATGATAGTCTCAGCTGTGTTTGCCTGAATAGATGAATGGCCTGCTCCATATTATCGGAAAAAAAAAAAAGATTTTTGTTTGTGCGCATGATGTTCTTTTCACATTTGTTCATTTAAATCCAAACAATAAGTTTGACTTCTGGATGTGTTTTTATGCGGTTTGGATTTATTTGCTGGTTCATTAACCTTACAGGTGTGCAGCAGTACTGCCAATACTGTGGCGGCAAGTAATTCAATTTTCATTCAGTATACAAACACCTTATTGAATTTTATGTAACAATTTTTAAGTCACAGAGACGGCTGCAATATATATATAATATATATAATATATATAATAAATGTTCATGGTACATTTAAAAAAAAAAGATAAAAATAAATAAAAAGAACAAAATCATGAACTGCTGAGAAAGGGACATGTAGATACATATTTGATAAGTTAGTACAGTGTATACAACATAAACTCAAAACTGTCGGCTGTATAATGTCTTGAGTCATGCTCCTGGTTTATTTTGTACAAAGGTAACAATCCATGTTCTGAACCACAGTTGCAACATCAGCCTTAAAACTGGTTTGTTCAAATCTTCTCAGTTGTAGTGTTGCACCCACACAGTCGAAGGTTTGAAAACTAACCCTATATGTAAACGGATCATGACGGCACTCACTGGATAAGGCAAGTGGAATTTTGAGACGTCTAATCTGAGACCAAAGAAGCAAGCTTGGATGTTTTTGAACGGTTTCAGTGCAGCCTTTTCTTTTCAAACACTATTACAGACGCATTTCTTCCTAAAGATAGGTGCATCCACACATTCGCGCTCCTTGCTGACGGTAATGCTCACACATTGTCAGCGCTGACATTTCCCTTTTTTGTTTGTCAGGCCTAATTAGCAGTCTCTTGCCCTCTCCTGACGTGGTTGGCCAATCGGCAGAGCCTGCTCATTACCCAGGGTTTATTTCAGGGTCTTTATCAAATGAAAAGTGAATGTGACAGTTCAATCTAACCCCAGCAGTAAGCTGCACATGGCCGCCCCCTCGCTGCTGCTTCAACTCGGTTTTCATCAGGGGGCACACCGGATGGTGCTCTGAAGCTAACTGAAATGCCATCCTGTTCTTTCATTTTGCTCTTTCTCTTTCTGCTTCTGTTTTTTTTCTCTCATAGTTCTGGATGTCTGCCCTTGCCACCACCATCCCAGTGCCCTGCGGAGCCTTCATGCCTGTGTTTGTCATTGGTAATAAGCTATATTTGTTTGTATTAGAAAAGCGAGAGCAGTTGTCTGCTTGAAAGAGGTTAGGTTGAAATGTTTGTTTGTTGTTTTTTTGGAAACAATACACCCACTCAATGTCTGCAAGAGTGGAAAGGAAAAAGAAAAATGACTATTCTCTATCTTGGAAATAAGCTATAAGAATCATGTTTTGTCATAGTTCATATGAAAAAAAAAAAAAAAGAAGCAAAACAGGAGAAGTGGTCATCTAACCCATCAGCCGAAGCATCAGGGGCCATTGGGCTGCCTTATAGTGTCCTACGAATAAACCTTTTACTGACTGTTGTTTTTTCTGTGTCTTTGTTTGTAAATTTCAGGGGCTGCATTTGGTCGTCTGGTTGGAGAAAGCATGGCAGCGTGGTTCCCAGATGGCATTAACACAGATGGTACCATCTACCCCATAGTACCAGGAGGCTACGCTGTTGTGGGTATGTTAGAGTCCTGTCATGTCTGTTGTATATGCAGTAATGTCATCTTTTTCGGGACCAACAGGAAAGTCAACTTTGTGGTCATTTGGTCATCTGTCATTTTGTTCTGCCTGTAGATCCAGATGCACAAACAAATAAATAAGTGGTAGAAATAATTGTTGCTTTTTGTGCAAAATTTTAAATCTATCAAACAACGATCAGACGTAGAAAATACTCACATTCTTTCTGAGATTCCACTGAGATGCAGTGTGTCCCCTGAGATACCGTGTGTCCCCTGAGATGCAGTGTTTCCACTGAGATGCAGTGTTTCCATTGAGATGCAGTGTTTCCACTGAGATGCAGAGTTTCCACTGAGATGCAGAGTTTCCACTGAGATGCAGAGTTTCCCCTGAGATGCAGAGTTTCCCCTGAGATGCAGAGTTTCCCCTGAGATGCAGAGTTTCCCCTGAGATGCAGAGTTTCCCCTGAGATGCAGAGTTTCCACTGAGATGCAGAGTTTCCCCTGAGATGCAGAGTTTCCACTGAGATGCAGAGTTTCCACTGAGATGCAGAGTTTCCACTGAGATGCAGAGTTTCCACTGAGATGCAGTGTTTCCACTGAGATGCAGTGTTTCCACTGAGATGCAGTGTTTCCACTGCGATGCAGTGTTTCCACTGCGATGCAGAGTTTCCCCTGAGATACCGTGTGTCCCCTGAGATGCAGTGTTTCCACTGAGATGCAGAGTTTCCACTGAGATGCAGAGTTTCCACTGAGATGCAGAGTTTCCACTGAGATGCAGAGTTTCCACTGAGATGCCGTGTGTCCCCTGAGATGCAGAGTTTCCACTGAGATGCAGAGTTTCCACTGAGATGCAGAGTTTCTCCTGAGATGCAGAGTTTCCACTGAGATGCAGAGTTTCCACTGAGATGCAGAGTTTCCACTGAGATGCAGAGTTTCCCCTGAGATGCAGAGTTTCCCCTGAGATGCAGAGTTTCCCCTGAGATGCAGAGTTTCCCCTGAGATGCAGAGTTTCCCCTGAGATACCGTGTGTCCCCTGAGATGCAGTGTGTCCCCTGAGATGCAGAGTTTCCACTGAGATGCAGAGTTTCCACTGAGATGCAGTGTTTCCACTGAGATGCAGTGTTTCCACTGAGATGCAGAGTGTCCCCTGAGATACCGTGTGTCCCCTGAGATGCAGTGTGTCCCCTGAGATGCAGAGTTTCCACTGAGATGCAGAGTTTCCACTGAGATGCAGTGTTTCCACTGAGATGCAGAGTTTCCACTGAGATGCAGAGTTTCCACTGAGATGCAGAGTTTCCACTGAGATGCAGTGTTTCCACTGAGATGCAGTGTTTCCACTGAGATGCAGAGTTTCCCCTGAGATGCAGAGTTTCCCCTGAGATGCAGAGTTTCCCCTGAGATGCAGAGTTTCCCCTGAGATGCAGAGTTTCCACTGAGATGCAGAGTTTCCACTGAGATGCAGAGTTTCCACTGAGATGCCGTGTGTCCCCTGAGATGCAGAGTTTCCACTGAGATGCAGAGTTTCCACTGAGATGCAGAGTTTCCCCTGAGATGCAGAGTTTCCCCTGAGATGCAGAGTTTCCCCTGAGATGCAGAGTTTCCACTGAGATGCAGAGTTTCCACTGAGATGCAGAGTTTCCCCTGAGATGCAGAGTTTCCCCTGAGATGCAGAGTTTCCCCTGAGATGCAGAGTTTCCCCTGAGATGCAGTGTGTCCCCTGAGATGCAGAGTTTCCACTGAGATGCAGAGTTTCCACTGAGATGCAGTGTTTCCACTGAGATGCAGAGTTTCCACTGAGATGCAGAGTTTCCACTGAGATGCAGTGTTTCCACTGAGATGCAGTGTTTCCACTGAGATGCAGAGTTTCCACTGAGATGCAGAGTTTCCACTGAGATGCAGAGTTTCCACTGAGATGCAGTGTTTCCACTGAGATGCAGAGTTTCCCCTGAGATGCAGAGTTTCCCCTGAGATGCAGAGTTTCCCCTGAGATGCAGAGTTTCCACTGAGATGCAGAGTTTCCACTGAGATGCAGAGTTTCCACTGAGATGCAGAGTTTCCCCTGAGATGCAGTGTTTCCCCTGAGATGCAGTGTTTCCCCTGAGATGCAGAGTTTCCACTGAGATGCAGAGTTTCCACTGAGATGCAGAGTTTCCACTGAGATGCAGTGTCCCCTGAGATGCAGTGTTTCCACTGAGATGCAGAGTTTCCACTGAGATGCAGAGTTTCCACTGAGATGCAGTTTCCACTGAGATGCAGAGTTTCCCCTGAGATGCAGAGTTTCCCCTGAGATGCAGAGTTTCCCCTGAGATGCAGTGTTTCCCCTGAGATGCAGTGTTTCCCCTGAGATGCAGTGTTTCCCCTGAGATGCAGTGTCCCCCCTGAGATGCAGTGTCCCCCCTGAGATGCAGTGTCCCCCCTGAGATGCAGTGTTCCCCCTGAGATGCAGTGTTTCCCCTGAGATGCAGTGTTTCCCCTGAGATGCAGTGTTTCCACTGAGATGCAGTGTTTCTAGCCTGGCGACGCCATCCTACGTACTTCCGCCCAAAGATTTTGGCTCCGCACATAGTCTGGCCAAATCCCCCTACCTCGGTTCGCTCAGTGTTTTGCCAATCAGCAAACAGTTGCGAGTGGTGACGCAGAACTCACGCGCGGAGTCCATTGTAGTCCATATAATTGTAGTTCAACCGCAGCGGAAATAAACGTGGCGACGGAAGAACGCTAGAAGCTATCCATGAAGTTGTCTCAACTCTGGAGATCATTACACAATTAAAACGAGAGCAAGAGGAGAATGCCTCGTCAATTTTGTTAGTGGCAAGGATGTCGTAGCTCTCCTTCCAACTGGCTTTGGGAAAAGTTTGATTTATCAAATGGTACCGGTATAATGAAAGCGGATGTGGGAAGCGTGATTCGCGAGCTAGAGCCTCGCGAGAGTAAGCATGAACCTCGGCGCATAACCAACGTCATTTCTAAACATTATGATTGGTTAAGGGAACTCCGTTACTCCAATGAATTTAAGTTGCTGGGTAAGGTCCCGCCCTCCATGGAAACGGATTCCTCTTGGGTTTTCCCAGACTGTTTGACAGAGTCAACAGTCGGCTTTCGCCCAGGCTACAGTGTTTCCACTGAGATGCAGAGTTTCCACTGAGATGCAGAGTTTCCACTGAGATGCAGAGTTTCCACTGAGATGCAGAGTTTCCACTGAGATGCAGTGTTTCCACTGTGCTACTTGTTGACAGCCGTGCTGATTATTCTTCTATTTGGGCTTGGCGCAGGCAGTTTTTCTGTCTGCTGATGCTGTTTATGTGGAGCACTATAGCTGATGACTCAGCCCTTCACAGGCCTGACACTCTGATGAGCCTCTTTCATCTCACAGCGGAGCTCGCTCCAAGGACTAAATGTGAGGACGGGTAGAGGGAGCAGAAGCATTTATCTGAGGGGGGAAATGCAGACATGTGCGGCTTAATGAAGTCACAGGAAAGAACAATGAAAGCTGTCTGTGTACACACTCTCACCACCATCTAGTTCTCTCTGCTCTGCTCTTTATTTTAATGTTCCCATTCTCTTTGTTTTATTTGGGTTTTTCACTTCATCTAACTCCTTGAATTGGAGTCATCCATTTTCTCTCTGTATGAAGGCTCACTCCACCCCACGGTGCTCTGTCAGCTTATGTTCAGCTTTTATGTTGCTAGTTTTAGAGTGTGTGTGTGGTGGGGGGTGGAAATACTGAGGTTCCCTTTTTCTATCAAATCAGTTGAGTGAGTTGATTTTTGTCTGATGGGCATAAAAGATAAGTTATGTAAGGAATATGTGAATTTGCTTAGCTGACCTGAGAGCCTGTTAGAGGTGGTCACTACGTCTGATAAGAGGAGGGTGACTCAGGGATCTTATATTGAAGGCTGAGTTTTGGATTAATGACACTACAAATACAAATATTGTTCATCTGATCTGAATCAGGAACATTATGTAACTCGTATTGATACGATCTACTCTTTTGCTTTATGTTGGTAGCAGTGTAAGACGACCATAAAACCTCCTACAGTATGCATATTGAAATATGATGCTTAAGGTGCTTTAAAACATTTTTCAGGCACCCATCAGTGAACACTTGAGTGAATGAGGTTCCATTAATGAGTGAGAGGGACATAGAAAAGTGAAAGGACAGTTGAAAACCTTGTGCAAGATTAATCTTGTGCTGTCTTACATGGAGATGGTGTAACTTTGCCACCAAATAAACAGCATGGAACGTGTGGCATGAGAAAATATCAAGCAAAGCATCATCAAGAATGTATGAAGACATTGAACATCAACATGATGACATATAGAGGTGTAAAAAACATAGTTGTAAAATGTCATTTTGCATTGTGGACCATCATAGCTATGCCATTTGGATTGTCATTATTTCTCTGATATGTTGTATTTGGCAGTAAATTGTCCCGACTTTCTTCTGTTACTTCAAGGAGACATATTCTGCCCTTTTGTCACAAGTTTCCTGACTGTGACATGCTTTGAAGTGGACTCGCGGTGGAGCAACACCCTTGACAACTTGCATCATAATTCATACGTCACATATATTGTATATTGCTTGTTGGGTCATAAAACATTAAGTATTATTAGCTCATTTATTCCTTCAGTCAAGTGAACTATATAACTTATAATGATGAGGTTTGATGTTCAAATAAAAAGCAAAGAGCCAAAGCATTTCAACTTCCCTCTTCTGTGGGACTGTGAATCATCTAAAGTTGAAGTAAACATCTGTAGAATCTGCAAACATATGAACAGGTCACTGAATGTCACATTTTCAGATACATGGGTTTGTATGAGTTGAGTTGGCAGTGACTTAGAAAAATCAAATATGTGCACAGCAATAATTGATTTTTCCATCATATGTCCCCTTCAGTGTTACTTTAAGCATTACAGTTTGGCACACCTGAAACAAAGACGAGGCTGCACACAACTATTTATGACCTGTAAGCTGACCATTCAGAGCAGGGCATGTAAGGAGCATTGGCCTCTTTTATTTCTACAGCACATGGACAAGAGATCAAACACCAGTTGTTATAGAAATAATTTCAACAGCCAACCTTCATGATGACTTGCTTGATAAACAGCTCTGAACTCACTGCGGGACTCGGGCTACAGTCCTTTGGCTCATCTCTGAGGGATGGGGACGTCATACATGGTTTGAACAGAAGCACGAACTCTACAAGAGTCTTTCCAGTGGTCACTGGATGGCTGACTTTCCTGTAATTACTGAAAGTCTTTGGCTGCCTGTCCCTCCTTATGGTTGCCTGTGTAGAAGAATAAAGCCCCAATAATTATTGGGGCTTCTTCTTTTAATATTGGCCTGAGGAACAGACTAGATGCAGTACTGACTCATTTGATCATCCTGATATGGTTACAGTAGTATCACACAAGGCTACTGGTTGGGATAGCTGGTTACAATGCTAACTTCAGTTGCTACCTCTGCAACACATTACATCGACTTCTGACATCATCTCAAAACTGTTAATATTTAACACTTTGTTGTTAAAATACCACATTTTCAACTGCTTTAAGCCACCTTTCAACTAACTATCTTCCACACTGCACCTATATCATTTCTGCAGAAGTGTTGCAGGACAAGTACAGTGTTGGGTGCCACGTTTCAGTCGCAAATATCGAAAAGCGTGGAAGACTTCTGAGAAAAAGCTAATTCTATTAATCTCTTGGCCTTTGATTAAATAGATGTGAAATATAAGGTTTAAAAACAAAAGTCAAAAAGAAAAGAAATTAGTTTTCAAAAATTCGGCCGAAAATGACATTTGACACGTCGGCAACTAGATATGATCATGAATCGCTGGTACTGAAATTTGATCTATGATGCCCTTCAACTCCCTTTCAGGACCCTGGAGATCAACCCCACCTTGAAAATAACTGATCTGAACAATCGCATCACTACACAAATCCTCTGTTGTTTTGCTTAGCCCTCTGTCCTTTACCCACCCCCTGTAGGAGCAGCAGCCTTGTCGGGAGCGGTCACCCACACAGTTTCCACTGCAGTCATTGTATTTGAGCTGACTGGCCAGATCTCCCACATCCTGCCTGTGATGATAGCCGTGATCCTGGCCAACGCTGTGGCCCAGTCCTTGCAGCCCTCCCTCTACGACTCCATCATCAGGATCAAGAAGCTGCCTTACCTCCCGGAGCTGGGCTGGGGTCACCATGAGTACGTACAGCAGAATATGCTAAAAAAAAAAAAAAAACACTACTGTCATACATATCACATGTATTCGGTTTTCTAGCTACAACAAGAAAAATTTAACCATTAAACAAAATGCAACTGGTAATAATAGATCATTCAATGTTCAAATGACAAAAGATTATAAAAATATTTTAAACCTAATATATTAGGTTTTGTTAGAAACTATGAGAAAATATGGAAGAACACATTGAACAGATTTTTTGGGGGGGTCATTGGCCCCATAAGGCTGTAAGCTCATTATCCACAGTGCACTGAAACAGTTCCAGGCTGAGTTTTTTTTTTTTTTTTTTTTTTTTCTCTGTTTAAAGTGGACGACAATATTTCTGCATCAAACCATTTGTAGATCCTACAGGTGTATGTGAATGTAAAGACATGATGATAGGAAATGGGTTTGTTTAGAGAAACTATAGAGAATGTGACGCTTCTTCACGCCATGTTGCATGCTGGAACGTTGCAACATCTTGTGAGGCTCCTTCTCATTGCCTTTGTTTAACATCATTCTTTCTTCTTTTTTTTTCTCACTTGCAGTAGACATGTATGTTTAACATTTGGATATGACGGTTATAAATGGACTGAGATTATTTTAGAGTCTGAAGTTTGTTAACACTAAAAACAGTGTCAAAGCAAGCAAGAACACAATGTGGCGTCCCAACAAACCTACATGTGATGGCAACTTGGCATTCTCTGTTAACGATATGTCTCATATCCACCTGACAAACGGAAAGCTTCTGCCTGCTGATTTATCAGTTCAACTTTCAAGGAGAGATTTTAAATGGTATAACAAAGAATTTGTCGTGCTCAAGATGTGGTAGTGCAGTTGATTTGTTTATTTAACCTTCTTAACAGACTCTTCTAAATCTATTGCATATATGGAAGGGATATATGCTCGCTGTATTGTAAAGCATTTTGAGTGGTCAACAAGACGAGAGAACACTTGGTGAATGCGGCTCCTGTTGCATTTGGATTAGAGCAAGGTGAAGAGGTAAAGTGGAATATAAGAGGTGAAGCAAGACGTGGAATTAAGTCATTTATGGAGGAGAAAAGGCACAGCTTTGCTGACGCCATCGTCAGCAAATGGTCTTTATTCACCAATATCCAGCTAACACCTTTTTATTATTTGCCTTCCTGTATCGTTGTTGAGGATTAAAACTTTTTTCTTTCCTGTGCTGGAAGGTGTACGTGTTAGTTCGCTGTAAAGGGGTTTATTTGCTCATTTTGCCTGTCAATTTAGTCACACAATAGGTTCGGTTCTATGTATGCATGGCCAGTCTTCATCGTTTTGGTTAACAGAAGCTGAGTGAACTGTTATGGTTTTAGAGCTTGCTTTTAATTTAGATAAAGTGTCTGAACTCCAAATAGCCCACACTGTCAAAGATAAACGAAGGTGAGGGTGCCTGGATCAGTAATTATATGACTTGCAATTGCCTTCACACTTATTAATAATTTAGACCATCACACAATACTGACTGGATTTATCAGGTGCTGGGTGTCCTCAGAGCTCCAACAATCCATATGAAGCACTTTATTTTTAATTGTTTGGAACTGATTGTTTTTATGGATGTCTGCAAATCGTTAGGTGGAGATGGTTCGGATGCTTCATTTGCAAACTTAGAATATTGAGAGTAATTTGTATTTCACCCTTGATCATTTTCAGGGGCCATCGAGTGCAGTCTGCTTTCTGTCTGCTACACGAGTCCTTCACTTACCATACTAACAGCTCAGTTAACCATCACTGTCTATCACTTCCTTATCTTTACTTCCCACACTCTGCCACTCTCCTCCCCTCTCTCTCTTTCACTTATTTACTGTAACCTTATGTCCTCTTTGTCGCATCCTGTTCAGTGTGTGTGTTTGTGTGCAAGCATGGGATTTAGCGTTTCTGTGCGTGGTAGAGAAGGAATCTGTTCGATCTTCTTTTTTTTAACATATTGAACTATCAGTTCTAGAAGTATTGATAATATCATACTCATGAGCTCTTAAAACAGAGCAACATCACCAAAGAGTTACCAGACCGTATAGGTAAAAAAAAAAAAAAAACACATTTACTATTTACAGCAATTTACTGTAAATAGTCACATTAAAACGAAACTTTTACATATCAGGAGATAATGAAAATCATCTGCTCCTCAGCAGGTGTTGAAATCGGGTAAATCCAACCTTAGATGAACAACAACACATGACATATTACACTGTGTCATTAAAATGATTAAAATGCAGGAGCAGTGTGTGGAAAAAAACCAGTCCATCCCATTATCCAACAACTTGTAGAACCACCTTTAGCAGCAGCAAACCAGTAGGCCCTTCTACTGTGTTGTCAGGCTGAAACGTCAACCATTTTTAAAACTTACTCTGACAACCTCATTTATTCTGCATTCAGTACCAGCAACTAGTGATGTGCAATTCGACAAATTTCATTCCGATCCAATACCAAGTAAAACTCGAGGTGATTTTGTCGATACTGATACCGATTCTTTTTACAAAAGTAAAGGTGCCTCCTGAGGCCGCCAAGCAGAAACACCTGCTGCAACTACATTTGGTGAGCACATTGACGAGCTGCAGGTTTGAGAGCACAAACATGACATTACATATCTGATGTTTGGTAGCCAGCATGTGGGTGTGTCATCACTACCTACTGGACTGCTCACGTATCATCAAGACAGTGGAGCAATTCTGGCCTCAGGCTCCCAAAGCCAGTGACGTCAGTGGTTCCGACTTTGGGAACAGCAGTTTTTGTGGAGCTGCACTGGTCTCAGCTCAGTAGCACCAGTAGAGTTTCCAGTCTATCATTTTCTCATAGACCACATTTATCTGTTTTTATAGCTGTGGTGCTGCTTTGTTTTTCTTTTTTGTCCATCCATTATCTTTACAATTTCATCCTCTCTAAGTTTGTATCAGACTGAATTCCTCACAGAATGACCAGCAATTCAGGTGCAACTCACTGATTGGTTTATCTCCAAAAACAGCAGTTTAGGACATTTGGTTTAACTGTAACTCCTAAACTTCTACTGCATATCCTTATACTCTATTTATATTGTAATATAAATGCTTTATGATTGTCCGAACAAGAAAAATAGTACTGTAGTTGTTATAAACCAGTTTTACCTTAAGTGTGCTTGGAAACGTGTGGATGCACAGTTACTGCAAGGTGAGATGCAGATAATCATTAATAAACCCGCAATTATTTACATGTAATGATGAACGTAAGGTTTCAAAATGTTAAAAGATGTGAAGGCATAGATGGTCTCTGAAGTGTCAGAATGTCCCTTGTGTTTGATTGTGTGCGCATGGACACGGTAAAAATAATGCACGGCAGGCTCATCTGTCATCAGAAATGTCAAAGGATCTTGAGACAATGACCTAATTCAAATGTTGCTGAAACATAAAGACGATTGAGAAACTGTCTGTAATCCGTGTGTGTAGCATGAACTTGAGTGTCTGCAGAAAAATCTCATCCTGTCTCCTTCCCCCTCACTCTCTCTCACACTGTTTGGGTGGGGTAGTGGAGGAAAGAGACTCTGTGGGTACTGAGGCCCCCACCAAACGGAATATGTTTTCCACTCAAACTGGAAATGATCCATCTCACACCCACGCAGACATTCACCCACGCACACTGCTACACATATTATGCAGGAACACTTGTGTAACGCTTGGTTTGACACACACACACACACGCACACATATAATGTTCATTCACCCACACGGACATGAGGGAAAATTGGATTTTTCTTTTTTAATCTTTTATTTCTTTGCAGCTTTTGCAGATACACACACACACACACACACACACACACACACACGGATCAAATGTTTTCTGTGTGCATCTCATACTTAACAGCAAATATAAAAGGTCTATCCCACATTTTCTCCCTCTGTTTTATTGAGAATGCATCTATATTAATATCTGGCAAGGCATTTTTTCTAAATTTTGCTTCGCCGCATCCTCATATTTATGCAGATGTTACTCTCATATAACCTGACTCACGTCATCTGGCTGCGTTCACCAACTACACGCGGGGGCGTTCCCTTTCCTCACACAACCATCTGAGGAGCCTGGGAGTCATATGTGTTTCGTCCGATTAGAAAATAATGAGAGCCAATCATTAATCGCTGGGTGGGACTTTGGATGAATAGGCGGCATTATGGCCGCGTTATGGCCACCCATTCATGCTCCAGAGGGCGGGAGTCAGGTAAGCTCTGAGCTACGTCACGGGTTGAGTCATTGGGAGTGGCTGAAGTGGCGTGTCAGTCAAGATGACGGACAGATTCTTCATCCAATCACATGCACGAGTTTTAGAAAAAATAGCCCCATTTGAAATCATGTCGGTTGTGGGCTCATCCCAGATGGTATGCGAATACCAGAGGGCGGGAGTCAGGTAAACTCTCATAGGCTCCACCTACCTAAACATTGCAGACCACATTAGCTTCCTCACTGCATACATTGTTCAGGAACAGTTTTAGAAACAAGTCCAATCCACAGAGGCCCCACCTCACAACAATGCAAGATGCCTGATCAGATGCTTTGCTCAGTAGTAACAGAGCAGGAAGGTTCTATTAAGAGGAAACTGATCAGATTTCTTCTTCTACCTTTGATATCTTAGTGGAAATTTGCCTTGGCAGCTGCTGTAGCCGGTCCAGAGGCCTGCATATACATTATTCTCTCAGATCAACTGACAAATTGAGAGCAGCGTTGCCAATGCACAGGAGAGAAGAATCTTTATCTAAGGATGGTGGGGTTTTATTCAAATGTTTTGGGGTTTTTTTGCTCCCATGTTTCTTTTTTTACTTTCTGTCACAGACTAATAGAACGTAGTGATGTTTCAAGTTGGATCCAGTTAATGAAGTTATTCTGGACAGTTTGTTTACAGCTGTAAGTATCTGGGTGGTGGAGGAATCGTTCCGCTTCTTGTCAATGGGCTTAACGGAATTCTGTTTATTGTGATCCGGACATTGACAAATAAACGTTTTAACATTCAACAGCAAGATCTATGCCCAACGACGTGTTCTTGAAAGGTCCAGTTGCGTTTCTGCAAATTCTTTCCAAAGGAAATCTTTCCTCTTGTGAGAGGTGGTTACAGTGATAGATTAAAGCTGGTGTCAGTGATGCATTGAGGGAGAAAAGGCGCCACAGACGGTCTTTTTGTGAGTATGATTCAGCAAATACTCTGCTTGCAGAGAGTTACCCAACATTTAGCAGAATCTTCCGGGATCAAAGTTGTTATTTTTGGATAAATATTCTTCTATTTAATATTGTAGGTGATCTGACCCTTTAAAGCTGTTGCTGGAGAGGATTTATTTATTACGTTCTTCAAAGCTTTACCGTTGAAAACTGTATTTACAGGAGGCTTTCATTTTCCTAAGCGATATCCTGGACTAGCTTTGGGATTTTATATGTATTGAATTGGAGTTGAGATTGATGGTCATCAATTTACCTTTGTATTTCAAATGAGGTCAGTGTATTGAGTTGTCACCACAAAAGAGTGGAGGCTTGGTAGGAGTGTGTGCCCTGGCATGGCTGTGGGGCTTGGCAGCAGAAACCACTGAGCGTCTGCTGTCGCGTTTGCAGGTTTTGGCAACCTCCAGCAGGAAGAGAAATGTGAGTGTTTATGACTGGTGTGCTGGGGTGTACAGTTCTGCTGAGCATAGACTGCTCACACAATGTCACCCACTTCCACCTGCAGTATACACGGTCATGTCGTCAATACGCCAACATTCAGATGATGTGTTGACAGTGTGACTTGTTACAGGATTGACCTGTCAGCTGAAAGGATG
The DNA here is from genome assembly GCF_027942865.1 of Odontesthes bonariensis. Taxonomy (NCBI): domain Eukaryota; kingdom Metazoa; phylum Chordata; class Actinopteri; order Atheriniformes; family Atherinopsidae; genus Odontesthes; species Odontesthes bonariensis. Next base: position 34,341,349 of record NC_134514.1, read on the forward strand.
TGCTGCCAATGTCATCTGCAAAGAGATGAAGTTATACATTTTTATGAGTTGTTCTGACCGAGCAGACTGAGAGAAATAAAAACTCAGTCCAAATTTTTAGAAGGCACCATGTTCGGACCATTCAGGGAAACGAATAGCCTTTTTGTTTTTTTAGAATAGAAAAATACTTCATTCATCCCCCAATGGGGGAAATTCAAATTAGTCAAGTAGCTCAAAAAAATATATATATATTTACAATGATTGTATATTAACAACAACAGTAATAATAATACCAATTCTAATAAAAATACTAGTAATTAATTAAGTTAATAATAAAATGATCATAATAAATGACTAAATTAATAAAAAAAAAAATCAATCAATTTGAGAAGAACTCAGCAGTCACTGTTAAAAAGCCTTGTGGCTGTGGGAACAAAGGACCTCCTGAACCTCTCAGTCCTGCAGTGCAGAGAGATGAGTCTCTCACTGCAGCTGCTCCTCTGTCCTGTCAGGATGCTGTGGAGAGGATGTTTATTGTTCTCCAAAACAGAATCTAATTTCCTACTCATCCGTTGCTTCACCACAGCACTGAGAGGGTCCAGCCTTCTGCCTACAACAGAACCAGCCTTTTTCACCAGTTTGTCCAGGCGCCTACAGCTTTTGTCTGTAATGCAACTCCCCCAGCAGACAACAGCATAGAACAGTGCACTCTCAATGATAGTGTGATAAAATATGCACATCATATCACCGCAGACATTGAAGGACCTGAGCCGTCTCAGGAAGAAGAGGCTCCAGCCCCTCCCGTACACTGCTTCTATGCTGGCAGACCACTCCAGTTTATTATCCAGCACCACCATCTTAGTCACCTGTATCACCTCATCTCCATGACCTCTTGACAATAACCGCTGTCACTTGCTCATTTCATTCACTTTTGTCTTCTCTCCTATGTCACCTAGGAAGTATAACATTCGTGTGGAGGACATTATGGTACGGGATGTGCGGTACATCACGCTTAACTGCTGCTATCGAGACCTGCATAACGTCCTGCTGACAGCCAACCTCAAGTCTCTGGCACTGGTGGAATCAGCCGGTGAGACAAAAAGACACACACCACACAGAGGACAGCAAACTGTTGCTAATCACTAACCTTTCTGTACAAGAGACCACACATGACTGGACCTGGCTAAAATAATTTGGAATTGTTAAGTTGCTTGTTGATAATTTTATCAGCTTGATATTATAGTCACATTATCTGAATGGATTTGACAAAGACACTCTCCAAGTTCAGTGTTTTTTTAGTTGTGATTTCAGATAGTAAGCAGCTGTCCAGATGCTGAATACATGTGTGATATACTTGTGTCATCATTGAGTTGATGAGTTGAGTCAGGAATAAATAACGTAGCGTAGCATCGATAATGGCATTGGTTTCAGTAAAATCTTATAAATTCTCATCCCTACATACCAGTGAAAGAATAGATTAGTTATTGCACTGAATGAGTTTGGAACATGCTTCTGGGTCAGAAGGATTTGAATATCTTTTAGGAGTGATAACGACTGGGTGCTATGGATCTCAGCTCCGGTCAGCAGAGAAACAAAAACTTTGCTTCAGTTTTATTTACATAACACCAAATCACAACAAATGTCATGTTGAAAGATGCAGTCGAATCCAAGCTGAAATCCATACTCGTGGTCAATAAAAATCCTTGGGTATTCATAAGTCACACATACAGTATTCAATCTGTAAGTACAAATAAATAATAAGATGTCCATGATTTATGTTTTGAACTTCATGCAGTGTGTGTGTGTGTGTGTGTGTGTGTGTGTGTGTGTGTGCACTGCTGTAGAGAGATGCAGACACTCACAGGTTAGGATTCATTCTGACCATTCATTTTCCAAGTAACCCTATAGTATCAGCTCGACTGGCTAGCCTCGGATACCTGTTTCTACTTATATTTGTTTTTAAAGCTCTTACCGGCCTCGCCCCATCATATTTATTTGAGCTTTTAACAGTCCTGGTAGAGCTCTGAGGTCAACAAATCAATTTTTGCTGGAAGTGCCCAGGTCAGAATACAAACCCTGGGGTGACCGAGCCTTTTGTGTCGCTGCCCCCAGGCTCTGGAATAAGCTCCCCATTGAGCTGCGTCTTATTTCTGACCTGGGCCTCTTCAAATCTAGGCTAAAAACCTACTTATTTAGGATTGCTTTTAATACCCAGTAATATGATGACACTTTTATCTTATTTTATCTTATTTGATTTTGTTGTATTCTATTGCTTTCACTGTTCTTTTATTGTTTTTATTTGTTTTTACTTATTCTTCTCTTTATTTATTACCTGCTGTAAAGCACTTTGGTACATCGTAAGGATTGTCTGTAAAGGGCTGTATAAATAAAATACATTTACATTTACATAATCGAAAACCAGAAAAATCCAAGCCATACCATACTATACCTCTCATGTCATGGAAAAGCACAGATGGCATTATGCTGGACACTGCGAAGAAGAGGAATTGAGCCAAAGACATTGTACTTTTAGCTGTGAGTTTCTGTCCATATTATCTATGAAGCGAGTTCACCAGTGTTATTTGGGTAGCAGTGCATATCTTATCCTGCACCGCAGCTTAAACTGACTGTGATGTCATCAGCTCAGTTGTTGCCAGGTGATCTCTGGAGATTTCCACCACGTTTTCCTCTTTACTAAACTTCCAACCTTTCAACGGTTTGTCAACTGCTCCACCAGAGAAAATAAAAAGTTGGATTTATTGTATGTAAATGTAAAAGATGCATAGCTCCTCTTCCCATCCAGCATTTGAAAAATCGGACAACAATCTGGTTATCTTCAACTCCTACTATATATATCCAATGTTCCATGGCAATCTGTCACAGTTCAAATTTAAAAAAAATGGTCTCAGGATGTAGAATAATATCTGTGGGGATGCTTTGAGTCCACAGACTGGAATGCTTTCTGTGAGACACACGGAGATGATATCAATGCCATGACTGAGTGTGTGACAGATTACATTAACTTATGTGTGGAGAGTATTAGTCCCATAAGGACTGTAAGGAGCTTCCTTACAAACAAACAAACAAACAAACAAACCCTGGATCACCAGTGACCTGAAAAAGCTATTGAATGAAAAAGAAAGCCTTCAGGAGGGAGATGGGGAGTTTTTGAGGACTGTTCAAAAAATGTTGAAAAAGAAGAAAACAGAGAGCAAGGAGGTTTACAGAAAGAAAGCTCCAACAAAATAATGTGAGAGATGTGTGATCAGGGGTGAAAGGGGATCACAGGCTTTAAGGTGAAAGGGGATCAGACTGATGGAAGACTGGACAGTCGGTGAGCTGAATATGTATTTCAGTTGGTTCAGATTAGATCAACACTGTGCAACTGTGCAAGAAGGACTTGAGAACAAATTTGTTCATCCATACATTCTGAAAATTTGTTCTCAAGAACTGTATGTGAGCCCACTCTCACCTGGACAAAGCAGGCAGTGCAGTGTGGATCCTGTTTGATTTTCCCCAGTGCTTTTAAAGCATCTCTGTTATGTAAGAAGCAGCAGAAAATACAGGTTTATGCTTCCACAAATGCCTGGGTTATTGACTACCTGACAAACGGACCACAGTTTGTGAAACTAAAGGCTTGTGTGTCTGAGAAGGTGGCCGGCAGCACAGGAGCCCCACAGCAGACTGTACTCTCACTGTTTCTCTTCACTCTGCACACCTCAGACTTCTAGTACAACTCAGGTGCCATTTATACTAATCTGTTTCTATATCGTTTCTATCGCGGATGCACTGTCCATTTACATTAAAATACTGGAATACGACTTCATAGGTGGAAGGATTCAAAGACGCCGGAGCCCACGTAAGCATTCGCATACGATGCTGATTTTAGCAGTTGTAAACGGGGAGAAACGAGGATCCGCAGTGCTGAGCTCTAGCTACTGCGGACGTACTCCTCCCTGATTCGCTAGGCTGGTATCGTTGGTCATGTGACTTGAGTGCTGGGAAACTAAAAACAAACAGGCGTGCTTCACTTCAGTTACACACTTCCTTTCTATTCGTGTCATCGAGAAGAATATGGAAATCATGGACAACCACGATCAGCATGGGAGCCTGCTCCATGTCCTACTGCTGGTAGTACGCTGTGCACAACAATAGGTGGCAAGGAGGCACCAGATTCAACAAGCTTTTATGATGAGAACCCAGCCACTGCAGCAACGCAAGCCGTACATGGAGCGCCGCTTTTGGGTTAGACCGGGAAGAAGCAGCGCATGGTGGGACAATTTTGTGGACCAAGTTGTTGTCGCCGAAGAATAAATAATAAAGCAAGGGCGATCATGTGATGTGATGGCTGATTAGTCATGTGACTAGCGAATCAGCCGATCCCCGTTTGTGTGTAAATGTAAATAGTTTGCAAGACGCCGACACGAAGAAATGGTGAAATTAATTAATGTAAACAGAGCCTCAGAGTCCTGTCATCTACAGGAATACTTGGGTGACTCAGCGGTTGTTGGGTATAGCAGTGACGGATAAGAGACTTAGGACAGGGAATTGGTCAATCACTTTGTGACATGGTGTTGGAACAGTCACGTTATTTAGAATGTGAACAAAACAAAGATGATGGACTACAGATATCTGGGAGTCTATTTGACCAGATTGGACAAACGGACCGAACTGTAAATGCAACACTTAGGGTGCCTACAAGAAAGAACAGAACAGACTGTACTTCTTGAGGAAGTTTAGGTCCTTCGATGTCTGCACCAAGATGTTATATATCTTCTGGTGGAGAGTGTAAACTGCTTTGCTGCAGCTGTTGGAGCAGCAGCATCAGAGCCAGAGACTCAAAGAGACTGATAAAGAAGGCTGGCTCCGTGCTGGGGACTGTTCTGGAGACCCTGGAGTTGCCCCAAAATTTTCATTTCAAACTTGATACAAATACTCTGGAAAATAGTCAGTCTTCATTACCATTTTTGATGGAAGAAAAAAAAAACAGACAAACAAAAAAAAGACAAATTAATTATTAATTAATGCTCTTTTCTTTTGAAAGATAAAAGATTAAAGAGACAAGCAAAAAGAGAGACATTCAGCTGCTCGCTGAAAAGACGAGTCGATGCACAGTTCTAGCCATCTTTTTGAAGCAGTGAAGGTTCAAGCATTCAGGTTTACATTCCTTAATTTTGTGAAATTGCAGCCTATTACAGAGAGTAACTTGTGTTAACAGCTGGTTCATAGGTATAGGTTTTTCTTATACTTGTTACATTACATGACATCAGGCTTTAAAAACCTTATTATGATCTCACTCCTGAACAACCCATGGACAGGGAGATACTTTCCAATCATATAGTTACTCTGGATGGCATTACCTTGGCTTTGAGGAGCTTAAGAGTAATTCTTTATCAGGAGCTGTCTTTTAAGTCTGATGCGCAAACACCTCTATAGAGCAGTCCTCCTTTATTTGGTGAATGTTACCAAAACCAGGAGCCTCCTGTTACAACGTTATCCTGAGAAACTTGGGGGCGGCAGAGCCTTGAGTTTTCATGCTTCTCGCCTGTGGAACCAGCCGCAGGTTTGTGTATGGGTCACAGATGCCCTCTGTCCTTTTAAGACTAACTTTGAAACATACCTCTTTAAAGAGCTTCCATTTGACTTGCTGGTCTTTTGTGTTTATTCTTAGGTTTTTAGTTTGGACTTTTATATACTTTATAAACTTTGCTTTTATTGTTATTCATGTTGAAATTTGACAAGTTGCTTTTATGAGTTGTTAGTCTTTTAGTCTTTTCTATGTTTTTATTCCGTGCACTTTGTGTTGCACCTCTGCTTATGAAGTGCAATATAAACTGAGTTAGTCAATAAGTAAGTCTTTTGAAACTTGTGTTAAAGTGAGTTTATTTTCTTTTTTAATAAGATAACCCAGCTGAAATAGGCTCAACAACTAAACATTTCTGTAGGAGAAAACCGCTGCACCTGTGTTTAGTTCCTTATTGTCTACAGATTCTCTTGTTTGGAACTACTTTTGCTGCCTCTGACAGACTGCTTTGGTCTTTATTGAATATAGCTGGTGATGGTGTGTTCATAGTTAGACCCACAGAACTGATGCTCTTTCTGCACTGCGACAAAACACTTTAAATATCTTGTAAATCTGTCCCTTAGTCATATTGACACTGGATCAAAAACAGTGTAATGTGAGGAGCAACCTCACAATCACTCTTCCAGCTCTGTGTGTTATGAATGAAAAGCTCACCGAGTCAAATGTCTTGTCCTACAGCTGAGTTCATGTCACTCTTGTTTCCAATTATAGCACACAGCAGTATTTCAGAAAAACTCGCTGTAGAGTTTTGGACAACGGCTTGAAAAGCTGCATATTTATCTGAGGAGTTGACGGTAGTCTGATGTGTCAGGGATGTCCTTCTTTGATCTTGTTGGACTAAGTGTCCCCTTCATTCAGTAAACAACACAAATTTCTCTGACCTTGGTGCGGTGTCATTATGAGTTGTTGACTGACTGACAAACGGCTTGCTGATAGCAGTGGCCACCTCACTGAGCTGCAAATGAGGTATTCTTTTTTTTTTTTTTTTTTCATTTTCTTTTCTTTTGAAAACATCTGGGTTTCTTTAAACAATTAAGTAAAATATTAAATAAAATAAACCGGAGACCGAGCAACCTTTTCCTTAGACAGTAGAGCTGTGTATCAGATTATGAGAAAAACTGAAACAAAGCAAATGAATCCCAAGAATTAAAAAATAAATAAAACAAACAAAAAGACAAAACGCCACCACAAAAACCAAATCTATCAATTTGTTAACTCCATGAAATCTGGCCGTGACTGTTGTACATAGGAGACCCATTCTGACCACAACTTAATAAATCTGTACAAATGAGGTATTCCAACACTGTTGCAGCTTTGCAGTTGTGCAGGAACAATTAGCTGCGGCATTTAACCAAATGCCTAATTAGCAGGTACTGTCACACAGGCAATTACTTTAAGCAAGCACGCACATTTTCAGCATCTGGGCCTCTTGTTATGCAGCTCAGCTGAGCTCTCTGCAACACTACTATGTGTGTTTGGAATCCCCTGTACTCTACTCACCCACTCCTCCACTCACTCTGTTCATTTCTTGTATTTTTCCTTCGCTTGCTCAGCATTCCTCCACAGAACTTCCTCGTACCTGATTTATTCTCTTGGTTTTTTTTTCTCTACGTCTAACCTCTCCCCTCTGTCTGTGTATCCTGTCCCAGAGTCGATGATCCTTTTGGGCTCCATCGAGCGTGCCCAGCTCCAGTCACTGCTCTCCCAGCAACTTGGTCGCCCCAAGCGGCTGGAGTACATCAGGGAGCGAGCGGCCGCAGAGAAGAAACGCCTGTCTGTGGTGTCAAATGCGGGGAGCGAGGATGCCGGCCCGCGGGCGAGCCAGGAGGTCCGTTTCCAGGTGAGAAGTTGTGAGAAGTGGACAGATCGAAGGGATGTATACCTGATCATTAGCAGAAAGTGGGCCTGTGAGGGTCAAAGAGCTGAAATGTTTGAGTCAAGCTGTTAAAGATGTAGATCTTCTGTAGTTTGAAAAATTCCATGAAATTTTAAGATGCTAATCTTGAAATAAACTTTTCACTGAAGGAATATAGAGAAGGAAAAAAGGAGCAGTTTGTGTGAGTGGGTTCTCTCCGGGTACTTCCTCCCACTGTCCAAAAGGTTTACTGGTGACTATATTGTCCCTAAGAGTGAGTGTGAGCGTGCATGGTTGTATGTCTTGTTGGCCTCTTTGTGGTCCCGTGATGGACTGGGATCTATTCAGGGTGTACACTAAAGACAGCTGAGATAGGCACAAGCCACCCCCACCCACTTGGTATAGAAAATGGATGAATGGATGGATTATCTTTGAAACTTCATTACCCCAAACTTGCTTTGGAGTTACTTTTCTGTTTCATGTGAAACAAAATTTGTGAAGGCAGTTTTTTTACGACAAAATCCCTTATTAAACCATCAAAAACAGGGATATGTATGAGGCAGTTTGTGTGTTCTAAGCCAGGTTTAATGTAGATCTCTAAATTAAATCCAGCTAAACTATCAGTGTATCCATTTTTCTTCCTCCTTTAATTCTCTTTCATCACTTCGTAGTGAATGGCTGAGTAAAACACCCCGAGGCAAGGAAATGGGAAGAAGGAGTGTGTTGGTGCACCATGCTCATTTACATCATCTTTCCTCACTTCTCTGACCTCATGCTTTCTCACTCCTTGTCCTACTGTTTGTGTCAAGCTTTGAAAGGCTAGTAATTTAATAGATAAGCTTATAGTGTCATTCTATTTAGTATCTATATGATGACACAGCAGAAACTGTGAGGGAGCAGGGCCTCGACCATATATTGTTTGAGGTCAGGATGAACTCTGTCTAGATAATGGCAAAGATGTGGCGCCAGTCTCGGACTGTTCAAACAATATATGGTTCGAGCAGCGTCAAGGCCCTGCTCTCCCACAAAACCGGTGGAACAGCATTTTAAAACATTTTCCTTCAGCCCATCAAGACCTGACCCACTCAACTAAACATGGGGGTTTACCTGCTTCCATGTTTGTGGAACATCTCAGGACTTAATGGGTTAAAAAAAGTAGAATTCTATTTGTGATTACTCTGTAGGGCATAGTGGCATCACTATGGTCTACTTAAAGGGACACTATGTAATATATTAAGTCATTTATTAGCTCAAATTAATATATTCATTCATAAATTAGTCCTCATTGGTATAAAATTATCTCTGTCAAAAATCTCAATTATCCTCCTGAGGGAAGAATAACTTGTCTGTATCTACATAGAGCGGGCAAGCTCTATCACCTTTTCCCCATTTTGACGTCACGTTTGCACGCAGGTATAAACAGAGCCAGTCTACGCCATTAGACATTCTCTGGTATAAACCAGCCTGAACGACCTGCACTTTTGTTCGCAATGGAAGACCATAGTTATGCCACGCCACAGGAGAAGGGATCCTCTTCACCAAAAAAGCGAAAAAGAGAATTGAAAAGGCAACGTGAGCTTCTTGAATCTTGACACATACCGCCTGCCGTAGTTCAACGCACATTTGAAAACGCAAGGCGCTAAAGAGCAAATTCATTCGACTTTGCAAAATAAAATTGCACCACTAGATGGGGGAAGAAATTACACAGTGTCCCTTTAATGGAAACGTTGTGAGAAACACTTTTATCTTCCAATTCACTTGCAAACGATGGAATATAAAGATTCATTCAGCTTGAAAAGACAGATGCACTGCTGTTACTACATTGCAGTTCAACATTAGATTGAAAAGCTGAGGTCAACCCAGTGGGGAAAGTTAATACATTTGCAAATAGTCAACTTTACTGAACTTTCAATGAATTGAATCACACATTTAACATCAAAACCGACAGTCGTGCCCATTTCAACTCATTTCCTCGTTTCATCTCCTTCCACCTTTTGTTTCGTCTCCACCTCATCGCACCGCAGAAAGTACAACCATTTGTCTATTGAGTCGAATGTCGGAGAGAAGGTCTCCAAAGCAGGACTGAGAGTTTTAGAGCTGTGTCTTTTGTGTGTCTGTATGCGTGTACAGATCTCTACTGAAGAGTCCTCCTTCAGTCCCACCCGTCCAGTACCTCAGAAACCCCTCAAACCTGCACTGAAGAGATCCTCTGTGGTGGAGAGACCCACTGAACTTCCCACCAGTAAGAAATGCACCTGCAAAACGGCACACAGACAACAGTTTTTAAACAACACATCAGGCCACACAGAGGAAAAGGAAATTGAATAGTTCTATGAGGAGCGTAGGTAATGGCCCCTTTGTCTCTTAACTCACCGATACTGTAGCACCTCTCTCTCCCTCTGCTCCTCAGATGATGTCAGAGCTATTTTAGGACCCAATTTTGCTCCATTTCAACACGACCGGCTTTTTTGCCATTTCTCAAATCACCATTTTCAAATGATCACTGTAAAATTCCAAAGTATAACGACTCTAATGAATTATTAAGTGTGGTTGATGCCAGAGCAGGTTCTATGAAGATTTCAGTATAAATAGAATTCAGTCAAAAACAAGTCTGAGCACCAGTGACCATTCAAACAGCTTTTTGAAGCTGTTCTTGGGCTCAGCACAGCCTCAGTGTGCCAACATGTTGACTCATTATTTCCATATGTTAATAATAGCATGTTTAGCTTCTTAAAATACCACCTTGGTCAAGTTTCCATTTTGATTTTTTGATGATACTACATTAGAGGAGTTTGCAACCTGAAGGAAGTGCTCCTTAGTGCTGGGGGTTAGAGTAGCTGGCACATGCCCTTATTCCACAGTCTAAATTGTCATCACGATTTTGAAAGTGCTAACACAGAGATGGGAGGGGAGATTAGTCACCTTTGTAAGAATCATCCTTTGAGATTCATCGCAGTACCAAATAAAAAGTCTTACAGAGGTCTGTGTAGGAGCTACATAGGGATTTCCTTTTAGACTGCAGAGTCCTGCTGAAATCGCCTACAATGGTAGTTTTACGTGTTCACTTGACTTGATGTGTTTGAGTTGTCTTTTAGAGGATAAAGAATGTTAAACATCTTTGAACTATTTGAGCATCTTTGAGCTATTGACTGTGAAGTTGCTCTGTGACCACGTGGTTTGGTAGTTTTGGAGAAAAAATAATTCTATGACATGAGCTCTCTGGAGCTTTGGGTCCAGTTTGGTTTTGCTTTACCACTGTACCTTAAAAACAAGCACATTACATTACAAAAAGAAGAAGTTGGATGGGTTCATTTTTTTTTATGCCCATCATTCAGTTGTATAATTGTTAAAAAATGAGCAAATAATTAACCCGTTTCCAAAAAAAACTCCTGCTTGATTTAATGTAGCTCAATAGAAGGTAGTGATAAGAATGTATTGGGTTGAACACTATAGTTTAACAGCTGTAGTTTCAGTGCTGCTGAGCAACATCATAGCTGAGTGTCAGTGATGTTTGATGTTTTAGGTTAAGATGTTTCCCAATAAGGTTAAAAAAACCATAGGACACCATTATTTAGACTATTTGACCATTCCACTTGTCTTGTTTTTTTTTCCAAATAACAGTTCAAATCTCAAAGCCACTAATTTTGCAATGACATAAAACAGGGCGGCTCCTCATTTTTATTTATTTATTTATTTTACAAATCTGTTTCTATTCAAACCGAAATTTCACAAAATGAAATCACACCTTCATTGTGAGCTCTGCTCAGTTCGAACCAATAGGTTTTTAATCTGTCCGTTTCTGTTGCAGGCCCATCAGGCATTGCGTTGAAGAACTTGTTCTGCGCCAGTCCAGACGTGGAAGGCCTGGAGGTGAGAGCAACATGTCCTCGAATATAACCAACGGCAGCAGCACCTTCTCACGCGCACACACTCGTCTGTCGTTCACACATTCGGTGCACCCACACAGTCCTATGCTATCTCTCACATATAGTCCTTCACGCTCTACAGTACAGGACCTCCCACTCAAACAGGAACACACACTCTCATGTGTACAGAACACACTCGCTCAGTATCTCCAGCAGCAGAAAATAAAACCTCCCTTTGTCTCAGCCTTGCTTCCTGCAGCACTTCCCACCTGCACCACGCTGCTAATGGCTTGTTTCATCATAATAGCATTTAAGATTTATTTTGCCGCAGCACTGCAGTGAAGTTTTTTTTTTTCTTTTTTTTTTTTTTTTTCAAATAATTTTCAATTATTTCTTTATTTTCAAAGTCAAAGTGACTGTACGGTTGTTAACTCTGTATGCTTGTCTCTGGTCACCCTGGAAGAAAAACAACAATGTGGAGAGCCCCGTGTCTCCTGAGCTCAGGAGGCCGTCCAAACGAGTTCGGATATCTGTTGTGGTAAGAGCCACCAATCCGGGCGACCCAAATGCCTGGAGTCCGCTCTGCTACAGGTTCATCAGCCAATCGACCATTCCATTTCAGGGCTAATCCCAAAAGCCGATGGACTGTGACCTGGGCCAGGCTCAGCTAAAGCCCGTCTGTGCCATCGTGCCAAAAACACACCCCTCTTGTTCAACCTGTAACCTGACCTCTGACCTTCCACTGCCTCTAGTTGCTGATATCGTGAGCATTGGCTTGGATCCATTCAATTTAACCTGTTTTCATTGGTCTGTTGGTCAGGTTATACAGAACACTTGACCACTGAAAAACCACGACTGTGTGCGCTGATGACTTGGTAGAAAAAAGAGCATCTTTGGGACCTCATGTAGGCTTTTTCTACCTGAAATATTTCAAGCATATAGTGGCAAGACACATTTTAATTGTGCTGCCATTGATTTACTAAGACATCCTGTGCATCACATGAAGCCAAAGATGAACCAGCCGTGGATGAATATTTAACGCTGATGCAACAGTAACATAGAAACACAGATTTGTATGGAGATAAGTGAATAAAAACATTTCAGTTATTTCCGTCTGAAATAAATGGATAAACAGAAATCTGTTGCTTTTATCTACATGATATTCTTTTAAGTACATGATTACAATATACATTCCCGTCTTTATTTGTGTGATTACTAACATTTATCTTTCCCCACAAAAAGCTTCAAAACTTGAGTTTTCTCCGATTTGCAGATATTTACCAGAAAGCCACGTTGATGTGGTGAAATTTTGGGTTTGCTTTAATAACACAACAGAGATGTGGTTGAGTTGTGGTCAAGTGTTCTGAAGAGTTGACATTGTTCAATCAAGCATGCTGTGCTGTCCATCATCAATTGTGTCACCTGAGGTGTCCAATCAATGACCACCTCCCAGAGCAGGCCCACCCTGTTCCTGGAGTGACCCAGAAATCCGATTTCATCTGCCGTTACTGAAATAAATCTGGTAGCCCAGGTATTTGATCGTTAGGGGGAGCCTTTAATATCGGGACAGGATCATCGTGTCTCTTCATTAGGATCAGACAGGTATTTGAACGACAGCATTCCAGCGCCAGCTCAGATGAGATGCTGATGCTTGAGAAGTGCTGGAAGAGATCAGAAAATGTCATTTCAAACTGGGATGTAAGCTGCTGTCCAATTATCTCAGCAGTGATGCATGTCAATCAGTAAAATGAGTGTCTAATTCTGAATTAAGACAAATGATTCCTCCGTAGCAGACCACCCAGCTTTGCATGAACAACAGCCTGTATTCCTGAAAATCAAACCCCGTTACACATCACGTGATCATGCATTCTGTCAGAATACGCTTACATTTGTCTGATTGTTAACATCCGTAATTCATTCAAAATCCATTCATATTGTTTTACACTCATCACATATGATGTCATCTTGTTCACCAGGAGCCACCACCTGGCCTAAAGAGTTTCTCTGGGGTGAGCACATTTACCCTTCAAAACATTTCTGTTTCAGTTCAGCCTGCATGACGAAGCACAGGCAGCATCTTAACATACACAGTGGATATCTGGGATTAGTTATTTTTATTATGTCAGTCATGGCTGTTCAGTGCCGCCACAGGTCCTCTGATTTCCTGGTACGACAAAGGTTTGTCAACTGCACTGTTGTTGTATCATTTTTCCACTCAGGTGAGCCATCCTAAATAATCAGCCAGTGTACTGCACCAGCTGTACACTTTGAAGACTGTACGGAAAACTAGTGGAATCATTTATTCTTTCGTAATGTACAAATTGAATACCTTAGAAAATAAAGACGGAGGATTCAAAAGAGCACGTGTGTTGTGGGGAATCTGGAGCAGAGTGTTCTAGAGTATCTGACAAGTTAGTGATTTAACTCGCTACCTCAGTTTCAGAGTAAATAGACTTTTTTTTAATGTTTTTTTTATCTTGCGCTGCAGCAGATCGAGCACGTGTTGAACGTGGTTGTACAACTTTCATTTTCCCTCTTTTTCTTTGTTTGGTTATAATACTTGTTGTGAAGCTTTCAGTCAAGTTGAAACATTTTAAAGTTGAAACAGAGGATGCTAACAAAGAAAATGTCCATAAAGGTTGCATTTAGCAGAACTCCTGCTTCCTGAAATTTGCTCTTAAGTTGCTTTTGCTTATTAGTTAGGTTACACCACAAAATAATGATTATGTATTTGTTTTCCAATTTACTCACCACTAACCTCTCACTGGGTCCAGCTGCACCTGTCATGGTTATGTGATCTTCCCAGCACAAACTATATCTCGCCATAAACCATTTTGTTCCACTGTCTGTAAATAGCATAGAAAATGAACTTTCAGTTTCAGAGCATTGAGCATCTGTTTAGTAGCAGAAATGATAAAAACACATCCTGCCAAAAAAAATTTGTCAACTAAAACTATAACTAGATTGATTGAAAGTTCTTTGTGGTCTCATAAAAAAAATAATAATTGAACCCTTAATATTTACAAATCCGGATACAATGAAAATGATCTGATCCTTACCAGGTCTTAAATTAAGGTCAATCCAACCTCAGATGAACAACAACACATGAAATATTGTTAAAACCATTATTTCAAGTTATTGCTGCTAAAGATGGATCAACAAGCTGTTGGATCATGGGGTTCACTTAGTTTTCCACACACTGCTTCTGTGTTTTGTCTCAGTTTGTGTTGAATGAATAATGACGCAGTGTGTTGTTGTTCTGAGACTGACCTAATGAAGACCTGGTGAGGACCAGATGATTTAGTTTTTTATTGTGTCATAATGTGTAAAACCGTAGAATTGACAGATTGTGTACTTTTGTTTCCTCGTGACTGTAAAAAAGAAAAAAAAGTGGATCAAAGTTATACGACCTGCCTTTTAACCCCAGGCTTTAAGGGAACTTATTACTTTTTCTTGACATCAGTTGGTTATGATAAAAGAACAAACTTTTCTTCCTTCAGATTCTCAGCTCTTATTGTGTTGGTGTAACTATTTTAGGACGATTAATGACTGGAAGTGTTGAAAGAACTCCATTAGTCCAGTGATTGCAGTCTGTACATATTTTCAGTCTAGCAAAAGAATATCCGTATCAAATCATTTTTCATCAATCACCTCGGGCTCTGTGTGTAAAACCTCTGGTATGAAACTGATTAATATCATGGAGCAGTTTTGTTGACAAGTAAGGAAAAACACAGATTAGCAGTGTGTTCTCCCTGCACCGTATCCACTGTAAATTATCTACAATCCGACTCTGCTCCTTCATATAGGTCCTAAAGTCCAATATTTTGGCGGCGATATGCGGTCCATGATGCACACATACACTACATAAGAAGCTTGCCTCAAGAAACTTACAGAAAAGTACAAAATTAGTTACAGCAAAGACACGCTTGGATAGTGTTTGTTTTTTCATTTAGTAAAGTATAATGTGAACCCTGGGGCATGTGTTTCACAACACAATACCACAGTTCTCCTGTTGAGTCGCATTGCACTATGAGGCCATGAAGGCTGTGCCCATAAGGAACTTCACTAATGAGGTAAATGATTAAACCATATTTTTCAGCTGCTGCAATGAAAGCGACTAATCGGAACAAAATTTGTGTCGCACACCAACAGGAGAACCCCTCATTACATAGTCGGTCTCTCTTTGAGGCAGTGGCTGCACAGAACGCAGCTCTCCACAGTGACTGTCCTGATGAGGAGCTGCTTCAAAGGTCACACTTCTGTAAACCTTCTAAAGGCGTCACCAGGGCCGCTGATAGGGGGGGACAAACGGGTATTTTGTCCCGGGCCCAGGAATGGGGGGGCCTCCCCCCCCAAAAAACCTTTTTTTTTTTTTTAAATAAGCCAGTGTAGACATGGCAATGTGTGAAATTGCCATTTAGATAGAGTTGAATGTAACGAATGGGTTATAAACGTGACGTTTTGGGGTAGCCTGTGTTAAAATTGGCTTTGTTCTTAGACAGTATGAATGAAATAAGTCTCAGTACTTTTCCATTATGACCTAAAGTGAGCCAGGAGTAGAAAGACAAAACAATTAGGAAAGCCTGGGAAAGCAAGGGCAGATTCACACACACACATTGTTTTGGGCTGATCCAGCGAATATGACGAAGCATGTTGAACTTACTCATGTCCAATCATACTCGGTCGAATGTGAGTCCAACCTATGAGACTATAAATAAACATGATACCCGGAAATCAGGGCGCAGTCTGACAGACTTCCTGCGGGAGCTCTGTTCCACTGAGCCCAGCGCTGATATGCTTTGACGTGTGACTACGAATAAACACTTCATTTTCACTTGAATTACTTTGGTCCGTTCTTGAGCCTCCTACTAAAAGAACCGAATCTAACACTGTAACTTTCGTTTAGACTGATTTAACTTGACACTCGCCAGATGAATGGGCTCCGCCTTGTTCCCCGAACATTCTCAGAAAGTTCAGCGGACAATACACGTGGGTCTGGCGATAAATAAAAGTACCCTTAACGTGATTCCCTTGGTCAAGTGAAAAATGGTTGATGAAATGTGCAGTTTATGAGCTCTAAATGAATAAAATAGCGTGAGTTTTATTGTGGTAGGATTTTGAAAGCCATAACTCCACTCAGTCCATATCCATATCCAAGTGGTAAATAATCCTTTTGGTTTATCCGCAATAAATGAGAGACTGGGAAAGTACAGGGGGGTGTGGGTGGGTTGCTGGACTAAAAGCTCAAAGGAATTTCCCCAGTAAGTTAGAATAAATTAAGCTCACTACATGCACCTGATAGTGCTGTATTCAGGACTTCAGCTGTCTCTGAGATCCATGTTCTCTGTATTTTAAAGGCACTTTTGAATTATTATGACAGTTGTGAAGTGACACACAAAAACAATACATTTATTTTCAAATAAAGTGTTTCCTGCATCAAATAGGATTATATTGCAGCAACACATCACCGGTAGGGTAAAACTAACCTGTCTCACGACGGTCCCATCGGGAGGTTCTAATGGAAAGTTATTTGACATAAAAAGACTTCAGACTTTTTAGTGATTAAAGTTGGTCTACTTAACTTTTCATCTGAGAAAATATCTTTTTCTTATTCCTGTCTTGTTGAGGAAGAGGGACTCTTTTTCACACATGCTCCACATAAGCTACCGGCTGATCATTTGATGCGCATTGTTTAACCCAGAGATGCATCTTGTGGACACTCAGGGTTGAAAACAAATGTACAGCAAACTCCTGTTTTTCATACACTTAGAGAAAAAGGCACATTCCATCTTTTTTTTTTCGATGTTAGGAATGATCAAATAATGTATGTCATGGCAGAAATATTGTATTTATCAAAGACATCTGAGCCACATCTGAAACCAGTCCAGGGCTCTCGGTTCAAACTGTTTTTTGTCTCGAGCTAAAACGGAAGCAAGTGGCTTAAATAGGAAATTGTGCAGACATTTGGATGTATGTAGGATGTATAAACCGCCAAAGTTACTTTGACCTCAGCGGACAGGTTTTTAGCATCTGTCACATTTTTTGCGCGATTGATGGTTTTCTAAAGTGTTAAGTGGAGCATCTGCCCCTGATATGATTTAAAGGAGTGCAGTGACTGGGTAAGTGTACCCGTGTGGAGCATTTTGTACAGTCAGTGCTGAAACAGATGGTGCTGTAGTAGTACAGTGAATTTTGGATGTGTTAAGTGGGCCAAGAAGCATGTTGGTCATTAATGCCTTGCAGTGAGCCAATTTATAATGAGCCCTTGTTGCACACACAGATGTGTGTGCTTTTACAGTAAACATGGTACGTGTGCTTGTTTCCCTCGTCACCATGCGTTGTCCTTGTTCACAGCCCTGCTTGTAGAGGATCAATCAAGTTATGACTTCTCTTCTTTCCTTACGTCAGCTCCTCTCTCACAGCTCTTTCATTCCTTTTATTTCTGGTTGTTTTTATGTTGTTTTTTTTTTTCTTTGCAGTTCACTTTCACACATTCAAGTCCATATTTACAACTTCTCTCAGACCCTCTTCCTGTTTCTTTATCTCCATCATTGGTTCACACCACTCACTCTTCTCCATCGTTCTATCCAGGCCGTGAAATATTGATGAAGGGTAAATGACATCAGTAGTCTGTTGCAGAGAAATAATGCTGCCCGGCCCCTTCTTGCTGTTTTTCTTAGTATTTTTCCTCCACACTTTCGTCCCCCATGCTTTATCTATGATGGGTTGTGGGCCGTAATTTCTTGACACCTCACCTTCCCCCAATTTTTTTTTTTTCTTAGCATATTATTTGGATCAATGATGAATATGTGCACTTTTTTTCTTTACATACTGCGTGAACATGTCGGTGGAGGATTGTTTCCTCTTTGCTTGTCACCCTAACACTGTTATGTGTACATATGTGTAATTGACCCTCTTGTAGTTTCCATTCCTAAATTGAAATCTGGGTAGTTGTTTGGCTGTATTCCTCCCACCATCCAAAAACATGCATGTTAGGCTAATTGGTGACTCTTAAGTTGTCCCTAGGAGTGAGTGTGGATGGTTGTTTGTCTCTTTGTGGCCCTGTGATGGACGGGCGACCTGTGGAGGGTGTACCCTACCTCTGCCCAATAACAGCTAGGCTCCATCCCCCTCCCTGAACTGGATTGAGAGGGTATTGACAATGGATTTTTAGCTGTACACAACGGTTGCATCAGGGTCAGTTGGGAAAGAGACTAAACAAGGTGTGTGGACTACAAGGAATATGATTACTGGACTGATTAAAACTTTATATTGCTGTATATACTATCACTTTACATTATAAAACTGCTGTTTTATAATAGATGTGTAATAGATCGCTTGTCGTCTTTGACAGCAATCACAAATAAAATCCTTCAATTGTTTCACAGAGCAGCACAGCATAAAACGTTAAAAAGAAGAAGTAAAGTTGAAAGCGAAGAAAAACACAAAAGACTCCATAGAATCACCCTATTAACCTGAAGAAAGCAGGATTTTACTCCTTTTTGTCCAACATGATGAAAAAAAAACTGGGAGGTGAAGAGCTCAGCTCCTGTAACATCTGGAGCTTCCAACTGCTTTGGCCATTTTACACAAATCAGTATTATTTATTTATCAATTAATTTATTTATTTATTGGGGCATAGATGATCTTTTTATCTATGGGACCGTCCATTAAGAAAAGGAGTTTGTAAAGTACTTTTTGTTTCTTTCTTTGGTTCAGAACTCTGCTGACATTTCATTTTGTTCTGTCAGCAAAGGTATGGTTTGGACTTCAGGACCCAGTTGTGTCATTAGTTGTAACTTTGCCTCATTAGAGTGTGTGCTCAGTCGAAATGTACTAAATATACAATACAAACTCACCTGGCTGCATCCACCCTGATTGTGTCCATTGGTTTATAAACTGTGATTTTGTGACCTTGCGTTCGGTATTTGGCATCTTGAGCTTTCTGGGAGCTTGACCACAGAGACCATATCTGGTGAAGAAAGTTTAAAAATGATTGGACATTAACAAATCTCATTCCTTATATGAATGTATTATTGAATTAATTTAAAAGTGACCACAAGTGCATCAATTGCAAACATTGAATCTAGATAATGTCGCCATGTTGACTCATGGGAAAATCAACTGAATTGATCGAATAATGTTGATTTAGAGAAGCACAATCAGATATTTCTGCCCAGTCCTCATTTGCAATCCCATGAAGGTCCTTTCTCCTAAACACAGAAAAATAAGACTAAACAAGAGCATTATGATAAGAGGTCTACATTTCTGCACAGAATTACTTCAGCACAAACTTTTACTGGGTCATCAGACACTACTGAGAGGGAATAATCTGCTAAGTATGACTTTAAAGGAATCACAGCCAGGTGTTATTGCCGTCAGCATAGAGTCAATGGAAGCAGATTCATACTTGTTACAAAGACACTGACCCATTTTAAAAATGTCCTTCACGCATCTGAAAGGGAGAATGTTCAGGGGACACGATGGAGCCATTTCTTGTGTAATTTCAGAGAACACTGTGACATCAGAAGAAAATGAGTGTTGCAGACTAAGCTCAACTCGTTTTGAGGATGACCTGATTTTGATATCGGACACTTTAAGGAAAAGGGAATTTTGTGCCATTTTGCAGGCATTTGCTGAATTTGTCATTCACGACTTTAAAAGAACTTTGCGATTCAGCCCAATATTCCAAGTTTCCGTGGCACAGTCCCAAAGTGTGCTTACCTACCAATAAGATCCGTCTCCACCAGACCAACATGGCATAATGAATCCTCAAGATTTGCTTCTCACCGCTCACAACTCCCAAAGCTCTTCTGATACAGCAACATTATTGTCCTCGCCATCAGATACAAGGATAAAGCAGTCATGGAATTTAAAACCAATAAGGAAAGCGGGTCTCAGCAGCTGATTGGTTGCACTTAGTGGAAAGACACAATTGCTGTGATGTTTTCCTCTCACATTTTAGTGCAGCCAGCAGTTGCTGTTCAGATGGCAGAGTAGCGGGGACCTCGTGATGACCACGGTTTATCTTGCTGAGCTTTTTCAACTGGACATTTTTGGGGTCATTTCTGTTTCCCTCCGCCATGAAATAGTTGAAACAATCAGTCTTGTCCTTTGGACTGAGTTGGTCCAGCAGCCATACAGACAGTTTTGAGATTGTGATTTGTGAAAATTGGCCTAGCACTGCTTCTTTTAGCTACTTATTAGCATTTCTCTCTTGCCCTGTGATGGAAGGTGTCCACTGATTGGCTAACCACTGTTTGGGAGTAAAGATGTATCACTGTGAAAGTGAAGGAAAGAAGAGCCGTTCTCCTTGTCATCTGGTCAAGCAACTCGGCTTCATTGGCCCATTGTTAGCACTCTGAGTCTGACTGCCTCACATGTGTCTCCACATGTGTGTTTTTTCTCTCTCTCTCTCTCTCTGTCTCACTCACACACACACACACACACGTGTACACGCACACATTCTTCTGCGTTAAGTTGTGTTTAAGGTTTGCTCTCTCGGTGAAGCAGCTAATTGTTCTACTCTTTACACTTATGTTGCGTTCATAGTTCCTAACTCTGTGAAAAAGACAGCTTGTTCTATAAGCACTCACACAAATGTGTCTCTCACACACCCGCACACACCAGCTCTGCCCTTACCCATACCCTTTTACAGCTGGAACAGCAGTGTGTGCATTCACGCTGCTTTGTGTTCTGTGTCAGGTGGACTGCTTAGTGAGATGGCTGCTCTGAGGTGTTTGAGTTCCTGTTTGTTTTTGTCTCCTAAACTCCGGGCACATCTGGCCTATGCTTGCATAATGCTACTGTAGGGCACCTCTTCCTGCCCCATGTCAACAGTTGCTACGGTTACCACTAGGTCGGCCATAACAGAAATGAGGATAGATTAGCTTAAAGCTCCTATCAGCCCCTGGGTCACATTCCCCCTGCTTCTGTCTCTCTCACACATATGTTCTCCTTCATTCAGTCCTGTGCAGGTACTCCAACACATGACTAAACACCCATGTTTCACAGTCTGTCAGACACACACAGAGGGATGCATACACACCCTGCAGTAGCATCCTCATCCACCCAGTTCCGTCTCACTCAGTATTTCCCTCTCCAAAGCTTATGGTTGCTGGTTCAACTACAGTGTGTAAGCGTATGTGGCATCAACTCTGTTCTGGGCAGTGACCTCAGAGCTCACCGCAGATCCATCATTATAATGATCATCTGCTCTGACATCCCATACATCACATCCCCCGCACTCATTAAATGTTCTGTAGTCGCTCAGTTTGCCACCCATCCCATTTTTGTCCATCTGTCACAAGACAGCAACATAGTATAACACTTCCGATGTGATGCATGGGCACTTATGTGTCATTATGTCTTCCGTGCACACATGTGTGAATAGGGTGCAGTTGAAAATGAAAAAAAACAAACGTTCATTGTGACAATAACCCACTGTGTGCTGTAGCCTGAGTGTTTAGCAGTGCTTGTGTCTGTCCCACAGTAATGTTCTTTTTAATTGTGTGCACTGTTTACACTGAATAGTTTTTCTGTATTCACTGTTCATGTGTCGCCTCTCGTCTACAGGATGACGGAGATGTGGAGGATGACATGACCCTTAGGGAGGTAAGGTTTAGCCAGTCACACAAGTATACTATATATTTACGCGCATCTCACAACCAATGGGAACAAAGCAAATCTGTCGAGGAGAGGCTGTTAAGTCAAAACCGAGACAATCTCTTGAATCATTGTTGGGAGTACATGTGATCATGTGATGGTGATACCATGAGGTTATCTCAATTTGGGCTTTATAGCAGGAAACTTGGATTATAAACTGGGTGAGAGTTTAAGGCACTGAAGTATATTTTAGCCCAAATCACAACAAATCTCATCTCAAGGCCCACACTCCAATTCAAGCCAAATAAAATCAAGTTAATTAGAATCTAGTTTGGTCCATTCCATTTCATACAGGCCAATCTCAAGATAAAAGATGCCGAGCTAAGGAAACCAACAGATTCCATCAAAACTTCTCGTCCTGAGCATGCTCGAGGCGACATGTGCAATAGTATGCTCCGGTCTGTTTGGAGGAGGCAGTCGGGTCCGGATCAGGCGGCTCAGGATGCAGTACTCACATGGGCTTTCAGTTACTAGGCTAACTTGTGATCAGTTTTGATCTTGCAGATGACTATAGCAGAATACCTTTTCCAGAAATTATTCATAAAATGTTACTCTTTTGGGGGAAATTTGGGGCTTATCTCAGAACAAAGTTTAGATTTTATGGAAATGATTTCCCTCGTGGTTATTTTAAAGTGAAAACATGAACTAGTGTTCCACACAGTCTGTGATCCCGCTCAGGAATAAGTGATCACAGCTGTTCTTGTACCTTTGGAAAATGATGAAAACTTTATCTGGAGATGAGAGTTTTCAGAGACCAGAATGACTTTTTGAAAATGATGATCCTTGGGTTTATGTCACTGTTGTCTAATAATATCATCAGTTTAAGTTAATCTGAGATTTATGGCCCACGAGTGCATAAATTACAACAGGAATTGTTGGAACCTGCTCAGTGAGGCTCAGTGCTCAGCATCTTCATCATAATAGACAGAAGCACTCTACCTGGTGTCAGAATATTAAGATTTATGTTAAGTATAAATCCCAGATTATATTCATCAGTGAGGTGTGAAAAGGCTGTATACTGTATACTTTGAGATGTAAATTCTGGCCAAAAGAAGAGTTTGGAGGAGGGACAGATGTACTTCCTCACAGAGCAGATTCATTCTACCGAATCTTTAAACCAGCTTGGATGCTGTAGCGTAGCATTATGGGTATGGTATTAATGATTCTGCTGCCTCAGTTCGGACTGTTTAATTTGAAAAGTTTTCTGCTGAGTATGTGCACTAAAATGTGTCACGAAAAGTGTAGCTTGGATATCTAAAAAGGCTCAGTAGCATCCTACTGCAAGGCACTGTAGTTTATTTAGTGAAAAGGTGACTTATTTTTTTATTGGGGACTATTTATACAAGGGGATGAAACCCTGTTCATTGCTTTATTTAATGGTGATGGGGCAGAAGAATAATTCACTTCATGCTCTGGATGTACAGAGTATCTGTTAGTAGAAGTAGCTCTGCAAGGTCATCTGGTCAAATGGGCCTTCATAAATCTACATTTATCTTGCCATAATCTCAGTTTGCACTTGATGACATCAGTCAGACAGACTTGGCTTTTCAGATTTCTCAATATACCCAGATAGGTCAATTACCCTGGAGTCTTATATTTTTGGATATGACATCATTTATAATTCATCCATCAACAGCACCTCTCATTTCCTCTCTGTCAGTAGCACACGCCTCACACTGAACTGTAGGTTTGATGTGATTTATCATATCATTCTGTGCCGTTCCTGGTTCTTTGATTGTCTATGGAGGGATGGCATTTGTCAGAATGTCACTTGAATTATTTGTCTTCTAATTAGTGGCTGACTCCACTCATAAAGACATCTGTCAACAGTATCCACTGCATGCCCCGTCGGTCCATGTTTTTTTATTTCTAATACTCTACCAAATGTTACTGAGGTTCTTTAATGTAGCAGAGCCCTTCCGTTTTTTGCTCCCTCTTCTATCATTAGTGATCCCCAAAATGTGTTTGATTTGCAGATTGCAGAGTGGGAGGAGAGGCAGCTTGATGAGCAGGTCAACTTCAACACATGCAAGATCGACCCCGCCCCCTTCCAGCTGGTGGAACGTACATCACTGCATAAGGTCTGATTGTAGATATTATCCCTGTTAAACCTTTGTGTGTCTCTAATGACATATATACACTTTTTTTCTGCTAAAGTTAGATCACTTATATCTGAGATTTCCAGATTTGAACTGTGCACTTTCTACAGCCTCAATGCAACGTCAGAATACTATTGACCTGTTTGAAACTGTCATTGAAATCTGGTTAAAACACACCCACACAGTCTCAGTGAGGAGATTAAAGTTGGGTTTTTTTCTTTTTTTTTTTTTTTTTAATGAAATAGTCCAATTGACTACAAGGAGACAGGTTTAAGTGTAATGAAATGTAAGTGAAACTCACTGGTATCACCATAAGCTTTGTTTTCCCCAATGAGCAAACCGACTTAATGATATTTAGTCGAGCTTCATTCCTTCAGTGAAGACTGGAGCACTTTGAAAATAAACTACCACAATACTCCATATTCTCTCAGTGCTGCTGTGGAGTGTAGTGGCTCGAGGTTACTTGCAAAAAAAAAAAAAGCACACACACTCGAGTCATAGTTCCTCCCTACTGAGTGAAGGAGAAAGTGAAAGTTCTGTTTAAAGAAATGAACTGTAGCTCTTCAGAACTTGTGTTGATTTTGTTTCCTTATTGCAGCACTTTTTTACACCCGGGAGGAGGCTCTGTCTTCAGCACACACACACACACACACACACACACACACACACACACACACACACACATACACAGTTAAGTGTTGGGACATTCACTTCCCACCAAGCATACGTGCACAAAAAGCTGTGGCAGCACGTAATGTCCTCCATTCATAACGCTACCTCCTCTGTCCACTGTCCTCAGGGCTCTGTGAATACTCTTTAAACATTTAAGAGAGAGATCCTGCACCAATCCATCTTGCTCCCTTCCCTCCACTGCACACTGCCACAACCCTATACCACACACAACCTCCTTCAGCAGATTAACGACTTCCTGGCATCTGTGTGTGGATTAAGATATTTCCTTTGTTCCTACAATTTATGGGAAATTTAGTTGTTGTTTTGCTTAGCACTGCCACAGACTAGGTTTGGAGAGAAAAGTTTTTCCTCTTTGATCAGACTACCTTTAACAGCTGTGATTCAGCATCAGTTCAGTGGTAGCATGTTTTTTTTGTTTTTGTTTTTACAAGAAAGAGCACTCTGTATAACCCTGGGCCACATTTCCCACTCATCACATTTAGCTGAACATTGGTATCGCTCAATGGATATGTTGTGTGCTGCGTTTCCATTTCTGAGCTCCATTTTGTTTCAAGTCACAGTGCTGCCTTGGGTTTGTTCTAAAATTTCATTCTGCGTTTCGCTTCTCGTCTTCCTGCAGACTCATACCATCTTCTCCCTGCTGGGCCTCGACCACGCCTATGTCACCAGCATTGGACGCCTCATCGGGGTGGTGTCCCTCAAAGAGGTAAGAGTCTTTTTGGGGGAGGCTGCAATTTGTAGTATTTGACATAGCTGTAAAAATCTCCTAATAAGATCTTTAAATCTTCCATGCCTTTTGACCTTCTATTGTCATTGTCAGTTCCATTTTTTTTATTAAAGTTGTGACATAGCATTATTGCATTGTATTATAAAATCACTGTCGCTATCATCAGGAGTGTGCTGTCAGTGCTGTACATGCGCGCACACACGTACACAGTCGTCAATAATGTTTTCTCCTCCCTCTGCATGTGATGTACTGCGACAGACAAAAGGCTGCTGAATATTCTGTCTCTGTCTATTGTCTCTGTCGGTTCTCTGCCCACCTCCCTCTCCCTCCACCTCTCCTGCCTCACAAACAACTGAAAACCACTTACTCTTTGTGAATTGGCCAGGAGCTGGAGAGAGGATTGCTGCTAAGTGCAGTGCTGCGTGCCTTTCCCTGACATTTATCCTTTTTTTTTTTTTTTTTTTTTCCACCAGCAGACGAGCAGCACGTTTTTTTTTTCTTTAAATGGTAAAAGCAAATAAAGCACATTTTTAGCACACAGGCATGCTGTTGTATCACAGCCTCACTGATCCATATGGAAAAGTAACAATCACATTGGTGTGCATTCTTATAGTGAATTATTTCTTCCCAACAGCAGGCAGACTGTTCTTCTTACTGCTACCATAAGGTCTGTTAGACCCAGACCCTTCACCCATCAGCCAAATAATAAACTTGGCCTGACCAAGCCGAATATTAGTTGATGCTCTGAGCAGAGAGAGGGGCTGGAGGTGACTTAAGCGTCCTGACACACTTTGACACTGCTCCAATGTGTTCACGAGTCTCAGACTAATGTCAGACACTGAGGCCATTTACAGCCAGTGGACTCGTATCACCAAAAATATGTTAATGTATTCCCCATTCAGGAAATTAAGATGTTCAGCGTTTGCTTTCTAACTGAACGCTTCTCGTTTTTGAATAGACATAGTTAAAATTAGTTGGCAATAAATATCATAGTTATCAAAAATGTAAATACAACTCAAGTTAGCTAAACATAGTTAGCCAAAAGTAATATCTCAAATTCAGAGGTGGCAGTTTTTTGGTGAGACAATGTGTGGAGACAATACTCACAGTCTAAAGACCAGACCACACCTCTCTGGTTATACATAATGTATTGGTTGTCTGTAATAAATGGCATGTGTTCCTCAATAAGTCGGGCTGCAGTACAGCGTGTGCTGAGGCAGAAGCAGCTCTGAACTTTGCATTGCACAGGACCTTTTTTTCCATTTTCTTCTATTCCTGCCATGTGAATGTGGCAAAGAAGCCTGCAGAGATTAAAGGCATAGTTCGCCTCTTTTGACATCCCATATTAGCAATATCATTTATTAAATTCGACTTGCACCCTGCTGCGTCCTGTGAGCCGAGTTCCAGCCTCGTTTTGGCGTTGACGAAGGTAGTCCGGCTAGTTGGCTGGGGTCACGAAAATAAAGCGTTTTGCTTCTCAAAACAATATGTGTTCAAAAGAGTAGAACGATTTTGTGACGCAAATGTATAACAAAAAAAGTCAGACCTCACAATCGCTTGGCGCTATTTCTCTCTACCTTATCACTACGGGCTGTGTAAACCATGCAGACCGAAGTGCAGACCGAGCAGTCCCCTGCTTCCGAGCAGTAAACACCATGACAGGTGTGGCTATAGGCGGCCGTACGCATTGATATGAAGCTTCATGTCAAAAGAGGCGAACTATCCCTTTAAGGAAAGCACAAACAATTTTCTGTGACATGTTTCAACTCACCAAATCAAAAGTCCGAGTCACTGACCACACGCTTCAGTGCCATCTACCCTCTGACTATGGTCTCTTCCTCCATTACATGTTACAGGAAGGATTCCAGTCTGAAAACAAAATCCTTTGTGTCCCTTTGCATCAGATCTAAAGATCAAGGCCTTGCTGGAGGTTAAGGAGAGTGGTTAGTGTTCCGAATGAAAACATAGCATCATGAGTTTCTTTGATTGCATTAGATCTGAAACTCTGAAGTGGTGTAACAGACAACTGGGGGTTGATAGATGATTCTGAAATACGTTGTAATTCCTCCATTGCTGTTAGTAATGGATCAGTGAACCCCATCCTTCAATGTCGGTTCATTACTCTGCGTTTGAAGTTTTTAGAAAAAGATTGGCTGTTTCTATCATAAAACATTTTTAAAAAAAAAAAGGGGGAAAAAAACACACTTGTAAATATTGGAAAAACATATCCCCATATAAACAACATATGTATGAATGCATACAGTTGCATCTATGAAAAACACCAAAGATAACACAGAAAATAGTATTTTTGCAGCAACAAGGTGATTCCCAAAGAGCTGTTAGCTGAAAACTTGGCATATCTCAGCATGGTGTGCAGTGTGTCCTTAAAACATTTGAGGAAACTGGACAAGTGGAGGACAAAAGAAGAAAGTAGCAGGCCTATAAAACTATCTACAGCAGATGAACAGTATCTGAAAGTGATATCCTTAAGAAAGAGGAAAAAATCCAGGAAAGACCTGACACAAGAGCTGAGAGATGCATCTGGACCTTCAGTTGATCCATCTGCTGTTGGCCCAAGCCTCATCAGAAATGGGCTCCAAGCTGGCTGTCAGGAAGCCGTTCGTAAGGAAGGGAAACAGGGAGAAAAGGCTGAGCTGTGCCAAATGACACAAGAAGTGGACTGAAAATCAGTGACAGCAGGTCTGATGGAGGGATGAATCTTCCCCAGAGCCCGGACCTCAACATTACTGAAGCAGTGTGGGAACATCTTGGCAGAGAACGGAACAAAAGACAGACACAATTAGGGGTGGCTCAAGACTTTTGACCAATACTGTATTTACTATATATATAAATCAATAAAATAACAGTCTGGTAAATAATAGATTATATGTTTTTCGACACTGAGTTACATGTACTTTGTTCGACAGAGTGAAACCTGATTGGTTGATAGATAAAAAATGATAGAAGACTCCAAAAAAGAAGCTCTATGAACTACAATCAGCAACAGTTCCTGCAGTGCAGAAGCAAATAAGAGGAGGGACTTCCTTCAATAGTTTTAAGGCCTATGAATAGGTTCCTATTGTCCAAAAATGTCTGAACACATGAACTTCACACTGTAACCCGGTATTCCAAAAAAGCTTGTAAAGATGTGCTTGTTGTAAAATTTGTCTACTTGGGTGGAAATGGGGAGTTGACCTCTTACTCCGTTAGCTCCTTACTGTGTTAGTGTTGTTGACATGCAAATCTGAAGTGTGAGTAGCCTCTTTGTACCTTCTTCTTTAACTGTCTTGTCTTTCTTCATCCAGCTCCGCAAAGCCATTGAGGGCTCGGTGACTGTGAAAGGTGTGAAGGTGCGTCCCCCTTTGGCAAGCTTCAGGGACAGTGGCACCAGCAGCAGCGAGAATGAGGCCACTGAGCTCCACAAGCTGTGGGACCGCCACAAGAGCGTGTCGCTGCCACGTGAACACATCCCTTCAGAGTCCGACGAGAAGTCCCAATGAGGGACGGTCAAGAACGAGGAGGAAGAAGAGCAGGTGGAGGAAGAGCATGTGTAGAGGTCTTTATCCGCCAAAGCTACAAACATGTAAAAATCCTCAGGGCTAAGGATCAATATTTAGTTATGAAAAGAGATCTACTGCTACGCCAGCCTCCTTCTCACCTCTGTCCTTATCTGCTCCTCTACCTCCTCCAAAGCCACCTTCCTTGCTTCATGGCCCAGCCAGTGCATAACCAGGAGCTTTGCACTGACGCAGCCAGACACTCCACAGGATGAGTGGAACACAAGTGTGCCCTGCTCTCCATTTACCCTTGGGATCCCACAACAGAACACATTAATTGAGTCCAAAGCTGGGGGTGAATTGAAATTTTGTTAAAAAGGGATGTTTTTTTAGTCGACTCTGTTTTTCTTGTGTATCTTTAGTCTGGGTCAACCTGCGAAAGTTATCTTTTGAACGAGTCTTCCACCTTAGTAAAGAAATTCTGCAGTGATGGCAATGGAGCCTACTGTACTGTATGCGTGTACTGGAAATGCGAAAGAATGAAATGAGAAAATGTGAGTGTGCATGACGAGAAGAGGTAGCAAATGACTTTATCTTGTGAGACTTTTTTTACTACCTTTAGAAAACGTTTCAGTCTTTATTTTCTTGTGTAACTCGTTTTGTTCCGGACTGATCAGGGGGTGTGCGTTTGACTGGAAATGACACAGGTCGTCCTGCTGACAAGCATCGAATTCATACGGGGACTCTTTCCACCACTGTTTTCCTCCGCATGCTCATCCCTTTACTGCGAGTCTTAATGGTCAGGTTGACAGTGCAGCCTATGCCAGTAGACATGCCTGTTAGCAGTGTTGGCGGCACTTGTTGCCCTTTTAATAATGTACACTCCTCTCATACTGTAGCTACTACCTTACATAATGCAAGGCAAATGCATGGAAACGCACATAACACTCCTAGAATGGATGTTTTCTGTTTATCTGAAGTGTATGCAGAGAGCAGAAAGCAAATGGAAGGCCGAAAGAATGAAGACATCATTACCCAAACAGCTGCCGTGGGCCCGCTCATCCATCTTTCTTTGATCACCATGATAACTAATCTTCATTACCATTTCTCAGAGACACAAGCCAAACATATACAGTTATGATTTAATGGTGGAGTAGACCACACTGGTAACATATATAGTTCTCAATGATGATGTGTGAGTGGATTGATGTAGACCAGTCATTTGAGTGAATTGAAAAATCGTCCTGTCGGATATAGTGGCGTAAAACAACTTCAAGAAATCATGAATAACCGACAGGTAGAGTTTGAGGATGTAATTTATTAATACCAGCCAGTTTACCAGCCACTAGATTAAATCCTCAACCCATTCAGCCAGGATGTTGAGGCATTAATGTTTTAACAGCATTGTGGTTTCTGATTTTTGACATGAAAGATAACATAAAATAATTTTTACTTTTCTTTGTCAGCGCATTCTCTGCTCTTTCATATATTGACTTGATTTCCATCTCCTCCAGCCCTCCATCTTTCGTTGTCCTTTCTACCTCCTGTTTTTGAACTTGCATCGGCCAGCCTAGATGCATCCTTTTTTTTATATGTTAGCCCCCCACCCCCCGTGTACTTGATTTAAAAGCAATCGAGGAAGCCCATTACTCCCTGCATATTTTGCACCAGTTTTGATCACTGAAGTAATTGAGGTTTGAATCTTTGCTGGCCTCATGATTAGATTTTATCATGTTTTTGATGTAAAGTGTCCAATGTAACTGAAGATGCATATTTATGACATGCATCCTCAAATTTCTAATCGGCCACTTGTACGAACTGACTCATAAATAAATACAGTCAGATCAACCTTGATTTATTTTTTATTTTGTGCTTTCAAGTCAGACAGTTGTCTTGATTATTAAAAAGATGCATCTTTCTGAGTGACCAACCCCAATAAAGTATATACTGTATGTTACATTCAAGGCCCCCCACATCACAGGTAATGGCTGATCGATTAGCATTACTCACAGAGTCCTTCACCCAGGCTGTAATTTGGCTGCAGAGTGCAGGTAAAGCCGTTTCTATGAAGGGAAGTTGGGATAGAAGCAAATTGTAGTGCGGCCCCCAGGTCTTTGACAGCAGGTTTCCCTACAACTCAACAAACTCTGAACTCTTTTACTCTGAATACTTAGACGGTTCAACCCCACTTTCCCACAGGTTGCAGTTAAAGGCTACTCCTCAAAGTTTTACGATGTCTTAATTTTTTGCCTTATTGGTTGGGCTGGCTGTGTTCCCTGTGGTTTCCGATGCTTGGTCAGAGTGAAACCACTATCGTACCAACTTATTTCATCTTTGCAAGGGAGAGTTTATATACCACATACGTCTCATCTAGTTTGTGCTTTCCCACGGGAGTTCAGAAAAATCTTAAGTGTGATCTTTTTCCCTCTTTATAAGCACTTTTTTTTTATATCACTATATGTAGTGATTGAAAAAGATTTACCCAACATATCACTTTAAAACTACCATGGCATTGTTTGTTTTTGGCTTCAGTGGTCCTACTTCTCTTTCACTTTTAGTAGGGTGATGTCGAACTGAATTCTGGGTCCATCGCTTTACTTTGTCAGCATATCTTAAGAAAAGTTACTCTTTCTTTTCAAGCAGCAGAGCAGGCACAAGCCGATCAAATCGCCTGACTGATCACATGTTGGATCTCATACGTGTTTGTCGCTTCCAGCTGTCAAGCTTTAATGCATCAAGTCCATCTTAATCCTGCCTACCTACATCTTCTTGAACTTCCTCAACCTTGTTGCTTGCGTCAATAAATGACTAATTAGTGACTGTTTATTTGAAACCTTGGTAGGCTGCCAACCTTTGATAATGCTTTGTCCCTGCATAAATGTATAATCATTCACTTCCACATAAAGATGCATCTGAGAATTGATAAATTTGCACACCTCTATTATAAATCCACTCACCGGATGCAGTGGATTGAATTATGTTGCTTGTTTTGATCCACTGAACTTAGAATGCTGTGCACTGAAGAAGCATGGCCTCGCATGAGAGAGTGCATGTAGCTTTTGTTTTTATATAATCAAAATGTACCAAAAACAACTGCTTGCCAGATTTGAATAAGGGATGAGAGGACAATGTTGCATGTTTGCCATTTTGTGCCTGTATTTTCTGACATTTTCCACTTATCCATTGAGCTTTATTCAATGCCTGATTTTGAACTGGGAAAGGGATCCTTGGGTTCGGAAACTTACAGATTAATATATTTAATATTATTCCTGTAATATAAAATCCTAATTTAATGTCTTAACCAATCCTTAATTGCTGACTGTTCTCTTTCTGGAAGAGAGTTTGGGATTGTTTTATAATATTTGTTATATTTTTATCACATTTGATGATTTTAAAAGTTGATTTTCATGCTGTCCTTAATGGGTTTTTTTTGTTTGATATATTTAACGTGCTGTCTGAAACATTTCCATTATTAGATTTTATGTAAAATAAAAGTAACACTAACAGGGTGAAGGCTTCCAATGGCTCTCTGATGGCAAAGCATAAGAAATGTGATAATGAAGTCAGGGAAATTTTGTTTAAGGCACCAGGTTGTGGTCTGTTGTTGACTTTTCATTCCACAAGTGCCTACTCCTCTAAATCAGTTGGAATAAGTAATTTATTTCTAAGTGTTTGCAGCTGGTTTCTCTGGTCATATGCATGTAGATGAGGCACTTTTCGCACACATTCACTGTAAGTGGCGTGGATGATGTTTCCGAGCGGCGTGCAGTTGTCACTATAGCATCCTGTGCATAGACTCGCTCCGGAGACCGACTGTGATAATACTGATTTGGTGTGATTAATGTGTTTGTGCATTTCATCGATTTTTTTTTTTTTTTTTTTTTTTTTTTTTTTTTTTTTTTTTTTTTTTTTTTAATTGTTCTGCCCGATCCCCTCACTTTACAGACATTTCAGAGCTTCATCTCATTTGCTAACAGAGAGACACAGAGTGAGGTAGATTTATCAGAATAGATGATGTACATTTTTTTTTTTTTCTCATTTTATTGATGATCTTTTTATGTGTAATCAGTTGTGCAATAACTTGTTCATCACACTTTGTAACCCCATTTACATTGATAACACGAATGCAAGATATCCATATTTTGGAAAGATGGCTGAAAAGATGATTAACTAGAAGTGTGATGAAGTGAATGAGGGGGAGAGGGGAGGGTTTACTGAAAGCCTCCACAAAAGTTCACTAGAACCAGTATCAAAACATTAAAATCACTGTTTGCACTCCTACTCCTATTGGTTCAAGAGGCAAAATGAATTTGACATTTTGGCATGTGGGGAACCTCCTTAAAAGACTGTACGGTGAATCTGCTGCATGGACCGTAGCTGGCACTCTAATACAGTGCCCCCCTAATTTGTAAGCACTGTATCTCAGTCTGTTTTTGTTGTTCTCCTCCGTCCTCTCCTTCAGTCGGAGGGGCTTTCATAAGACTAGAGTCTCACACCAGCTGCTCATCTTTTATCCACTCCATATGGAATGTACATTACTACGAACCCTGAGGGCCAAACCATAGAGAGCTGAACAAAATCCAGTGCTATTTTTCACTGCGAAAATTGAAACATTGTTTTTGTACATCGATGATGAATAAATACGATTTTAACAAAGACTAATTTTGTCATGGAGTGCTTTTTGTCTTTCTGCAGCTGTGCTTTACTCCTGTCTGCCCTCGTCTTTCTCTTCAGGAACAGCTGGAGAGCACCTGGAGCATTGTCTTTCACAGATATTCTCTGTGGAGAGGCACACAAAGTACTGCAAAAACATTCAGATTAGTTCATTTTGTCCCAAGAGTCAAATGCATTTTTTTTAAACATTTGTTCCACTTTTAATAGAACAAAAGGACCTTGATGGTTACTCATTGTAGTCTTGTCTGTTTATACCCAAAAATCCAACCTGGCATAATATGCCTCGGTGCATGAGAGAATAAAACTTCTAACAATTTAGCATTTCTCTTTCATTGGATTAGCCAACACTTCAATACCACTGCAGCCATCAGGACGTTGCAACAGTACCTCTGAGTGTTTTGTACCGGGCCATTGGGATTAGGTCTTTTGGGTTGTGGGCTCAGTGTTACAGTTAGTGATGCTGTAAATAGGCTGAAGCAGGGATGGATGGACAATAATCTCTTGTGAGTGTGTGTGAGGTTAAACCAATCACTGAGCCAGTGTTTCTAATGAGCTTATTGATCTCAGTGATGCAGACCTCCCCATCAGAGCCCAGCATGAATGAGTACACTTGCAATGATTTCCTTTTTAACAAAAAGGAAGTCTCTTTCTGCCAAAAAAAAAGAAAGGAGTTTTACTGACTCCTGTAGGCATTGATCAGACTTCACTCACTTTGGTGACATTGAAGAACTTTATATCCCCACATATGTTGTACTATATATTATTTTGTATACAGGTATGAGAAAACAAATTACACCCTCTTTCAATTCCAAGGTTGTACATGTCAGGAAATAATGAAAGATCATCTGGTCATTGCCAGTTATTTTTTTGCCATTTCTTTTATTACCTAAAGTTGAGTTTAAAACCAAACACCACATACTATCAAGCACGGTGGTGGAGGGCTGATGATTTGGGCTTGTTCTGCAGCCACAGGACTTGGGCACCTTGCAGTCATTGAGTCCACCATCAACTCCTCTGGATACCAAAGTATTCTAGAGTCAAATGTGAGGCCATCTGTCTGACAGATAAATGGCTGAGACTGGGTCATCAACAGGACAGTGATCCCAAACACAGCAGCAAATCTACAACAGAATTTCTGAAAAAGAAAAGAATCGAGGTGTTGAAATGGTCCAGTCAAAGCCCAGATCTCAACCTGATTTAAATGCTGTGGTGGGACCTTAAGAGAGCTGTGCATAAACCAATGCTGCAAACCTCAATGAACTGAGGCAACGTTGGAAAGAAGAGTGGGACACAATTCCTCCATAACCATGTGAGAGACTGATGACATCATAGAGAAAACCATTACTTCAAGTTATTGCTGCTAAAGGTGGTTCTACAAGCTGTTGGCTCATTGGATGGGCTTCACACACTGCTCTTGTGTTTTGTCTCAGTTTTTGTTCAATAAATAATGACACAGTGTAATATGTCAAGTTCTGTTGTTTATCTGAGGTTGGATTGACCTCATTTATGGACCTCGTTGGGACCACATGATTTTAAAAAAAAATTAAAAAAAAATATATGTAACTTTAAAAGTGAAAAAGAGTGAACTTTCTCTTTCGCATGACACATACTGTACATGTGATACCTGCATCCAATGAAGTCGCATATGTTTATGTTGGCATGGCGGGACTGACAGAACATTAAAACTGTTTGAACAAAATAAGTGTATGCAATCTCTTCATTAATGCTCACAAAACTATTTAAGTCTTAGGTGCAACATTTCTTCTGGATTACTCATTCCCCATCATCCATATGACTAGTTGGTGAGTTGCACCAACTAGTCTGTTCAACATCTAGCTAACACAACCATACAAGTAGCTGCATGTATTGCATGTGACATTCATTGTTGGCTCCACGGTGGTGTGTTGGTTAGAGCCTCCGTCTCCCAGCTGCTTCAACTCTCGACAGACCCTGGGAGTGAGTGAAGTTTGTGTCCGTGTATGCCACTGGTGGTGTGATGGACTGGTGTACCTTGCTTTTTTGCCCAATGACGGCTGAGATAGGCTCCAGTGACCCGGAGTTGATTAAGATATTATAGATGGATGGACATTTATTATGTACATGTGTCACTGCCAGAACAGATACATCAAAGACACAGCCCCTCACTCTGTCAGTATCAGCAGCAGTGTGTGACAGCTCTGATGAACCAGCTCTACATGGATGTACAATTAAGCAAGATTAATGGTTCCGAGAGGTGAGGCCAGAGTTTTTAGTTCACTGGTATCACAGAGAATGCTCAATCAGCTGAATTTGTCATGATCATGCTTGGCTGTGGTGTTTGTTTGGTTTATGGGTCTTAGCAGGGTTGAGCAGGTTTTTCCAGGAAGCCGGGGGCAGTGTCTGGTTCAGCTCCTGCACTCGCACCTGTTTTTCCATCTGCGCTCGTCAAGGCGCCTTCATAAGGCAGGAGCAACCAGTCTTTGCCAGATTGTTCTCACAGCTCTGGTGGTAATCTGGCTGACTTCTGTGCTTCTTTCCAAGTGAAACCCTCTGCGTACTTGATATGATACTTGTTCTCTTATGCTCCTAGTGTCTGTTCCTCTTGCTGCTTGTTGCACTCTGGGTTTCCAAGCTAAAGGATCGAGCTCTCTACTATGGATTCCAAGACACCTGCCTTCTCACCACCTGCCCCACCATTGACTCAGTCCCTTCTTCACCACAGCCAGGACCCTCCCCTCCACTCTGGAAACCTCTTGGATTCAGTAAGGAAAAACCTTCACTCATTGGCTCATCGCTGCATCTACCTTTTAAATAAACCAAGTCTTTACTCAAGTCTCTCTCAGTCTGCATCTGCTCTTGAGTCCAGTTTGTGAGTCAGCCCAGCTTTCGCTGTGATAGAATCAGTTCATTTCACTTTGATTTGGCCAAATGCTGAAGTGATCAGTGGGCATCTTTAATTGTGGCACAGTGTGACATCAATACTGCATCAGAGTTAGAAGGACTTGGACCATGTTGTGAAACAGCGTTGCTCCCTGAACAACTGTTGGTTGAGAACAGTGACAACTGTGAACTGTTATTAGATACTAATATTAACTGTTTATTAGATATTTGAGGTTTGAATTGTGTTAGGGGACTAAAAATTTGTCCTTCTCCTGTCCCCGTTCTGTATTACAGCACAGCTGAACCTTTCTCAGAAGGAGCACAGAGGCACACACTTCCAGATAAAAGTAGATCTGAAAGAACTTTCCCATTTTCACCACTCAGGTGCTATTTACAGGAAGAGACTTTTTGGAAAATAGCTGTCATTTTCTTAATGCTGAAATGAAAATGATGGCACTAAATAAGTCAAGCAGATGTCACAGATGAGAACATTTCATACTTTTCAACACCTTCATCCAGCCTTATAAAAAGGCAGACATTTGCACCAATTATATACAGTGGCCTCACATCAACCACACATTTTTATTTCATTACCTTCACAGACCGCCTGTGGCTGATGGGAGGATTTCCCAAACACTTCCATTTTACTTGATGCAAAATGAAATATATCATTTCACTTTGAAAAATCCTGATGATCCCATTTGGACTTTATGAGATTGATGTTAATGAAGCAGACGGCGGGGGGGGGGGCTCTGCTCCTCAATAATCTCACTCACTCTAGAAATACAGGATTTTGTATTATTGGACTTTCTTGTTCTATGAATTGCTGGTTAGACCAGTGTACAGTAGCTACATACTATTACTATGAAAAAACATTTATTTTATGATAAAATGTTTCTTGAGCTGAGCAAAATGTTTGAATAAAGCTTGGTTCCAGGTTTGTTGTTAGTCTTATAGAGACAGAATATCACAGTCAGAAGTTGATGACGACCAAAGCTGAGTTTCAATGGGAACAGTACTTAGAATCAAATATATAAGACAGTCACACATGAAATGGGAGTCAAGTTATGAAAGTATTTCTTTTTCTCTGTGTTTGAGAGCACATATTTGGGTCTCTGAAGTAATGAACAACTCAAAATCTCAGAAAAAATACAACACCGTCTCTGTGCCAAGGTCTGAAAATGTCATTTTGTCTCATCAGCAAGAAGAAATTAGCTGAAAATACTCAATATTTAGTGCAATGCGTTTTATCCAGACTTAGAGTTCCACCTTCTAACAGGCATTCTTTCTTTCTTTTTTTTTCCTAGTTGGAAACTAGAAATATTGATATGCATTTTTGTGAATGCACCGTATGAGGAGCTCAGTACAAACCTTGGTAAAAAGTAGCCCAAAATGCATTTCCTAATGTTAGCCTCCAAAAACTTAAACAAACACAAAGGAATGAGATGCAGGAAAGCTGAGGTTTATGGAGCCAATATTGACATTAATATTATTCATGTTTGTGAGAGGAATTATTTAGCTGCCTATCAACCGTACTTTACTTCTACCATTCTTTACTGCAGTGCGGTGTTTAAATAACCTGGCCCAGTTCAACATATTACTCACTACTACAACAGACTGTGCCTAAAAGAGAAATCAGTACAACTGTTTGTGGTCAGACTGCAGCGGGAGGAAATGTGAGGTTTGATGAAGTGCTCTGATGATTGGTCAGTATTAGCTCTCAGGCTAGTTACGGAATGCTCGCTGAAACACTAATAACATGGGTTAATAAGTGTAGTTTGTAGCCATTTTATAGTTGTAACTACTGAATATTATGAGACAATTGTTAAATGAATTCAGATCAATTAATTTAACTGAATCTGAGCGTGTGTAAAGTTTCTCTGTCCAAGCTCTAAAACATGTTGCTGTGAAAAGAGGTGTAAAACGACTCTTTATAAAGGGTGAGTCTCTCTTCACATTCATTCATATTTTGACCAGAGCATGTCACAGACGTTTCCCTCAGGGAAGTGTGTCTGCTTGTGAAAAAAGGGCAGAAAACGTTTAGTAAAGCTTTTAATATTTGCAGCATGTGAAGTAATGCATGTCACTGCTTCCTCAGTATGTATTTTTACAAAAACGTTGATTTCACATCTTAAAAATGCAAATGGCGGCACTATAATTAGCCACTTGACACAATTGTACAGCTTTGACTTTGATAGTTTACCTAAAGATGCCATTCAATTGAATGGGAAAAAGGAGCCAGGGCCCCACCAAAATCACTGCTGTAAAGAAGTATCATCAAACAATAATAAAATGCCAATACAAAAGATTTTTAGAAAATTATAACGATTATAGTTGAGATGCCATCACAAGTCAAAAGTGAGTTTCACTCAGTAGGTGGGGACACCCGGAGGCTCCGGCCCATCCTGTGCTGTGCTCCGTCGAACAGTCACCAACAGGATGCCGTCAGGATCAAGGGTCGCACTGACTGTCAGAGGATCCATATCCTCTGGAAACAGGGATTTGTGGGTGAAAGTGTCACTGACATTACCATCTGCCAGAATCTGAAGGAGGGAGAAAGTGAGAAGAGCAACGAGGCCACGAGAGGCCCAAGGATGAGAAAAGAGGGTGAGAACCAGTGAAAGAAACAAAAGCCGAGAGGTCAGCGCTGCTCAGCAAGGGAAAAGAGAAGAAACTAACCCGGAGTAGTTTTCTCTTAAGACACGTAATCCCTGCTTCAGACCTTCGAAAAGACTTGTGAATTTTTTGTCTTGGCCTGTTTGTCAGCTACCCCTGTTAAAATCACGCTCCTGTACTGCAGGGACTCTTCCTACTTTTCTACCTTTCAAATAGGACAAACGTCAGACTAGAAGGGAAGACGGAGGAGACAGGACCGACAGCAGGCTATATCATGTCTGCAGATCAGCTGAGTCTGACATGACTCATATAATACAACATACTCTGTAGACTGATTGTGGAATCAGTCAGTATGTGCTGGTTTTTAAGGCCCTACGATTGCCTCAACATCTGCAGTGTTACGCACATGAGGGCTGCAACTAATCATTGTTGTCATTACTGACTAATTCAAAAGCTCACAGCCATTTTGACTTAGATCACTTGACATCTGATGGGAAATGTGAGCAAGTACATTTACTGCAGTTTTAGGGACTTTTTTTTATATGAATAATTTTATTATTGCTACTTGAAATTGGGGGGCTCAAACATGAATACGGTAACTATGATTATAAAACACGTTCCATGTTCACATGCACTTTTAATTCCCACTCGCACTCCTCTGCTCATTTTTTTTAACTCACCTTCTGAGCATGAATGACAACATGATGATTGTAGGCCATCACAACTATATCATGTGGTTCAAACTGGCTCACATCAGCTGACATATGATAGGTGTCACCCAGACATCGCACCACACTGCCTGTACCGGTCTGCCGGCCCAACACAGTGCCATCTACAGGAGCTGCAGATCCAGAACAGAGAAGGGTTACCAGGAATCAGAATGTATATGCTGAGTAACATGCTGAGTAAAGAAAAGGTATGTCTGCGTGGTTGGTCAAACTTTTAACACATATACATGTAAACGCAAATGAAAATAGGAAATGTGGAGTAGCGTAACATAACAATATACTTTAAATGTCAGTTAAGGGGATTTTTGTCATGATGAATGTCATAGAGAAAAGTGTAAAAAGGCAAGGTTTCTAAATTAGTAAATGATGCATTCCCTCTACTACTGCTCTACTTCATTACACAAGAAAATAACTAGGCTAAGGTTAGGATTGCATCAAGGGATAGTATAAAACACACATGACAAACATTCATATCTTAAACTCTCATTGCAGAAAGCTTTGTCAGCATTTTCCATGTTGCCACGGAAACAAATAAAAAAAACAACTATTACCTCACCACTATGTTAAAAAGAAATGATTCTATGAACATTCAAAACGGGTACAGCAGACTCCTGACCAAGAGTCAGTATAATAATGTATAACAAGTCGGGTCGTCGTGAAAGTTGAAAAAAATTCTGTGAGACTGCAGAAGATAAAATAGTTTTACAGATCAGTTCATTTCTCAGTTCTACACAGTTTATCCTCATTATTCATAATGCCTCATGTGATCAATATTAATGTAAAGTTGTTGGGTTTTTTTCAGCTGCCATCTCAACCACGACACTCAGCAGGAGCCTTGAAATTCTTTTTTATTTGATTCAACGTTCTGTAATATTGGGAGAAACATCCTCAAATGACTACTAAAGATGATGAAATATTTAGTGAAGTCACATTTAAAGGCTGATTATTGATTGTATTTTAATCTGCCTGTAACATCATAAACCTTTTTTTATTCTGGTCATTACTGCAGCGCTTTAACACATGGTGTGAAGTCAGTGTTTTATCTTGGCACTCAGCCCTCGCTGTAATGTTTCTCCTCGCTACAAGTTCTTTATGACACCCAGCAGACGACGTCTGCAGCCATGCAGACTGTCTCACTGAACACAGACGCTCTCATGAGTTTAGCTCATTTCTGTTTCCGAGCCTCAACTCTTTTCTTCTCTGCATCGTTTTTCTTCCAATTAGCCAACTCTATAATGTACGGAACAAATACCTCTTTCCTGCTTGTGGACACCCACTCAAAAAAAAAAGCTAAGTATCTTGAAGTAAAGATCAAATAGATAAACATTTATCAGGTTATACAATGACCCTGAAATGGTTTGATTAATACATTTGATTAATCACTGATGGTGATTGTAAAATCACTTCTCTCTTAACCACTGTCCAGTAGCAGCATAGCAACCATAATTAAGCACAGGTGGTTTCACGTAAAGGCAACATAATTGACTTTTTACAGAACAACATAATCAGATTATAAGATAGGAACTATAATCACACCATATGATATTTAAAACAGGTCAGAATAGATTGTCAGATTCTACTTTAACATGTTGTAATGAAGATGGTTTAATTTGACCAATACTAAACACTAAAACTCTAGACATTATAAATGTTT
This sequence comes from Odontesthes bonariensis, assembly GCF_027942865.1. NCBI lineage: Eukaryota > Metazoa > Chordata > Actinopteri > Atheriniformes > Atherinopsidae > Odontesthes > Odontesthes bonariensis. The sequence goes on from NC_134514.1 coordinate 34,382,845, forward strand.
TACATGTATATTAACAGTAAGAAATGAGCACAAGGATAAGTGAATGCTTGATTTCCTTACCTTCGTGTCCATATGGGGGTCTGTTGGCCTTGTTGAAGGGGGCCAGACAGTTGGGTCCCCCAAGGTCCTCATCTCGAAACAGATTGGAACAATTGGCAGAATCAAGAAAAGGCTCAAAAAGTGCATCAAGAGAGTCAGATGATCCATTCAGTGATCCTTCTGATCGATAGAGGCTGGTAGTGCTGTAGTGTGATGAGGAGCGGTATGATGAGGAAGATCTGCGGCTGGAAGAAGTCAGCGACGCCATAGCTGAAGATTTGTTGTAGCCTTTCAAAGTGACGTAGTGGTGTAGAAGACAAACTTCTGCTCCTGATGAACGAAACCTCAGGCCAGGTATCCTCAAATGCAAGTTTTCATCAAACACTTACAAAGAACTTAGTTACCAGAAGCTAGAACCTCTTACTCACCATCCTGTGGGCTTTGCCGGGGAGTTTTATAAAGCCCTGATGCATTATGGGTCTGTGGAGCAAAGCGGGAGCTATTCTCTATCACATTCTACATTCAGCCATAAATGGCAATTTATCTAACCACTTGGACCAGGAATATAACGGACTAACTGATAAGGAGTGGAGACCCCTTCTTATTTACACACATACGCACACATGGACACCCACACATTCAGATAACAGTGATGGGAGCTCTTGGAGATGGTTCTGGCATGTAGTCAAAAATAGCAAACTACTTGAGAGGTCAGGCTGGCCGTTAGACTGACCCTGCACACAATGTGAAGCTTTATAAAACTGCCGTTTTACATTCTTCCAATCTGCTTTTGGAGTAACGGCTATGCTCTGCAGTGCAAATCAGAAACGAAGAGTACTTTCTCTAGGGACAGAATCCAGGACAAGATAGCAATGTTCTGAATGATTTCATATTTTCATTTTCCTGTGACAAAAGCCAACAAAAACACACCCGTTGTTAACCTTCATGTATCCTTTAATTGTTGTGACATTTACCTGCTGACGGCACAGTTGTTTTTCTAACTGGGCAACACAACAACATGACATTCAAGACTGTCCCATCAATACATTTATTGCATGCGTGTGTTTACCTTCCTGATATGAAAAATTGCATTCAGCTGCATTTTATTTAATCCTTCAAGCCCCAGTCATTACAGGAACATTTAGTTCTCACAAGCAGCATGCATCAACATGGCAGTCCCTCCATCATCGTGTAAAAAATCATTTGCGAACCTTGGGAATTCGACCAAACACAAGACACTTTAGCCAGATCCTCTTGATCTCAATAGGACGCTTCCCCTTAGAAAAAGCTCTCCCTCTCTGAACTAAATGGAGATTTGAATTGTGCAAAATTAAGCTAGAGATACCAGAGGTTGAGAATGAAATGACTGGAAATGATCATGCCATGACCACTTTATAAAGCTTGAAAAGTATAACATAATAATGTGTGGTATGACTATTTGTGCCTCTTTCCTGCATGAGCAGTGGGAGACTGACAAAGCGCATCTTCTGCAGTGTGAGCAGAAAATATTTTCACACAAAGAATAACTTAATTTGAGCAAAGAAAAGTCATTCTGAGTACATAAAATTCATCTTCGTGTTTGCACCTCTGTCTGAGGACACATAACGATATAATTTCCTTTCAGTTTTATTCAGAAGCTTGCTCACGCCTTCACACACGCGCGCTCTGGAAAGTTTCTACTCAGTTACCTCCACGCGCTCGTTCAACATGGAACAGTGTTCCACAATTCCAACCAATCACAGGCTCGGAGAAAGTCAACCTGATTATTTAAAAAGTATGTTTACTTCAACTGGAGTTTTTTTTGCATTTCAATCAGGAATACATACATTGGTCAGTATTTGTCAAATTTCCTAATTATTAAATAAATGATAGCTTAATTTGATTAATAAACTAATCACATTATTTGTGTGATTATGACATATGGGATGACATATGGGGAAATTGTTCCTTATTGTTTTTGATGCTACAAGGCTAGCATTTGGAGGTTATTCAGGATTTATGTCAATGAGTCAACCAGAATAGCATCTAGAAAACTTCTTATCACGGCCACATGTAAGTAATTTATCTTGCTTGATAGGTGAGCATGCTTATTTTCTTTGTGACCATTGTTTTCTGTCACTCAGCGGTGCTGTTTTCCCCTTAATAGAAGAGTATCCCACGCAAATAACATAAAATCATATTTTGTTGGGTGAAATACAACTGCTCATATACTCTGCTATCTTCCTCAGCTCCACAATGTCAGCAGTGGAGGAATTTACGTAATAGGCTCCCTCACTCGAGATCCAGTATCACCAAAGGGAATACTTTTACTCCCTCATGGCACATTATGGACGCTGGAGTCTGTCCTTACCTCTAACAGATGGTGAACCTTCAGTGGATATGCAGTCGCTGAATTTAGAGGAGATAAAATGATGGTGTTAATGAGTCAAGGAGTACACCTAGAAGCCAGAGATGGCTTTCACTGAATCATTGTCAAATCAACCTGTGTCTTATGCCAATGTATTTTTAATGCTGTAACTCTGTTGCAGACCGTAGAACTTCTTAATTGTAGCTGTTTGTTCTGAGAATTTGTGCATAATTCCGGCAAAATTGCTTCTAAATGTAATACTCGATATATTGTGAACTGTATGAATGGAAATCTTGGCCTGTCAGATGGCAACTTTTAGATAAAATAACTAAATGTTTTATATTCATGACCTCCAGCCACAACCCAGTAAGACATAAGAAAATAACTTCAAAAAGCTCAGATATCACCAACTGTCACCACACTGTTATCTTCCTTCTTTCTTCTTTTTTCCCCTTCCCCTGTCTTTCTTTTGGAGGACACTGTTTCAGTTTCATGGCCTTATAATGAATAATTCATTGTATGAATTTAGTTTAGTTAAAAATTGAATCTAGAGTGGGGTCAATTTACTTCGAACATCTGTAGACCACCTGAAGTCATATATCCTAGCCAGTAACTCACAACAAAATTGCAAATAGAAAATCAACCTGTAGGCAGGCATCTTCTTCTTCCCCTCATTGAGAATCAAACATAAGTAAGAAATTATGCATTTTGAAGTTGCAACTTCATCTAACTTTAGGTACAGTGAATACAACAGATGTGATCATACTGGGTTTATTTTTTATAATATAAATATAAATAATTATCCCATAATACAAATACATTTTTTATAATACAAATGCAAAGACATTACACAGTCAACAAGCAGCTTTTAATTCAAGTCAATTCAATTCAGTTTATTTGATTTAGCGACAAATTACAACAAATGTCATCTCAAGGCACTTCAATAATGTAGTCCAATACAAGACAATTGGATTTCAATTCATTGTTATCATAATACAATTAAACCCAATGAATAAAAAAAATAATCCAATTCATACGTACAGAGCCAATTCAAAAACAATTTCCTAACTAAGGAAACCAACAGATTGCACCGAAACTTGTCATCAGTCCAGTCTCCCGTCCTGAGCGTGCCTGAGGCGAAACCTCTGGCAGAACCAGACTCAGAAAGGGTGGCCATCCGCCTTCACCAGCTGGGGTTTGAGAAGACAGAAAAGAGGGGACAACAAACACTGTAACACCATACAACGGATACCTGTTGGAACAGGGAAACACAAGTTAATACCAAATTAATACCAAATGTACATAATATCATTTGAGATTTAAACGGGGAAAAAAAGAGAGCAAAATGAGGAACGGTGTAACATAAGAGGACCCCCAGCAGGCTAGGCCTATAGCAGCTTAACTATGGGATGTTTCAGGATCACCTGAGCCATCCCTAACTATAAGCTTTATCAAAAAGGAAAGTTTTAAGCCTTAAAGTCTAGTCTTAAAGATAGAGAGGGTGTCTGCTTCCCGGACATTTACTGGCAGCTGGTTCTACACTACAGGGGCCTGATAACTGAAGGCTCTGCCTCCCATTCTACTTTTAGAAACTCTGGGAACCTCAAGTAAACCTGCAGTTTGGGAACGGAGTGCTCTGTTAGGAAAATATCTTATAATGAGATCTTTAAGATATGATGGAGCTCGGTCATTAAGAGGTTTATATGTAAGGAGAAGAATCTTAAATTCTATTCTGAATTTAGCAGGGAGCCAATGAAGAGAAGCTAAAACTGGAGAAATATGATCTCTCCTGTTAGTTCTCATCAAAACTCTGGCTGCAGCATTTTGGATCAACTGAAGGCTTTTCAGAGAATATGTGGGACAGCCCAATAATAAAGAATTACAGTAGTCCAATCTTGAAGTAACAAATGCATGAATTAGTTTTTCTGCATCACTCTGAGACAAGATGTTCCTGATTTTAACAATATTACGAAGGTGAAAGAAAGCAGTCCTAGAAACCTGTTTTATTTGTGCGTCAAATGATAAATTCTGTCAAAAAATAACTCCAAGGTTCCTCACTGTAGTAGCCTACTAGAAGCTAAGGAAATACCATAGTAACTATATAGCTATACAAAGATAACAACAATTTAGAAGCAGATAGTTCTGAGTCATCCAAGTGTTTATGTCTTTAAGACATGCTTGTAGTCTGACCAAGACCGTGGCAGATTCTTCATTTATAAGAACAAACTGAAATCTATCAGATAAATATGACTTAAACCAGGCTGAAGCAGTTCCTTTAATCCCAATAACATGTTGAAGTCTCTGTAACATAATGCTGTGATCGACCGTATCAGATGCAGCACTGAGATCCAACAGGACAAGCACAGACACGAGTCCGCTATCAGAGGCTAAGAGGAGATCATTGGTAACTTTCACCAGTGCTGTTTTTGTGCTATGATGCACTCTGAATCCTGACTGAAACTCTTCAAACAGACTATTTCTGTGTAAACGATCACAAAGTTGCAACTATTTTTTTTGAGAACTTTCGACAAAAAAGGAAGATTGGTCTCTGTTCTCTGTTCACCCTTTCATGGCCCTTTTCCCCCACAATGCTTCAGTTTCCTCTGTGATTTGCTTTACAGTGTTTAGGAAATTGCAAGAAAAATTTTGTTTGAAATCATTGTTCCAGTTATGCTATCTTTTTGGCCCATTTTGTTTTCATATGATTGGGGTTAATTGCACAAAAAATTTCTTGCAGTCTTCTTGATGGTCGATGGACTAAAAAGATTAACACTAACAGAATTGACTGAATTTGAGAAAGCAAATAGAACGACCTAAAGCATATTGAGGTTCAGTTCAAAGAAATTTTGAACACCCTGGAAGTAACAAGCTGCTGAGCTGCTAGGTCATGTGGATTTTTTAATTGTGTGCTATCAATAATAAAGTATCACTGTAAATTATTATTTTGAATAAGCTGGCCAACAGGCAATCATCAATCCATTTTCTATACCTGCTTAATCCAACTCAGGGTTGCAGTGGAGCTGGAGCCTGTCCCAGCTGCCATTGGCCGAGAAGCGGGGTACGTCCTGGACAGGTCGCCAGTCCATCACCACAATTCAGCTGAGGCATCAAAGAAGTTACAGTGTTGTCCAGTCTCGCCAGAATTGTGTAATGCCTGCATTTGTGCACTTGTCCAATGCATAGTCCATGGTTGTAAATTGGAAGATGGTAATCCATCTCTATCCGCAGCACTGACATCACAGATGGGAAATCATGAAGCATGAATTTGTCACAAAGGTCCACTGATTAGCATCATCTCCTTCTTCCTCTGTGTGAGTATTTATAGCTAAGTTAACACTGGCACGTATAAAGATGTATAAGAGCAATATGCTGAAATTCCAAGTTTAGGCCTGATTTATTGAGAACAGACAAAGCACAACATAGTAATGGTAGATTTTCTGAGACTCTATTGTGAAATGGCAATGTTTTGTGCAGGGGACCAAGGTTGATATTTCACATTCTGTGATGAGAACGCAAATGTACGGGTTTGGTATAATCTTGATTCCTTCTAACAGCTGTAACAGAACACTGTGATCTACTGTATTAAAGGAATCACTGAAATCTAAAGTAACTCAAACCAAGCAGTCCCCTTCCTCTGTAGTCAGCCGCAGTTCATAAGGAGTCTTGACAAGTGCAGTCTCTGTACTCTGAAAGCAGGAAATTGTTAAAAGAAATACAATCATTCTTCACGTAACAAATGAACTGTGTTGAAACTGTGCTGCATTGACTATAAAAGAATACCTCCTTAAGCTTCTTACAAGAGAGATGATATTTGGAGTGCAGGAGAAGTCCATGTGGGAGACAGAACTCTGTCAGACTAAATTTCTAACTGGTTGAAACTGCATAAAGAGGCAGAATCAACAGAAGGATCGGCATTGATTTGGGACCTCTTAAACCTGATCCCAATTGTAATCCTCAGCTAATGAGGTTGCTGTGCAGTAGCTTAGGAGGATGAGAAGTTGTCTGCCAGGTGAAAGATCAGCAGTTTGATTCCTTGCTATGCCAGACCACACGTTTACAGGTTCTAAGCCAAGACGCTGAACCCCATTTTGCCTCTGATGTGGAGAAAAAGCACTGTAAGACTACGAGGTGCTTTATGTTTGTGTATGAATGTGTATTAGTGGCTTGTAGTGTAGAAGCTGTTTGAATAGTCAACTAGATTAGAACAGTGCTATATTAATATAGTCAATTTACCATTACTTGGTTTTCCACTTATACCAGCTGTGTCAGTTTCTAATTCACTCTCATTTGAGTTTTCATCATCACTGTTTCTGGATTACTTTTAGTGCAAGAACAACTTTTATTACCGTTTTTGCTGCTGTTTCCGGACTTCTTTTGGATCCTCCAACAAACGCTGTTGCAAGCGCCAAAGAAAATCCATTTGTATTACCTGTGTCTCTCCCCTACAATAATAATTTGTTGCGACAGGGTTGTCCACAGCGATGTGGTGTGGAGAGAGGTAAAAGTAATTGATTATTGTTCGACCAGAACCAGAAAACACGTCACTGTAAGTAATCCTGTGAGATCTTCACCACAACATGAAAAGATAACCACTAACACACCAGACTTTTTTTTTTGCAAAGAACAATAACAATATTTTATTAACTTGAAACAATATCAGATGCAGCAAACAAGGATTTGTTTTTATCAATACAAAGTAGCAATATTCAAATAATTACATTCAGCCAAAAGAGCGACAAAAGTATTCAAGGAAAAGAAAGAGGAAAAAGAACGAGAAAGGATTGAGATTCAGAGTGCGTGTTTGATGCTGATGGTGATATGCATCCCAGTCAGGGTGTGGATGGGATGATACATTCATTTCGGGTCACTTTGTCCTCATACCCTGTTAGTTCAAGTGTGTCTGTCTCTGTTGGGGAGTTTTATGGCTTTGCTCTCTGAACTCTCTCAAGTCCTCTGTAATCTAGCGTCACTCTGTAGGTACCACAGCGTCGACCTAAACCCATGAAGATTGTGGGATGTTTTAAGTTAAGAATGATGTGGTCTGTCTTTCAGAATTCCAGACTACATTCAGTTCACACTTTCTTTGTTTCTGTCTGGGACGTGTCTGCTTGGTTTTGTTCTACTGATGGGAGCCGGTGGTGTGAGGAGTGCGGTCCTGAGCCCATGAGCTTTGTTCTGAAATGGTAAGTTGGTTTTACAGGGTTGACAAGGGCAACACCGCCAACTGAATATTCATACGCCCTCCTGCCTTGACACTGTCCAACAAATGTTTTGATGTATTTTTATAGCACTGGGTCCCCATGCAACTATAACACACACACACACATACACACACACACACACACACACAGTCAGAATCTGGAGCACTTCTCTCTGATAAGTATCCAATGTCAGCACTTGCCTGAAGCAACAAACTAAAATACGCTGCCCAGGGACACAAACACTGGTACAAGAGGGAACGTGTTTCAATCTAAAGACATCTGTCTGAATCAAAAGCAGGAGGCTTTTCTTCTATCATAGGGTGAAAAAATATCAATCACTTATCAATCAAAGAAAGAAACCCAAAACAAGAAGGCAATGAGTTTTCTGGGGTTTTCTCTAAAGCTGTCACCTGGAAACTAGTGATGGTGAGAAGGAGCAAGACAGACAGGTGGGGAAGTGCAAATGGACTGAAGGGGGGAGAAGTTAAAAAAAAAAGACAGACAGGAGAGATGTATACATCTTCCAATCATCAGCAAGTTAATAAAAGCTGGATAATTGGCCGTCAACAAAGGTAGCACTCAGAAGTCCCCTAAATTATGTAATAAACTGCCTGCAGGGAAGGATGGAGTGAGAGAGAGATTAAAAAAGTGGGAATGACAGACAGGAGGACAGGAGAGGAGGAGAGAGCAGGAAGTGAGGAATATGAGGAAGTATACAACAGCACCACCTCTGCGGAGGGCTCAGGATGCAGTCAGGGTAAATATCAATGAATAAAGTCACGGTCCTCAGATGTATGATAATAAAGACAAAACCCATTCATGTGGATGTGAGAGAAAAAATGAAAATGGGAGACACATCACAACAAGGTGCCTGCCTTTTCTGTCTCTCACTCACACACACATAAAAACACACGGGCCAGGGAGAGTATGAGGACACTGAGACAGACAGCCAGAGAAAAAGCATACACAGGAATGAACCGAGTGAGCTGATAAGTAGAGGAAAGTGGTGGCGGGGAACAATGGCACACTCGCGTCACGACGCCTGGACAAAAGCACAACCTCACCATACCTGCATCGACCACCTTTTAATTTCATCCAAAAAGACAAGGAGGCAAACCTGCACTCTGTAACCTCTCCTTACATCAGCAACGTACACAGGAACAGGTGCAGGGTGTTTGATACCTCCATCCAGCTCAGACTATCACTTTATTTGATATTCATAATCTTCTTAAGTGGTAGAGGGGAATAAAAACTAAGACCTGAGTGAAGCCATGTAAGATGTGATGATGCAATTTGAGAGGTCAAAGATGACATATGGGAGGCACAGCTTCAATGGTTCCCCCTGAGTTGTCACTGTCTATTCCAACTCTCTTTCCTGGGATTCCATGTCTTCATTAGTTTTAGGTGAAGAAGTCAACAAACTTAGCAATTTTCATCAATCTTTTTTCCAAGAATTTTTTTTTGCAATTTACTGTATTTAGTCGTTTCAAATCTCCAAAAGCAGCAAAAGCTCAGCCACAGTACACCAGACACTGTTTTAAAGGGAATCGCTGCATCTAATGGGTTTGACATCTTACACAGCCACACACACACAATCACGCACACAGTTTCACAAAATGTCACATACAAACTTGCCTCTTAAGGCTTTTCTAAATAAACAGCATAGTAGTGAAGACTGAATCTGTGCTTTGATTATTTGTAGAAAATAACTATGCACAAAATCACACACACACACACACACACACACATATGCTCACATATGCTCACATATGTGCAAGATGTCAGTGACAGAGGAGTGGTGTGTGCATGTGGGTGGGATGTATTGATGCTCTGGTGCAATGGGATTTCCTGAGTTGTATGAATGACAACTCCCTCAGGGAGTCCCTACAGCACTCCTTATGTCACCGTGGAGATGGAAAATTCTGTATGTGTCACATACATGTACCCGATTGAGAGGATCTTAGAAAAGGAGGGAAAATATGGAATAAAAGGAAAAGCTTTTCCAGAGTCAGTACAAGAGGAAAGGATGAACAGCATTCTGAAGAAAAAAAAACAAAAGTTCTTCATGAGGATCATGACAAATGGCAATAACAAACCGTATCACAGTATCCTCTTTTGAAATCGAAAATGAAAAACAAAACTCTTCTGTTCACATTTGTACTGTTACTTTTTCCTAGAAGACTATATCACACAGTGATAACAAAGAAAAGAATAGATCTACAGCCACGTTAGCTTCGTGCAAAAAACCACATACACTGGCACGCCGCATAGGCAAAGAGATAAAAGCAAGACAACGCATACAAAAATATAGAAAATCTCCAATGCAACTGATCTCTTCACAGGAAGAAACTTCTCTGCTTTTCAAACCAGTCACTTCTCACCACTGAACCACACACGTCACTTAAGGGTCGCTTCAGCGACATTCTGCTTGTGTTTCCTGTCATCACCGCTGATACTGCTGTGTGTTTTACTTAAGACAACCTAGTTAGTGGTGTCCTTCATGCAGGCATCCGCAGAACAGCCAGAAATATCCAGTCGTAGTTGATCATTATGTCAGGTGTCCATCATAATGATGTTTGGAATAACAGGAACAACATGTTTGAGTGATAGAAAACTAGTACAGTAAAAGCAGATCATTTCTGTCATCTCATTTGGGATAAAACCTTTTTTTTTTTTTTTTTTTTACTTTGTTGTTTTAAAATACATACTATGTTCTGTCACTCTGAAGACATTCCAGCATTTAATCATAATGGGTAGTGACAGTGTTAAATATTTTGGCATACTCAGCAAGCCATGCCTAAAAGGATGCTATTTAGTCTCTTGTAAAGGAGGGTGATGGGATGGGGGAGGTGAGAGCAGGTGCCTAGATGCAGTCATCCTGCTGCCCTGCCTTCCAAACCACCCTTCCGTCCCATGGGAGAAGGGGAGGAGATGGACAGGGCTAATACAGCACAGCTGAGATTACAAATCATGCTCTAGACCAGGTCAGCCCATCGATTTCAGCACTTGCAAAACACATGCAAAGATAAGTCAAAGTTTTGGACTCTTGTTTTGAAAATTGTGAGCGTCATACCCACGAGTCAGTGGTTGGACTGCTGTACCAAGTCCAGCACTCACTGTTTTCACACAGATGAAAAAGATTGTTTGGACGCCTTCAAAGCAAATAGAGTTGACACATACAATGGGGACAACGCAGTTACCAGGTGGAAAGAGGAGCTCAGATGCTGCAAGTAAGGCAAAGACAGATGATTTATACATCGGTCAAGAGAAGGGGGGGGGACAAACATCTTACTGAGAGGTTGAAATTTTTCAGATGCCATCACAGAGAGGGGGAGCTGTTGCAAAATATCAGAAAACCCCCAGGCTGGTGGAGGGATTAGACACTGAAGAGAGAAGACAAGAGTCATTAGATGTTAGGCTCCTCTGCCCTCTCATCCAGCTCCTCCTCTTCATCCTCTTCATCCAGGGAAACGACCCCAGAAGAAGCGACATCGGACACCCTCCTGCGTGAATCATAGTCAGGTGGGTATTCCACCCCGTTGCCCTCAGCATCCACCTGGCACACGGTGCTCTCATAGTCCTTGCAGGGGGTGTCACTGTCCTCACCCGGTGACAGGTACGTCTCAGAATAAGACATGGAGTAAGGAGAGTCCTGACCCCTGCAAGGCCTGCTGCCCCGTCCACCCCCACCCCGGCTGTGGAAGCCACAGTCTCCCCCACCAGGCACATTCTGCCCCACCCTCTGAAGTCGGGCCAGCAACTCCTCCCCTCCATGCAGCGCAGACAAGATCTTTGCTGCGAGCTCGGCAGCGTTGCTGTGGGAGTGGGTGCTGCGGTGACCGCCCAGGTCACGTAGCAGCGGGTGCTGCTCGTCAAGGCTGTACAGGCTGGAGCACAGGGTGTCCGGAGAGCCTGCTGTAGGGGAGGGCTCTCTGCTGCCACCTCCCTCTCCAACCCCTCCCCCACTCTCGGAACAGGGCCCCTGCAGACCCAGGTGTTGGCAAAGCTGGCTGTGGATCAGGTCCTTTAAGTAGGGTGGATAAGATGGCACATCTAGAGGGAATGATACAGACTGTGAGCATGAAGTTCTGAAGGAAGAAAACCAATAAGAGATGAAATATATTACAAAACCACAATGTTATCGGTTTGTGATCCTTCTGTGATGTTACAGCATGAAATACTAATACAAGCATTTCTGTTCATTTAAAGGCACCCTTTGGTGCCTCTGAGGATCGCCCTGTTTATGAGCAATATCACCGTTTTCTTTGTACCTTGAGGTTTACTATCAGATTTCATGGCAACGTAGATGACAGTAATTGATCATATACTTAATACAAATACTACTTCCAGACATTTTTACCACTTTTCAGGAAATGCATATATATATGACCTTTCAACTTTTTAGTGTGTAAATACGATGAAGTTTGTCTTTTATTGGTTCAAGTGAATTAACAAATTACAGGTTAAAGTCTTGGTTGCATATCAGAAACCTTTTATGGGAATAAAGTTTTTAATGTACAAAACTGTCAATACAGTTCTGAAATAAAAATAAAAATGCTTAAAAAACAATTGTTGTAAAAGAAACAGAATTTAACATTTAACGAAACACTTTTCTTTTTTTTTTTACCAAAAATGACTGTCAGAACGAGGTGTGTGAAGGAGGACCCGATTACATATATTCCAAATGAAACTGGATTTATTCAAATATCCAAACAAAAGGCACGGCTGAGCCAGAATACAAAAAACTTGATAAACCAAAACCTGACTATGACTGTGAAAACCTGAAAAAGACAACATGGACAAACCTGATACACATGAGTGACATGAGGATCTGGCAATGAACATGAAAAAAACCTGGAGACTAAATACTGAGGAGGGAGATTATTGAGCGAAGGCAGCTGAGGGGAAAAACACAGGTGACGTCAGTGAAGCTGATGGCAGGGCGAGAGTGACTGAGGAAAACATGGCAAAACTCGAGATTAGACAGAAACCTAAAACATGAAATTGTGACAATTTGTAAAGACTCATAATGATATTTTTGTTGTGTAATAAAAAGAGAGACCAAATGCAAATATTCTGTTTTCCCATTTTAGAATCTTAAAATTACACATTAAAACATAAACAGATACATTTCCTCTGTGAAATGTAAATGAAAAGAGGATCAGAAATGTTAAAAACACCAGTAGTAATTTATAAACATATATAATATGAAACAATCTGCAAACTGAAGCAGTATTTTTTTAAACAATAACTCATTAAGATGTATGTACCGAAACCATCAGTTTGATTATAATTTGATTGATTTTTTTTTGTGTGAATTCATCTTTAATTTTAGACAGAGGAGGTTAATTATGCATCCATAACCAAATACATTGCTGAAGGTCAAAGAAGTGGGTTTTACAGTATCACTGACTCAGCTCACATTTCATGAAGAGTTGATTACCAGAACATACAGGCCAGTACGTGTGAATCCACGGTTAAATATATGAAGACAGAGAAGCTAAGACATTTAGCTGAATGTTATTAGCTGCAGTACAGATTATTATTGGCTGAGCGTAATCAAGATGAAAGCTGTGGTACATGCACACCAGCACACTTGTGCCACTACTGTGGCCAAATACACTGTGTGTATGTATAACCCGCTCACACCCCATCCTCACAAAGACGTTGTCACTGCAGCAGAGAAAATGATATTAAACTTGCAGGAGGGATATCAAATTACACAGAGGAACAAAAAAAATGTCACGAGAGGATGAAAACTAGGGCACTGGGACAACGAAGGATACAGAGAAAGGGATGGGGAGAGAGAGATGGATGCGCAAGAGGGTGTGTAGAGGGGTAGGAATCAATACATGTGATTTGGCTGTTGTGTGTGTGTGTGTGTGTGTGTGTGTGTGTGTTTACCTGTGCTCTGTGTGGTGGGTTCATTGGCAGGCACAAAGTCTTCATCATATGAGTCATCGTTTGACTCGTCACCATCCACTGAGGACCAGGCCCTCAGCTTAGCCTCTGCGATGGCAAACTGCTCTGCTACACCTGCAAACGCACACATACGCACATGAGCTCCACATGCACACAAGAAATTAGACGGTTGGCATGGTAACAAGAAAGCACTGGGCAGCACTGTGCCTCTGCACCATGCAGCTGTTTTCTGATTGACAGGTCTGTGTGAGGAACAGCACAGCATAGCATTGGGGTGGACACAGACAGCATTCCAAATACAAACAATGCTCTTCAGCCGTCATTTGGCTGGTGCGTTTAAGATGGATGACACTCTGTGTTTGATGGCATTGATATGCAGGTTGAATTCCTGCCAGCACAGAGGAGCTTGAAGACGCACAAAGAAGAAGTGCAGGTTTAATCTGTGTGTCTCTCAAAAGGCCAGGAGAAATCTACCTTTGTGAGGTAAGCAGTAGAGTTTTCTCAAATTGGAATGAATCCAAGAATCACTTCATGAGGGGCCAAGGACAGATACCAATGGGTAGGGTGTGCATTTTCTTGGTATCTTAACATATCTACAAAGCAAAGGGAAGGTTGGAATATATTTAATGTGGAAAAAATGAACACACACACACTTAACTGATAGAAACATACTAAAATGGCAATTTTATTAATGATTGCATTTCTGAATTGATTTATCAGTTATCTTCAAGGCCATTCGAGCAGCAACATGTACATTAAACTAAAAGTTATGCACACTGTGAAGCCTGTGGGTTGGCAAAATAAATAAAGACACATGTCTTCTCAATCACCATCTTTAGGTGAACACAAACACAGCTCCAGAGAGAGCATCAAGCAGCCAGACTTCTCATTTTAGTTGCAACAGAACTGATTTCAACCTATCATGGCTGACCTAATTTTCCACATTTCGGCTATTTAAAAGCAGCCGCAATCAAAGGAAAGGAAGTTTCCTGATAACCCTTCCCCAACTGAAAGCCTTGTTTTGAAAGCAAAAAACAATTATTCCAGACACATGTTCATGTCAAACACACGGTTGAAGCACAAAAATAGGATGTGTGTATCCTATGTTTTTGTACATGGACTGTAGTTATATAGCTATTTTCTAGTTAACCACTTATAACACTTTTGTGGCTCAGTGGTTAGAGTCGGTTGTCCAATAACCGGAGGGTTGGCAGGTTCGATTCCCACTCTCGCCACTCAAAAAATTGGTGGACAGCTGGAGGGGTGTCCGTCCACCTCCTTGTCACAGCCGAGGTGTCCTTGAGCAAGGCACCCTACCCCCAAGTTATCAGGCCCCTCTCTTGTGGAATAAGCTGCCAGTAAATGTCTGGGAAGCAGACACCCTTTCCACTTTTAAGACCAGGCTTAAAACTTTCCTTTCTGATAAAGCTTATAGTTAGGGATGGCTCAGGTGATCCTGAAACATCCCATAGTTAAGCTGCTATAGGCCTAGACTGCTGGGGGAGCTCATCTGTCACACCTTTCCTCACTTTACTCTCTTTTTCCCCTGTTTAATTTCTCAAATGATATTATGTACATGTGACATTATTGTGGTCATTAACTTGTGTTTCCCTGTTACAGTCCCCCCCCCCCCTTTCTGTCTTCTCAAACCCCAGCTGGTCGAGGCGGATGGCCACCCTTCCTGAGTGTGGTTCTGCCAGAGGTTTCTTCCTGTTAATAGGGAGTCGTTCCTTTCCACAGTCGCCTCTGTCACACTGCGGTGAGGTCAAGTGGGTTTTTTGTCATGCCTCGTCATTTCCTGTTTTATTTTGAAAGATTAACTTCCCTCTCGTTTCTGGTCACTTGCCCTTCCTCTTGTGTTCCCGTCTGATTGTCGCATGAGTGATTCCACCTGTTCCCCGTTAACCCTGTGTGTATAAGAGTTGAAGTCTCCCCTTGTCTTGTGCCAGTGTGTCGTTATCGTTGTTGCCAACATACCTCACTCTTGCTTTCTAATACCAAGTCCATGTTCTATGCCACGTTTCGGATCTCGCTAAGAGAGTTTTTGTTTTGGATAACTTTTGTATTTATAGCCTTGTTAAAAAACAGATTAAGTTTGATAGCATTTTTGCGTTTTCCTCCGAGTGGAGTGATTTTTCGTTTCTTAGGAAATTTTCATATCTTAGTGCCTCCTAATTTTACAGGAGAGGGTTTTTGTTTTTCCTCCGTAGCAGGAGCGATTATTAGTTTAAAATATAAAGTTTCGAAGCCTTTGTTTTTCCTCCTCAGTGGAGTGATTATTATATCTATAACTTTTCATAGATATCTAAGATCTCCCAAAATGAGAGAAGTATATAATATTATTGATAACTTATATATAGCCCTTTCTGTTCTCTCTTGGAGAGTTTTGGACAACCGTGTTCCTCCTGAAATAAAAACCTTGGATTTACAACACCTGCTCCTGTGTCCTGCAAATTCTCTGGTTCTGACAGTACACACTGGCCAGAATGGACGCAGCAGGTTCCGAGTTTTTGAGCGCAGCTCTCGCTTCGCAGGGAGATCGTCTCTCCCAACAGGATGAACAGATGGCAACCCTCGGCCAAGGGCTCGAAAACCTCGCCCGGAGCCAGAGGGACTTCCAGGACAGCGTCTCGGATTACATGGGGAAACTCACGGACCAGATGCAGCGACTTCTGGGGCGCTTTGATCAGAGCACCACTGCATCTACCTCTCTGGATCCCGCGCCTCAACCCGCTCCGACCCACTCCGTCGTTGGAACCCGACTAGCCTCTCCGGAGCGCTTTTCAGGAGAGGTTGGTCAGAGCAGATCGTTTATTATTGATTGCGAGATGCACTTTGAATTAAACCCCCACCAGTTCTCCACAGACAGAGCCAAGATCGCCTACATGGTTACCCATCTGTCTGGAAGAGCGAGAGAGTGGGCCAGGGCCGAGTGGGAGAAAGGCTCATCACTCTGCACCTCCCTTCGGTGCTTCAAAGAGGGGCTGCGCAGAGTCTTTGATCCGGTCTCTTCGGGGCGTCAGAAGGCAAGAGAGCTGAGCGGACTTAAACAGGGCCGAGAATCAGTGTGCGATTTCGCCATTCGCTTCCGGACCCTTGCAGTGGAGAGTGGATGGAATGACAGGGCCCTTTACGACGTCTTTCTGAAGGGGCTGGCCGCCCCCATTCAGGAGCTGCTACTCCCTCTGGACCTTCCTGCTGACCTGGACTCTCTCATCGCACTCGCTGTCCGGACGGACAACCGACTCCGGGAGTACAAGACGCAGCGGGGAGGGCACCACCTGTCAGGGGGACATCCTCCCCCCCCTTATTCATCTCCACGTACAGCCATCCGCAGAACCCCGTCGCCTCATCTTTCTCATGCTTCCTCTCCTGCTGGAGGAGAGGAACCCATGCAACTAGACAGAGCCCAACTCACGCAGGCAGAGAGACAACGCCGCTTCAGGGAGAGACGGTGTTTCTATTGTGGAGAAACCGGACATCACGTCTCCTCATGCCCGGTGAGACCCCCTCAGGTGAAAACAAACCACGACAATTCAAGTTCCACGCCACGCAAAAGATTTTACACCCAGGTAAAACACAAAAACACCATCTTAGACCTGGAGGCTCTTATTGACTCAGGGGCTGACGAAAGTCTCATGAGCCGCTTTCGGACAGACCGTTCTAAGAAAGTAGTTATCAGAACTACCCTCCTCGAATTTCGTTCTGATAACTATCCTTCCCCAGCGGAACTGTTTCAGTCTGCATTCGCACATGAGTCGGGACCTGATAGGGACTAACGCTAGGCGTCCACCATTCCGGCACGTCAAGCCGTATCCAACGCATTCAATTCATTTTCAATGAAATCCGGCCGATCGTTGTCGCCGTGCTCGCAAAGCATGCTGGGATTCCGGCACGGCGAGCGGGGGACTTGCGGCACGTCAAAACGTTGGGCTCGCTCGAAGTTTATGCAAATTTGCCACGGCAGACGGAGTGCGTTATCCAATGACTGTGGATCATGTGATCCCCTGTGTCGGCTCAGCAGCTCTCTTCGCTCGCAGATCCACAGCCATGGTGAAATACGAAATAATTTTCCATTGCTGACGATTTATACACATTAATTTCCCTCCAAAACTCAAATTTTTAGAGGGAGAAACTTCGGTTGGTTAAAATCACAAGTTATTTACTTTTCCCCCGGAGCCCGTATGTTCTATACAACTTCGTATACAGGCCCCTCTGTACACGCCCACTGCAGCAGCAACACGGCGAGACTAGGCATCCAATCCGGCGAGTTACGTTGACGTGCCGGAATAGTGGACGCCTAGCCTGATGCGCCGCGCGCAGCCGTCTGCTTCAGTGACGTGTTAGCCGTTAGGCTAGGCGTCCACTATTCCGGCACATCAACGTAACTCGCCGGATTGGATGCCTAGTTGTCGCCATGTTGCTACTACAGTGGGTGTGTGGGGCGTGTAGAATGGCTCCGGGGGAAAGTAAATAACTTGTGATTTTAACCAACCGAAGTTTCTCCCTCTAAAAATTTGAGTTTTGGAGGGAAATTAATGTGTATAAATCGTTAGCAATGGAACATTATTTCATATTGTACCATGGATCCGGATCTGCGAGCGAGGAGAGCTGCTGTGCTGCTGCTGCTGCTGCGACACAGGAGAACACATGATCTACTGTCATTGGATAACGCACTCCGTCTGCCGTGGCAAATTTGCATAAAGTCCGGCCGAGCCCAACTTTTTGACGTGCCGCAGGTCCGCCACTCGCCGTGCCGGAATCCCAGCATGCTTTGCGAGCACGGCGACAACGATCGGCCGGATTTCATTGAAAATGAATTGAATGCGTTGGATACGGCTTGACGTGCCGGAATAGTGGACGCCTACCGTTAGCCGTTTAGCGCTACATTCAAACACAAAACAAAACGGTAAAAGTAATGAGAGTAGAAAAAACACCACCAAGAAGCTAATATGGAGAGTGGGGAGGCCACTGTGTTTATGGTCTGCATGATGGTGATATTAATCATGGACAATCACATCAGGCGTCTAATATCGAGGCTGGAAAAGCTCACAGAGAGAGTCAGTAGACGATACTTTTTCATTTCATGAAGGAAGAAAGGAGAGCAGAGCGCTGCAGACAAATGAGACCAGTGTAAGTTTAACTTATTAAACACCCGCCGGTTGTGTCCGTGTATGAGTAAACATTTCAGCCGTGATAGCATGACATGGGGCGTAGCTACCGACCACCACACACCTCCGTCAGATCGTTCTATAGAACCATGAAAAGACCCGACCTCGGAGAAGGAGCTAAATAGTTATAGGAACTAAGGGAGAAAGCCCCGAGTTCCTGTATGTCCGAACACGGGAGAAAACGGCCCCGCGGATTAAAAGGTTATTAGAACTGCCAAAGGTTCCTACAGTCCGAAAGCGGCTATGGTCTGGGAAATAGCCAAAAAACTGGGGCTAAAAACCGAGGCTCTACCACAACCGATTAAAGCCAGCGCTTTGAATGGCAGCTTGCTTTTTTCCATCACCCACGTGACAGAACCCACAACCCTGGTCACAGAGGGACACATTGATAAAATAACCTTTTTCCTGTTCCATTCACCCACTCACACCCTGGTTTTGGGACATCCATGGCTCATAAAACACATGTCCTCACATTGACTGGCCTACGGGCAAGATTCTGGGGTGGGGAAGAGACTGTGAGGGCAGGTGCCTGCAGACCAAGGCTGGCAGACCAGTTCAAGTCATGTTAAATACTGTTTCTGCTCCTATCACAGAGTTCCAGTCACCAGACCTGACGTCGGTTCCCACCTGCTATCACCATCTAAAGGACGTTTTTAATAAAGACAAGGCCATGTCTCTTCCCCCGCACCGCCCATACGACTGTGCCATCAACCTCATTCCAGGAGCCACCATTCCCAAGGGCCGCTTATATTCTCTGTCAAGACCCGAACAACTAGCCATGAAGGACTACATCCAGACATCATTAAAGGCGGGTCTCATCCGTCCTTCCTCACCACCTGCCGGAGCAGGGTTCTTTTTTGTGGACAAAAAAGATGGATCACTAAGACCCTGCATAGACTACAGTCCCCTTAACGACATCACAGTAAAAAACCGCTACCTGCTTCCCTTGATGTCCACTGTGTTTGACCAGCTTCAACAGGCTGCCATATTCACCAAGTTGGACTTACGCAATGCATACCACCTTGTTCGCATTAGAGAGGGGGACAAATGGAAGACCGGCTTTAACACCCCTAGTGGCCATTACGAGTATCTCGTCATGCCTTTCGGACTTACTAATGCTCCTGCTGTGTTCCAAGCTATGATCAATGATGTTCTTAGAGATTTTCTGGACTTTTTCGTATATGTGTATCTTGATGATATTTTAATTTACTCACCTGATTTAAGTACTCATAAGCACCATGTGAATCAAGTACTCCAACGTCTACTAGAAAATCACCTGTATGTCAAAGCAGAAAAAAGCGAGTTTCATGTTAACACCACTTCCTTCCAAGGTTTTATTATAGCTCCCGGCAAAGTCCAGATGGACCCAGCTAAGACCAGCGCGGTGGCCGAGTGGCCAACACCAGACAGCCGTAAGAGGGTCCAACAATTCCTGGGCTTTGCAAACTTTTATAGACGCTTCATTAGAGGTTTCAGCACCATCACTGCTCCTCTTCACGCCCTCACCTCACCACAGGTTCGGTTTCACTGGGGGCCGAAGGAAGAAGAGGCGTTCCAGCGACTCAAACGCCTTTTTACCTCTGCACCCATTCTCTCCTTGCCGGACCCCCAGCGCCAGTTCGTCGTAGAAGTCGACGCGTCCAGTGAGGGCATCGGGGATGTTCTCTCCCAGCGGTCCGAGACAGATGGCAAAATGCACCCGTGCGCCTTCCTTTCACGACGGCTGAGCCCAGCGGAGAGGAATTATGACGTAGGTAACCGGGAGCTGCTGGCGGTCAAGGTCGCCTTGGAGGAGTGGAGACACTGGCTGGAGGGGGCACTTCAACCGTTTATTGTCTGGACCGACCACAAGAACTTAGAATACATAAGGAAAGCCAAACGGCTCAATTCACGCCAGGCCAGGTAGACTTTATTCTTTAATCGTTTCTGCTTCATGTTGTCTTACAGGCCAGGGTCCCGGAATGTCAAGCCTGACGCCCTGTCCCGCATCTACGACCCTGCGCCTGCTGCCAAGGAACCTGAACCCATCCTCCCACTAAACTGTGTGGTTGGAGCGGTTACCTGGCAAATAGAAAAGGAGGTGAAGCAAGCAAACGGTGAGACCCCTCCACCTAGTGGTTGCCCAGATAATTGTCTTTTTGTCCCGGTTAATCTGCGCCCACAGGTGATCCATTGGGCCCACACCTCGCTGCTCACCTGCCATCCGGGAGTACGGAGAACCATGTTCGCCATCTCCCAGCGGTTCTGGTGGCCATCCATGGAGCCGGAGGTTCGGGAGTACATTGAGGCTTGCTCGGTCAGCGCCCGTAACAAAACATCCTCCGGGTCACGCAGGGGGCTGCTGCACCCGCTGCCGATTCCCTCCAGACCGTGGTCTAATATCTCGATGGACTTCGTCACGGGGCTCCCGGTCTCAGCAGGTAACACCACGGTTCTGACCGTGGTGGATCGGTTTTCGAAAATGACTCACTTCATTGCTCTGCCTAAATTACCCTCTGCCAAAGAAACAGCTAGCATTATGATGCAACATGTTTTTAGAATCCATGGTTTCCCCAAAGATATCGTTTCTGACCGGGGGCCCCAGTTCATCTCCCGGTTCTGGAGTTAGTTCTGCCGGCTCATTGGTGCTTCTGTCAGAGATTGGACTGAAGACAAGTTTCGGTGCAATCTGTTGGTTTCCTTAGCTCGGAAATTGTTTTTGAATTGGCTCTGTATGAATGAATTGGATTATTTATAAATAATTATGATTACAATTAATTGAATTCCAATTGGCTTGAATTGGACTTTATTTTCTAAGTGCCTTGAGATGACATTTGTTGTATTTGGCGCTATATAAATAAAATTGAATTGAATTGAATTGAATGTGTGACCATGTGCATGTGTCAACAGGTGCCAACCTGGATGGGTTAAAAGCAGAGGAAAAATTTCATGTGTATGCGTGCACAAATAAATCTGATCTTAATATGCACTCATACTCTATATAATTTTACAGGCAACGCAGTGGTATTCCTCTATCACATACATTTACACACTGATGGACGGATGCATCAGAGGCAACCTGAGGTTCAGGACACTTCACCATATGGTCAGGGAAAGCCAGAAATCGAACCGCTGCCGTCTGCTCTTCTTCCTGAGCTACAGCCATGTGTGTGCCTGTGCGCGTGTGCACATGCCTGCATGCAAAAGGGGGTGTTTGTATGAGGTGACTCAGCAAGAGCTATAAGGTCAAAGTGACCAATCCTCTTCTAACAACAGCAGCTCGCCAATCAGTGTCATTTCCTTTATACCTCTCTGCTCCCCCCCATTCTCCACTCCGTCATCCATCTGCTATGTATTCCTCTGTGTTCTCTTTAATGACATGCCTCTCTTCCCACTGTCTCTCTCAACAAAATTCTCTATTGACTCACCTGACTCTCCTCATTCCTGCTGTTCTCTTTTTTTTCAACCAGCAATCTTAGAGCTCTGTCCCTGTCTTTTCATTCCGATTCCCCTCTCCTCGTTTTCTTTCTCTTTATGTCTCCGTCTCTCTCAGTGGTCAATGCTCAGTATTCATATGTTGTCTCCCACAGAGGGAGAGATCGATGCTCTCATTCATCTTCCATTGTAGCTGGGTCCTGGCACAGCCTCCCTCAGAGAGAATTGTGCTGGCTGCTTTTCACTTCTCCTCTGAGAAGTCTTTTTTTCATTCTTTCAACAGAGGAAGAAAGAGAGCATTCACCTGCTGCAAACAAACTCTGTAATGCCACTGACCCACACACAGCACTACACAAAGAGTGCACATCAACAGATTCACACACGTACACATCTTCGTTTCTCTGTCGACCAAGCATGATGCCACAGCATGTAGGAGGAAGCCTACTTTAAAGGCATTTTTAATGCTATTTTGTTAAATACAAACTAACAGATTGCAACTCCGGGGTTGACTCCCTGCTTGTGTGTGGATATTGACACAATAAAGCAGATAAGGGAGAGATGGGGTTCATAGAAATGTAATGTAACGGGAGAATCATTGTGATTCCAGAGAGGGTAGTCCGATGATACACATCCCAAGACTTATCCAGCCAGGTGGTTATACTGAAGCAAGCCTGCTGACGAGGTTCATTGGGACAATGGGACGTGCCGGCTCTGTTCACCCCATACCTGAGGAGCTGCGTCAGAAATACCAAGACTGCCGAGCCATAGCTAGGATAAAGGCTAAATGGCGAACAGGACGGTGGAGGTATAAGCCTGCAGTTTCCTCCGTGATTATGGGGAATGTGAACTCTATGTCAAACAAGATCGACGAGCTGGCCGCCCTGGTAAGAAATGATAGGGCCTACGGGGAGTGCAGCCTGTTGTATTTCAATGAAGCATGGCTGACCGGCAACGTACTGGATGCTAATGCGGAGCTGCCCAGATTCCATCTGGTCAGACCGGATCGGGACTGTAAACAAAGCGGCAAGAGGAAAGGAGGGGGACTGGCACTGTATGTGAACATCAGATGATGCAACCCGGGCCATGTGACTGTGAAGGAGATGTTCTGCTCTCAGGACACTGAACTGCTAGCAGTGAGTCTCAGGCCATATTACATGCCGCGGAAGTTCTCTCATCAGCATAGTTGTTTACGTTCCTCCGCGAGCTCATGCGGACACGGCGTGTGACGTCATTCACACCGTCGTGTCGAGGCTGCAAACCCAGCACCCTGAGGCCTTGATTCTTGTCTCTGGAGACTTCAACCACTTTACACTTGACAATACACTTCAGGATTTCCACCAGTTTGTTGAATGCCCCACCAGAACAGGACAATTGACCTCCTATATGCCAACTCTAAGGAGGCCTACTCAGCCTTGGCAGCAGATCGACAACATGAGCCTGCATCAGCGGACGGTGCCCTCCATGTGGAAGACATCTTGTCTGGTTCCAATCCCCAAGAAGCCACACCCGAGCCAGCCAGAGGACTTCAGACCGGTGGCCCTGATGTCACACGTCATTCTGTACCTGCTGCACAAGGCTCAGTCTCACCTGGACAGGGGTAGTGGCGCTGTGAGGATCATGTTCTTTGACTTCAGCAGCGGCTTCAACACCATCCAGCCCATCCTACTGAGAGACAAGCTGAGCGGCATGGGAGTGGACGTGCACCTGGTCTCCTGGATTGTGGATTTTCTCACAGAGAGACCACAGTTTGTGAAGCTGGGCAGCTGCATTTCGGACACCATGTTCTGCAGCACAGGGGCGCCGCAAGGGACAGTGCTCTCCCCTGTCTTGTTCACACTCTATACATCCGACTTCCAGCATGAGTCAGAGGTCTGCCAAATGCAGAAATACTCTGACGACACTGCAATTTTTGGATGCAATGCAGATGGACAAGAGACGGAGTACAGGGGCCTAGTGGAAGACTTTGTGGGATGGTGCAGGTCTAACCATCTGCAACTTAACACCTCCAAGACCAAGGAGATGTGGTGGACTTCAGGAGGAAGAGACCCCATCTCCAGCCCATTTCCATTGAGGGCTCTGACGTGGAGGTGGTCAGGACCTGGGACTGCAGCTGGATGACAAATTGGACTGGACTGTTAACACAGACAGCAACCACTGTAAAGGACAGAGTCATCTTTATTTCCTGAGAAGACTGGGGTCCTTTAAAATCTGTAAAAAAAAAACTGCGGCTGATATTTTACCAGTCTGTTGTGTCTTTTATGCTGTGGCTTATTGGAGGGGCAGTATTAACAGGAGGGACGCTGGAAGTTTGGACAGACTGGTGAGGAGGACTGGATCTGTGGTGGGCACAGAGCTGGACTCTCTGTGTCAGTGGCAGAGAGACAGACCCTGGAGAAGACTCTGTCCATCCTGGACAACACACAACACCCACTACACCAAACTCTGATGAGACAGAGGAGCATGTTTCGCAGCAGGCTGCTGTCCCTGAGCTACTCCACAAACAGAAAACTCTCAAAAACTATTTTGTCCCCCTGGTCATGAGACTGTATAACTCTTCACTGGGTGGCCAGAGAGGATCATGATTAAACCCATTTTCACATACTGTTTGCACATGAGTACATTGCACATTTTCATATATATTTCTTTATACTTACTGTATATCCTATCTTATATTGGTACAAATTGAGTTTTTGTTTGTTGTTTTGTTTGCTGCCTTCGGGTATCTATCTATCTATCTATCTATCTATCTATCTATCTATCCACTTGCTCAGCCATCACATCCTGGTTTCTTTGGAGCCAAAAATGACTTTATTTGGAGAATACGTTGTAGGTAGGGGAAGTCTGATTCTTTATCAATCAAAATGTGAAATCATTTTCAGAAAGACCACCAGAACACAAATCAGAAGAGCTGAATCTATTTAATGAGATCTTAGAGATGCGTTTTAAAAATATTATTATTCACTAAGTATTTCAAGAGCAAAGTTTTTTTTATTGGAATTTTTTGGAGCCAGCACCAAACAGATTTCCCTGGTATCGCACTTTAACGCACTTCCACGTTAGCTTCATGCCCAGCAGTGGATGAGTTTGTCTGTACTTTTAGATAAGTAAAAGGTGAAGTTTTAAAGGCTCTGATAGAGATTGAAGAGAAGGATTTCATACACAGGATTCCAAAGATATTGGAGCTTTTTCTTTTCACTCTCTCACATTTTTTTTTCCATATTACTTGACTCAAGCCATCAAAGAAGTTGGTGTTATGACACAATCCACATGTGTGGTCAGTTGCTGAGCTTTTTAAGCAATACTGAACTGTACATTAAATGAGAGGATCTGCGTTGACACAGTGGGTGCTCATTCATAATCCAGAGTGATACGCACCATGTGATGGTGATTGAAATAAATAAATAAATCAATGTGCAATCACTGACACACACTTGTCTGATTCATGCTCTGTAGGGAATCTCCTCTGGAATCACTTTGTTCCCAAGAGGACAAAATTTCTACCTCCCAGATTTACATGTCCCCAAAAGTTGGTGTGATCTTCATCCCTACCATGTTCAAAGAATGCATGCGTGGGTGCACGTGAGAGACACGTGCACCCACTGCTTTACTAATGTATAGCATAAGTGTCTTATAGTGTGTGTGTGTGTGTGTGTGTGTGTGTGTGTGTAGGTGTTTGCGTGTTCTAGTCCAACTGGCTTGCATTCACACAAAACACACCAAACGCTCTCTTCACACATGCAGACGAGCTTGCTTTATGCACCACCACATGCACTGACAATCACACATTGTGTCTAGTCAACTGAAGCAACAGCTTTACCAGGCTGCAAGGAGAAAGCTGACAACAAGAAATGGAGTCAGCACAACTGGCAGCTCCCTGATGAAGTGGTCACACACTAATGATGTGAGCTGAAGAGAGAGCACTCAGCGTTTTCATATCAACATACCGGTAAATGGACTGTACTTATATAGTGCTTTTCTAGTTGGCCACTGAAAACACTTTTGAGCTACATGCCACATTCACCCATTCACTCACACACTCATACAGCAGTCTTAGTCTATAAAATGTAACAGGCTACATGGTGCTTTCTTCTCTATCACACAAATCCACACACTGATGGGTACATGGGTGTCTTGCGCAAGGACACTTAAACATGTGGCCCAGGGAAGCTGGAAATCAATTTACAGCTTTTACTGTGCACAGGCACTGGGTGCCCAGGTTCTAACTCCTATCCATAACTGTCTGAAGGGCTGAAAGAAACACTTTCGTTAAATTCAAATATAGTTTACTAAAAACATTTTCTGTGTTTAGCTCTTTTCTTTAAAGTGCACATAAAGCCATAAAATCTCATGACAGGGGTATGAGTGGAAAAGAGAGCGCCTGTAAACAGCTATATATTAAAGAGGAGAGAAATAGGAAAGCAGAATAGAGGAGGCACAGAGGAAAATCGCTCAGTCACAGTGGAACTAGCCAGGGGCAAAACCTTACTGTGCAAATTAACCTTGGGAGTCTGCATTGCAGGGACTGGGCAAATGAGTGAATGGATGGAGAGTATGAGGCAGGAACAGAGAGAAAAAGAAAGAAAAAGAGGTATAAAAGAGAAGAACATTAAGCAAAGGGACAGTGAGGGAGGCGGGGGTGATGAACAGAAGGGGCAGGAGTGAATAAAAGAAAAGCCAAAGGTGAGGTGAGGCAGCACTAAACAGAGGACACAAAGGAGTGCTCTCTGAAAGGAACAAACCTTCGGGTCTTTGGAGGAGGAGAGTTCAGGCCAGTACACAAAAACAAACCATCTCTGTCCATATGTCTTCACCTTCAGTGAGGCCATGCAACCATTTGGACTGTACTTGATTTGGCTTTGCAAAGGAAAAGCTCAGCTGAACCTTTTTGGAGGGTGTGGGTGAGCTTTGAAGCTGCTGGGTGATTTATGATTGCTTCCTGGTAAAAGGGACAGTCCCTTTTTTTCACGTTGTCCCAGTCAGCTTATTTCTTATAAGGCATAATATGTGGGTTATTGTCTTCGGGGGCTTTGGAAGCGTTCTGTAAAGTGAAAGAAAATAACCTTGATGATGTTAAAATGTTTAATTTAGGGTTCGAGTTGGGATCAGATTATGGAATCTTCATCCAGATGTGGATAGGTGACATCAATCTGATCCCAACTCGAACCCTAAATTAATGTTGTCACTGATTATAAAAGGTCTGTGTTATCATGGAAGTTCAAACTTACAGCCAAAATGCTGTTGCAGGATTAATAATTGGTTATCCATCATTTAAATCATTAGTTTCCCACAGCTCCTGTTTATATATACTTTTTTTAA
This sequence comes from Odontesthes bonariensis, assembly GCF_027942865.1. NCBI lineage: Eukaryota > Metazoa > Chordata > Actinopteri > Atheriniformes > Atherinopsidae > Odontesthes > Odontesthes bonariensis. The sequence goes on from NC_134514.1 coordinate 34,410,255, forward strand.
CTCCAGACATATTTTGATTTTTTTTTAGTTTGTTCAGATGAAGGTGGAGCTTGCCACCATGACACACATCCTGCTACAGCAGGGATGTCCAAAGTCGGTCCTGGAGGGCCGCTGTCCTGCAGGTTTTAGATGTTCCCCTGCTTCAACACACCTGATTCAGATTAAATGGAGCTCTTCAAAAGATTGTGAAGTTCTGCACAAGCCTGCTAATGATGCATTGATCTGAATCAGGTGTGTTGAAGCAGGGAAAAACCTAAAACCTGCAGGACAGTGGCCGTCGAGGACCGGATGTGGACATCCCTGTGCTACAGAGTGAGTAATCTACAAGCTCAGTATATCCTTCATTCTGAGACATTTTAGTGTAGAAACAGAGAAACCTTCTTATGAGTGAGGTGAACGTGCCGAAGTGGAAGTTGTGTTTGTAACAGCAGAGGAGGAAACTGTGTGCAGCAGACACTCTCTGATGCTTTCCAGAGGAGCGATGAACTTCAGCAGAGTGCAGAAAGGCTAAATGGAAACAGAAATGTTTCTTTAATTCGTCATCATGAGCAATCGACCACCTTTTGTGGAAAATCTGGATTTCACAGGCTGTTGGAAACCTTACAGCAAGGTTAGATATTATTCACTATTCAGGAAACAGGCAGCCTGCTGGATCTGAACTACCTTGACTGAAAGTGTTATTACAGCTAGCCTCTTTAAATACCATTAAAAGATGTTAAAAGACGTTTAAAAAGATATCAAATCCATATTTATTTTGTAACTTTCCTGATTTAAAACTGTAGAGCTGCATGCAGAGCAACAACTTACGGTGGCCGACACGTGCAAACGCGCTGCAAACGGCGAAACAAATCCAACAGTAAAATGCTGCAAGAGAAAAATGCGGCAATCACAAAAACGACCGGAGCACACGCGCTGCAAACATCAAAAGACATGCAAGACAGAAACGCTGCAAACATCAAAACACATGCAAGACAGAAACGCTGCAAACTTCAAAACACATGCAAGAAAAAAATGCGCTGCAAACTTCAAAACACATGCAAGACAGAAACGCTGCAAACATTAAAACACAACGAAAGTTCGCCAGGCCACTAGGCGGTCTCGACCTGTGGGATAGGGGATATCTATGGGAGATCTACCATATTAATGAAAGAGAAGAAAGTCAAAAGGTAGTTGTCATTTATGTCTTTTTTAAACACTTGGCCGTAATCTTTTACCTTATAATAGTGACATAACTCCGCTGCTCTTCTATAATAAAGTAAAAGATTTTGGCCAAGTGTTTAAAAAAGACGTAAATGACAACGTACCTTTTGACTTTCTTCTCTTTCATTAATATGGTAGTTCTCCCATTGTGGTCCCACAGGTCGAGACCCCCTAGTGGCCTGGCGAACTTCCGTTGTGTTTTGAAGTTTGCAGCGCATTTTTTTCTTGCATGTGTTTTGATGTTTGCAGCATTTTTTTCTTGCATGTGTTTTGAAGTTTGCAGCGTTTCTCTCTTGCATGTGTTTTGGGGTTTGCAGCGCGTGTGCTCCGGTCGTTTTTGTGATTGCCGCATTTTTTTCTTGCAGCATTTTATTGTTGGATTTGTTTCGCCGTTTGCAGCGCGTTTGCACGTGTCGGCCACCGTAACAACTGCTATCGAATCAGTGAATAGAGAAATATTGCTCATAACAATACAGTGATGAGCATCATTAAAGGTGAAGAGCAGCGAGGGGGAGTGCCGTTCATGCGACTTAAGTGATTTTCAGCTTCATCCATGACACAACAAAAGCAACATGACAAAAAAAAAAAACACATCAATATATAAAAGATTTTCCAAAATGCACAAATCACATTTTCAGAGGAAGACGTGTCTTAGGAGACTTCCATCTTACTTTACGCCCTGGTGGAGTCAGAGTGAGAGGCTGCTCTCACTCATAGGGGTGTAAAATGTGACTTTTAGGGCTTTTTGATGCAAGTAGGAAGCAATGTTTACCGGTAGAATGCTGCAAAAAAGGGGTGCATTTTTACAATTTTGAGTGATACACAGTTTAAATGTATCTAAATGAACTACATTCGTGTATCAGAATTGGATCGGAACCCAAAAAATGGACCGGTGTGTGTCTAATTCAGTTAGTCATCTTAGCTTGAGCTGAAATTTTGCATTACAAACAAATATTGTTAAGTTTCAATGTATGTATTTATCTGGCATCTAAAAATGCTATCACAGGAAGTGTGGGATCCGGTACTTTAATCAGTCTCGTCTCTTGTATTTTCTCCATACCACACAGTTACCCCACTGCAACTTTAATCCTGTGGTTGACTTTGTTAAGAATATGAATCTGACTGAGCCCGAAGGTGTTTCCTCCAGATTTGTAGTAGATTACAGTGCCTGCAATATTTTCTCATTCACATAAAGCTATTTTCAAAATGAGTTTCCACAACATCAATTCTGTCACCATAAAAACATCATTCAACAACTCAAACTATTTCACACAGCTAGATTTGTGCATTCCCCTTTAAAATACTTAATGCTTACCTTTTTTTAGGGTGATTTCTTATGCATCTTGTACGACATCTTGTATGAATTATGAATTATTACTTTACACACTTTCATAAGATCTCTGGACTTAGCAGTGTAAGCCATTGTTTTAGGATATTTGTTGTCAAGAGGCCTGCAAAGGACTCTCTGCTTCATGTTTGAGGGTCACAAAAGAGTAACTTTCCTGTAAAATGTATGAAATATAGAATAAAGAAAATATCTTACCAGCAGCAAAGCGTGCCTCTTGCTCTCCCTCAGTGAGGTCAGAATAAGAGTTGAAGTCTGACTCCAGGGCTACTGAGGTGTCCATAGGCTTACACCAGCCTTTCCACTCGATGAGATGGGCCACTCTGCCCTGTGCCATGGCTGTAGGCTTTGTCACATGATCCTTCACTACCTGTGAAATACCTGAAAGGCAAATATTAAGAATGACGCCGCAGTCGGTTGAATGTGTGCATGCTGTTTTTCTTTGCAATTGCATCAACTTCCATGAAGTTGATGATATGAAATGCTTTCACTCACCATGAAGGGAGGATCGTGCTAATGCAGCGATCTCTTGAATGGTAAGAGCTCTTCTTGATTTTGGTAACATTTCAACTGTGTCATCAACATTCACCTGAAACAACAAGAAATAAATGCCTCAAAACTTCAGTGTGAATGGGAGCCACTTGTGAATACATCCTGCTATGACTCAGGAAAACCTTGTACTGCCTTTTGGTCGACAAGGGACACCTGTCCTCAAAGTACTTCAGCTACTTCACTGTTCATCAAGGCTTTGAAAACAAGTGGATTGTCTCTTTACACTCAGCATCTTAATAAGTCACAAGCAGCCTGCCAGAAACCAATATGTGTACATGCACACTTACTTACTTTGTTGAATGATGATTATTTCAGGAACACCTCATAACTAAATCTACATTACATAATGTAATCCAGGTCATAATAGCACATGCAGGGTCAAGTTTAAACACTCCCGTAGAAACATGTTTAAAAACTGCCAGTCAGTGAGGGTTGAGGCTCGTTTGTTTGTGAAAATAACCTGCAAGCTAATTAGCAAACCAAGGGTTTGTTCCATTAACTGAGGTCAATCTTCTCAAGCTACACAGAGTATAGTTTAAGGCCTGACAAGCAGACTTTTGTGTGCTGTAAATTCATTCAATTAACGATATCAGAAAAAAGATACAGCTTGGTGTCCCCTCAGCTGCAGCACATGGGTCATTTCTGTACGGAGAATTAAAAGAACCAGACAGAGGGAAAAGATTGACTTCCCCTCCTCTTCTCCATCAGCCCTGCCTGCTCTGTGAAGTCAAACCACACAGGGGGTATCAGGTGTTGACAAGTTCCTTTGTCTGCTAACGCCTTTTATAGCCCTACCTGTTCTCACGTGGGAAACTGGCACATAAACAGCAAAGCCAACATTCTGAGCTGATGCAGTGGTGATGCTACTCATAATGGGTTGGCACACTTTGGGTTGACAATTTGATGATGGTTTCAGTAATATGTATCTCTCAACAGGTACTGATTGTGACTGATTGCAGATGTTTGTCTTGGTTGCTTTCATTAAGAGCAACGTCACTTAACTACTAGATTTGCTATAATGAGCAAACTATGAGTCTATTTTCCTTCCATTCATTGAGGGTCGCCACCCAATGAAGGACTCAATAACGGCAACATTTGATTTACATGGAACAGAACCCTGGACATCAGGTTATCACAGCAGCATTACCCTGACACTGACCTCCCAACTCCTCTGAACAACAACTAAAAACCAGTCAGATTAATACAAAAACAACAGAATTATCAGCCAGGGAATTCTCACAAAAGTAACGGGGGATCCCAAGCTTCTGATTGTATCAGCTGCCGCCGCGGGGTGCAATAAACCTTGTGTGCCTCAGAGCAGTTCTCAGATCCGAGGGAGGATAATCTGAAGATGTGTCATGTCCTAAAGGAGTGCTGGCATAATAAATTAGGTTGGCTATTTGATAAAAATCAAATATCAACCAGTTAATGCTGTACACCCACAGTTGAGTATATTTTGTTTTCAGACAAATCATCTTATTTTGGTGTTATTTTGGGTTATGTCTTCAGGGAAACCTCCTGCCTATAAACTTATTTCATAATTACTTCTCACAGTGGAGCAACCTGTGATGATATGAGAAGGACACTTTGGAAAGACAACCTGACGTCTGTAAAATTTTAGAGGCACATTGTGCTTAAATCTAATTTGGCTATAACTATATATTCAAATATATAAGGGGGGGAGCTTTTTTGAAGTGGCAACAACTCTGTGCTTCGCTGTCATTGTGCTGCCTTCCGGCTTTGCTCTTCTACTGACTCCCTCCCCCCTCTGTTCCCCCACTGCCCTACTGAATATCAAATTTATTTATATAGCACATTTCATGTACAAACAGTTCAAAGTGCTTTACATAAAATAAAAGCATTGCAGCAGGGAGTGCAAGAAGCATTAAAAATACATAAAAGAATATAAAAAGAAACAAATAAAATCATTTAAATCAATTTAAAAACAGGCAACAGTCTAGATAAGTTAAAAGATATTTCATGCATAGACACATGAGAACAGAAATGTCTTTAACCTGGATTTAAAAACGTCTACATTTGGTGAAAGTTTAATCTCCACTGGCAGTTTGTTCCACTTGTTTGCAGCATAACAGCTAAATGCTGCTTCTCCATGTTTAGTCTGGACTCTGGACTGGACCAGCTGACCTGAGTCCTTGGATCTAAGAGCTCTGCTAGGTTTATATTCTCTGAACATATCACAGATGTATTTTGGGCCTAAACCGTTCTGGGATTTGTAAACCATCAGCAGGCTTTTAAAATCTATTCTGTGACTGACTGGAAGCCAGAGTAAAGATTTTAAAGCTGCTGTGATGTGTTCAGATCTCTTAGTCCGGGTTAAACTCTAGCAGCAGCGTTCTGGATGAGCTGCAGATGTTTAATGCTCTTTTTGGGAAGTCCAGTTAAAAGAGCGTTACAGTAATCGAGTCTACTGGAGATGAATGCATGGATGAGTTTCTCCTGGTCTTTTTGGGAGAGGAAACCTTTAATTCTGTTGATGTTTCTGAGATGGTAAAAAGCTGCCTTGGTGACAGCTTTGATGTGGCTGCTGAAAGTCAGATCTGAGTCTATCAACACTCCGAGGTTACGAACCTGGTCAGTGATTGTAAGGTTCCGAGTCTCAAGATATTTACCAACGCTGACCATCTTCTCTTTGCTACCAAACAGAATGATCTCAGTTTTGTCTTCATTTAATTGTAGAAAATTCTCTCTCATCCAGGTGTTTACTTCCTCCAGAAACTGACACAGTACATCTGCTGGGCTGCAGTCGTCCGGTGACAGAGACACATAAAGTTGTGTATCGTCTGCATAACTGTGATAATTGATGTTAAAGTTCTGCAATATCTGACCCAAAGGGAGCATATACAAGTTAAACAGAAGAGGTCCAAGAATTGACCCCTGGGGGACTCCACAAGTCATGGCCACTCGCTCAGATTCATAGCTGCCAATTATAACAAAATAACTCCGGCCTTCTAAGTAAGACCTGGACCAGTTAAGGACCGCTCGAGAAAGTCCAACCCAGTTTTCCAGTCTGTGCAACAGGATTCTGTGATCTACAGTATCAAACGCAGCGCTGAGGTCCAACAGGACCAGGACTGAAACATTACCAGAATCAGTGTTCAACCTGATGTCGTTTAACACTTTGACCAGAGCTGTTTCAGTGCTGTGATGACGTCTGAAGCCTGATTGAAAGTTATCAAGACTTCCACTTTCATTCAGAAAGTCGTTGAGCTGGTTAAATACAACTTTCTCAATAATCTTGGATATAAAAGAGAGGTTAGAGACAGGTCTGTAGTTGTTCATCATAGAGGCGTCTAGAGTTCTCTTCTTTAGGAGTGGCTTAATGGCAGCTGTCTTTAGTGACTTGGGAAAAATGCCTGATGCCAGTGAGCTGTTAACTATAGCAGAGTGAACACAGAGGAAAACACGAGCCGTACTCAGAGCAGATGCTGTGCTGCATCTTACTCCAACACATACATATATTAAGTTTCAAATACACTGATCCTCTAATACATGATCCTGAATTTCAAACAAGCTTAATTCTTACTTTTGATCCCTTCATTTTAAGCTTAATGTTCAATGTTAGTATACTTGTGTCACGCAGTCAAGACATTTGGCCCTCATCAAAACAGCAGAAGAAAACCGCACACACACTCACACACACTGATGATGCCAAAATAACTACAAATCTCAAGGTTAACTTCTGTCTCTGAGGCAGCGCAGCAGTGTTCCCTAAAATTGGATTTAGGGAACACAGACAAAAGATCTCCATAATGGTTTCATGTCTTTATCTTTTTGTCTGTTCACAAGTGTGTGACCTTCCATTTGTTGGAATTTAAATATAAAAAAAGTTTTATCCGATTGGCACACTTCAGTGGCTTGCAGATGACGGAATCACAGAGCAGTTTTTTTTGTTGCCATGATCCTGTGACACAATCCCACAGGTCCCCTAAGAAGTTTCACAGAAAAGCACTTTTCTGCATTTGATCTATTTCCTGGACTAATTAAGGCCACATCACTGCACAAATCTTTTTGGAGCCATTGTGGCTAAATTACTTTAAATGACTTTTTTATTCTTTATTTACCAAACGTTACCTGCCAAACACGACGGTGCTCCTTGTTCAGTGGCCTATTCTGCGGCCACACACAACCATTTGGAAGTTATTATGCTGAGCTGTAAAGGAAGGTAACCCATGAATGATTTGAGAGGCTCAGACTGGTGTGATATCTGCTTTGCCTTGTGGAATGTCACCTAGACATCTCTCTCCTCCTTCAGCAGGGCACATTTCTTTCTTTCTTTCATTCTTTTTCTTTTCTTAATCTTTTTCACCTTCTCTCTATCTATTATCTTTCCCACATTTGGAAAAATTTCCATGGCAACCAGACACATTGTAATGACCCCACTGCATGCCCACATGACTGATCCACTGATGATGTCGCACATTCAGAACACTAACCGACAACAACAGCTAAATGACGGACTCTAGCATGTGCCTTCCTGTCTTCTTTAAACGTCAACGCTGCCTTCTCGGGGATGTCTTGCTAATATGGGCATATGAGATTAGGCATTTGTATTGTTCAAGAAATCATCAGTTGCTAAATATTTCCAAAAACCAGATGCATTGTTGTCTTTTTGTGGTTCCCAGAATAGTGAAGTATTACAGAGTACATCTTCAGTGAAAGAGGTATAGTTGGAGACTAGCCAACCCACCTCTCAGAGTGGTCAGTGCTTGATGACACACTCGCGTGAAGACAGAGAGGCTGCATTTCATCAGAGATTACTTAGGCTAATTGTCGCCTCACTGGCTCACTGCCCCACATAACATTCAAACCCAAAAACATCATTATCGTTATCATCATTCCAATCATCTGTGCCACCTAAGCATCTGTCTAACTTCGTCCCCACAGCAGTAAACAGACGCAGCTTTTTTTGTTTGTTTTTTTTAAACCAGAGAAAACACAAAACCAAGTTGTTTATGAGGATTCATATGCTGCCTTTGCATGCACAGCTCTAACTGTTTTTCTCTTTTTAAGACAGCATTATTTTTGTAGAGCCACTGCCCCAAGCAAAAAAAAAAACATTTTCCTCATCTTTCACACCCTGAGATGTGTGTTTTGTCTTGGGAGCGAGGCACCCTTTTGAGAGCATAATTCACAAATGTAAATGTGTTGGTCTGCAGACCTGTAAATTAAAAAAATCTGAGAGATGCTACAATTGTTTCACCTCACAGTTTAGCTCGTTCAGTCACTGAACCATCAGGACAGTCAGTATCGCTCCTAAGCAGAGATTCTACACTCAATTCTCTGCAGAGGCAAGAGGCATCACACGTCACTGAGATTCGATTTAAATTCCCAAGTTGAAAATTAATTGCTAATTACATCGGATGGCATGTAAATAACTATAGAAACCAGACCATTAACATTAATAAAAACTAAAATAGAGAAAGAACTCTCCAGAAATAAACATCACAGACCTTGATGCTTTAATTAACAAGGTAATTACTGAGCTTGGACTATTGGAAAAATAATTTGCTGCTTCACGTACTGAATCACAAAGAAACTGCCATCTCTGATTGGGCCCATCCGGTAGATGCCTGTGAAGGTTACAAAATGCTAAGAAATCTGTATCCTGTTGCAAGTCATGCAAAGTCAAATACATAAAACTGTTAGGTCACAGTCAGCCTGTAGACGTCAGTCATCTAAAAGAACTTTGAACATTTAGGGACAAAATGCCTTATTACTTAACACGAGCTTCTATTACAACTGAATTAGAACGCTAATTATTTAGCCTGATAAAAACAATGGTATTCATTGTAAATTTAAAAAAGTAAAAGAAAAAAAAGATGGGTAGATGTCATCATTGCCTTGTTTCGGTAGACAAATAGAGATCTGATGTAATTCACAAGCTTCCTCATGAACCCCATCTGCTGAAGCTATGGCCCCTTGGAGCTATTTCACTTCTTATTATTGACGTTACATAAAAAAATAAAATAAAATAATTCAATTGATTCAGCTTTTTCAAAGCAGACATCTTGTACAGGGGCAGTAGAAAAGTGAGACTACTGTGGAAAACTGCAGACAGGATGGGTCTTGTGCTTGTAATGTCTTGCATGGAAGTGTTTGTCACCTTATCACCAGAGTCCACATGTATAACAGAGTCCACATGTACAACAGAGTCCACATGCCTTGTGAAATGTGGAGTGTGAAAGTCATCATTTGTAAAATCTGCTGAATCTAATTATTTTTTTCAAAAGCTGTGTACCCCGCCTCCGGCCCAGTGACAACTGGGATAGACTCCAGCCACCTGGCCTCCCTGCATTGGATTAAGCAGGTATAGAAAATGGACAGGCTGGTCTCTTTAACATAAACTTCATCAATAAACTACATCTATGTAATCATCGAGCTCACTTAATTTTGAATTCCAACATCCATCAGCCTACAAAGCACTCAGAGTTAGTCAACAGGTTAGCCCAGGTGTATTCCGACCTTAGATCTAAGTCTCTGAGGAAAAGACATGCACGAGGCATCGTGAAGTTGAAAAAGTACACTGGGTTAGAAAGCTGGACCAAGCTGAAACTCTTCCTGGAATAAACAGAGAATTAAGGGCACCTCGCTGAAGTCCAGGGCCCCCAAAGGTGCTGTCAATATCAGTCTTCGCGCCAAGCAGGTCCGCGTGCTCCCCAAAAGTGTGATGTCAGAAATGGAGTTTGCCGCGCTCCAGTCCACGCACAAGGAACCGTCGACCGCAACTGTCAGGAGGAAGAGAGCCACGTGAAGGTTACAGCTGCTGAACAGTCGTAAAACTCATAGTGGCTCCGCAACTCATTCTTTCTCCAGAAACAGCTAAAGCCTGATATCAGACAACAACGCTTGAGTGTAGCTGTTACAGTCATAATGGGCACCCTTTTAAAGCTGGAGAAGAACAGGCCTACTCACTGTGAGTTTTAAGCTCGCCATACATGTGGCTCTATAAGGATGCAATCACTATGCCAACCTGTGCCTCCACCAGGAGCCCAAGCAGCCACCCAGGGATGAGGGCCGAAATGTAATGTTGTTGTATCTCATCGCAGTTTCCCCAAAAATAAACCCAACCATTCAAACACCGAAAAGAAAACATCCCTAAATTTCTTGAGGCTCAGCATAAGCCACAAATAAAGAGATATTCAAGTAAACTTTTCATTCAAAGAGCCTTCTGCGTTAAACAGCGTGTTTAAACTTGTACCAGAAACTGCTTATATCCGGGGAAGCACTGTCTGTCATATGTGATGCAACTCCCTTTAATGCATCAGAGACTGCATGTAGTGAGACACCATGGCATGGCATGGGGATGTAGAGGCTTGTGTATACATGCATTTTAAAGCCGTGCTCTGCATGCAGGTACGGCTCATTCAGGAGTCCAAGCCTTTTTTAGATATAAAGTCCGGAACTGCTTTGGTCAATGGGAGAAAGGCTGCAGAGTAACCATCATGCCTGTCATGACATCATGCAACTTGTTTGTTAGTGAAAAAAATCTCCGGTGTGGACAGGCCATATTGCCACGCTGCGTGATGACCTACACTACACAGAGCACAAATGTCACTGACCAACCTTCTGGCAACAACGTCACATTACTGCGAACCTATAACACGCACACACGAATATATATATACAGCATTTCGGACAGGATAGACTCTGGGACCGTAAAGGACCAAATCAAGCGCCAGCTGAGCACTGAGCCCACACAGATACAGCGCAGAAGGGATGCAGTAGGGACCTTGGACAGCTCCCATCCGCCACATACCGAAGCTGACACACTCTCACACGAGCAACGCTGCGCGTGCTCGCCACGCTTCAAATCAGATTTGCAAAAACAAGATTAAGAGGTGGGCCTCTAAATGTCAGTGCCAGGCTCTTCTTTCCAACCCGCTGCAGGGAGGCGTTTCTGGTTACTGACTGTGAAAAGAACAACTCGCTCGATAAGCCGCCATTACCCATGATACTGAGTCCGATATCAAGGCCAATCACTCACCCCCGCGGGTCAAAGACTCACTGTCTGGCATCATGAGCTCAAGTTGCCCACCAGAAGAATTCAATATGTGCCGTTTAACTGGGGTGATGAGATCAGTTGCCTGGGTGTATTGTATTGGTGAATCTAGGCCACCTAAGTCAATGAAAGTATTGTTTAGAGCAGTGAATGATGGGCACGTGCAGTAAACGAGACGATTTTCTTTCCAGAACGTGAGGGTCATTTGAGCCCGGTACTCAAACCTTGAGAGATTTTATAGTGACACGTCGGCAGCAAATAATCCAAAAATGCTTGTGTTTACCATGAATCTCCTCAGCCTCCCGGTGAGAGCAGAAAGGCTGTTCAGCAGTGCGCTCAGTTGGATTACTGCTCTTTCAAGCCAAGGAGAGGGCAGGTTCCATCCGTGTTATAGTAGCCTATAGCCATAACACCAGGGGTCAGATCGAGCAGGCTAAAAACCAGAGGCGTGGCCCCCCAGGAACAAGTCCTGCCCCCCTGAGAAATGCCCTGTCCATCCAAAGAAACTGGCCAGAAAAAAGGCCACGATATATTATCTCTGTTTGTGTCTTGTATTGATAGAATAAATGCAGGTGGTGATTTAAAAAAAAGCATATATCTGCAAAGTTTATAGCTTTATTTATTTATTTTTTTGTTATCGTGTCCGTCCCCCCCCCCCCCCCCCCCCCCCGCCTCCGTAACCTTAACCCATGCTGCTGGAAAAAAAAGGCAATTTTCACATTTTCGGATGTTTTTGTTGTATATAATGATCTGAAATGTAGACTTAATGAAGGTAATAAAAATCTGGAGTTGGCTGGATGTCTTGCCCAAAGTATCTACTTGAATTTAAACCCTCAATGGAGAATGTGGAGCATGTTAAACAAAAGCTAATGTAAGCGTTGTAATGGTGCATTTGCATGCATCATACAAGTTCTACATTTCTTTACAAAAAAGAAAAAGAAAAAAAAAACTTCATAAAAAAATTCCACACTGTTAACAAAATTGACGGTCATGATTTATGCTAGTGTGACCATATTTTCATTACCGAATTGAATTATTATTATTATTATTATTATTATTATTATTATTATGCTTAAAGTTGTAGTAGTAGTTTTCCACCGATTTTTTTCAGGTATTGTTTTCTATTTGTTTTTTTGGGGAACTTCAGACTAAAACTTCATCCATGAGGGATTCGTCTGGGTATTTTACTTACTCTCGTGACAGTGATCTCTCTAAAACGCAGCAGCATCTTCTAAAATGAGTATCACAGTCTTCGTGTTATTTTCATCGCTCCGTTATTTCTCCGTCATTTGCGTTCATACAGAAGTGGCTCACACTCACAGGCACGCTCCTTTTCTCTGTAGTATTCGTTGTCGTGGAAACAGCAGATAGAGAGACCACGGTCGTGCATCTCTCTCGCTCTTGTCTCTTTCGACTCATAACCGAGTCAACGCAATTAGGTGACGACCAGCACCAGTGTGATATAACACATGGATGGCTGCAGGGTAAATAAGAGAGGCAAACAGGTGGCTGCACTCTGCCTGTTGGCTGTGTGACTGTAGAGGCGCGTGAGCTCAGTGGGGCTTGATGGGATTGGGACACGTCCTCACGCACTCCGCGACATGTAGACGGGGACCAGCGACAGGATCATCAGGTGACACCCTCAGTTAGAAACGGGTGACCTGTTTCGCATCTTTACATGATCACCAGGAAAAATAAGAAACTATGAGTGTTTAAAGACGAAACTGGATGGATGGGCTCATAGGTGAAGGATTTATAGTTTCAGAGGAGAGCCAGTCGGAGTAGTAACAGAGGAGACAGCTGTGGGGGACACACGCGTCAGGGGGGTCAGGGTGGTACAGAAAAAGGGCCTTGGAGACATTTAGCTGCGGATGAAAGACACGCACTGTAGGTTACGGCGAAGGTGTAAACCGTGTGAGCAGATAGATGTGGAGGCAACAGGGAGCTTTATTTTCGTCACAAGCAAATGACCCTTTGCTGCATGTACGAACCCACAAAGACTGCTTCTGTTCAAATCTGGCGATGGCAGCTCATCTATGATTTTTATCTTAAAGGAAGAGGTGAAACCAATTCAATAAAACAATCATTAATGAATGAATAACCCTTAAGTAGCTGGGGATCCTGCGCGGTCACATGCGTGAGAATAAAAGCAGAAATGCGTCCTACCTTGAAACTTAACTGGGTCAGCGCGGTCAGAACCATCGTGGATCGTCGGGATGAGACTTAACGTCACAAACCTAAAGTGCGGTTTCGCAGCGCATCCCTCGACAGTGTCCGGAGCTCCTCTGCCTTCTCCCGTGCCTCGCAGAACTAGCGTGCCCACCAAAAGGGCTTCTTCCAACTCTCGCAGCATCGCGATGTTTAGGCATCAGAAAATCAACCTCTCAACTCTTCTACACACCACCCAGGTGAAAGCGCACCCCTCACCACACGCGCACACACAAACACGCGCACACCAATAAACTCCATCAGACTGTTTCAATTCCATAAATGTTACACATATGGCCCCTTATATGACTCAGCAGTGCTGTCACATTTCAAGCACAGCATGCTGTGCACCCCAAGCACCCAACATTTGCACGTAGCCTCTGCACCCGCGGAAAGGCTGCAGCAAAACAAACGCGAAAACAAAGAAAAAAAAGGCTTCCTCCAGCGTGCTACTCTAAGAGAGCAAAATTAAATCAGTTCTTACCAACTGGCGCTTTGGAGCTGATACAGCCCATTCTCACAGCTGCAAGTAGACACTTTTTTTTAAGCGCAATCTATCAAATTTCTTTCCCTAATTATCCTTATGTAAGGGACGCCTGGCGTACCTCACTGATCGGAAGCCTCTGTCACTCTCCTCGTGTGCAATGGGTCTACAGGGTTCCGGTACGACGCAGCAACGTGCTGCCGTGCTCACAGCGTCGGATCGAAGCCCAGGGCAGCAGGGAGAGTAGCCATCACTTCTGGTCCATGTAGTCTGTTTCCTTTTTGCTTCAGATGGACTGTTTTATGGAGTCTCTCTTGGGTCGGCTGTATGTCACCGGTCGCAGGGTCGTTCCCTGCAGTTCAGCACCACAGTGGACGGACAGCGCTCTGTCAGGAGGCCGCGTGGGTTTCTGTCCCAGCCTAAGAGCTAATAAAGTGATTGTGTGGAGGGGGGTCCTTACCGGTCACTGCCTGTCGAATCTGAATCACCGATCCCTGCACGCCCCGTATGCGCTCTTTCTTTCGCCCAGCCTGGGAGCGACCATTTGAGCTGGACACATCGATACAAAAATCCCACGCTTAAGTGCTTTTATACTGTCAGGATCGAGCGTCCACCTTCTGGCCGTTTTCTTCTCCGTGTAAGAGCGGAATGAGATGTGATTGGTTGGTGTCACCTTTCTTTGTAGCAGGAATGAGGAGTGGAGGGAGGAGTTAGCGGTACACGCATAGGAGGAGCAAGATGTTAAAGTATTGGATTCTTCCCCATCTTTATAGGCTACCTGTCGACGAAATGACAAATGAGGACCATGCTGTATGTTTCAACAGGTCTAAGATAGAAGATCGTAGAGGTGATGCGAACCTCGCGCAGACTATGATGCTGAGAAATAATAATGCATAAAAAAACCAAACATTTGTTCATAAGGTGTGGTGCTTACTGTTGTGTATTGTCAGAAATAATTCAACAGTCTAATAAAGAAAAGGTTGTTTTTGGACCCAAATATTCCCACAGGTTTTTCCGGCTGCATTGTGGTGGACAGGGGAGCCATAATGGAACACACATTTCCACACACAGCCCGACACGTTTCAGGACTCCAGAACTATATTTCGTACTCTCACAGTCTCATGTAGACCCAAAAGTCCATCCAATTATGGACAAGATTAAAACAAAGCAAATGAAACGAACCCTCTTTGCTCGTGCATGCACGGTCAGACTAACTCATGACTGTACAACAGTAGAAAACGATAGGCGCGGGGGGCGACACAAATGGGGAGGGAGTAGATCCATCTGTATGCGACATATCTGTAAAGTTGTCTTGAGGCAGGTTCGCGCTTAACCACGTCCATCCTCCCTCCTTCTGTCTACACTCCCACCAAGACTCTAAACATAGACCTGCAGAGCTGCTGACCCACAAGGCCGCTCCTCCACTGCGTCTTTTAGCTCCCGTGGAGTACTGCTTCATGAGAGGTATTTGCAATTCCTCCCCCAAATGGGATAATGCAGCGGTCTCCGAATGGGTGCCCAGTACTTGTATGCATGGTTAGATTTTAGGTGAAGAAACTAAAATCCCTCATTTCAAATGCACACAAATGAATCCAATGAAATCCTACTTAGTTGTGTGCCGTTTAAAAAGAAAGGAGAACATCAATGACAGCAGGAATTGAGCGGCTTTCTGTATCAGTGTTCAGTCTGTGAGTCTCTGAGAAAGATAAAATGCACAGTGCAATGACAGTTACGGACGATGACAGCGAGAATTAAAAAACTTTCTCTCTGCATGCAGGGCTTTGGGTGAAACACAACTTTCATCTTATGTGCGGAAATGCGCGTTGTGCTGTAAAGGGACAGAGAACAGCATCTTCCAGTGCAATTGCAATATATATATATTATATCATAGGCCTATATAATATCATGGAAGAGCATGAAATAGCGATTTGCAGTATCCGTCATCACACAGTTAACATGTGGGGTGATTGCCGTTAGTCACGCAGTTAGACATGCTTTCCATGTCTCCAAAAAGCTTGAAAATTTTACAGAGCTGCAATTTTCTTCCCACTCTTCTCCTGCAGTGTGCTCACAACTCTCATCCTACAACACATCAAAGTTGCGGCAAAATTTAGCTTTAAGCCTGCGCAGCCCATCCACGCTGCACGGTCCTCCTGTATCTGGTGCTATAGCGCCATCTAAAGGATGGTTGTTGTCGGGGCAGCTGAGGGAGCCGCAGGAGAGACTGATGCGCAGCACAGCATGTGACTGCAGAGCTGAGGACATGTGGATAAGTCAGTATTAGAGCCACAGGGGACTTACGCTGCATTGCCGAATAACCACATCTCCTGCTTATGTAGAGGGACAAACGTGAAAACGATCATCCTTAAAGCTAAAAAAAAAAAAAAAAAAAAAAAAAAAAACGATATACACATATATCACTGCAGTGGTCAAAGTGTTGGACGTACATGCTCAATCATTTTTTTTTTATAAATACATTTATGTTAAAGAAGGTGAGAGAAAAAATACGCATGAACAAATTTGGTACATTAACAGAAATCCTGACAATCTGTTTAGGATAACACTTGGCATTATGAGTGTATCATTTATTCTCATCAAATGTGCTGCAAATCCTGATTCGTGCCTGATTATGTAGACACTTCAGTTTCTGAAATAATTTAGCAGCAAGAATAGAAGACTGAAAAGAGGGTGTGAAAGCAGAAAACCTTTTTTCTTAGAGAGCTTGTTCTCTAGTCTGATGGAAAAAAAATTCACTCAGTTAAATTATGGTTTTACGAGGATTCCCAGCCTGTCCTTTGATCAGCCGATGGAAGCTGTTTGCAAAAAAAATGTATCTGCCCCTCTCTTCACAGAGCCCAGAACAAAATGCCCCTGATGATACACCAGTTCTCTTACTGCAGACCAAACAAGCCAACATGTCCAAACTGCTGGCTCTCAGCAACAAAAAGGAGCTTATGATCAATACTTTATAGACATAGGTTCAGATAGGCCAGCTTATAGATCTGGCTGTCTGAGAAGACCTGCCAGCTGCATGACGATGACCTGGGCTGATAACCACCTCGTGAGCCACAGTGTGCTTTGCTGGGAGGACATATCCTGTCCCTTTAGGACTTTGACAGAGAGCTTGAAGGTCCTTCAGGTGTAACTGCGAATGTAGGACATGAGCAGAGCTAGGGATAGGGAGCTGAAGGAGACAATGACCAACAAGTCAGAGAAGTCAGTTGCTGAAAAGAGTCTGTACTGCCCAGGGTTCAGGCAGCAGTGAAGGAAACAAGGGACATTCCTGAATAAATTCTACAAGACCTTAACAAATAATACAATATTAATGTATATATCTGTGTAGCTCTAAAATACCAGTTCCTTCAGTTGATATTTATTTAGTTTAATCAACTAGCAACAGCAACTAGACGCCCTCTTTCTTATCAATATTGCATTCAAAATCTTGATTGATAGATTAGATTTTTATTCAATTACCTAAACTCCTTTCACCTGCTCTTTTCTCCAAAAGAAGAGTGACACATCTCTAAAATGAATAAAGACAGTGCTGCAAATGCAATGCAATCTTTAGACATGGTCAGGAGGGTTTTGCTATCACTGTTAATTAAATCCATTTACTGTTTGAACTTGGTTCTAAAGAGCTGTTCTTAACTATGGGAGAAACACACACAATCTCTCTCTTACAAAAGATTTAGGAGGGAAGACTTATGCTACGACCCAGTCTTGTAACACTGTAACACTTAAATGACAATCCATATTTAAGTTCTCTTCAAAAGATCAAATACATTCAATATAACATGGCAATTACTTAACTTTAGAACTCTGCTATAAGGATTTCTCACAGTAACCGTCTTCCTTTGCTTCCTCACTATCTGTAGATGAATATACGCACAGGCCATTTTTGTTTAAATTAATGTCATTTAGAACTTGTGTTATGTTATACTCAGAAAGCTAATCATTCAGTGAATAGAAATGAGATCATCTGATGTAAGAAAATGTGTTGAGACCATTTGCAGCCTCTCATCATCACTTCCTTTGTGTCCACGAATGAAACAAAAGACATAACGTGTTCTCTTGCATCTCCTCTCCAGCTGCTGAGTGCTCCTCCACCATCTGATCTATAAATGAGTCCTCTGTGAGCCTGTGCAAAAGATGAAGAGCAAGCCCATCATCTGAAACAAATATGATGGCCTCTGGCCAGACTAAATAGTACAAGGAGTCAAAACTGGGCTTAACAAACTCTAATCCCCAACAGATGTCCAGAATAATTATCACAATCTGTTGCCGATAAAAATAGATGAACTTTGAATATTTTGCATTATTAATGGACTGCTGTAGTAATGTCATCAAACCAAGCTGCCTTCAACTTCAGTTAACACAGCGGATATTGGAAGAGAGGATCAAAGGAATGAGGAGTCATTTTTAGACCCGCATGTTGAATTACAATGATGATGACGTTGTTTAACTTTAATCTCAATGGTCTGTACTACAACCCCAGTTCTAAAAAAGTTGAGATGCTGTCCATCCATCCAGCAATTTTCATCCACTTATCCGATGTTGGGTTGCGGATGCAACAGGTCCAGGAGAGAGACCCAGCCATGCCTCTCCCCATCAAAACTCCCCAGCTCCTCCTGGGGAATCCCGAAGCATTCCCCTGCCAGAAGGGACATAGAATTCAATTCAATTCATTTTTATTTATATAGCGCCAAATACAACAAATGTCATATCAAGGCACTTAGATAATAAAGTCCAATTCAAGCCAATTGGAATTCAATTAATTGTAATCATAATTATTCATAAAATAATCCAATTCGTTTATATAGAGCCAATTCAAAAACAATTTCCTAGCTAAGGAAACCAACAGATTGCACTGAAACTTTGTTTTCGGTCCAATCTTCCGTCCTGAGCGTGCCTGAGAATCCCTCCAGTGAGTCCTGGGTCTGCCTCAGGGCCTCCTCCTCCTACTGGGAGTATAGAACATGCACGGAAAACCTCCAAAGGGAGGCGACCTGGAGGCATCCTAACCAGATGTCCAAACCACCTCAGCTGACTCTTTCTGATTCGAATGAGCAGCAGCTCTACTCCGAGTTCCCTCCTGATGGTTGTGCTCCTCACCCTATGTCTAAGGCTGAGCCCAGCCAGCCTCTGAAGGAAACCCATTTCAGCCACTTGTATTTGTAATCTCGTCCATGTTTCGCACTTTGTAGCATCTTGTCTTCTTTTACCAACAGTCTGTAAACATCTGAGAATTGAGGAGATCAGCTGCTAGACCTTTGGAAGAGGAATGTTGTCCCATTCTTGTCTGATATAACATTCTAGCTGATGACAAAATGTTTTCAGTTGATGAAAGGACTCTTCTACTATGAGGCCAGGCTGTTGGAATAGATACAGTATGTGGTTTAATATCGTCTTGCTGAAATATACATGGCCTTCCCTGACAAACACGTTGTCTAAATGAGAGCACATTTTGCTCTAAAACCTACATATGTTCTAGAATGCGCTGCTGAGGGTGGCAGCACGTTGGAGTAGCTCTGTACCTCACATTGAGATTTATTCTTTTTTCTAAATTTCATTCCTGTTTTTTCTTGGAAGAAATTGCATTTTTTGGACAACTGTTCCTTCCTGCCTTGGATGCTGTGCAACTGGATTGATTTTTCCCAATACTTTTGTATATTTTGCTCTTTTGTTATGATGCATAACCATAGCAACAAGGTGGTTTACAACAGGGAGCAGCTGATTAACATTGGAAAAGCAGAAATAATTCGACAACTGAAGCCAGAAATCCCACTGGAATTGAAAAGGAGGCGTCGTGGATGCAGAGCAGGAGCAAAGAGGAGAGAAAGAAAGAAGTTCAAACCATCTCTGCCATCCGTCATCATGGGCAATGTAAGATCGTTAGCTAACAAGTTGGATGAACTTCTAGCCTTGACAAGGACTCAGCAAGAATATTTGGAATGTAGCATCATGTGTTTTACTGAGACATGGCTGCAGGATCATATCCCCGACTCCAGCGTCTCTCTGCCGGGCTTCCTGACTGTACGAGCAGATCGAGATTTAAAGAGTAGCAGGAAAAGGAAAGGGGGTGGATTGGCAGTGCTTGTCAACAACAGATGGTGTCACCCAGGACATGTTACTGTGAAGAGTCGTCTCTGCAGTCCTGACATTGAACTATTGGCAGTAGGTTTTCGTCCATATTATTTACCAAGAGAGTTCACCAGTGTTGTTTTGGTGGCTGTTTACATTCCACCCTCAGCTGTTGCCGACACTGCATGTGATGTCATCAGTTCCGTTGTTGTTCAGATACAGACACAACACCCCAATTCTTTTGTGGCAATATCTGGTGATTTTAATCATGCCTCACTCTCTGCTACACTGCCAACTTTTCAACAGTTTGTCAGCTGCTCTACCAGAGAAAACAAGACATTGGATTTGTTTTACACAAATGTCAAGGATTCATACATTTCCAAATCAAGACCTCCCCTGGGTAAATCAGATCACAACCTTGTTTTTCTCTGTTCAGCATATAAACCCCTTGTCCAGAGACTACCTGTCACAAAAAGGACTGTTAGAAAGTGGTCACATGAAGCTGAAGAAGCCTTACAGGGTTGTTTTGATGCAACCGATTGGATTTCTCTTTGTAAGCCACATGGAAAGGACATTAATGCCATGACTGAGTGTGTGACTGACTATATAAACTTCTGTGTGGACAACACCATCCCCACCAGAACAGTGAGATGCTTCCCTAATAACAAACCCTGGATCACCAGTGAGCTAAAGGAACTATTGAACAAGAAAAAAAGAGCCTTTAGGGAGCGAGACAGGGAGTTACTGAGGAGTATACAGAAGCAGCTCAAAGTCAAGATCAGAGAGAGCAAGGAGGTGTATAGAAAGAAGCTTGAGAGTAAACTGCAGAGGAACAATATAAGAGATGTGTGGTCAGGAATGAAGAAGATCACAGGCCTCAAGCAGAGGGAGGATCGGATGGATGGAAGTCTGGACAGAGCAAATGAGCTGAACACATTCTTCAACAGGTTCAGTTCAGGAACAAGCTCACCATCCTCCCCTCCTGTTCCCAGCCAAAGAGACATCCCACCCTCTTCTGACCCACAGCTTTCCTGTAACATCTCCACCTCCACCTCAGTCATGGATTCTTCTGCTTCCACTAGTTTGTCTTCAACCCAATCAGGAGATGCTGCTGTCCCCTTTGCCTCCCCCTCCCACTTTTCTGTTTCTAGAAGTCAGGTGAAGAGGCAGTTGGAGAGACTGAACCGGAACAAGGCTGCAGGTCCAGATGGTGTCAGCCCCCGAGTCCTGAAGGCCTGTGCAGAGCAGCTCTGTGGGATTCTGCAACACCTTTTCAACCTTAGCTTGACACAAGAGAAGGTACCACTGTTGTGGAAGACATCCTGTCTGGTTCCGGTACGAAAGAAAACTCACCCTTCAGACATCAATGACTACAGACCTGTAGCCCTGACATCCCACATCATGAAGGTCCTGGAGAGACTCCTGTTGACCCACCTGTGTAAGCAAACCAGCACATATAAGGACCCCCTGCAGTTTGCTTATCGCCATGGAGTTGGAGTTGAAGACGCTATCATACACCTGCTTCAACAAACCCACTGTCATCTGGACAAAGCAGGCAGCACTGTGAGGATCATGTTCTTTGATTTCTCCAGTGCATTTAACACAATCCAGCCTGATCTGCTTCGTCTGAAACTCCAGAAGACTCAGGTGGAGGCCTCAACAATCACCTGGATTAATGACTACCTGACAAACAGACCACAGTTTGTCAGACTGAAGAATTGTGTGTCTAACCAGGTGATCAGCAGCACAGGAGCACCACAGGGGACTGTACTCTCACCATTCCTTTTCACTCTGTACACTTCAGACTTCCAGTACAAGTCAGACTCCTGTCATCTACAGAAATATTCAGATGACTCTGCAGTTGTCGGGTGTATCAGAGATGGACAAGAAGCTGAGTACAGAGAGCTGGTGGACCGCTTTGTGGCATGGTGTGGGAACAATCATCTCATCTTGAATGTTAACAAAACAAAGGAGATGATTATAGATTTCAGGAGAAACAAGGTCAGATCAAACCCTGTTTCCATCATGGGAGAAGAAGTGGAGGTGGTTGAGGAATATAAATACCTTGGTGTTCATGTGGACAACAGACTGGACTGGAGACACAACAGTGAAGCCATCTACAAGAAAGGACAGAGCAGACTGTACTTCTTGAGGAAGCTAAGGTCCTTCAAGGTTTGCAACAAGATGTTGCAGATATTCTACAAGTCTGTTGTTGAGAGCGTCATTTCCTCTTGCGTCATCTGTTGGGGCAGCAGCATCAGAACCAGGGACCTAAAAAGACTCAACAACCTGATAAGGAAGGCTGGTTCTGTTCTGGGGACGACTGTGGAACCTCTGGAGACAATAATGCAAAGAAGGATTTTGCATAAAATCAAGAGAATTATGGACAACCCTGAACATCCTCTCCATGAGACTGTTATCGGAAAACAGAGTCTCTTCAGTATATATATATATATATATATATATATATATATATATATATATATATATATATATATATATATATATATACGCCACTGTGACATTGTTCACAGGTAGATTTTTGAGGTTTGCCCCGTGTGGGACGCCATGTTTTCTCAGTATTCATCTACCTTTGTCCCAAAAGGTAAGCATGGTCAGGCGTCCTGCATTATACTCGAATATTATGTTGAAACTGTCCTTTTTTGTTGATTTGTTCATGAGTATTGGTCAGTCATATGTCAGACCAAAGGTCACTGTTGTTATTAACACTCTGGGGTCTAATGCCCACCGGTGGGCATTTTTGACACATCTCCAAAAACACATCTGTAACTCTGTGAGTTTTTGTCATTCAAACATATAAGTGACACCATTAAAAACCTTGAAACTTCTAGTTTTCAAATATATATATTTTAAAAATAAATTATATAGCTGGCCCTTTTTAAAGAGAGTGAACAGAAATCTTTGGATTTTCTGTAGTCTCAGACTGCAGCAGCCTCCTAGGCCACACCTATCACTATTCACATGTAAAGTACCAGGTGATTGAGTGGCTATTCACAGGTGAGAACACGCCCCATTCAGCCAGCATGTGGGGGAAGGCAGCAATGTCCTGCCAGTGACAGACAATTATAACATGGAGAGTGACAGGGGGGTGGGGGGGAATCAGGGGTGTTACACACCCATCTAATTAGTATTCAACTCTCAGAGACACTGCCTGGAGGTACAATTACTTTTTTACAGTTTGTGTGAAAACAAAAAAACATTTCTGACTGCACTTTTTACTTTTATGCAGCCAAAACTTTTGTTTACAAGGTTCAACCTTCAAAAGTCTTGGCTAGATATATTTATAGTGTGTTTTCTTGCACTGTTTGAAGACCTCTAAAACTTGTTTTTTTGTACAGTTGTGTTTACCCTCAATTTAAATAAAACTTGTTTGTATTACATTCACTTCACTCTCATATTGTTTTTTGTTAGGCTTTTCCGAATACAACCATATATGTCCCTTTTGCATAGATGTTTACAGTTAGTTGAAATACTTGAAAATGTCAAGGTGGTGACAGCTGCCTCAAAGTCTCTGAAAAGGCCTTAGACCCCAGAGGGTTAACGTTGTATTTTTTTACTGTTTGAAGTCTCGGCAGGATGTGGCTGTGAGTGTGTTGCTAGCATGCTAGTGTGGTCTGTATGAGCCGGGCGGAAATGTATGTTTTGTGTTAGCGGTTTATTTATTCAAAGATGCTGTATTTTGTCTTGTTTGGCAGCGATATTTATTTTTATTCTTTGTTATATGTTTTTTTTTTCTGTAAATTATTGTTTGACAATGAGATTTATTATTTCTTAGTATTCATCTACCTTTGTCCTAAAAGGTGTTACCGCGAGTAATAAAAAGAAACGTCTCGGACTCACAATCCAAAAGAATCCTCCTTCCTCCGTACAATACTCCACGACAAATAAAAATAAAATCAAAACGCAGAGTCCAGGGAGGGTGCAGAGGGTCTGGCAGCGGACGTGGCGAGGCAGTGGGTTACATATATATATAAGTAAGTATGAATATTGATGGAGCCTTTCCAGATGTACAAGTTTCTAATTCACACTAATGCACCTTCATACCATCAGAGATGCAGGCTTTGAACTGAGAGCTGATGACAACCTGGATGGTCCCTCTCCTCTTTAGTCTGGAGGACACAGCATCCATGATTTCCAACAAGAATTTCAGATTCTGATCCATCTGAGCATAGAACACTTTTACACTTTGTCTCAGTCCATTTTAAATGAGCTTTGGTCCAGAGAAGATGGCAGGGTTTCTAGATCATGTTCACATCTGGCGCTCTTTTTATACCCAATATGTCACTCACCTGCTGCCAAAGAACCTAATTAGTTGCAACATATTCCTCCAGACGTTTTATTTTAGTACAACTTGCCTTTTGTCACCCCAT
Organism: Odontesthes bonariensis; assembly: GCF_027942865.1. Classification (NCBI taxonomy): domain Eukaryota; kingdom Metazoa; phylum Chordata; class Actinopteri; order Atheriniformes; family Atherinopsidae; genus Odontesthes; species Odontesthes bonariensis. Next base: position 34,434,536 of record NC_134514.1, read on the forward strand.
CCCAATTTTTGAGACTGCTGCCATTATATTGAAAATGAGCTAATAATTTTCATAAAATAACTGCGACACACACGCAGACAACCTGGTTTCCGACCATAAACCGCCCTTTAATCAGAAAGATTTTGGAAAATATTTTTTGGATGAATGTCATCAAACTAAAACATTTAGGTGCCAATAAGAAGCAGTGTAATTGGAGGAATCAAAATAATAAGTTCCTTTATCTTTCATTTTAAATCTTAATCACACAAGGTTCTTACAAGGGGAGAAACATGATAGTGGTAATACCATGCTTGGATTTCTCTTGCTGAATCTGTGCCAGTTGCCATGACTGATGGAATAATGAAATCTGAATCACACCAGTAAACAATGTCAGGACATCTGTCTGCGAACTGACTCTAAACAGTTGATGAGTCTGGCATAAAGACACTTATCCTAAACACCCAAATCACTCTAAAAGGAAAGGTACAATAACAAAGTTAATATTTTGGAATAGACAAGTCAAATGCTTGATTATACACCAACAGAAATGCTGCAGAAGTACCTGAAGCAGGCAGTTCATCTGAGGAAACCCAATGAAATCCACCTGCCCAAAGTGGAAGCTGGTCTGTACACAGGAATGGGCCGTCATTCCTCCCAGTTAATGTTCTGGATTGACCAACTGTTACTGGGAACATTTACTTGCAGTTCCTGTTTCTCCTCTTCTTCTCTTTCTAAACTGGGCACCTGATGACTTCTTTGGTCTTTTACCATGATGATGATTCATGATGACTCGAAATTATTACCTTTGCTTTTCCCATTAATACCGTCCATTCACCCGTCAATGTCACGTGACGTAAACAAATTCACGTAGGTGACTGCACAGATTATTGTTGTTTTTTTTTTTTACATTTTTCACATAACCCAATTAATTACATGAAGGTATATGGGTCTATGTTAATTTTAGGAATGAAATACAGTTTATTTGGATTGGAAGCAGTTTGTGTTGTGCGGCCTGGGATCAGTCAAAAATAATTATTAAACCGCGACTAAGCTTGACGTTAAAAAGGTGGAACTGCCGTAGGCCTACATTAACACAGACTGAAATGTGATGCGAGTATTTAATTGGGGCAAGCATTGAACTTAACCACTTAGGTACACCATAAAATATATAGTCGGTCTCCACAGCAGTGACAGCTCTTTGCGGCAGGGCAAAGCAGAGCAAGATCCAAGCAAAGCAGAGCAAGATCCGATCCAAGAACAGCAAAACGATCCAAGCAAAGCAGAGCAACATCCAAGCAAAGCAGAGCAACATCCAAACTGAGCAGAGCAACATCCAAGCAAAGCAGAGCAACATCCAAGCAAAGCAGAACAGGATCCAAGCAAAGCAGAACAGGATCCAAGCAAAGCAGAGCAAGATCCAAGCAAAGCAGAACAGGATCCAAGCAGCAGAATCCAGCTCAACAGAACAGAATCCAAGTAAAGCAGCACAAGATCTAAGCAGAGCAGGATCCAACAGAACAGACCCTAGAACAGCAGAACGAGATCCAAGCAAAGCAGCAGTGTTTATCTACGCAGATCAGCTCTTCATTCAGGGCCTATCAAAACGATGAGCCGAATTAATACAAGCAGAACATACCTGAGCAATAATAATCGCAGTGGATCTACATGATGAGATTAATTTGATTATAGCTATAGTTGGGTTATGCTCCCCATTTGAGCAAGGGCAATAACCATCCCCGGACACATGGCGGCGAATGAACCGAACCACAGGCCCAAGCACTCCACAGGCACAAGCACTCCACACCCCGCGCACCCATCAGGCTGTAATGCAGACATACCAATCAGCAGCGTGTTGCACCTGTTGGGGAGGTGAGGCGCGCTCCACCTTAGAAGCATCACCGCGAGGACCCAAACGGACCAATTAGGAGGATGGCTTGTAATCCAAATGCGCTGGCATAAGACCCGCGCCACACAGCTACAGTCACGCAAAATCATGTAAAATCGGTGTAAAATAGCCGTGTAAAATAGCCATGTGTCTAACTGCGGCAGTCCTGCCACATACAGGAGCCCGGCCGCGGCCTACCTCGACTCTGCCCGCGGCCCGCTGTGGACAGCCCGCCCGGTGCCGCGTCTTGGCTCGCTGGACTTGGGAAGGTTCGGTGTCCTCCACGACGTCCATCTCAGCCGAATCTTCCGAGTCCTCCGGCAGACTCTCCGACTCCGCCGGCAGCGGGGATCCATGCCGGACGACAGGGTAAGCAGCAGCAGCAATAATAATACTAGCATCGGCGTGTATGCTGATCGGAGCTACGTCTTGCAAGCAGAAAGCAAAAAGAGCAGTGACAGCAACCAAGTTTAAATGAAGCGCCCCAAATGCCAGCATCCAATTGCGAGCAGCAGCTGATTACCCATAAGCGCAGTTGGTTCGTGGACAGCCATAAGGGTTGGGTCGGCGTCAGCCAAGAGGCAAAGGCGCGTTGACTACGTGGTCTGCCAGAACTATCGCGTTGCTCCATTTCTGTCAGAACCACTCTAGTCAAAACGAGACGAGAAACAGAGATAAATTTCAGAAGCTTATTCTGAATGCATACAATTGTGTTTGGCGGTGTGGCTCTGTTCGGAGGAAGTTCCCGACTTTTCCATGAGCTCCATGGAAGCCAAGACAGGGAACAGCAGCATCCTCAGGTGGAGTGCCTTTCATTTCCTGTAAAGGCAACAACCCCCCAAACAGACCATACCAGAACGCAGACCAGCCAATTGGATTAGTTGGAACCAGGGTGTCCTACCCCCCCACGAAATATTAGCTACCAAACGTGTGTCACCATTATGATTAGTAGTAGTAGTATTACAAAAAGCAGAAAGCAAAAAGAGCAGTGACAGCAACCAAGTTTAAATGAAGCGCCCCAAATGCCAGCATCCAATTGCGAGCAGCAGCTGATTACTCATAAGCGCAGTTGGTTCATGGACAGCCATAAGGGTTGGGTCGGCGTCAGCCAATAGGCAAAGGCGCATTGACTACGTGGTCTGCCAGAACTATCGCGTTGCTCCATATAATTTCTAAATGTCTGACTAACTTTTGCCCTAAATTAAACTGTGCTGACAAGCTCTTTCAAACAAAAGTCCAATGAAAATAATGTCAGTACCAATCTAGCAATGACCATATTCATCTTAAAATATCTGCAAATACACTCATCATGGTTCAATATTTCAAGTCACAAGGTACAGCTTATAATTTTTATGAGAAATCTGCTTGTTAGCCTGTTGTACTGTAGCTTAGTGGAGAGGACCAAGAGCTCTGTTCTGTGTGAACAACAAGGTCCACCAAGCCAGAAACAGGGAAGAAAAGCTACAGTCACAAATGCGTGTGTTGCTTTGGGTTGTTGTTCTCTGTGCACACATGGAAATTAACAAGGAAAACAATTACGATATCTACCAAAGTATAAACCTACTCCTTTAATTGGCTAGCTAACTAGACTAAACAGAAATCGGTGTGTCATTAAAGCTTACACGTCAGAGCAGGAAAAAAACAATCATCACTAAATTTCTAAAAAGAATTTCCAAATTTGGAGATTTATCAATTTTAGGCTAACCAGAAAGCTTGTGTTCCTTTACAATTTTTGAAAGGTGGATAAAGTTTATTTTCTTCAAAGTCACATTGTGGATAAGTTCAGAAAACAGCATCAATAACAACACAATTAAACTGACAAATCAACTCTTCTGTCAGGGACTGAGTTATTTTCACAAGACTGAATAAACATGATACATTTATCTTACTGAGGCTTATTTCCCTGACTATAATCCATGTCTTTGTTGATGAATTTTAAGTATCTAATTCTATCAATTTATCAAGATGCAGCATAAACCCGATCCAAGAGGCCACTCTGGTGGTCATCTCCCACTCTAGTGTCCCTGATTGACTCCATTCCCACTGCTCAGTGACCCTGTCCTCTGATCTTACATCAGCACAGCCAGGGCCAGCAGCAAACTGAGGAGGCTACTCAGCAAAGCTGCTGATGCCCTAGCTGCCCCGGTGTTATCAGTGGGGTAGGTGGTGTGACCCAAAGGTGGAGTGATCTGCCCCTGGCAGTGTCTCAGGTCTGCGCCAACACAGGCAGCATAGCCCATAGCATGGGCAATGTAATTCTGCTCATGAACACCAGTGAAGAGGTGGGCCATGGGTCCGCGTGCCAGCACCGCCACATCCTCTCCGCTGTGGGTGGTCGATGTTAGGGGGGCGGCAGAAAACTGGACGTAATCTTTGCTTTCTATAAAAGACACAAATATTACAAAAGGTTACGTTGTCAAAACTACATTGGAAGAAACAAAGATGCAACAATTAAACTTTACAGCAGTTCTAATGACTTTTTCATCATTTTCATTGTCCTTAAATTGAATCAAGATTAACAAATATAGTAAAAGAGGTTTTCTGAGCAACTTTTTGACCTGACCCCTCCCCTGCTGCTCTTCAAGTGAGAGCTGCAGCGGTTTTCACAAAGAGGAAGAAGGACTGCAGCAAGTCACTGGCCAGAGCTGTAAACAGGTCAAATATGCTCAGTAACTTCCACGTGTGTTTCTTACTGATTACATTCTAAACCAGATAACAGCACATCTAGACCGCTACACACCTCCACCTTAATGAGAGGGGAGATGGTGAATTGTTAGATTTTATGCAAACGTGTGCACACAGCTAAAGTGCACAGCAATGAAGGAGACACTGATTTGAAGTGATTAATATTATTTCATGATCCTCACACCGCTGTGCCAACACAAGCAGGTGCCTTCACACCCTCCACCCAATGTTTGGGCTGTGAAGCAAATTAAGGAGAAAAACAGAAGGGGAGTCTTTGGTTAAAAATTCACCATCACACATTTTTAGTGTGTCATAAGACATCATTGACAGTTTTCCTCTCCTTTTTATGCTTAGTCTGCCTTTATTTTGTGGCCGATCTGGAATTTTGCACATAAAATGAAATCTGCGAAATTTTTGTAAGTATAAAGGTGGGTGGAAAGGAGTGTGTCTTACTGGTGGTCACATTGCGGAGGTCAGGGCGTTTGCCATTAATAATTTTGTGTCCAGGTCCATTGCCATACATCAGTGTTGTGTAGGGTAACATGTCTGTGCCCCACAGTGGAGATTTACCTGGAAAACACAGGAATTATCTTTCATTCATCTTGTTGATCCTTTCTGCCTCAGAGCACTGGACACATGCACACACACTCAATGCATACACAAACATAAAACCACTAAAGGAGGAGTTTCTGGGTCCCAGAGGTAGCTGCCGCAGGAGGTCTCGAGCTTGTTGAATATCCCAGTGTTTCTCTCCAGATGAGCCATTAGCCTGGCAAGTTTCCCTGCTGATGAAGAGCTTAAGAATTTTACCATCCTATTAATCACTGATGTGAAGCTGGGAGGAGGAGGGGAAAATAAAGATAGGAAATAGGGGAAAGCATGACAACCGTATCTCAATCAATACGCTCAAAAAGCTTTGAAAATTGGTATTGACATGATTGTGAGCTGAATATTTTAAAGTAAAATAGAGTTTACTTCACAAGGCACTGAAAGCCGCACTGGAAATCAGATAAAAATTTAAAAAATTTAGCAATCCTTACAAGTCTGTCAATGTAGTTAAGAGAAGAAGACAGCGAAGTAAAGTGTTTAAATTTGATATTTTCAAGTTTATAATTCACACTGGCTGTTCTGGCTGAGACTGTCAGATTGTTTTCTGAAAAAGAAACACCTTCTCTGATTTCAGACATTTCGGTAAAGGAGAGAAAACAGAGAGGAAGAGGATGTTGAGAGCTGAGGTCATTGAGGTACAGAGCACACAAGATCCTCAAGAAGATCTTCACAATGGCACGATGGACTGACAGTCAGAAAAAGTTAAGAGGGGAAATGTAACAGGAAGGAAGGTGTTGCTGACAGTGGTGGAGACAGGTAGAGGGAAGAGAGACGAGCAGAAAGCAAGAGACAGAAATAGAAAGACGAGCAGGAGAAAGGCTGCCAGATATAAGTGTTTACCCAGTCTGTAATTACAGGGGAAAGAAAGCAGAGAAAATGTCAAGCTGCTAATGGCTAAGGCCCACTAAGCTGTGAGGAAGCCAGCAGTCTCACACAAACACACGCACACAATGTGGATAAAGACATCTGAAAGGGGGAAATGGACAGGTTAAAACGAGTTAAGTGCTGCTACAAAATTTGTTGAAGAAAGCACTGCATTCAGGAAGTCAGGCCACAATTACCCAGAATGCTCTGCCCTCGAAATGTGTAACCATTGAAGGTAAGAGGGTGGGAGTGGTCAGCTGTCACTATAGTGAGAGTTTCATCCTCTTTGGTGAGTTCAAGACCCTTGGCTATGGCATCATCAAAAGCAACTGCCTCATGGAGGGCCATGTATGCCCGGCCTGCGTGGTGAGCCTGGTCGATTCGCCCACCTGGACACACACACACAGACGAAAGGCTTAAAGAGGGTGGTGAAGTGGCTTCTGGTATTAGTTGGTACTTTAAGTCACAGAAACAAATGTCCCAGTTTAACTAAACCAGGTGAGACTCATTCACTTTTCCCTGAAATGGATTGAATCGGCTAAAACCAGATGATATTATCAGACAGCTGGACAAGACAATAGTGAACAAGTTAGGCTGACACATGAGACTTTCCCTTGAGTAGGATCAAAGACAGATTAGGATTTGAGACTTGATTTGATATATCGACAAATTTTAATTGTTGATATATCTTGTCAAATTTTAATTAAACAAAATTTTTTTTTGTTTTTTAACAATTAAATTTTTATTAAGACTTCAAATTTTCTGAAAACTATGTTAGTATGAGAGTTTTACTTGGTTGAAAATAAAATGATAAGGCGGTCTGTCAAATCCTCAATTTTTATCTGTTAGTCCAATAAAATGTACATTACTTTACCTTTTAGTTAGGAAAACAAGATTGTTTTAAAATTTGTTTTTAATGTCTTATTTGAAGAATTACTTGACTTGACTTGAAACATAACTGTCAACTGATTTGAACTTGTTTAAAGCTATTTGAAAACCTGCCTGAAGTTCCTTCATATTGCATAAGACTTGTCCTAAAACACTTGAACACTTGTCTTGTCTTGTCTTCTAAATTGTCTTCCCATGTGTCTAGGTACCTGACTTATCGCACTTACTCTAGCACTAGTTATGCTCTTAGCTGTTTGGTTTTGGAAGGAAACGCACTTATGATTTCTTGTTACCTGAAGTTCTTTTGCCTACCGATGTAGAACGCACTTATTGTAAGTCGCTTTGGATAAAAGCGTCTGCAAAATGACCGTAATGTAATGTAATGTCTTGTAAGACCTTTCAGAATCTGATTTATCTCAATTGCCTTGACTTAATTGCTTTATTATTCGGTTAAGTCTGTTGATCTTCTATTCTTGTCATGAATAGCTTTAAATTTTTCTCCGACTTGGGTCTGGATTATCTTTAATGAAACGACGCTTGAGTTTGCTTTGTCTCTTAGAACTATCCTCTTAACTCTGACCCAAGACTTGACTCTGGCTTATTTTCAATGACTTGAGTCTGACTTACCTTTAATGCCTCAACACTAAACTGTTGTTAAATTACCATAGAAACATAGCCTGGCTGACGCGTCCACAATCTCGATGAGATGGTGGTCTGGGAACTAGGTGTGCATTTTCTCATATTTGAGGCGTGGTTTACGAATGCCTGGAGCCGTTTATTGGGCGCTACGAATGTCTATCAAATGACGTCAGGTTCTTCCCATGCTGCTTTGCGCGCGATTCATAGCCAATTGTATCACTTATACCAGATGACGACAGAAATTCGACGAGGAAGAAGAAAAAAAAGTAAAATAAAAGTAAACTTGCGCTCTAAGCTACTTAAATTAACAACAAAGTAGGCCTATATGCTATATTCTACATGAATTTTTATGTTGTAGAGTTGTGAATTTATTTTATCAATGGAGAAATTGAGCAGCCTTGCTTTGTTGTCTACAGTAGTAGATCAACCCTCATCTTACTTTGAAGCTCCCAGCTCCCAGAAGTGACGTCAACGAAGCTTTAGAAGCAGAAAAGCTATCAGGCTTGTGTTGATGATAATAATAAACTCCTGGACTATGTACAAACTTCCAAATGCATCGTTTTGTGAGTACAGACCATATTTGTACTACTGTAGAAGTTTGGTGTCATGACATGTGATTTTAGTGTGGTAATTTTGGAGATACTGCCAGGGTCCGTCAGCGCTTGTACTAAGGTATTCGGGATAACTCGGTAACTCAGCTGATGTTCAGCCAATATCGGAAAAAGTTCGGGTGGGCTACTTGGCTGGATGTCACGGTTCAAATGACCTTAGGGTGAATCTACTCTGAAACACTTTCTAAGGCTGCATCGAACGGTAACGTTGTGTCCGCTGTCAAGCTTCGGTGTAGCGCATGGACGTCGTCATCGTCTTGCTGCGCGTGCCCCCCCCCCCCCCGTTCTGTGATTGGTTCCCAAACTCTGGCAAAAATAAGGGCGGTGGTTTCCAGGCTGACTTTGCAGTGAGAATGAAATCGAGCGCAAAGCAGCATGGGATTTCCCAGGCTAATAGAAACAATTAATTTCCAAATGAAAAAGTAAATAAGACAGGCTATCTGGGATGACAGAGGACTCTGGCCTTTCTCAAGTGACTCAAAACTTGACTTGCCTCTTACCAAAAGCTCATAAAACCATGCATACGCAGGTAGATTGGACCTTTTCTCTTGCAGAAAGAGTGGATCTTGCTGGGAAATGAAGTGTGTGTAAGTAACTTTGTTTTTCTAAAACTTTATCCCATCCCTCCGCACCTGTCGTCTGTATCTAAATCAGAAATTGAAGTAGACCTCAGTTAATTAGTTGTGATCTCAGTGAGCTGTCAGTTCTTGGGTGCACCATATGTCTGCTTCTATTTATACATTTGCTGTTATTTTCAAGTCATTGTTAAGACACTCTGCAGAACCGTGGAGTCCCCAGGCGGCTGCCTCAGATTAAAGGAGAGATGGAGGCAGAAACATATCACGCAAACACACTAGTGCGCGATAACACATCCTGCGGAAAACTCATTGAGCTGTAGGCAGAATCAATGTCAAGTCACCAAGTACTGCAGGTACATATTCCTCTCTGACATGATGCATTATGGAGGTTGGAGACATAGCCAACGGCACAAACATTAACCTAAACCAATGAATACCAGTGCTGAAGTTAAACATATTGTACATAACATTAGTTAACCATCCCATTTAGTGCTAAGAAAGTATGAAGATAAAAGTTTATAAAAACAGCCGCATTCTTTCATATGCCTTGACAGTTAATCCTGGTAAACACTGCTGGTCGTGGGTCTGTTATGATTACAGCTTTGCTTTAAAAAAGAGAAATGTCTGAATTAAAGTGGAGACAAATATTCATGGCCGCTTGTATTTCTTTCTTTCTTTTACATTCTCAGAAGAACAAACCCTTTCTTAGTGCGGGGTTACATTGCATTGAATGCTTAGTATTCCTCTAGCTTCCTGAAGTTCCTGGAATGTTGGCCCATTTCTCCAGACAGTACTGGTATAATTAAGATGTGCTTTTGGGCACGTTGCTTGAAATTGCTTCATTAGTTCTGCACACACATCTCCCATTGAACTTTTAGTCAGGACTTTATGATAGCAACACCTTGTCTTTGGTGTCGTTATGTCATTTTGCCAAACCTGTGGAAGCATATTTAGAGCTAAAGTAAATTTAACTTTAGGTAGATGTTTTGAGATGTTTCTTCAGCATATCCAGAAAACTTTCCTACCTCTTAATGCCATCCGTTTTGTCCTCTAACAGTGCTCCTCATCATGATGCTCCTACCAGCATGCCCCACAGTTGTAATAATGCTCTTCAGCATAAAACTCAAAACTTTAAAACCAGACTTTGTTGTTTCATGCATGTGATGCAACTCTTTTTTTTAATTAAGGACTGTTTCACTAAGTGCAGTGATGTCGTGTTCCTCTATGGCCCGGTAGCACAAAAAACACAGCAAGATTTTGTCTGTGGACATGAATCAACTGGTGAACTTTTTGTCATTTTTTCACTTTTGCCCTGAGACTGAGACAGGTACTTACATTTAAAGGGGAACTCCGGGGCATTTGAAGCGCATTTCCATTGCTAGAGGTTGTCAAATACTGACGGTAGGACACAGACCAGTGCAAATCGGCGCTCCATGTGCGGCGATTGCACTGTTTGCGCAGCCTGTCATGCTAACCAAATACGTGGTGGCTAAGGGCCAAGCGCTAAACCTTCCACGTAAAACAACAACTTGCACACTGCAGAAACGTCACACCACTTTATAAACCATCCGACAATAAAGTCACAAGCCTTACCATCAAAACCATATGCATGGTTCTCACATTACTGGCATGGGGACGTTACAAAACAACTTTATAAACAGCATGTCACTTACCTCTTGTCGGTAGGCGCGCGCATGTTAAAGCCCAAAACAGTCAATGGACGATGATCCCATATACAAAACAATTATCTTCTCTAGAAAAACTGCGTTCAAGTATTTAAAACATTACAACAATATTACTGGGCATGTATTGTTGTAATGTTTTAAATACGACAAGAGGTAAGTGACATGCTGTTTATAAAGTTGTTTTGTAACGTCCCCATGCCAGTAATGTGAGAACCATGCATATGGTTTTGATGGTAAGACTTGTGACTTTATTGTCGGATGGTTTATAAAGTGGTGTGACGTTTCTGCAGTGTGCAAGTTGTTGTTTTACGTGAAAGGTTTAACTCTTGCCCCTTAGCCACCACATATTTGGTTAGCATGACAGGCTGCGCAAACAGCGCAATCGCAGCACAGGGAGCGCCGATTTGCACCGGTCTGTGTCCTACCGTCAGTATTTGACAACCTCTAGCCATGGAAATGTGCTTCAAATGCCCCGGAGTTCCCCTTTAAGTTCTGTTGCGTGTGCAGGTGGGGTCCTTCAAGAAATTGGAGATGTCCATCCAGATTGCACCCTTGTGGAGGTACACACGTGGGTTTTGTTTTTTCTTAGTTTGTCCCAGCTTTTTTATTTTAACTGAGTTTTTAAAGCTGATATTCTGGAATGTTTAAAGCTCTTCACAGGAAAAGGCAACTTAGCATTATGTAAGCATCAGACCCACTGGAACTGTGATATAGCAAGTTATGAGTGAAATAATGGGGTGAACTTCATTCCACATGAATAACTGCCAACTTCATCTATGGTCATTTAAATATCATAAATACAGGATGATAATTTGATAGAGCAACCAGAAATAAAGTTTGTTTTTCTCCCTTTCTTTTTTAGTGAAAACTTATTTTTTCTTGTAATTCTCTGTCCAACCTCCGAAGTTATGGGAGCTTTTGCCTTACCCTCCACAAGCAGGAAGAAGCCCTTAGGGTTTTTCTGCAGGATGCGGATGGCCTTTTCCGTGGTCTCAACAATGGTCGGATCCATGCTTGGGTCTCTTTCTGCCTCAAAATGCAGATCACCGGGTTCAAACAGAGCTGGGGAGGGATAGGTAAACCGAATTACAATTACAATATCTCCAATTAATCTGCCCTCAGAGAAGGCATAGCTGCACACAAAGATCCATTTTCCTACTGGTACTAATTCCAGCACATAGATGGTGATAAACCCCAATGGAGAGAAAAAACATAGTCTTGACTAATTGAGCAGAGTCAGTCCTAAAAATAGCACAATGACTAGATCTACATTGCTCCTGCACCACCACACACGTGAAAGAGGACTGAAATCATGATATAGCAAACCACTGCAGTGTTAGCTATAAACCGGATCTAACACTGCACAGTAGTAATTTCTCGGCAACTTCTGAGAAACTATAACAGAAATAAAAGAGTGACTATTGAACTTACATTTGAGCTTTGGAAACAAGCACAATAAATTCATCAAGGAATCTGATGTTGATCAGTTGTGGTATGTCCACCTAACCAGTGTCAAGAATCAAACTTTCAAGAGTCAAAGCAGCTTGCATCATATCTCTGGTTGTAAGGTTGAGAAAAGAACACTATCCTAATTTAACATAATAGCACACTTCTTAGTTGATATTTAGTTAACTTGAATGCATAATTTGGTCATATTTAAGACATTTGTATATGTATTCCAAGTTGGTTTCTTGCAGGAAATTAAATTAGGTGGTTAACACTTCATCTCATCACAACATCCCTCGTGTAAAGAATATGAAGATAAAGCGATCATTCGGGTAACATTTGCACCACGCAGTTATAGGTATAATATGTTAATTAGTGAGCTGTTGACTACTTTTGGCAGTTTTCCCTGCTTCCACTGTGAGCTAGTATTAAACCTATGGTGTATTTTTTAATGGACAAGTTTTTAAAACTGTTTCGAGAAACAGCCATTAAATATCATAACAGCCAGTGAAATATATATCAATATGAAAATCACAACAACAGCGAAAGTATAAATCATTGTACTTGAATGTCTAATAATCATAAAAAGACTGTTTAACAGTCACAGATGTGATAGCATTTGTATACATACAGTAATCAAGGCTTACATCACTAATACATGAATGAGTGACACTATATTTGTTTTGTTCTTCAAGGAACAAACAGCCTATAAAACTGGATGCAAACTTCTCAACATCAGGTCTCTTTCATCCAAATCCTTATTATTAAGAAGAAAACTTGTTGCATCAAGATTAATATGTCCATCTACTTAAAAACAAAAAAACTTGCATTGCTGGAGGAGTTGCAGCCGCAAGAAAATTCAAGCATTCTCCATACTCCAAGAATTTCCTCAACAAAAAACACACAAAAAACCCCACTTCTGTTAATTGCATTGTATTGTGCATACACTGAGTTTTTAATTTGAATTCTCTGACTAAATTTTTGCATTATTGTTGGTGGTTTTAACAGTTTAACACTTGCAGAATTGACCATTTGACTATAATGATAACGGAATTACAACCTTGATTTCTTAAATCTCCATATATGAATACTGCAGAAGGCAGTTCTTTAAACTTTACTCCAGCTGAGTTGGGCCGTGTGGTCGACAGTGCCACAGCCTCTCCGTGCTCAGCTCTTGATACTGTAGCTCCACTAAAGATGAGAGTTGCAACACAGTTTCGGAACAACACAGGATTGCGTATCTTGAAACATACACTGAGAAAACGGGAAAGGAAATGGCGTACCACTGATTTATATTTCATACTGTCATGCATCTATAATAATAACATCTTTAATAACAGTAACACTGCAGCAATATAATTTCAATTCAATTTCAATTCAATTCAATTCATTTTTATTTATATAGCACCAAATACAACAAATGTCATCTCAAGGCACTTAGATAAGTGATAAGTTTATTCTGGGATTAATAAAGTATCATTAAATTGAATTGGGATGAAAATCCGACCTCCAAATCTGAGATCATGGTCCTCGGCCGGAAAAGGGTGGAATGCCCTCTCCGGGTCGGGAACAAGATCCTTTCCCAAGTGGAGGAGTTCAAGTATCTCGGGGTCTTGTTCACGAGTGAGGGACGAATGGAGCAGGAGATTGACAGGCGGATCGGTGCATCGTCTGCAGTGATGCGGGCTCTGCACCGGCCCGTCGTGGTGAAGAAGGAGCTGAGCCACAAGGCGAAGCTCTCGATTTACCGGTCAATCTATGTTCCTACCCTCACCTATGGTCACGAGCTTTGGGTAGTGACCGAAAGAACGAGATCGCGAATACAAGCGGCCGAAATGAGTTTCCTCTGCAGGGTGTCTGGGCTCTCCCTTAGAGATAGGGTGAGAAGCTCGGTCATCCGGGAGGGGCTCGGAGTAGAACCGCTGCGCCTCCGCATCGAGAGGAGTCAGATGAGGTGGCTCGGGCATCTGGTTAGGATGCCTCCTGGACGCCTCCCTGGTGAGGTGTTCCGGGCCCGTCCCACTGGGAAGAGGCCCCAGGGAAGACCCAGGACACGTTGGAGAGACTATGTCTCTCGGCTGGCCTGGGAACGCCTCGGGGTCCCCCCAGAAGAGCTGGAGGAAGTGGTCGGGGACAGGGACGTCTGGGTTTCTCTGCTCAAGCTGCTGCCCCCTGCGACCCGATCCCCAGAAAAAGCCGAAGATGATGGATGGATGGATGAATTGAATTGAATTGAATTGAATTGAATTGAATTGAATTGAATTGAAATTAAAAAAAGGGCTAGGGTCTTTTTTAATCAATTTATGTTATAGAACCAGAACACAGAGCATACTCTCCCAAAGTGACGCTGGAAAAGTGGTCCACGCATTCCTCATATCCTGGTTGGACTATTGGAAGGGCATCTTTAATCTGGATGCCCAAACAAGCCCCTTAAAATCCTTCTGTTGATTCAAAATGCTGCTGCCAGAGTACCAATTGGTACATCCAAGCCACATTTCTCCTGTGTTAGCCTCTCTACACTGGCTCATTGCTTAATTAAGAATGAAATTCAAAATCCTTCTGTTGACATACAAAGCCTTCAGAAGTAAAGCTCTGTCTCATCTAACCCTACAAGAGTTCTTCATTCCCCAAACACTGGCCTGCTTGTGGTATCAAGATTTCTTTATGCTAGAACGGATGGCAGAGCTTGTAGTTTCTAGGCTCCTCTCCGGTGGAACCAGCTGCCTGTCTGGATACCAAATGCTGACACTTTGCTTTTAAGACTCATTATAAAACACAGCTCATTGGAAGATCTTATATGTATTTCTTTGATCTGTTTTTGCACTGTACCTGTTTTAATGTTTATTCCACCCTTTGGTTTTTACTAATTTTCCCTGTTTTTCTTCTGTATTAAAATACTATTACTTACAAATTGTGTTACAATCATTTTAATCTTCCAATCTTTATATTTTCTGTTATCATTCCATGTATTATCTTTTATGTTATATTGTTGTTTCATTCAAATTCTTACTTTGCAAAACAATTTGGGTTGCACCTGTGTTTCAAAGGTGCTATATACTGTAAATAAAGTTAAGATGGTGAAGTTGTACCTTCACATGTAAACAAATACCTAAAAGGGCAAAGGAGGATGGAAAAACAAATAGACAAAATTTTACCCATCAAGTAGTCGGTGGTTTCAGGATCAACTGCATCAAATTCTTTTTTATTCCACACATAATGGGCTTCCTGTAACACAGAGACCAGAAACAATATTAAATAATAGTCAGTAGAGTCAGTAGACTCTAGAATCAGGGTATTTTTAAATCCATACTAGTGTTGTTGTCAGATAAATTCTGATATGCTCATATGAATACTACTAAAACAACATTTGTCAAGAAAAAATGTGTAATCATTGAAGACTTTTAAAAAATATATATTCTTTTTTATAATTAAAACTCCACATATTTCAGTTCTACAGTTTTACAAATTTAGGACATAATAATACATCATCTGGTCCATATTAGGTCTTAAAATGAGTTAACCAAAGCTTAGATTAAGATCAACGACACATGACATATTATACCGTCTCATTATTGAACAGAAAATGTGAAGAAGCAGTGTGTGAAAAACAGTGGCAGCCTGGTGCTGATGATCAATGCACTGATCAATTGATCATCAGCAGGTGTGAGCGCCTCCATAAGGAAGAGTGGACCAAAATACTTCCTCAACCATGTGAGAGATTGATGTTGTGTTTGGTTTCCTGTTGTTACCTTTCCAGTTTTCATGCTTTTCCACTCTTGGATGAGATTTCGTCCATCTCTTCTCTTGCCTAAGGAGGAGAAATCTGTGGGGTACTCTGGGTCCTTGGTGCCCCTGGGGGTCATATACTTTCTACCTCCACCAATGATTACCTGGAACACGTCAGAAACCCACATATTCAAACACAATTTGCAGATTTAAGAATGAAATAACATGTTAAAAGTTGTCATGAAATCATCTGTGTTGTGGGGAAACATACATTTATATCAATGTTTTTGATGAGCTGGGATGCAATGTCAGTGCAGCCGTCCTTCTTGGCAGCATCAGGCATATCTGCATCACTGTACCACTTCCTGCTGGCACTGTGGGCATAGGTGGTTGCCGGGGTAGCATGTTGCACTCGAGTGGTTGTTACTATGCCAACAGACTTGCCTATAACATAGATACAGTAGCAGTCATTTTTGATATACAGTGACTGTGCTGTATAGAAAAGGTACCCTGCAGAACTGAGTCAGTGTTTACTGCCATCTGTTATCTGCCAACACATATCATTAAAAATGCACTTATTTAGCATCTTTTAACTATAGGTCTAGGTTCTGAATAGTCCCTTACAATGCGCTTCTCACCCACCCCATGACATGTATTCACTTTATACACAGCACGCAGCACTTTTTCCACAACAATTGTGTGTTCAGTGTTTTTTTGTTTTGTTTTTTCCCTTGTTTTTTTTATTCTGATCTCACTGTGAAGCACTTTGTGAATCCTTTTCTGCAAAAAGTGCTATATAAATAAATTTTACTTACTTACTTACTTACAATCACAGACAAAAAAGCATATTAGAAGCAATGTGGAGGATCAGTATCTTGCTCAAGGACACTTTGACATTTACTGTGCCTTGAAAAAGTATTCATATGCCTTGAATTCAGTATTCATGTTCCTTGAACTTTTCCGCATTTTTGTCAATTCCACATTACAACCACACACTTAAATGTATTTTTTTTTGTGACAGACCAACACAAAGTAGCGCATAATTGTAAAGTGGAAGGAAAATGGTACATGATGGTTCACCATCTTTTACAAATAAAAATCTGAAAACTGTTGCAGGTATTTGTCAATACAAAGCATCTTTCACTGCAATTACAGCTGCAAGTCTTTTGGGGTATGTCTTAACCAGCTTTGCACATCTAGGGGAGCAATTTTGGCAAAATACCGCAAATTCAGTCAGATTGGATGCAGAACGTCTGTGAACTGCAAATTTCAAGTCTTGCTACAGATTCTCAACAGGATTTAAGTCTAGAATTTGACTAGGTCATTCTAACACATGAATATGCTTTGATCTAAACCACTCCATTGTGGCTTTGGCTGTATGTTTAGGGTTAGAAGGTGAACCTCTGCCCCATTCTCGAGTATTTTGTTCTCAGGATTCTTCCAGGATTGCCCTGTATTTAGCTCCATCCATCTCCCCATTAACTCCGACCAGCTTCCCTGTCCCTGTTGAAGAAAGGCATCCCCACAGCATGATGCTGCCACCACCATGTTTCACGGTGGGGATGATGTGTTCAGGTTGATGTGCAGTGTTGGTTTTCTGCCACACAGTGTTTTGCATGAAGGCCAAAAAGTTCAATGTTGGGCACATCTGACCGGAGCACCACACCAGAGTTGTGGCAAACTGCCCAGGGCTTCTTTTGGCTTATTTTCAACAGCAGCTTTCTTCTAGCCACTTTTCCATAAAACCCAGATTTGTGGAATGCACCACTGATAATTATCCTGTGGACAGATTCTCCCACCTGAGCTGGGGATCTCTGCAGCTCCTCCAGAGTTACAACGGGCCTCTTGACTGCTTCTCTGATTTATCCACTCCTTGCCCGACTTGTCAGTTTAGGTAGACGGCCATGTCTTGGTAGGTTTGCAGTTGTGCCATACTTTTTCCATTTTTGAATGATGGATTGAGCAGTACTCCGTGAGATGTTCAAAGGGTGGGATATGTTTTTATAACCAAACCTTGCTTTAACACAACTCTATCTCTGACCTGTCTGGTGTGTTCCTTGGTTTCCATGATGCTTGGTCTAACATAGGTGTTACACACTGTTACTCTTGTTGTTATTTTGTGTGAACTAATCAAAGCAATCTTAATTTATTAGAGATATTTCTTAAATTCAATTTATTTCATCAGCTTATGTGAGTAATTTTAACTTGACTGAGTGTGGGACAAGTCACATTTGATACCACAGCCTGAGCAGTTAAAATTGCCATTACCTCACAGAGAACTGTTCCAAGCAACACTGCCTAGCCTGTTTGCTAGAAAAACAAGCAATGCTATTTGCTATTTTCATGGTCAAAAGTCAAAAGCTTTTTATCATCATGTGCAGGCATAAAAAAATGTTATCAGTGCAATGAAATTCTTGTTTTATGGCCTTTGTGAGCTCAGAGAACAATTCAATTCAATTAATTTTTATTTATATAGTGCCAAATACAACAAATGTCATCTCAAGGCACTTAGATAATAAAGTCCAATTCAAGCCAATTGGAATTCAATTAATTGTAATCATAATTATTCATAAAATAATCCAATTCTTTCATATAGAGCCAATTCAAAAACAATTAGCGATGGTGAGATACTAATTTTGGGGCAATTTGTCAAAATCCAAATTCTTTAGCGTGGTATACGTCTACCACTTTATTCCTCTTTTAACATAAATATGTTCATGGGGGCGAGGGTTAATTTTATCATAAAAATGGGAGGAAGTGTTCATGCTGATTTCTGTAAATTAGGCAGTTATAGTTGACTATTCGGAGCTAAAGCACGTCTGATTGAAATACAGAATTAATATTTAATGTGGAAAGATATTTACAACTGCAGCATTTGTGGGATTGTGTTGTAAATCAAAGCAGTGCTGAACATAAAGAATTTCAGCTGGCAGGACACTCAAACTCATTGACCTTTAGGAGGCAGCCATGTAATCTATTGCTGTACTTAGGCACTAATCTGAGGTATTTGGATTTCACATGAATACTTCTTTAATCTGCTACTTCGTACTTCTACTGTTTTTATCAAAATAACATGTTGCTCTTTCATTTTTGTCTCATGTCATATCACTCCAAATGGTATACAATAGATACTTTAAAAAATAGAAATAAAGTGTTTTTTATAACGATTAAAAAAAAAGTGTTGTGGGGTGAATGCCTGATTTTAGTTTTGTATCATGTCACCTTTGTGACTGCACTGAAGTCTGCCGGTGTGATAGATGTCGTTTTTTTTCTGGAAGGCTCAGTAAATGTATTTCACCAGATATTAGGGGGGGGGGGACGAAGACATAAGTAAAGAAAACACATCTACTGACACCTCACATTGATCTTGCGACCTCATGGAATCCTGGCCCCTGATTTTTCAGCAAAAAAACGATGATCAAGTAGAACTCCTCCGAGGACTGTTCCATTTCCAAATGCGATTTTGTAACATCATTTACTGAAGTTTCTTTTTCAGGTCAAAGACTAAAAATAGCATTCTTCCTTTATGTAGCACACACATATTTACACATTGGACTGTCAGTCAGGGCTGTGACACATTGCATGTGTGTGTTAAGAGACATCTATAGCTACTGATAACAGTAGAATATGATAAGATTCATTGTGTTTCCCAATGCTGCACACTGTCCTGAACCAGGCCCGTAGCCAGGGGGGATCGAAGGGTTCGTTCGATCCCCTTCCCCCACTCGAACCCCCCCCCCCATACACACATGCCCCTCAAGATATGTAGCCTAGACCATTCAAAGAACTAATTGTTCATCTCTGAATATGATTCAAATCTAAATTAACAATATCAAATCCAGACAAATAAAAAAGAAAAGTAGACTCAGAGAAGTGACGAGTATGAAAAATGGTTAATGTTTCTGTTTACACATTTTGTTCAGACTGTTTTACACCAATCCAGTCGGTGGCGGTAATGCCCCCATTTCTGTTGGTAGCCTAATCGCCTATTACATGGGAACAAAGAAGAATCAGAAGAAAGGTAGAGAAAATGGGTAAAAACTGAGGCTGCAGCTGCAGTTGCTCCCTGTTCTTGGTGGTCTCTGAACATCACAGCTCACTGCAGAGTGCTCGGCTGTAAAATGGGTTTCATTGAAGAGCTGAGGGATTTTCTTTTGTCACAAACAAGAAGTTTACTTGCCAAGCAGGGCAGTGACAGGTATCCTCAATGCTAGCTTGCGCCTCAAACAAGAATAATCAAATCCCATTGGTTCTTTCAGTCGCAGCATCGTTTGAGGGCATCCTGCATTGTGTCATTTGTGCTTCAACAAACAGCAGAAGTCTATTTACATCTGATAAAAATGCCAGATGTCAATGCCAGTATCCTTTCCTCTGTTTTTGCCATTCTTTTACAGCATCAAGTAAACATGAACTTTTTACCTGGTGAATTTGTGGAAAAATTAAGACTTACTTGGCCCATCTTGCTCTACTTTTTCTCTTTGGATATAAACTCATATTAGACAGTTCAAGATGAAACCAGAAACCTGGAGATTTCTTCATGCTTCCATGAAATTAAACGACATCTTTAAGACTTTTAAAAAAAATACTTTTCCCTGCTCCTCTAAAGAAAAAACGTTCACACTTGTCTAAATGTATCTGTGAACCATAAATCAATATTTCAAATCTCAAGAGCAGTGTCACGCCCACGGGACTCTGCCCATGTTTTTAGTTAGATTTTTTATGTGTTAATCATGTCTTATGCCCCTTTTCCATTGCCGAGCAAGCCGGAGTAGCCCTTTCTCTACTTGGTGCGATATAGGCACCAGTACCATTTCCTTTTCTACACAAACCGTGACCTGGAAGTGGGCGGAGTCGGCCCGGTCACCACTAACGTGACGTCAGTTTCAGGCGCGGTTAGTCAAAAGTAAACACGACGATGGAGTGTAATGTGTAATGCAGTTGACAATTCATATTGTTTAGTTAAACCAAACTCTTTATTAAAAAAGACAGTACAAAAGTAAACAGCAGGAGTTGTCTCAGAGACAGGCGTCGACGCCAGTGTTGGTGCCGGTGGAATGCAGATAGCAGCTGTTGCCTCAGCTGCAGATTGCCATGCCAATGTCGGTTCTGAAGCCTGCGGGATTAGAGGATCTTCGCTGACCCTAGCAACCGAACACTCATCGGTTGCACAAACCGAGTCTTGAGGGAAAAAAAAAAAAAGTGAACATACGAAACGCATACACGTAACCGCATAGGTGAGACACTGTGCTAGCCTTCCAAAACAGCGTTGTTTGCTAGCTCACTCAGAACAACTTACATGAGACACCTGTGTAACTTTTTACACAAGTTAAAGACTGAACATGTATTTGTTACAATATAAAACATGCATTTGTTACGATATAAGCGTTGCACCAAGGGGATAAGAACAATACTTACCATTTTCCATCGCCTCCAACAAAGATGTCGCCGTATCCACGCCACTCTCCCTGCCTCGGTTTGCCGGGCGGTGACCGTCCATTTGGTCGAACCACTTCCATGTCTTTCGGTTTGACCCACTTTGGCTGTTGTGGTCCTTTACCTGCCGGTAATCACTCTTCAGCTTGTCTCGGCACTGCTGAGAATTCCGGTGATAGCCATGGCTAGCCATCAGCTTGGCTATCTCCTGGAACACCTTCTCATTTCGTGTCGCTCCGTCCAGTTCCTTCTGTATGCGGTCCTCGGCCACCACACACAGAAAGGTCTGCACCTCGCTCATCGTCCATGGGTTGGCTTTCCTTCTCTGGTCTTCCATCTTCGCAATTCTGTTTATTCTCTGTTGCTCTCGCAGGTGTGTTTTCATACATGGCGGGTGATTATTTAAAGCTCCCCGAGCTTCGTCGCGTGTATGACGTAATTTCACCTGACCAATCAGTGGACAGCACTGATCACGTGACGTTTTAGTATCGGCTAGTACCAGAGCATGTGAACGGAGCGGAGCGTGGAGCGGACTGTGGAGCGGAGCAGTGAAATATGGTTAGAGCGGAGAGCGGTTTTCCATTCAAAAGCCGGAGCGAGGATTTCGCTCCGCTCCAGTTTGCTCCGATGCGCTCACAACGTCATTTAAAAATGTCGGATTATAAAATTTGTAAAATAACATTTTTGATTTAATGTAGTCTAGTGTAATAAATTAATAATTAAATAGGAAACGCTGGGCAACATGAATGGAGCGAGATGTTACGTTCACAGCTGCGGACAAGCAACCACGCGGGCCTTGTCACCCGTAGTAAATGAGGAAGTGAGCAATTCAAGTCGAGGGCGCAATGGTGTGTTCTGTGTGGTGGAGCTAGCATTAGTTGCAGAGAGAGTGCGGATAATAAACAGGGAAACGCCCGATCTGTAGGGCCTACAAACGCTATCGAGCGTGGATTGTGTATTTCGTCTGGAGTTTTGGGACACGGGAACGCTTGGAACAGGTCAGGTACCATGAAGACATATTCCCCTTTCTGATTGTCTGAATTAAGCTGACTGCTCAGGTGCCAGTTCTAACCCTACCTGGTGCCCAACATTTTCTAAACATTATTTTTTGTACGTCAGAGCCACCGTTACAGTGGCGATAATTTAACAGCCAGTTAAATAAGACAATACACCGGTCACATCATTAAATCAAACGCCGTGGGTCTCAGGGCCCTGTCATAATTACATGAAGTAATAAAAATGTCAGAAAATTCCTTCTCCTGAAAATTTGAGCGAGCGTGGAGCGATTTCACCTGAGCAGCAGGAAAATTAAGGTGAGCGCGGAGAGAGTTTTGAGCGGAGCGTCCAGGCGCAACTTTGAGCGGGGAGCGAATGAGCGAACATCCTCCTGAGCGGGGAGCGGGAATTGCGCTGCGCTACGCTCCGCTCCGTTCACATGCTTTGGTTAGTACCGACTAGACCCACCTCTGAAGCAGGTACTAGCCGGTACTAAAAATCGTAACGGGTCCCACCTTCAACCCGCAATGGAAAAGCTCTCAATCAGGGTAGAGTTGTACTGTTACAAAAACGTTCAGTGGAAAAGGGGCATTAGTTTTTAAGTCCATGTTTAGTTTTGCCATGTTTTAGTTTTCCCTCACTCATTTCATTAGTTGTCACTCATGTCACCTGTCTGTTATTGTCACCAGCTGCACCCTGTCAGTAATCACTCCCAGTCCTCTATTTAGTTTCCAGGTTTCCCCTTTCAGTTTGTCAGATCCTACTCCGTCATCCATGGTCCTTTTCACAGCAAACCAAGCTAAGTAATTTAATGTCATGTCATGTCAAGTGTTTTTCCATAGTCATAGTATTGTTCTGTTTTCTCACGGTTTAGTTCGTTTTCCGGGTCAGCCGCGCCTTGTTTTGACCTTTTTGTTTTTGTATTAATAAATCAACTTTGCTTTTCACCCATCTGAGTCCGCATCTGTGTCCTACCTCACCCACCCATTGTGACAAGCAGTAAACCTCTCCCTATGGTAAATTGCAAAACTACAGGTTGACATGGTTAATATGTACTGTGGTGAAACTCACCAGCATCTTTGGCCCACTTCAGGATGGACGTGACCTCATTCCCTTTCTGAGTTTTGCAGACCCCGTTGCGAGCCGCTGCATTCACTCCAATGATGTTCAGATTGGATTTCACTCCACACAAATATGCTGTAGCTGTGGCTGCGCTGTCTGGAATCTGGAAGTCCACACTGTAGGTCTGCACAACCCAAACACACAAAGAGGAGCTCAGGAAATCTGAATAATCATTCATTTGTCTTTAGGCCTATCATACACACATGAACATGGCAACAGAGACCAGTTGAGGGGTTTCAAAAAAAAGACAGAGATTAAGCGTGTTACTGTTTCATGTGTGTCTGTTAAAAGATATCTGTAAACTTATCAATGTAATAAATCGGGCCAACTTTGGAAGCAGATCATCATCATGATCTTCATTGGAGCCAAAAGCTGAGAACTCACTGCTTTTCTATTCACCGCTCTGACCTTTAGCAGGAGTTTAGTTAGTATCTTAATTCCTCCTCGGGTCTCTCAAAATCGGGACATTTATTTTTATTATATTTATCAATCTATTTATCAATTTAGGGTTTGATCAACCCTTTCCTGATTCTGACTGCTGATTGTCTTCGTTAGGGTTTGAATCCCATTCCTGCTTTTCTTACCTCTTTTATTTCTTCCCCTACCCGAACCAGGGTTTGCATCCCCACCCCGCTGTAACTGGTGTGCAGTTGGTGAGAGGCTGAGGTAGATTATGGTTGTTGTGGTGTGAGGGGCAGTGTTGGCTGGCATTAGGGGGGTGACTCTGGGACGCCAGTGGTCATTGTCTAGCCTCCTGGAGGTGTCGTGGGCCCAACTAGATGAAACACTGATGAAAGGAGGTTCCCACCTGATGACCCCAATGATATGTTGGTCAGCACTGCTCATTGATCAATATAATACGGAGTGTAGGGAATTATTCACTGAGTCTGGTCCTTTATTTTATTTTATTTTTTATTTTCTTTAGCACAAGTTTCTTGTGTTTATATTGAATCTGTTGCTGTCCCAACTGATGACCCGATGTGGCCTTTGTTCACGCATGACAAAATTACCTATGATAACTTTAGTAGAATATGCAACCTCTAATGGTTGGGAGAGTAACTCTATGTTTTCCAAATCAAACCAAAAAATGGCAACGTCCAAACCTAACCACGAAGTGACAATAGTGTTTATCATGTCAATAACTTAAAATATAACTTAGAAGTCCAAAAAAAAGGAAAAGTTTCTTGGTCTTGAACTTCACAATTGATTCCTCCGTATGAGGATTTGGTAGCTTTTTGAAAGAAACGCTTGAGTCCCCCTTGAGCTGTCACCTTACCGTGGTGGGGGGGTTTGCGTGCCCCAATGAGTCTGGGAGCTATGTTGTCTGGGGCTTTAAGCCCCTGGTAGGGTCACCCATGGCAAACAGATCCTAGATGAGGGACCAGACAAAGAACAGCTCACAAAAAACCCCTATGATGATCAAAGAAAATGGACACCGTGTTCCCTTGCCCGGACGTGGGTCACCGGGGCCTCCCCCTGGAGCCAGGCCCAGGGGTGGGGCCCGCCGGCGAGCGCCTGGTGGCCGGGTCTGTCCCCGTGGGGCTCGGTCGGGCACAGCCCGAAGGAATGACACGGGTCCCCCTTCCGACAGGCTCACCACCTGTGGGAGGGGCCATGGGGGTCGGGTGCAGTGTGAGCTGGGCGGCAGCCGAAGGCGGGGACCTTGGCGGTCTGATCCTCGGCTACTGAAGCTGGCTCTTGGGACGTGGAACGTCACCTCTCTGCTGGGGAAGGAGCCTGAGCTGATGCGCGAGGCTGAGCGGTTCCGGCTAGATATAGTCGGACTCACCTCAACGCATGGCTTGGGCTCCGGAACCAGCCTCCTCGAGAGGGGTTGGACTCTCTTCCACTCTGGAGTTGCCCGCGGTGAGAGGCGTAGAGCAGGTGTGGGCATACTTATTGCCCCCCGGCTGTGCGCCTGTACATTGGGGTTTACCCCGGTAGACGAGAGGGTAGCCTCCCTCCGCCTTAGGGTGGGGGGACGGGTCCTGACTGTTGTTTGTGCTTATGCACCGAACGGCAGTTCAGAGTACCCACCCTTTTTGGAGTCCCTGGAGGAGGCACTGGAGAGTGCTCCTCCGGGAGACTCCCTCGTCCTGCTGGGGGACTTCAATGCTCACGTGGGCAATGACAGTGAGACCTGGAGGGCGTGATTGGGAGGAACGGCCCCCCCGATCTGAATCAGAGTGGTGTTTTGTTGTTGGACTTCTGTGCTCGTCACGGACTGTCCATAATGAACACCATGTTCAGGCATAAGGGTGTCCATATGTGCACTTGGCACCAGGACACCCTAGGCCGCAGCTCGATGATCGACTTTGTAGTCGTATCGTCGGACTTGCGGCCGTATGTCCTGGACACTCGGGTGAAGAGAGGGGCGGAGCTGTCAACTGATCACCACCTGGTGGTGAGTTGGCTCCGCTGGTGGGGGAGGAAGCCGGTCAGACCTGGCAGGCCCAAACGTATTGTGAGGGTCTGTTGGGAACGGCTGGCGGAATCCCCTGTAAGGAGGAGTTTCAACTCCCACCTCCGGCAGAGCTTCAACCATGTCCCGGGGGAGGTGGGGGACATTGAGCCCGAATGGGCCATGTTCCGTGCCTCCATTGTTGAGGCGGCCGACCGGAGCTGTGGCCGTAAGGTGGTCGGTGCCTGTCGTGGCGGCAATTCCCGAACCCGCTGGTGGACCCCAGTGGTGAGGGAGGCCGTCAAGCTGAAGAAAGAGTCCTATCGGGCCTTTTTGGCCAGTGGGACTCTGGAAGCAGCTGATGGGTATCGACAGGCCAAGCGGAACGCAGCCTCGGCGGTTGCTGAGGCAAAAACTCGGGCTTGGGAGGAGTTCGGGGAGGCCATGGAGAACGACTTCCGGACGGCCTCGAGGAGATTCTGGTCCACCATCCGGCGGCTCAGAGGGGGGAAGCGATGCACCGTCAACACCGTGTATGGTGAGGGCGGGGCTCTGCTGACTTCAACTAGGGACTTCGTGAGTCGGTGGGGGGAATACTTTGAGGGCCTCCTCAATCCTACCGACACGCCTTCTGATGAGGAAGCAGAGTTGGGGAGCTCGGACGTGGGGCCTCCCATTTCTGGGGCTGAGGTTGCCGAGGTGGTCAAAAAACTCCTCGGTGGCAAGGCCCCGGGGGTGGATGAGGTCCGTCCTGAGTTCCTCAAAGCTCTGGATGTTGTAGGGCTGTCTTGGTTGACACGCCTCTGCAGCATCGCGTGGACATCGGGGGCAGTGCCTCTGGACTGGCAGATCGGGGTGGTGATCCATCTCTTTAAAAAGGGGGACCGGAGGGTGTGTTCCAACTATAGGGGGATCACACTCCTCAGCCTCCCTGGTAAGGTCTTTTCGGGGGTACTGGAGAGGAGGATCCGCCGGATAGTCGAATCTCGGATTCAGGAGGTGCAGTGTGGTTTTCGTCCTGGCCGTGGAACAGTGGACCAGCTCTATACCCTCCGCAGGATCCTGGAGGGAGCATGGGAGTTCGCCGAACCGGTCTACATGTGTTTTGTGGACTTGGAGAAGGCGTTCGACCGTGTCCCTCGGGGACTCTTCTGGGGGGTGCTTCGGGAGTATGGAGTGCCGGACTCCTTGATATGGGCTGTCCGGTCTCTGTATGACCGGTGTCAGAGTTTGGTCCGCATTGCCGGCAGTAAGTCGGACATGTTTCCTGTGAGGGTTGGACTCCGTCAGGGCTGCCCTCTGTCACCGATTCTGTTCATAATTTTTATGGACAGAATTTCTAGGCGCAGCCAGGGCGTTGAGGGGGTCCGGTTTGGCGACCTCAGAATCGGGTCTCTGCTTTTTGCGGACGATGTGGTTCTGTTGGCGTCGTCAGGCCGTGACCTCCAGCTATCACTGGAGCGGTTCGCAGCCGAGTGTGAAGCGGCTGGGATGACCATCAGCACCTCAAAGTCTGAGACCATGGTCTTCGGCCGGAAAAGGGTGGAATGCTCTCTCCGGGTCGGGAATGAGATCCTTCCCCAAGCGGAAGAGTTCAAGTATCTCGGGGTCTTGTTCACGAGTGAGGGACGAATGGAACAGGAGACTGACAGACGGATCGGTGCGGCGTCTGCAGTGATGCGGGCTCTGCACCGGCCCGTCGTGGTGAAGAAGGAGCTGAGCCAGAAGGCGAAGCTCTCGATTTACCGGTCAATCTATGTTCCTACCCTCACCTATGGTCACGAGCTGTGGGTAGTGACCGAAAGAACGAGATCGCGAATACAAGCGGCCGAAATGAGTTTACTCTGCAGGGTGTCTGGGCTCTCCCTTAGAGATAGGGTGAGAAGCTCGGTCATCCGGGAGGGGCTCGGAGTAGAACCGCTGCTCCTCCGCATCGAGAGGAGTCAGATGAGGTGGCTTGGGCATCTGGTGAGAATGCCTCCTGGACGCCTCCCCGGTGAGGTGTTCCGGGCCCGTCCCACTGGGAGGAGGCCCCGGGGAAGACCCAGGACACGTTGGAGAGACTATGTTTCTCGGCTGGCCTGGGAACGCCTCGGGGTCCCCCAAGAAGAGCTGGAGGAAGTGGCTGGGGACAGGGACGTCTGGGTCTCTTTGCTTAAGCTGCTGCCCCCGCGACCCGATCCCCGGACCAGCGGAAGATAATGGATGGATGGATGGATGGACGCTTGAGTGCACATGACTCATGTTTCTGTCCTGCTGCAATACTTTACAGGACACCGGTATATAAGGGTATGAACAGAAACGACCAGCACTGGAGGACTAGTTGTTGAATTTATCGGTTAGGCTTAGTGATGAGCCATGATGGTGTGTCGAAGTCAGAATGAACCACTGACAGGCAGAGTGGACAGGGAATATTTCATGAATAAAAGTAATAGGAAAGGAAGGGAACAACCCAATCAGAATTTGTTTTCAGAATTACAGCCACTTATGATGTGACAGCTCATCAGTTGTTCCAAGGGACAGTTTTTAAAAGACACCCCTGGTCCACAGTCTTCTGATTTTCATGTGTGGATGGACAAAGTTATAGGACCAGTTAACCCAAAACTACTTGTTTTGTTGATGTTTCACCAAAACTGTCACCTCCTCTGTGGCTAGTGTTAATTCTATAATGATGCTTTCTCCTTAAAGTAGAAGTTAAAATGATGATGTGCAAACACCACTGACCCATTTTTAGATAAACTAAAAACGCAGATGAGTATCATGTTGCCCAGTGTGCAGTTGTTATTTATCACATGGCAAAAAAAAAGCAACACAACATCTTATCATAGTTAGAGTAGACAAGTTTCTAACTATGTGGACATTTATACATGCACACAAACACCGCTGTCACACAGCAGATGCATGACCACATGATCATGTTAATATTCAGCACTGATGTTCTGAGGACAGAAGGCTTCAAACACTGTTCAAATATTAGGTTCAGTCTTTTTAAAAATGACTTTTCTTGTTCGTATGACACACATGTTTAATGAGCCCCCAAAGGTAATGTGTACTACAGCTGGCAAGACACATCGAATGGTAGTTGTGGATGAAAGAAAACTACTGATCACTAATGAAGACAACATATCTGTAGTGTCCATGTTTGTATAATATAGTACTGAATTTAAATTACTGTATTGGACATTTACACGTGTATGCATCTATACATACAATCCACTGAGTGTGCATGTGTGTGTGAGCATTCACGCACCTTAGCCAGCCCTACATGGGGGAAAGTGTCCATGGTCATCACTGTCTCCTCCCCTGTTTGGTTCTGCAGCTGTCCCTTTAGAATACGAGCTGCAGTGTAGGTGGTGATTCCCATGCCTGATGTACACATCACAATCAGACATTCAAACATCTTCACAAATTCTTCCTTTCTTAGACTTAGGAACTTCACCAGAATTACTGTAAGGTCCGTCTGTGTTGTAAGATTCAATTCAGTTCACAGATCACAATGTTGCTGTGCTTTGCCGGATCTTCATACTCTCTTTTGGCACATTGATGAATATGATGAGAAAAAGGCCCAAACATAGATAAGAAAGTAAGTCGGATGATAATTCCTGTTAGTCTTAACGGTTCTGCCGGGTCAAGCTTTATGTAACTTACCATCTCCAAGAAAAAACAGGATGTTTTTGGCAACATTGGTGTTAGGCTTCCTCTCCAGTACTGACTGTAAAGTCTCCCTGGCCTGCGACCTCCAGTACTCTGAGTCCTCCTCCTCAACTGCAGGCAAACACGCAGGTCAAACATAGTGTTAATCAAGAAATGCTGCTGGGAAAAATTGGGGTGTTTGATGTGTTGCTTAAAGGGGAAGTTCGGTTTTTTAAAACCTGGACCTTATTTCTGGCATAAAATTAAATATTTTTATGAAATATTTGTTATGAAATATTTCATAAATAATTTAATATGAATATATTTCATAGAATATTTCATAAAATATTCATATTTCAGAGAAAGCAGGAAGAACACTTTGGGGTTTTTTGGTTAGGTAATGTGGGCAGTGTTTGTCAACTAAATTCTGTGTTAATAGTTTGAGATTTTCACCCATGATTGTTTTTTTGACGGGTGACGTTATTTTATTTTTAGTTTATTTTAGTTTTTTTGGACATAAGATAGCCTACAATTAAACTACTACGAAAAACAATGAAAAAAAATTAAATTAAACATTGTGCAGGAGAAGTGGATCACAGATTAAATTTGTTTTAAGAAATATGCATGTTCATAATGAATGACTCTCAGCATTCATTTGGGAGAGGGAAACAGCCAAAGGCAGGCAGGATGTAGTGCTCATGTGCCACCGCTGGAACACCCCCACATTTAAAATCACAGCTCCACCCCTGATCTAGTCACCGATGATAGTTTGGTGAAAGTCGATATTTAGATCACTCGAGATCCGCGTATATCCATATAGGGAGAGAACAGGGCATAGACAATACAGCCTCTAAATAAGGCATTATCTGTCTTTATTTCACCAATACTTTAAAAAGAATGAATGAATGAACGCATACTATTGCACTGTTAGCTCAGAGTTTTTGTGTTGTTGCTATTGGGGTCTATTGAGGGGCATTCTATACACGTCTACTGGGATGCCGTCACAGAGCACGGAGTAAATATAAAATGTGCTGCAGCGGCGCGCGGCGTTGACGTCATCCCAGTAGACGCTTGTGTAGAAAGCCCCCCGATCATAATGATACAATGGAGTTAAGTCTGAAAACTCATGTGAAAATTATATTTCCTGCTTGTAAAGACAAAAATAGTTTGTTAATCATTTCCACTTGAATCAGTAGCTGAAACGTTCCGACACAAACTGCAGGGAAACTGTGTCCATACCTAGTGAAATTCCTCATCTTTATGAGATTGAAAACCACTTGAGTGCACCTTTGAAGTATATCATATCCTTACAGGGAACCATCGCTCTCATCACAGGTGTAACTTTATGCTTTGAACAAACATCAAACTAGAGTGTCAGATTCAAGGTGTTCTGTGCAGGAGATCACTGTGAGCAGAATTAAAAAATCTCCTCTGGGATGTGACTGTGTGTGTTAGGATGCCTGTTTGCTGCAACAGCTGTCACATCTCACTCTCATGCTCTCTTATCTACTGTGGTACATCACTGTGTGTTGTAAACAGTTTGATATGGCAGTCCACCGTGAATGCTGATAAAGGAGTTGCGCAATTCCATTTGGACTGAATGTACTGATCTGAAAAGTCTGGAAGCATCTAAAACAAGCAAATGGGGAAGGAAATGGTTTGAACAATGACACGTAAGAATAATAACGGAGAAGAAAGCCAGAGCAGAAAATAAAAAGGAAACGTAATCCACGAATGGCAGAGAAAAACAGAAAGAAGCCTGATCCTCGGGTGAAAACAAAATCCCACAACAACGTGATTTTAAGACGTCTGTGATCATAAATAACACCAGAATCTGTTGGTATGTGTAAGAGCAGAGGAAGAAGAAAAAAGTCCTAAAATGTCACTGAAACAGAAAGAGATAAATGTGTTGTGATTTAATTTGAGGAAAGTTGTTAGAATGAATTCATCTATATTTCTGAATAAATGTGACTCTAAACATCATCACACGTTCTAAAAGTGGAGAAAGCAAACCTGATTAAACAAACAAGACTAAACTATGATGCATTAATTAATAATTAATTGAGAAAAATGATCAAATGTTACATTTCTGTGCGTGACATAAGTATGTCAGTTTTACATTATGTTGGACAGTACTGCTGCTGTTTGAGAAATAAGAACATCCCTGTTTACTGGGTGAGTTTGTGCAACTCTCCTATAACGGTTTTCTTACAGCTCACACAGACTCACTGAATTTCTGCCAATATATTTACACTGTCTGGTATGAAAATAAAAAGTCACACTGGGATTTTGTTGGACCACCATCGTCTCAGTAAACTTATCCAATGTCACAGCATTTACATTTGCAATCATTTCTCTACGACACTTGCATTGATGATGGACAGTCAACTGCTGTGTAAAATCTTTATCAGATCATCCCAAAGATTCCCGGTAGGATTAAAATCTGGATCCATGTGTGAAAATGATGCCTCATGCACCATGAATCACTCTATCACAGCTCAAATTCTCATATTGACATCTTGGAACATGCTTGTGGTATCGAGGAAGAAAAAAAGATCAACTGATGGAAAACCCTGCTCGTTCATTTTATTCAGGTAGTCAGCTGACCTCATTTTTTGAGAACATAACATTACTGAACATTTACCTGACCAGCTGAAGCAACCACAGATCATTTAATTACTGTAGTTGAATCCAGGTGGTGGCTCTTTGGTCAGGTCGTGTTTTACATGGCTTAGAACCGTTTATAGTCATATCATCAGACCTGTGGCTATGTGTCTTGGACACTGTCTTGGTGAAGAGAGTGGCAGAGCTGTCAACTGATCTACGAGTTGGATCCAGTGGTGTGGAAGACTCCCTGGCAGACCTGGTAAACCCAAACAAGTAGTGAGGGAGAGTGGGAGAGTTTATCACACATATCAGGAAAGTTTGGGAACATAGAATCTGAATGGGCCATGTTTAGGGCCTCCATTCTGGAAGTGGCTTCCACGAGATGTGGTCGGAAGGTCAGTGGTACTTGTCATGCCGGCAACCAGAGAACCCGGTGGTGGTGACCAGTGCTGAAGGAAACAAAAGTTAAGGTTAAAGAAGGAGGCCTTTCAGGCTTGACTGGCCTGGGGGACATCTGAAGCAGCTGACAGGTACCAAATGGCCAAAGAGAGTCACAGTGTTGTGCAAAGTTAAAACTCAGGTCTGGGAGGGATTCGGCCAGGCCTTGAAGGAGGATTTTTGGTTGGCCTCAGATATGACCAACCAATTGATGGCTTCAAAAGGGAAAGCAGGGTCTGTCCCAGGTTGAGCTTGGCCTGGGTAGAGAATTGTTGATCCAAACTGAGGATATCGTCAAGTGGTTGAGGGAACACTTTGAGGATCTCCTCAATCCAACCACCATGTCCTCCACTGAGATGGCAGTGTCTGAGGACTTGGAAAACTTGGCCATCGACTTTGTAGAGGTTGACAAGGTTGTTAAAAAGCTTCTCGGAGGTAGGGCACCAAGATGCTAATGGCTCTGGACATTGTGGGGCTGTTGTGGCTGACATGCCTCTTCAAATGTTGTATGGAGGTCTGGAACAGCACATTTGGAGTGGCAGACCAGGGTGGTGGTTCCCATTTTTGAGAAATGGATCTGTGAAAGAGTGTGTTTTAACTACAGGGGTCTCACTTCTCCTCAGTACATTTTACTGCAGGGTTTTGGAGAGGAGGCTCTGACTGATCGTTCCACCTCGGATTCAGGAGGAGCAGTTTGGTTTTCTCCCAGTTCATGGAACAGTGGACTAGATCTTTACCCTCGCAGAGTTACCGAGGGTGTCATGGGAGTTTGACCATCCAGTCTACTATGTGTTTTGTTGACATGGAGAAGGCTTACGACTGTGTCCCCCGAGGGATTCTGTGGGGGGTGCTGCTGGAGTATGGTGTACTGGAGTCATGTTTGCAGGCTATTCAATGTCAGTATAACTAAAGCGTGAGCTGTGTTTGCATTCTGTGTTCAGCACAAATTTGAGCTTGTTAATGGTGCGTGTTGGACTCTGCCAGGACTGCCCTTTGTCACTGATCCTGTTTGTGCTGTTCATGGACGGGATCTCAAGGCCACAACACAACCTCAGATAAGAGGAAGATAATGGATGGGTGGAATATTTGAACTTGTTAACCAATGTTACATATTTGAGCCCTGCTATGATTTTAAGTTTCCTCCCTTTTACACATTCTGGCTGTGGATTGGTGTCCACATTCTTTAGAGATAACCTTGTAACCTTTTCCAGTCTGATGAACATCAACATATCCTTTTCTGGGGTCCTCAGAAATTTAATTTGTTCATACAAAATACACTCCAGCAAACCTGAGAAGATCAGACTGCGATAGATCTGATCTGTTTCCCCTAAATGAAATAGGAAGCTCACTCCCTTTTACCTGACTGTCATCTTACTGATTTAAAAAAAAAAAGAAGGTGTTTTTTAATTCAATTTTTAAACCAACAGTTAATCCTAAAGGTTCATATACTGTACTTATGAGACTTTTAGATCTAATACTCTATCATATTCCTCAATGATTAATTGAACAAGAATTGTATTTTTGTCTCTTTTTGACAACTAGGCCATCCCCATCAATGTTTTGGATCGTATTTTCATACAATGATGTTGTGACTCAAATCTAAGCAGAAACACTGAGAATTTCTGAAATCTTTAATCATCTTATACATTTTTAATTGAAATCAAATCAGAATCTCTAAAGAGTTGGACTTAAAGATTGGACTTCAAGTACCTTGGTATTGATCTCTCAGAGGATCTAACTTGGGGAGTGAGCACCAAGGAGCTGGTGACGAAGGCCCAGCAGAGATTCTTTTTCCTGAGGACCCTCAGAAAAACTGGGCTCCCACAGAAACTCCTGACCAACTTCTACCAGTGCACCATAGAAAGTGTTCTGAACTATGGATGCATGATGTGGTTCTCCAGCTGCAGCTCAGAGGAGAGGAAGGATCGTCAAGACTGCACAAAAGATCATCTGTGCCCCCTTCACCTCTGGAACACATCAACTCTGCCTGGCTGAGGAACAGAGCTGAAGAGATCAGGTCTGACTGCGCACACGCTGAACAAGGTCTTTTTGACACCCACCCGTCTGGCAGGCTCAGGGTCACGAAGATACAATCAGAAAGACTGAAACACAGTTTCTTCCCTGAGCTGTGAAAGGTCTACTGAGCCTGAGCTGGACCCTTTTGTTTTGTTTTGCATTCTTGTCCTGATATTCCTTGTCCTGTCTTTTTATTCCTAGATCTTTTTACACCTTATCCTTTTTATTCCATGCTGTGTACAATTACAATATTTATTCGATAATTTACTACACATGTTGCTGTGTATAGGACTGCTGTCAAAGAGAATTCCATTAAATGTGCAATAACAATAAAGACTTCTATTCTGTTCTCTAAAGACATCTAGAGGGGCTGAATTAAGATTCTTCTTTAAAGTTTGAACAAAGGATTGAAGAAAGGCTAAAAGATATTAAAAGATGGGCAAAGTTTTGGTTAAAAGTTGAAAGTTTATAAACAAATAGGAGATATTAAAAATCTTAGCTGAAGAAAGTGAAAGATACTTTGAGTGTCCTAAAAAGCTTTCAGAGGACGAGCAATCAGAATTGAGATATTGATAATGAGCAATGCAGCAAGTATGCCCACAATTATATCAGTTTTTCTTTCTTATTAATCTGTCTCTGGTCTTACCTTTGCCGCTGGTAAATCGAAAAGTCCCGAGCAGAAAGAGAGCCAGAATGGCCACTCTTGTCCGGTCCATGGCCATGTTCAAGCTGGAGTCCTGTTTCTCCAACCCACCCAAAGATCAGCTCTGTAACTAAAATAATGATTATCTCTAATCATGCCTGTTGCCTTTATCAGTACATCATAAATAGATTAAAAAAGAAAAAAACTGCAGGACTGTAGCAAGTTTCTGTCCTCTGACTGAAAAAACTATGCTGTTGTTCACTTTGGAGGCAAAAAAAAAACTGTTTAATGTTAGTATTTATTAAGGAATCATTTATGAGGCTGTGTTAAAGTCAAAGGGTATAAAAGTGAACACTCCCTCCAAGAATGGACTCTGGCAGATGCAATGGACTACAATTATGTAAGAAAGACAGGGTTCACAGGGCTCAGATGTCTATTTTCCAGTTAAGACATGAACAAAAATAGAATACATACATTTACTACCACTCATTTTTTATTTGTAAAAATGTCCCCATAACTGACAGAGAGAAATTTCTGTACAGTAATGACAGCATACAACTAAACAAGATAACCACGAAGGGACTCGAACCCTCAATCTTCTGATCCGAAGTCAGATGCCTTGTCCGTTAGGCCACATGGTCTCACCTTTGTCTTCCAGCTGGCAAAGGGCAAAGATCTTCCTTCCAACGCTCACCTCTGGTCACTCCTTATGAGTGGTGACTAAATGAATGAGATTGCGTAGGGGCTGAAATCATCTTTCATTCTGTGGTGATTAGGCTCACCCTCTTGGATCAGGGTGATAAGCGTAGTCATCTGGAATACGCTAAGAATACAGTCTCTGCCACTCTTCTTTGAATGAAGCCAGATCAGGCGGTATGGGCATCTGGTCAGAATATCATGTAAATTCCCCCCAGGGGAGATATTCTGGATCAGTTGCACGGTGAGGAGGCCTGAGGGAAGGTCCAGGACTCACAAGAAATAATACTTTGCTGGTCTTGCATTGGTATCTCTCTGTGTCCACCCGAGAAGAGGTGTAGATTATGTCCTGGGAGAAGCGGGGCTGGGGATGTCTGCTCACACTGCTTCCCCTGTGATCCGGTCCAGGACAAGCAGCATCAAACATATCTTTAAAAGTCATGTGTTATGGAAGGGTGTTTACACATGTGGTGTTGCTGCTGATGTTTGTGAAGCTTTGGCCAGTATGGGGATTGAACCCATGACCTTGGTGTTATTAGCACCACGCTCTGACCAGCTGAGCTAACCAGCCTATTTTTGAGTTGCCCTATGAGCAAATTTGTTCCAGAATAAGTGCTCTGAGTGTTTTCTCTGTTACCTATTTAAGTCACACAAACATTCTATACAGCTTGCCTTTGGTATTGCGCATTTGGATGTTATCAGCAGGTGAGTTGAAAGACTTTTAGTTCTTAAAAAACTGCTTTCTATGCAATTATTTCATCATATGCTACAATGACTCGACGTGATAGAACTTACTCATTCAAGTCTATCATCTTTTTGTATAGCTTGAGTGTAGGAAGTATTGGGAAGCCAAGATCATTGCGTAACATCAGCTTAACTTTGGATTTTTTTACCAGTAACAGACTGGTAAAATCGTCCAACTTTAATGGCAATGCCATTCAGAGGATTTCTGGCATGGAGTACAACTAGCAAAGTACTTACCAGCTTTCACCATGTGTTTATCTGGTTAGTACTTAGTACAGTGCTCTTGATTTCTGTACAGTAAGGATAGCATACAACTAAACAAGACAATCACGAAGGGACTTGAACCCTCAATCTTCTGATACTAAGTCAGACGCCTTGTCCATTAGGCTACATGGTCTTACCTGAGTCATTCAGCTGGCACAGGGGTGGTCTGCGTCGAAGGGTCTGTGTCGAAGCCACGTAGGCTCACCACTGGGGTTCCCCAAGGTTCGGTCCTGGGTCCTCTTCTTTTCTCCCTCTACACATCATCTCTTGGTTCTGTCATCCACTCCCATAACTTTTCCTACCATTGCTATGCAGACGACACCCAGTTGATTCTTTCTTTTCCCCCTTCTGACACCCAAGTGGAAGCACGCATTGCTGCGTGCCTGGCAGACATCTCGGGGTGGATGTCGATGCACCACCTTAAGCTCAACCTGGACAAGACTGAGCTGGTGTTTCTCCCGGGGAAGGGCTGCCCGTTCCGAGATCTGGCCATCACCATGGATGACTCTGTGGTGACATCAACCCGGACCGCGAGGAATCTGGATGTGACCCTGGACGACGAACTGTCGTTCTCACCAAACATCGCATCAGTGACCCGTTCCTGCCGATTCCTCCTCTACAACATCCGGAGGATTCGCCCCTTCCTCACCGACAAGGCAGCACAGGTGCTCATCCAGGCTCTTGTCATCTCCCGCCTGGACTACTGCAACTCCCTCCTTGCTGGCGCCCCGGCTTCTGCCATCAGACCTCTGGAGCTGGTTCAGAAAGCTGCTGCTCGTCTGGTGTTCAACCTCCCCAAGTTCTCCCACACCACTCCCCTTCTCCGCTCTCTACACTGGCTCTCTGTAGCTGCTCGCATCCAGTTTAAGACTCTGGTGCTGGCCTACAGGGCAGTGGAAGGAACAGCTCCTTCATACCTCCAGGCTATGGTCAAGCCCTACACCCCCGCCCGACCACTTCGCTCTGCGGCCACCAGGCGCCTGGCTGCCCCGTCACTCAGGGGTCCCTGCGCACGATCGACACGGTCACGTCTTTTCTCTGTTCTGGCACCCCGATGGTGGAACGATCTCACGACTGATATCAGGACAGCTGAGTCGCTGCCCATCTTTCGCCGCAGGCTGAAAACCCACCTCTTCAGGAAACACTACCCTGCTCCGTCCTAGTTCCTTACGCACTTATTGTTTCCTCCACCACTGGCACCCTCTATATTTTCATTAACCCCTACCCGAACCAGGGTTTGAATCCCATTCCTGCTTTTCTTACCTCTTTTATTTCTTCCCCTACCTGAAACAGGGTTTGCATCCCATTCCTGCTTTTCTTACCTCTTTTATTTCTTCCCCTACCCGAACCAGGGTTTGCATCCCATTTCTGCTTTTCTTACCTCTTTTATTTCTTCCCCTACCTGAAACAGGGTTTGCATCCCATTCCTGCTTTTCTTACCTCTTTTATTTCTTCCCCTACCCGAACCATGGTTTGCATCCCATTCCTGCTTTTCTTACCTCTTTTATTTCTTCCCCTACCTGAAACAGGGTTTGCATCCCCACCCCGCTGTGACTGGTGTGCAGTTGGTGAGAGGCTGAGGTACCTGACTTATCGCACTTACTCTAGCACTAGTTTTGCTCTTAGCTGTTTGGTATTGGAAGGAAATGCACTGATTTCTTGTGACCTGAAGTTCTTTTGCCTACCGATGTTGAACGCACTTATTGTAAGTCGCTTTGGTTAAAAGCGTCTGCAAAATGACCGTAATGTAATGTAATGTAATGTCTGCTGCCAAGTGTGAAACAGCCAGGAATAAAAGTGTGCCCCCAAGTCTGAGGCTCTGATCCTAAGTTGGAAAAGGATTGAGAACCCTCTCCTTGCTTAGAACCAGTTGCTGCCTAAAGTGGAAGAGTTTAGGGATCAGACCATTTTGAAAACGACTGGAGGATCTCGTTCTACCAGTCGATCTTCCTTCCAACGCTCACCTCTGGTCACTCCTTATGAGTGGTGACTAAATGAATGATATTGCGAATGCATAAGGGCTGAAATCATCTTTCACTTCTTTGAATAAAGCCAGATCAGGCGGTATGGGCATCTGGTCAGAATATCATGGGGAGATATTCTGGATCAGTTGCACGGTGAGGAGGCCTAAGGGAAGGTCCAGGAAATAATACATTGCTATCTCTCTGTGTCCACCCGAGAAGAGGTGTAGATTTTGTCCTGTGAGAAGCAGGGCTAGGGATGTCTACTCACATCGCTTCCCCTGTGATCCGGTCTAGGACAAGCAGCATCAAATATATCTTTAAACGTCATGTGTTATGGAAGGGTGTCTACACATGTGGTGTTGTTGCTGATGTTTGTGAAGCTTTGGCCAATATGGGGATTGAACCCATGACCTTGGTGTTATTAGCACCACGCTCTGACCAGCTGAGCTAACCGGCCTATTTTTGAGTTGCCCTATGAGCAAATTTGTTCCAAAATAAGTGCTCTCAGTGTTTTCTCTGTTACCTATTTAAGTCACACAAACATTCTATACAACTTGTCTTTGGCATTGCATGTTATCAGCAGGTGAGTTGAAAGACTTTTAGTTAGTAGACCAGAGGCGGCAGCCTACCAGCCCCGCCAGGCCCCCGCCACCCAGACATGGGCCGCGCGCCGGAACCGGCCCCCACAAGCCCGAGCGCCACCAAAACCCCCCGGCAGGGGCCCCGCCCAACACCCAAGAGGGCCAGGCGCCCCAGACAGCCAACCGCAGTGGGCCAGCGCCTGCCCCAGTGCCCCTGGGCAAGCGCCCTGGGAGTCAAGACGTGCCCACAGGTGGGTGAGGCCGCGAGCAGCGGGGAGAAGCAATGCCCCCCCCCCCCCCCCCCCCCCATCAGGAACAGCACAAGCAGGCCAGAGGACAGTAGGACCCAGACCCAGACCCAGACCCAGTCACCCCATAAATCATATAAGAGAAAAAATAAAAAATAAAAAATAAAATAATAATAATAATAAAAATAAATAAATAAATAAATAAATACATACATACATAAAGGAAAAAAAAAGAAAAAAAACATCCACAAACACTCGCACAGCACATGCATCCATCACCCACCTCCACTGGAGTGTGGCGTAGCGGGCACATCCGGGGGCCAGCAGCCCCCCAGCCACCACAGACCCCGAACCAGCAGGACAACTCCTCATCCTGCCCCCCCCCCCCCCCCCCCCCCCCGCCCCAGGCAGCAACCAGGCAACAGGAGTGCGGAAAGACCCCTCCACTCTCCCCTCTGGCTCTTTGATATTTTCTAATAGTGAGCATTTAAAATTGAAGGGCAAGCAACCTTGTGGAACTGGGAGCGTGGCCCTCCGGGCAGCCTACATACCCAAAGAGACCAGCCCACCAGATACCACTCAGAGCTATCGCCCCCCAAAACCTAATGTGTGTGTGTGTGTGTGTGTGTGTGTGTGTGTGTGTGTCTCATGATTAGTAATGTCTAAGGTGTAATTAAAACAAGGGCGGGGGGCTGCAGAGTGCAGCAAAGGGGACCACCTACGTGGACCCATCCGCTGCCCCCCACAGAACACACCCGCCCTCAAACCCTACGTGTGTGAATGTGTGCTGTGTACAGGAGAGGGGTATGGGTATCTATAAGACCGGGGGAGAGAGGCTCCCCCGGAGAGGGCAGCCAAGGAATGGCTGCAACAGGCACCCCTGTTTCCTGGGATCCGCCACAGAGCAGGAGGGCTCGATATTCACCAGGTCCGGGGCCCGCAGCGTATTCGGGGAGCCACTTGGCAACCCGAAGGCACCCATCCGCCCCACCCCAGACGGCCCCTACAAAGAAAAGAACAAAACAAAACAAACAAAACACAACACAACAAACAAAAACAAATAAACAACAAACAAACCACACAATCACTCCAGTCATAACAGCCCGGGCCTGAGACCCACCATCACCCAGGCCCACCCAAGCCGCCCCCAACAGGGGAGAAGCATCGCCACACCCCACCGCACGCCACCCCACCCTAACAAAGAACAGCCTGCAGGCACATCAGAGACCCCAGAGCAACCAGCCCGACACCAGGACCCGCACCGACCCACCATTCAGAGGATTTCTGACATGGAGTACAACTAGCAAAGTACTTACCAGCTTCACCATGTGTTTATTTGGTTAGTACTGTTAGATTTGGTTCTTTAATTGGAAGCTCAAGAACGGACCGGAGTAATTCAAGTGAAAATGAAGTGTTAATTGGTAGTCACACGTCAAAGCATATCAGCGCTGGGCTCAGTGGAACAGAGCTCCCGCAGGAAGTCCGTCAGACTGAGCCTCGACTTCCGGTAATCATTTGCATTTATAGCCTCATGAGTTGGACTCACACTCGACCGAGTATGATTGGACATGAGTAGGTTCAACATGCTTCGTCATATTCTCTGGATCAGCCAAAACAATGTGTGTGTGTGAATCTGCCCTTGCTTTCCCAGGCTTTCCCAATTGTTTTGTCTTCCCATTCCTGGATCACTTTAGGTCATCATGGAAAAGTACTGAGACTATTTAATTTATAATGTCTAAGAACAAAGCCAATTTTTACAATTCCCCCTTTGAAGTGATTTCTATCATTTCAACTAATTCAGACAAATAACTGAGGTAGGAATGTAATCTTCTGTATTGTGTCACATCTGTTTTAGCAGCAGCAAGTTTTTTAGCAGTCCCCCAAGCTGCAAGACGCCACTTACCTTTTGAGATGTAGCACAATCAGATAGGAGATTTCTGTCATCCCCCTTTTGAAGTGACTTCATGTGTTATTATGTAAGCTTATGTGTAAGCTGTTCTTCTTTGCAATTACAGCAGCAAGCAAGTCTTCATTGCACAGGCATGTGGAAATAGTAAAAATAATTCTAATGCTTTAGCTAAACTTTCTATATCAGGACTATTCCATCATTTTACTCGGAACAGAACCTCTTTCCGAGAGGGTTAAAACCTTCAGAAGTCACTGATTATAACTCTGCAAATGAGCACATTTAGAAAACAATCCTAATGCGTTAGCAAAAACCTTCTATATCAGGAGCATTGATCAAGATTCTAGAAATAGAGACTCTTTTCTAGTAAGTGTAATGGGGTCCTCGCCAGCAGGCAGCGCTGCCTCGTCACCTGGGGAGGCTATTTAGGTAGGCCGGTAGCAGGATCCGTCTTTTCTCTTCCTCTGCCGGGTCATTGGGAACTCAGCCAGTGTGAGGGAACGCCTGGCTTCCGTGCTCAGTCGCCACTGAATTTACGAATCAGTTGCTGTACAGCGTCCCACGATTTGCAGCGCGAACGCAGGGGCACTGATCACTAATATAAGGCGTGTATATTTTCGGCTGATTGGCGGACGGGGACACGCGGCTCGTCGGGCGTCCTCAGACTGACAAAGGGACTGTCGCTGTTTTTTCTCCCTATATAAGGAGTCTGTTAGGGCGGGCCTTCGTTCTCTTTGTTTCTTTATTTGTTTATTTGTTTTTAATACATTTGTATCGTTAGAGGGCATAATCCATTCTTTTATTTGGTATTGAGCAACTTATTGCTCTGATAGCCGTCTTAGACCAGGTGTACATTTGGGGCACCTTTTTTGCTGTGACTTGAACTGTGTAAGCACCTTATCTGTGTGTAGTGTGAGACGTGTACTTGGTGCCATATTTAAGTAGCTCTGTGGATATGTGGTGTTTTGGGTCCTAAATGCATTATTCTGAAGTCTAAGATTGGCGGCCTGAAGAGTTACTGGGTATATTGTTGCTAGACTGTCTACATTGCTCTGATACTATTTTTATCCTATTGTGTCCGAAATCATTGTTAATAAAAATTGTAATTTATTGATAGACGCATCTCTCTGTCGTCCTGTTTATTCTGGACACTTACCTGGAGTATAGTGGATTAGGAGGGTTGAACACCTTTACACCAACACCCTTAGGCTAGCTTTACACGACAACGCTCTGAACACAATCCACAAAAGTGGCGTTGCGTTCCCACTTTTTATTTCGTGTTTAGACGAGCGTCTTTGGGTGGAAATCTGCATGCACACGGTGACGCAAAAGTGTGTGAAATTTGATGTAGTATGCATGCCAGGTGGCTAGGTGGTACTGTGAAGCACTGCCATACAACAACACCAAGAGTGCGCGCATGCGTTGAAACTTCCTTCTACTTCTCTCCGTAGTAGCGCGAAATAGGAAATAGCCCACAGTCGAAAACCAAAACATGGCGAAGAAGTGAATAGCTATCAAAGCAGCTAAGACAACTTGAATGTCTGACTGATGGAAATAATCCAACATGTTTGTTATTGTTTGGCTGTACTGCACATGGTTATGACGTCAACGCGTATGCGAGGATACCCAGCGTGAGCAGCTCAGAGTACACATTTGCGTTTTCAACCCTTTAGACGGGAA
Source organism: Odontesthes bonariensis (assembly GCF_027942865.1). NCBI lineage: Eukaryota > Metazoa > Chordata > Actinopteri > Atheriniformes > Atherinopsidae > Odontesthes > Odontesthes bonariensis. Next base: position 34,477,503 of record NC_134514.1, read on the forward strand.
CGCGACGGTGGAGCGTCTTTAAGATTTCCACTCTGGAGGGTGGGTTAATTTTTTTGCGTTTTTAAGCCCAAAAACGCTGTCGCCGTCTAAACGAAAGGCACATCTGATCAAATATTTTGTCGGTTTCACCTGGGAGCGTTGTCGTGTAAAGCCGGCCTTAGAAACTTTTGCCCACTACATAATTGGCGTTGTCGGCAGGATCAGAGAGGTTGTTATTTGTTGGTTTGTTTGTTTTTTTTTGTCTAGCTTGTTTTTGTTTCATTGTGGGCCCTTTAAGATATAGAGTGAGGTGGGGAGAAAACAGCGACAGGTCCCCGGCTTCGAGGGAACTACAGGCTCATACGACCATCCTCTCTGAGTGACTCATCTCACCCCTTCAAGAGAATGGAAGAGCTACAGGCCCTCATGGAGCAAATGCAACAGCTTAAAGCATCTAATGACCAATTAAGAGAACAGTTACAACGACAACCTCAGGTATTGAATTCTGGGTCGGGGCCATCTACAGACCCTTCTGGTGTGGCAACTGCTGGTGGCCTGGTAAATGAAGCCACAACCTTTCGGTATGTACATGTACCCAGAGAACGTAAATGTTCCAAGTTCACTGGAAAAATGTCAGTTGATCTGTTAACAGTTGAACAATGGGTTGAAGAAGTACGCAGATGTTTGGAGGTTAGGCATATGTCAAATGCTGAACAACTACTGTTTGTTACTGATCATCTTGAGGGGGTTGCCAAGTCCGAGGTTAATTTCCATGCTGGTGCTAACAGAGATACTCCTGAAAAGATTTTTGCCATTCTAAATGAGAATTTTAGTTGCACCCAGTCTTATGTAGCAGCACAGTTGCAGCTTTTCCAGCGCCATCAGCGGGAGGGTGAATCCCTCCGTGATTATTCACATGCTCTGAAGTCTTTAATGGATGTTGCAATACATAAAACACCCGGTGGTATTCCCAACTCTGACCTATTGTTATCAAGTATCGTGATCAATTTATTGAGAATGTGTTTGATGACATGTTACGTAGGGAGTTGAAACTGCGTGTTATTCAGGAACCACAAGTTTAGTTTTTTGGTCTAAGGGCTATTGCGATAAGGTGGGCTGAAACATCAAAACATGGGGGCAAAGGCAGGCCTAGAGTTTATTCTTGTGATACACACTCCGCAGCAGTGGAAAGTTTGGAAGTGAGTGCAAGTGCAGTTACTGCAAGACCCAGTGATGAAATGGCAGAGATTAAAGAGTGCCTTCGCAAAGAACAACTCCAACTGGATGCCATTATGAAACATTTCGCTGCCATGCCCTCACAGTCAGCTCAGAGTGAGGTAAATTCTGATTCAACTAAGCGGCCCTGCTTCCAAGCAGATGGTAGGCCTATTTGTCTTCGCTGTAACAAAGTAGGCCATATTGCTCAATTCTGTAGGGTAAATCTAACTGCCCCCAAAGCTCAGGAAGCTGGGGCACACAGTCAGTTAGGGGGAAGGGGTTCTGACTCTCAGCCGTCGGAAAACTAGTCTCCTCTGGCGCCGCGAGCCAGGCACCAGAGAAGGTTCTTGTGGGCTCACATGAAGATATGATGGAGGATTCTTCCCGGCTTGTGGGAGCATGCCCAGTAGTTGAGGTCAGTATGGGGGATGTCGTAGTCCCTTGCCTTCTAGATACTGTTTCCATGGTCACCACAATTAGAGAAAGCTTCTTTGAGACATTTCAAGTCAAAGGGGGGAAGCCAGCTGAAAGAATGTCATTGGTTAAGTCTTAAAGCCGCTAATGGGTTAAAAATCCCCTATAAGGGGTATATGGAGCTTGATGTTACCATTCTGGGCAGAACTCTACCCAGAATGGGCGTGTTGGTTGTTGAAGATCCCCCATGTGAACACACTGAGCCACACCTCCAACAAGCTGTGCCTGCCCTCCTAGGAATGAACATCATTGGCCGCTGTTGCCACCTGCTCCTTGAACAGTTTGGCCCATGGTTTTTTGAGTCCCCTACCCTTCAAGCTGCTGGTAAAAAAATGGAGAGAAACGTTCTCCACATGTCAACGTATTGAAGCTTTGAACATGCAAGGGCACTTGGGTAAAGCTAAAGTCTATGGCCGAGCCGTTTGTGTTCCTGCAGTCTCATTGAAGTGGATTCAAACCACCTGCCCCTCTGCTGCCAACCTAACACTTCCTTCTGTACTTCTAGAGCCCCTAGCAGTTGGAGATCACCTTCCTTCTGGCATCCTGGTGTCATCTGCTCTCCTCGCTGTCCACCAGGGCCAAGTTGAGATCCCCGTAATCAACGTCGGCACGGAAGACGTGTGGTTGCAGCCTCATACACAGTTAGGTGAGCTACATGTGGTTGATCCATCGCCAGTAGAAAGTTCAGTTTTGATAGAGGAAATGGAAGAGCAGGGTACTGTAGCAGTAATTCACGAAGTGACTGCAGTGAGTTCTCCCCCCCTCAATCTTTCCAGCCTTTCTTGGCCCAACCTTTCTATTGAAAAAACCCAACAAGGGCACAAGCTCTTGCAGGAATACGCTTCAGTTTTTAGTAAAGGGGAGGGGGACCTGGGATGCACTACACTGGTGGAGCACAAGATTCCTTTAGTGGATGATGCGCCATCACAGTATGAACAAGTCAAAGCCCATATTCAGGAACTTTTGGAAAGAGGTGTTGTGCGGCAAAGTTGCAGCCCCTATTCTTCTCCCATTGTCGTGGTGTTTAAAAAAAATGGAGAGATGAGATTGCGGATTTGGATGTTATCAGCAGGTTAGTTGAAAGACTTTTAGTTCTTAAAAAACTGCTTTCAATGAAATTATTTTATCATTTGTTATATGCTACAATGACTTGACGTGATAGAACTTACTCATTCAAGTCTATCATCTTTTTGTATAGCTTGAGTGTAGGCAGTATGGGGAAGATCATTGCGTAACATAAGCTTCTGGATTTGTTTTACCAGTAACAGTCTGGTAAAATCCTCTGACTTTAATGGCATGCCATTCAGATGATTTCTGACATGGAGTACAACTAGCAAAGTACTTACCCGCTTTCACCATGTGTTCATTTGGTTAGTACTTAGTACAGTGCTCTTGATTTCTGTGTAGTAATGACATAATACAACTAAACAAGACAACCACGTAGGGACTCGAACCCTCAATCTTATGATCCGAAGTCAGATGCCTTGTCCATTAGGCCACGTGGTCTCACCTGTGTTATACAGCTGCAACAGGGGTGGTCTGCTGCCAAGTGTGAAACAGCCAGGAATAAAATTGTGCCTCCAAGTCTGAGGCTCTGATCCTCAGTTGGAAAAGGTTTGAGGGCCCTCTCCTTGCTTGGAACCAGTTGCTGCCTCAAGTGGAAGGGTTTAGGGATCAGACCATTTTGACCACCACTGGAGGATCTCGTTCCACCAGTTGATCTTCCTTCCAACGCTCACCTCTGGTCACTCCTTATGAGTGGTGACTAAATGAATGAGATTCCGAATGCATAAGGGCTGAAATCATCTTCCACTCTGGGGTGATTAGGCTCACCCTCTTGGATCAGGGTGATAAGCGTAGTCATCTGGAATACTCTGAGAATACAGTCTCTTCCGCTCTTCTTTGAATGAAGCCAGATCAGGCGGTATGGGCATCTGGTCAGAATATCATGTAGATTCCCCCCAGGGGAGATATTTTGGATCAGTTGCACGGTGAGGAGACCTGAGGGAAGGTCCAGGACTCACAAGAAATAATACATTGCTGGTCTTGCATTGGTATATCTCTGTGTCCACCCTAGAAGAGGTGTAGATTATGTCCTGTGAGAAGCAGGGCTAGGGATTTCTGCTCACATGGCTTCCCCTGTGATCCGGTCCAGGACAAGCAGCATCAAATATATCTTTAAAAGGCATGTGTTATGGAAGGGCACCTACACATGTGGTGTTGTTGCTGATGTTTGTGAAGCTTTGGCCAGTATGGGGATTGAACCCATGACCTTGGCATTATTAGCACCACGCTCTGACCAGCTAAGCTAACTGGCCTATTTTTGAGTTGCCCTATGAGCAAATTTGTTCCAGAATAAGTGCTCTGAGTGTTTTCTCTGTTACCTATTTAAGTCACACAAACATTCTATACAATTTGCCTTTGGCATTGCGGATTTGGATGTTATCAGCAGGTGAGTTGAAAGACTTTTAGTTCTTAAAAAACTGCTTTCAATGCAATTATTTTATCATTTGTTATATTCTACAGTGACTCGACGTGATAGAACTTACTTATACAAGTCTATCATCTTTTTACATAGCTTGAGTGTAGGCAGTATGGGGAAGCTAAGATCATTGCGTAACATCAGCTTAACTTTGGATTTTTTTACCAGTAACAGACTGGTAAAATCCTCCGGCTTTAATGGCATGCCATTCAGAGGATTTCTGACATGGAGTACAACTAGCAAAGTACTTACCAGCTTCCACCATGTGTTTATCTGGTTAGTACTTAGTACAGTGCTCTTGATTTCTGTACAGTAATGACAGCATACAACTAAACAAGACAACCACAAAGAGACTTGAACCCTCAATCTTCTGATCCGAAGTCAGACGCCTTGTCCTTTAGGCCACATGGTCTCACCTGTGTCATCCAGCTGGCACAGGGGTGGTCTGCTGCCAAGTGTGAAACAGCCAGGAATAAAATTGTGCCTCCAAGTCTGAGGCTCTGATCCTCAGTTGGAAAAGGGTCGAGGGCCCTCTCCTTGCTTGGAACCAGTTGCTGCCTCAAGTGGAAGAGTTTAGGGATCAGACCATTTTGACCACGACTGGAGGATCTCGTTCTACCAGTCACCAGTCGATCTTCCTTCCAACGCTCACCTCTGGTCACTCCTTATGAGTGGTGACTAAATTAATGAGATTTCGAATGCATAAGGGCTGATCATCTTCCACTCTGTGGTGATTAGGCTCACCCTCTTGGATCAGGGTGATAAGCGTAGTCATCTGGAATACGCTGAGAATACACTCTCTGCCGCTCTTCTTTGAATGAAGCCAGATCAGGCGGTATGGGCATCTGGTCAGAATATCATGTAGATTCCCCCCAGGGGAGATATTCTGGATCAGTTGCATGGTGAGGAGGCCTGAGGGAAGGTCCAGGACTCACAAGAAATAATACAATGCTGGTCTTGCATTGGTATTTCTCTGTGTCCACTCGAGAAGAGGTGTAGATTATAATATATTTTATTCATAAAGCACTTTACTTCAATTAAATGACCTCAAAGTGCTACATTTTAAAACTAGCATTTAAAAAAACCCAGTAAAATAATTTTAAGTTATATCAGGCAAATTAAAGGCTTTTCTAAAAAGGTGAGTTTTCAGGCCCTTTTTTAAAAGAATCCACAGTCTGTGCTGCCCTTAGATGGTCAGGGAGAGCATTCCACAGACTGGGTGCAACTGAGCTGAAAGCCCGGTCGCCCATAGTCCTGAGCCTTGTCCTCTGGAGCTGGAGGAGATTGGCTTGTCCAGAGCGGAGATGACGTGAGGAGGAATGGGGGGCGATGAGTTCTTTGATGTAGGGGGGGCAGTGCCATAGAAGCACTGGTGGGACAGAAGGGAAATCTTGAATTCGATCCTGTACTGGACAGGAAGCCAATGGAGGGATTTGAGGATGGGTGTGATGTTGTGGTACTTCCGCACCCCCATCAGGATCCTGGCAGCACAGTTCTGAATATACTGCAGCTGCTGGATGTTCTTGCTGGGGATCCTGATGAGGAGTGCATTGCAGTAGTCCAGCCTGGAGGAGACAAAGGCATGGACAAGTTTTTCGGAATCAGGGAGAGTGAGTATGGGGCAGAGTTTGGCAATGTTTCTGAGGTGGAAGAAGGAGGTTTTGCAGAGTTGTTTGATGTGAGCCTCAAAGGTCAGGTGAGGGTCCATCCTAACACCGAGATTAGTGACTGAGGGTGAAAGGTGGATGTCGTGGAGAAGGTGATGCTGGTGATGGTGGATGACCGGATCTGGTGCGGAGGGCCAACAAGAATGGCTTCTGTTTTTGAGCTGTTTAGTTGCAGGAAGTTTGGCGTCATCCACGCCGCTATCTCTTCCAGGCAGGTGGAAACTGTGGATAGGGCTGCAGAGGGGGTTGGGTTTGTTTTAATGTAGAGTTGGGTGTCATCAGCGTAGCAGTGGAAAGACATTCCATGCCGGCTGATGACACGACCAAGGGGGAGCATGAACAGTGTGAAGAGGGTGGGGCCAAGGACAGAGCCTTGAGGGACACCACAGGTAACGGAGTGCGTGTCTGACTTTGCACCTCCCAGGGATACATATTCTGTTCTGTCAGTGAGAAATGATGTGAACCAAGCCAGGGTAGTGTCAGAAAGTCCGATGGAGGAGTGAAGGTGGTATAGAAGGATGTGGTGGTCGATGGTGTCGAAAGCTGCAGTGAGGTCAAGAAGGATGAGAAGTGATGGAGAGCCAGCGTCAGGGGTCAGTAGCAGATCATTGGTAACCCTGACCAGAGCGGTTTCCGTACTGTGGCCAGAGCGGAAACCAGACTGGAACTTCTCATACAAGCTGTTAGTGGTGAGGTGGTTGTGAAGTTGAGCAGAAACTACCTTTTCCAACACCTTTGATAGGAAAGGTAGGTTGGAGATGGGGCGGTAGTTTACAGGTGTTTCTGGGTCCAGGCTGGACTTTTTGAGTAGTGGCTTGATGACAGCAGTTTTCAGGGACGTGGGAACATGGCCGGAACGGAGGGACTGATTGATGATTGTGGTGATCATGGGACTTATTGCAGAGGAGTGACTTTTAAAAAGGACTGAAGGAAATGGGTCCAGGGCACAGGTGGAGGGCTTCATCTTCCTCAGAATGGCTTCGATGTCATGCTGTGTGGTGTCAGTGAAACAGCAGAGGAGTTGAGTAGTCTCGGACTGAGGGTCTGAGGGAGCAGAGAGAGCGGGGGGGCTGGAAGGAGCGGAGGGTGGGGAGGTGGGGGTGCTAGAGAGAACGGAGCGAATGTTGTCTACTTTAGACTTAAAAAAGGAGATGAAGCTGTTGCACCGCTCCAGCGTGCTATCTGAGTGTAGGGGGGTCTGAGGTTTGAAGAGGTGATTTAAGGTTGAGAAAAGTTGCTTGGAATTACCAGGGCTATTGTTGATTATATGGGAGTAGAACCGGGACCGTGTGTCACTGAGGGACTTGCTGTAGGCCTTCTGGTGTTCCCGGTAGGCCAGCTTGTGAGCCGCAAGTCTGGAGTCCTGGAAACGCCGTTCAAGGACACACCCCGTTCTTTTTAACAGACGTAGCTCACTGGTATACCAGGGGGCTGTACGTGTGAAGGTGACAGTTCTAGCCTTTAGTGGCGCATGACGGTCCAGGAGGGTGCTGAGTGATGAATTGTAGAAATCCACAGATTCTGTGACTCAAGGGGGGTTGGCAGTGGAGAGATGTTGGAGGTCAGTAGTCAGGGTGATTGGGTTGATGTTTTTAAAGTTCCTGAAACTGATTTGTCTGCTAGGCTTATTGAGGGGGGACGGGGTGGGTAGCTCCATTGAGATGGCTTTGTGGTCAGACACGCCCAGATCGTGCACCGAGAGATTGCTGATGGAGGTGGAGTTGGTGATCAGCAAATCAAGGGTGTGGCCTCTTGAGTGTGATGGGACATTGATGTGTTGGGTGAGGTTGAGACTGTCAAAGAGATTGAGGAGTTCAGCTACAGAGTAGGAAGGGGGGTTGTTAACATGAATATTAAAATCACCAAGTATGATGATTTTCCCTGGGGTTGTGCAGAGTGTGGTAAGGAGGTCATGTATTTCAGGGATGAAGGCTGGGTTGGGTTTGGGGGGTCAGTATAACAGGAGAACTGTAGTGGAAAGTGGTGGTTTGCATTTAAAGCTGCAGTCGGCAAGTTTTCAAAATTGCGAGTCTAAAGTCGGAAAATTCGAACTGACACAACTTTCAGGTCCCTCCCCCAACCTCTAACAAGCTCCGAATCGCCCCCCAAACCCCTCCCCCTCTGTGGACGAGGTTGTGCACGTGAGTTCACACCAGTGTGAGCGCACACAAGCTGGGGCAGACTCACGCTCAGCAGCGTGTGCACAAGCTGTGATTGACAGGTAGGATTCCTCCACCCTAACTTGATTGGTTAAAAACAGCCGGGAGCGCTTGGTTTTTGTAAGCATGATTACAGGCTTCAGAGGGAGCTACAGATTTCGTTATTTTTCCTAAACAGCCTATTTAATATTCTACTTCCAGAATCCCATGACAGTTCAAGCTAATATGACTAAAAAAAAGTTGCCGACTGCCGCTTTAAACCCAAGGCATTCAAAAAAGGAGAGAACAGGCAGGGACAGGGGGGACGACTCAAAGTCTCTCCGGTGCACTACGGCAAGGCCACTGTTACACCGCTTGCACACATTGAAGACTTCAGTGGTGTAGAAAACGTAGAGTTTATTACTTCACTGGTGGGACAGGTAAAACACAACACAAGCTGTAGGTATCTTAGCATCTCACGTACATCCACACTGAACGAGAGCGGCTCCTTTCTTTTTCGTTTTTCACACACTCTTCTTCTGAAAGGTTTGCTAGTCAGTGTCACAGCTTATACTGCCACATATTGGCGAGTGCAATAATACTTTTCACATAAAATGTACAATTAACTGACTATATAGCCTAAACATAGAGAAGTCTTATTCCAGGTGCCACATTCCTCCCCTGCAACAAAAATGTTGTCCTCAACACAAGCATTCATTTTACAGTACACCCATAGCTCTAAAATATAATAGTTAACTCATAACTGTAACATAAGGTCCTCACTTAATGGCAATGACTTTCACTTGAAAGAATGAACAAGTAAACAGTGTTAAATGCATTTCACAGGTTTTACCATTCAAGTATTTTACTACTGTATACCATGTGATTTCATCACAGCCTGCTCTTAAATAACAGCGTAGTTTAATCTCTGAGCCGTTGTAACAATAGTACTCATTCAGTAATTTCACTGTATTCTCCAGAGACTTCTGACTCTTACTGTACCTCTTTAAAACATTCCATTGACCTTATTTCAATGCCATTACTACATCTCTGAACCTTTAGCTCATGAATAGAACTTATTTTCAGTCATATAACACATTTTAGAGAATATTATTCACTTCTTAACCATGTAAATTTTCTTTTACTAAACCAGTTAACACATTGACTCCCAAGTCACGTAAAACTAAGTTTTTACTGCCCATGCGTTGGCTCCCACATGGTAAAAATACGTTTTTACGGTTTTTTTATGGATTCTGAATCTATACATTCTAATGCACATTCTGTGTGATTTTTGTAATTATGTGATGAACAGAACTGACATAGATGGCAGTCAAAAACTGGTGTCATCATCTGGACATTTTGATCATTACGCCAATGGCTTTGCGTCAACTCAAGAACAATTTTGATAACGCTGCATTGATTGTTGTGCATTTCCGCATTTTGTCCAATCGCACGTGTCGGTTTCCAGAGGGTGACGGTAAAGTAACATAAACAAACAACAAGAAGGAGAAGAAGACACGCGACAAGTCTAAGGAGGCGGTCTTATGAACAGGTTAGCTTTGCAACATGCGACACGACGCAAATCCTCTGACCCGGATATGTATCTAAAGTGCGACAGGCTGAAAGAGCGCACGTTTCACAAAAGCCCCGATATCTCAGTTTGTTGTTGATTTTGGTGGATACCCGCCTTGGTTTAGCTAAGGATAGCTCGCTAATGGCGGCACCTAGAGACACGCAGTTTTGACCCACAAAGAGTTTAAAGTCTCAGCTTTCAAACGAGCCATAACATGTTTCAGTGGCCCTATCACATAATATGCTGTGACTGTACAAAAAACGGAAAAAAAATTATGGTTTAGAACGCTGGGATTCTACGACATAATTCTGTAAAAACCGCCGGTATTCAATGTGTTAAGTATCAACAACCATTTACTACGGTAGGTAACTTAACATTGCAATTTTTTTTCATCTCAGTCCTTAATGTCCCATGGCACTCATAATGGACAGAAACCACTCAGTTAGCAAACAGTCCATGTTTCTGTGTCCATCTTTCACAGAATAATCTGCCACAGTCCATAGTAGACCTCTTAACAGACAGTCCTTTAGTAATATTCTACAGGAGCAAAAGTAGGATAAACCAAGGGTGTTCCAAACATTTGTGGGAGTAGCCATGGCATATTGTATTGTCCATACACCGGTGCCATAGCGTTCACATACAGCTGGTTGATGTGAGGCCCTACCACACACTGAGTAGGTTGACCTAATGATTCATACGTCAATGTCTCTTTAGGTCGTCTTTCTCTCTGAGACCTGTGAAACTGAATGTCAGAAGGTTCTGGCTTTTGGTTGCTAGACAAGTCTGTAGACGGAACAGTTAGTGCCATTTCCGGGGTCGGTTCGTCATTTACAGTCGTGTCATTGTCAACTAGCAGTTGCACTGGAGTCTCCATTTTGAACTCCTCTGCCTCAGCACGAAGTTCAGGCTGAGGTAATTTTTCAGGAATACTTTGAGGTGTGTCAGTCTGCTCTCCAGGCTCGTGGTGATGGTGTCTCAGTCTATGAGACCAGTAATGCACCTCGTCATCTGAACTCTCTTCTGATTCCTCTCTTATTTCAGTCTCTTTCAGTCTCTTTCTTTGTTGGATATGAGGATTTCGTCCTCTTACAGTGTTTTGGGCTGGTTTCTCCAGTGGTAAAGCATTACACGGCATTAACATGTTCCGATGGAGGATTCTGCCTCTCCCTGAGCCACTTTCAGGCTTTACCTCTGGACTGTCTTTTCCCTTTTGAGAGACCACCAGGTGTATCTGATTTTCCCAGTATGAGTGCAATTTACCTGGTCCTCCACGCTCTGACATGTTTCTCACAAGGACCCGGTCACCTGGACATAGCACTGCATTTGGTCTCTTTTGATCATAGTATGTTTTTCCTCTAGCTGTAGTCTTTTTGATGTTTCGTGATGCAATATTATATGCTTCCTTCATTTGCTGCTGCCATTTTTGAGCATATTCCTGATGTGAATTACAACCTTCCTCATCATTTATTCCAAAGATCAAGTCTATTGGTAAACTGGGATTTCTACCAAAAAGCAAATAAAAAGGAGAGTATCCTGTTGCCTCACTGGTTGTGCAGTTGTAAGCATGTACAACTTTATTTACATAGTCACTCCAATTCCCCTTTTTGTCCTCATCCAAGGTCCGCAGCATTGACAACAAGGTGCGATTGAATCTTTCAGCTGGGTTCCCTTGTGGATAGTAGGGAGTTGTTTTTGAGTTGGCCATCCCAGTAAACTTCTGCAACTGTTTGAATAACTGGTTCTCAAATTCCGCTGCCTTGATCATGATGTATTTTAGCAGGGAAACCAAATTTAAGAGCAAAGTCATTAAAAATCTTCTCTGCAGCTGTTTTTCCTGATTTCTTACGGGTTGGGTAGGCTTGGGCAAACTTAGTGAAGTTGTCAATCATCACCAAAATATACTCATACCCCCCCTGCTTTTTTCAAGGTGAAGATAGTCTATAGAAACCATCTCAAATGGTGCTGTTGCGGGGACATGACACATGGGGGCTCTACTTTGCACTGCAGGTTTTTTCTGGATGTTGCACTTACAAACTTTGGTTATGAAAAACTCAATGTCTTTTTGCATTCCAAGCCAATAAAACCTCCGTCTAGCCAGGTGTAAAACAAGTTCTACCCCCAAGTGACCCATTTCACAATGAAGGTACTTGTATACCAGTTCTTTGTACTTTTCTGGATGCACAATTTGTGTACAATTTGGAGGTAATGTACGGTTACACTGTCGTAAATACAACACCCTTTCGCTTTCACATTTCACGTTTGTTGACGAACCGGCGAGGAGTCAGAAGGTGCAAGCTATGTCGACCGAGAAGGTAAGAGTAATCAAATGTACCTGGGAGCGTGAGAGGGGTCTCTTTGTTTTTGCGGTAGGTGTGCCAGAAAGCAAGTCGAAGTACTTCCGCTCAGCTCCCGGGCCGCTCCCGGGCCGGTCCAGCAAAGTTACATAGCGCAGTTTTTCCAACTCAGACCCCCGAAGGGCATAGGAGACAGGCCAATCGTAATATTAAAACTCATTCCAGCCGCACAATTTTTTTCAAGCTGTTATTTTAAGGTAGAAATGTTACATAGTGTAACATGTTACTTTAAAGGTGATACATGAGAGTGACGAGTTTGAAGGTTTTTGCTTTTTCCTTGCATTGTACACAGGTTCACGGGCTCTGGCTTAGATGTTTTTGGGTTGGAATCTCTTTGGCACTTTGATTCCAAGGTCATGGCACGTCCCCAAGTCACAACCTCTGACCGTTTCCCGACAGTTTCTGTCTCTCCACTACTCTGCACCCTTTAGCCCAATGTGTCTCACTGCCACACTTAAAGCAATGGTTACAGTCTTTGTTGTCATGCTGACATGCTACACATCGCCTTCTTGGTCTTTTAAAAGCAGTCGCTGGTGCTTTTGTTTGACTACCATCAACAGTCTTTCTATCACGCTGCACTGTTTGCACAAGTGATGCTACTTGGCCTGTGAGCTCCCTAATTGCTGTGTTGCTCTCCTCCATTTTTTTGAATAAGGGATTTTCTTTGGTCAGTTTGTTTGGTTTAGCTGAGACTGTGGTTGTCAAAGAGTCGTTTTCATCCTCACTTCTCTCTACCAAATTCAGACTTGCTCTATGAGTTGCTTTGTTCGTGGCTTTAATCTTTTGGGCTCTCTCATTTTCATTATATTGAGCGACTTGCATCTTTTGCAGAAGCAACTCATCACTACTGCGCTCATCCTGCAGATACATCCTCATCTCTGCTCTAATATTGTCATTTGACAAGCCGGTCATGATGGACTGAGAACACTGGCTATGGACTAGCTCCTTGTTGTATTTCAGGCCAGACTGGGCACGCTCTGATGCAAACAGGACTTTTTGGCGCAGATCAAGTACTCGAACCAGAAAATCAAGTGCCGTTTCACCTGGTCCCTGTACAGCTTTTGTCAGTTGTTGGTACAATACTGTTGCATCCTTTTCAGCATAGTGGGCTCTTAAAATTTGTCTGAGAGTGGCTAGAGTAAGATCTGGTTTCCCCTCTAAATAGCTCCTTAGTTTTAATCCTGGGTTTACTGCACGAATCAATGCCTCCATTACTTCCACTTCAGGATAGCCTTTCCTAAGACCACTGTCAATCTGGTGTTCAAGTCTGCTAAAGCTCAATGTGTCTTTTGAGGTTGACTCACCGACATGTCCACTGATTCTGAAATCCTTTCTGAAACCACTGGAAGAAGTACAGCAGCTGTTGCCAATGGAGTCTCTGCCTCGGTATCGAGTCCCCTTGTCTCGTGCTGTCTCCTGTGCTGCTTGTTGCTCCAGCGAAGACACGGGCGGGGCGCTGTCTTCTTGCTGTCCTCCCGACTTGGACTGTGAATCAGCCGCCTCCCTCTCGCCATCGTTGTCGATCACTGCTACAGAGGAAAATGGCGCTGGTCCCGCGTTGTTGGTATCCCGCCGGCTCTCTCGCAGGGCATCAAGCATATCGTTCAGCTCCAACAGCACAGACATGCCTTCATCTTCTCTCTCCACAAACTCGTCACGTTCACAGAAATTCACGATGTGCTTAACCAGTGCACGGCGGCTTTTATTCTTAATGTCCTCATCGTCTTGTCCAGCGATTTTACAGTACCCACAAACTCTGTATAGGTCCTTTACGGTCAGTCAATACAACTTTATTTCTATTTCCAGAAGAAACTCTTTTCGGTGCTCCGACATCTTGTTCGTAAGGTTTTACTTTCTAACACTTGAGAAAAAAAACAACAAAATGGGACGGCGTCGTACTAGCTAAACTGTTAGCTCTGTCAGCTTACTCAGGTTGCTCTGACACACCGGCGATTTCGAGCTTTTCTCGTCTTTTTTCCGTCCTCCGCTGTGAAGTCATGAATCTCGGTGGGACCTCCAAATTGTTACACCGCTTAAACATATAGAAGTCTTAAGTGCCACACCACCACCACGGCCAGTTGTGCGGGCTTTGCTGAGGTAGGTGTAGCCAGGGGGACAGGCTTCATTTAGACTTGAGTAGACTTCTGGTTTTTGCCAAGCCTCAACTAAACACATGAAGAGTATTTCCTCATGTATGATGTGGTCGTGAATAAAAGATGCCTTGTTATTAAGGGATTGTGCATTTAAAAGTTCAATTTTAACAGGGGGAGCTGGGGTGGTGATGGAGTGTCTCTGTATGTCCTATTATGTCCTGTGAGAAGTGGGGCTAGGGAATCCTGCTCACACCGCTTCCCCTGTGATCCGGTCCAGGACAAGCAGCATCAAATATATCTTTAAAAGTCATGTGTTACGGAAGGGCACCTACACATGTGCTGTTGTTGCTGATGTTTGTGAAGCTTTGGCCAGTATGGGGATTGAACCCATGACCTTGGTGTTATTAGCACCACCCTCTGACCAGCTGAGCTAACTGGCATATTTTTGAGTTGCCCTATGAGCAAATTTGTTCCAGAATTAGTGCTCTGAGTGTTTTCTCTGTTACCTATTTAAGTCACACAAACATTGTATACTGCTTGCCTTTGGTATTGCGGATTTGGATGTTATCAGCAGGTGAGTTGAAAGACTTTTAGTTCTTAAAAAACTGCTTTCTATGCAATTATTTTATCATATGCTACAATGACTCGACGTGATAGAACTTACTCATTCAAGTCTATCATCTTTTTGTATAGCTTGAGTGTAGGAAGTATTGGGAAGCCAAGATCATTGCGTAACATCAGTTTAACATTGGATTTTTTTTACCAGTAACAGACTGGTAAAATCCTCCGACTTTAATGGCATGCCATTAGCCATTAGCTTAACAGCTTTTATGCTCGCTTTGAGAGGGACAACCAGGAGCCAGCCATCAAGGCTGTACTCATGACAGGACACCAACCCCTCACCCTCTCCTCCACCGACGTGTGCACCGCACTGAGCAGGACCAACGCACGTAAGGCTGCTGGCCCTGATGGCATCCCTGGACGCGTACTTAGGGCCTGTGCTGGGCAGCTGGCTGAGGTCCTGACTGACATTTTCAACCTGTCTCTGGACCAAGCAGTTGTCCCCACATGCTTCAAAACCACCTCCATCGTGCCGGTGCCAAAACATTCCAAAGCTGAGAGCCTCAACGACTTCCGCCCTGTCGCACTCACGCCCACCATTATGAAGTGCTTCGAGAGACTGGTCCTGGCTCACCTCAAAACCTGCCTACCTCCCACACTGGACCCCCTCCAATTCGCCTACCGCCAGAATAGGAGCACGGAAGATGCCATCACCACGGCACTACACTCCGCTCTTTCTCACCTGGACAATAGCAACACCTACGTGAGAACAGTGCCGTAACCAGCATTGAGGACACAGAGGTCATGACCTCGGTATTTTCCCCGGTGTTTTTTCTTTTTTTTTTTTTTTTATTCAGAGAAATGTCAAATTAATATATGATGAAAATCGTTCTGACTTCGATTGGTGAAAAGATCAGCATGCATTGTCATTTGTTTTTCTGAAAATAAAGTCCACATAATCCCTTTATTATCACGTTATATTTTAAAACTGAGCGGAAAAACGCCACCCGACTTTTTTTTTTTTTTTTTTTTTTTTTTTTTACGCCACCCGACATTGGAAACATGTTTATCATATGACGCAGCTTCGGCGCGAAAGTCAGCTTGGAAATGGAAGCAAGCAAGAAATCTAAACAAACTAAACTCAGCTTTGGAAAGCCAACTGGCCAGGGGAAAAGAAAGAGAGGTGAGTTAATTTCGCCAATCGCCATTCGCCAGAATGAGTGACATTTCATAATGTTCATATGCGGTCAAAGCGCGGCTAGGAATAGGAGGATGCTAGATCGTTGTCCTCAGCATTTCAATCAACAGTCACAAAGCCCCTTGGTTAAGATTTCGTTTTCCAGTCGGCACAAACACAAAAAAAAATCGCGACCTCACCTGTAATGAAATTATTGGGAATCGTGACACGGCTTGGGTTGTTAAGCTAACTTTTTTTTAAATCAGGGCTTGACAGTTTTGTGCCAGCTGTGGCTAGTGGTCATTCAGCCTCACTAGCTACAGTTTTGTTCATTGCTATATGGCTTCCTACATGTAAATAAAGCAGACTAATAGAAACTGGGTCAGAAACTTATATTTTTATTTTACTTAAAACAATTGATGATGCACACAGCAGGGCAAAATCAGAGTGGTGTAAAAAGTGTTACTCTATAGCTCTGGGCAAAATAACAGAAGGAAATACCCCGTGTACTCTCTCATATGACACAATCTTGAGGTTAGTTGTGCTGCTCATGGTGCATTATGAAGCCAAGTTTTACCAGCATTAAGCTAGTTGTCAGGCCCAGCATGATACCTATGTCTTCTCTGTGTTGAGTGAATGGATTGAATTGAGACTATACATCTAAAATACAGCCAACATCTTGTGGTCTGCTTGGCACATTCTACGATGTTAATTTAGTGGCTGGATTCAACCAGTTACTTAGGTAAAATGATTGCATTTTCCCTAATGAACCATTTGGATTTTATTGCAAATGGTGTCTAAAATTTTGCACATCGGTTAGACCAATAACCCAACTCATTCATTTGACCTTTAAAAGGTCATTCTCACTCACTCACTGACTCACTCACATTCATTCTCACTCACTCACTCACTCACTCACTGACTCACATTCATTCTCACTCACTCACTCACTCACTCACTCACTCACTGACTCACTCACATTCACTCTCACTCACATTCACTCTCACTCACTCACTGACTCACTCACATTCATTCTCACTCACTCACATTCATTCTCACTCACTCACATTCATTCTCACTCACACACTCACTCTCATTCATTCTCACTCACACACTCACTCTCATTCATTCTCACTCACACACTCACTCACATTCATTCTCACTCACTCACATTCATTCTCACTCACTCACATTCATTCTCACTCACACACTCACTCTCATTCATTCTCACTCACACACTCACTCACATTCATTCTCACTCACTCACATTCATTCTCACTCACTCACATTCATTCTCACTCACTCACTCACTCACTCACTCACTCACTCACATTCATTCTCACTCACTCACTCACTCACTCACTCACATTCATTCTCACTCACTCACTCACTCACTCACTCACTCACTCACTCACATTCATTCTCACTCACTCACTCACTCACTCACTCACTGACTCACTCACATTCATTCTCACTCACTCACATTCATTCTCACTCACTCACATTCATTCTCACTCACTCACTGACTCACTCACATTCATTCTCACTCACTCACTGACTCACTCACATTCATTCTCACTCACTCACATTCATTCTCACTCACTCACTGACTCACTCACATTCATTCTCACTCACTCACATTCATTCTCACTCACTCACTGACTCACTCACATTCATTCTCACTCACTCACATTCATTCTCACTCACTCACATTCATTCTCACTCACTCACTCACTCACTCACTCACTCACTCACTCACTCACTCACTCACTCACTCACTCACATTCATTCTCACTCACTCACTGACTCACTCACATTCATTCTCACTCACTCACTCACTCACTCACTCACTCACTCACTCACTCACTCACTCACTCACTCACATTCATTCTCACTCACACACTCACTCTCATTCATTCTCACTCACACACTCACTCACACACTCACTCTCATTCATTCTCACTCACTCACTCACTCACTCACTCACTCACTCACTCTCATTCATTCTCACTCACTCACTCACTCACTCACTCACTCACTCTCATTCATTCTCACTCACACACTCACTCACACACTCACTCTCATTCATTCTCACTCACTCACTCACTCACTCACTCACTCACTCACTCACTCACATTCATTCTCTCTCACTCTCACTCTCAGTCACTCACATTCATTCTTACTGACTCACTCAAATAATCTACTTTTGTTCTCACAAATTGTTATAATAAACTTGTTCACCTACATATTCATCTCCTTGTGATTTACCTCTGTTTATTCACGTTTCCAAACTGTATTTTAAAAAATCACCATATTAGGATGTTTTTTTTGTCAAATAAGATTTATCGCAATATTTGACCTCGGTATTTGAAAAATCCTGGTTACGGCCCTGCGTGAGAATGCTGTTCATAGATTTCAGTTCAGCATTTAACACCATCATCCCCTCCAAACTGATAACCAAACTCAGCGACCTAGGTATCAACGCTTCCCTCTGCAACTGGGTTCTGGACTTCCTAACCAACAGACCCCAGTCTGTTAGGCTAGAAAAGCACACCTCCTCTACCCTCACCCTGAACACCGGCGTCCCACAGGGCTGCGTGCTGAGTCCTCTCCTCTACTCCCTCTTCACCTACGACTGCACACCTGTACATGGTTCCAACACCATTATCAAGTTTGCTGACGACACAACGGTGGTGGGCCTCATCAGCAACAATGATGAGGTGGCGTACAGAGAAGAAGTTCAGCATCTGGCAGAGTGGTGCGCTGACAACAACCTGGCCCTCAACACCAAGAAGACCAAAGAGCTCATTGTGGACTTCAGGAAGAAGAGTGGCACACACACCCCCATCCTCATCAACGGGACGGAGGTTGAGCGTGTCACCAGCTTCAAGTTCCTGGGTGTCCACATCTCTGAGGACCTCTCTTGGTCTCTCAACACCTCAACTCTGGTTAAGAAGGCACACCAGCGTCTCTTCTTCCTGAGGAGACTCAAGAAGGCCCATCTGTCTCCTCAGATCCTGGTGAACTTTTACCGCTGCACCATCGAGAGCATCCTCACCAACTGCATCTCGGTGTGGTATGGTAGCTGCTCTGTCGCGGACCGGAGATCACTTCAGAGGGTGGTGAAAACTGCCCAACACATCACAGGTTCTCCACTCCCATCCATCGAGGCTGTCCAGTACAAGAGGTGTCTGCGGAAGGCGCGCAGCATCGTGCGGGACAGCTCTCACCCCAGCCACAGACTGTTTACCCTCCTCCCCTCCGGGAAGCGCTACAGGGTTCTCCGCTCCAGGACCAGCAGGTTCAGGAAAAGCTTCCTCCCTGCAGCGGTCACCCTGCTGAACTCTCAACCTCGGTGCCCCCCCCCCACACACACACACACACCCAGAGACTGTGGATTGCAACACAAACCCCCTCAGCCACTGAACCTTGCACTGAACTGAACTGTTAATACTGCATTTTCCCACTATAGTGTATTCACTCGTATTGTATTTATCTTTTTCCATTTATTTTATTTAATCCATTTACTCCATAATACCTCACTGTGTAACTCATTGTAATTATTCCAATCTACCTTTTCATCTACATTTGTATTTATTCACCACCTCACTTTACATGCACATACTCTGCACTTTAACTGCTTGCATTTATTCACTGCTACACTTTACTTTACATATGCACATACTCTGCACTTTAACTGCTTTTTTTTGCACTTCTGGTTAGATGCTAAACTACATTTCGTTGTCTCAGTACCTGTAGTCTGTGCAATGACAATAAAGTTGAATCTAATCTAATCTATCTAATCATTCAGAGGATTTCTGACATGGAGTACAACGAGCAAAGTACTAAACAGCTTTCACCATGTGATTATTTGGTTAGTACTTAGTACAGTGCTCTTGATTTCTGTACAGTAATGACAGCATACAACTAAACAAGACAACCACGAAGGGACTCGAACCCTCTATCTTCTGATCCGAAGTCAGACGCCTTGTCCGTCAGGCCACATGGTCTCACTTGTGTCATCCAGCTGGCACAGAGGTGGTCTGCTGCCAAGTGTGAAACAGCCAGGAATAAGATTGTGCTTCCAAGTCTGAGGCTCTGATCCTCAGTTGGAAAAGGGTTGAGGGCCCTCTCCTTGCTTAGAACCAGTTGCTGCCTCAAGTGGAAGAGTTTAGGGATCAGACCATTTTGACCACGACTGGAGGATTTCGTTCTACCAGTCGATCTTTCTTCCAACGCTCATCTCTGGTCACTCCTTATGAGTGGTGACTAAATGAATGAGATTGCGAATGCATAAGGGCTGAAATCATCTTTCACTTTGTGGTGATTAGGCTCACCCTCTTGGAGCAGCCGTGGTGAGGCTGTGGCACCCCCTGTGGCACCCTCAGGTTGCCACTGGAAGTGCCATTGCTGGTTGCCACTGCCACAAATTGAGCTTGCTGTCTCTCGATTAAAGAGACAGCCAGGGACCAGGTGTCACAAAACCTAAAGACTTCCCTGTCTCAGATGAGGGCCCTTCAGACACTTCACTAACAAGTCTTGATTTGAGAAAGATTGGACGGAATATTTTCACCCTGTGAACATCTATTATGCATTCTTTCTTGTGATAATTGGTAAGGTAGTTTTTAAAAACTTGACTACAATTTATAGTTAATGCCAACATCAACTAGTGGTTTTTTCTAATTAAATATTATAGTCTCTAGTACAACTGAAATTTCAGGATATAACTAATCATTTTCCTACTTTTACTGTATAACTGTTTTCTTCAGGGAAAGCGAGCAATGATTAACAAGGCAGCAAGATGTTGTTGTTTTTTATCTCTGGCATCCAGTCCCAGTTCTGAGGACGCTACATACATTGGGAGTCCACAACGGCATGACATTGTAAGTCATACTTCTTTCCTAGCTGTTGTGTACTCTCAGACACAAATTCTTTCTCTGTTGTTTTGCTTTTCACATCTAATTTCTCTTTTCTCTCTTTAAAGTTTCAGGACCATGCCTCAGATGAAGAGTTGGGTTTCTCCTCAGCCCAGAGAACGGCAAGTACATTTATATTGAATATTATATTACTATGATAAAATTATATTATATTGAATGAATAGGTCAGGCAAAGGTCAGATATCTTACACCCAACTGCATGGAAAACTTTATCTCACAATTGTTACATATCATATTTCCGCAAATAAACTCCTTTTGGCTGTCATGTGCATGCCAACTGAGCGTAATTTAGTTAATTTACTTTTATTTAATATATTGAACAATATAAGCATCAATCAACAGCTGGACAAACTGTAGTGTTTGTCCGATGTGTTTATTGGGATCCAGAAAAACAAGCATAAAATAATCACGATCTATAACATACAAAATGAACACAACATTATATCTGACGGTATTTCCTCCCATGATTTCTCACATCAGGTTTGGTATATGTCTGTTGTACCTTAATGAGGTTTAATGTGATTCTAATCTCTTTTTTCTCCTTTCTACCTGGTATTTCATAACCTGACTCACGTCATCTGGCTGCGTTCACCAACTACACGCGGGGGCGTTCCCTTTCCTCACACAACCATCTGAGGATCCTGGGAGTCATATGTGTTTCGTCCGATTAGAAAATAATCAGAGCCAATCATTAATCGCTGGGTGGGACTTTGGATGAATGGTCGCGTTATGGCCGCCCATTCATGCTCCAGAGGGCGGGAGTCAGGTAAGGTATTTCATTCTCCCTTTAAGAAGCTGATGGATGATAATACTGGCCATGGCATGGCACCTGGAATTAATTAAATCATGTTATCCCTTCATGGTTGGTGTTCAGATTGGAATTAGAGGGGTTGACATATTAGAACACAGTATGTTTATTAAACAATGATTCAGGGTGTTTTCACATTATTGTCCTGTACTGAACTTAAGTACCATTATGTTGACTAACAAACCAAATGTTTTCCCACTAATTATTACATTCACCTAGACCTGCCAGAAATTATTAAATTAATGAGGGAGTGTGTGGAGTGTGTCCGAGCGGGCATTGATGTCCTCGTTCAGGGGGACCCCCTCATCTGCATCGTCATCATCTCCTGTGGACAGTGAAATTGAAATGGAATGTTGTAATTGGGGGATGAACGTATGTATTCATTACTTTACAGTAATACATAAAGAATTTTATATTTCCACTATGGACCTTTTGTCTTTGGCAGCATCATCTTGTGTTTGTAATTGGGTCAGCAATAAAGTGATGAGACAAGTGTCTCTGATGTACGTGCGGCCAGCATGCGGAACATAATGTGTTGTGTGTGTTTCTGTATGGTGGGAGGGCTTAGGAGGGCAATAATAAGGAATGTTGTTTTTCATTGTTCAGTATTCTTCAGTGTTCTTTAAAGTTAAATGTTTAGGTCTTCTGCCTGAAATGGACCTATTTCTATAAAGTGTACTGAAGTACCAATATTTGAAAATGTGTTATACGTTTTATAATGAAAATGTTTAAAAGCCATATGTAAATGTTTATACATTTAGAGATAGTACAAGTTGTTGTATTATTTGCAGTATTATAATTTGGAAATGGTTCAAATATATTAAAGTATGTTTTTTCACCTGGAAGTGAAACGCAAATAAAACAGTGCATGTTATATTATTATATTTCTAACTTTCATATGGTAATTATCACAAGACATTATCAAAGTTCACATGACAAACAAATTTTCGCTCTCCAAAGCCACGAAGAGGTGTCTCCATAGACATAAAGAGACATTTTAGATATATAGATATATATAGATATTCATGGATATTATTGTTTCTTCATCTTATTAAAATAGCTGAGTTGTACACAATCTGCTTCTGCTTCTCCATCATATATTCGTGTTTTTAAATATATATATATACATACATATATCGTGTGTCTTTTGCAAAATAGCCTATTAATCATACTCGCATATCAGAATATTCTATTAAGCCTCCTATGAATATCAAAATACGCTGAATCATGTGTCCGGTATTTTGTATAACGTTTGCAGAAAATAAACCCCGTGAAAATCAGTTTTGTGTTCAGCGAGTTATGATTGATTAAATGTGCTGACACTTCATGGCGCCAGCTAGATAGATTACACTGAGTGGAGCAGGTGACCGGTCCAAGATGGCGGCCCCAAGGCTCGTTAGCAGGCAGTAGCGGTCAATGCAGCGTCTATTCTTTATATGTCTATGGGCGTCTCCATTAAAGCCTACGTCATAATTCAGGAAGTAAACTCAGGCGAAAACATTAACGTCAAGAGCGTACGAGTTCTGGTTACATCGCACAGGTTATATATATTTTCTCTTTTAATTAGGTTGCTAGGTAGAATGTAACTACGAAAAACGCTTCTTCACCTCTGAGGATGCAACTGAATTTCTAGCATATGAGCTCGAAAATGTTGGTTCTTAACGTAATGCCACGCAACTCTAGCCAATGTACCGTATTTTAGCTGTTAATAGATGTGATTTGACATAGGATCACATCATGCAGACAAATGAATATGATCTTGCCTTCATTTTGGCATGTTTGTAATACATCAAGAAACAATAATGTATTTACTTATATTTCCCCTTGGATTACCCCGCTCTCACATCAAATCATCTTCCAGTTATTAATGTTTGTGGAGGATGAAGGACTAACCCTTACTTACAGAATACATATTACGTGTAAATATAGTGTTCCCGGTCAAATCATTTACATGCCGAATGAAAAATTGTTGCTTAGCTCTAAAATCGTTGTTTGGTGGAGGTATAATCGTCATACAGCTAGTAAACTCATACAACTAAAACCCTTTTATGAGCGGTGTCTGAATTGGGGTGTTCATATTAGAATGGCTAACGGTGCTCCCTTATGTTAAAACTACAATTCTAGCTGTTGAATGGTATTAGAATGAATAAATGCAGAAAAAAAAAACAATTAACACTGAGATAAACACTACTTAAATAGGTTGTATGTTAACAGTCATCTGTTGCCGAAACTCCATGCAAGCAGCTAGCATAACTGTGCTTTGAAATGGACAAATCAAATTCAAACCCATCTATGCTAGCTGCATTTCACGAGCTAGCAGCTTATTTAAATTTGGGCTGCAGTCACAAAATAATTAATGAATACAACAATCCTGATGAAAATAAACAAACAAACAAAAACGCTTTTAATGTCTTATTAACTTGGTAGATATGTGTAGATATGTTGCATAACACACGAGCTGTGTAAGTCTTGTGTAACTGAGCTGCCATGTCTATATATGTAACTTGATTTTGCATAAAAGGGATCAGTAGAAGCCTTATAGATCCCATTTTGCACACAGATCACTTCTAAAACTAATTTGGCCACTAAATATTATCGTAACATAGTTTTGATAAAGTGTTGACACCACAAGGTCACTCAGTCTGTTCTGAATATTACTAAACTTGTTATCTTTAATGATTGTTTTTTTTTTCTCTTAAGGTGTGATGTTATCCTGAAAAGCCTGATCCCCTGTTCTCTCTTTGAGGGTGTTAAGATAGTGATCCCTGCAGGGCCATGGCTGAGGTGTTGGGACAGCGGAGCTTGTTGG
This sequence comes from Odontesthes bonariensis, assembly GCF_027942865.1. Classification (NCBI taxonomy): domain Eukaryota; kingdom Metazoa; phylum Chordata; class Actinopteri; order Atheriniformes; family Atherinopsidae; genus Odontesthes; species Odontesthes bonariensis. Next base: position 34,501,773 of record NC_134514.1, read on the forward strand.
GCTTTGGTGTGGTGTTGGTGTGGCTGGTTTTGTTCCACCTGCTGGTCAACATCTGGCTTTTGTGCATGTTCACCAGCCTGCTGGTTGTGCTTGGCGGCTGGCTTGGCTCACAGGCCATCTTGGAGTCCAACAGCGTGGTTCACTTGGAAAGGTTTATCACCCTGGAACAGGTAAGTGTACAATTAACTGTCATTAGTGTCATTAATTCCATGAATTAGTTTTTTACTGGAAAGAATAATCTCAGCTGTAAGATGCATGGGCGCATATCTCTTTTGATATCAACTCATTTCCCTGCAACTTCAATTTCAGGTTCCCCCATCTGAAGAGGATGAGCATCACTTGGACCAGGAGATCCACAACACAGTGAAGAAAATCATCAGGGACTTTGTCACCTTCTGGTACTCAACTGTGTCCTCTGAGAGTGATTTTGAAATGGATGTTCAAGAGGCTATGATATCTATGGCCATGGAGCTGAAACTACGTGCAAAACATGTTGACAGGAAGGTAAGAGGTTTTAAAAAACATCACAGAAGAGTGTGTGTGTACACATGAACTTTGTGTAACTGTGTTATGTTTTGATCTATGCAAAAATTAGATTTTGAAAATGTACATGTAAAGTGTTTTTCTTTATGTTCATTAACTTGTGCAGCATTGCTCTTTTACAGTCAGGTCCCAGCACAGAGCCAGCCTTCTTTATCAGTTTGTTCTGTTTCTTTGAGTTACTGGTTCTGTTGTTGTTGCCCAAACAGATGGCTGCAAAGTAGAAATCACTCTTCACTTGTAGAAAATATGCAACATCTTGGTGCAGACCTTGATCTTAAGAAACCAAAGAATGTTTTCTTTAGATAACAAGATAAATTAACTTGTTATGAAGTATATGCCAGATTTGTTCTACATAGCAGAATAATCACCTCGTGATTTTGAAATGATGGCATCAAAAGAAATAATTGGAGACAAGGCCGGTCTCAGCATCTGCACCAACTAAGTCATGTGGGGATAGTCTTTTAACTTTGAGTTGCTTTTGTCACTTAGATCTACAGTTGCTCATTTATTGAAAATCAACATTGCATTGCATAATATCCGAGACACTGACGTGTGCTGTTTTTTTCAAGATTACCAGCAGCATTTGTTAAAGGAGAACTGCAGTATTTTCAACATTAAGCCTCTTTTATGAGTCGTCTGCAATGTTTTAGAACCCCCCTTACCGCTTTTTTGAATTTTACTGCTGTCTCCGGTATTTGCCTAATTTTGATTCTTCTCAACCTGCTTCAGAATGGCAAGTCATGTGCATGTCCTAAAAGGTCTGTAAAAGCACCATAAACGTCCGTTTTCAAAATCATCAACTCACCGGAGTGGTTACTGGTGTGCACTGGTAATCCATATCAAATTTCGTAGCGAAAAGTTGCTTCTGTCGTGTTTTATTTGACATTGAGTTCTATTGAAGACTGGATGTTCGTTGATATTACTCCGCCACCGAAAAGAAAATAGTTTGAGCATGAACGAGCTGCCAAATAAAACACGACAGAAGCAACTTTTCGTAACGAAATTTGATATTACCAGTGCACACCAGTAACTACTCTGGTGAGTTGATTATTTTGAAAACGGACGTTTATGGTGCTTTTACGGACCTTTTAGGACATGCACCGTACTTGCCATTCTGAAGCAGGTTGAGAAGAATCAAAATTAGGCAAATACCGGAGACAGCAGTAAAATTAAAAAAAGCGGTGAGGGGGGTTCTAAAACATTGCAGACGACTCAGAAAAGAGGCTTAATGTTGAAAATACCGCAGTTCTCCTTTAACATTATTGGTTGACAGAAACTGTCATTAGTTATGCAGCATGACTCTTGTAGAAAAGCTAAATGTACATTTGTATATTTGAAAACCATACTAGGTTCTTAATGGGAAATGTGTAATCTTTTTAATTCCTGCAGGAACTGACACAGAAGATCTTAAATCTGTTTGGTGGCCACCTGCAGGACTACCTCAGAGCTAAAGAACTGGTGATAGAAAAAAAGTGCCATGAGAGCAAGCAGTTGTGGAAAGACTATTCCAGCTTTAGCACACCTCACCTCGCCATGAGTAGTGACATGGTGGAAGTCAATTACGTCAGAGGAGTTGTTGATTTGTTGCTTCACGTTTTGGTGCCGCCACCTTATTTAGAAACCCGCTCTGGACGGTTTGTTGTTGTAGAGCTCATCACCTGCAATGTCCTGCTCCCTCTCATTGCTAAACTGTCTGACCCTGACTGGTTAAATCTCCTCATCATTGAAATATTCGATAAGTCCAGCACTCAGAAGGAAACTATAGCAACAGAGGAACTGACGTCTTCCCCACCACCACTTTCTACTGAATCAGAGATTGTTCCACCTCAACAGACAGCAAAAACACCTCAAATGAATAGTGAAGTTCCTCCACAAAGAGCAGAAACCAAACCGAACATTGACATAGACTTGTCAATGCCTGAGCTTACTGCCTATGATGTGATTGACTCTGAAGAGGTGGAGTTTCCACACAATCTCACTGAAGAGTATGAAACTACTCAACCCTTTTTAAGGCATTGTATCAGAGGAAGCCAGTCAAACCCATTTTACCAGGAAATTGACTCTGACCTTGATTCTCCTTTCACCGACTACAAACCAAGTTCCATCGATTCCTTGGTCATGATGGGTCAAGAGGAGAGTATGTTTGATGTACAGAAAGAATGTGACACAATTACTGAGAACAGCAATGTGATGGACTTGGAGGAGGTTTGCCCCAGTTCAGTGGATGGCTCTTGCCCTAAAGTCTTCGTGAATTCAGAAATAGTTGAGCATCTTAATGGCATACCATCAGTTAAGACAGCAGAGGGGACTTACACTTTTAGCAGCACTCAGGACCTAGACACAGTGGGCAGTTCCCCTGCTGTGAACCAAAACAGAGAGCTCCTCTTGGGAGTAGAACAGACTTTGATGGGGAATCCTAATGAGCTGATTGTAGTCAGCCCATTGCAGGGCTGTTCCCCAATGCCAACATTTAGCTTTGAGCCCCTCAGAAGTCCTGAAGGACCAATCATCATCCAGAACCTCCGCATCACTGGCACAATAACAGCAAAGGAACATCGCGGCACTGGCTCACACCCCTACACACTTTACACCATCAAAGTAAGGAGATTTCATAATCTGCAGTTTTTCGATTTTTCTTTTCTCTACTGCTCATATCTTCACTTCAGCATTATTACTGTACAGTGTAATTTTCAGTTTGGTTTATTTATAAAGCACCAATTCACAAAAACAAATTTCAGACCACCTTACACAGAAAGAAAACTGGTTCAGTTCAGCCTGATTATTGTCCACTCACCCACCCAGCCATCTGTCCACCCACCCACTTACTCATCCATCCATCCATCCATCCATCCATTCATCTACCCATCCATCAGTCTATCCTTCCTTTCATTCATTGATCCATCCATCCACTCATCCATCCATTCATAATCCATCCATCCACCCACCCGTCCATCCATTCGTCCATCCATCCATCCATCCAGAAATACCAATGAACCTAACATTAATGTTTTTTGAAGGTGGGAGGAAGCCGGGGTACCTGGAGAGAACCCATGTGTAAATAAAACATGCAAACTCACAGGCCCCAGCGACAGTGCTAAACACAGAAATATACAGCACTGATTTTAATCCAGTTGAGTCCAGTGCGGTCCAATTTATTACAATCAAATGAAATCCAATTCAGTCTAATAATGTATATAAAACTGCTCCATTTATGTATGTATGCATTTAATAGTAATAGTAATAATATTGATGATAGTGATAAAAATAACAATGATAATAACGGCAATAACAGGATTTTCTTGAATAATTTGTATTTTTTTAAGGTTGTGTTGTTGAAATAACATGTTTTCCTAATACCTGCATTTCATTTTACGGTTGTAAGATTCAGCTTGTAGACACTAAAAATTTAAATTTTTCAAATAGATAGAAAAGGCCGCGATGCCAAAATTACTAAAGGGAAAGAGTATTCTTTTAGAAGCAAATTTTGAACCAATCTGTTCCACTGAAATATTTGTTTGAATTAGTTCACCATCCAAGTGTCAAGCAATACGCTAAGTATCACTAGTAAGTGAGATTTTGCTTATTGCCTCCAGTTCAGCTGTGGAGACACAACCAACCCTAAACACAGCTGTCAGTCACTGCAGAGTGTTCCTTCCACTTTCTCGCATTCAAACTTACTTGTTGCACTCTGGTTGTCTCAATAAATTCTCCATTTTTTTTGTTGGTGTACAAACTCACTTGATAAGACTTGCCTAAACTTGACCTAAAAGGGCAAATCTAAGCAGGAAGTGAATGTAAGTGTGTAGTTCCTGTAAGGGATTACTTAACTATCAGGGAAACTTTAGCAAACAGACTGTCTCTAATCGAAATTAAGACAAATTTTATTCAATTGAAATCTGTTTAATTTTTTTTAATTACAAATTTGAACATAATCATAACTCTTTAAATTGACTTGGAAATATTATTATGAGAACTTTCAGAATGCTGGTACGTTGGTTTTAACTGAATATTGGTGATACAGTATCCTTCCTGGCTGCAACTGATCCTGCTTGATAGCGTTTTACATACATGCCACAAGTTAATATTGTGAGTAATGACAGAAATCAGCAAAGTGTAAAAGCCTTACATATATTCTTTTATATTCACAGTATGAGACATTTATGAGTTGTGAGAACCCAGAAAATATCCAGAAAGGTTCTGAGGATGCAGAAACTGTACAGACAGGCTGTGAGAATGCATCACCGACTCAGTCTGTAGCCTATCACATGGTCAACAGGCGATACAGCGAGTTCCTCAACCTACAAACTCGGCTTGAAGAAAAAACTGAATTTCGGAAACTCATCAAAGGCATGTGAGACCGACTTTTGTCCAGCAGTCATTTGTTCTATTTAAGTCAATATTTATACACATGATTTTAACACAAAGGGTTATTTTGGAATTACAGATTTGAAGTGATTTGTGCTTGCCACTGAAGCTTTACTAATCTAACTGTTTCAGGTGTGAAAGGTCCAAAGAAAATATTTCCCGACATGCCTTTTGGAAACATGGACAGTGACAAAATAGAGGCCAGGAAAGGGCTCCTTGAGACCTTTCTAAAAGTTGGTTGATTCTTCTTTTTAAACACACTCAGTGGGTCTACATGATGAGATTAATTTGATAACAGCTATAGTTGGATTATTCCCCTTATTTAGGCAAAAGCAATTGTCCAAGTATATATGGCGGTGAATAAATGGAATCATTGGCACAAAGCATGTCATACCCCGGTACGATACTACATTTCGTTTGTGATGAGCATGGTTATTGCACAAACGCGATGCAACACAGTGCATTCTCCATCGCGTTGTTTGTTTCTTTACTGCGGCGGCGACAACAACAGTAATATCGTCTCCTTCGTCTTCCGGGTCACAACCCTGGGAAAAATCTCAAGCCACAGAACCCAAAGTCCAATTCACCACGTGCTTCATCGTCTACAAGCAAGTTTAGTGTGACTATCAACCGAGTTATATTGGGGTCCTAATCCGGCTGCGAGTAACCCGATCTGGTCCAATTTCTTGTCAAACTAAGGTCTATACATGAACTTAATAACTCAGTCTTATTGTAATTTAGCCATTAATCTGATCCTTTACAGTTCCATGTAACCCCACTGACTGTTTTTACATTTGTTGGCCCACTGTAACACGAACAAATATTGTAATTTGTCTCTTTGTTCTGGTGTTTTCAGCAATTGTGTGCCATCCCTGAAATAGCCAACAGTGAAGAGATGCAGGAGTTCCTTGCTCTCAATACAGATGCCAGGATTGCCTTCGTCAAGAAACCTTTCATTGTGTCACGCATAGACAAGGTTTAATTCTGAACATGTCATTATGATACAACCAGTGATCTGAGGAAAACTGAGGGGTTGATGCTATATACCCATTTACAGTGTAACCAGAATGCATCCTCTTGAGTTATGCTGCCATTCCACAATGTTATTTGGTTTTTGCTCACGGGTTATTAAGTTATTTCCCCTGTTAAAAAAAATAACTTTGACCTGCTGGATACATACAGCTGAATAGTACTTGACTTTATATCACATTGTTCTTGCGAGGTAGTTTTGTTAAACTGTGGTGTAACATAACAAATATCTACTACATTTTTGTTAGGTGTACTGGTTATGTTTATGTTTAAAACAAGTATACCCAGGCTCTCTCTTGGTTTATAATTGAGTATGTATGTGTGTATATGCTTATGTAGATTGTCGTGAATGCCATTGTAGACACTCTCAAGACAGCATTTCCTCGCTCAGAACCTCAGAGCCCAACAGAAGATAACGAGGGAGAAGGGGATGGAGGGAAACTATGTACAGACAAGAAAAGCAAGTATGTCCTTTGTCTCTTTCTCGGTATAATAGTTGGAAAGTAGGTTGTTTGACTAAATAAAACAAACTCAAAAAATGTATTTAGTTTAGTTTCACATTGATCTGTTCACAAAAGTTGATATTCTTACAGTCTGAAAAACCACCGCCCTAATTTGTATGATGAAGGAGAAATGCATATGGGAAAGTAAAAACAGAGACAAGGAAGTGTAAAATAATACATGGAAAAAATGGGCTTGGGAAAATGAAAGGGGGGAGAGGATGACAGAGAAGTAAATACATCCATGAATAGAATAAATAGATCAGACAATGTAAAGGTTAAAGAATTCATAAATAAATACAGGAATAACAAATTGATAGATAAAGAAATTAAATATATTCCAATGAAATAACAAATAAAATTAAAAACTGGGTGGCAAAGTAAATAGATAGCAGCATTTTTGTTATTTTGGACTATGACAGTTTCAGTTCTAAATACCAGAATGGCAAAAACAACCAAGATCAAATTTCTATTTGGTCATGACCAGAAAACCAAACTATGTATGACAAAGTATAAACACACACTAAAAGTGTACCATAGCCAGTAACTAATGCACCTTAAGAGCTTTGAAGAAATCCTTACAAACAACATTTCATGGTCCACTTTGTCGCCTCACCAGACCTACTTTAAATTCTAAATCAGCGGGTTCAGTTCAATTCACTTAAGTTTTATTTATATAGCGCCAAACAACAACAAATGTCATGTCAAGGTACATCAAAACTACAGTCCAATTCAAGCCAATTAGAGTCCAATTCATTGTAATCATAATCCAATCAAATCCAATTAATTACATAAAAAATTTGTCCAATTCACACATACAGAGCCAATTCAAAAACCAACAGATTGCACCAAAACTTCTTTTCGGTCCAATTTCTCGTCCTGAGCATGCATGAGGCGACTGTGGAGAGAAACGACTCCCTTTTAACAGGAAGAAACCTCCGGCAGAACCAGACTCAGGAAGGGTGGCCATCCGGCTCGACCAGCTGGGCGTTGATAGGACAGAAAAGTGTCACAACCAGAGAATGGAGTACGCAGGAGCAGGAGATGTTATATCCAAAGCTTTTATTGTAGGAGCAGATGTTAACAAGTCTCTCCAGAGAGAGAAACAAAACAGGCTATAGAATTATATATATATAATTGTCTGAGGTACATATCTTATCAACAAAGACAGATTGATCAAATCCAGTATGGAAGTGTCGATTAAGGGGAAAACCTCATTGAACAGTCTGGTTGGAATTGCTTCTAAAATACAAATTGATGGTTTGTTGCTGTTGTCAACGAGTTGGCCCCGTTGTCATTGAAATGCTCGTTGCTGAGAACCTACTTAGATTTCTTATCCATTTTTGTCATGATCATTGTTGGATGTGGTGTTTGTTTGATTTTTGGGTCTTAGGCAGGGTTGAGCAGGTTTTCCAGGAAGCCCGGGGTGAAGTTTGGTTCAGCTCCTGCGCTCTCACCTGTTTCTCATCTGCACTTGTCATAACATCCTTCTTAAAGATCAGCACGAGAAACCAGTCTTGGCCTGATTTTTCTCAGTGCTACAGTGGTAATCCAGCTGACTTCTGTGCTTTTAGTGAAAATTCTACGTGTAGTTACGTAGTCCTTCTATGTTCCTAGTGTTTGTTCCTCCATTACTCGTCACACTCTGGATTTCTAAGATAAAGGATTTAGTTCTCCTCTGTGGATTCCGAGACACCTGCCTGCTCACCACCGACCTGCTTACCCCACGGTTGACTCGGTACCTTCTACACCACAGCCAGCATCCTCCCCTCCACTCTGGAAACCCACCTAGATCCATACAGGAAAAACCCCTCAGCTTCAACCTGGATAAATTATTCTCTCCGATTCACTCTAACCATCTCCCTCTGCTCTCAGAGTCACCTGTTCCCCTGGATCCACTCACTGGCTCACCGCTCCAACTTACTTTACATAAACCTTGTTTTTTACTCAAATTTCTCTGTGTATGCGTTTGCTCTTGGGTCGAATTTGTGAGTCAGTCCAGCTTTCGCCATGACAGCTTTTGGTCTAGCATTGTAATTTTAAATCTCCATTATGAACTCTTAATCTGAAATGTTGGTCCTTTTTGTTGAAGATCCATGTGTTATATGCAGCATAGTCTTTGCTGCAGGGTGAATTGGCATGTTATCACAGTATGATGTCAGGTTTCTGATTTAGTTTAGGTTTAATTGTTTTAGATGTGCGGATTGCCATGGTTGATTTTTGTACATGTGCTTTTTTTATCTGTTTGTATAATCTCAGGTCTCGTCTCAAGCTCTCCGGTAAAAACATTCCCTTTATGAATGGCTCAGACATAAGACCATCAGTTTTGTTCAGGTTGGGCAAAACAAGCACAGTAAGTTTCTTGTTTATTACTGTTGAAGTTAGCCAGTTGTGTCATTTGATAAATGACACAACTGGCAAAACAAAAAAAAAAGAATGAAGATCTCTTTGTTTTATTTGCTAATTGAGTAATTTGTGTGGGAACGTTTCTTCTTTTTGTTTCATTCTCTTGCTGTTAGGTGTTGAATGGAATGTCTCTGGGAGATTTACAAGCCTTCATTGCCGATCTGGAAAATCTGACTGTTGGAGCCGTGGAACAAAGGGAGGGCAGTCCAATGTTAAAACAGTATGGAGCCTTTCTGGATGACAGTATGAGTGGAAAGCAGAGTCAGGAACATGGTAAGAAAGAGCTTTGTTGCTTAGATGGTATTCCTCTCAAAGCTGCTGTTTGTTTGAATAGATCAGTGCAAATTTTGCACCATATGCTGCAGAATTAATATAAATATATTATATATAGGGATGTCCCGATCCGATCACGTGATCGGAAATGGGGTTTGATCGCGTGGTTTCGGAATCAGACGTTACATCCGGGTCAGGGATCGGATATATAGCCTATATATATATGTATATTAATTCTCTTTTTTTTTTTTTTTTTATCTGAACTATAATATTTCAAAACAAATGGGAAAAAATAATAGCTTAGTATTTACTGTTATGTGGTGGTACAGTAGCCTAGAAATCTAGACGCCCCTAGCGGTCGCAAATGGAATTTGCTCCGGGGCTACAGCTTTTTGCTGTACGGGTCTGGCTTGCTAGGCTAGTGGTACAGAGTCAGATCGTCTCAACTCCACTCAGAAACAACGCATGGGGCATGACGTCACTTTGCTGCGTGCCGTAAAGCGAAATAGAACACAGCAGCAGCTTGAAGCTGGGGGCGCGAATGTCTGCGATGTGGAGGTATTTTAAAGTGGATGACAAAAACGTTGCATCTGTGCCCCCTGCAGCTCTGTGGACAGCGAGAGACTTTTTAGTGCTGTAGCTAACATCCTTGATGAGAACAGGAACAGGCTCAAACCTGACAAGGTAGAGATGTTGGTTTTCATCAAGAAAAACGTACATTTCCTTCTGTGGAGGAGAGTAAGAATTAGGAGTGCAGTTCCCAAAAGCACATTACTGGCCTTCCTTTATAACACTGTGACACTTTTATTTGCTTATTTGTCTACATGCCTACCAGGTATTTCAAGTTGAATTGCTGCTTGTTTTTATATTAGACATTGTTGCACTAAACTCCAATGTGAAGAATTTGTTTATTACTTGATTACATAATTGTTCAAGCTACCTCATAGAAGTGCTATGTTTTTAAGTGTTAAATGATAAAATAAGGTGAATAATATAAAAAAATCAGGGACATCCTGGATCTGTTTCTTCGCTGTTCTTCATTTTTTAAATGTACTGTAGAAGTATCGGATCGGAACTCGGTATCGGCAGATACTCAAAATGAAATGACTTCCCTCTTCTTTTTATTCAGAAGAGCCTTCAAGTCACTGGTAATCCAAGGTTTGTTGTTGGGGTAACAGCGCACAGTCCCGGTCGGAATAGTGGTATCCTCACAGAAGTTGATGTAGTCTGTGAAGTTGTTGATATTGTCCCCCATGTGGTTCACTGGTCGGGTCGGAATGGTTCGCTTATTTCAGTGTTTCCATTACCATGAAAGCGTACCGTACCGTTACCATTTTTGTAACCCTTCTGCTTGGGGTACCGAGCACACAGGACCGGTTCCAGGCTCTGCTCTCCGTTGTTGGTGAGGAGGCTGTGCAGCGGGAGCTCGATGGAGCTGGTGCCAAACCAAAAAGTTTTCCAGCTGATTGCGGCAAAAATGGTAGAGAGTGGTTTCAACCGGACCGCGAGCCAGTGTCGCATTAAGCTGAAGAAGCTTGGAGGTGGTTCGAAATTATGGACGTTATTTGTTATTTATTGTTATTGGCTATTTACGCTTCGGCACGCACTTCGCCCACCCCTGAGGGTCCCCTTTGTACAGTGGGAATGCAAGCTGACCCCAAAGCGACCCGTACCGTACCATTCCAAACCGACCCGTACCGGACTGCATAATGGAAACGAGGCTTTACTGAGGTGTTAACAGGTCTTAACTGATCTTCCAAGTGGGGGCAAGGCTGTGGCTCTGTACGCATCTGCAACATTAGCATACAAAAGGTCCAGTGTCCTGTTCTCCCGAGTGGGACAATCAACAAACTGGTGGAAAGTTGGGAGAGTTGAGTCCAATTTTATATATATATGTATATATATATATATATATATATATACATATACATACACACACACACACACACATATATATATGCATATAAATAGGGGAAAATATGATATTGTCACAGCAGATTTCGTCATTAATTGCAAACAGGCAAACATCATTGTGAAGTTTTTTGTATGAACAAGCGCCAAGGTCCTCAGAGGGCAGCTGTAGTTGAGGTGGAGGAGAGTCTCAGTTTGACATCATGTTGAAACAACTTTTTTTTTTCACCTCCATGTTTTCATCCATTCACTCTTTCTGTATCGCTGGTTGTGTGTGGTTGAGCTAAAACTACTACTCTGGGTAAGAAAATAACATGGTTGGGTTTTTGCTACACCACTCTGACAGTAAATGAGACAAGAAAAGTCACTGAGTAAAATGGAATTTGAGATATGATTTCCTGCTGCTTTGTGCATCTCTTAGGGCCACAATGTGCCATGCCAGAATGTTAATCTCTGTTTAGTAAATAGTTAACAACAGTTTGAGTCCTAATCTTTTTAGCTCTCTTTGAGTCTTAACTGAAAGATGTCACCATTACCATCATGTTTTTTACATTAGGGCTAGGTTTGGAGTATTTACTCAGTGGTCTCCCTCCGCCACTCGTTAGCTGCCGTGGAGTTTGGTGTAGAGACAAGGGGGGTGCACACTCGACTCGTAATCTGGCTGGTCATGCTGCGTGTATTAACTCTTTAGAAGTGACTCAGGAGGTCGTAGGAACACTTCATATAGTTTGCAATGTGCTGTGTGTTTGCATGTTGGTGTGGTGGACACAGGGTCCTTGTTTATGTATGATATGTCCTACAAGGGGGGGGTAGTTTATTTTTATGAGGTGTAATGTGCTGTGTGGGTACAGAGTAGGATGCCGAGGCTTCCTTTGGGGTGAGTGGTGCAGGTGAGTGGTATATGGCGTATGCAGTAGGACGAGGCCCTTGGTTTGTGTATGTTGGGTGGTATGGGGGGAGAGAGAGAGAGAGGAGGGGGCCGTCTAAGGTTATGATAATTAATTTTTAGGAGTGGTATGGGAATGGTTGACCTAGGGTTAGGGCTCTGGTCCTGTGACCTTAGGTCATGGTTTTTATATTAGGTTTGTGAGGGTTAGGGGTCGGTGAGTGGCAGCCTGTTGCAGGAGCTCCTGTGTTTAGATTCTTTATTTCTGTTATTTACACGTATGTGCCCTTTTCTTTCCTCTTTTTTTCGCTCAGACTGTCTGAGTAGTCATTGGAATGGTCCACGCTTACTTTTTCTTGGCCTTTTTGGTTCATTTCGTCTTTTTTTTTTTTTTCATACTCTCTGTGATTGGGAGAGGCGCTTAGTAGAGCGCCGTGATGACCCTAACCCTTTGCATTCATATTCTCCATGACGGGGAATCACAATAGAAAAAAATAAAAATCAATTTAAGATCATATAAAAACTGTCTTTCTGTGGGCTTTCTGAGAAACTCCCTATTTATTTGAATCCAATTTGCAATAATTCTGTGTCAGGTCTTTGTAGTTTTGAAGCATTTAACTTTTCTTTCCTGTCAGTCACTGTATATCTAGTTTTAAAAAGCTGATGTTTACAATTGATTTATTTCACTCCTTCAATGGGTAGAAAACACAGTACCTTGATGTTTTAGTGAGTCAAGAACACGTCGAACGTAGTACCTAGTTTTGAAATTTAGAAAATTGATATTAATCAGAGAGGTGTACAAATGAGAAGGGTTGACTTTAACAAGAACCAAAAACCAGACAACTGGGTAAGAACATCTCTGATTCAGGCTTTTTGTTATTTACCCCTAATAGAAGCCTGGTTGCCTGGGGGCCTTTAGTGCCCCTCCAACATTTTTGATGCCATCTGGATGTTTTCTGCTTCTGATTTTACTTGTAAAACACATTCACAGTAAATTGAGGGGGCTGGAGCCTATCCCAACTGTCAGATAATTAAGATAATAATCAAAAGATCTTTTTGATGAAAAATGTTACAAATGTACCTGCAAAAATGTTACAGAAATATACTGTATTTTAGATTGTAGATTTTACTCTGCAAAACAAGCATCTTCTGGGTGTAACCACACGAGGGCAGTGTTAACAAATATATGAAGTGGAGATCAACTGCTTATCATATCAGCACATTTAGCAGTTGCACAAATAGATTATAATGTTTGGTTTCAGTTTACATGTGTTTTTTTTTAACTCATCTGTCAGTCAGATGCTACATTATGTTCAGTCAACATACAGTACAAAACCGAATACCTGTTTTCCTGTGCCATAGTGGTTCTCATGTAGTATGTCATCTTGAGCTGTGCCTTCATGTGTGTTTTGCATGTTTTAGGTACAGCAGGTGAGATGGTGTTGGCAGAAGTGGCTCTGGACATCTTGTGCCTGCTAATGAAGGACCAGTGGAGCTGGCTGTGCTCTGAAAATGTTCAGAGGTCCATGAGGCTGCTGTTTGGAACTCTTATTAACAGGTGACATGCTTGGTTCTTTGAACATTGTTGTGAAACACCAACAGAGTACTCCAAGAAAAACATGATTTAATTAAATATTATCGAATTAAGAAAAAAAAAGAGAAATACAACATGTATTTAAAATGCATCCAAAAAAATGATAGTTCCAACAACAAAAAAACAACAACCAAAATCCTTTCAGCCTTACTATATCAGCATGCTTACATATGAGCATATCACATTCTCCGTTTCATGGTCATGGCAATATAGCACAAAACATTTGCAATCAAATCAGAGTATACGGTAAGAGCTACAAAGTAATATATCCTTAAAGACATCTACATAACCTGTGTCCATCAGCACTGTAACATTCTCTGCTAAGAGAGCTTCCAGTCCATCTTTGATCCCAAAGATTGAAAAGCAACAAAGTAATTAATTCCAATATCCCATCAGTTGTAACATTTCAAACACACAGGTATAACTTGCAGTACCCATTTGAAATTGTTTTGGAGTCTAACTTAAGCCTGTATTTAGCAAGACAGGCAGATTAGTGTTTGCTCACTGGTAGGCTGTCAGACTTAAAGGTAGGGTAGGATATCCTGGATTTTGAGTCCAGCGAAGCTGCATTTTGAAAATACACAGGTCAAAAGTCCCAACCCTTTTCTTCAGACTTTCCCCCCGAAGCCACGCCTCTAGAGTACATGAACGCGCAAAGCTTGTTCACGAGCACGAAGGTGCACGAGCGCTGTTCTGACAGCAAGCATCGATCGTTGCCGTATTTAGTATTTAGTATTTAGTATTTAGTTTATGCTAACTATACATTTAATAATGCTAGATGCTAGCCAAGCTGGCTCTAGTTTAGCTTCCTGCCAAGCTTCTGGACACGCATAATTCGTTCACGATGAAGGGTACGCGCACAGGGGGAAGGAGGGGGAGGGAGGAGCAGATTGCAGTTTGATAGACGCATCAGAATCCAATCATCGTTAACGGTCCGTTCAGTATGATTGGATAGTGTTTTTCCTAGATTGTACGTTCTAGAGGCCACTAAAACTTTTCATTTTTGTGTCAAAACTTTTAATTAATTGGTTGCAATGGGGGTGTGAAGAGTATTTCAAGCAATATGAAAAAAAATGCTCCAGAAAAAGAACCCCTACCCACCTTTAAGTACTGTGTATAAGTGACTGTATATGTGACATACTGTTGGAAAACTAAGATTCTTATTCAACTTACCCGAAACATTTCACAATGTGGCAATCACTGCAGGCACAATCAACACCTACAACAAGATAAGAATTACATTATTGAGAAAACTCACCTATAAAGCTTCCTGGCAATCCACTGATCAATATTTTCCTTCAATAAAAATTTAGTTCAATAAAACCTTTAGCCCCAAAGTTGTCTCTTCAATATATACAGATTGATGTGGGCAAGTCTTTAATGTTTTCTCTTTTTTAAGTGTGGTAGGCATAAATACATTTTGATGGGTGATTTCTAGATATAGCCAACATCCTCAGCTTTTGACAGATATTTCACTGAAAAAACATACAAGCCTTTTTTATCACATCACAGCTACAATAGCAGAGAGTCCACGTTGTAAAAATGTTCATGGCTGCCTTTCTGGTATGTAAACATTTAGACTGCCGTAAATAAACTTGTTGAGCACTGACACATCAAACAGACAACGAAGTTCTTAAAATGAGGATATTATATTTGGAATGACTTGGTGTGACATCAGCCTGTGGTCTGGTTTTGTTTTCCAGCAAATAGTTCACAGCTGTAGTCATCTACACAGATTTGTTCACAAAAAATACCTTGCCATTATTTTTACTTCACTTAGGGACTTGCTAGTGAAAATGTAGCGAATGATATTCCTACAGAATTTAAAGTGTATGTGTATAAATTAAACAAACCAGCATAACTAAAGCAAAGAACAAAACCTAAGGAGCTGCAAAATGTTCTGGTGCAGCAGGCATCTAGTGTTACTTATTGTTAGATTCCAGGTTTTTTATGGGTTTTTTTTGTGGTAAACAAGTTCACAAACTGGAGTGAATTGCGAGGAGTTAAGGGTTAGTAAATAATTCAAAGTGATATGTTTAAATACTCTCATCCCCCAATTTGGCATTCTGGAAGGGAACCCCTTTATGCCAAGGCTTTATCTTACCACTGTGCCTCATTAATTTATTATTTTTTCTTTATTTTGTGAGCTTAGGGCCTTGCAGTAAATGCTCAGTTTTCATTGTCTTCACCACCTTCAACATTTTGAAAACAACCTGATGTCAGTCTTTCCAAGTGAACGTAGATGATGCGACTGAAGCTTAACGTGTTTTTAACAAGGATTTCTGCTGCAAATAAAAGATGGAAACATCTACATTTTAGGGGGCCGCCGTGTCCTCATACTGAGCCAGGTCTGGACATGAAGACTGGATTTTCCAAGTAGGGATTCCACAGAGAGGGCTGTTTATGAGCTGTAGAGGGGACTTTGGCTCTTGTATGGTCATTAGTCAAAAGGAGTTGATATTTTAGACAAGAGTTGACTGTAAGCCTTTGCAGTGATCTGTATCTTTAAAAATCAGGGGCATTACTTACTATGCTGAACACTTGTAAAGAAATGCTCTGCCTTCTAATGATAGAAACTTGCACTATTAAAATACTTGTCATTTCTCTGTTACATTTGTTGAAAAGTATATTAGTCCGTGTACATACATGCATACCTGCACTGTTTGGCCCTGAAGAGAATCCCACCTGACGTCAACTTCCTGAACATTTGTCACAGATGGGTATAGCTTCTGCATCAAGTACCCTGAACATGCGGGCATATTCTCAGGTTCTACTTTGATGTGACCTAGTGCTGGGCGGTATACCGGTTCACACCGAATACCGGTTTATAATTTCACTATGATATGAATTTTTAATATACCGCCATACCGGTGTATTTGATTACACAACGGGGGGAACGCTGCGTCACGCGACATTGTTTGAGACGGGACCCTTTTCAGTGTTCCGCTTCTAAACATGCATGTTTACTGTCTACTTTTAACGCTATTTAAAAAATACTCGTTTTCGTTAAGCTGCATTTCATTTCCCTGCTCTCCCTCCGTCTCTGTCAGTCATGCGTCTCTCTCACATAGCCTACTCACTCACACACAGCCCCTCCCCTCCGTGCACACCGCGTGTGTCTCCATCAGCGAGATCATCCCTGGAAGCGTGGAAGCTTGCTAGCTTCAGCAGCGTCGCGTTAGATTAGCTCAACCGAAAGAAGACAGCTAACGAAATTCACAAAAGGTTGGTATCACGTGCAACTTTATAAAAATCACACATTAAAAAGTCCTATGAAAATATTTTATATTTTTAATACAATGTTGTCCCGTCCCGACCCGACCCGACCCATAGCAAACAAGCGATTACGCCTTCTTTATAAAGTTAACTAGTCGCAAGTTTGCCGTAAAAAATAAATGTAGTTGGGTTGTCGAGGTCAAA
The DNA here is from genome assembly GCF_027942865.1 of Odontesthes bonariensis. Classification (NCBI taxonomy): domain Eukaryota; kingdom Metazoa; phylum Chordata; class Actinopteri; order Atheriniformes; family Atherinopsidae; genus Odontesthes; species Odontesthes bonariensis. The sequence goes on from NC_134514.1 coordinate 34,518,700, forward strand.
ACACTAGCAGCTGTGAATCAAATAAAGTAGGTTTTTTAAACTCTTACACTGAATGTTTGCTGCTTCAATCCAGATGAGTATTGAAAAATATTTTCCGCGATTGAAAAAGAGACGTGTTGAGGATGAGGACCAGCCTGAACCGGAGGTATCAGTCTGAAACAGAGCTGAACAGTCCGACCAGTGTAATTAGCTATGTTATTAATTTGTTTACAATGAAGATGTGAATATTAATACAATAAAGTTCTGTGTGACCAATTATTAACGAAGGAATTATTTTGAAGAATTTTTATTTTAATTTTTAATTCTGTTCTCAATCTGTAGAAAATGCTGTGAACACCTAATTATGCATGAAAAAAAATACCGTGATATACCGTGAAACCGTGATACTGTGAAAAAATACCGTGATATGTATTTTTGGTCATACCGCCCAGCACTAATGTGACCTCACGTTCCCTTGGGTGTCAGTAAAAGAATAGCGTTTCTTCATATTGATACCGGGTCCTCTATTTTAAAAAGTTCCACAAACCAAGTATGAAAGGCCTTTTTGCTTTTGTTTGGCTCTGTCTAAATAAGTTTGTGTCAGCTTACACTGTGTCAGGTTTCTCCTCTCAGCAGCTAGTTTCTCTGTGCAGAGGAGACAAGAACTAAACTGTTGTTTATAGAAATTCATATGAAACTGAACAAACAGCAGTACAATTTTACTAAATAATTATATATACTATTATATAGTAATTCTTGGCTTGGATTTGACCATACTTAGAAATAAATAGCAAAATTAAAGCAGTAAAAATGATCATATAAGTACATCCACAAACTCATAGATAAGTCATTCTGCTATAATTCTGTTATGGTTGGAGAGAAAGTGATTTATCCCAAAGCTGATGAGAGTTTTTCCTTAAGGCCCTGTCACACTGTTGCGTATGAGAGAAGCGTATGAGTTGCGTATGAAAATTAATAATATCATTTTCATACGCACAAAAAGTCCTTGAAAATAAAAAATGACTAGCGTATGAGTAGCATATGAACTGCGCATGCCCAGCGTACATTTCAACGTGCCTATATCAGCAGCCTTTCCACATTGCTCCATTATTGCAGTAGACAACGCGCTATCAACATCTCTCGAGACATTCATCTCGATCATGCCTCCCAAGAAGCAATCGTCATTTGCCCGGGCCCTGGGCCGAGGAAAAGGCAAAAAAACACAAGAATCATTCTCACCCAAACCTGCTGAAATGCCTGATGCACCTGCGGCTGATGAGTTACATGCTTCTGAGCGATCAAGTTCCCCAACTCCTCCTCCTGACCGCTCCCGTGAATCGTCGGTTGCGGGCGGAGATGGAGGGGACAGACAGGCGGAGGCTATAAATACGCTAGCTGTACGGTACACCTTCATGCCAACATATGGCAATTTATGTCCAGCGTTCTCGACCTATCAGTAACGTACCTATATCGTACCTCTAGCGTATTCAGCGTATGCCTAGCGTATGCTTAGCGTATTAACCATACGCACAAAAGTTTTGAGCATGTTCAAAAATTTATTTCTGCCTCAGCGTATGCCAACGTATGCCAGCGTGCTTGAAACGTATACAACCTATGCCTAACGTTCCCCTGGCGTATGTCAGCGTATACCAGCGTATGAGTGATAATTTTCAAACGCAACTCATATGCTTCTCTCATACGCAACAGTGTGACAGGGCCTTTACTGAATCCAAGAGGTTTTCCAGAGTGGAGGGGAAGGTGCTGGCTGTGGTGAAGAAGACACTGAGTCAACGGTGGAGCGATCAGGCAGGTGTCTCGGAATCCTGAGGGGGTGTCACGCAGAAAGAAGTGCAGAAGTCAGCCGGGTTACTACTGTAGCAGTGAGAACAATCTGGCGAAAACTGGTTGCTCCTGCAGATCTTTATGAAGGTGTCTTGACGAGCCAGATGGAAAAAAGCTGCGAGTGCAGGAGCTGAACCAGAGTTCACCCCGGGCTTCCTGGAACACCTGCTCAACCCCGACTAAGACCCAGAAACCAAACAAACACCACGGTCAAGCAAGATCATGACAGTACCCCCCGCGGAGGCCGCGACCTCCAACACCTGTACCAATACCATGGATGCGGCAAACGGTGTGGGCTGGATGATCATCCATAACCCGGTTGGGTGCAGGGGGGATCGGCCGGAGAGCAAACTAGTCTGTAAGAAACAAGCTTGATTAATGAAATGTGGAATGTGAGATGGATGTGCATGGAGGCTGGGAGCTTGAGGCGCACAGCAGGGGGGTTTTTCTTTTTTTTTTCTTTAGCCATTATTTAACCAGGTCAGTCCCATTGAGACACACAAGGGAAGCCTGGCTAAGACAACAGCTTAAACATTACATTACATTACATTACGGTCATTTTGCAGACGCTGTTATCCAAAGCGACTTACAATAAGTGTTTTCCACATCGGTAGGCAAAAGAACTTCAGGTCACAAGAAATCAGTGCATTTCCTTCCAATACCAAACAGCTAAGAGCAAAACTAGTGCTGGAGTAAGTGCGATAAGTCAGGTACCTCAGCCTCTCACCAACTGCACACCAGTCACAGCGGGGTGGGGATGCAAACCCTGGTTCGGGTAGGGGAAGAAATAAAAGAGGTAAGAAAAGCAGGAATGGGATTCAAACCCTGGTTCGGGTAGGGGTTAATGAAAATATAGAGGGTGCCTTTTCCAACTTAGGATCAGAGCCTCAGACTTGGGGGCACACTTTTATTCCTGGCTGTTTCACACTTGGCAGCAGACAGTACATTACATTACATTACGGTCATTTTGCAGACGCTTTTAACCAAAGCGACTTACAATAAGTGCGTTCAACATCGGTAGGCAAAAGAACTTCAGGTCACAAGAAATCATAAGTGCATTTCCTTCCAAAACCAAACAGCTAAGAGCATAACTAGTGCAAGAGTAAGTGCAGTAAGTTAGGTACCTAGACAAATGGGAAGACAAATTAGAAAACAAAGACAATTTAGGAAACAAATAAGTGCATAAGGAGCTAGGACGAAACAGGTGATGTCCTAAGAGGGCGGATCAGGGTAGTGTTTCTTGAAGAGATGGGTTTTCAGCCTACGGCGAAAGATGGGCAGCGACTCAGCTGTCCTGACATCAGTCGGGGATCGTTCCACCATCGGGGTGCCAGAAAAGAGAAAAGCCGTGACCGTGTCGATCATGCGCAGGGACCGCTGAGTGACGGGGCAGCCAGGCGTCTGGAGGCCGCAGAGCGAAGTGGTCGGGCGGATGTGTAGGGCTTGACCATAGCCTGGAGGTATGAAGGAGCTGTTCCTTCCACTGCCCTGTAGGCTAGCACCAGAGTCTTAAACTGGATGTGAGCAGCTACAGGGAGCCAGTGTAGAGAGCGGAGAAGGGGAGTCGTGTGGGAGAACTTGGGGAGGTTGAACACCAGACGAGCAGCAACTTTCTGAACAAGCTCCAGAGGTCTGATGGCAGAAGCCGGGGCGCCAGCAAGGAGGGAGTTGCAGTAGTCCAGGCGGGAGATGACAAGAGCCTGGATGAGAACCTGCGCTGCCTTGTCGGTGAGGAAGGGGCAAATTACTCCAGATGTTGTAGAGGAGGAATCGTCAGGAACGGGTCACTGATACGATGTTTGCAGAGAGCGACAGTTGGTCGTCCAGGGTCACACCCAGATTCCTCGCATTCCGAGCTGACGTCACCACGGAGTCATCCATGGTGATGGCCAGGTCTCGGAAAGGGCAGCCCTTTCCCCGGAGAAACACCAGCTCAGTCTTGTCCAGGTTGAGCTTAAGGTGGTGCATCGACATCCACCCCGAGATCCACTTGGGTGTCAGAAGGGGGAAAAGACAGAATTAGCTGGGTGTCATCTGCATAGCAGTGGTAGCAAAAGTTAAGGGAGACATTAAAACATTAAGTTTTGAGGGTTAAAACAAACAAGGCAAGGGGCCACATAAAATACAAGTCAAACAACAGCAACAAAAAAAAACCAAATACAGTCAGATCAGAGCAATGAAGTTAAATAATGGGGTGCCAGTCCCATGCTAGAGGACATGAGAGAGTTGTGTGCATAATCAATCCAACACAACTGCTGGCTCCAGATGATAGCCAGAGCTCAGAGAGACCTTGGCTGCCAGTGCAGCGCAGAAAGACCGCCATACTTGTGAGGCGAATTGGGGACTCCGGTCGGACACTACTTCTGAGGGAATGGTGTGCAGGTGGAAGACATGGTACACCAGCAGGTCTGGTGTCTCGGAGGATGGCGGGAACTTGTCTAACGGGATGAAGTGGACAGCTTTAGAAAAACAGTTGATGATGGTGAGAATGGGGGTTTTATCTTGCGAGGGCGGTAAGCCCGTGGCAAAGTCCAAAGAGATGTGGGGCCAGGGCCGACCGGGGACCTCCAAAGGCTGAAGGAGACCTGATGGTGGTCGATTGCTGCTCCTGGCGCATGTGGAACAGGCAAAGAGATATTCCCTGGTGTCAGCCTCCAAAGATGGCCACCAAAAGTACCATTGAAGGAGAGTGATGGAGCGATAAATTACCGGGTGGCAAGCATATTTGGAGTTGAGCCCAGTGAAGGACAGCGGAGCGGGCTGCTGAAGGGAACCAAACAAACAACATAGCCAAGCATGATCATGACAGAGAGAGACAAAAACTATGCAGTTTTAGTGTCCATTCCCAACCGAGCCTTAAAGCTCAGCCAGATAATATCTTTTGCTAAAAGGAGATTATGAGTGTCAGGCTGTAAATGACGGTTGTTTCTCTCTATCGCTTATTTCAACACTGAAATATTGGTGGAAATACTTTGAAGTTTTGTACAGATACTTATGGCTTCCAGATGGCCTTGCTGCATCACACTTTTCCCCTAGTGTCGCCAGTGACAACTCTTGGTTGGATTGATATTACATTTTTTGCACTCAACAAGCATTTTATTAGGAACAGCGTTATAGTGGAGGCTCCATTTGCTCTCAAACAGCTTCACATTTTGGGTTCCAGAAGATGTTGACCTGATTGCATCTCGTCATTTCTGTAATTTCATGCTGTAAATCTGCCATATGACCACATAGCATTCAGCAGTATACCGATATCAATAGGACTTAGTCGTATGGTTATGGAATCAGTCTGAGACTACTTTTGCTGTATAATATGATTTGATATGCTTTGGAAAGGAGCCATTAGAAAGGGGTTCTCAGTGTGTCTGTGAGGTGTGCCATTTTAATCCAAAACGCTTATGTACTCGTTATAATTGGTGCGCACCTATCAATGCATTAGATATGAAAAGCCTGTCTGTGTTGTTGTAATAGTAAGTCACCCTCCCCGACTAAACTGTTGTAAAAGTCTAGGAGATGAACAACAAGAGCAGTCTCTGATGTACTTGAATCCATTTAACCTATAACATCAATAATGCCATTGCCAAAATCACTGTAAATTACTGATGTTAGCATTGATTAGAGCCCCTAAACTGCATCTATGGGATTTTATGCATCTCACTGCTACCTCATGGTTGGCTGAATGGAACATTTTTGTAAATAAATAGCTGTGCAAAATGTCCTCAAAAAGTCCTCAAAATTAACATGTGATCTACTAACTTTTTACCAGTGGCTGTAATGTTATATTTTGCATCTGATAAAAAACAATACTGATATTAAAGTACTACCGATATTATATGATATGTACTGATATTATACTACTGAAGCCAGTCTTGTTGAGCCAAGTTGAATTACCCCCACTTTTCTTCTTACTATCTATTATATGTACTTGATTAGAGTCATAAAAAAAAAAAACTAATGACCTCACCGATGGAACTATTTTCATTTCCATCTTGAAAACTGGCACCATACAAACATTCAAACAAAAGAAGGACATGTGCTGCACCAAAAAATAGGTCATGGTTTGCATTATGCAGGTTTCAACCAGTTGCTCTTTTATTCAATTCAATTCAATTCATTTTTATTTATATAGCGCCAAATACAACAAATGTCATCTCAAGGCACTTAGATAGTAAGTCCAATTCAAGCCAATTGGAATTCAATTAATTAATAATAATCATAATTCATAAAATAATCCAATTCGTTCATATAGAGCCAATTCAAAAACAATTTCCTAGCTAAGAAAACCAACAGATTGCACTGAAAACTTTTTGTTTTTCGGTCCAATCTCCCGGCCTGAGCGGCGTGCCTGAGGCGACTGTGGAGAGAAACGACTCCCTTTTAACAGGAAGAAACCTCTGGCAGAACCAGACTCAGGAAGGGTGGCCATCCGCCTCGACCAGCTGGGGTTTGAGAAGACAGAAAAAGGGGGGGGGAGGGGGGCAGGGGGCCACCGCGACGGCGGCACTGTAACACCATTCAAAGGATATCTGTTGGAACAGGGAAACACGAGTTAATGACCACAATAATATCACATATACATAAAGAGAGTAAAGTGAGGAAAGGTGTGTCAGATGAGGCCCCCCAGCAGTCTAGGCCTATAGCAGCTTAACTATGGGATGTTTCAGGATCACCTGAGCCATCCCTAACTATAAGCTTTATCAAAAAGGAAAGTTTTAAGCCTGGTCTTAAAAGTGGAAAGGGTGTCTGCTTCCCGGACATTTACTGGCAGCTTATTCCACAATTGAGGGGCCTGATAACTGAAGGCTCTGCCTCCCATTCTACTTTTAGAAACTCTGGGAACCTCAAGTAAACCTGCAGTTTGGGAACGAAGTGCTCTGTTAGGAAAATATCTTACAATGAGATCTTTAAGATATGATGGAGCTCGGTCATTAAGAGCTTTATATGTGAGGAGAAGAATCTTAAATTCTATTCTGAATTTAACAGGGAGCCAATGAAGAGAAGCTAAAACTGGAGAAATATGATCTCTGCTGTTAGTTCTCGTCAAAACTCTGGCTGCAGCATTTTGGATCAGCTGAAGGCTTTTCAGAGAATATGTAGGACAGCCCAATAATAAAGAATTACAGTAGTCCAATCTTGAAGTAACAAATGCATGAATTAGTTTTTCTGCATCACTCTGAGACAAGATGTTCCTGATTTTAACAATATTACGAAGGTGAAAGAAGGCAGTCCTAGAAACCTGTTTTATATGCGAGTCAAATGATAAGTTCTGGTCAAAAATAACTCCAAGGTTCCTCACTGTAGAACTAGAAGCCAAGGAAATACCATCTAGAGTAACTATATAGCTAGACAATTTCTCCCTGAAACGCTCAGGTCCAAAGATAACGACTTCAGTTTTGTCTGAATTTAGCAGCAGACAGTTCTGAGTCATCCAGGTCTTTATGTCTTTAAGACATGCTTGTAGTCTGACCAACCTATTGGTTTCATCTGGTTTTATAGATAAGTACAGCTGAGTATCATCAGCATAGCAATGGAAATTTATGCCATGCTGTCTAATAATGTTACCTAATGGAAGCATGTATAAAGTAAAAAGAATCGGTCCAAGCACAGAACCCTGGGGAACTCCATGACTTACTCTGGTGTGTGAGGAAGATTCTTCGTTTACAAGAACAAACTGAAATCTATCAGATAAATATGATTTAAACCAGCCTAATGCAGTTCCTTTAATCCCAATAACATGTTCAAGTCTGTGTAATAAGATACTGTGATCGACCGTATCAAATGCAGCACTGAGATCCAACAGGACAAGCACAGACACAAGTCCGCTATCAGAGGCTAAGAGGAGATCATTGGTAACTTTCAGCAGTGCTGTTTCTGTGCTATGATGCACTCTGAATCCTGACTGAAACTCTTCAAACAAATTATTTCTGTGTAAATGATCACAAAGCTGAGCTGCAACTATTTTTTCAAGAACTTTAGACATAAAAGGGAGATTGGATATAGGTCTATAATGAGCCAACACTTCTGAATCAAGAGTAGGTTTTTTAAGTAAAGGTTTAATTACAGCAACCTTAAAAGTCTGAGGTACATATCCTGTCAACAAAGACAGATTGATCAAATCCAATATGGAAGTGTCAATTAAGGGGAAAACCTCCTTGAACAGTCTGGTTGGGATTGGGTCTAAAACACAAGTTGATGGTTTAGAAGAGACTATTGCTGTTGTTAGTTCAGAGAGATCAACTGGGCAGAAGCCGTCTAAATACAAATCAGGTTCTAAAGATACTTCTAAAGCTGCTGTACTTGATGATACATCACTGATAATAGTGGGAAGGACTCCATCAATCTTCTCTCTGATAGAAACAATTTTATTAATAAAGAAGCTCATGAAATCATCACTGCTGAGAGTTAAAGGAATAACTGGCTCAGCAGAGCTCGGACTCTTAGTCAGACTGGCTACAGTGCTGAAAAGAAACCTGGGATTATTCTTATTCTCTTCTATCAATGATGAATAATAAGCAGTTCTAGCTTTACGAAGGGCTTTCTTATACATTGTTAAACTATCTTTCCAGACTAACTGAGACTCTTCTAAATTAGAGGAACGCCACTGTCTCTCCAGCTTTCTTGCAGTCTGCTTTAAAGCACGCAGCTGTGAATTATACCAAGGAGCCAACCTCTTCTGACTGATTACCTTCCTTTTCAGAGGGGCAACATTGTCCAGTGCTGTACGCATTGAAACTATAGTGCTGTCAACAAGAGAGTCAAATGCTGCTGGAGTAAAGTTTATGTAGTCGTCCTCTGTCATATCTGCACATGGCAGTGAAGAAAAGGATGATGGAATTAATTCTTTAAATCTGGTTACAGCATCCTCTGATAGACACCTTCTATATGTAAATTTCTTCTCAGAAACTGTATAGTCAAGTAATGTAAACTCAAAGGTTATCAGAAAATGGTCAGATAAGACAGGGTTATGAGGGAACACTGTTAACTGTTCACTCTCAATGCCATAAGTCAGAACAAGATCAAGGGTGTGATTAAGGCAGTGAGTCGGTCCGTGAACACTCTGAGAAAATCCAATAGAGTCCAATATAGAATTAAAGTTCATATTCAGGCAGTCATTTTCAACATCTACATGAATATTAAAGTCACCCACTACAATGACTTTATCTGTACTCAGCACTAACTGGGATAAAAACTCTGAGAATTCAGACAGAAACTCAGAATAAGGGCCAGGTGGACGATACACAACAACAAACACAAGAGGTTTCTGGGATTTCCACTTTGCGTGGGAAAAACTGAGAATCAGATATTCAAAAGAGCTCAAACTAATCTTGGGTCTGGGACTGATGAGTAACCCTGATCTGAAAATAGCTGCCACTCCTCCTCCTCTGCCTGTGGTTCGAGGAACGTGAACATTTAAACAGTCAGAGGGAGTTGCTTCATTAATGCTAACATGATCCTCCTGCTGCAGCCAGGTTTCTGTAAGACAAAATATATCAATATGATGATCACAGATCAACTCATTCACTGACAGAGACTTCGAAAGGAGAGATCTGATATTCAGCAAACCACATTTAATAGTTTGATGTTTTTGTTCAGTTAAAGTTTTTGTTTTAATAATTTCTTTTTGCACAAGAGGATTTGCTCCTTTTGTGTTAATTGATTGGGTGGGTAGCAGTAGGTGGGAAGCTGCAGAGAAGTGTGTAAGACTACAACTCTGCATCCTGGTCTGAACCCTGGGTTGTCATGTTTTAGGGTGGCAAATAAATTCATCCATATTTCTAGAAATGAGAGCTGCTCCTTCCAAAGTGGGATGGATGCCGTCTCTCCTCATCAGACCAGGTTTTCTCCAGAAAGATTGCCAATTATCTATGTAGCCCACGTTGTTTGCTGGACACCATCTAGACAACCAGCGATTTTATCCTTTTAATGATCAGTTTCTCTCAAAATATCACATACCTATTGCAAGTAGGATACTGGCTACTCATAAGTATTTTACAAACCTACCTAAAAAGAACAACAAAATGTTTCTTTAATTACTTGCCACAAAATACATTCAAGCCCTCAAATTAAGTCGTCAGTCTGTGTATGTAACTTGACATTTTTAACTTATCGACAAATCTCAAATCATTTTGTACTTTAACTGACAGGTTAAATCAAGTTCTCTGCAAGTTTTAATATCATCTGAGAGATAAATAGATATTGCAGGCAGAAGAAACCTTATCCATGCCAACCTAATGCTGCAGGGGATATATGTCTGTCAGAATTTAATTTGGAATTGAGTTGATAGTGAAAGTTTGTGTGAGAGATGAAGCCAAATGTGGGTCTGTGTGTGTGTGTGTGTGTGTGTGTGTGTGTGTGTGTGTGTGTGTGTGTGTGAGAGTGAGAGTGAGAGAAGTCTGCCTGGAAAAGCTAACAGCTCCAGTAAATAGGGTCCAAGGTGAAGCGCTGGTTTGGGGTTTGTCTGATTTTTATGGACTGGAAAGGGGGACATTTCAAGATGAATATAGTTTTTTTGTATTAGACAGCAGTCTGGATGGAAAATCCAGCTGGAGCCATATAGTGTCAGTCTCTAGATGGATTCTCTGTTTTGTTCTTTCTGTCAACAAAATGCTTCCCGTGTCAATTAAAATGGAACGAGGAAGGTAGTTGTCAATCCAAGTGCAAATTACTAAAATAGTCAGAAAGGCAAGTTCAGACTTGTTTCAACAGGTAAATGTATCTGTTTTATGAATATATACATTCGAATGTTGTATATGTTGAGATGGATTTACCCCACAGTAGACTGAAACATAACCTCTAAAACCTTTTTACTTAACTAACTGGACAATATACACAGCAATGATATGGTGGAGAAACTGGGTCAGTGGCGATGATTATATGCTAGTAAGAGAGTAATTAATCAAATTCTGTCAACTTGCTCTGATTTCCTTGGCAAGCAGTTTTTCCATTGAACTGTGGTCAGTATTAAACTGTAAGTGTGGAACATCTCCATCTGGGTCAAGAGGACACATTACAGCTGCTGATGGTCTGGCATTTCTAACACTGCACCTTCATGGTGTTCTTTGTCCATGCACCTGGAGAACCATGCTAATGCCCTTTCTGCTTGTCAGTGGGCCCCTTGTTGGTCTGAAGGATTTCCATATTAGTTTACAACATGTTTTACTTCACAAAGTCCATGTCACATCTTTCCTCGTCTAGTATTTTGCTTCACCTGTTATACAATGACATGATTCTTTATTTTACTTTCTAAAACAACATATTAATATTTCCATAAACCATTCAAATGGCACCAAGTGCAAGCTTGACGCTGAAGGTGTTGGACAATGGGAGTATGGGGGATTTAGGCCCCGTCAACAGTTGTCACAGAGTACAATCTGACTTGGTCTTTTTCTTGGTCAGGTTCTGCTTCTGTCACTCTGTTATTTAATACCCATGGATCTCAGTCCAAAATCCAGTGGCCTACTTGAGTTTCACCAGTGGTGAACAAGTTGTTTGGCTCTAGTGAAAGCAGTTTCTGTTTCACGGCTGCACTGTTTGGCTTACAACCACATTGTGGCATTTGGAGAGAATTCTTAAAATGTGGTCAGAACTCGAAAGTTAACCAAATGTTTAGTGCTAGCTTTTTCTAAGTGGCTTGTTTTATTCAATCTAAGGCCAATTGAATGCTATTTCATTATTTGTTTTTCAGTTTTAGGAGGTGGGAGCTAGCTTTACATTTGCAAATCAGAGCAGCATACAAGCAGGTGGATTGCTCCAGAGCAACTCGAGCAAAGTCATTACATACGTGAATCTATATTATGTCGAATCTTTAGTCTTCTAAATATGACTTCAGTAGCTGATTTCCCTAAAATCTGTTGTACTGAACATAATGTTTCCTTTGGCCCTTCTTCCTGGCTTTACAAGAGTCAGAGCAAATTTTTTACATTTTCTTTCATGTCAGAAGCTGGCATGCCTTGTTAATGCATTAAGACGTAGTAATTCTTTATGACAGCAATGTTAAACTTAAATCTTACTCTAAATCACTTCTACTATAACAAAGATCTGCCCCAAGTAAGTTGACATAGCTGGTTGTTTTCACAGAGGGGAGTTAGTAGTTAGCTGTTTATTTTGTATTTCTATTAGCTAGTTTACCCCTGAAGTTTATGGAGCATGCTTATCCCTCTCGACTCAATGTGCCATCAATTAAACCAGCTGAATCTGCGTCCATTTATCCTTGTTTGACATCAGAGGGTTGTAGCAACACTGAAAGCCTCACTTGGCACAACATGAAAAATGATACGGCTCATTATTGTACACACTCGTGATAAAGTTAGATGGGGGACAAGTGTTGCGTGCTGAAACACCATAGGGATGTTTAAACTTGATAAGTGATAAACACATGTCTTAAATAAGGACAGTTGCTGAATGAAGTCATGCAGTGACCATTGGCCTCCTCACATCCCTGGTGTCGGTTTTCACCACTCACCACTCACCTGAGGTATGGATCCAAAATCCCAGTTCATCTTCCACCTCCAGGGAGATACTTGTGCAGTGACAGCTTGTATGTCGAACTCTGTTTGCAGGGTTATTTTAGCTCTAAAGGGACCTGGTTGTACTAGTCTATGTTTACCTTAAATGGTAATTAAAGTGATAGTTGGGAGTAGATTCACCCTAGGGTCATTTGAACCATGACATCCAGCCAAGTAGCCCACCCGAAGTTTTTTCGATCTTGGCTGAACATCAGTTGAGTTACTGAGTTATCCCGAATAGCTTAGTACAAGCGCTAATGGAACCTGGCAGTATCTCCAAAATTACCTCACTAAAATCACATGCCATGACACCAAACTTCTACAGTAGTACAAATATGGTCTGTACTCACAAAACAATGCATTTGGAAGTTTGTACATGGTCCAGGAGTTTATTATTATCAACACAAACCTAATAGCTTCTCTGCTGCTAAAGCTGTGTCGACGTTTGTACTAAGCTATTCGGGATAACTCAGTAACTCAGCTGATGTTCAGCCAAGATCAAAAAAACTTCAGGTGGGCTACTTGGCTGGATGTCACGGTTCAAATGACCCTAGGGTGAATCTACTCCCAACTATCACTTAAAGATAAATCCAACTGTTGATCAGTGTAGCTGATGTTTTACAGATATTTGGATTCTGTTGCACCAGTCATTGATTTGCTGTCAAGAATACAAAGCATCTTGCTTTCATCTCAGTTGTTATTTATTAACTCATATGTCTCTTAATCAGTTGACCCTTGAGTTTCTGAGTGTAACAGTCCTTTGTCTCATAGTAAGTTTACTTTGTCAAGACGAAAAGTACACAGTGTATATGGTATAACTGAATACATTTTGGTAACAGATTTTTACATTTGGATGGAAAGCTGGATAATATCTGTACTGTTATTAGAGGCTAAACGAGGCTATTGTTGCTAATCTCTGCTTAGACCCACAAGTGATTTATACAGGGTGTATGTTGTACTTTTTCAGTGAAAGATGACAAATCGAACAGATGGCCTCATATTTGACCCTAGAAAACTTTGATATACAAAGGAGTTCATGGTGTACTCAACGACTGCAAGGTGCCCAGGTCCTGTGGCTGTAAAACAAGCCAAAATCATTGGCCCTCCACCGCCGTGCTTGATAGTTGGTATGAGGTATTTGTGCTAATATGCTGTGTTTGGTTTCCTCTCTTCACGGTGCTCTGTATTTTGACCAAACATCTCCACTTTGGATGTCTGTCCAAAGGACATTGTCCCAAATGTCTTTGGTTTGGTCAGATCCAACTTTGCAAACCTAAGCCGTGCTGCCATGTGCTTTTTAGAGAAAAGAGGCTTTCTCCTTCCAAACAAGCCATAGTTGTTGAATCTTAGAATGCTGCAGACCAGCAAACTGACAAAACTGACACAGAGATGCTCACATTGCAGTTGATGAGCAACATCTTGCCGATACCCTCTTAATGTTGATGGTAGCAATAAGAGTGTGCATTTTGGTTTAGTTTTTTAATTAAACAAATAATGACACAGTTGTAGCGTAACGTGGCAGAATATAAACGGTTTACAACTAGTGTTCTCACTATCTAAATAAACCTTAATTACCTCGTATATATGGGCACCATCTTCAAAAGAAGGAAAAAGACAGAATCTTACAATCTTTCAAGCATTCAAAAACGACTTGTTAAATATATAATATATATAACTATTTATTGAAAGATGTAACCAAAAACATGAACCTTAAAGGACAAACAGGAGAAATGCGTTGACTATGATTGACTGTAAAGGGAACACTTAGTGATTTGGAAAGGGGCAAGAGAATAGGGATGTCACAGAACCGATACTTTGGTACCATGTCGATGCGACAATTCTAAAAACGTGACGGTACTCGTTTTTCTACAGTACCGCAGGTACCGGGGATGCAATTCCTCAGGACGTGACATGGGCAGCATATACACCTACAAGTGTTCTAGTGTGCCATTAAATGCCAAAGGAACACGGAAGTTGCAGCGACAGCTCCCCCTTGACTTGTCGAAAAGAAGAGTCGTGTCTGGAAATACTTTGCGTTTGAGGCGTATAATCAGAGGTTGATAATAGATTTTCAAAAAACAATATGCAAACGGTGCCAACAAGCTTTTTAAACGAAAGGAGGAAACGCTTCCAATTTAGCGAAGTACCTCAAAGACAGATATCCAGATTTATTCTAAGAATTCAAGGTGAGTAAGTTTCAAAACTTTCAAGTCATGTTAACGTTCAGTTGGCAGGCAAATTCACACCCATTGTTCTCCGTTGAATTGCTCAGGAAGTATTCGTCACAGAGAGATAACAAGCATATCATTTGAAAGAGCAGGAGGGCGCCTATCCAAAGATAGTAACCGTTTTTCTATGCGACAAACTGTTATGATTAAAAATACAATCTGATCGCATAGATATGAAACGCATATCATAAGAAACAGTGGAAACAGAGCTTTGCGAAGAGTATCTTTACATACCGAAATAATCTCATTATAAAGACAACAAACAAACAGAACAAGTTTATGTCTTTGCAAAGTACGGCTGAATAAGTTGCAAAGTCCCCGTCACTACACAATGCACCGTATATCAAAATAAACAGCAGAACTTACCCTTTCCGAAAGTATTCCTTGTTTCTCTGTCACAAGAGTGTGTTTTTCTTTTTTACCGTGGTATCGAATTGGGTATCGAGAATTGTGGAATTTCACTTGTATTTGTATCGACTGCTAAATGTCTGGTATGACATCCCTACAAGAGAATGGAGAAATGTACCGGAATTGCTAAAATTGTTTTAATTTTAGTTATCATTTACGGTTAAAGGCTAAAACATTTGTACTCATTTATCATTTTAACAGTGAATTCTCTCGACACCACTGTACCATCTGAAAAGGAAGAAGAGGGCAGACCTTACTTTGGTTGGCACTTAGCTCAGTTAGTCAGCACCAGGTTGATGGCCAATGGTGTCCAAGTGGGTCTCTCTCGGTTCCGCTGTCTCATGGCATTTCTTGGTTGTGGATGACTTTCCGTGGATTTTCAAGTTGCTTTGGAAGGTATGCAGCAGCGGAGGTTAAAACGTGAGATGAAAAACAGACATGGAGATTGGATAAAGATGGACGAACGAAAAACATAAAAAACGTATATCTTTCTATTACTTCATTTTGTTTCTTTCTTCTCTCGGATCTTTTTCTTCTTTCTCATCTCTCTATCTGTCTTTGCTTCTTTCTTCTTCCGACTTCCATTCTGTCTATTATTCTGATAATCTTCTCATCTTCTCATTTTCTAACTTTCTTCTCGCGGGTGTCCCGAGTTTGATTTGCGAAGGCTGGGCATGACGCAGGCTTACACTCCACTTTCAGCCAATGATATGCCTGAAACCGTTATGACGTTCGCCTGGGCGTGTAAAGTAGAAGATTTAATTCTAGCGTTAAGAGTTTGATAAAACAAAGAAAACTCAATTTCTCCATTCTTTTTTGTTAACACACATTTGTTCAAAGGATTCTGAAAACACCACACCTGTCACGATCCATGTATTTTTTGTGTTTTTCTGGTTAGTCTGTTTAGTCTCCTATTAGTTTAGCCTTGCCATTTCTTCACCTTTCCTCAGTTCCCTCCTGCCAGTCATCAGCTCCACTCCCTTCACCTGTGTTAATTATCCTCAGCTGTACCCACTCACTATCACTCTCCCCACAGTATTTAGTCTCCCAGTTCTTTTCAGTCACTGTCGTTTTTTGTTTGTTGTTTTTCTAGTTTAGTTTTGTGGTTCTCCAGCATTAGCTGTGATTTTCATCTATATTACAATAAACCCTTTAAGTTTCTCCTGGCGCCTGTCCCGTGTCTGCATCTGGGTCCTCCTTCGTCTCCATTGCCAAATCGTGACAACAACTTGTTAAGATATGAAGGTGAAGACATGAAATAAACTTGTGAAAATAAAAAGACATCAAGTAACACCATAGAAAAAGTACATAACGGTTGTGGATCTTGAATGCCTCTCAAATTCAGATGAATATCTGTGAAGTTATGAAATATGAATAAAGAACCAAACAATGGTATTTTCCTGTGTTAACCATGGAATACAATAAGAAACAGCAAGAAACATAGGTTGCATTACTTCATATAAATGTCTCGTTACTGAATTAATTTAGATTTAGCTATTCAATACTACAGACCACTAGGGGGCAATGAGGCTCCATAGAAAAGTTAGTCATTTTCCTAAATATTTTTTTCTTCTTTAATATGCCAAGTACAATCGTGAAAAAGGTTTCAAAATGCCGCTTATGATATCAAGTCTGGCTGGATCAAAGCAGATAAACGCCCTTTTTTATTTACATTGTTTAGATAAGAAGGAAGCACCAGTTGGTCTAGTGGCTCTCCAATTGTCCTCTAAATTAAGTGATCTCTGTCTCTTCCTGATCCTGACTCCTGATGGGAATCCCCCATCTGCATCTTTGCACGAACATCACCACACAGGAATGTTGCTGGGGCCTCCCAAAGGTTTCATATTAAATCCACACTTGAGTTCTCTACACAGTGTTGTAGTGTAATTTGTTATTTATTGTTAATTTTTGTTTATCTAAGGTTGAATTTACTTAACTTTAAAGACTAGGTGATCCTTTTCTATGTCCTGACAAATAGACCTTGTAATTGAAAAAGGTGTACTTACTTCACTGCATAGTTGGAGAAAAAAAGAAAAGAACAACAATGTTTTACAGCAATTGCCATGTCGTGAAAATTGGGAAAATAAAAATAGGTATTTTATCTGTGAAAAAAGATAGAATCCTTTCCTAAGGGTAATGCTGGAAGGAATTGTCATCTTAGGATGGTTGTGTGTCACCTTCACTGTAATCTTCTCTTTCTTGGGAAGTTCCTCAGGGGAGCTAGAGTAATCAGTACTAGAGAGATAACTGGCTCTGTTTCTCTGCTTTCTCGAGTGAGCAGTGTGTTTTTAACCAGGCAGTTGGATCAGCTACAGCCACATATGCTTGTGTGCAGCTTAACTTAACCCATTTAGGCCTAAGACGCCTGGAAAAGAATGCCTGTAAAACCTATGGGCGATTTCAGACAGACCCCCTAAAACCTGAAGTTTTTCTGGAAATTCAGCAATTGTGTCAACGCCTACTAAATGATTGATTTCTCAGCCTCTGAAGCAGATAGAAACAAAATTCAAAAAGTATTTGAGAGCTTACACCTGTGGCTTTCTTTGGAAATTGAGTTTATTTACATACACCTTCACGAAAATAGAAAATGTAAAAAGTAAAGTGCAGGAACAGCACTATTTTCAATAAAAAAAACCAGTAATAAAATAAAAAGTAAAGTGCAGGAACAGCGCTATTTTCAATTAGAAAACAGTAATAAAATAAAATTTAATTTAATTATATATTTAAATTATTTATTTATCTATTTATTTTATCGCCAGTAATCTCTTCGTACTGGCAGCACAAGGAGTCCATACACATTCCAATAAACGTTTTCATCTCCGGCACAGTTACGTGTGACCACCTTGCCATCTTTGCTCGAGCTGGAGTCTGAAGTACCTGGTCACTGTATCTATTCGTCTCGGAAACGAGATGCGCCCAAAGCTCCTCAGTAAAAATATGACTAAATGCCTGCAACGGTGTGGCATCTGCAGGGAAATCGACTTTCACCCCCGGTGTGCAGTTGAAATCTCTCCGTCGATTACTGTGGTAATTGTCAGTCTTCCACTCACATTCAAACCCTTCAAAATCATCCTCACCGTTATCGTCATCCTCAAACATATGTGCTAGCCATAAATCTCCATCAATTGGGTCAGCACGTTCTTCAGCATCATCAAAGCCAAGAAACTCCTCACAATCGCTCCCGTCTGAAATGTCTTCCCACTGAAAGTCCTCCATGCTTGTTCGATGTAACTTAACTTCAAAACAATGACACGAGGAACATGACGACACTCTCACGTGTCTATTATAATGTCTTTAATTGGCGCATAGGTCAATAATTGGTGCAAAACAACCTTATACATGAAAAAAGACGTGTACGCTTTCCCGGCCTTAAAGGTAGAATAACGCAACAGCGCCCCCGGCTTTAAAGGTAGAAATGCGGCAACGCTTTCCCGGCCTCAATGGGTTAATTGTCTCTGTAATGTATTGCCTTTCATTTTCTTTGTGCTCAGTGCTGTGTTATATGTATGTTTTTAAAGTTCCAGTAAAAAGGGCAAAAGGGGGATAGAGGTCTGCGGTGACCTATACATATTATCTAAACTCCATGTGAGGTAATCCACACTTTTGCACGAGTTGGTTCCACATTAAGCTCACAGGTGGAGAAGAGAAAATTGCTTAGCAATATATTTTCCCAGCTTGAAAATGATCTCTGGGACTGAGTAGAGCTGGAAAAATAACTGTTGGTGGTTTATGGTAGCAGCAATACTGTATGGTGTAACTCTTCACCAGACCACAATCTCTCAAATGGAATTTCTTGGCACTTATCAGCCATAATTGGTTGAAAACACTCTGATGCTGTGTGTGTCTGTATGCCTGTTTTTATATTGTGATGGGAACCAAGCCTGACAGGACACCAACTTACGGGAGCCTTGTGTATGAGACCAAACTGTTCTACCGACAAGTCGAAAGGGATATTTGTGGTTGTAAGGTTATGGTTGTGTCAGTAGAATGTCCCCAAGAAGTCTAAATCTGTGTGTGGTTACTAGCACTGAAGAGAAAATACATTTTCTGGTGACTGCAAAGACTGCAGTGCTGATGACAGCAGAGACTTAAGTTCGACAGATGTTATTGTAGCATGGACAGAGACTTTGCCTTTCTGACAATTGACTGACCCTGATAAGTCTCGGATTCAGGAGGAGCAGTGTGGTTTTCGTCCTGGCCATGGAACAGTGGACCAGCTCTACACCCTCAGCAGGGTCCTAAAGGGTGCATGGGAGTTCGCCCAACCAGTCTACAGGTGCTGTTCGGTCTCCGTATGATAGGTGTCAAAGTCTGGTCTGAATTGCTGGCAGTATGTCAGATGTGTTTCCGGTGAGGGTTGGACTCCATCAGGGCTGTCCTTTGTCACCAATTCTGTTCATAATTTTTATGGACAGAATGCAACCAGGGCATTGAGGGGGTCCGATTTTGCGACCTGAGAATCGGTCCTTCCCCAAATGGAGGAGTTAAAGCCTTGTTCACGAGTGAGGTACGAATGGTCTGTCGTGGTAAAGAAGGAGCTGAGCCAGAAGGCGAAGCTATCGATTTATCTACATCAATCTACGTTCCTACCCTCACCTATGGTCACGAGCTGTGGGTAGTGACAGAAAGAACGAGATTGCGTATACAAGCGGCCAAAATGGGCTTCCTCCGCAGGGTGTCTGGGCTCTCCCTTAGAAATAGGGTGAGAAGTTCGGTCATCCGGGAGGGGCTCGGAGTAGAGCCGCTGCTCCTCCACATGTACAGGAGCCAGATAAGGTAGATCGGGCATCTGGTTAGGGTGCCTCCTGGACGCCTCCCTTGTGAGGTGTTCCGGGCACGTCCCACTGGGAGGAGACCCCAGGAAATACCCAGGACACATTGGACAGTTTATTCCATGGAGAAAGAGCTGGAGACGGTCCAGTGTCAGATAAAGCTGTTGAGTCCTTGCGTTGTCTTTGAGGGATGCTGATCACTTCTTTGTTGTTCTTGCAGGGTTAGCTCCTTAGTTAACTATGTGTCTCTTCTCTTGAAAGAACCCTCAGCTGTACACTCACCGCAGTACTTCTGAAGAGGAACTTGTGCAGGTTTTTAGTTTCTGCTGCGTAAGAGGTAGACACAGACCAAATGTAGTTGGCTTTTTAGAAGGTATTTTGTTTTCTTTGTGGTCAATTTCTACATTGTGCGTAGCTTTGCTAAACTTCATTTGTCTTTGAATCTCTGTGATCTTCATACAAGAAATATTAACAGTTTTGTGATACGATTATCTGTCCCAAAGTGGTCAGGGGTCCCGTGAGCTTATAACCACTCATGTACCCAAAATTGATTATTTTTAAACTAAGAATTATTGGTATATACATTTGCAGGAACTGATAAAAATGTGAAAAATACAGGTGCAAAGTAATGTATTTGGTAAGTAGTTGTTGGCTTTATTGTTTATTGCTATCATTCTTCATCCAGAAATTCTTTGACAAATGTATTGAATTCTGAAATTGATCATAAATTATAGATTGCTTCAACTATGAAATGTCAGAAACTTTTTCAGACTGCTGCACGGTGGTGTGGTGGTTAGCACCGTCGCCTCACAGCAAGAAGGTTCCAGATTCAACTCCCGGCTGGGGCCTATCTGTGTGAAGTTTGCATGTTCTCCCCGTGTATGCGTGGGTTCTCTCCGGGTACTCTGGCTTCCTCCCACTGTCCAAAAACATGCATGTTAGGTTTGTCTCTGTTTGGCCCTGTGATGGACTGGCGGCCTGTCCAGGGTGTACCCCGCCTCTCGCCCATTGGCCGTTGGGATAGGCTCCAGCCCCCCCTGCGACCCGACCGACGGATTCAGCGGTATAGAAAATGGATGGATGGATGGATGGATGTTTCAGACTGAAGACTAGTCTTCTTCTACTTTCGGGCTCTCCCTTTATCAGAGGTGGAAACAGCGATTCGATCTCACATCATTGATTTGGCACATGTTTTACGCCAGATGCCCTTCCTGATACAACCCTCACCATTTATCCGGGCTTGGGACCATCACTAGAAATACTTTGGCTTGTGCTCCCCAGTGGCTGGGCGCTCACACTCACACCTAGGGACAATTTAGAGTCACCAATTAACCTGGGAGGAAGCCGGAGTACCTGGAGAGAACCCGCGCATAAACGGGAAGAACATGCAAACTCCACACAGAAAGGCCCCAGCCAGGAATTGAACCTGGAAGCCTTTTGCTGTGAGGTGATGGTGCTAACCACCACATCACCGTGCCGACTGAAGACCAGTAATAAAATAAAATGATTGAAAGGTGAATTTTACTTTCCACTTTGCTAATTCAGTTTCAGGCAGATAATACAATTCAAGTTGGATCATTGTCACACTGATATGGCTTACTGAGATATTTCATTTTAAATAGCCATTAGAACCAATTCCAAAATACTTATTTCCTAAAGTGTAAGGAGGGATGTTCTCAGTTGGTTTGTTATGTCTGACTGTCCATGAGTGCATTAGGCTCTAATGGAGTGCACATAATTTAGATCGTCATCATCAGAGGTTGTGTAAGTAGCTATCTGAGAGACCATGTGCTTGGAATGTTGTGACGACCCAACAGCTAAGGACACAAACATGTCTCTTTGTTATCAATAGAAGCAAAGCTTCTAAAATCATATGATTCTCAAAAAATTTGCATTAAAAAAGAGTTAACTTCTGACTGGCCTCAACATATTTTTTTTTTCGCTGCTGCACTGTTTGGAAAAATCTAAAATGCAATCAGTAATTATTCAGTATAAGCAGCTCAGTAGTGCCTTAAGCCCTAAGGGTTTAAAAATGTCAAATTTCTGGAAAATCTCCAGTTATTAAATCTGAAATCATCTTAAAGTCTAAATTAATATTTTACACATAATTAATTAATTAATTGTGTAATTTAAACTACTGTCAACTTCAAGTATCACCTCCATGTTCACCTGCTCAACCCGAATGCCTTAGCTGCATTGAGATGTTGTTTTTAGCTTATACTTGGTGCTTTAAATAATCTCCTCTAGCCTGGGTGGTGACTGACTGTTTCCACCCTTCAGATGATAAATCATGGCATGAAAAAGGTTAGGAGGAACAAAAGGGGTCAGAGTCCCCGAGCGACATACACCCTATTGAATTTCCTCATCACGAGACCTTGAATGCAGGCATAATGTGGAGGGCTGTAGGGAAATGGGCTCAATTTGAGACCCCCTCCTGTGAGACTGTACCAGGCCAGACTCCTCTGGGGCTCTCTGAGCTAGCAATCTGTGTAGCAATGCAGTTCGGCATGGTTTACATTTAAAAAGATCAGCTGGTTGAAAGACAGGATCATGGTCAGGTGAGGTGTGATACAAAATCACAACACATTAAACTTATTAAATTGAAGGGTCAACCAAATGCTGCTACAATGACTGCAAAGTCATTGTAATTTGATATGAGGTGGAGCTTTACATATTTTGGGATTGTCTCAGTCTGTCCAACTCTTAAAATTGCAACACATTTTCATTTTTTTCATTTTTATTTGACTTTTTCAGACTGAAATACTGTGCTAACTTGAACTTCTTGTGTTTCTGAATTTCAGATGGCTGGATGTGAGCGTGGCCAACCTAACGTGTACCAGCTACTGGGTGTTGTACCTTCAGGTCATTCAGGAGGCTGTGTGGCCAGGAGGATCTCTTCCTATTGCCCTTCAACTTGAACGCAACCAGCAGCAGAAAGAGAGCACCAAGAAAAAAGCCTTAGACTGTCTGATGAGAGTTCTACCAGGTACACAAAGACTTATATCTCTAATATAATGTAATATAATATAGCTCTAATATTAATGTAAGAGTTTTAAAATTGTTCTTCAGTCAGTTGGTTAAGATAAAATTAGTTTCTTAGATTAAGAAGGTTACGTGCATTTGTAACCAACAGCCATTTACAGAGTATTATATCAATTTTCACGTCTTTGCTTCTGTAGATCTGGTCTCAGATTTGTTGGGCTCAGATAAGTATAAACTCACCTGGCAGATTGCTCTGGGCTCTTTTCAAGACCCTCACATTAACAGGTAACTACAACACCTTGTATTCAATCACAGTTTGAAATATACAGTTCAAATTAGATGTATCCATGTTCTGAGACTGGGAATTGAATGCCATGGCAATATTGGGCTTCCAGTGATTCCATATACAGTATGTCTCCTGCTAAAGAAGTCAGTGATCCTAAGTAGTCTATTATGACCTAACAAAATTAAACAGTACTTTAAAATTGTGAATTAAAGAAAGGCTTTGCTACTAATAAAATAAGATTCTCCCAATTTGTTTTTTTTTAAGGAGACCAAGAGAGACCTGTTTATATCATGTGCATAGTTTTGGTATATCCTCAGAGTCTTAAGATAAAAGATGATGACTGTTTGCTTGTGTTCCCATAGACACCTGGTCTACTGTTTGTTCGATCTTCTGTTGGACTTCCTGGTTCCTGAAATGGCAGAGGAGCACTTCCAGACAAGTCTTCTGCAGACCCTCTCTAAGAACACATCCAAATTCAGATGTGCTTTTCTGCCATCCTAACTTATCTCTGACTTCTGATGAATGGGTGAACAGGGTTCACTCTGTGCTCAAGTTCTGTTAATATTTTGCTGTAGACTGTAAGTGCATGTTTCTGCTCAGGCTTACTATCCTCTGTCCTCACTTTAAACCCCTGAGGTTTCTCAGATCTGTCAGATTTGTGCTTATGAACGTGATTTTCTGTACTCACACACAGACACAATCAAACACACACTGGATTTGACGTAGATGTGATTGTGTTTGATCTCAGAACATGTCTGGTGTATTGCTTAGATCTAAACATATGGCAAAGTCTCTTCCAATCTCCAAATCTAGGCTCTTCCTGCCTGCTAAACTCCTCAGCTTTAACTAAACTAACTTCAGATGGTCTTCACACTCTGTCTTCATACCCTCAAGACACTGGGAAGAAAAACCCATTCTTTGTGTTCTACTGTGGAGAAGCAGGATTAGCTCTTTCCCCTCAGGTTAAATCTCATAGCTCTCTTTTGGGATTTAGTATAACAGTCTTTATTTTCTGTTCACCCATTCTTCAACATCCCACCTGCTCTGTATAGAGCCACACATATGATTTTGACATAATGTAAGCTCTACTTCCTCAAACCTGAGAAGTTCCTTGGGATTTAACCTGTAAGTGTCCTATCCACGCTATTTTTGAAGTGTGTTACAGGGTTGTCTGGAAGATATTTTACAGGCGTTATACATCATACCTGTATGTACACAAACCCCTTGGAGAATAAATCACGCAGTTAAATTATAGAAGCAGGCTCCAAGGAAAAAAAAAAAAAAGAACTGAATATGAAGGTTGTAGGAGCAGGGCTTACATAGACCCATATAAAACATTACTGTGAAAGCAGTGAACATTGGGAATATCTAATTTTTTTTAAGTCCACTTCTGAAGCTTGTTAGCTGACTCATTAACAAACATTTTTGAAAATCGTACACTTTTGTTGCTATCTGTTCATGCTTAATGCACGGGATGTCCCCACTCCACTGGAGTCACATAATCTCGCCATTTTTCCTATTTTCCTCATTTGGACTTTTTCCACTTCTCAGTGTTCCAGTATATACAGCAAACATGTACAGGAACATATAACACACGATGTCTTGCAGCTTTTGCATTGTTCTTTAGTGTCAGAATTGTAGTGGTTAATTACCAGTTATCAGTGTTTTCTTTGTGGAATATATACCCAGTCATAAGGATGAGGCTTTTTTTCACGACTGTCGAAACTACAATAATCAGTTAAATGAGTTGGAAAAAATTTGAATAATCTATTTTTCCAGTTTTTCCCATATTTGTGCTAAACCCACTTCATCTTGCTGCGTTAATGCACGCTGATGCTTGATGTCTTGCTTATCCATCACCACATCCATGTTCAATGGACTACATCACTACATTCTGATATACTTGGAATGTTTTACGCTTGATTTGGCCACAAATTCTTTTAAGAAAAATGATGCAATCCCATGAAGTATTACTCTGCAAACTTCCATTCAAAACCTAAGGAGTTCACCTTTCTAATTTGTTTTCAGGAATGTTTAGGGTTTAGAGTTAAAAAAAGCATTGT
The DNA here is from genome assembly GCF_027942865.1 of Odontesthes bonariensis. Classification (NCBI taxonomy): domain Eukaryota; kingdom Metazoa; phylum Chordata; class Actinopteri; order Atheriniformes; family Atherinopsidae; genus Odontesthes; species Odontesthes bonariensis. The sequence goes on from NC_134514.1 coordinate 34,543,765, forward strand.
TAAGGATAGAAGATTATACATTATTAGGGCTTACATATTTTACCTGGATGTTACACTGCTATGTTTTAGACAGGTAGACCTAATACATGTTTTCTGGAGAAACTGGACTGTGGAGCTAGTCTTTGTGTCTGTCTCCAGCTATTAGTCTGGTTCCTGGTCGTTCACACCATGGTAGGTTTCTTCCTTTACCTGATTTGAGAAAGGTTAAAAAATGTCTGTTTCCATCCACTACTTTATGCGAAAAATAGGAGTTGGTTCATTGAGATAAAAGACTAATTCTCCATATACCATAAAGCCACTGGAAAAGAAAACGATGTATCAAGATTATTTAAAAGACAGCATTGGTCAAAGTTGAAGAATGTATAAAATGTGATGTAAATGTTAGAATTATAAGGAACCTCCTCATTGGCCACACAGATGGGATGTTCTCATCTGATGCTATTTTTGTCACTTTAGTGGAAAAAAGTCTCAGTGGATGTCACATTCTGATGCTACACATTCATTGTATTTTCTCATTAATAATTTATTTGCATCATTTTGAGAGTTTTTCAATTTTCCTTGTCTGACAATTGAAAAGATGCATAAAGACTGGTAGATGGAAGCTTCTACACTGTGTTTAGTCAGTTTAAAATCCTGTATCACAAATGCATGGGGCTACTTGAGGACCACGTCAGCAAGTTACATTCTCTAAATAGAGCGGGGGTGGTGTCAACTCACAGTCTGCTGCCACTTAATGGGGATTTTTCCTCACTGTCTTCATAGTTGACAAAGAACTGAAAAAGTTGGCGTTTCCTAAAAAAGCACCAAAACGTCTGTTACAACATATATTATTCTTCATATTTCTGTCACAAAGAAGTGACAGAACAGAGACTATGTAAATTTTAATAAACATTATTTAAAACTGCTGTACAAGTACATGCAACTGTATTTACACATTCTCTGAGGTATCATGTGCTTCTAAAAAATGTTAAAAAGATTTAATTCCAAATTGAAAATGAAAATCATTCCAGTGTTCTGCACTCACTCTGATTAAGTTTTCTTATTCTTGTCTTAAATTCCAGTCATTCCGTTGTATTCTTATTCAGCATATTTATGAACCTATTTATTTGCTCGAAAACGTAATTATTATGAATTCTGTCTGAGAGATGTGCCAGTGCTGAGACAGAGGACTTTCCTCTTCTCTGATGTGTTATTTTTAGTTTGATTAGTTTGACTGCTAAATGTTGAAGATATTTTTGATGGGAAGCTTTTTCTTCTTTTGATTGCTTTTGTTGATGAAGGATTCTGTCTATGTGAAACGTAAACAGCTCAATTTTTAGTCTCCCCTCCTACTGTTTGCAGCTATCATGTAAAAAAAAAGTTGATCAGCATCATCAGTTATCATGTCATAGCAAGCAATCATTTAATCTTGATATATGATATAGCTTTATTATTATTTTACCAAATTAGTGCCTCGTCAGAACAATCCTTTCTTGTGTTATATAATCTGTTATAGAGGAAATTGCCCTTTTTCTCACATGATTTAGTACATTATTGATGAGTTTATGGTATCAGTAGTTAATTTCACAAACACATACATAAAATTATTTCTAATTTGGTTGATTATGGTCCACTAGTTGATTAGTTTGAAATGATATGCTTTACTAGTAAAGTGTACTTGTATTTCAAACAAACAAGGTGGTGAATGTCAAATGCAAAATTTGAGACTTTATAGCAGTCACAGTTCTCAGATAGTCTATGGTTGTGTTCTGCCAATCATCTTGTGGAAATCCTGAAATATTAAGGATCCATGGTAAGATTGTTGTCAATATTTGTTTCTATCTACCAAAGGATTCAGAGTTATGCCTAATCCCAGTCCCTCCAATTGGCCTCAACGCCTCTGATTGCAGGGGTAAAGTGTTCCTTCTGTTTTGGTGATCAAGAAGTAGTGGCCATCTATCTGTCCAGCTACCCCAACGCCTTGGTTGAAGGGCTTTATGATCACTACTACTTGGTCCAAAAAGGAAACGAGCACTTTATTCCTTCAAAACAGAGGCATAGGGATAAGTGGTTGAGTCGGGGGGGTCATTGCAGTTAGACATAATGGTAAATAAAAAAAAAGCAAAACAAATTACTTTTACTGTCCTTATCTGAACACATCTGGATATCGAGAAACAACTCATTCCCTTGACTGACTTGACCTTAGTTTTATTATGACAATATACCACAGTACCATGCTACATTGAGAAATGTAGCCTTTGCTATATTGTTTTATTTAGAAATACTGATATTGTGGAAAAATAAAAAGGTTTTCATCTAACAATATGCTCTTCAGTTTGTCATATTAACATGGAAAATGTCTTAACTTTCTTTATATCTGTAACATAAAAAGGCCTTGCTGAATTAAAAAATTACTATAATAAAAAAAACATCTTCATGTGGAAGCATCAACATACTTTATCTACTTCAGTCAATACTAGATGACAATGCCTTACTTAATTTTAACTATACCATATGATGAATAGAAAAGTCATATTTTCATCAGTGACAGAACAGACTTTGCATTTCATCTCTTTTACTGTGATATTATGTGACAGTGCACAGGTCCACCCGTCAGCTAAAATCCTACCTGATCATCTCTGCCACACTTTCCTTTCTGTCAGGTCATGTATTTGGTGTTTCTCTGCACTGTGATGTTATCGTCGTCTTGTAAATATTCTGAGAACATTTGCAAAAACAATAAACTTACCAAACATGACTTATTAAAGCTCCAACTGTTGTTCACACTCATTATTTTCTTTGCCCAAGGAGTGGGTGATAGATTTTAAAAGAGGCTGGTGAGCGTTAGATTTAATGAGAATTTACTTTACTGTCAACTTTGATGTTCAACAGAAACCTGCTTGTGTGTAGACATTGACCTTTAAGTAACTGTTAAGAATCAGAACCATTTCCTTAGAACAGTTTTTGTTAGGCTTAACAACTCTAACAACAAAGAGGGAGTTAAAGGATGCTGGAGCCTGGCTTTGCATTGCTAAGAAATCCTTTTAAATCAGATTTGCAGATAAAACTGCAAAAGATAAAACAGAGGATTAGTTGAGTACTAAGGCATGAATGAGGCAATGTGATTAAACGTTTGCACAGTTTGGACCTCTGATACAATATCCTCAAGTCCATGGTTCCAGCTTATACATTATGGAATATTGATGAGTCGTTGAAGTTGCAAGGACAGAGGACAAAACAGAGCATCAGTGCCAGGAAGAGTCTGTCTGTGGCTGATATACCTCAGTTCTTGGAAGTCTATTCAGAGAGCGGGTCAGGGCTCTGTGAGTGGATGGAAACCCAAAGAGGCCGCGTTTGGGTAGGAGTCCAGGCCGCTGCCATCACACCCAAATTAACTGATTGACTAATGTGACAATCACAAAATGTCATATTTTATGTTATATTGTTTGTTTTATTTTGAAAATATTATTTCTGTGAAAGAAATGTGCTAAAATGGCCAATTTCAGCCTCCCGGTAAGGGGAAAAGCATTCTTTGATGCACGTCAAGCTATTCAGTGTCACCAGTAGGAGGCAGTGTGGAGCTTTGCTTCTCCAGTGGGAGTCTCCTTGTGAAAGGACTATCTTTACTTCCTTATTCTGCTAAGTGAAGCTGCACTGAACAGTAGCAACAGTCACCTGTATCATTCTGTCTCCTGTTTATACAGGAACCTTATCTGTGTATGGGTTCTCCATCTGAGACCTGTTACACTAACAGTGTCGTTGTAGCTTTAATTTTTAAGTAATTGCTAAATGTTAAACACAATTTTTTTAAGATACACTTTACAACTGAATTAAATCTATATATTAAATGGGACCATGTGATAGAAAAACTCCAGAGTAGTCCCATAATGGACATTGAAGTGATGTTGTCCATGTTTCCATTAAATGTATAAATGGCAAGTTTGTAATGGTTTGTTCTCTGAGGCCGAGGAACAAACCAGGTGTCCTATAATGGAGAACCCCAGCTTTTCTTTTTTGCCACCAAGTTTGTTGGCTGTTGATTAAACTGCCCTCATAGGAGTGCAGTGTGGGAAAACAATAAGCAACAAGCCAACACCAATTGATAACTCTTGGAGTGTTGTATTCAGCTATCATAGTGCACATAGAAAATTTACACATTTATTTAAAAAAAAAAGGCAATCAAAGATGGATTTTAATTAGGGCTGGGCAACGATTAAAATTTTTAATCTAATTAATCGCATGATTTCCCTGATTAATCACGATTAATCGCATTTGTACACAAAATCAAAAAATGAATTCAAAATTAGTGTATAGCTTTTAGCATTTAGTTTTATTTTAAATGTGCTGCCATATGAATGAAAGTGCCATAACATTTGTTGTGCAAACACACTTTTAACATCAGCATCTTTCTGTAGTTTTTCTGTAGAAGCCTCGCTCCACTGTCTGTTTCCTTGAATGACTTGCTGCTATCAGTTGTGTGTTTTGCCTTTAAGTGATATTTTAGACTGGAACTACTACGCTGAGAAGACAATTCAACTTGGCAGTGTTTACAGATGACTTTGGTTCTGTCCACTCCGCCGTCTGGAAAAACTTTAAAATGAAAATGGCCGAGTAAAAGTTCCGTACCCTTCTCCATGTTTGGTGGATCCGCCGATTACTTTCTTTTCCGGTTCCACAGCAGACAGCAGCAGACTTTTACAAGATAAAATAAATAATAAAACCTGCGTTAATGCACGATAAAATATTGATCGGCGTTAAATAATTAACGAGTTAACGCGATAATAACGAGTTAACTCGCCCAGCCCTAATTTTAATACAGGGTTCTCGTTGAAGGCCATCAGCTCATTTTAACCAATGGAAAAAAGAATCATATAAAATTCATTAAATTCCAAGTCGATCCAATTCAAACCGAGCCAATTTAAAAAAAAAACAAAAAAAACCAGCAGATTTCTCCAAAACTTCACTTTGATCCAATCATCTGTCCTAAGCGTGCACAAGGCGCCTGTGGAAAGAAAAAAACTCCTTTTTAAAAGGAAGAAACCTCAGGCAGAACTAGATTCAGGGAGGGCGGTCATCTGCTTCAACCAGCTAGGGTTTTAGATGACAGGAAAGAGAGGACAACAAGCACCATGATATCTTAACACAAGGTAATGACAACAATAATATCATATGTACATGCAGAGTGAAGAGAGCTGAGTGAGGAGAGGGGCATTATGGGAGGTCCCCTATAGCAGCAGAACTATGAGATGTTTCAGGGTCACCTGAACCACCCTTAACTATAAGCTTTGTCGAAAAGGAAGGTTTTAAGCCTCATCTTAAAGGTAGAAAGGGTGTCTGCTTCCTGAACCCAAGCTGGCAGCTGGCTCCACAAGAGAAGGGCTTTTAGTTGAAGGCTCTGCCTCCCATTCTACTTTTAGAAACTCTGGGAACTGCATTAGACATTCCACACTTGCTCCCTGACTAACTCTTTTCTTTTCAGTATTTTGAAACAAGTAAAATAGACCAAATATCATCTCCAAAGCATCTGGCCTGCTTCATACATTAATCTGTTTATGAAAATGAAAATGGATGATAACAGCATGTCTACCAAAAAAGAAAAAGATCTTAAGAACTGTAGGTGTGTTTTGCACTGAAGATGGTCTGTAATGTGTTTAACTACCACTGTTATTGTACATATCAGGACACTCAAAACTATTGTTGGCTTATTTGGCAAGCTCATTTGATGCAAGAATCATATGTTTTGAACACATTGGAGTCATCAACTGATATCAGTCATCTCACCTACTTTAACAACATACAAATGTGGTGTTTAATGAGCTCAGAGGCAACAGAATGAAGGACTGTATTGACGGAGGCTACATTAGCGTCAGCTGTGCTGCACTGTGGGTCCCTCTAGTGGCCTGAAGCAAGGCAACTTGTTCTTATTCTTAAGTTGTATTTTCACAAGACCTATACTATTCTGTTTATTAAAACAATGTATTTAAAGCAAAGCAAGTATATGGAAAAGATAGCATTGTGTGTGAAGGTTAGGACATTGGATATATCAGGATATTATATGTGTTATATAATAGCACCTTCAAATACAGATGCAAGTTAGCATACATCATATAAACTAAAACAAAATGAGTTAAACACAAAAGAAAATCATTTCTAATAAGAAGCTGAACAGGTTAAAGATGATAGAGAAAAAAATTGATCAAAAGAGACTGAATCCAACTCACCTCTATATATTTCACTGATTGAACAGTCTACAGCACAAGTAAGTTAACATAGAAGCCACATGTTCTTTGTTCTCGACAGGTTATGCAATCTTCTCACATCACCCCCCCACCATATATAAACACACACACACACACATACGCAGCACTGTTGTCTCTGGTCATATTCTGGAGAGACATTCCACACTTGCTCCCTGCCTAACTCTTGTTTTCTTTTCTCTATCTTTCATAATAAAATGTAATAACCCCCCCCCAAAAAAAACACCGCTTTTCAAAAATTAGGATAAGAAAAAAATATTTAAATCTGCAAGGTATTAGCATTCATAATATAAGTCAGATTTAATGGATTTTCTCTGATGAAAACAAACCAGTCAGTTTGCATTTCCCGCAAGATGTATCCAAGAGCTCTAGATGGCGACATAAGCAAACTCGTGACTTTATCCCCACTTTATTAGAGACCACAGGGAAGTGCTTCTTTGTAAACCTAAAGGAATCCACCTGTCATTGCCGTGAAAAGAAAAATGGGGAAGCAAGGATTTGGCAGATGTTAAAATGTGATCAAAGTCAGACTTGCTGTGTATGTTCCTGTTAATGTGTTATGTACTAAACATACTACAATAGACCATTTGTGGAGGTGTTCATTTTTATTCACACCTATGGTCATAAATACTGTAAAAAAAAAAAAAATTATCATAAAAGATTATATCTCTTGATGAAAATTATTCAGATTATACTGTGGAGTAACAGAAGAGGAACAGCAGCGAGAGAGGAGGTAACTTCTTATCCATTTTGTTGTTCACTGATAACTAGATCTACACTTTGCTGTCACAATTTGTCCAAACCACAAAGAAGTCAAAACAACATCCACATATGTATTATTTACCAGAATTCTCCTCAGCCTTATTAATTCTCCCTGTCTTTGTAATTGACTCATAGTGCATTTGTTGGTGTTGTACCACTGAGCTGTGTGGAGCTTGATGATCCTGGGGAAATCAGCCTGCATTAGTCAAACCACACTAAACTTCTTCAAAAACTAAGTGGTGCTGCTTCTGCCGGATTTACTCTTCAAATTTTTTTGTTGCAGACAGTGAGGTCACACTGAAAAGGCAATTACCTACTCTGAATTTACACCATTAGGTCATTGTGGTAGAAAAATCTTCCTTGATGAGCCATCTATGTGTTTCAGGGATGTTTGTCACTTCAAAAGTACAGTCCAGAAGATACCTGGGTTCTTTTGTGCTAGTGTGTAATTTGTAAGATTCTAGATATTGTTTTGTTTTAATTTTTAAATTTTTTTGTGTAGACTTGATTTTATTGTTAATCACCTACAAATGAAAAGCTTAGTAATTTTATGGGACTACAGTACTTGATTATTTAATCTGTTCTGCTTTTGATTAAAAGTGGTGCCTGAACATAAAGGTACTATTTACTGTCTGCCTGTTGATTCTACAATCAGTTTATTAAACTACAAGCATGTCTTACAAACATAAAGACCTGAATGGATCTGTATGTTCTGCTTCTAAATTAAAACAAAACTGAGTTGTTTTCTTTGCACCCAAGTGCTTCAGGAAGACGCTGTCAATATAGTTATTCTATATGGTATTACCCTGGCTTCCAGTATTACCACAAGGAAACCCTGAAGTTATTTTTTTTTACTCATTTACTCACATATAAAACAGGTTTATAGAACTGCCTTCTTTCACCTTTGTAATGTTGCCCAAATAAGGAACACCCTGTCTCAGAGTGATGCAGAAAAACTGGTCGATGCATTTATTACTTCAAGATTTGACTACTGTCATTCATTATTATTGGGCTATCCCATAAATTCCAAGCCAATCCAAATGCTTTTGCCAGAGTTCTGATGAGAACCGGCAGGAGATATTACATTTCTCCAATTTTAGCTTTACTACATTGGCTCCCTATTGAATAAGAATAAAATTTTAAATTCCATCATATATCAAAGATTTCATAAATTGGCCTGTTGTTATAGTGCTTGTTGAATTTCAATTCAATTCAATTCATTTTTATTTTTATAGCGCCAAATACAACAAATGTCATCTCAAGGCACTTAAATAATAAAGTCCAATTGAAGCCAATTGGAATTCAATTAATTGTAATCATGATTATTTATAAAATAATCCAATTCGTTCATATAGAGCCAATTCAAAAACAATTTCCTAGCTAAGGAAACCAGCAGATTGCACCGAAACTTGTCTTCAGTCCAATCTCCCGTCCTGAGCGTGCCTGAGGCGACTGTGGAGAGAAACGACTGGCAGAACCAGACTCAGGAAGGGTGGCCATCCGCCTCGACCAGCTGGGGTTTGAGAAGACAGAAAAGAGGGGACAACAAACACTGTAACACCATTCAAAGGATACATGTTGGAACGGGGAAACACGAGTTAATGACCACAATAATGTCACATGTATATTGTGTCATTTGAGAAATTAAACAGATAGATAGATAGATAGATAGATAGATAGATAGATAGATACTTTATTGATAGGAAATTCAAGCATCCAGTAGCAAGACATAATAAGCAATACAATACAAATGTTTATACAATTATAAACACTTTAAAACAATCTAAGAATTTAAAAAACAATTTAAAAATCAGTTTAAAAATATAAAGTGATCAGTGAAATAAGACCAAAGTGAAATATAAAGTGACCAGTGAAATTCAGAAGTGCCATCACTGAGGGCTGTACAACAGCTCTCAGGGGAAATAGGGGGGCAAACAGTGGAAAAAGAGAGTAAAGTGAGGAAAGGTGTGACAAATGAGCTCCCCCAGCAGTCTAGGCCTATAGCAGCTTAACTATGGGATGTTTCAGGATCACCTGAGCCATCCCTAACTATAAGCTTTATCAAAAAGGAAAGTTTTAAGTCTGATCTTAAAAGTGGAAAGGGTGTCTGCTTCCCAATTTACTGGCAGCTTATTCCACAGGAGAGGGGCCTGATAACTGAAGGCTCTGCCTCCCATTCTACTTTTAGAAACTCTGGGAACCTTAAGTAAACCTGCAGTTTGGGAGCGAAGTGCTCTGTTAGGAAAATATCTTACAATGAGATCTTTAAGATATGATGGAGCTCGGTCATTAAGAGCTTTATATGTGAGAAGAAGAATCTTAAATTCTATTCTGAATTTAACAGGGAGCCAATGAAGAGAAACTAAAACTGGAGAAATATGATATCTCAAGTTAGTTCTCAACAGAACTCTGGCTCTGGTTTGGATCAGCTGAAGGCTTTTCAGAGAATATGTGGGACAGCCCAATAATAAAGAATTGCAGTAGTCCAATCTTGAAGTAACAAATGCATGGACTAGTTTTTCTGCATCACTCTGAGACAAGATGTTCCTGATTTTAACAATATTACGAAGGTGAAAGAAGGCAGTCCTAGAAACCTATTTAATATGCGAGTCAAATGATTAATTCTGGTCAAAAATAACTTCAAGGTTCCTCACTGTAGTACGAGAAGCCAAGGAAATACCATCGACACTAACAATATATCGAGACAATTTCTACCTAGAGTGCTCAGGTCCAAAGATAACGACTTCAGTTTTGTCTGAATTTAGAAGCAGACAGTTCTGTCACCCAGGTCTTTATGTCTTTAAGACATGCTTGTAGTCTGACCAACCTATTGGGTTCATCTGGTTTTATAGATAAGTACATTTGAGTATCATCAGCATTGCAATGGAAATTTATGCCATGCTGTCTTATTAGACAGATTCTTTTCACTGAATCTGGTAACATTATTTACATATTATTTACATTTACATAATTAGGTAACATTATTATGTTACCTAATGGAAGCATGTATAAAGTGAAAAGAATCGGTCCAAGCACAGAACCCTGAGGAACTCCATGACTTACTCTGGTGTGTGAGGAAGATTCTTCATTTACAAGAACAAACTGAAATCTTTCAGATAGATATGACTTAAACCAGCCTAATGCAGTTCCTTTAATCCCAATAACATGTTCAAGTCTCTTTAATGAAATACTGTGATCGACCATATCAAATACAGCACTGAGATCCAACAGGACAAGCACAGACACAAATCCGCTATCAGAAGCTAAGAGGAAATCATTGGTAACTTTCACCAGTGCTGTTTCTGTGCTATGATGCACTCTGAATCCTTACTGTAATTGTTCAAACAGATTATTTCTATGTAAATTATTAAAAAGTTGAGCTGCAACTATTTTTTCAAGAACTTTAGAAATAAAAGGGAGATTGGATATAGGTCTATAATTAGCAAACACTTCTGAATCAAGAGTAGGTTTTTTAAGTAAAGGTTTAATTACAGCAACCTTAAAAGTCTGAGGTACATATCCCGTCAACAACTGCTTCTTCGGTCACACCAGATAGAATTTTGTGGTGTACTCGCCCTACACAGCTTGGTTAGCACTGTCCTTGACGACTCCCTGCCTGCACACCAGCTCGTGAGGAATAGAGGCTAAAACCCCTCACACCTGAGGGCACGGAGACTCCGGGGCCCATCCCTGTCGCTGTGGGAACAAGATATCGAGCAAATATGCACACCAGGTCTGTTCGAGCTGCCTGGGGCTGGAACATCGACGTTCCCCGCTCGTGTCAACACTGTGCGGTTGTCAACTGGTTGAGCGGTCCGGAGGCAAAAGACAAGGAATGATCCTTTAAGTGTCAATGAAGGTGTGTTTAATGAAACACGAACAAAATCCAAACTCTTTACAATAACAACACTCTCAACCCAGATACCAAACGGTCTCCGGACCGGATCCATTCCAGATTTAGGTTAGGCTCAGGAAAGGATCCGCAAAATGGACCCGGATTGGAGTCCACTTGCACACCGGAACGGATCCGGAACAGATCCAGATCACGGATCCACTCATTAAGTGCCACATCCGGCCCGGATCCGTTTTGGATCCGTTCATAGAACACATCATCCATCATAATCACAATTTGAAATGTGACAGGATACACATAGTGATGCACTCCAAAATAGAATAATCTGTCACATCAGACATAGAATTTCTAAATATAGGAATGCAGTTTAAGAGTAACAAAAATAACCTGTGTATACTGTAGTCAACTTAGATGGATGAGTGATGAGTGAATGATATAGTGACCAAAACTACCAGGGTTAACTCAAATCTACATTACCTACCGGCAATATGCTGGTAGTGAGCTAGCTAACCACGCTCGCTATGCTATATATGCTATATCGCTATGCTATATTACAAAGTTAAAAGTTAAATCATAGAGAGAGATTCACCTGCTTTCCATCTGCATAAACAAGCACATATTAACAGTTTTAACAGTTTACTTACAGTGTAGGAAGTTTACTTTACAATGTACGATCTGCCGAAGGAGACGTTTCGCTGTTGCTTTCCAACTTCTAACTTCGAATGACGCTATAACAAAGAATGGTGCGGATCCGCCTAGAGTGTGCAGCGCTTCCGCTGTTTCACAGAACATTGTTTGGAGGCGGGGCGTGTCGCTGCCCAACTCCGAATGCAGCTGAAGCCGAGGTTTGAAAAGAGCGCGTACAATGTGCGGATCTGCCCAGAGTCTGCAACGGGTCCGCTGATGAGTGATAACACTGTCTGGAGGCGGGGCGAGCGGTTGATCAGGACGGCGGATCCGCCCCGGAGTCCACTGCTATCTGGGAATACTCTCCAATCTCAATCCAAATCTCCAACACTCTCAATACTCTCCAATCTCTTCATCAAATCTCCAACACTCTCCCCCAACAAACCATTTTGCCTTCCTTTTAAAACCCTACCCTAAGTCACATGACAAATTAGACTAAACTATTAACAGGTAGGTTAAAATATTTACATAATTATCAATAAATCATAAATATGTACATACATCCATAATTGCAATATATGCACAATATAATCACCTATTTACAAACCCCTATACCATTACTAAACACCCAAAACACATTTACATGAATAAACATCTACACATTTACACACACTCTCCTACTCCCCCCTCCTACTTGCTACTGTCCTCTGGAACCATTTTTAAGGGGTCATGTCCCCGGGGACCTCTTTTGATGTGACACCCCGGGAGGACAGAGCAGCCGGTTGGGGGTAAGTTTAAACTTTGCTTTCTTCTGTTGTATGCATGTTCATTTTAATCCGCGCTTGAATACGAAGGTAACGGCAAGCCTGTCGTTACATTTCTCCTCCCCTCTCCAAAGAGTCCATTACTCAGTCCTCATGGACTCTTGAGAGACAGTCCGCTACCAGGTTGTCTTTCCTTGCCCGGTACTGCACTGTAAAGTTGTAGGGCTGCAGGGAGAGGTACCACCTGGTGAGGAGTGTATTTATGTCCTTCATCCTATTCAGCCATTGCAAGGCCCAATGATCTGTTTCCAGGCAGAACTGGCGCCCCAGCATGTAGAAGCAGAGCGAGTCGATAGACCACTTCATGGCCAGACACTCCTTTTCCACCGTGGAGTACCTTGTCTCCCGGTCCAGGAGCTTGCGACTAAGAAACTGCAGTGGCCGTCTCTCTCCTCCTGTCTCCTGCAGTAACACTGCTCTGAGGCCAACCCCAGAGGCATCAGTCTGCAGGATAAATGGTTTCGTAAAGTTTGGGCTGTGGAGCATCGAGTCCTTTGTGATGGCCATCTTCAGGTCCATGAATGCTCTGTCACACTCCTCAGTCCATCTGATCTTATTTGGTGCAGCGGCCTTAGTGAGGTCTGTGAGGACTGCTGCCTACTCAGAAAAGTGTGGGATAAACTTGCTATACCATTCCACCAGACCCAAAAAGGCCCGTACCTTCTTCTTGGTGGCAGGAACAAGATACGCCTGGATGGCTTCCACTTTGCTCACCTGTGGTTTCACCACCCCCTGACCGACAATATAGCCCAGGTACTGGACCTGCTGCTGTGCGAACGCACATTTGCCAGGGTTTATCGTCAGGCCAGCTTGTTTGATTAGGCGGAGAACTTGATGGAGGTGGCTCAAATGTTCCTCCCAGGTCTGGCTGAAGATCACCACGTCGTCCAGGTACGCCGCTGCAAATGCTGGCACGTCCCTCAGCACTTGGTTCATCAGTCGCTGGAATGTTGCTGGTGCCCCCTGGAGACCAAATGGCATCACACGGAACTGAAACAGTCCATATGGCATCTTGAATGCCATCAGTTCTTTCGTCTCAAGAGCCAGCGCCAGCTGCCAGTACCCTTTGCTTTGGTCCAAAGTGGTGATCACAGTGGACTGCCCCACTCTCTCCAACAGTTCGTCAATGCGAGGCATCGGGTATGACTCGAACTTGGAGACTGCATTCAGGTACCTGAAATCAATACAGAATCGGAGCGAACAATCCTTCTTTGGGACCAGCTGGATAACCCAGTCTTTCTTCGGCCAATGGCAGATGGTGGCCATTCTCTCGAACGTGGTGAGGTAATGCTCGATGTCATCCTCAGGAGCGAGGGGTATCAGCTTTGGGTCCCTGCGGCTGTGCGGCGACCTCTGTGGTGGTGTTTCAGCCTGCCGGCTGGCTTGACTGGCCCCAGGCCCCGGATGTTCCTCACGCTCATCTCTCAGGTCTCTCACTTGTGCTTGGATTTGGGTGAACTGGTGCTGCAGGCTTCTCCATCTCTGCTCCTGACGTGTCATCTCTTTGTCCATCCTGTCATCTCTGGATGCCTGTGAGACGACCAGAGACTTCACCAGACTGGTCAGCTCCTCCAGCTTATCAGGGTTGCTGGTTGCCGTGGCTCCTCGCTGGTCAGCTGCTGCACCTGGTGCACCATCGTCAGGCTCCTCATGGTGCTCCGTCTTCTTACCACCTCTCGTCATGATGTGTCCTGCCTTATCAGACTGTGTCTTCTGACAGGCCTCCAGGGTCAGAATCCCACTTCTGACACCACTTGTCAACTAGTCGAGCGGTCCGGAGGGAAAAAACCAAGGAATGATTAAGTGTCAATGAAGGTGTGTTTAATGAAACACGTACAAAATCCAAACTCTTTACAATAACAACACTCTCAATACTGTCCAATCTCTTCATCAAATCTCCAACACTGCCACAACAAACCATTTTGCCTCCCTTTTAACGGACATGTTCGACGTGTGCAAATGCTGGCCATCCCCTGGCCTGCTGTCGTAGCTGAGACCACCAGATGCCGCTACGAGGGGAAGAAATTGCCCTCGGCTAAGAGCGTGACAAAGCAACTTCTCCCCGTCTTCCCAGAGCTAATGGATGAGGTGGCACGCTCATGGAGAAACCACCCTTAAAGCAGTCTCACAGTCGAAGGACGAGGCCACATGCCTCCGATGGAACCACTCGTTGCAGTGCACCTGCAAGGTCAGCCTTCCGTCCAAGTCTGACCGTTTTCAGTCAGCCCTGACTGAAAATGCGTACAAAGCTGCGGCGCTAGGGCGTACATCAACCGTGGGGGGGGGGGGGTTACGCTCCCGTCAGTTGCACATGCTGGCACGCAAACTGATCCTGTGGAGCTGCGACATCTTTTCTCCCTGAGAGCAACGACCTGTTGTCCAGGGGTGTGCCAGTATACAGGGAGTGGACTCTGCATCCGGAGATTGTGGAACAGATATGAACCTGGGCTACCTGTGTTGGAGGGTCTCAGCGTCTGTGCAAGTGATGCCTGCTCAAACAGTTGAGCTACTCCATGCTCCAACTTCGTCACTCTTAATTTCATCTGACCCAACACTCTGAGTTGAGGCTGACTTTGAATTAAGTTCTTTCGTGTCTTTGCAAAGTTGTCATGACTTTTTCTTTCACTCACTGATAAAGAGTGAGATGCGGCAGAGAGCTCAGAATAAATCTTATAAATTAATGATAAATTAAGCTTTTCTTTTCAATGCCACATGGAAGAATTTGTCCTGAACTCTGCAGTATTCCATTTTGTCTGGCATGAGATCTCTTCACTCCAGCACAAATTTATGCAAATGCTGTCAGAAGTGTATTTATGTGATGTACTGTTCTGCCTCACGGAACAAATATTCGACAAATGAGCAAATAAAACAAATGAGTTCCACCCAAAGCCTTTTTGGTGTCTCTTCAATTCTTGTATATCAATGATATTGTTAGCCAAGTAAGACTTTAGAGACAGGTAGGGATCATTTTATTATTTAGAGTTTTACTATTGTCTTCAGCATTATTCTTTTTATTATTCTGTCCAGGGTTTTACAGGACAAGGTTATACTGTTTTGGGGCTGTGATTTGTTTTAATAATCTTAGCATCCAGTTGCATTGTTAGTAAAGCCTTCTAAAATACTGTCTGGGAAGACTGTAATGCTGCAGTTTTTTAGAACGCTTTGATGTGATAACCACATTTAAATTACTGAACAATTTTGGCTTTAAATCTGGAGTTCTGCAGGTTGGTAGATGAAGACTGTGTACCCCGAGAGCAGCTGTGATCTCTCTAGTCTATCTGGAGGAAGGCCAAATGGACAAAAAGAAAATGTTCCCAAAGGGAGAGGAGTGGAATAGAGACTTTCCTTTTACAAAATTCCTCTTAGAGTGAGGGGGATTAGTTATTCAGCTGCACCTGCTGCAGACTGCTTGATGGGAACACACACACACACACACACACACACACACACACACACACACACATACAGAGAGACTTGTATCTCCACATTACCACATGCATAAACAATAGCACGCACAGATCAGTTGTTTGGAACATGCCTATGTGATTGGTCAGACTCTCTGGAGGTAGCAAGGGGTAGCGGCCAATGTTGTAATCATTGCTTTTACATCTCACCAGAAACAGAGGGACTTTCCATCGGCCTGAGCTCCAGCACAAAATAGTTTATGCATTCATGATGTAATTTTTCAGTGCGTCGCACCACATTTGGAAGACGTTAACATTTATATCATGCTGCAGCCCATTTTCAACACATGCATGACATGGCTCAAGTGGATATTTCAGTCTACTATTTGTTGCTTTTGAAAAACATTACAAGAGATAACAAACAAGCTCATTTGAAAAACTCCCACTTTGGGCCATATTGTTGCTTTATTTAATTATTTTCTTAGCATCCAGAGGAGGGACAGAAGCGACATATGATTTTGATGATAACATCTACAAACAGTAGTGTGTTTGTTCATGCTCAGACCGAGGGGCTAATGTGAGGTGTAGTTTCCTACCCCCTATTAATCCAATTATCTGATTGCTAATTGTGGTATTTCTCTCATGAGATTAACATTCCTCTTCTGTTTGACTTGATTGTCACAATTGATTCTGGTCAATAAATTGGGCAAAGTCTAGAGAAATTTCTCACAATGAAATGGCCAAGCTGGGAGCGGTTCTGTTGTCACTGTCACTGTCACAATGAGGCCAACTATTTCAGGAATACTTGTGGCAGTTGTATAAATATGAGCATTATGTAACATTTGTATAGGAATAATGAGCCTGAAGCTAGATGGATGCTCATGATATGCAACACTGATTACTTCAACTGTAATTCAGTTAGATATCAAATGTATCTGTTTTCTTATGTATAACAGAGCAAAGGGTGACACTCTGGAATATAGAATACATCTTTTAAATGTGCTGTGAAGCAACAAAAAATTCTTGTGTTTCTTAAGAATGTATACAGCTCCGCAGCCTTCAATAGCAGAGTCCTTCCTCTGGGAGTGCTGGCTAGCATACATGCTAATGGAAAACATCTGGCCCTGCACTGAGGCCCAAATACATTGGAAGCAACATTATAATGATGTCACTGACCTCACTAAGGAGAAGCATTTAAATTTGTGGTGAGTACTGCATCTTAATGTAAAGAGCCTAGACCTGTCAGGGAAATTTAGGGTGGTGCACTTAACATGTGTCTTGCTAGGCCAACTTTTACCTGCAGTTTTGGAAAGTGAGGGGATTTTTGGGCTGTACTGTATTTGGATATGGTGGTTGGGTGAAGGCGTCTGACTGAGCATTACTCTCATCGAGGCATTTCAGCTGTTAATGTTGGCTGACATGCTGTGTGCTTGCCAACTAATGTGCTGGGTTTGGCCTCACTTGGAGCTTTTTCTCTCTCCATGTCTCTCACTCATTTGCACACCCTCCAAACCCCAACCACGCACGATACACAAATGGTGACAACACACACAAACACATACACACACTAAAACACCCACTTTGAAGTCTAAATAAAGCAGTTGAAAACAGTTCATCCTTAAAGACTGACAAGCAGCACTCATTTTGAGAAGTGTTCTATATCTATACCATAAATATTATGCTATGGACACTTTTGACATTCTATGTTATACATTTTAGTTATTTGATATTTACTAACTTTTTTATTGTTCAATGTTGTGTATATGTTTCACAAATAAGCCTAACTATGAAAAACCAGTGGTCATTTGTTATGAATGCAGTCAAGAGCTGTAGTCATTAAAACAAATTATCAATAGAATTTCTGTCATTTTTGTATGCCAAGCAGAGTTTTCTGTCATCATAGCTCTATCTCTTTTTTGTTTCTTGGTTTATTTTGTGGTCCTCAGAGGTAGTTCAACAAATAAAAACAGCAAAAGGTGACTCAAGATACCATTCAATTGGATTCAATTAGATGATCTGCAGAATCTTAGTTTTATAGTTATTCTTCTTTAGATCAGGTATGAACCTTATCAACTCCTCAGAAAGACGTCTGCACTTATTCGGGGTGTTTTCCCATATATTGCAACTATCAAAAACAATGACATGAAAGGTTAAGTTTTCTGGAAGTCTTGCATCTCTCTGCTCAGAACCAAATAGATTATGGATTCAGGCCAATTTAATTTAATCTAAATAGAAAACATCTGTTTATTTAGCTACATCAAATAAAAACAAACCAACCTTAAATTAGAAAAGCACTCTATATATATATATACATATACATATATATATATATATATATATATACATATATATATACATATATATATATATATATATATATACATATACATATATATATACACACATATATATATATATATATATATATATATATATATATATATATATACTATATTGCCAGAAGTATTCGCTCATTTGCCTTCACACGCATATGAACTTAAGTGACATCCCATTCTTAATCCATAGGGTTTAATATGACGTTGGCCCACCCATTGCAGCTATAACAGCTTCAACTCTTCTAGGCAAACTTTCCACAAGGTTTAGGAGTGTGTTTATGGGAATTTTTGACCATTCTTCCCATTAGTGGTTAGCTGAACTGGTTATGCTTTATTCATGTTACGGGTTTCAGCCCACCCATATGTATATAAATAGGGTTGCTGCAACACACCTGTGTTTTACCACATTCAGCTTGGAAGCAGGTTATTTTGAGCAAGAAGAGCAAAGAAGCACAAGTAATTGTTGAGGGAGCTGGGTGTAAGTGGACAAAGTGTGAGGAAAATAGTGAAGGAAGTGTCAGATGAGTCAGTAAAGTCCAGTCAATGGATTTGGATTAGAAGAAGCAATAGTAGCTGGGGGCCCAGCAGAGGGAGCACTTAGAGTAAACAGACTCTTGGAAGAAGCAAAGAAGAAATTCAGGATATTTAAGTGGAGGATGTGGCCCATGTGAGCCTTTTGAAACCAGGCGGCCATTTTAGGTGAGTTGGCTTGTATGGCTTTGTTTTGGCTGGCATTTTTAGTGATTGGAGGACTATTTATGTGAGTTTGTTTGCTGAATCTGCTAGTGTGTCTTGTCATGCCTCCACCTCTGGCACCCTCTATACTTTCATTACCCCCTACCCGAATCAAGGTTTGAATCCCATTCCTACTTATTTTAACCTCTTCTATTTCTACCCCCTACCCGAACCAGGGTTTGTATCCCCACCCCGCTGTGACTGGTGTGCAGTTGGTGAGGGGCTGGGGTAGCTTGTGGTTGTGGGAAAAAAAAAGTAAAAAAGATTGTTGTTGTGGTGTGAGGAGCAGGTGTGACTCTGGGACGCCAGTGATCATTGTCTAGCATCCTGGAGGTGTCGTGGGCCCAACTGGACGAAACACTGATGAAAGAAGGTTCCCACCTGATGACCCCAATGACATGTTGGTCAGCACTGCTCACTGATCTATGTAGATATTACAGGGAATTATTCACTGCTTCTGGTCCATTCTTTCTTTAGCCCAAGTTTCTTGTGTTTATCTTAAATGTGATCTCCTCTAATGGTCATGAGACCAACTGCATGTGACTTGTTAAAAAAAAAAAAAAAAAGTACACCGTATACTGAATTTAACTTGGTAAGAGAAAAAAAAATTATACATTTTTCTTGAACATGTGAAATGTAAGTTCCTCTATTTTTTTTGCCATAAGTTCTGCACATGGCTCTTTCAGCGAACGATCTGTGACCCAAGCAGAATGGTAAGAAACAGCTTGAATCTTGATTTTTTTTTTTCTTTTTTTCCTTTGCCAGGTTGAAAAATAGGATCACCGTATGGAAACAGAAGCCACTTAAATCAGTGGTGAGTATTTGTCACTTTGGTAGGCTCGGTTTGGGTCCTTGACATCACAGCGGAGGAACAGGTGAATCGTATTGTCTCGGCTGAAGCTTGAGAGAGATCAGTTAATGCTTCATGGCAGCATGTAAAAAGGCAGAGATCTCTTGTGATGTAACGCAGGTGCGACAGGAACTCTACATCAACATGGAGAGAGACTTAGGCCCAATCCCATTTCACCCCTTGGCCCTACGCCTTACCCCTTCCCCTCCGTTTTGCGCGTTCACGTGTAGGGGTAGGGGTGTCCCAATTCTCGTCTGCGGAGGGGTAGGGCTAATTTGTAGCCCTTCAAACGGAGGGGTTCGGCCAGGCAGACTCCGTTTGAAGGGGTATGATATATTTCCCAGAGCACAACGCGACTACCGGGAGATCGCAAGTCTTTTTAAAAATGGCAGAAGCAAGAGCACCACACAAATGTAAGTTCCTCTATTTTTTTTGCCATAATTTAACTGTTTTAACCGTTTTAGGTTGTGATAACTGGTGTATTGTGTGAGTTTAACATGGTGGCAATGTGTAGTTATTTTCTGTTATAAACGCACATGGGAAAAGTCGCTATTACTATGGAGTAATCGGTCAATGCATGTGCTGCGACAGTCGCAAAACAACAAACTTGTCATTTTTGAAATTGTAACTCGAGTATTTACAAGCAATGTAGTTAGTTAACCATAGAGAAGTTCCTTTTGAGCGTCATTTGAGCGTCATTTCGCTACCTATTATCACAAGTATTCATATACATGACTGATTCACAGGGACTCAAGCTGAAACAAAGGCCCTTATACAGTTTCGCGCCGAGAACGAAACCCGTTTTCTGAAGTCGAAAGCCTCGGCCAAACAACAGTGGGAGTGAGTAATTTATTTTAGGTCATAGGTCGCTCACAATGTTTGTTTTAGTGCATTTAAGGCGTTAACTGACGTTATCCCTCGTATTTACAACACAGGAAGCTGATAAAGGAGCTGGGGTTGCAGGGGAAGGTGTCCTCCCAGCAGGTCTCCAAAAAGTGGGAGAACCTCAAGAAGAAGTACAAGGTAAACAGGAAGTAATGTCCTTTAAGTAGATGAATACTATGTGCTCTTGAAATATCGTCAGTGAGCAAGGAAATGCATTTATAATTGCCATTGAGTTTTAATTGTTTTGCTTCCTGCAGCAGCTGAGAACTCCCTCCACTGGGGGTGGAACAGATGATGGCCAGGAGACCGCCACGACGTGGCAATATTACGAAGACATGCACGCGGTGCTGGGAGCAAGAGCAGCGATGGACCCTCCGCTCTTGGTGGAAGCATGTGCAGAGGAGGATGTATGTTTGTATGCTTTGGTAAACATACAGCCATGTATTATTTATGTATCTATTGGTCTTTAAGAATGAATGTGCATGGTATGTTTTTTAAAAATACATACATGTATTGTACACACAGCCACCACTACCTAATTCTGTAATACCTTTTTTGTCAATGGATGAAAGTGCATGCTATAATGTCATGTTGTGTCTTGTTCCCCCAGAACGATGCTGAGCCCAGCACCTCCGATGCGCCATGCACCTTTGCCATGCCTGCTGCGGTCACCTCACCATGCTGTCGTTCTCCACCATCCCCATCCCCATCCCCATCCCCAAAAAGGAGCAGGAAGTCCAATCCTGTAATGGACTTCCTGCTTCAGGAGAGCCTAAAAGAGCAGAAGCGCCATGAAGAAACAGAGCAGAAGACGGAGCGCTTTTTATCTCTGTTTGAGCGCATGATAGAGAAACTTTAAGGTGAGTTGATGCGCCATGCACCTATTGTACACACAGCCACCACTACCGCATTCTGAAACACCTTTTTTTATTTTTTACAATGGATGAAAGTGCATGCTATAATGTCATGTCGTGTCTTGTTCCCCCAGAACATCACTGAGCCCATGCAGCACCTCCGATGTGCCATGCACCTTCGCTGTTCCTGCTCCGGTCACCCCACCATCATCTCATTCTCCCCACCATCTTCCATGATTGCACTGTTGCCCGTTTATATTGTTATTTAATTGCACTGTTGTCTTTTTATGTTATTTTCATTTCTGTTTTTATTCCATATTTGCACAACCAGACACTTTAATCTGTTATTTGCACTATACCTAATAAAATAAATTAAAGACAAAAGGTTTGTGAGCATGATTATCAAATCAACATCATATGAACGACTGGAACGGATATTGGTATGAAGAGATTTATTACAAAAGGGATAAAAAAAAAATTGGGGTACATTCTCAAACAAAAAAATAACATCTTAACAGTTCAGCATTTAAGTCACAAAAAAAATATACATCGCACAGCTCTACAGTGAGATCTGGGCTGCTAATCGGTCCCGTGTTGCATTTCCAGGCCCAGCATAAAAAATATATTTAAAAAAAAAAAAAAAGCCAGTATTAAAAAAGCCACCAAAACCTATATGCATTGCAGATCAATACAGTGACACCAGGGCTGCCAATCTGTCCCGCATTGCATTTCCACTCGCCTCATTAACTCCTAGGGCCTCTCGGGGAGGTTGGGGATCCAGGTTGTCCTCTGCCACATCCTCATCTGGCTCAAGCAGGTCCCCATTGTCCAGACACACATTGTGGAGAAATGCACAGGATGCAATAACCTGAGGAGCAAACACTGGCCTCACTTCCAGTGCCTTGAAAAGGGTACACCGCCACCTGGTCTTCATTACCCCAAAGGCTCGCTCAATTAAACTACGACCCTTGGCATGGTAGTAGTTGTAGCGCCCCTGTATTGGTCCATTGACTGGTTCCTTGTACGGAGGCATGAGGCTGGGTGTGTCTAAATATGGGTAGCCACCATCCCCAAGGAGAACGTAGCCTGGTGGAGGGTACCGCCTCGCCTTGTAGCAGGTGCTGTTTTTCATGACCCTCGTGTCACAACCTTAGAACAGGCATGTTGTGGTCCAATCGGCAATAATTTGTAGGATGACCCGTCTGCTGGAAAGAAAAACATGGAAAGATCAGGCTTTCATCCTCCCAAACCAACACATTAGCCCCTTTCACACTGCGACCCGCAACCTTAGCGGGTCCAAATTGCACTTTCGACCCGTGTCGAGCAATGTGAACACTTGGCGTGTTGGTGACCCGTGTCGCCTGAAGCCGAGTTCAGGGGGCGTTGCCTAGTGGCAGAGCGTCACACGAAACACATAAAATGCTGGGCGTGTACAATGACGTAGGCACAAGCCATGCGTCGGAGGTAGGGTTAAATACACCTGTCTGCATCAAATTTTTCAAACAAACGATGGCGGGACACTTTGAAAACTCGTTTTTGCAATTGTATATGCAGTTCATGGAGATGTTACTTTACGGTGCGTCTTGCTGCGTGGGAAACCGCGCTCTCCCATCTTTCTCACCAGCCCTTCCAGCAGAGGTCCATCTTTCATTGTCCCCGAAATGTAGCGGTAAATAACGTCCTCTGCTCGGAGGCTGAGGAGCTCGCGGACCTCCTTGTCTCCCCAGTTGGCCATCTTCAAAAATGTCTTGAACTTGATGTAGGCTAAAACAGAGTAAAACTTGTCCTCACCTGTCGCTGTTGTTCTGAATCAGCTGTCCATTCTGTCTTTTAAACTCCACATGTCACGCCACACCCACGTCCAACCCGCGTTGATTGCATTCACACCAAACTCGGCTCGGCAAAAAGACTAGGGTCCGACGCGGGTCGAAAGGCGAGTCGAGTTGACGCGGCAGCCCGGGTCGGCAGTGTGAACGCAACAGCGGACACTAAATTCGCGGATTAAACGCGGGTTATTCGGCAGTGTGAAAGGGGCTACTGATAGCACACACAATGCAGTGCATTTATTTATGTCATCAAATCTGAACCTGGTACTATGGTCTAGGTGGGGTATCAAGTCCTTAAAGGATCTGTATATAGATGGGATATTTGCATCATTTCAACAGCTATCTGGAAAATATTCATTACCCACATCACATTTCTTTAGATATCTACAGATACGCAGCTTTGTTAAATCCTTATATCCCAATTTCCCTAATGTGCCTTCTGCTAACCCCCTTGACTCCCTCTTAATGCCTCTTCCTAACGCTAAAAGAATGATATCCTCTATTTATAATAGAATGTATGCCTTAAGACCAGTAAATCTCAATTCAATTAAGACTCAATGGGAGGAGGACCTAGGAATTGATATTCTAGATGTTGTATGGGACTCAATCTTACAACGTGTGCATTCATCGTCAATTTGCGCTAAACATGGCGTCATTCAGTGTAAGATTGTTCACTGGACTAGGGTCAAATTAAGCCGTTTTTTCCCTGACATTGACCCTTCATGTGAGAGGTGTCACTCAGCACCTGCGACACTGGGACATACACTTTGGTTTTGCCCAAAACTATTTGAATACTGGTCCAAGGTCTTTGATATCCTGTCCTATGTATTAGAGCAAACAATTTCTCCTTCTCCCTTACAGGAAATGGATTACTGTGGTAACAGATTTTTTTTTTCTAAGGTTGCAGGCTTTGTGTATTGTGTAGGTATGTTTTTATTTTGTAATTTAAGTTTTGGTATTATTGTTGTTGTTATTATTACTTTTATAATTTATTTGTTTATGTTATGTTTCTGTTTAGTTTGTGTTAAATGGTGTACTGTATATGGTTGGGGGGTGGGGGGGTCTGGTTTGTTGTTTGTTGTTTTTATAACCAATGTGTGGTATCATTCCTAATGTCAGCCACTCAAATTGCCTTACTTGTTGGGCTCTGGACATACACCACATGAAAAGATCCTAAACCTTTGTATTTACCTTTGAAAATCCAATAAAGAAATCTTTGAAAAAAAATAAATAAAATAAATAAATAAATCTGAACCTGTTACAGAGAAAACCGCTTCAAAAACGCATGAGCTGCATGTTTATCCCAAATGGAACGAGGCAAGTAACAAAGGCTAAACGTTAGCTTATGCTTTCAGCTAGGTTAGCCAGGTTAGGATACTACTCCAATCAATAAATCAGCAAATCCAACGAGACAAGCAAATTGTTTCTATATTACACGATATCACAAATGTACAGTTAGAAGCACTTTCAAACACACACACACACATTATCATATTCACACGCCGGCTCTGGAAGTTACCAAAAAGACACCATTTATGCGGGCTGGACGTGAAAAAGTGCTCACTTACACGCATTATTTGAATTAATTTTTCATTCTACATACCGTAACAAGATCCAGCAATGCTCCCAGATGTCGAAGACGCCTTCGCCTGATGGCACTCCGTCGATTCCACGCAGATATTTCTAAAAATATACGAATATCCCAGGAGAGCGCGAAAACCACAGCAGCAGGCATGTTTGTTTATTTCTGGCTAAAGCTGTCGCTTTTGGTTACGTAACAACTGATGGCGCGGACTTATGACGTACGTGAGTGTGAAGGGCTTTCCCAATTCATAGAGGTTACGTTTCAAGCCCTACGCCTTACAGCTTCGTTTGAAGGGGCGAGGGGTAGGGGTAGGGGTAGAAAAATAGAAATGGGATTGGACCTTACTTGGCTGACGTGGAAGAAGCAGTGAGACTTGGTCATAACAGGCAATAATTGTCAATGAGAAATCCTTAACAAATCCGACAAGGGCGAGGCAAATAGGCAAAAACTGGTGACAAGGCAGGGTCATGAACACTGTGGTTAAACGTGGCTTGGAAAGAAACCGCTGGATTGCTGGGAACTTCAGACAATCTGGCAAGGACTGAAAGGAAATGGTGAGTATAAATACACAAATGCAAAGGTGAAAGACATGAGCTTGATGATGCTTGAAGGTTTGGATGATTAAAGGCTATGGTTAGCAGACATGGCATGGAACAGATTCAGATCATGACACTGCGCTGAAGCAAAAATGCTCGTAAAAGTTGTACATCCAACCATAAGGTCATTTGGAAGACTTGTGGTGATTCATAAAAAAACTGATCATAAAGCATTTGTTGCCTCAAACAAAGCTTCCACGTGTCAGATTTAAAGATTTAGATGATTCTCAACTATTTAGATGAGAAACTTGGGCTTATGTGGCTGTTCTCAAAACAGGTTGGCAGTTTGATGAGTCCATATATGATTGAGTGAATGAGAAACCCATTGTAAAGCACTTTGCTGTAAAAGAAAAGCGATATGAAGTGCAAACTATTTACCATTTGACTTAAAACAATCAGCAGCATGTTCATCTCCCATGAGTTCTCAGGCTGAGACTTTTCCTTGAGCAGGACTTCAGCATAGATTTTAGGCACTGAGAAAAACAGTGAGCCTGTCAGTTGCATAATAAAAGCACTCTTACTTTTTAGCACATGATTGCCTCGTATTATAATATTTCAGCTGTTTAGAGGTTGCTGTTCACGGCATTCTTGCTTAATATTACACCCACATTCAGGGGAAGATCGGGCCTATGTTGAAAACTACCAGAGTTGTTTTTTAATAAACTGCTTTGAGCAGCCTCGACACATTAAAACCATGCTTTTATTGCCTCAGACAGAAAAAAATAGAAATGTCAGTTATATCTGCTGTTCCAGGATAGTTCACTTTCAGGAGCCTGAGTTGTTTCTGGAGAATATGTGTCTGTTGGCTCTCTTATTGAACTAAGCACAGCCCTGAGCTTGTGTCATCTCCAAAATATGTTCTTCCGTTTGCTGTGGCTCATGCCTCTGGAATCCTATTCAGACAGAGAAAAAGGCCATAACTCAAAGAACATGCCTTGAGGCAAAAAACAACCCCCCCCAAAAAAATTAAACAATAATTACTCTCTTTCCTGGTGCATGTTTAGATACGGCTCTAACTATGAATTCTTCTTAGAAAAATATAAGCTTTGCTCTTGATGTATTGCACCTACCTGCCAAAAAAGGTTTAGACCAAGAAGAAAAACTGTTCAAGATTCTAAAAAAATTGACATTTTGACTTACACTAGCAAGATAACACTGACAAAAGTTTGGTTTTATCTAATCTGAGTAAAACTTGTTCATACATGCTGGTATACATTCTGTCTGTTGAAATTTCTCAGTAAATTTAACACATCAACAAGCCCACACTACTTTAATGTAAACAACCTCAACAAAACTGCGGTTCTATAGGTATAGATCTTGGCAATCAATGTCACAGTGCAGTGCATTATGAAGCATTTCTATCATACATGTGATTTAGTCACACACCAAAAAAGGCAACATAGCAATGCTCCTCTTCATACTGTACACATCACTTGTATCGTGAATTTTTAAAGTAGCAAGCTTACAGGAAGCAATAAATTAAGAAAAAATCCAAATCAGAGTTATAACTGATAATTCATTTCTGGGAGAAAAATTTGATATTTGCCCAAGATGTCATACCTTCACTCATGCTTTCTCATAACTATAACAGCATTTTGTCTTGTGTAAATGCTTGTATTGCTGCATAACATCAGAAAAAAACAGAAATCCTTCAATACAGATAGCAGCTGAAGTTTGCTTTAACACAATGCCAAGATGATGGATAGTTAACAGAATGAAAATGTCAGGAACAGACTTTTGATGATATTGCAATGTTAAAATAAATTAACTGTGGATAGTATTCACTGCACCTTTCACCTGAGTGGGTCCAACTTTGCGGTAAAGCAGTAAAGAATTTGACTATTTTATGGCTCCTCCTACAGTTGTGGGATGTAACGCCACTGTCGTTAAAAACAAACCTCTGTCTGAACCCTGGTGCACTGCTATACACATGAATTTCTGTTCATGCTTTAGAGGCTGATAAAAAACATTTCCAGAGGTCATCAAATATGTCAAGAGATGTCAAAGCTCCTAAAACTACGGTGGCCCTGAAGTGCAAATCACAATTCAATTCAATTCAATTCATTTTTATTTATATAGCGCCAAATACAACAAATGTCATCTCATGGCACTTAGATAGTAAGTCCAATTCAAGCCAATTGGAATTCAATTCATTGTAATCATAATTATTCATAAAATAATCCAATTCGTTCATATAGAGCCAATTCAAAAACAATTTCCTAGCTAAGGAAACCAACAGATTGCACTGAAAACTTTTTCTTTTTCGGTCCAATCTCCCATCCTGAGCGTGCCTGAGGCGACTGTGGAGAGAAACGACCCCCTTTTAACAGGAAGAAACCTCTGGCAGAACCAGACACAGGAAGGGTGGCCATCCGCCTCGACCAGCTGGGGTTTGAGAAGACAGAAAGGGGGGGAGGGGGCCGCGGCGGCACTGTAACACCATTCAAAGGATATCTGTTGGAACAGGGAAACATGAGTTAATGACCACAATAATGTCACATATACATAAAGAGAGTAAAGTGAGGAAAGGTGTGACAGATGAGGCCCCCCAGCAGTCTAGGCCTATTGCAGCTTAACTATGGGATGTTTCAGGATCACCTGAGCCATCCCTAACTATAAGCTTTATAAAAAAGGAAAGTTTTAAGCCTGGTCTTAAAAGTGGAAAGGGTGTCTGCTTCCCGGACATTTACTGGCAGCTTATTCCACAAGAGAGGGGCCTGATAACTGAAGGCTCTGCCTCCCATTCTACTTTTAGAAACTCTGGGAACCTTAAGGAAACCTGCAGTTTGGGAACGAAGTGCTCTGTTAGGAAAATATCTTACAATGAGATCTTTAAGATATGATGGAGCTCGGTCATTAAGAGCTTTATATGTTAGGAGAAGAATCTTAAATTCTATTCTGAATTTAACAGGGAACCAATGAAGAGAAGCTAAAACTGGAGAAATATGATCTCTCCTGTTAGTTCTCATCAAAACTCTGGCTGCAGCATTTTGGATCAGCTGAAGGCTTTTCAGTGAATTTGTGGGACAGCCCATAAATAAAGAATTACAGTAGTCCAATCTTGAAGTAACAAATGCATGGACTAGTTTTTCTGCATCACTCTGAGACAAGATGTTCCTGATTTGAACAATATTACGAAGATGAAAGAAGGCAGTCCTAGAAACCTGTTTTATATGCGAGTCAAATGATAAATTCTGGTCAAAAATAACTCCAAGGTTCCTCACTGTAGAACTAGAAGCCAAGGAAATACCATCTAGAGTAACTATATAGCTAGACAATTTCTCCCTGAAATGCTCAGGTCCAAAGATAACGACTTCAGTTTTGTCTGAATTTAGAAGCAGCCAGTTCTGAGTCATCCAGGTCTTTATGTCTTTAAGACATGCTTGTAGTCTGACCAACCTATTGGGTTCATCTGGTTTTATAGATAAGTACAGCTGAGTATCATCAGCATAGCAATGGAAATTTATGCCATGCTGTCTAATAATGTTACCTAATGGAAGCATGTATAAAGTGAAAAGAATCGGTCCAAGCACAGAACCCTGGGGAACTCCATGACTTACTCTGGTGTGTGAGGAAGATTCTTCATTTACAAGAACAAACTGAAATCTATCCGATAAATATGACTTAAACCAGCCTAATGCAGTTCCTATCATCAAAACTGGACGACTTGGACTTCGCAGATGACATAGCATTACTATCCTCTACAAAACAACAAATTCAGAATAAAACAACACGGTTGGATGAAGAGGCCAGGCGAGTAGGTCTAAAGATTAACACACAAAAAACAAAAACAATGAGGATTAACGCAAGCAACCAGGAAAGAATCCAGATCAATGGAAAAGACATTGAAGAGGTGGAGCAGTTCACATACTTGGGAGCCACAGTTTGTAAAGAGGGAGGCGGAATGAAAGACCTGAAGAACCGACTATCAAAAGCAAGAGGTGCTTTCATCAGACTCAAGAAGATCTGGAGCTCCAACAGCATCACAAGGAGAACAAAACTAAGACTTTTCAAGACGCTAGTAGTGCCAGTCTTGCTATACGGATGTGAAACATGGAAAATGAACAAAGGAGATAACAAAGCAGTAGATGTGTTCCATAATAGATGCCTACGCAGAATACTCCGTATACATTGGCAAGACCACGTCAGAACTGAAGACCTGCTAGAAAGAGCTGAGATGAAGGCATTGAGTGAAGAAGTGGAGCTACGTAGATGGAAAATGATTGGACACATATTACGGCAGGACCACAACAACGACTGCAATATAGTAATGACCTGGGCACCAGAAGGGAAAAGAAGAAAAGGAAGACCACAGACCACCTGGAGACGTACTGTGGAGAAAGAAAGAAAAGAGCTAGGATGGACATCATGGGCTGAAGCGAGGACTGCAGCAGCTGACCGGGAGAAGTGGAAGTGCTCTGTGAAGGCCTTATGTGCCACAAGGCACGAAGTGGATAGGTAACAGGTAATGCAGTTCCTTTAATCCCAATAACATGTTCAAGTCTCTGTAATAAGATACTGTGATCGACAGTATCAAATGCAGCACTGAGGCTAAGAGGAGATCATTGGTAACTTTCAGCAGTGCTGTTTCTGTGCTATGATGCACCCTGAATCCTGACTGAAACTCTTCAAACAGATTATTTCTGTGTAAATGATCACAAAGCTGAGCTGCAACTATTTTTTCAAGAACTTTAGACATAAAAGGGAGATTGGATATAGGTCTATAATGAGCCAACACCTCTGAATCAAGAGTAGGTTTTTTAAGTACAGGTTTAATTACAGCAACCTTAAAAGTCTGAGGTACATATCCTGTCAACAAAGACAGATTGATCAAATCCAATATGGAAGTGTCAATTAATGGGAAAACCTCCTTGAACAGTCTGGTTGGGATTGGGTCTAAAACACAAGTTGATGGTTTAGAAGAGACTACTACTGTCATTAGTTCAGAGAGATCAACTGGACAGAAGCCATCTAAATACAAATCAGGTTCTAAAGATACCTCTAAAGCTGCTGTACTGTGATACATCACTGATAATAGTGGGAAGGACTCCATCAATCTTCTCTCTGATAGAAACAATTTTATTAATAAAGAAGCTCATGAAATCATCACTGCTGAGAGTTAAAGGAATACCTGGCTCAACAGAGCTCGGACTCTTTGTCAGCCTGGCTACAGTGCTGAAAAGAAACCTGGGATTGTTCTTATTCTCTTCTATCAATGATGAATAATAAGCAGTTCTAGCTTTACGAAGGGCTTTCTTATACGTTATTAAACTATCTTTCCAGACTAATTGAGACTTTTCTAAATTAGAGGAACGCCACTGTCTCTCCAGCTTTCTTGCAGTCTGCTTTAAAGCACGCAGCTGTGAATTATACCAAGAAGCCAACCTCTTCTGACTGATTACCTTCCTTTTCAGAGGGGCAACATTGTCCAGTGCTGTAAGCATTGAAACTATAATGCTGTCAACAAGAGAGTCGAGTGTTGCTGGAGTAAAGTTTAGGTAGTCGTCCTCTGTCATATCTGCACATGGCAGTGAAGAAAAGGATGATGGAATTAAGTCTTTAAATCTGGTTACAGCATCCTCTGATAGACACCTTCTATATGTAGATTTCTTCTCAGAAACTGTATAATCAAGTAATGTAAGCTCAAAGGTTATCAAAAAGTGGTCAGATAAGACAGGGTTATGAGGGAACACTGTTAACTGTTCACTCTCAATGCCATCAGCGGTCAGCACAAGATCAAAGGTGTGATTAAGGCAATCCACATTTAATAGTTTGATGTTTTTGTTCAGTTAAAGTTTTTGTTTTAATAATTTCTTTTTGCACAAGAGGATTTGCTCCTTTTGTGTTAATTGATTGGGTGGGTAGCAGCAAGTGGGAAGCTGCAGAGAAGTGTGTAAGACTACAACTCTGCATCCTGGTCTGAACCCTGGGTTGTCATGTTTTAGGGTGGCAAATAAATTCGTCCATATTTCTAGAAATGAGAGCTGCTCCTTCCAAAGTGGGATGGATGCCGTCTCTCCTCATCAGACCAGGTTTTCTCCAGAAAGATTGCCAATTATCTATGTAGCCCACGTTGTTTGTTGGACACCATCTAGACAACCAGCGATTGTAGGACGACATGCGGCTAAACATGTCATCACTGGTCAGATTTGGCAGGGGTCCAGAGAAGACTACGGAGTCCGACATTGTTTTGACAAAATTACACACCGATGCAACATTAATTTTTGTGACCTCCGATTGGCGTAACCGGGTGTCATTAACGCCGACGTGAATAACTATTTTACCATATTTACGTTTATCCTTAGCCAGCAGTTTTAAATAGGATTCTATGTCGCCCGCTCTGGCCCTTGGAATGCATTTGACTATGGCCGCTGGTGTCTCTAATGCCACGTTTCTGACTATGGAGCTGCCAATTACCAGGGTTTTGTCCTCAGCGGGTGTATCGCTGAGTGGGGAAAATCTGTTTGAAGCGTGGACAGGTCGATGGTGAACAACGGGCTTGACTTTAGAGCTATGCCTCTTCCTGACAGTCACCCAGCCACGTTGTAATCCTGGCTGCTCAGGTTCTGCTAGGGGGAGGCTAATTGAGCTAGCAACGCTAGGTGGCTCCACACTGGCTAAAGGGACCTGGCTCGCTATCGGTTGATTTTCAACAGTGCAGAGCCGAGCTTCCAATTCAGATAACCTCGCCTCCAAAACTACAAAAAGACTACATTTGTTACATGTACCATTATCGCTAAAGGAGGCAGAGGAGTAACTAAACATCTGACACACGGAGCAGGTGAAAGCAGGAGATGGAGGAAGAGAACCGGTAGCCATGCTACGCTAGAGAACAAGACACACCGTTAAAAAGTGAGAATAAAGATTAAAGATCTGTAGGAGTGTGTTAGAACAGAACGGTAAGCTATAGAGTTTAACTATGCAAAATTGTGTAAGTTATAGATAGAAATAAAGTGATTTTCAGTAGTCCAAGCGGAGCAAGAAATTCCACAGTGCACAAGCAAGGTAACAGGAAGTGATGCAATACGTCTTACCGCAAAGCAAAGCGTCACAGCGTCAACAGTGGCAAAAGAGAAACAACAACAGCAAATCAAAAAACAGAACGGCAAAAGAGAAACAACAACGACATTAACCAAACCGGAAAAGGTAAGTACCCTCGGGTGAATCTTCGCTGATTGGGCTGGTGGTGGTCCGTCCTCTGAACCAGAAGGACTATGGCTTACATGTTTTCAAAATATGAGCGCTGTTAGTGACAACGTACGTGCTGCTATTGTCCTTAATGTCATGTGTGTTTCCAGAGCCACTAAAAACAGCTGTAATTAAACCTCTGCTGAAAAAGGACAATCTTAACAACACACAAATGAACAACTACAGGCCCACATCAAATCTCCCATTTTTAAGTAAGATCACTGAAAAAGCGTTTTTTCAACAGCTTAATTACTTTTTAACACAAAATAACTGCTATGATACCTTCAAGTCAGATTTTCAATAGCACCACAGAACTGAGACTGCTCTGACCAAAGTGTTTAATGACATATGTCTGAATACAGACGGTGGAAAAATGTCAGTCTTAGTTTTACTATATCTCAGTGACCTCTTCTGTTGAACATCTACATGCTCCCACTGGCACAGATTATAAAAAACAACAAAATAAACAACCATAGCTATGCAGATGAAACACAGATATATATTACAATGTCACCAGGAGACCGAGGCCCTGTACAGGCTCTTGGTAAATGCATTGAGGAGATTAATGACTGGATGTGCCACAACTTTGTCCAGCTAAAGAAAAACAAAACTGAGATAATTGTCTTTGGAGCCAAAGAGAAACGATTACAGGTCACTACAGAGCTTCAATCTATAAACCTAAAAACTACCAACCAGGCCCGAAATCTGTGTGTAGTGATGTACTCAGACCTAAATTTGGAAAAACACATTAAGGCAATAACAAAGTCAGCTTACTATCACCTTAAGAATATATCAAGATTAAAAGATCTGATGTGTCAGCAGGACCTGGAAAAACTAGTCCATGCATTCATCTTTAGTAGGCTTGATTACCGTAACAGCATCTTCACAGGTCTACCTAAAAAGTCAGTTAGACAACTGCAGCTCATTCAGAACTCTGCTGCTCGAGTCCTCACTAAGACCAAAAAAGTGGACCACATCAGTCTTTACACCGGCTGCCTGTCCATCAAAGGATAGACTTTAAAGTTCTGATGCTGGTCTATAAAGCTCTGAATGGTCTTGGACCAAAAAACATCAGAAACCTCCTGACCCAGTATGAACCTTCCAGACCCCTCAGGTCATCTGGATCCGTTTTTTTTAATCAGTTCCCAGAGTAGGGGTGGAGACCCAGAACCTGGAACAAACTCCCAGAAAGCCTCAGATCAACAATGAAGCTAACTCTGTCTGTCGTCCTGTTTTTCCCTGAGCTGAATTGTCTGATCTAAAACCTGGTGGTTTGCATTCTGAAGCTACACAGCATCATGTTTTTGATGCTTGGTGTATTTTCTTTACTTCGATATGTCTTTTGAAATATTTACATGAGGAAAACTGTATCCCTCGCTTTTCCTTGATCACTTCTTATTTATATTTTTTATATGAGTGTGTTCAAGGAAAGCAGGCCAATTGGAAATGCTATATGATCACAGATTTGGCGATGGAAGGTGAATACAGAGATTTGGATCTCCGGGTTATTATAAGTTCTGACCTGGGATCTATCTTCTCTTCCGGTAACAATAATTTGCCTTTTTTTTGTGTGTGTGGCACAGACATTAGTGTTCACCACCTGGTTTATAATGGCTGGGTTATCCAATATCTTTCCACCATCGGGTTAAAATGTCACTCAGTAGTTTGCTTTAAGACCAGTAAGTTAACAGTAAGTCATTGTGACTATGTTTATTCAAAGCACATTATGAGGGGTAGGTGGTCTGTTTCTATAATCATGACTTTGCTTTAGATATCATTACTGGATTTCAGACATGCTTAAAGTACTGCCAGCAGCTCTTGTGAGATTCTTTTGAGCGTATCTATTCTCTGTATCTGCATGTTCTTGGACCAAGGGCTACAGGTCTTTCCTTCCTGCAAACATGCAGGACCAAATCCTGTAAGGCTGAGCTGGTGGACTGGACATGTGCTTCCTTAGTGTTCCATTCTGCTGTTGCACACCCCAAATCCATTTTTATTTTTTCCTTTGTGTGAATTGTTAGAGTGGAACTGTTAACTGAGTGGAGTTTGCTGGCTTGTCGAAGTGGTCTGTCAGAATAAAAAAAATCTCATATTCTCATATTCTCTGACGGTACCAATAAAGAGTGGTATGTCGGGCCTCTTGAATTAGTCTGCCATGTTCATTCTTAAGCAGTTTTGTGTGAGAAGAGACAAGACTTTTGACACTTGGATTACTGCAGGAATAAAAATAAGTTTTGGCTTTGAACCTGGTTTATTTTATTAAAGTGCTAAGTTATTATAAATTTAGCAGCAGTCATTGAGAAAACAGTAGTGACCAGAACCTAAAGTATGCAGAGGCTTATTTGTGTTAGGTCAACATAAATTAATATGAATAAGGTGACTAATCTACAGTAACTGTAGTAAATCTCTGCATACATAGGTAAGTAAAAACAAGTTGCAAAAGTTGTTTTCAAGAATAAGAGAACAAATATTGGTGACTGGCTCACTTATTGATGTAGCACTAGTTTGTGCCCAATATGATTATGTAGCATATTGGGGAATTGACAAATGGAGTTACCACGATGTTTTGCAGTTTGTTGTGCAATAATTGCCTTTAATTGTGTTATAAAATGTTTAAACTTCATGTTAGTTCAGTATGGCAATCATACTTGTTCTGTTAGTGTTCCTTATTGTTAGATTTCTATTACCATGAGTAAGAGCTGTATTAATTTTCATGACTCAGTCAGTCAGTTTGTTGTTTTTCATCTCATGCCAAAAACAACTGTTGAGTAAAATCATTTAAATTGTGTCAGGCTAGGTGTGATTCACAAAGTTGTTCCCATTTTTTTTATTTTGCTTTAGTCTGATTGCTTTAGAAACTACAGTGATATTTTAGGTTGCAGTAACAGAAGAGACAGATTTATAGGCTAACAAATAGGTTTGTAAGACTACCATGGGCATGATTTTATTTTAGTGTCAGTAATGCTACTTTGGGTGGCATCCCAAGATGGAAATTAAACTATGATGTTATTCACACATGGCACTTCATACTGTATTGCAGTGGCCTTTCAAATTATCCATTATGTTCCACTTAGTCATTGTACTGGCAGGAGATTATAATAGGGACTTCTTGAAATGGAAATGATCCCACTTGCTCATAGAAGTAAACAGTCATATTTTAATGAAGGCATATTTACTCCTTACCTCATGTTTATGGGTAATTATATGTTTTGATTAATCCTGTTGAATTAGCTAAAATAATGAAGGACCAAATATTTTCCGTCAAGATTAGCAACATGTTTTATTTACAATGATCTGATATCACATATATACTAGTTCATACACTGTAGTGGAACTGTAAGTGATCATAAGGCTAATGGCTGTTTATGACTCTTAATGTTTACATGTATGAATTAGTCCAAAACATGTAAGTTGATGAACAGTGTGTACGTGTATGGAGTAGCATGCCAGTATACAAGCAAACTACATTCTTTTTCCCGTATGTGAAGGAATATCTGATACCTGTTTTGGCAGCACTGAGCCATCATCTACTGCAGCTGTGGAAGTTTGTGCTAGGGGTTCTACCAGCTATCAGTCATGAAAGTGAAGCTGGCGAGCAGCTGACCATGCACCACACAAAGCAACATGGGGCACTTTGTAAAGCTGACAAAACAATGTTGTCATTGTATTTGACAGGATATAACAGCAGAACTTGCTGGGCTGTCCTCTGTGGCTTGTGGTAAATAAACAAAGCTATATAGAATTAGCAATACTACAAGCCTCTTCAAGCTGTGGACCATGTATTCCATGGTCTATCACAACAGAAATCTGTAGACATATTTATCTAAAATATAACTCCTAAAATTAAAAAAGAAGAAAAAACTGAGATAGATGCAATCCAGCAATACACAATGGAGTGAACAGAATTGTCAAAGAAGCAAGTCGTCTGATGATGCTTTCTTTCTGGAAGTGTACACTTTAAAGTTCATTGAATAAAGTATTTTTCTATTCTACACTGAAAAGTATAGGATGGAACAGATCTTAATATTCAACATGTTTAATTATTGGCCTACTCTATTTAGTTCTTTTGACACCTGTGACAGGAACAAAAAATAAGATACTGCTCTAATTATAACTAGAAAGCTGCAAGCAGCTGTGAGCGGGACCGAGGTGTACGTACGTTGGGATGTGCGTACGTTGGGGCATGCGCTGGACGCTGGAGCTGCAGCTCTGCCCACACGCACGATACCCTCTGCGTACGTACAAGCACATAATGACCCCTATGTGGAGGGGTTTTTGAAAATTTCTAGGGGGCGCCACTGAGCCTTTTTGCTCCTCCCACACACGATACCCTTTACATACATATGAGGTCGTCAGGGTGGGCGTTTGTGCCAAGTTTCATGACTTTGCGATGATGATAAGGCTTTCAAACCACAAACGCCATCACACGATTTTCACTGCCTTGCCACGCCCACACCGTTCAGAGTTTGAAAAGGTTTCTCCATGAAATTTTGCCCCCATGTCATAAGAGTAACCTGGCTAAGTTTGAAGCTTGTAGCATTAAATTTGTAGGAGGAGTTTGATAAAATGTGAGGTTTTGAAAAAAAAGACGTTTCCAACCACCAGCAGGTGGCGCTATAGGCGGATGTCACTATTTTATATGTGCGCGTTCAGGCTGGGTCCAGCAATCACCGTATGAAGTTTGGGACAGATTGGATAATGTGTGTGGAAGTTATAAGCGACGTTTCCAACCACCAGCAGGTGGCGCTGTAGGTGAATATGTCTATTTTATATGTACGCGTTCAGGCTGGGTCCAGCTATCACCGTGGGAAGTTTGGGACAGATTGGATAATGTTTGTGGGAGTTATAAGTGACGTTTCAAACCACCAGCAGGTGGCGCTGTAGGTGAATATGTCTATGTTATATGTGTGCGTTCAGGCTGGGTCCAGCTATCACCGTGTGAAGTTTGGGACAGATTGGATAATGTTTGTGGGAGTTATAAGCGACTTAATTTTTTATGGCAAGTCATAAATTTGAGGCGTCGCCACGGCCACGCCCTTTGAGGTTTGAGAAAGTTTCTCCATGATTGTTTCCCCCCCATGTCTTAAGAGTAACCTGGCCAAGTTTGAAGCTTGTAGCATTAAATCTGTAGGACGAGTTCGATCAAATGCGAGATGTGGAAAAAAAGAGACGTTTCCGACCACCAGCAGGTGGCGTTATAGGTGGATGTCACTATGATAATATGTACGCGTTCAGGCTGGGTCCAGCATTCACAGTATGAAGTTTGGGACAGATTGGATAATGTATGTGGGAGTTATAAGCGACTTCATTTTTTGTGGCGAGTGATGGCGAGTCATCGAACTTTGAGGCGTTGCCACGCCCACGCCCTTTAAGTTTTGAAAAAGTTTCTCCATGAATTTTCCCCCCCATGTCTTAAGAGTAACCTGGCCAAGTTTGAAGTCTGTAGCATTAAATCTGTAGGACAAGTTTGATCTTATGCAAGGCGTGGAATCGGTCAAAAATAGCACGAAAACGCACTTTCCATCCAAAATGGCCGCCTTCCTGTGTACGTGGGACCATGGCAGCATGAGACTTTTTTGTGCGTCTGGGCATGATGAATGAGTGTACCGAATTTCATTGTCCTACGCGAAACTAACCCCATTGCGGGCACCATTTTTAAGCATTGTAGGGGGCGCTACAGAGACAATGAGCGACTCCCAAAAATATAAAGTTTAGATTCTTTCATGTCGTCGACTGGCAGGTGGTGCTCGCAAAATTTCCTGAGTTTTCGCATACCTTTTGCAAAGAATAAGAATAACTAGAAAGCTGCAAGCAGCTGTGAGCGGGACCGAGGTGTGCGTACGTTGGGATGTGCGCACGTTGGGGCATGCGCTGGACGCTGGAGCCGCAGCTCTGCCCACACACACGATACCCTCTGCGTACGTACGAGCACATAATAACTCCAATGCGGAGGGGTTTTTGAAAATTTCTAGGGGGCGCCACTGAGCCATTTTGCTCAGCCCACACACGATACCCTTCACATACGAACGAGGTCATCAGGGTGGACGTGTGTGCCAAGTTTCATTAAGTTGCGATGATGATGAGGCTTTCAAATCACAAACGCCATCACACGATTGTCACCGCCTGGCCACGCCCACACCGTTCAGAGTTTGGAAAAGCTTCTCAAGAGTTTTCTTCCCCCCTAGCTTAAGAGTAACCTGGCCAAGTTTGAAGATTTTAGCATTAAATATGTAGGAGGAGTTTGATCAAATGCGAGGTGTGAAAAAAAAAGATGTTTCCAACCACCAGCAGGTGGCGCTATGGGTGGATGTCACTATGATAATATGTACGCGTTCAAGCTGGGTCCAGCATTCACCGTATGAAGTTTGGGACAGATTGGATAATGTATGTGGGAGTTATAAGCAACTTAATTTGTTGTGGCGAGTGATGGTGAGTCATCAAACTTTGAGGCGTCGCCACGCCCACGCCCTTTGAGGTTTGAAAAAGTTTCTCCATGAATTTTTCCCCCCATGTCTTAAGAGTAACCTGGCCAAGTTTGAAGTCTGTAGCATTAAATCTGTAGGACAAGTTCGATCTTATACAAGGTGTAGAATCGGTCAAAAATGGCACGAAAACGCACTTTCCATCCAAAATGGCCGACTTCCTGTGGACGTGGGACCATGGCGGCATGAGACTTTTTTGTGCGTCTGGGCATGATGAATGAGTGTACCGAATTTCGTCGTCCCACGCAAAACTAACCCCAATGTGTGGACCATTTTTAAGTACCCTAGGGGGCGCCACTGAGCCACTTTGCTCCGCCCACATACGATACCCTTCACATACGTACGAGGTTGTCAGGATGGATGTGTGTGCCAAGTTTCATGACGTTGTGATGATGATAAGGCTTTCAAATCATAAACACCATCACACGATTTTCACCGCCTGACCACGCCCGAATTGTTCAGAGTTTGGAAAAGTTTCTCCATGAATTTTTGCCCCCATGTCTTAAGAGTAACCTGGCTAAGTTTGAAGCTTGTAGCATTAAATCTGTAGGAGGAGTTTTATAAAATGTGAGGTGTGGCAAAAAATGACATTTCCGACGACCAGCAGGTGGCGCTATAGGAGGATGTCACTATGATAATATGTACGCGTTCAGGCTTGGTCCAGCATTCACCGTATGAAGTTTGGGACAGATTGGATAATGAGTGTGGAAGTTATAAGCGACTTAATTCTTCATGGCGAGTCATAACTTTGAGGCGTCGCCACGGCCACGCCCTTTGAGGTTTGAAAAAGTTTCTCCATGACTCTTTCCCCCCATGTCTTAAGAGTAATCTGGCCAAGTTTGAAGCTTGTAGCATTAAATCTGTAGGACGAGTTCGATCAAATGCGAGATGTGGAAAAAAAGAGATGTTTCCGACCACCAGCAGGTGGCGCTATAGGTGGATG
This sequence comes from Odontesthes bonariensis, assembly GCF_027942865.1. Taxonomy (NCBI): domain Eukaryota; kingdom Metazoa; phylum Chordata; class Actinopteri; order Atheriniformes; family Atherinopsidae; genus Odontesthes; species Odontesthes bonariensis. The sequence continues at coordinate 34,583,751 of NC_134514.1, forward strand.
TCGTTATGATAATATGTACGCGTTCAGGCTAGGTCCAGCATTCACCGTATGAAGTTTGGGACAGATTGGATAATGTATGTGGGAGTTATAAGCGACTTAATTTTTTGTGGCGAGTGATGGCGAGTCATCGAACTTTGAGGAGTTGCCACGCCCACGCCCTTTAAGTTTTGAAAAAGTTTCTCCATGAATTTCCCCCCCCATGTCTTAAGAGTAACCTGGCCAAGTTTGAAGTCTGTAGCATGAAATGTGTAGGACAAGTTCGATCTTATGCAAGGCATTTAATCGGTCAAAAATGGCACGAAGACGCACTTTCCATCCAAAATGGCCGCCTTCCTGTCTACGTGGGACCATGGCGACATGAGACTTTTTTGTGCGTCTGGGCATGGTGAATCAGTGTACCGAATTTCATTGTCCTACGCGAAACTAACCCCATTGCGGGCACCATTTTTAAGCACCGTAGGGGGCGCTACAGAGCCAATGAGCAACTCCCAAAGATATAATGTTTAGATTCTTTCATGTCGTCGACTAGCACGTGGCGCTCGCAAAATTTCCTGAGTTTTCGCATACCTTTTGCAAAGAATAAGAAAGAAAGAAAGAAAGAATAATAACTAGAAAGCTGCAAGCAGCTGTGAGCGGGACCGAGGTGTGCGTACGTTGGGATGTGCGTACGTTGGGCATGCGCTGGACGCTGGAGCTGCAGCTCTGCCCACACGCACGATACCCGCTGTGTACTTACGAGCACAGCATAACCCCAATGCGGAGGGGTTTTTGAAAATTTCTAGGGGGCGCCACTGAGCCATTTTTCTCCGCCCACACACGATGCCCTTTACATACGTACGAGGTCGTCAGGGTGGACGTGTGTACCAAGTTTCATTACCTTGAGATGATGATAAGGCTTTCAAATCACAAACGCCATCACACGATTTTCACCGCATGGCCACGCCCACACCGTTCAGAGTTTGGAAAAGTTTCTCCATGAATTGTTGCCTCCATGTCTTAAGAGTAACTTGGCTAAGTTTGAAGCTTGTAGCATTAAATCTGTGGGAGGAGTTTGATAAAATGTGAGGTATGGAAAAAAAAGACGTTTCTGACCACCAGCAGGTGGCGCTGTTGGTGGATGTCACTATTTTATCTATGCGCATTCAGGCTGGGTCCAGCTATCACCGTATGAAGTTTGGGACAGATTGGATAATGTATGTGGAAGTTATAAGCGACTTAATTTTTCATGATGAGTCATAACTTTGAGGCGTCGCCACGGCCACGCCCTTTGAGGTTTGAAAAAGTTTCTCCATGACTCTTTCCCCCCATGTCTTAAGAGTAACCTGGCCAAGTTTGAAGCTTGTAGCATTAAATCTGTAGGACGAGTTCGATCAAATGCGAGATGTGGAAAAAAAGAGATGTTTCCGACCACCAGCAGGTGGCGCTATAGGTGGATGTCGTTATGATAATATGTACGCGTTCAGGCTGGGTCCAGCATTCACCGTATGAAGTTTGGGACAGATTGGATAATGTATGTGGGAGTTATAAGCGACTTCATTTGTTGTGGCGAGTGATGGCGAGTCATCGAACTTTGAGGAGTTGCCACGCCCACGCCCTTTAAGTTTTGAAAAAGTTTCTCCATGAATTTCTCCCCCCATGTCTTGAGAGTAACCTGGCCAAGTTTGAAGTCTGTAGCATGAAATCTGTAGGACAAGTTCGATCTTATGCAAGGCGTGGAATCGGCCAAAAATGGCACGAAAACGCACTTTCCATCCAAAATGGCCGCCTTCCTGTGTACGTGGCACCGTGATGGCAAGAGACTTTTTGGTGCGTCTGGGCATGATGAATGAGTGTACCGAATTTCGTCGTCCCACGCGAAACTAATCCTATTAAGGGGACCATTTTTATGCACCGTAGGGGGCGCTACAGAGCCAATGAGCAACTCCCAAAGATATAATGTTTAGATTCTTTCATGTCGTCGACTGGCACGTGGCGCTTGCAAAATTTCCTGAGTTTTCGCATACCTTTTGCAAAGAATAAGAATAATAATAATAACTAGAAAGCTGCAAGCAGCTGTGAGCGGGACCGAGGTGTGCGTACGTTGGGATGTGCGCACGTTGGGGCATGCGCTGGACGCTGGAGCCGCAGCTCTGCCCACACACACGATACCCTCTGCGTACGTACGAGCACATAATAACTCCAATGCGGAGGGGTTTTTGAAAATTTCTAGGGGGCGCCACTGAGCCATTTTGCTCAGCCCACACAAGATACTTTTCACATACGAACGAGGTCATCAGGGTGGACGTGTGTGCCAAGTTTCATTAAGTTGCGATGATGATAAGGCTTTCAAATCACAAACGCCATCACACGATTGTCACCGCCTGGCCACGCCCACACCGTTCAGAGTTTGGAAAAGCTTCTCAAGAGTTTTCTTCCCCCCTAGCTTAAGAGTAACCTGGCCAAGTTTGAAGATTTTAGCATTAAATATGTAGGAGGAGTTTGATCAAATGCGAGGTGTGAAAAAAAAAGATGTTTCCAACCACCAGCAGGTGGCGCTATGGGTGGATGTCACTATGATAATATGTACGCGTTCAGGCTGGGTCCAGCATTCACCGTATGAAGTTTGGGACAGATTGGATAATGTATGTGGGAGTTATAAGCAACTTAATTTGTTGTGGCGAGTGATGGCGAGTCATCAAACTTTGAGGCGTCGCCACGCCCACGCCCTTTGAGGTTTGAAAAAGTTTCTCCATGAATTTTTCCCCCCATGTCTTAAGAGTAACCTGGCCAAGTTTGAAGTGTGTAGCATGAAATCTGTAGGACAAGTTCGATCTTATATAAGGTGTAGAATCGGTCAAAAATGGCACGAAAACGCACTTTCCATCCAAAATGGCCGCCTTCCTGTGGACGTGGCACCGTGATGGCATGAGACTTTTTTGTGCGTCTGGGCATGATGAATGAGTGTACCGAATTTCGTCGTCCCACGCAAAACTAACCCCAATGTGTGGACCATTTTTAAGTACCCTAGGGGGCGCCACTGAGCCACTTTGCTCCGCCCACACACGATACCCTTCACATACGTACGAGGTGTTCAGGATGGACGTGTGTGCCAAGTTTCATGACGTTGTGATGATGATAAGGCTTTCAAATCACAAACACCATCACACGATTTTCACCGCCTGACCACGCCCGAATTGTTCAGAGTTTGGAAAAGTTTCTCCATTAATTGTTGCCTCCATGTCTTAAGAGTAACCTGGCTAAGTTTGAAGCTTGTAGCATTAAATCTGTAGGAGGAGTTTTATAAAATGTGAGGTGTGGCAAAAAATGACATTTCCGACCACCAGCAGGTGGCGCTATAGGAGGATGTCACTATGATAATATGTACGCGTTCAGGCTTGGTCCAGCATTCACCGTATGAAGTTTGGGACAGATTGGATAATGAGTGTGGAAGTTACAAGCGACTTAATTTTTCATGGCGAGTCATAACTTTGAGGCGTCGCCACGGCCACGCCCTTTGAGGTTTGAAAAAGTTTCTCCATGACTCTTTTCCCCCATGTCTTAAGAGTAACCTGGCCAAGTTTGAAGGTTGTAGCATTAAATGTGTAGGAGAAGTTTGATAAAATGCAAGGTGTGGGGAAAAAAAGACGTTTCCAAAAACCAGCAGGTGGCGCTATAGGTGGATGTCACTATGATAATATGTGTGCTTTCAGGCTGTGTCCAGCAATCATCGTATGGAGTCTGGGACAGATTGGATAATGTATGTCGGAGTTATAAGCGACTTAATTTTTTGAGGCCAGTGATGGCGAGTCATCAAACTTTGAAGCGTCGCCACGGCCACGCCCTTTATGTTTTGAAAAAGTTTCCCCATGAATTTTTCCCCTCATGTCTTAAGAGTAACCTGGCCAAGTTTGAAGTCTGTAGCATGAAATCTGTAGGACAAGTTCGATCTTATGCCAGGCATGGAATCGGCTAAAAACTGCACGAAAACGCACTTTCCATCAAAAATGGCCGCCTTCCTGTGGACGTGGGACCATGGCGGCATGAGACTTTTTTGTGCGTCTGGGCATGGTGAATCAGTGTACCGAATTTCATTGTCCTACGCGAAACTAACCCCATTGCGGGCACCATTTTTAAGCACCGTAGGGGGCGCTACAGAGCCAATGAGCAACTCTCAAAGATATAATGTTTAGATTCTTTCATGTCGTCGACTAGCACGTGGCGCTCGCAAAATTTCCTGAGTTTTCGCATACCTTTTGCAAAGAATAAGAAAGAAAGAATAATAATAAACCTTACAGATACAATAGGGTCCTTGCAGTTTCACTGCTCGGTCCCTAATAAACCTTACAGATACAATAGGGTCCTTGCAGTTTCACTGCTCAGTCCCTAATAATAATAAACCTTACAGATACAATAGGGTCCTTGCAGTTTCACTGCTCGGTCCCTAATAAACCTTACAGATACAATAGGGTCCTTGCAGTTTCACTGCTCGGTCCCTAATAACTAGAAAGCTGCAAGCAGCTGTGAGCGGGACCGAGGTGTGCGTACGTTGGGATGTGCGTACGTTGGGCATGCGCTGGACGCTGGAGCTGCAGCTCTGCCCACACGCACGATACCCGCTGTGTACTTACGAGCACAGCATAACCCCAATGCGGAGGGGTTTTTGAAAATTTCTAGGGGGCGCCACTGAGCCATTTTTCTCCGCCCACACACGATACGCTTTACATACGTACGAGGTCGTCAGGGTGGACGTGTGTACCAAGTTTCATTACCTTGAGATGATGATAAGGCTTTCAAATCACAAACGCCATCACACGATTTTCACCGCATGGCCACGCCCACACCGTTCAGAGTTTGGAAAAGTTTCTCCATGAATTGTTGCCTCCATGTCTTAAGAGTAACTTGGCTAAGTTTGAAGCTTGTAGCATTAAATCTGTGGGAGGAGTTTGATAAAATGTGAGGTATGGAAAAAAAAGACGTTTCTGACCACCAGCAGGTGGCGCTGTTGGTGGATGTCACTATTTTATCTATGCGCATTCAGGCTGGGTCCAGCTATCACCGTATGAAGTTTGGGACAGATTGGATAATGTATGTGGAAGTTATAAGCGACTTAATTTTTCATGGTGAGTCATAACTTTGAGGCGTCGCCACGGCCACGCCCTTTGAGGTTTGAAAAAGTTTCTCCATGACTCTTTCCCCCCATGTCTTAAGAGTAACCTGGCCAAGTTTGAAGCTTGTAGCATTAAATCTGTAGGACGAGTTCGATCAAATGCGAGATGTGGAAAAAAAGAGATGTTTCCGACCACCAGCAGGTGGCGCTATAGGTGGATGTCGTTATGATAATATGTACGCGTTCAGGCTGGGTCCAGCATTCACCGTATGAAGTTTGGGACAGATTGGATAATGTATGTGGGAGTTATAAGCGACTTCATTTGTTGTGGCGAGTGATGGCGAGTCATCGAACTTTGAGGAGTTGCCACGCCCACGCCCTTTAAGTTTTGAAAAAGTTTCTCCATGAATTTCTCCCCCCATGTCTTGAGAGTAACCTGGCCAAGTTTGAAGTCTGTAGCATGAAATCTGTAGGACAAGTTCGATCTTATGCAAGGCGTGGAATCGGCCAAAAATGGCACGAAAACGCACTTTCCATCCAAAATGGCCGCCTTCCTGTGTACGTGGCACCGTGATGGCAAGAGACTTTTTGGTGCGTCTGGGCATGATGAATGAGTGTACCGAATTTCGTCGTCCCACGCGAAACTAATCCTATTAAGGGGACCATTTTTATGCACCGTAGGGGGCGCTACAGAGCCAATGAGCAACTCCCAAAGATATAATGTTTAGATTCTTTCATGTCGTCGACTGGCACGTGGCGCTTGCAAAATTTCCTGAGTTTTCGCATACCTTTTGCAAAGAATAAGAAGAACTAGAAAGCTGCAAGCAGCTGTGAGCGGGACCGAGTGTGCGTACGTTGGGATGTGCGTACGTTGGGGCATGCGCTGGACGCTGGGGCTGTAGCTCTGCCCACACGCACGATATCCTCTCCGTACGTACGAGCACATAAAAACCCCAATGCGGAGTGGTTTTATGAAAATTTCTAGGGGGCGCCACTGAGCCATTTAGCACCGCCCACACACAATACTCTTTATATACGTACGAGGTCGACAAGGCGGACATGTGTACCAAGTTTCATGACTTTGCGATGATGATAAGGCTTTCAAATCACAAACGCCATCACACGATTTTCACCGCCTGAACACGCCCACACCGTTCAGAGTTTGGAAAAGTTTCTCAAGATTTTTCTTCCCCCCTTGCTAAAGAGTAATCTGGCCAAGTTTGGAGCCGTTACCATAAAATGTGTAGGAGGAGTTCGATCAAATGCGAGTTGTTGAAAAAAAAAAACGTTTCCGATCACCAGTAGGTGGCGCTGTAGGTGTATATCACTATCTTATATGTGCGCATTTAGGCTGGGTCTAGCAATCACCGTATGAAGTTTGGGACAGATTGGATAATGTATGTGGGAGTTATAGGCGACTTAATTTTTTATGGCGAGTCATAAATTTGAGGAGTCGTCACGGCTACGCCCTTTGAGGTTTGAAAACGTTGGCCACTGATTTTTTCCCCCCATGTCTTAAGAGTAACCTGGCCAAGTTTGAAGCTTGTAGCATGAAATCTGTAGGAGGAGTTTGATCAAATGCGAGGTGTGGAAAAAAAAAAAGACATTTCCAACCACCAGCAGGTGGCGCTATAGGTGCATGTCACTATTTTACATGTGCGCGTTCAGGCTGGGTCCAGCAATCACCGGTTGAACTTTGGGAAAGATTGGATTATGTATGTGGAAGTTATAAGCGACTTAATTTTTTGTGGCGAGTGATGGCGAGTCATCAAACTTTGAGGCGTCGCCACGGCCACGCCCTTTAAGTTTTGAAAAAGTTGGCCAATGAATTTTTCCCTCCATGTCTTAAGAGTAACCTGGCCAAGTTTGAAGTCTGTAGCATGAAATCTGTAGGACAAGTTCGATCTTAAGCAAGGCGTGGAATCGGTCAAAAATGGCACGAAAACGCACTTTCCATCCAAAATGGCCGCCTTCCTGTGTACGTGGGACCATGGCGGCAAGAGACTTTTTGTTGCGTCTGGGCATGATGAATGAGTGTACCGAATTTCGTCGTCCCACGCGAAACTAATCCTATTAAGGGGACCATTTTTAAGCATCATAGGGGGCGCTACAGAGTCAATGAGCGACTCCCAAAAATATAAAGTTTAGATTCTTTCATGTCGTCGACTGGCAAGTGGCGCTCGCAAAATTTCCTGAGTTTTCGCATACCTTTTGCAAAGAATAAGAAAGAAAGAAAGAATAATAATAATAATAAACCTTACAGATACAATAGGGTCCTTGCAGTTTCACTGCTCGGTCCCTAATAATAATAAACCTTACAGATACAATAGGGTCCTTGCAGTTTCACTGCTCGGTCCCTAATAAACCTTACAGATACAATAGGGTCCTTGCAGTTTCACTGCTCGGTCCCTAATAATAACTAGAAAGCTGCAAGCAGCTGTGAGCGGGACCGAGTGTGCGTACGTTGGGATGTGCGCACGTTGGGCATGCGCTGGACGCCGTAGTCTCGCAGCTCTGCCCACACGCACGATTCCCATTGCGTACGTACGAGCACATAATAACCCCAATGCGGAGGGGTTTTTGGAAGGTTCTAGGGGGCGCCACTGAGCCATTTTGCTCCGCCCACACACGATACCCTTTACATACGTACGAGGTCGTAAGGTTGGACGTGTGTGCCAAGTTTCATGATCTTGCAATGATGATAAGGCTTTCAAATCAGAAACGGCATCACACGATTTTCACCGCCTGGCCACGCCAACACCGTTCAGAATTTTAAAAAGTTTCTCCATGATTCATTTCCTCCATGTCTTAAGAGTAACCTGGCCAAGTTTGAAGCTTGTAGCATTCAATATGTAGGAGGAGTTTGATAAAATACGAGTTTTGGAAAAAAGAGACGTTTCCAACGACCAGCAGGTGGCGCTATAGGTGGTTGTCACTATTTTATACGTGCGCGTTTAGGCTGGGTCCAGCATTCACCGTATGAAGTTTGGGACAGATTGGATAATGTTTGTGGGAGTTATAAGCGACTTAATTTTTTATGGCGAGTCATAAATTTGAGGCGTCGCCACGGCCACGCCCTTTGAGGTTTGAAAAAGTTGGCCAATGATTTTTTCCCCCAATGTCTTAAGAGTAACCTGGCCAAGTTTGAAGCTTGTAGCATGAAATCTGTAGGAGGAGTTTGATCAAATGCGAGGTGTTGGAAAAAAAAGACATTTCCAACCACCAGCAGGTGGCGCTATAGGTGGATGTCACTATTTTATATGTGAGCTTTCAGTCTGGGTCCAGCATTCACCGTATGAAGTTTGGGACAGATTGGATAATATATGTGGGAGTTATAAGCGACTTCATTTTTCGTGGCGAGTGATGGCGAGTCATCAAACTTTGAGGCGTCGCCACGGCCACGCCCTTTAAGTTTTGAAAAAGTTGGCCAATGAATTTTTCCCTCCATGTCTTAAGAGTAACCTGGCCAAGTTTCAAGTCTGTAGCATTAAATCTGTAGGACAAGTTCGATCTTATACAAGGTGTGGAATCGGTCAAAAATGGCACGAAAACGCACTTTTCATCCAAAATGGCCGACTTCCTGTGGACGTGGGACCATGGCGGCCTGAGACTTTTTTGTGCGTCTTGGCATGACGAATGAGTGTACCGAATTTCGTCGTCCCACGCGAAACTAATCCTATTGCGGAGACCATTTTTAAGCATTATAGGGGGCGCTACAGAGCCAATGAGCGACTCCCAAAAATATAAAGTTTATATTCTTTCATGTCGTCGACTGGCAGGTGGCGCTCGCAAAATTTCCTGAGTTTTCGCATACCTTTTGCAAAGAATAAGAAAGAAAGAATAATAATAACTAGAAAGCTGCAAGCAGCTGTGAGCGGGACCGAGGTGTGCGTACGTTGGGATGTGCGTACGTTGGGGCATGCGCTGGACGCTGGGGCTGCAGCTCTGCCCACACGCACGATATCCTCTGCGTACGTACGAGCACATAAAAACCCCAATGCGGAGGGGTTTTATGAAAATTTCTAGGGGGCGCTACTGAGCCATTTACAACCGCCCACACACAATACTCTTTACATACGTACGAGGTCGACAAGGTGGACGTGTGTACCAAGTTTCATGACTTTGCGATGATGATAAGGCTTTCAAATCACAAACGCCATCACACGATTTTCACCGCCTGAACACGCCCACACCGTTCAGAGTTTGGAAAAGTTTCTCAAGATTTTTATTCCCCCCTTGCTTAAGAGTAACCTGGCTAAGTTTGAAGATTTTAGCATGAAATATGTAGGAGGAGTTTGATCAAGAGCGAGGTGTGAAAAAAAAAAGATGTTTCCAACCACCATTAGGTGGTGCTGTAGGTGGATGTCACTATTTTATATGTGCACGTTCAGGCTGGGTCCAGCATTCACCGTATGAAGTTTGGTACAGATTGGATAATGTGTGTGGAAGTTATAAGCGACTTAATTTTTTGTGGCGAGTGATGGCGAGTCATCAAACTTTGAGGCGTCGCCACGGCCACGCCCTTTAAGTTTTGAAAAAGTTGGCCAATGATTTTTCCCCCCCATGTCTTAAGAGTAACCTGGCCAAGTTTCAAGTCTGTAGCAATAAATCTGTAGGACGAGTTCGATCAAATGCGAGGTGTGGATAAAAAAAGACATTTCCAACCACCAGCAGGTGGCGCTATAGGTGGATGTCACTATGATAATATGTGTGCTTTCAGGCTGGGTCCAGCAATCACCGGTTGAACTTTGGGAAAGATTGGATTATGTATGTGGAAGTTATAAGCGACTTAATTTTTCGTGGCGAGTGATGGCGAGTCATCAAACTTTGAGGCGTCGCCACGGCCACGCCCTTTAAGTTTTGAAAAAGTTGGCCAATGAATTTTTCCCTCCATGTCTTAAGAGTAACCTGGCCAAGTTTCAAGTCTGTAGCATGAAATCTGTAGGACAAGTTCGATCTTGTGCAAGGCGTGGAATCGGTCAAAAATGGCACGAAATCGCACTTTCCATCCAAAATGGCCGCCTTCCTGTGGACGTGGCACATTGGCGGCATGAGACTTTTTTGTGCGTCTGGGCATGATGAATGAGTGTACCAAATTTCGTCGTCCTCCGCGAAACTAACCCCAATGCGGGCACCATTTTTAACCATCGTAGGGGGCGCTACAGAGCCAATGAGCGACTCCCAAAAATATAAAGTTTAGATTCTTTCATGTCGTCGACTGGCAGGTGGCGCTCGCAAAATTTCCTGAGTTTTCGCATACCTTTTGCAAAGAATAAGAAAGAAAGAATAACTAGAAAGCTGCAAGCAGCTGTGAGCGGGACCGAGGTGTGCGTACGTTGGGATGTGCGTACGTTGGGGAATGCGCTGGACGCCGTAGTCGCGCATCTCTGCCCACACGAAGGATACCCTCTGCGTTAGTACGAGCACATAATAACCCCAATGCTGAGGGGTTGTTGAAAATTTCTAGGGGGCGACACTGAGCCATTTTGCTCCGCCCACACACGATACCCTTTAAATACGTAGGAGGTCGACAGGGTGGACGTGTGTGCCAAGCTTCATGACTTTGCGATGATGATAAGGCTTTCAAATCAGAAACGCCATTACAAGATTTTCACCGCCTTGCTACGGCCACGCCCTTTGAGATTTGAAAAAATTTCTCCATGAATTTTTGCCCCCATGTCTTAAGAGTAATCTGGCCAAGTTTCAAGTCTGCAGCATTAAATCTGTAGGACGAGTTCGATCAAATGCGAGGTGTGGAAAAAAAGAGATGTTTCCAACCCCCAGCAGGTGGCGCTATAGGTGGATGTCGCTATGATAATATGTACACATTCAGGCTGGTTCCAGCATTCACCGAATGAAGTTTGGGACAGATTAAATAATGTATGTGGGAGTTATAAGCGACTTCATTTTTTGTGGCGAGTGATGGCGAGTCATCGAACTTTGAGACGTCGCCACGGCCACGCCCTTTGAGGCTTGAAAAAGTTTCTCCATGAATCTTTCCCCCCATGTCTTAAGAGTAACCTGGCCTAGTTTGAAGTCTGTAGCATGAAATCTGTAGGACAAGTTCGATCTTATGCAAGGCGTGGAATCGGCCAAAAATGGCACGAAAACGCACTTTCCATCCAAAATGGCCGCCTTCCTGTGGACGTGGCACCGTGATGGCATGAGACTATTTGGTGCGTCTGGGCATGATGAATGAGTGTACCGAATTTCGTCGTCCCACGCAAAACTAACCCCAATGTGTGGACCATTTTTAAGTACCCTAGGGGGCGCCACTGAGCCACTTTGCTCCGCCCACACACGATACCCTTCACATACGTACGAGGTTGTCAGGATGGACGTGTGTGCCAAGTTTCATGACGTTGTGATGATGATAAGGCTTTCAAATCACAAACACCATCACACGATTTTCACCGCCTGGCCACGCCCACATTGTTCAGAGTTTGGAAAAGTTTCTCCATGAATTTTTGCCCCCATGTCTTAAGAGTAACCTGGCTAAGTTTGAAGCTTGTAGCATTAAATCTGTAGGAGGAGTTTTATAAAATGTGAGGTGTGGAAAAAAAAAGACGTTTCCGACCACCAGCAGGTGGCGCAATAGGAGGATGTCACTATGATAATATGTACGCGTTCAGGCCGGGTCCAGCATTCACCGTTTGAAGTTTGGGACAGATTGGATAATGAGTGTGGAAGTTATAAGCGACTTAATTCTTCATGGCGAGTCATAACTTTGAGGCGTCGCCACGGCCACGCCCTTTGAGGATTGAAAAAGTTTCTCCATGACTCTTTCCCCCCATGTCTTAAGAATAATCTGGCCAAGATTGAAGCTTGTAGCATTAAATCTGTAGGATGAGTTCGATCAAATGCGAGATGTGGAAAAAAAGAGATGTTTCCAACCCCCAGCAGGTGGCGCTATAGGTGGATGTCGTTATGATAATATGTACGCGTTCAGCCTGGGTCCAGCATTCACCGTATGAAGTTTGGGACAGATTGGATAATGTATGTGGGAGTTATAAGCGACTTCATTTTTTGTGGCGAGTGATGGCGAGTCATCGAACTTTGAGGAGTTGCCACGGCCACGCCCTTTAAGTTTTGAAAAAGTTTCTCCATGATTTTATCCCCCCATGTCTTAAGAGTAACCTGGCCAAGTTTGAAGTCTGTAGCATGAAATCTGTAGGACAAGTTCGATCTTATGCAAGGCGTGGAATCGGTCAAAAATTGCACGAAAACGCACTTTCCATCCAAAATGGCCGCCTTCCTGTGTACGTGGGACCATGGCGGCAAGAGACTTTTTTGTGCGTCTGGGCATGGTGAATGAGTGTACCGAATTTCATTGTCCTACGCGAAACTAACCCCATTGCGGGCACCATTTTTAAGCATCGTAGGGGGCGCTACAGAGCCAATGAGCAACTCCCAAAGATATAATGTTTAGATTCTTTCATGTTGTCGACTAGCACGTGGCGCTCGCAAAATTTCCTGAGTTTTCGCATACCTTTTGCAAAGAATAAGAATAATAATAATAATAAACCTTACAGATACAATAGGGTCCTTGCAGTTTCACTGCTCGGTCCCTAACTAGAAAGCTGCAAGCAGCTGTGAGCGGGACCGAGGTGTGCGTACGTTGGGATGTGCGCACGTTGGGGCATGCGCTGGACGCTGGAGCCGCAGCTCTGCCCACACACACAATACCCTCTGCGTACGTACGAGCACATAATAAATCCAATGCGGAGGGGTTTTTGAAAATTTCTAGGGGGCGCCACTGAGCCATTTTGCTCAGCCCACACACGATACCCTTCACATACGAACGAGGTCATCAGGGTGGACGTGTGTGCCAAGTTTCATTAAGTTGCGATGATGATAAGGCTTTCAAATCACAAACGCCATCACACGATTGTCACCGCCTGGCCACGCCCACACCGTTCAGAGTTTGGAAAAGCTTCTCAAGAGTTTTCTTCCCCCCTAGCTTAAGAGCAACCTGGCCAAGTTTGAAGATTTTAGCATTAAATATGTAGGAGGAGTTTGATCAAATGCGAGGTGTGAAAAAAAAAGATGTTTCCAACCACCAGCAGGTGGCGCTATGGGTGGAAATCACTATGATAATATGTACGCGTTCAGGCTGGGTCCAGCATTCACCGTATGAAGTTTGGGACAGATTGGATAATGTATGTGGGAGTTATAAGCAACTTAATTTGTTGTGGCGAGTGATGGCGAGTCATCAAACTTTGAGGCGTCGCCACGCCCACGCCCTTTGAGGTTTGAAAAAGTTTCTCCATGAATTTTTCCCCCCATGTCTTAAGAGTAACCTGGCCAAGTTTGAAGTCTGTAGCATTAAATCTGTAGGACAAGTTCGATCTTATACAAGGTGTAGAATCGGTCAAAAATGGCACGAAAACGCACTTTCCATCCAAAATGGCCGACTTCCTGTGGACGTGGGACCATGGCGGTATGAGACTTTTTTGTGCGTCTGGGCATGATGAATGAGTGTACCGAATTTCGTCGTCCCACGCAAAACTAACCCCAATGTGTGGACCATTTTTAAGTACCCTAGGGGGCGCCACTGAGCCACTTTGCTCCGCCCACACACGATACCCTTCACATACGTACGAGGTGGTCAGGATGGACGTGTGTGCCAAGTTTCATGACGTTGTGATGATGATAAGGCTTTCAAATAACAAACACCATCACACGATTTTCACCGCCTGGCCACGCCCGAATTGTTCAGAGTTTGGAAAAGTTTCTCCATGAATTTTTGCCCCCATGTCTTAAGAGTAACCTGGCTAAGTTTGAAGCTTGTAGCATTAAATCTGTAGGAGGAGTTTTATAAAATGTGAGGTGTGGCAAAAAAAGACATTTCCGACCACCAGCAGGTGGCGCTATAGGAGGATGTCACTATGATAATATGTACGCGTTCAAGCTGGGTCCAGCATTTACTGTATGAAGTTTGGGACAGATTGGATAATGAGTGTGGAAGTTATAAGCGAATTAATTCTTCATGGCGAGTCATAACTTTGAGGCGTCGCCACGGCCACGCCCTTTGAGGTTTGAAAAAGTTTCTCCATGACTCTTTCCCCCCATGTCTTAAGAGTAATCTGGCCAAGTTTGAAGATTTTAGCATTAAATATGTAGGAGGAGTTTGATCAAATGCGAGATGTGGAAAAAAAGAGATGTTACCAACCCCCAGCAGGTGGCGCTATAGGTGGATGTCACTATGATAATATGTACGCGTTCAGGCTGGGTCCAGCATTCACCGTATGAAGTTTGGGACAGATTGGATAATGTATGTGGGAGTTATAAGCAACTTAATTTGTTGTGGCGAGTGATGGCGAGTCATCAAACTTTGAGGCGTCGCCACGACCACACCCTTTGAGGTTTGAAAAAGTTTCTCCATGAATTTTTCCCCCCATGTCTTAAGAGTAACCTGGCCAAGTTTGAAGTCTGTAGCATTAAATCTGTAGGACAAGTTCGATCTTATACAAGGTGTAGAATCGGTCAAAAATGGCACGAAAACGCACTTTCCATCCAAAATGGCCGCCTTCCTGTGTACGTGGGACCATGGCGGCCTGAGACTTTTTTGTGCGTCTTGGCATGATGAATGAGTGTACCGAATTTCGTCATCCCACGCGAAACTAATCCTATTGCGGGGACAATTTTTAAGCATCGTAGGGGGCGCTACAGAGCCAATGAGCGACTCCCAAAAATATAAAGTTTAGATTCTTTCATGTCGTCGACTGGCACGTGGCGCTTGCAAAATTTCCTGAGTTTTCGCATACCTTTTGCAAAGAATAAGAAGAACTAGAAAGCTGCAAGCAGCTGTGAGCGGGACCGAGGTGTGCGTACGTTGGGATGTGCGCACGTTGGGGCATGCGCTGGACGCTGGAGCCGCAGCTCTGCCCACACACACGATACCCTCTGCGTACGTACGAGCACATAATAACTCCAATGCGGAGGGGTTTTTGAAAATTTCTAGGGGGCGCCACTGAGCCATTTTGCTCAGCCCACACACGATACCCTTCACATACGAACGAGGTCATCAGGGTGGACGTGTGTGCCAAGTTTCATTAAGTTGCGATGATGATAAGGCTTTCAAATCACAAACGCCATCACACGATTGTCACCGCCTGGCCACGCCCACACCGTTCAGAGTTTGGAAAAGCTTCTCAAGAGTTTTCTTCCCCCCTAGCTTAAGAGTAACCTGGCCAAGTTTGAAGATTTTAGCATTAAATATGTAGGAGGAGTTTGATCAAATGCGAGGTGTGAAAAAAAAAGATGTTTCCAACCACCAGCAGGTGGCGCTATGGGTGGATGTCACTATGATAATATGTACGCGTTCAGGCTGGGTCCAGCATTCACCGTATGAAGTTTGGGACAGATTGGATAATGTATGTGGGAGTTATAAGCAACTTAATTTGTTGTGGCGAGTGATGGCGAGTCATCAAACTTTGTGGCGTCGCCACGCCCACGCCCTTTGAGGTTTGAAAAAGTTTCTCCATGAATTTTTCCCCCCATGTCTTAAGAGTAACCTGGCCAAGTTTGAAGTCTGTAGCATTAAATCTGTAGGACAAGTTCGATCTTATACAAGGTGTAGAATCGGTCAAAAATGGCACGAAAACGCACTTTCCATCCAAAATGGCCGACTTCCTGTGGACGTGGGACCATGGCGGCATGAGACTTTTTTGTGCGTCTGGGCATGATGAATGAGTGTACCGAATTTCGTCGTCCCACGCAAAACTAACACCAATGTGTGGACCATTTTTAAGTACCCTAGGGGGCGCCACTGAGCCACTTTGCTCCTTCCACACACGATACCCTTCACATACGTACGAGGTGTTCAGGATGGACGTGTGTGCCAAGTTTCATGACGTTGTGATGATGATAAGGCTTTCAAATCACAAACACCATCACACGATTTTCACCGCCTGACCACGCCCGAATTGTTCAGAGTTTGGAAAAGTTTCTCCATGAATTTTTGCCCCCATGTCTTAAGAGTAACCTGGCTAAGTTTGAAGCTTGTAGCATTAAATCTGTAGGAGGAGTTTTATAAAATGTGAGGTGTGGCAAAAAATGACATTTCCGACCACCAGCAGGTGGCGCTATAGGAGGATGTCACTATGATAATATGTACGCGTTCAGGCTTGGTCCAGCATTCACCGTATGAAGTTTGGGACAGATTGGATAATGAGTGTGGAAGTTATAAGCGACTTAATTCTTCATGGCGAGTCATAACTTTGAGGCGTCGCCACGGCCACGCCCTTTGAGGTTTGAAAAAGTTTCTCCATGACTCTTTTCCCCCTTGTCTTAAGAGTAATCTGGCCAAGTTTGAAGCTTGTAGCATTAAATCTGTAGGACGAGTTCGATCAAATGCGAGATGTGGAAAAAAAGAGATGTTTCCAACCCCCAGCAGGTGGCGCTATAGGTGGATGTCGTTATGATAATATCTACGCGTTCAGGCTGGGTCCAGCATTCACCGTATGAAGTTTGAGACAGATTGGATAATGTATGTGGGAGTTATAAGCGACTTCATTTTTTGTGGCGAGTGATGGCGAGTCATCGAACTTTGAGGAGTTGCCACGCCCACGCCCTTTAAGTTTTGAAAAAGTTTCTCCATGAATTCCCCCCCCCATGTCTTAAGAGTAACCTGGCCAAGTTTGAAGTCTGTAGCATTAAATCTGTAGGACAAGTTCGATCTTAAGCAAGGCGTGGAATCGGCCAAAAATGGCACGAAAACGCACTTTCCATCCAAAATGGCCGCCTTCCTGTGTACGTGGGACCATGGCGGCAAGAGACTTTTTTGTGCGTCTGGGCATGGTGAATGAGTGTACCGAATTTCATTATCCTACGCGAAACTAACCCCATTGCGGGCACCATTTTTAAGCATCGTAGGGGGCGCTACAGAGCCAATGAGCAACTCCCAAAGATATAATGTTTAGATTCTTTCATGTCGTCGACTAGCACGTGGCGCTCGCAAAATTTCCAGAGTTTTCGCATACCTTTTGCAAAGAATAAGAAAGAATAATAATAATAACGAGGTGTGCGTACGTTGGGATGTGCGTACGTTGGGCATGCGCTGGACGCTGGAGCTGCAGCTCTGCCCACACGCACGATACCCGCTGTGTACTTACGAGCACAGCATAACCCCAATGCGGAGGGGTTTTTGAAAATTTCTAGGGGGCGCCACTGAGCCATTTTTCTCCGCCCACACACGATACCCTTTACATACGTACGAGGTCGTCAGGGTGGACGTGTGTACCAAGTTTCATTACCTTGAGATGATGATAAGGCTTTCAAATCACAAACGCCATCACACGATTTTCACCGCATGGCCACGCCCACACCGTTCAGAGTTTGGAAAAGTTTCTCCATGAATTGTTGCCTCCATGTCTTAAGAGTAACTTGGCTAAGTTTGAAGCTTGTAGCATTAATTCTGTGGGAGGAGTTTGATAAAATGTGAGGTATGGAAAAAAAAGACGTTTCTGACCACCAGCAGGTGGCGCTGTTGGTGGATGTCACTATTTTATCTATGCGCATTCAGGCTGGGTCCAGCTATCACCGTATGAAGTTTGGGACAGATTGGATAATGTATGTGGAAGTTATAAGCGACTTAATTTTTCATGGTGAGTCATAACTTTGAGGCGTCGCCACGGCCACGCCCTTTGAGGTTTGAAAAAGTTTCTCCATGACTCTTTCCCCCCATGTCTTAAGAGTAACCTGGCCAAGTTTGAAGCTTGTAGCATTAAATCTGTAGGACGAGTTCGATCAAATGCGAGATGTGGAAAAAAAGAGATGTTTCCGACCACCAGCAGGTGGCGCTATAGGTGGATGTCGTTATGATAATATGTACGCGTTCAGGCTGGGTCCAGCATTCACCGTATGAAGTTTGGGACAGATTGGATAATGTATGTGGGAGTTATAAGCGACTTCATTTGTTGTGGCGAGTGATGGCGAGTCATCGAACTTTGAGGAGTTGCCACGCCCACGCCCTTTAAGTTTTGAAAAAGTTTCTCCATGAATTTCTCCTCCCATGTCTTGAGAGTAACCTGGCCAAGTTTGAAGTCTGTAGCATGAAATCTGTAGGACAAGTTCGATCTTATGCAAGGCGTGGAATCGGCCAAAAATGGCACGAAAACGCACTTTCCATCCAAAATGGCCGCCTTCCTGTGTACGTGGCACCGTGATGGCAAGAGACTTTTTGGTGCGTCTGGGCATGATGAATGAGTGTACCGAATTTCGTCGTCCCACGCGAAACTAATCCTATTAAGGGGACCATTTTTATGCACCGTAGGGGGCGCTACAGAGCCAATGAGCAACTCCCAAAGATATAATGTTTAGATTCTTTCATGTCGTCGACTGGCACGTGGCGCTTGCAAAATTTCCTGAGTTTTCGCATACCTTTTGCAAAGAATAAGAAGAATAATAATAAACCTTACAGATACAATAGGGTCCTTGCAGTTTCACTGCTCGGTCCCTAACTAGAAAGCTGCAAGCAGCTGTGAGCGGGACCGAGGTGTGCGTACGTTGGGATATGCGCACGTTGGGGCATGCGCTGGACGCTGGAGCCGCAGCTCTGCCCACACACACGATACCCTCTGCGTACGTACGAGGACATAATAACTCCAATGCGGAGGGGCTTTTGAAAATTTCTAGGGGGCGCCACTGAGCCATTTTGCTCAGCCCACACACGATACCCTTCACATACGAACGAGGTCATCAGGGTGGACGTGTGTGCCAAGTTTCATTAAGTTGCGATGATGATAAGGCTTTCAAATCACAAATCGCCATCACACGATTGTCACCGCCTGGCTAAGCCCACACCGTTCAGAGTTTGGAAAAGCTTCTCAAGAGTTTTCTTCCCTCCTAGCTTAAGAGTAACCTGGCCAAGTTTGAAGATTTTACCATTAAATATGTAGGAGGAGTTCGATCAAATGCGAGGTGTGAAAAAAAAAGACGTTTCCAACCACCAGCAGGTGGCGCTATGGGTGGAAGTCACTATGATAATATGTACGCGTTCAGGCTGGGTCCAGCATTCACCGTATGAAGTTTGGGACAGATTGGATAATGTATGTGGGAGTTATAAGCAACTTAATTTGTTGTGGCGAGTGATGGCGAGTCATAGAACTTTGAGGCGTCGCCACGCCCACGCCCTTTGAGGTTTGAAAAAGTTTCTCCATGAATTTTTCCCCCCATGTCTTAAGAGTAGCCTGGCCAAGTTTGAAGTCTGTAGCATTAAATCTGTAGGACAAGTTCGATCTTATACAAGGTGTAGAATCGGTCAAAAATGGCACGAAAACGCACTTTCCATCCAAAATGGCCGACTTCCTGTGGACGTGGGACCATGGCGGCATGAGACTTTTTTGTGCGTCTGGGCATGATGAATGAGTGTACCGAATTTCGTCGTCCCACGCAAAACTAACCCCAATGTGTGGACCATTTTTAAGTACCCTAGGGGGCGCCACTGAGCCACTTTGCTCCGCCCACACACGATACCCTTCACATACGTACGAGGTGTTCAGGATGGACGTGTGTGCCAAGTTTCATGACGTTGTGATGATGATAAGGCTTTCAAATCACAAACACCATCACACGTTTTTCACCGCCTGACCACGCCCGAATTGTTCAGAGTTTGGAAAAGTTTCTCCATGAATATTTGCCCCCATGTCTTAAGAGTAACCTGGCTAAGTTTGAAGCTTGTAGCATTAAATCTGTAGGAGGAGTTTTATAAAATGTGAGGTGTGGCAAAAAATGACATTTCCGACCACCAGCAGGTGGCGCTATAGGAGGATGTCACTATGATAATATGTACGCGTTCAGGCTGAGTCCAGCATTCACCGTGTGAAGTTTGGGACAGATTGGATAATGAGTGTGGAAGTTATAAGCGACTTAATTCTTCATGGCGAGTCATAACTTTGAGGCGTCGCCACGGCCACGCCCTTTGAGGTTTGAAAAAGTTTCTCCATGACTCTTTCCCCCCATGTCTTAAGAGTAATCTGGCCAAGTTTCAAGCTTGTAGCATTAAATCTGTAGGACGAGTTTGATCAAATGCGAGATGTGGAAAAAAAGAGATGTTTCCAACCCCCAGCAGGTGGCGCTATAGGTGGATGTCGTTATGATAATATGTACGCGTTCAGGCTGGGTCCAGCATTCACCGTATGAAGTTTGGGACAGATTGGATAATGTATGTGGGAGTTATAAGCGACTTAATTTGTTGTGGCGAGTGATGGCGAGTCATCAAACTTTGAGGCGTCGCCACGCCCACGCCCTTTGAGGTTTGAAAAAGTTTCTCCATGAATTTTTCCCCCCATGTCTTAAGAGTAACCTGGCCAAGTTTGAAGTCTGTAGCATTAAATCTGTAGGACAAGTTCGATCTTATACAAGGTGTAGAATCGGTCAAAAATGGCACGAAAACGCACTTTCCATCCAAAATGGCCGACTTCCTGTGGACGTGGGACCATGGCGGCATGAGACTTTTTTGTGCGTCTGGGCATGATGAATGAGTGTACCGAATTTCGTCGTCCCACGCAAAACTAACCCCAATGTGTGGACCATTTTTAAGTACCCTAGGGGGCGCCACTGAGCCACTTTGCTCCTTCCACACACGATACCCTTCACATACGTACGAGGTGTTCAGGATGGACGTGTGTGCCAAGTTTCATGACGTTGTGATGATGATAAGGCTTTCAAATCACAAACACCATCACACGATTTTCACCGCCTGACCACGCCCGAATTGTTCAGAGTTTGGAAAAGTTTCTCCATGAATTTTTGCCCCCATGTCTTAAGAGTAACCTGGCTAAGTTTGAAGCTTGTAGCATTAAATCTGTAGGAGGAGTTTTATAAAATGTGAGGTCTGGCAAAAAATGACATTTCCGACCACCAGCAGGTGGCGCTATAGGAGGATGTCACTATGATAATATGTACGCGTTCAGGCTTGGTCCAGCATTCACCGTATGAAGTTTGGGACAGATTGGATAATGAGTGTGGAAGTTATAAGCGACTTAATTCTTCATGGCGAGTCATAACTTTGAGGCGTCGCCACGGCCACGCCCTTTGAGGTTTGAAAAAGTTTCTCCATGACTCTTTTCCCCCTTGTCTTAAGAGTAATCTGGCCAAGTTTGAAGCTTGTAGCATTAAATCTGTAGGACGAGTTCGATCAAATGCGAGATGTGGAAAAAAAGAGATGTTTCCAACCCCCAGCAGGTGGCGCTATAGGTGGATGTCGTTATGATAATATCTACGCGTTCAGGCTGGGTCCAGCATTCACCGTATGAAGTTTGAGACAGATTGGATAATGTATGTGGGAGTTATAAGCGACTTCATTTTTTGTGGCGAGTGATGGCGAGTCATCGAACTTTGAGGAGTTGCCACGCCCACGCCCTTTAAGTTTTGAAAAAGTTTCTCCATGAATTCCCCCCCCCATGTCTTAAGAGTAACCTGGCCAAGTTTGAAGTCTGTAGCATTAAATCTGTAGGACAAGTTCGATCTTAAGCAAGGCGTGGAATCGGCCAAAAATGGCACGAAAACGCACTTTCCATCCAAAATGGCCGCCTTCCTGTGTACGTGGGACCATGGCGGCAAGAGACTTTTTTGTGCGTCTGGGCATGGTGAATGAGTGTACCGAATTTCATTATCCTACGCGAAACTAACCCCATTGCGGGCACCATTTTTAAGCATCGTAGGGGGCGCTACAGAGCCAATGAGCAACTCCCAAAGATATAATGTTTAGATTCTTTCATGTCGTCGACTAGCACGTGGCGCTCGCAAAATTTCCAGAGTTTTCGCATACCTTTTGCAAAGAATAAGAAAGAATAATAATAATAACGAGGTGTGCGTACGTTGGGATGTGCGTACGTTGGGCATGCGCTGGACGCTGGAGCTGCAGCTCTGCCCACACGCACGATACCCGCTGTGTACTTACGAGCACAGCATAACCCCAATGCGGAGGGGTTTTTGAAAATTTCTAGGGGGCGCCACTGAGCCATTTTTCTCCGCCCACACACGATACCCTTTACATACGTACGAGGTCGTCAGGGTGGACGTGTGTACCAAGTTTCATTACCTTGAGATGATGATAAGGCTTTCAAATCACAAACGCCATCACACGATTTTCACCGCATGGCCACGCCCACACCGTTCAGAGTTTGGAAAAGTTTCTCCATGAATTGTTGCCTCCATGTCTTAAGAGTAACTTGGCTAAGTTTGAAGCTTGTAGCATTAATTCTGTGGGAGGAGTTTGATAAAATGTGAGGTATGGAAAAAAAAGACGTTTCTGACCACCAGCAGGTGGCGCTGTTGGTGGATGTCACTATTTTATCTATGCGCATTCAGGCTGGGTCCAGCTATCACCGTATGAAGTTTGGGACAGATTGGATAATGTATGTGGAAGTTATAAGCGACTTAATTTTTCATGGTGAGTCATAACTTTGAGGCGTCGCCACGGCCACGCCCTTTGAGGTTTGAAAAAGTTTCTCCATGACTCTTTCCCCCCATGTCTTAAGAGTAACCTGGCCAAGTTTGAAGCTTGTAGCATTAAATCTGTAGGACGAGTTCGATCAAATGCGAGATGTGGAAAAAAAGAGATGTTTCCGACCACCAGCAGGTGGCGCTATAGGTGGATGTCGTTATGATAATATGTACGCGTTCAGGCTGGGTCCAGCATTCACCGTATGAAGTTTGGGACAGATTGGATAATGTATGTGGGAGTTATAAGCGACTTCATTTGTTGTGGCGAGTGATGGCGAGTCATCGAACTTTGAGGAGTTGCCACGCCCACGCCCTTTAAGTTTTGAAAAAGTTTCTCCATGAATTTCTCCTCCCATGTCTTGAGAGTAACCTGGCCAAGTTTGAAGTCTGTAGCATGAAATCTGTAGGACAAGTTCGATCTTATGCAAGGCGTGGAATCGGCCAAAAATGGCACGAAAACGCACTTTCCATCCAAAATGGCCGCCTTCCTGTGTACGTGGCACCGTGATGGCAAGAGACTTTTTGGTGCGTCTGGGCATGATGAATGAGTGTACCGAATTTCGTCGTCCCACGCGAAACTAATCCTATTAAGGGGACCATTTTTATGCACCGTAGGGGGCGCTACAGAGCCAATGAGCAACTCCCAAAGATATAATGTTTAGATTCTTTCATGTCGTCGACTGGCACGTGGCGCTTGCAAAATTTCCTGAGTTTTCGCATACCTTTTGCAAAGAATAAGAAGAATAATAATAAACCTTACAGATACAATAGGGTCCTTGCAGTTTCACTGCTCGGTCCCTAACTAGAAAGCTGCAAGCAGCTGTGAGCGGGACCGAGGTGTGCGTACGTTGGGATATGCGCACGTTGGGGCATGCGCTGGACGCTGGAGCCGCAGCTCTGCCCACACACACGATACCCTCTGCGTACGTACGAGGACATAATAACTCCAATGCGGAGGGGCTTTTGAAAATTTCTAGGGGGCGCCACTGAGCCATTTTGCTCAGCCCACACACGATACCCTTCACATACGAACGAGGTCATCAGGGTGGACGTGTGTGCCAAGTTTCATTAAGTTGCGATGATGATAAGGCTTTCAAATCACAAATCGCCATCACACGATTGTCACCGCCTGGCTAAGCCCACACCGTTCAGAGTTTGGAAAAGCTTCTCAAGAGTTTTCTTCCCTCCTAGCTTAAGAGTAACCTGGCCAAGTTTGAAGATTTTACCATTAAATATGTAGGAGGAGTTCGATCAAATGCGAGGTGTGAAAAAAAAAGACGTTTCCAACCACCAGCAGGTGGCGCTATGGGTGGAAGTCACTATGATAATATGTACGCGTTCAGGCTGGGTCCAGCATTCACCGTATGAAGTTTGGGACAGATTGGATAATGTATGTGGGAGTTATAAGCAACTTAATTTGTTGTGGCGAGTGATGGCGAGTCATAGAACTTTGAGGCGTCGCCACGCCCACGCCCTTTGAGGTTTGAAAAAGTTTCTCCATGAATTTTTCCCCCCATGTCTTAAGAGTAGCCTGGCCAAGTTTGAAGTCTGTAGCATTAAATCTGTAGGACAAGTTCGATCTTATACAAGGTGTAGAATCGGTCAAAAATGGCACGAAAACGCACTTTCCATCCAAAATGGCCGACTTCCTGTGGACGTGGGACCATGGCGGCATGAGACTTTTTTGTGCGTCTGGGCATGATGAATGAGTGTACCGAATTTCGTCGTCCCACGCAAAACTAACCCCAATGTGTGGACCATTTTTAAGTACCCTAGGGGGCGCCACTGAGCCACTTTGCTCCGCCCACACACGATACCCTTCACATACGTACGAGGTGTTCAGGATGGACGTGTGTGCCAAGTTTCATGACGTTGTGATGATGATAAGGCTTTCAAATCACAAACACCATCACACGTTTTTCACCGCCTGACCACGCCCGAATTGTTCAGAGTTTGGAAAAGTTTCTCCATGAATATTTGCCCCCATGTCTTAAGAGTAACCTGGCTAAGTTTGAAGCTTGTAGCATTAAATCTGTAGGAGGAGTTTTATAAAATGTGAGGTGTGGCAAAAAATGACATTTCCGACCACCAGCAGGTGGCGCTATAGGAGGATGTCACTATGATAATATGTACGCGTTCAGGCTGAGTCCAGCATTCACCGTGTGAAGTTTGGGACAGATTGGATAATGAGTGTGGAAGTTATAAGCGACTTAATTCTTCATGGCGAGTCATAACTTTGAGGCGTCGCCACGGCCACGCCCTTTGAGGTTTGAAAAAGTTTCTCCATGACTCTTTCCCCCCATGTCTTAAGAGTAATCTGGCCAAGTTTCAAGCTTGTAGCATTAAATATGTAGGACGAGTTTGATCAAATGCGAGATGTGGAAAAAAAGAGATGTTTCCAACCCCCAGCAGGTGGCGCTATAGGTGGATGTCGTTATGATAATATGTACGCGTTCAGGCTGGGTCCAGCATTCACCGTATGAAGTTTGGGACAGATTGGATAATGTATGTGGGAGTTATAAGCGACTTAATTTGTTGTGGCGAGTGATGGCGAGTCATCAAACTTTGAGGCGTCGCCACGCCCACGCCCTTTGAGGTTTGAAAAAGTTTCTCCATGAATTTTTCCCCCCATGTCTTAAGAGTAACCTGGCCAAGTTTGAAGTCTGTAGCATTAAATCTGTAGGACAAGTTCGATCTTATACAAGGTGTAGAATCGGTCAAAAATGGCACGAAAACGCACTTTCCATCCAAAATGGCCGACTTCCTGTGGACGTGGGACCATGGCGGCATGAGACTTTTTTGTGCGTCTGGGCATGATGAATGAGTGTACCGAATTTCGTCGTCCCACGCAAAACTAACCCCAATGTGTGGACCATTTTTAAGTACCCTAGGGGGCGCCACTGAGCCACTTTGCTCCTTCCACACACGATACCCTTCACATACGTACGAGGTGTTCAGGATGGACGTGTGTGCCAAGTTTCATGACGTTGTGATGATGATAAGGCTTTCAAATCACAAACACCATCACACGATTTTCACCGCCTGACCACGCCCGAATTGTTCAGAGTTTGGAAAAGTTTCTCCATGAATTTTTGCCCCCATGTCTTAAGAGTAACCTGGCTAAGTTTGAAGC
This sequence comes from Odontesthes bonariensis, assembly GCF_027942865.1. Lineage (NCBI taxonomy): Eukaryota > Metazoa > Chordata > Actinopteri > Atheriniformes > Atherinopsidae > Odontesthes > Odontesthes bonariensis. Next base: position 34,609,421 of record NC_134514.1, read on the forward strand.
TTGTAGCATTAAATCTGTAGGAGGAGTTTTATAAAATGTGAGGTCTGGCAAAAAATGACATTTCCGACCACCAGCAGGTGGCGCTATAGGAGGATGTCACTATGATAATATGTACGCGTTCAGGCTTGGTCCAGCATTCACCGTATGAAGTTTGGGACAGATTGGATAATGAGTGTGGAAGTTATAAGCGACTTAATTCTTCATGGCGAGTCATAACTTTGAGGCGTCGCCACGGCCACGCCCTTTGAGGTTTGAAAAAGTTTCTCCATGACTCTTTCCCCCCATGTCTTAAGAGTAATCTGGCCAAGTTTGAAGCTTGTAGCATTAAATCTGTAGGACGAGTTCGATCAAATGCGAGATGTGGAAAAAAAGAGATGTTTCCAACCCCCAGCAGGTGGCGCTATAGGTGGATGTCGTTATGATAATATGTACGCGTTCAGGCTGGGTCCAGCATTCACCGTATGAAGTTTGGGACAGATTGGATAATGTATGTGGGAGTTATAAGCGACTTCATTTTTTGTGGCGAGTGATGGCGAGTCATCGAACTTTGAGGAGTTGCCACGCCCACGCCCTTTAAGTTTTGAAAAAGTTTCTCCATGAATTTTTCCCCCCATGTCTTAAGAGTAACCTGGCCAAGTTTGAAGTCTGTAGCATTAAATCTGTAGGACAAGTTCGATCTTAAGCAAGGCGTGGAATCGGTCAAAAATGGCACGAAAACGCACTTTCCATCCAAAATGGCCTCCTTCCTGTCTACGTGGGACCATGGCGGCAAGAGACTTTTTTGTGCGTCTGGGCATGGTGAATCAGTGTACCGAATTTCATTGTCCTACGCGAAACTAACCCCATTGCGGGCACCATTTTTAAGCACCGTAGGGGGCGCTACAGAGCCAATGAGCAACTCCCAAAGATATAATGTTTAGATTCTTTCATGTCGTCGACTAGCACGTGGCGCTCGCAAAATTTCCTGAGTTTTCGCATACCTTTTGCAAAGAATAAGAAAGAAAGAAAGAAAGAAAGAAGAAAGAAAGAATAATAATAACTAGAAAGCTGCAAGCAGCTGTGAGCGGGACCGAGGTGTGCGTACGTTGGGATGTGCGCACGTTGGGGCATGCGCTGGACGCTGGAGCCGCAGCTCTGCCCACACACACGATACCCTCTGCGTACGTACGAGCACATAATAACTCCAATGCGGAGGGGTTTTTGAAAATTTCTAGGGGGCGCCACTGAGCCATTTTGCTCAGCCCACACACGATACCCTTCACATACGAACGAGGTCATCAGGGTGGACGTGTGTGCCAAGTTTCATTAAGTTGCGATGATGATAAGGCTTTCAAATCACAAACGCCATCACACGATTGTCACCGCCTGGCCACGCCCACACCGTTCAGAGTTTGGAAAAGCTTCTCAAGAGTTTTCTTCCCCCCTAGCTTAAGAGTAACCTGGCCAAGTTTGAAGATTTTAGCATTAAATATGTAGGAGGAGTTTGATCAAATGCGAGGTGTGAAAAAAAAAGATGTTTCCAACCACCAGCAGGTGGCGCTATGGGTGGATGTCACTATGATAATATGTACGCGTTCAGGCTGGGTCCAGCATTCACCGTATGAAGTTTGGGACAGATTGGATAATGTATGTGGGAGTTATAAGCAACTTAATTTGTTGTGGCGAGTGATGGCGAGTCATAGAACTTTGAGGCGTCGCCACGCCCACGCCCTTTGAGGTTTGAAAAAGTTTCTCCATGAATTTTTCCCCCCATGTCTTAAGAGTAGCCTGGCCAAGTTTGAAGTCTGTAGCATGAAATCTGTAGGACAAGTTCGATCTTATACAAGGTGTAGAATCGGTCAAAAATGGCACGAAAACGCACTTTCCATCCAAAATGGCCGACTTGCTGTGGACGTGGGACCATGGCGGCATGAGACTTTTTTGTGCGTCTGGGCATGATGAATGAGTGTACCGAATTTTGTCGTCCCACGCAAAACTAACCCCAATGTGTGGACCATTTTTAAGTACCCTAGGGGGCGCCACTGAGCCACTTTGCTCCGCCCACACACGATACCCTTCACATACGTACGAGGTGTTCAGGATGGACGTGTGTGCCAAGTTTCATGACGTTGTGATGATGATAAGGCTTTCAAATCACAAACACCATCACACGTTTTTCACCGCCTGACCACGCCCGAATTGTTCAGAGTTTGGAAAAGTTTCTCCATGAATATTTGCCCCCATGTCTTAAGAGTAACCTGGCTAAGTTTGAAGCTTGTAGCATTAAATCTGTAGGAGGAGTTTTATAAAATGTGAGGTGTGGCAAAAAATGACATTTCCGACCACCAGCAGGTGGCGCTATAGGAGGATGTCACTATGATAATATGTACGCGTTCAGGCTGAGTCCAGCATTCACCGTGTGAAGTTTGGGACAGATTGGATAATGAGTGTGGAAGTTATAAGCGACTTAATTCTTCATGGCGAGTCATAACTTTGAGGCGTCGCCACGACCACGCCCTTTGAGGTTTGAAAAAGTTTCTCCATGACTCTTTCCCCCCATGTCTTAAGAGTAATCTGGCCAAGTTTGAAGCTTGTAGCATTAAATCTGTAGGACGAGTTCGATCAAATGCGAGATGTGGAAAAAAAGAGATGTTTCCGACCACCAGCAGGTGGCGCTATAGGTGGATGTCGTTATGATAATATGTATGCGTTCAGGATAGGTCCAGCATTCACCGTATGAAGTTTGGGACAGATTGGATAATGTATGTGGGAGTTATAAGCGACTTAATTTGTTGTGGCGAGTGATGGCGAGTCATCGAACTTTGAGGAGTTGCCACGCCCACGCCCTTTAAGTTTTGAAAAAGTTTCTCCATGAATTTCCCCCCCCATGTCTTAAGAGTAACCTGGCCAAGTTTGAAGTCTGTAGCATGAAATCTGTAGGACAAGTTCGATCTTAAGCAAGGCGTGGAATCGGCCAAAAATGGCACGAAAACGCACTTTCCATCCAAAATGGCCGCCTTCCTGTGTACGTGGGACCATGGCGGCCTGAGACTTTTTTGTGCGTCTTGGCATGATGAACAAGTGTACCGAATTTCGTCATCCCAAGCGAAACTAATCCTATTGCGGGGACAATTTTTAACCATCGTAGGGGGCGCTACAGAGCCAATGAGCGACTCCCAAAGATATAATGTTTAGATTCTTTCATGTCGTCGACTGGCACGTGGCGCTCGCAAAATTTCCTGAGTTTTCGCATACCTTTTGCAAAGAATAAGAAAGAAAGAAAGAAAGAAAGAAGAAAGAAAGAATAATAATAAACCTTACAGATACAATAGGGTCCTTGCAGTTTCACTGCTCGGTCCCTAATAAACCTTACAGATACAATAGGGTCCTTGCAGTTTCACTGCTCGGTCCCTAATAACTAGAAAGCTGCAAGCAGCTGTGAGCGGGACCGAGGTGTGCGTACGTTGGGATGTGCGTACGTTGGGCATGCGCTGGACGCTGGAGCCGCGGCTCTTCCCACACGCACGATACCCGCTGTGTACTTACGAGCACAGCATAACCCCAATGCGGAGGAGTTTTTGAAAATTTCTAGGGGGCGCCACTGAGCCATTTTTCTCCGCCCACACACGATACCCTTTACATACGTACGAGGTCGTCAGGGTGGACGTGTGTACCAAGTTTCATTACCTTGAGATGATGATAAGGCTTTCAAATCACGAACGTCATCACACGATTTTCACCGCATGGCCACGCCCACACCGTTCAGAGTTTGGAAAAGTTTCTCCATGAATTGTTGCCTCCATGTCTTAAGAGTAACTTGGCTAAGTTTGAAGTTTGTAGCATTAAATCTGTGGGAGGAGTTTGATAAAATGTGAGGTATGGAAAAAAAAGACGTTTCTGACCACCAGCAGGTGGCGCTGTTAGTGGATGTCACTATTTTATCTATGCGCGTTCAGGCTGGTTCCAGATATCACCGTATGAAGTTTGGGACAGATTGGATAATGTATGTGGAAGTTATAAGCGACTTAATTTTTCATGGCTAGTCATAACTTTGAGGCGTCACCATGGCCACGCCCTTTGAGGTTTGAAAAAGTTTCTCCATGACTCTTTCCCCCCATGTCTTAAGAGTAACCTGGCCAAGTTTGAAGCTTGTAGCATTAAATCTGTAGGACGAGTTCGATCAAATGCGAGATGTGGAAAAAAAGAGATGTTTCCGACCACCAGCAGGTGGCGCTATAGGTGGATGTCGTTATGATAATATGTACGCGTTCAGGCTGGGTCCAGCATTCACCGTATGAAGTTTGGGAAAGATTGGATAATGTATGTGGGAGTTATAAGCGACTTCATTTGTTGTGGCGAGTGATGGCGAGTCATCGAACTTTGAGGAGATGCCATTTCCACGCCCTTTAAGTTTTGAAAAAGTTTCCCCATGAATCTCTCCCCCCATGTCTTAAGAGTAACCTGGCCAAGTTTCAAGTCTGTAGCATGAAATATGTGGGACAAGTTCGATCTTAAGCAAGGCGTGGAATCGGTCAAAAATGGCACGAAAACGCACTTTCCATCCAAAATGGCCGCCTTCCTGTGTACGTGGGACCATGGCGGCATGAGACTTTTTTGTGCGTCTGGGCATGGTGAATCAGTGTACCGAATTTCATTGTCCTACGCAAAACTAACCCCATTGCGGGCACCATTTTTAAGCACCGTAGGGGGCGCTACAGAGCCAATGAGCAACTCCCAAAGATATAATGTTTAGATTCTTTCATGTCGTCGACTAGCACGTGGCGCTCGCAAAATTTCCTGAGTTTTCGCATACCTTTTGCAAAGAATAAGAAAGAAAGAAGAAAGAAAGAATAATAATAACTAGAAAGCTGCAAGCAGCTGTGAGCGGGACCGAGGTGTGCGTACGTTGGGATGTGCGCACGTTGGGGCATGCGCTGGACGCTGGAGCCGCAGCTCTGCCCACACACACAATACCCTCTGCGTACGTACGAGCACATAATAACTCCAATGAGGAGGGGTTTTTGAAAATTTCTAGGGGGCGCCACTGAGCCATTTTGCTCAGCCCACACACGATACCCTTCACATACGAACGAGGTCATCAGGGTGGACGTGTGTGCCAAGTTTCATTAAGTTGCGATGATGATAAGGCTTTCAAATCACAAACGCCATCACACGATTGTCACCGCCTGGCCACGCCCACACCGTTCAGTTTGGAAAAGCTTCTCAAGAGTTTTCTTCCCCCCTAGCTTAAGAGTGACCTGGCCAAGTTTGAAGATTTTAGCATTAAATATGTAGGAGGAGTTTGATCAAATGCGAGGTGTGAAAAAAAAAGATGTTTCCAACCACCAGCAGGTGGCGCTATGGGTGGATGTCACTATGATAATATGTACGCGTTCAGGCTGGGTCCAGCATTCACCGTATGAAGTTTGGGACAGATTGGATAATGTATGTGGGAGTTATAAGCAACTTAATTTGTTGTGGCGAGTGATGGCGAGTCATCAAACTTTGAGGCGTCGCCACGCCCACGCCCTTTGAGGTTTGAAAAAGTTTCTCCATGAATTTTTCCCCCCATGTCTTAAGAGTAACCTGGCCAAGTTTGAAGTCTGTAGCATTAAATCTGTAGGACAAGTTCGATCTTATACAAGGTGTAGAATCGGTCAAAAATGGCACGAAAACGCACTTTCCATCCAAAATGGCCGACTTCCTGTGGACGTGGGACCATGGCGGCATGAGACTTTTTTGTGCGTCTGGGCATGATGAATGAGTGTACCGAATTTCGTCGTCCCACGCAAAACTAACCCCAATGTGTGGACCATTTTTAAGTACCCTAGGGGGCGCCACTGAGCCACTTTGCTCCTTCCACACACGATACCCTTCACATACGTACGAGGTGTTCAGGATGGACGTGTGTGCCAAGTTTCATGACGTTGTGATGATGATAAGGCTTTCAAATCACAAACACCATCACACGATTTTCACCGCCTGACCACGCCCGAATTGTTCAGAGTTTGGAAAAGTTTCTCCATGAATTTTTGCCCCCATGTCTTAAGAGTAACCTGGCTAAGTTTGAAGCTTGTAGCATTAAATCTGTAGGAGGAGTTTTATAAAATGTGAGGTGTGGCAAAAAAATGACATTTCCGACCACCAGCAGGTGGCGCTATAGGAGGATGTCACTATGATAATATGTACGCGTTCAGGCTTGGTCCAGCATTCACCGTATGAAGTTTGGGACAGATTGGATAATGAGTGTGGAAGTTATAAGCGACTTAATTCTTCATGGTGAGTCATAACTTTGAGGCGTCGCCACGGCCACGCCCTTTGAGGTTTGAAAAAGTTTCTCCATGACTCTTTTCCCCCTTGTCTTAAGAGTAATCTGGCCAAGTTTGAAGCTTGTAGCATTAAATCTGTAGGACGAGTTCGATCAAATGCGAGATGTGGAAAAAAAGAGATGTTTCCAACCCCCAGCAGGTGGCGCTATAGGTGGATGTCGTTATGATAATATGTACGCGTTCAGGCTAGGTCCAGCATTCACCGTATGAAGTTTGGGACAGATTGGATAATGTATGTGGGAGTTATAAGCGACTTCATTTTTTGTGGCGAGTGATGGCGAGTCATCGAACTTTGAGGAGTTGCCACGCCCACGCCCTTTAAGTTTTGAAAAAGTTTCTCCATGAATTTCCCCCCCCATGTCTTAAGAGTAACCTGGCCAAGTTTGAAGTCTGTAGCATTAAATCTGTAGGACAAGTTCGATCTTATACAAGGTGTAGAATCGGTCAAAAATGGCACGAAAACGCACTTTCCATCCAAAATGGCCGACTTCCTGTGGACGTGGGACCATGGCGGCATGAGACTTTTTTGTGCGTCTGGGCATGATGAATGAGTGTACCGAATTTCGTCGTCCCACGCAAAACTAACCCCAATGTGTGGACCATTTTTAAGTACCCTAGGGGGCGCCACTGAGCCACTTTGCTCCTTCCACACACGATACCCTTCACATACGTACGAGGTGTTCAGGATGGACGTGTGTGCCAAGTTTCATGACGTTGTGATGATGATAAGGCTTTCAAATCACAAACACCATCACACGATTTTCACCGCCTGACCACGCCCGAATTGTTCAGAGTTTGGAAAAGTTTCTCCATGAATTTTTGCCCCCATGTCTTAAGAGTAACCTGGCTAAGTTTGAAGCTTGTAGCATTAAATCTGTAGGAGGAGTTTTATAAAATGTGAGGTGTGGCAAAAAAATGACATTTCCGACCACCAGCAGGTGGCGCTATAGGAGGATGTCACTATGATAATATGTACGCGTTCAGGCTTGGTCCAGCATTCACCGTATGAAGTTTGGGACAGATTGGATAATGAGTGTGGAAGTTATAAGCGACTTAATTCTTCATGGTGAGTCATAACTTTGAGGCGTCGCCACGGCCACGCCCTTTGAGGTTTGAAAAAGTTTCTCCATGACTCTTTTCCCCCTTGTCTTAAGAGTAATCTGGCCAAGTTTGAAGCTTGTAGCATTAAATCTGTAGGACGAGTTCGATCAAATGCGAGATGTGGAAAAAAAGAGATGTTTCCAACCCCCAGCAGGTGGCGCTATAGGTGGATGTCGTTATGATAATATGTACGCGTTCAGGCTAGGTCCAGCATTCACCGTATGAAGTTTGGGACAGATTGGATAATGTATGTGGGAGTTATAAGCGACTTCATTTTTTGTGGCGAGTGATGGCGAGTCATCGAACTTTGAGGAGTTGCCACGCCCACGCCCTTTAAGTTTTGAAAAAGTTTCTCCATGAATTCCCCCCCCCATGTCTTAAGAGTAACCTGGCCAAGTTTGAAGTCTGTAGCATTAAATCTGTAGGACAAGTTCGATCTTAAGCAAGGCGTGGAATCGGCCAAAAATGGCACGAAAACGCACTTTCCATCCAAAATGGCCGCCTTCCTGTGTACGTGGGACCATGGCGGCAAGAGACTTTTTTGTGCGTCTGGGCATGGTGAATGAGTGTACCGAATTTCATTGTCCTATGCGAAACTAACCCCATTGCGGGCACCATTTTTAAGCATCGTAGGGGGCGCTACAGAGCCAATGAGCAACTCCCAAAGATATAATGTTTAGATTCTTTCATGTCGTCGACTAGCACGTGGCGCTCGCAAAATTTCCTGAGTTTTCGCATACCTTTTGCAAAGAATAAGAATAATAATAATAATAATAAACCTTACAGATACAATAGGGTCCTTGCAGTTTCACTGCTCGGTCCCTAATAACTAGAAAGCTGCAAGCAGCTGTGAGCGGGACCGAGGTGTGCGTACGTTGGGATGTGCGTACGTTGGGCATGCGCTGGACGCTGGAGCTGCAGCTCTGCCCACACGCACGATACCCGCTGTGTACTTACGAGCACAGCATAACCCCAATGCGGAGGGGTTTTTGAAAATTTCTAGGGGGCGCCACTGAGCCATTTTTCTCCGCCCACACACGATACCCTTTACATACGTACGAGGTCGTCAGGGTGGACGTGTGTACCAAGTTTCATTACCTTGAGATGATGATAAGGCTTTCAAATCACAAACTCCATCACACGATTTTCACCGCATGGCCACGCCCACACCGTTCAGAGTTTGGAAAAGTTTCTCCATGAATTGTTGCCTCCATGTCTTAAGAGTAACTTGGCTAAGTTTGAAGCTTGTAGCATTAAATCTGTGGGAGGAGTTTGATAAAATGTGAGGTATGGAAAAAAAAGACGTTTCTGACCACCAGCAGGTGGCGCTGTTGGTGGATGTCACTATTTTATCTATGCGCATTCAGGCTGGGTCCAGCTATCACCGTATGAAGTTTGGGACAGATTGGATAATGTATGTGGAAGTTATAAGCGACTTAATTTTTCATGATGAGTCATAACTTTGAGGCGTCGCCACGGCCACGCCCTTTGAGGTTTGAAAAAGTTTCTCCATGACTCTTTCCCCCCATGTCTTAAGAGTAACCTGGCCAAGTTTGAAGCTTGTAGCATTAAATCTGTAGGACGAGTTCGATCAAATGCGAGATGTGGAAAAAAAGAGATGTTTCCGACCACCAGCAGGTGGCGCTATAGGTGGATGTCGTTATGATAATATGTACGCGTTCAGGCTGGGTCCAGCATTCACCGTATGAAGTTTGGGACAGATTGGATAATGTATGTGGGAGTTATAAGCGACTTCATTTGTTGTGGCGAGTGATGGCGAGTCATCGAACTTTGAGGAGTTGCCACGCCCACGCCCTTTAAGTTTTGAAAAAGTTTCTCCATGAATTTCTCCCCCCATGTCTTGAGAGTAACCTGGCCAAGTTTGAAGTCTGTAGCATGAAATCTGTAGGACAAGTTCGATCTTATGCAAGGCGTGGAATCGGCCAAAAATGGCACGAAAACGCACTTTCCATCCAAAATGGCCGCCTTCCTGTGTACGTGGCACCGTGATGGCAAGAGACTTTTTGGTGCGTCTGGGCATGATGAATGAGTGTACCGAATTTCGTCGTCCCACGCGAAACTAATCCTATTAAGGGGACCATTTTTATGCACCGTAGGGGGCGCTACAGAGCCAATGAGCAACTCCCAAAGATATAATGTTTAGATTCTTTCATGTCGTCGACTGGCACGTGGCGCTTGCAAAATTTCCTGAGTTTTCGCATACCTTTTGCAAAGAATAAGAATAATAATAATAAACCTTACAGATACAATAGGGTCCTTGCAGTTTCACTGCTCGGTCCCTAATAAACCTTACAGATACAATAGGGTCCTTGCAGTTTCACTGCTCGGTCCCTAACTAGAAAGCTGCAAGCAGCTGTGAGCGGGACCGAGGTGTGCGTACGTTGGGATGTGCGTACGTTGGGATGTGCGCACGTTGGGGCATGCGCTGGACGCTTGAGCTGCAGCTCTGCCCACACGCACGATACCCTCTGCGTACTTACGAGCACATAAAAACCCAAATGCGGAGGGGTTTTTGAAAATTTCTAGGGGGCGCCACTGAGCCATTTTGCTCCGCCCACACACGATACCCTTTACATACGTACGAGGTCATCAGGTTGGACGTGTGTGCCAAGTTTCATGACCTTGCGATCATGATAAGGCTTTCAAATCACAAACGCCATCACACGATTTTTACCGCCTGGCCACGCCCACACCATTCAGAGTTTGAAAAAGTGTCTCCATGAATTTTTTCCCACATGAATTAAGAGTAACCTGGCCAAGTTTGAAGCTTGTGGCATTAAATCTGTAGGAGGAGTTTGAAAAAATGTGACATGCGGAAAAAAGAGGTTTCCAACCACCAGCAGGTGGCGCTATAGGAGGATGTCACTATGCTAATATGTACGCTTTCAGGCCGGGTCCAGCATTCACCGTATGAAGTTTGGGACAGATTGGATAATGTATTTGGAAGTTATAAGCGACTTAATTTTTCATGGCGAGGGATGGTGAGTCATCAAACTTTGAGGCGTCGCCACGGCCACGCCCTTTGAGGTTTGAAAAAGTTTCTCCATGAATTTTTGCCCCCATGTCTTAAGAGTAACCTGGCCAAGTTTGAAGGTTTTTGCATCAAATATGTAGGAGGAGTTTGATCAAATGCGAGGTGTGGAAAAATAAAGATGTTTCCAACCACCAGCAGGTGGCGCTATAGGAGGATGTCACTATGATAATATGTACGCGTTCAGGCTGGGTCCAGCATTCACCGTATTAAGTTTGGGACGGATTGGATAATGTATGTGGGAGTTATAAGCGACTTAATTTTTTATGGCGCGTCATAAATTTGAGGCGTCGCCACGGCCACGCCCTTTAAGTTTTGAAAAAGTTGGCCAATGAATTTTTCCCTCCATGTCTTAAGAGTAACCTGGCCAAGTTTCAAGTCTGTAGCATTAAATCTGTAGGACAAGTTCGATCTTATACAAGGTGTGGAATCGGTCAAAAATGGCACGAAAACGCACTTTTCATCCAAAATGGCCGACTTCCTGTGGACGTGGGACCATGGCGGCCTGAGACTTTTTTGTGCGTCTTGGCATGACGAATGAGTGTACCGAATTTCGTCGTCCCACGCGAAACTAATCCTATTGCGGAGACCATTTTTAAGCATTATAGGGGGCGCTACAGAGCCAATGAGCGACTCCCAAAAATATAAAGTTTATATTCTTTCATGTCGTCGACTGGCAGGTGGCGCTCGCAAAATTTCCTGAGTTTTCGCATACCTTTTGCAAAGAATAAGAAAGAAAGAATAATAATAACTAGAAAGCTGCAAGCAGCTGTGAGCGGGACCGAGGTGTGCGTACGTTGGGATGTGCGTACGTTGGGATGTGCGCACGTTGGGGCATGCGCTGGACGCTTGAGCTGCAGCTCTGCCCACACGCACGATACCCTCTGCGTACTTACGAGCACATAAAAACCCAAATGCGGAGGGGTTTTTGAAAATTTCTAGGGGGCGCCACTGAGCCATTTTGCTCCGCCCACACACGATACCCTTTACATACGTACGAGGTCATCAGGGTGGACGTGTGTGCCAAGTTTCATGACCTTGCGATCATGATAAGGCTTTCAAATCACAAACGCCATCACACGATTTTTACCGCCTGGCCACGCCCACACCATTCAGAGTTTGAAAAAGTGTCTCCATGAATTTTTTCCCACATGAATTAAGAGTAACCTGGCCAAGTTTGAAGCTTGTGGCATTAAATCTGTAGGAGGAGTTTGAAAAAATGTGACATGCGGAAAAAAGAGGTTTCCAACCACCAGCAGGTGGCGCTATAGGAGGATGTCACTATGCTAATATGTACGCTTTCAGGCCGGGTCCAGCATTCACCGTATGAAGTTTGGGACAGATTGGATAATGTATTTGGAAGTTATAAGCGACTTAATTTTTCATGGCGAGGGATGGTGAGTCATCAAACTTTGAGGCGTCGCCACGGCCACGCCCTTTGAGGTTTGAAAAAGTTTCTCCATGAATTTTTGCCCCCATGTCTTAAGAGTAACCTGGCCAAGTTTGAAGGTTTTTGCATCAAATATGTAGGAGGAGTTTGATCAAATGCGAGGTGTGGAAAAATAAAGATGTTTCCAACCACCAGCAGGTGGCGCTATAGGAGGATGTCACTATGATAATATGTACGCGTTCAGGCTGGGTCCAGCATTCACCGTATTAAGTTTGGGACGGATTGGATAATGTATGTGGGAGTTATAAGCGACTTAATTTTTTATGGCGCGTCATAAATTTGAGGCGTCGCCACGGCCACGCCCTTTAAGTTTTGAAAAAGTTGGCCAATGAATTTTTCCCTCCATGTCTTAAGAGTAACCTGGCCAAGTTTCAAGTCTGTAGCATTAAATCTGTAGGACAAGTTCGATCTTATACAAGGTGTGGAATCGGTCAAAAATGGCACGAAAACGCACTTTTCATCCAAAATGGCCGACTTCCTGTGGACGTGGGACCATGGCGGCCTGAGACTTTTTTGTGCGTCTTGGCATGACGAATGAGTGTACCGAATTTCGTCGTCCCACGCGAAACTAATCCTATTGCGGAGACCATTTTTAAGCATTATAGGGGGCGCTACAGAGCCAATGAGCGACTCCCAAAAATATAAAGTTTATATTCTTTCATGTCGTCGACTGGCAGGTGGCGCTCGCAAAATTTCCTGAGTTTTCGCATACCTTTTGCAAAGAATAAGAAAGAAAGAATAATAATAACTAGAAAGCTGCAAGCAGCTGTGAGCGGGACCGAGGTGTGCGTACGTTGGGATGTGCGTACGTTGGGATGTGCGCACGTTGGGGCATGCGCTGGACGCTTGAGCTGCAGCTCTGCCCACACGCACGATACCCTCTGCGTACTTACGAGCACATAAAAACCCAAATGCGGAGGGGTTTTTGAAAATTTCTAGGGGGCGCCACTGAGCCATTTTGCTCCGCCCACACACGATACCCTTTACATACGTACGAGGTCATCAGGGTGGACGTGTGTGCCAAGTTTCATGACCTTGCGATCATGATAAGGCTTTCAAATCACAAACGCCATCACACGATTTTTACCGCCTGGCCACGCCCACACCATTCAGAGTTTGAAAAAGTGTCTCCATGAATTTTTTCCCACATGAATTAAGAGTAACCTGGCCAAGTTTGAAGCTTGTGGCATTAAATCTGTAGGAGGAGTTTGAAAAAATGTGACATGCGGAAAAAAGAGGTTTCCAACCACCAGCAGGTGGCGCTATAGGAGGATGTCACTATGCTAATATGTACGCTTTCAGGCCGGGTCCAGCATTCACCGTATGAAGTTTGGGACAGATTGGATAATGTATTTGGAAGTTATAAGCGACTTAATTTTTCATGGCGAGGGATGGTGAGTCATCAAACTTTGAGGCGTCGCCACGGCCACGCCCTTTGAGGTTTGAAAAAGTTTCTCCATGAATTTTTGCCCCCATGTCTTAAGAGTAACCTGGCCAAGTTTGAAGGTTTTTGCATCAAATATGTAGGAGGAGTTTGATCAAATGCGAGGTGTGGAAAAATAAAGATGTTTCCAACCACCAGCAGGTGGCGCTATAGGAGGATGTCACTATGATAATATGTACGCGTTCAGGCTGGGTCCAGCATTCACCGTATTAAGTTTGGGACGGATTGGATAATGTATGTGGGAGTTATAAGCGACTTAATTTTTTATGGCGCGTCATAAATTTGAGGCGTCGCCACGGCCACGCCCTTTAAGTTTTGAAAAAGTTGGCCAATGATTTTTTCGGCCCATGTCCTAAGAGTAGCCTGGCCAAGTTTGAAGCGTTTAGCATTCAATATGTAGGAGGAGTTCGATCAAATGTGAGGTGTGGAAAAAAAAAGACATTTCCAACCACCAGCAGGTGGCGCTATAGGTGGATGTCACTATTTTATAGGTGCGCGTTCAGGCTGGGTCCAGCAATCACCGGTTGAACTTTGGGTAAGATTGGATTATGTATGTGGAAGTTATAAGCGACTTAATTTTTCGTGGCGAGTGATGGCGAGTCATCAAACTTTGAGGCGTCGCCACGGCCACGCCCTTTAAGTTTTGAAAAAGTTGGCCAATGAATTTTTCCCTCCATGTCTTAAGAGTAACCTAGCCAAGTTTGAAGTCTGTAGCATTAAATCTGTAGGACAAGTTCGATCTTAAGCAAGGCGTGGAATCGGTCAAAAATGGCACGAAAATGCACTTTCCATCCAAAATGGCCGCCTTCCTGTGGACGTGGCACATTGGCGGCCTGAGACTTTTTTGTGCGTCTGGGCATGATGAATGAGTGTACCAAATTTCGTCATCCCACGCAAAACTAATCCTATTGCGGGGACAATTTTTAAGCATCATAGGGGGCGCTACAGAGTCAATAAGCGACTCCCAAAAATATAAAGTTTAGATTCTTTCATGTCGTCGACTGGCAGGTGGTGCTCGCAAAATTTCCTGAGTTTTCGCATACCTTTTGCAAAGAATAAGAAAGAATAATAATAATAACTAGAAAGCTGCTAGCAGCTGTGAGCGGGACCGAGTGTGCGTACGTTGGGATGTGCGCACGTTGGGCATGCGCTGGACGCCGTAGTCGCGCAGCTCTGCCCACACGCACGATTCCCATTGCGTACGTACGAGCACACAATAACCCCATTCCAGAGGGGTTTTTGAAAATTTCTAGGGGGCGCCACTGAGCCATTTTGCTCCGCCCACACACAATACCCTTTACATACGTACGAGGTCGTCAGGGTGGACGTGTGTACCAACTTTCATGACTTTGCGATGATGATAAGGCTTTCATATTACAAACGCCATCACACGATTTTCACCTCTGGCCACGCCCACACCGTTCAGAGTTTGTAAAAGTTTCTCCAGGAAGTTTTGCCCTCATGTCTTAAGAGTAACCTGGCCAAGTTTGAAGATTTTAGCATGAAATATATAGGAGGAGTTTGATCAAATAAGAGGTGTGGAAAACAATGAAGTTTCTGACCACCATTAGGTGGCGCTGTAGGTGGATATCACTTTTTTATATGTGCACGTTCAGGCTGGGTCCAGCATTCACCGTATGAAGTTTGGGACAGATTGGATAATGTATGTGGGAGTTATAAGCGACTTAATTTTTTATGGCGCGTCATAAATTTGAGGCGTCGCCACGGCCACGCCCTTTAAGTTTTGAAAAAGTTGGCTAATGATTTTTTCGGCCCATGTCTTAAGAGTAGCCTGGCCAAGTTTGAAGCGTTTAGCATTAAATATGTAGGAGGAGTTCGATCAAATGCGAGGTGTGGAAAAAAAAAGACATTTCCAACCACCAGCAGGTGGCGCTATAGGTGGATGTCACTATTTTATAGGTGCGCGTTCAGGCTGGGTCCAGCAATCACCGGTTGAACTTTGGGAAAGATTGGATTATGTATGTGGAAGTTATAAGCGACTTAATTTTTCGTGGCGAGTGATGGCGAGTCATCAAACTTTGAGGCGTCGCCACGGCCACGCCCTTTAAGTTTTGAAAAAGTTGGCCAATGAATTTTTCCCTCCATGTCTTAAGAGTAACCTGGCCAAGTTTGAAGTCTGTAGCATTAAATCTGTAGGACAAGTTCGATCTTAAGCAAGGCTTGGAATCGGTCAAAAATGGCACGAAAACGCACTTTCCATCCAAAATGGCCGACTTCCTGTGGACGTGGGACCATGGCGGCCTGAGACTTTTTTGTGCGTCTTGGCATGATGAATGAGTGTACCGAATTTCGTCGTCCCACGCGAAACTAATCCTATTGCGGAGACCATTTTTAAGCATTATAGGGGGCGCTACAGAGCCAATGAGCGACTCCCAAAAATATAAAGTTTATATTCTTTCATGTCGTCGACTGGCAGGTGGCGCTCGCAAAATTTCCTGAGTTTTCGCATACCTTTTGCAAAGAATAAGAAAGAAAGAATAATAATAACTAGAAAGCTGCAAGCAGCTGTGAGCGGGACCGAGGTGTGCGTACGTTGGGATGTGCGTACGTTGGGATGTGCGCACGTTGGGGCATGCGCTGGACGCTTGAGCTGCAGCTCTGCCCACACGCACGATACCCTCTGCGTACTTACGAGCACATAAAAACCCAAATGCGGAGGGGTTTTTGAAAATTTCTAGGGGGCGCCACTGAGCCATTTTGCTCCGCCCACACACGATACCCTTTACATACGTACGAGGTCATCAGGGTGGACGTGTGTGCCAAGTTTCATGACCTTGCGATCATGATAAGGCTTTCAAATCACAAACGCCATCACACGATTTTTACCGCCTGGCCACGCCCACACCATTCAGAGTTTGAAAAAGTGTCTCCATGAATTTTTTCCCACATGAATTAAGAGTAACCTGGCCAAGTTTGAAGCTTGTGGCATTAAATCTGTAGGAGGAGTTTGAAAAAATGTGACATGCGGAAAAAAGAGGTTTCCAACCACCAGCAGGTGGCGCTATAGGAGGATGTCACTATGCTAATATGTACGCTTTCAGGCCGGGTCCAGCATTCACCGTATGAAGTTTGGGACAGATTGGATAATGTATTTGGAAGTTATAAGCGACTTAATTTTTCATGGCGAGGGATGGTGAGTCATCAAACTTTGAGGCGTTGCCACGGCCACGCCCTTTGAGGTTTGAAAAAGTTTCTCCATGAATTTTTGCCCCCATGTCTTAAGAGTAACCTGGCCAAGTTTGAAGGTTTTTGCATCAAATATGTAGGAGGAGTTTGATCAAATGCGAGGTGTGGAAAAATAAAGATGTTTCCAACCACCAGCAGGTGGCGCTATAGGAGGATGTCACTATGATAATATGTACGCGTTCAGGCTGGGTCCAGCATTCACCGTATTAAGTTTGGGACGGATTGGATAATGTATGTGGGAGTTATAAGCGACTTAATTTTTTATGGCGCGTCATAAATTTGAGGCGTCGCCACGGCCACGCCCTTTAAGTTTTGAAAAAGTTGGCCAATGAATTTTTCCCTCCATGTCTTAAGAGTAACCTGGCCAAGTTTCAAGTCTGTAGCATTAAATCTGTAGGACAAGTTCGATCTTATACAAGGTGTGGAATCGGTCAAAAATGGCACGAAAACGCACTTTTCATCCAAAATGGCCGACTTCCTGTGGACGTGGGACCATGGCGGCCTGAGACTTTTTTGTGCGTCTTGGCATGACGAATGAGTGTACCGAATTTCGTCGTCCCACGCGAAACTAATCCTATTGCGGAGACCATTTTTAAGCATTATAGGGGGCGCTACAGAGCCAATGAGCGACTCCCAAAAATATAAAGTTTATATTCTTTCATGTCGTCGACTGGCAGGTGGCGCTCGCAAAATTTCCTGAGTTTTCGCATACCTTTTGCAAAGAATAAGAAAGAAAGAATAATAATAACTAGAAAGCTGCAAGCAGCTGTGAGCGGGACCGAGGTGTGCGTACGTTGGGATGTGCGTACGTTGGGCATGCGCTGGACGCTGGAGCCGCAGCTCTTCCCACACGCACGATACCCGCTGTGTACTTACGAGCACAGCATAACCCCAATGCGGAGGGGTTTTTGAAAATTTCTAGGGGGCGCCACTGAGCCATTTTTCTCCGCCCACACACGATACCCTTTACATACATACGAGGTCGTCAGGGTGGACGTGTGTACCAAGTTTCATTACCTTGAGATGATGATAAGGCTTTCAAATCACAAACGTCATCACACGATTTTCACCGCATGGCCACGCCCACACCGTTCAGAGTTTGGAAAAGTTTCTCCATTAATTGTTGCCTCCATGTCTTAAGAGTAACTTGGCTAAGTTTGAAGTTTGTAGCATTAAATCTGTGGGAGGAGTTTGATAAAATGTGAGGTATGGAAAAAAAAGACGTTTCTGACCACCAGCAGGTGGCGCTGTTGGTGGATGTCACTATTTTATCTATGCGCGTTCAGGCTGGGTCCAGATATCACCGTATGAAGTTTGGGACAGATTGGATAATGTATGTGGAAGTTATAAGCGACTTAATTTTTCATGGCGAGTCATAACTTCAAGGCGTCGCCACGGCCACGCCCTTTGAGGTTTGAAAAAGTTTCTCCATGACTCTTTCCCCCCATGTCTTAAGAGTAATCTGGCCAAGTTTGAAGCTTGTAGTATTAAATCTGTAGGACGAGTTTGATCAAATGCGAGATGTGGAAAAAAAGAGATGTTTCCGACCACCAACAGGTGGCGCTATAGGTAGATGTCACTATGATAATATGTACGCGTTCAGTCTGGGTCCAGCATTCACCGTATGAAGTTTGGGACAGATTGGATAATGTATGTGGAAGTTATAAGCGACTTCAATTTTTGTGGCGAGTGATGGCGAGTCATCGAACTTTGAGGCGTCGCTACGGCCACGCCCTTTAAGTTTTGAAAAAGTTTCCCCATGAATCTCTCCCCCCATGTCTTAAGAGTAACCTGGCTAAGTTTCAAGTCTGTAGCATGAAATCTGTGGGACAAGTTCGATCTTATGCAAGGCGTGGAATCGGTCAAAAATGGCACGAAAACGCACTTTCCATCCAAAATGGCTGCCTTCCTGTGTACGTGGGACCATGGCGGCGAGAGACTTTTTTGTGCGTCTGGGCAAGATGAATAAGTGTACCGAATTTCGTTGTCCTACGCAAAACTAATCCTATTAAGGGGACCATTTTTAAGCACCGTAGGGGGCGCTACAGAGTCAATGAGCGACTCCCAAAAATATAAAGTTTAGATTCTTTCATGTCGTCGACTGGCAGTTGGCGCTCGCAAAATTTCCTGAGTTTTCGCATACCTTTTGCAAAGAATAAGAAAGAAAGAATAATAATAATAAACCTTACAGATACAATAGGGTCCTTGCAGTTTCACTGCTCGGTCCCTAACTAGAAAGCTGCAAGCAGCTGTGAGCGGGACCGAGGTGTGCGTACGTTGGGATGTGCGTACGTTGGGATGTGCGCACGTTGGGGCATGCGCTGGACGCTTGAGCTGCAGCTCTGCCCACACGCACGATACCCTCTGCGTACTTACGAGCACATAAAAACCCAAATGCGGAGGGGTTTTTGAAAATTTCTAGGGGGCGCCACTGAGCCATTTTGCTCCGCCCACACACGATACCCTTTACATACGTACGAGGTCATCAGGGTGGACGTGTGTGCCAAGTTTCATGACCTTGCGATCATGATAAGGCTTTCAAATCACAAACGCCATCACACGATTTTTACCGCCTGGCCACGCCCACACCATTCAGAGTTTGAAAAAGTGTCTCCATGAATTTTTTCCCACATGAATTAAGAGTAACCTGGCCAAGTTTGAAGCTTGTGGCATTAAATCTGTAGGAGGAGTTTGAAAAAATGTGACATGCGGAAAAAAGAGGTTTCCAACCACCAGCAGGTGGCGCTATAGGAGGATGTCACTATGCTAATATGTACGCTTTCAGGCCGGGTCCAGCATTCACCGTATGAAGTTTGGGACAGATTGGATAATGTATTTGGAAGTTATAAGCGACTTAATTTTTCATGGCGAGGGATGGTGAGTCATCAAACTTTGAGGCGTCGCCACGGCCACGCCCTTTGAGGTTTGAAAAAGTTTCTCCATGAATTTTTGCCCCCATGTCTTAAGAGTAACCTGGCCAAGTTTGAAGGTTTTTGCATCAAATATGTAGGAGGAGTTTGATCAAATGCGAGGTGTGGAAAAATAAAGATGTTTCCAACCACCAGCAGGTGGCGCTATAGGAGGATGTCACTATGATAATATGTACGCGTTCAGGCTGGGTCCAGCATTCACCGTATTAAGTTTGGGACGGATTGGATAATGTATGTGGGAGTTATAAGCGACTTAATTTTTTATGGCGCGTCATAAATTTGAGGCGTCGCCACGGCCACGCCCTTTAAGTTTTGAAAAAGTTGGCCAATGATTTTTTCGGCCCATGTCCTAAGAGTAGCCTGGCCAAGTTTGAAGCGTTTAGCATTCAATATGTAGGAGGAGTTCGATCAAATGTGAGGTGTGGAAAAAAAAAGACATTTCCAACCACCAGCAGGTGGCGCTATAGGTGGATGTCACTATTTTATAGGTGCGCGTTCAGGCTGGGTCCAGCAATCACCGGTTGAACTTTGGGTAAGATTGGATTATGTATGTGGAAGTTATAAGCGACTTAATTTTTCGTGGCGAGTGATGGCGAGTCATCAAACTTTGAGGCGTCGCCACGGCCACGCCCTTTAAGTTTTGAAAAAGTTGGCCAATGAATTTTTCCCTCCATGTCTTAAGAGTAACCTAGCCAAGTTTGAAGTCTGTAGCATTAAATCTGTAGGATAAGTTCGATCTTAAGCAAGGCGTGGAATCGGTCAAAAATGGCACGAAAATGCACTTTCCATCCAAAATGGCCGCCTTCCTGTGGACGTGGCACATTGGCGGCCTGAGACTTTTTTGTGCGTCTGGGCATGATGAATGAGTGTACCAAATTTCGTCATCCCACGCAAAACTAATCCTATTGCGGGGACAATTTTTAAGCATCATAGGGGGCGCTACAGAGTCAATAAGCGACTCCCAAAAATATAAAGTTTAGATTCTTTCATGTCGTCGACTGGCAGGTGGTGCTCGCAAGATTTCCTGAGTTTTCGCATACCTTTTGCAAAGAATAAGAAAGAATAATAATAATAACTAGAAAGCTGCTAGCAGCTGTGAGCGGGACCGAGTGTGCGTACGTTGGGATGTGCGCACGTTGGGCATGCGCTGGACGCCGTAGTCGCGCAGCTCTGCCCACACGCACGATTCCCATTGCGTACGTACGAGCACACAATAACCCCATTCCAGAGGGGTTTTTGAAAATTTCTAGGGGGCGCCACTGAGCCATTTTGCTCCGCCCACACACAATACCCTTTACATACGTACGAGGTCGTCAGGGTGGACGTGTGTACCAACTTTCATGACTTTGCGATGATGATAAGGCTTTCATATTACAAACGCCATCACACGATTTTCACCTCTGGCCACGCCCACACCGTTCAGAGTTTGTAAAAGTTTCTCCAGGAAGTTTTGCCCTCATGTCTTAAGAGTAACCTGGCCAAGTTTGAAGATTTTAGCATGAAATATATAGGAGGAGTTTGATCAAATAAGAGGTGTGGAAAACAATGAAGTTTCTGACCACCATTAGGTGGCGCTGTAGGTGGATATCACTTTTTTATATGTGCACGTTCAGGCTGGGTCCAGCATTCACCGTATGAAGTTTGGGACAGATTGGATAATGTATGTGGGAGTTATAAGCGACTTAATTTTTTATGGCGCGTCATAAATTTGAGGCGTCGCCACGGCCACGCCCTTTAAGTTTTGAAAAAGTTGGCTAATGATTTTTTCGGCCCATGTCTTAAGAGTAGCCTGGCCAAGTTTGAAGCGTTTAGCATTAAATATGTAGGAGGAGTTCGATCAAATGCGAGGTGTGGAAAAAAAAAGACATTTCCAACCACCAGCAGGTGGCGCTATAGGTGGATGTCACTATTTTATAGGTGCGCGTTCAGGCTGGGTCCAGCAATCACCGGTTGAACTTTGGGAAAGATTGGATTATGTATGTGGAAGTTATAAGCGACTTAATTTTTCGTGGCGAGTGATGGCGAGTCATCAAACTTTGAGGCGTCGCCACGGCCACGCCCTTTAAGTTTTGAAAAAGTTGGCCAATGAATTTTTCCCTCCATGTCTTAAGAGTAACCTGGCCAAGTTTGAAGTCTGTAGCATTAAATCTGTAGGACAAGTTCGATCTTAAGCAAGGCTTGGAATCGGTCAAAAATGGCACGAAAACGCACTTTCCATCCAAAATGGCCGACTTCCTGTGGACGTGGGACCATGGCGGCATGAGACTTTTTTGTGCGTCTTGGCATGATGAATGAGTGTACCGAATTTCGTCGTCCCACGCAAAACTAATCCTATTGCGGGGACAATTTTTAACCATCGTAGGGGGCGCTACAGAGCCAATGAGCGACTACCAAAAATATAAAGTTTAGATTCTTTCATGTCGTCGACCGGCACGTGGCGCTCGCAAAATTTCCTGAGTTTTCGCATACCTTTTGCAAAGAATAAGAAAGAAAGAAAGAATAATAATAATAAACCTTACAGATACAATAGGGTCCTTGCAGTTTCACTGCTCGGTCCCTAATAATAATAAACCTTACAGATACAATAGGGTCCTTGCAGTTTCACTGCTCGGTCCCTAATAATAACTAGAAAGCTGCAAGCAGCTGTGAGCGGGACCGAGTGTGCGTACGTTGGAATGTGCGCACGTTGGGCATGCGCTGGACGCCGTAGTCGCGCAGCTCTGCCCACACGCACGATTCCCATTGCGTACGTACGAACACACAATAACCCCAATGCATAGGGGTTTTTGAAAATTTCTAGGGGCGCCACTGAGCCATTTTGATCCGCCCACACACAATACCCTTTACATATGTACGAGGTCGTCAGGGTGGACGTGTGTACCAAGTTTCATGACTTTGAGATGATGATAAGGCTTTCATATTACAAACGCCATCACACGATTTTCACCTCTGGCCACGCCCACACCGTTCAAAGTTTGGAAAAGTTTCTCCATGAAGATTTGCCCTAATGTCTTAAGAGTAACCTGGCCAAGTTTGAAGATTTTAGCATGAAATATGTAGGAGGAGTTTGATCAAATAAGAGGTGTGGAAAAAAAAATGAAGTTTCCGACCACCATTAGGTGGCGCTGTAGGTGGATATCACTTTTTTATATGTGCACGTTCAAGCTGGGTCCAGATATCACCGTATGAAGTTTGGGACAGATTGGATAATATATGTGGAAGTTATAAGCGACTTAATTTTTCATGGCGAGTCATAACTTTGAGGCGTCGCCACGGCCACGCCCTTTGAGGTTTGAAAAAGTTTCTCCATGACTCTTTCCCCCCATGTCTTAAGAGTAACCTGGCCAAGTTTGAAGCTTGTAGCATTAAATCTGTAGGACGAGTTCGATCAAATGCGAGATGTGGAAAAAAAGAGATGTTTCCGACCACCAGCAGGTGGCGCTATAGGTGGATGTCGTTATGATAATATGTACGCGTTCAGGCTGGGTCCAGCATTCACCGTATGAAGTTTGGGACAGATTGGATAATGTATGTGGGAGTTATAAGCGACTTCATTTGTTGTGGCGAGTGATGGCGAGTCATCGAACTTTGAGGAGTTGCCACGCCCACGCCCTTTAAGTTTTGAAAAAGTTTCTCCATGAATTTCCCCCCCCATGTCTTAAGAGTATCCTGGCCAAGTTTGAAGTCTGTAGCATGAAATCTGTAGGACAAGTTCGATCTTATGCAAGACGTGGAATCGGCCAAAAATGGCACGAAAACGCACTTTCCATCCAAAATGGCCGCCTTCCTGTGTACGTGGCACCGTGATGGCATGAGACTTTTTGGTGCGTCTGGGCATGATGAATGAGTGTACCGAATTTCGTCGTCCCACGCGAAACTAATCCTATTAAGGGGACCATTTTTATGCACCGTAGGGGGCGCTACAGAGCCAATGAGCGACTCCTAAAAATATAAAGTTTAGATTCTTTCATGTCGTCGATTGGCAGGTGGCGCTCGCAAAATTTCGTGAGTTTTCGCATACCTTTTGCAAAGAATCGGAAATAATAATAATAATAATAATAATAATAATAAACCTTACAGATACAATAGGGTCCTTGCAGTTTCACTGCTCGGTCCCTAATAACTAGAAAGCTGCAAGCAGCTGTGAGCGGGACCGAGGTGTGCGTACGTTGGGATGTGCGTACGTTGGGCATGCGCTGGACGCTGGAGCCGCAGCTCTTCCCACACGCACGATACCCGCTGTGTACTTACGAGCACAGCATAACCCCAATGCGGAGGGGTTTTTGAAAATTTCTAGGGGGCGCCACTGAGCCATTTTTCTCCGCCCACACACGATACCCTTTACATACGTACGAGGTCGTCAGGGTGGACGTGTGTACCAAGTTTCATTACCTTGAGATGATGATAAGGCTTTCAAATCACAAACATCATCACACGATTTTCACCGCATGGCCACGCCCACACCGTTCAGAGTTTGGAAAAGTTTCTCCATGAATTGTTGCCTCCATGTCTTAAGAGTAACTTGGCTAAGTTTGAAGTTTGTAGCATTAAATCTGTGGGAGGAGTTTGTTAAAATGTGAGGTATGGAAAGAAAAGACGTTTCTGACCACCAGCAGGTGGCGCTGTTGGTGGATGTCACTATTTTATCTATGCGCGTTCAGGCTGGGTCCAGATATCACCGTATGAAGTTTGGGACAGATTGGATAATGTATGTGGAAGTTATAAGCGACTTAATTTTTAATGGCGAGTCATAACTTTGAGGCGTCGCCACGGCCACGCCCTTTGAGGTTTGAAAAAGTTTCTCCATGACTCTTTCCCCCCATGTCTTAAGAGTAACCTGGCCAAGTTTGAAGCTTGTAGCATTAAATCTGTAGGACGAGTTCGATCAAATGCGAGATGTGGAAAAAAAGAGATGTTTCCGACCACCAGCAGGTGGCGCTATAGGTGGATGTCGTTATGATAATATGTACGCGTTCAGGCTGGGTCCAGCATTCACCGTATGAAGTTTGGGACAGATTGGATAATGTATGTGGGAGTTATAAGCGACTTCATTTGTTGTGGCGAGTCATAAATTTGAGGCGTCGCCACGGCCACGCCCTTTAAGTTTTGAAAAAGTTGGCCAATGATTTTTTCGGCCCATGTCTTAAGAGCAACCTGGCCAAGTTTGAAGGTTTTTGCATTAAATATGTAGGAGGAGTTCGATCAAATGCGAGGTGTGGGAAAAAAAAGACACTTCCAACCACCAGCAGGTGGCGCTATAGGTGGATGTCACTATTTTATATGTGAGCTTTCAGTCTGGGTCCAGCATTCACCGTATGAAGTTTGGGACAGATTGGATAATGTATGTGGGAGTTATAAGCGACTTCATTTATCGTGGCGAGTGATGGCGAGTCATCAAACTTTGAGGCGTCGCCACGGCCACGCCCTTTAAGTTTTGAAAAAGTTGGCCAATGAATTTTTCCCCCCATGTCTTAAGAGTAACCTGGCCAAGTTTGAAGTCTGTAGCATGAAATCTGTAGGACAAGTTCGATCTTATGCAAGGCGTGGAATCGGCCAAAAATGGCACGAAAACGCACTTTCCATCCAAAATGGCCGCCTTCCTGTGTACGTGGGACCATGGCGGCATGAGACTTTTTTGTGCGTCTGGGCAAGATGAATAAGTGTACCGAATTTCGTTGTCCTACGCAAAACTAATCCTATTAAGGGGACCATTTTTAAGCATTGTAGGGGGCGCTACAGAGTCAATGAGCGACTCCCAAAAATATAAAGTTTAGATTCTTTCATGTCGTCGACTGGCAGGTGGCGCTCGCAAAATTTCCTGAGTTTTCGCATACCTTTTGCAAAGAATAAGAAAGAATAACAGAGGAGAAAAATAATAATAATAACTAGAAAGCTGCAAGCAGCTGTGAGCGGGACCGAGGTGTGCGTACGTTGGGATGTGCGTACGTTGGGCATGCGCTGGACGCTGGAGCCGCAGCTCTTCCCACACGCACGATACCCGCTGTGTACTTACGAGCACAGCATAACCCCAATGCGGAGGGGTTTTTGAAAATTTCTAGGGGGCGCCACTGAGCCATTTTTCTCCGCCCACACACGATACCCTTTACATACGTACGAGGTCGTCAGGGTGGACGTGTGTACCAAGTTTCATTACCTTGAGATGATGATAAGGCTTTCAAATCACAAACGCCATCACATGATTTTCACCGCCTGGCCACGCCCACACCGTTCAGAGTTTGTAAAGGTGTCTCCATGAATTTTTCCCCACATGACTTAAGAGTAACCTGGCCAAGTTTGAAGCTTGTGGCATTAAATCTGTAGGAGGAGTTTGAAAAAATGTGACGTGCGGAAAAAAAAGAGGTTTCCAACCACCAGCAGGTGGCGCTATAGGAGGATGTCACTATGATAATATGTACGCGTTCAGGTCGGGTCCAGCATTCACCGTATGAAGTTTGGGACAGATTGGATAATGAGTGTGGAAATTATAAGCGACTTAATTCTTCATGGCGAGTCATAACTTTGAGGCGTCGCCACGGCCACGCCCTTTGAGGTTTGAAAAAGTTTCTCCATGACTCTTTCCCTCCATGTCTTAAGAGTAACCTGGCCAAGTTTGAAGCTTGTAGCATTAAATATGTAGGAGGAGTTTGATCTAATGCGAGGTGTGAAAAAAAAACACGTTTCAGAACACCAGCAGGTGGCGCTATAGGTGGATGTCACTATGATAATATGTATGCGTTCAGGCTGGGTCCAGCATTCACCGTATGAGGTTTGGGACAGTATGGATAATGTATGTGGAAGTTATAAGCAAATTCATTTTTTGTGGCGAGTGATGGCGAATCATCGAACTTTGAGAAGTCGCCACGGCCACGCCCTTTAAGTTTTGAAAAAGTTTCTCCATGAATTTTCCCCCCCATGTCTGAAGAGTAACCTGGCCAAGTTTGAAGTCTGTAGCATTAAATCTGTAGGACAAGTTCGATCATAAGCAAGGCTTGGAATCGGTCAAAAATGGCACGAAAACGCACATTCCATCCAAAATGGCCGCCTTCCTGTGTACATGGGACCATGACGGCATGAGACTTTTTTGTGCGTCTGGGCATGATGAATGAGTGTACCGACTTTCGTCGTCCCAAGCGAAACTAATCCTATTAAGGGGATCATTTTTATGCATCGTAGGGGGCGCTACAGAGCCAATGAGCAACTCCCAAAGATATAATGTTTAGATTCTTTCATGTCGTCGACTGGCACGTGGCGCTCGCAAAATTTCCTGAGTTTTCGCATACCTTTTGCAAAGAATAAGAAGAATAATAATAATAACTAGAAAGCTGCAAGCAGCTGTGAGCGGGACCGAGGTGTGCGTACGTTGGGATGTGCGCACGTTGGGGCATGCGCTGGACGCTGGAGCCGCAGCTCTGCCCACACACACGATACCCTCTGCGTACGTACGAGCACATAATAACTCCAATGCGGAGGGGTTTTTGAAAATTTCTAGGGGGCGCCACTGAGCCATTTTGCTCAGCCCACACACGATACCCTTCACATACGAACGAGGTCATCAGGGTGGACGTGTGTGCCAAGTTTCATTAAGTTGCGATGATGATAAGGCTTTCAAATCACAAACGCCATCACACGATTGTCACCGCCTGGCCACGCCCACACCGTTCAGAGTTTGGAAAAGCTTCTCAAGAGTTTTCTTCCCCCCTAGCTTAAGAGTAACCTGGCCAAGTTTGAAGATTTTAGCATTAAATATGTAGGAGGAGTTTGATCAAATGCGAGGTGTGAAAAAAAAAGATGTTTCCAACCACCAGCAGGTGGCGCTATGGGTGGATGTCACTATGATAATATGTACGCGTTCAGGCTGGGTCCAGCATTCACCGTATGAAGTTTGGGACAGATTGGATAATGTATGTGGGAGTTATAAGCAACTTAATTTGTTGTGGCGAGTGATGGCGAGTCATAGAACTTTGAGGCGTCGCCACGCCCACGCCCTTTGAGGTTTGAAAAAGTTTCTCCATGAATTTTTCCCCCCATGTCTTAAGAGTAGCCTGGCCAAGTTTGAAGTCTGTAGCATGAAATCTGTAGGACAAGTTCGATCTTATACAAGGTGTAGAATCGGTCAAAAATGGCACGAAAACGCACTTTCCATCCAAAATGGCCGACTTGCTGTGGACGTGGGACCATGGCGGCATGAGACTTTTTTGTGCGTCTGGGCATGATGAATGAGTGTACCGAATTTCGTCGTCCCACGCAAAACTAACCCCAATGTGTGGACCATTTTTAAGTACCCTAGGGGGCGCCACTGAGCCACTTTGCTCCGCCCACACACGATACCCTTCACATACGTACGAGGTGTTCAGGATGGACGTGTGTGCCAAGTTTCATGACGTTGTGATGATGATAAGGCTTTCAAATCACAAACACCATCACACGTTTTTCACCGCCTGACCACGCCCGAATTGTTCAGAGTTTGGAAAAGTTTCTCCATGAATATTTGCCCCCATGTCTTAAGAGTAACCTGGCTAAGTTTGAAGCTTGTAGCATTAAATCTGTAGGAGGAGTTTTATAAAATGTGAGGTGTGGCAAAAAATGACATTTCCGACCACCAGCAGGTGGCGCTATAGGAGGATGTCACTATGATAATATGTACGCGTTCAGGCTGAGTCCAGCATTCACCGTGTGAAGTTTGGGACAGATTGGATAATGAGTGTGGAAGTTATAAGCGACTTAATTCTTCATGGCGAGTCATAACTTTGAGGCGTCGCCACGACCACGCCCTTTGAGGTTTGAAAAAGTTTCTCCATGACTCTTTCCCCCCATGTCTTAAGAGTAATCTGGCCAAGTTTAAAGCTTGTAGCATTAAATCTGTAGGACGAGTTCGATCAAATGCGAGATGTGGAAAAAAAGAGATGTTTCCGACCACCAGCAGGTGGCGCTATAGGTGGATGTCGTTATGATAATATGTATGCGTTCAGGCTAGGTCCAGCATTCACCGTATGAAGTTTGGGACAGATTGGATAATGTATGTGGGAGTTATAAGCGACTTAATTTGTTGTGGCGAGTGATGGCGAGTCATCGAACTTTGAGGAGTTGCCACGCCCACGCCCTTTAAGTTTTGAAAAAGTTTCTCCATGAATTTCCCCCCCCATGTCTTAAGAGTAACCTGGCCAAGTTTGAAGTCTGTAGCATGAAATCTGTAGGACAAGTTCGATCTTAAGCAAGGCGTGGAATCGGCCAAAAATGGCACGAAAACGCACTTTCCATCCAAAATGGCCGCCTTCCTGTGTACGTGGGACCATGGCGGCCTGAGACTTTTTTGTGCGTCTTGGCATGATGAACAAGTGTACCGAATTTCGTCATCCCAAGCGAAACTAATCCTATTGCGGGGACAATTTTTAACCATCGTAGGGGGCGCTACAGAGCCAATGAGCGACTCCCAAAGATATAATGTTTAGATTCTTTCATGTCGTCGACTGGCACGTGGCGCTCGCAAAATTTCCTGAGTTTTCGCATACCTTTTGCAAAGAATAAGAAAGAAAGAAAGAAAGAAAGAAGAAAGAAAGAATAATAATAAACCTTACAGATACAATAGGGTCCTTGCAGTTTCACTGCTCGGTCCCTAACTAGAAAGCTGCTAGCAGCTGTGAGCGGGACCGAGTGTGCGTACGTTGGGATGTGCGCACGTTGGGCATGCGCTGGACGCCGTAGTCGCGCAGCTCTGCCCACACGCACGATTCCCATTGCGTACGTACGAGCACACAATAACCCCATTCCAGAGGGGTTTTTGAAAATTTCTAGGGGGCGCCACTGAGCCATTTTGCTCCGCCCACACACAATACCCTTTACATACGTACGAGGTCGTCAGGGTGGACGTGTGTACCAACTTTCATGACTTTGCGATGATGATAAGGCTTTCATATTACAAACGCCATCACACGATTTTCACCTCTGGCCACGCCCACACCGTTCAGAGTTTGTAAAAGTTTCTCCAGGAAGTTTTGCCCTCATGTCTTAAGAGTAACCTGGCCAAGTTTGAAGATTTTAGCATGAAATATATAGGAGGAGTTTGATCAAATAAGAGGTGTGGAAAACAATGAAGTTTCTGACCACCATTAGGTGGCGCTGTAGGTGGATATCACTTTTTTATATGTGCACGTTCAGGCTGGGTCCAGCATTCACCGTATGAAGTTTGGGACAGATTGGATAATGTATGTGGGAGTTATAAGCGACTTAATTTTTTATGGCGCGTCATAAATTTGAGGCGTCGCCACGGCCACGCCCTTTAAGTTTTGAAAAAGTTGGCTAATGATTTTTTCGGCCCATGTCTTAAGAGTAGCCTGGCCAAGTTTGAAGCGTTTAGCATTAAATATGTAGGAGGAGTTCGATCAAATGCGAGGTGTGGAAAAAAAAAGACATTTCCAACCACCAGCAGGTGGCGCTATAGGTGGATGTCACTATTTTATAGGTGCGCGTTCAGGCTGGGTCCAGCAATCACCGGTTGAACTTTGGGAAAGATTGGATTATGTATGTGGAAGTTATAAGCGACTTA
The DNA here is from genome assembly GCF_027942865.1 of Odontesthes bonariensis. Taxonomy (NCBI): domain Eukaryota; kingdom Metazoa; phylum Chordata; class Actinopteri; order Atheriniformes; family Atherinopsidae; genus Odontesthes; species Odontesthes bonariensis. The sequence continues at coordinate 34,639,456 of NC_134514.1, forward strand.
ATTTTTCGTGGCGAGTGATGGCGAGTCATCAAACTTTGAGGCGTCGCCACGGCCACGCCCTTTAAGTTTTGAAAAAGTTGGCCAATGAATTTTTCCCTCCATGTCTTAAGAGTAACCTGGCCAAGTTTGAAGTCTGTAGCATTAAATCTGTAGGACAAGTTTGATCTTAAGCAAGGCTTGGAATCGGTCAAAAATGGCACGAAAACGCACTTTCCATCCAAAATGGCCGACTTCCTGTGGACGTGGGACCATGGCGGCATGAGACTTTGTTGTGCGTCTTGGCATGATGAATGAGTGTACCGAATTTCGTCGTCCCACGCAAAACTAATCCTATTGCGGGGACAATTTTTAACCATCGTAGGGGGCGCTACAGAGCCAATGAGCGACTACCAAAAATATAAAGTTTAGATTCTTTCATGTCGTCGACCGGCACGTGGCGCTCGCAAAATTTCCTGAGTTTTCGCATACCTTTTGCAAAGAATAAGAAAGAAAGAAAGAATAATAATAATAAACCTTACAGATACAATAGGGTCCTTGCAGTTTCACTGCTCGGTCCCTAACTAGAAAGCTGCAAGCAGCTGTGAGCGGGACCGAGGTGTGCGTACGTTGGGATGTGCGTACGTTGGGCATGCGCTGGACGCTGGAGCCGCAGCTCTTCCCACACGCACGATACCCGCTGTGTACTTACGAGCACAGCATAACCCCAATGCGGAGGGGTTTTTGAAAATTTCTAGGGGGCGCCACTGAGCCATTTTTCTCCGCCCACACACGACACCCTTTACATACGTACGAGGTCGTCAGGGTGGACGTGTGTACCAAGTTTCATTACCTTGAGATGATGATAAGGCTTTCAAATCACAAACGTCATCACACGATTTTCACCGCATGGCCACGCCCACACCGTTCAGAGTTTGGAAAAGTTTCTCCATGAATTGTTGCCTCCATGTCTTAAGAGTAACTTGGCTAAGTTTGAAGTTTGTAGCATTAAATCTGTGGGAGGAGTTTGATAAAATGTGAGGTATGGAAAAAAAAGACGTTTCTGACCACCAGCAGGTGGCGCTGTTGGTGGATGTCACTATTTTATCTATGCGCGTTCAGGCTGGGTCCAGATATCACCGTATGAAGTTTGGGACAGATTGGATAATGTATGTGGAAGTTATAAGCGACTTAATTTTTCATGGCGAGTCATAACTTTGAGGCATCGCCACGGCCACGCCCTTTGAGGTTTGAAAAAGTTTCTCCATGACTCTTTCCCCCCATGTCTTAAGAGTAACCTGGCCAAGTTTGAAGCTTGTAGCATTAAATCTGTAGGACGAGTTCGATCAAATGCGAGATGTGGAAAAAAAGAGATGTTTCCGACCACCAGCAGGTGGCGCTATAGGTGGATGTCGTTATGATAATATGTACGCGTTCAGGCTGGGTCCAGCATTCACCGTATGAAGTTTGGGACAGATTGGATAATGTATGTGGGAGTAATAAGCGACTTCATTTGTTGTGGCGAGTGATGGCGAGTCATCGAACTTTGAGGAGTTGCCACGCCCACGCCCTTTAAGTTTTGAAAAAGTTTCTCCATGAATTTCCCCCCCCATGTCTTAAGAGTAACCTGGCCAAGTTTGAAGTCTGTAGCATGAAATCTGTAGGACAAGTTCGAAATTATGCAAGGCGTGGAATTGGCCAAAAATGGCACGAAAACGCACTTTCCATCCAAAATGGCCGACTTCCTGTGTACGTGGCACCGTGATTGCATGAGACTTTTTGGTGCGTCTGGGCATGATGAATGAGTGTACCGAATTTCGTCGTCCCACGCGAAACTAATCCTATTAAGGGGACCATTTTTATGCACCGTAGGGGGCGCTACAGAGCCAATGAGCGACTCCTAAAAATATAAAGTTTAGATTCTTTCATGTCGTCGACTGGCAGGTGGCGCTCGCAAAATTTCGTGAGTTTTCGCATACCTTTTGCAAAGAATCGGAAATAATAATAATAATAATAACTAGAAAGCTGCAAGCAGCTGTGAGCGGGACCGAGGTGTGCGTACGTTGGGATGTGCGCACGTTGGGGCATGCGCTGGACGCTGGAGCCGCAGCTCTGCCCACACACACGATACCCTCTGCGTATGTACGAGCACATAATAACTCCAATGCGGAGGGGTTTTTGAAAATTTCTAGGGGGCGCCACTGAGCCATTTTGCTCAGCCCACACACGATACCCTTCACATACGAACGAGGTCATCAGGGTGGACGTGTGTGCCAAGTTTCATTAAGTTGCGATGATGATAAGGCTTTCAAATCACAAACGCCATCACACGATTGTCACCGCCTGGCCACGCCCACACCGTTCAGAGTTTGGAAAAGCTTCTCAAGAGTTTTCTTCCCCCCTAGCTTAAGAGTAACCTGGCCAAGTTTGAAGATTTTACCATTAAATATGTAGGAGGAGTTTGATCAAATGCGAGGTGTGAAAAAAAAAGATGTTTCCAACCACCAGCAGGTGGCGCTATGGGTGGATGTCACTATGATAATATGTACGCGTTCAGGCTGGGTCCAGCATTCACCGTATGAAGTTTGGGACAGATTGGATAATGTATGTGGGAGTTATAAGCAACTTAATTTGTTGTGGCGAGTGATGGCGAGTCATCAAACTTTGAGGCGTCGCCACGCCCACGCCCTTTGAGGTTTGAAAAAGTTTCTCCATGAATTTTTCCCCCCATGTCTTAAGAGTAACCTGGCCAAGTTTGAAGTCTGTAGCATTAAATCTGTAGGACAAGTTCGATCTTATACAAGGTGTAGAATCGGTCAAAAATGGCACGAAAACGCACTTTCCATCCAAAATGGCCGACTTCCTGTGGACGTGGGACCATGGCGGCATGAGACTTTTTTGTGCGTCTGGGCATGATGAATGAGTGTACCGAATTTCGTCATCCCACGCAAAACTAACCCCAATGTGTGGACCATTTTTAAGTACCCTAGGGGGCGCCACTGAGCCACTTTGCTCCTTCCACACACGATACCCTTCACCTACGTACGAGGTGTTCAGGATGGACGTGTGTGCCAAGTTTCATGACGTTGTGATGATGATAAGGCTTTCAAATCACAAACACCATCACACGATTTTCACCGCCTGACCACGCCCGAATTGTTCAGAGTTTGGAAAAGTTTCTCCATGAATTTTTGCCCCCATGTCTTAAGAGTAACCTGGCTAAGTTTGAAGCTTGTAGCATTAAATCTGTAGGAGGAGTTTTTTAAAATGTGAGGTGTGGCAAAAAATGACATTTCCGACCACCAGCAGGTGGCGCTATAGGAGGATGTCACTATGATAATATGTACGCGTTCAGGCTTGGTCCAGCATTCACCATATGAAGTTTGGGACAGATTGGATAATGAGTGTGGAAGTTATAAGCGACTTAATTCTTCATGGCGAGTCATAACTTTGAGGCGTCGCCACGGCCACGCCCTTTGAGGTTTGAAAAAGTTTCTCCATGACTCTTTCCCCCCATGTCTTAAGAGTAATCTGGCCAAGTTTGAAGCTTGTAGCATTAAATCTGTAGGACGAGTTCGATCAAATGCGAGATGTGGAAAAAAAGAGATGTTTCCAACCCCCAGCAGGTGGCGCTATAGGTGGATGTCGTTATGATAATATGTTCGCGTTCAGGCTGGGTCCAGCATTCACCGTATGAAGTTTGGGACAGATTGGATAATGTATGTGGGAGTTATAAGCGACTTCATTTTTTGTGGCGAGTGATGGCGAGTCATCGAACTTTGAGGAGTTGCCACGCCCACGCCCTTTAAGTTTTGAAAAAGTTTCTCCATGAATTTCCCCCCCCATGTCTTAAGAGTAACCTGGCCAAGTTTGAATTCTGTAGCATTAAATCTGTAGGACAAGTTCGATCTTAAGCAAGGCGTGGAATCGGTCAAAAATGGCACGAAAACGCACTTTCCATCCAAAATGGCCGACTTCCTGTGGACGTGGGACCATGGCGGCCTGAGACTTTTTTGTGCGTCTTGGCAAGATGAATGAGTGTACCGAATTTCGTCGTCCCACGCAAAACTAATCCTATTGCGGGGACAAATTTTAAGCATCGTAGGGGGCGCTACAGAGTCAATGAGCGACTCCCAAAAATATAAAGTTTAGATTCTTTCATGTCGTCGACCGGCACGTGGCGCTCGCAAAATTTCCTGAGTTTTCGCATACCTTTTGCAAAGAATAAGAAAGAATAATAACTAGAAAGCTGCAAGCAGCTGTGAGCGGGACCGAGGTGTGCGTACGTTGGGATGTGCGCACGTTGGGGCATGCGCTGGACGCTGGAGCCGCAGCTCTGCCCACACACACGATACCCTCTGTGTACGTACGAGCACATAATAACTCCAATGCGGAGGGGTTTTTGAAAATTTCTAGGGGGCGCCACTGAGCCATTTTGCTCAGCCCACACACGATACCCTTCACATACGAACGAGGTCATCAGGGTGGACGTGTGTGCCAAGTTTCATTAAGTTGCGATGATGATAAGGCTTTCAAATCACAAACGCCATCACACGATTGTCACCGCCTGGCCACGCCCACATCGTTCAGAGTTTGGAAAAGCTTCTCAAGAGTTTTCTTCCCCCCTAGCTTAAGAGTAACCTGGCCAAGTTTGAAGATTTTAGCATTAAATATGTAGGAGGAGTTTGATCAAATGCGAGGTGTGAAAAAAAAAGATGTTTCCAACCACCAGCAGGTGGCGCTATGGGTGGATGTCACTATGATAATATGTACGCGTTCAGGCTGGGTCCAGCATTCACCGTATGAAGTTTGGGACAGATTGGATAATGTATGTGGGAGTTATAAGCAACTTAATTTGTTGTGGCGAGTGATGGCGAGTCATCAAACTTTGAGGCGTCGCCACGCCCACGCCCTTTGAGGTTTGAAAAAGTTTCTCCATGAATTTTTCCCCCCATGTCTTAAGAGTAACCTGGCCAAGTTTGAAGTCTGTAGCATTAAATCTGTAGGACAAGTTCGATCTTATACAAGGTGTAGAATCGGTCAAAAATGGCACGAAAACGCACTTTCCATCCAAAATGGCCGACTTCCTGTGGACGTGGGACCATGGCGGCATGAGACTTTTTTGTGCGTCTGGGCATGATGAATGAGTGTACCGAATTTCGTCGTCCCACGCAAAACTAACCCCAATGTGTGGACCATTTTTAAGTACCCTAGGGGGCGCCACTGAGCCACTTTGCTCCTTCCACACACGATACCCTTCACATACGTACGAGGTGTTCAGGATGGACGTGTGTGCCAAGTTTCATGACGTTGTGATGATGATAAGGCTTTCAAATCACAAACACCATCACACGATTTTCACCGCCTGACCACGCCCGAATTGTTCAGAGTTTGGAAAAGTTTCTCCATGAATTTTTGCCCCCATGTCTTAAGAGTAACCTGGCTAAGTTTGAAGCTTGTAGCATTAAATCTGTAGGAGGAGTTTTATAAAATGTGAGGTGTGGCAAAAAATGACATTTCCGACCACCAGCAGGTGGCGCTATAGGAGGATGTCACTATGATAATATGTACGCGTTCAGGCTTGGTCCAGCATTCACCGTATGAAGTTTGGGACAGATTGGATAATGAGTGTGGAAGTAATAAGCGACTTAATTCTTCATGGCGAGTCATAACTTTGAGGCGTCGCCACGGCCACGCCCTTTGAGGTTTGAAAAAGTTTCTCCATGACTCTTTTCCCCCTTGTCTTAAGAGTAATCTGGCCAAGTTTCAAGCTTGTAGCATTAAATCTGTAGGACGAGTTCGATCAAATGCGAGATGTGGAAAAAAAGAGATGTTTCCAACCCCCAGCAGGTGGCGCTATAGGTGGATGTCGTTATGATAATATGTACGCGTTCAGGCTGGGTCCAGCATTCACCGTATGAAGTTTGGGACAGATTGGATAATGTATGTGGGAGTTATAAGCGACTTCATTTTTTGTGGCGAGTGATGGCGAGTCATCGAACTTTGAGGAGTTGCCACGCCCACGCCCTTTAAGTTTTGAAAAAGTTTCTCCATGAATTCCCCCCCCCATGTCTTAAGAGTAACCTGGCCAAGTTTGAAGTCTGTAGCATTAAATCTGTAGGACAAGTTCGATCTTAAGCAAGGCGTGGAATCGGCCAAAAATGGCACGAAAACGCACTTTCCATCCAAAATGGCCGCCTTCCTGTGTACGTGGGACCATGGCGGCAAGAGACTTTTTTGTGCGTCTGGGCATGGTGAATGAGTGTACCGAATTTCATTGTCCTACGCGAAACTAACCCCATTGCGGGCACCATTTTTAAGCATCGTAGGGGGCGCTACAGAGCCAATGAGCAACTCCCAAAGATATAATGTTTAGATTCTTTCATGTCGTCGACTAGCACGTGGCGCTCGCAAAATTTCCTGAGTTTTCGCATACCTTTTGCAAAGAATAAGAAAGAAAGAAAGAAAGAATAATAATAACTAGAAAGCTGCAAGCAGCTGTGAGCGGGACCGAGGTGTGCGTACGTTGGGATGTGCGTACGTTGGGGAATGCGCTGAACGCCGTAGTCGCGCAGCTCTGCCCACACGCACGATACCCTCTGCGTTAGTACGAGCACATAATAACCCCAATGCGGAGGGGTTGTTGAAAATTTCTAGGGGGCGACACTGAGCCATTTTGCTCCGCCCACACACGATACCCTTTACATACGTACGAGGTCGACAGGGTGGACGTGTGTGCCAAGCTTCATGACTTTGCGATGATGATAAGGCTTTCAAATCAGAAACGCCATTACAAGATTTTCACCGCCTTGCTACGGCCACGCCCTTTGAGATTTGAAAAAGTTTCTCCATGAATTTTTCCCCCCATGTCTTAAGAGTAACCTGGCCAAGTTTCAAGTCTGTAGCATTAAATCTGTAGGACGAATTCGATAAAATGCGAGGTGTGGAAAAAAAGAGATGTTTCCAACCCCCAGCAGGTGGCGCTATAGGTGGATGTCGCTATGATAATATGTACACATTCAGGCTGGTTCCAGCATTCACCGAATGAAGTTTGGGACAGATTAAATAATGTATGTGGGAGTTATAAGCGACTTAATTTTTTGTGGCGAGTGATGGCGAGTCATCGAACTTTGAGGCGTCGCCACGGCCACGCCCTTTGAGGTTTGAAAAAGTTTCTCCATGAATCTTTCCCCCCATGTCTTAAGAGTAACCTGGCCAAGTTTGAAGTCTGTAGCATTAAATCTGTAGCACAAGTTCGATCTTATGCAAGGCGTGGAATCGGCCAAAAATGGCACGAAAACGCACTTTCCATCAAAAATGGCCGCCTTCCTGTGGATGTGGGACCATGGCGGCATAAGACTTTTTTGTGCGTCTGGGCATGATGAATGAGTGTACCGAATTTCGTCGTCCCACGCAAAACTAACCCCAATGTGTGGACCATTTTTAAGTACCCTAGGGGGCGCCACTGAGCCACTTTGCTCCGCCCACATACGATACCCTTCACATACGTACGAGGTGTTCAGGATGGACGTGTGTGCCAAGTTTCATGACGTTGTGATGATGATAAGGCTTTCAAATCACAAACACCATCACACGATTTTCACCGCCTGGCCACGCCCGAATTGTTCAGAGTTTGGAAAAGTTTCTCCATGAAATTTTGCCCCCATGTCTTAAGAGTAACCTGGCTAAGTTTGAAGCTTGTAGCATTAAATCTGTAGGAGGAGTTTTATAAAATGTGAGGTGTGGCAAAAAAAGACATTTCCGACCACCAGCAGGTGGCGCTATAGGAGGATGTCACTATGATAATATGTACGCGTTCAAGCTGGGTCCAGCATTCACTGTATGAAGTTTGGGACAGATTGGATAATGAGTGTGGAAGTTATAAGCGACTTAATTCTTCATGGCGAGTCATAACTTTGAGGCGTCGCCACGGCCACGCCCTTTGAGGTTTGAAAAAGTTTCTCCATGACTCTTTCCCCCCATGTCTTAAGAGTAATCTGGCCAAGTTTCAAGCTTGTAGCATTAAATCTGTAGGACGAGTTCGATCAAATGCGAGATGTGGAAAAAAAGAGATGTTACCAACCCCCAGCAGGTGGCGCTATAGGTGGATGTCGTTATGATAATATGTACGCATTCAGGCTGGGTCCAGCATTCACCGTATGAAGTTTGGGACAGATTGGATAATGTATGTGGGAGTTATAAGCGACTTCATTTTTTGTGGCGAGTGATGGCGAGTCATCAAACTTTGAGGAGTTGCCACGCCCACGCCCTTTAAGTTTTGAAAAAGTTTCTCCATGAATCCCCCCCCCTATGTCTTAAGAGTAACCTGGCCAAGTTTGAAGTTTGTAGCATTACATCTGTAGGACAAGTTCGATCTTAAGCAAGGCGTGGAATCGGTCAAAAATGGCACGAAAACGCACTTTCCATCCAAAATGGCCGCCTTCCTGTGTACGTGGGACCATGGCGGCAAGAGACTTTTTGGTGCGTCTGGGCATGGTGAATGAGTGTACCGAATTTCATTGTCCTACGCGAAACTAACCCCATTGCGGGCACCATTTTTAAGCATCGTAGGGGGCGCTACAGAGCCAATGAGCAACTCCCAAAGATATAATGTTTAGATTCTTTCATGTCGTCGACTAGCACGTGGCGCTCGCAAAATTTCCTGAGTTTTCGCATACCTTTTGCAAAGAATAAGAAGAACTAGAAAGCTGCAAGCAGCTGTGAGCGGGACCGAGGTGTGCGTACGTTGGGATGTGCGTACGTTGGGCATGCGCTGGACGCTGGAGCTGCAGCTCTGCCCACACGCACGATACCCGCTGTGTACTTACGAGCACAGCATAACCCCAATGCGGAGGGGTTTTTGAAAATTTCTAGGGGGCGCCACTGAGCCATTTTTCTCCGCCCACACACGATACCCTTTACATACGTACGAGGTCGTCAGGGTGGACGTGTGTACCAAGTTTCATTACCTTGAGATGATGATAAGGCTTTCAAATCACAAACGCCATCACACGATTTTCACCGCATGGCCACGCCCACACCGTTCAGAGTTTGGAAAAGTTTCTCCATGAATTGTTGCCTCCATGTCTTAAGAGTAACTTGGCTAAGTTTGAAGCTTGTAGCATTAAATCTGTGGGAGGAGTTTGATAAAATGTGAGGTATGGAAAAAAAAGACGTTTCTGACCACCAGCAGGTGGCGCTGTTGGTGGATGTCACTATTTTATCTATGCGCATTCAGGCTGGGTCCAGCTATCACCGTATGAAGTTTGGGACAGATTGGATAATGTATGTGGAAGTTATAAGCGACTTAATTTTTCATGGTGAGTCATAACTTTGAGGCGTCGCCACGGCCACGCCCTTTGAGGTTTGAAAAAGTTTCTCCATGACTCTTTCCCCCCATGTCTTAAGAGTAACCTGGCCAAGTTTGAAGCTTGTAGCATTAAATCTGTAGGACGAGTTCGATCAAATGCGAGATGTGGAAAAAAAGAGATGTTTCCGACCACCAGCAGGTGGCGCTATAGGTGGATGTCGTTATGATAATATGTACGCGTTCAGGCTGGGTCCAGCATTCACCGTATGAAGTTTGGGACAGATTGGATAATGTATGTGGGAGTTATAAGCGACTTCATTTGTTGTGGCGAGTGATGGCGAGTCATCGAACTTTGAGGAGTTGCCATTTCCACGCCCTTTAAGTTTTGAAAAAGTTTCCCCATGAATCTCTCCCCCCATGTCTTAAGAGTAACCTGGCCAAGTTTCAAGTCTGTAGCATGAAATATGTGGGACAAGTTCGATCTTAAGCAAGGCGTGGAATCGGTCAAAAATGGCACGAAAACGCACTTTCCATCCAAAATGGCCGCCTTCCTGTGTACGTGGGACCATGGCGGCATGAGACTTTTTTGTGCGTCTGGGCATGGTGAATCAGTGTACCGAATTTCATTGTCCTACGCAAAACTAACCCCATTGCGGGCACCATTTTTAAGCACCGTAGGGGGCGCTACAGAGCCAATGAGCAACTCCCAAAGATATAATGTTTAGATTCTTTCATGTCGTCGACTAGCACGTGGCGCTCGCAAAATTTCCTGAGTTTTCGCATACCTTTTGCAAAGAATAAGAAAGAAAGAAGAAAGAAAGAATAATAATAACTAGAAAGCTGCAAGCAGCTGTGAGCGGGACCGAGTGTGCGTACGTTGGGATGTGCGCACGTTGGGCATGCGCTGGACGCCGTAGTCGCGCAGCTCTACCCACACGCACGATTCCCATTGCGTACGTACGAGCACACAATAACCCCAATGCATAGGGGTTTTTGAAAATTTCTAGGGGGCGCCACTGAGCCATTTTGCTCCGCCCACACACAATACCCTTTACATACGTACGAGGTCGTCAGGGTGGACGTGAGTACCAAGTTTCATGACTTTGCGATGATGATAAGGCTTTCATATTGCAAACGCCATCACACGATTTTCACCTCTGGCCACTCCCACACCGTTCAGAGTTTGGAAAAGTTTCTCCATGAAGTTTTGCCCTCATGTCTTAAGAGTAACCTGGCCAAGTTTCAAGATTTTAGCATGAAATATGTAGTAGGAGTTTGATCAAATAAGAGGTGTGGAAAAAAATGAAGCTTCCAACCACCATTAGGTGGCGCTGTAGGTGGATATCACTTTTTTATATGTGCACGTTCAGGCTGGGTCCAGCATTCACCGTATGAAGTTTGGGACAGATTGGATAATGTATGTGGGAGTTATAAGCGACTTAATTTTTTATGGCGCGTCATAAATTTGAGGCGTCGCCACGGCCACGCCCTTTGAGGTTTGAAAAAGTTGGCCAATGATTTTTTCCCCCCATGTCTTAAGAGTAACCTGGCCAAGTTTGAAGCTTGTAGCATGAAATCTGTAGGAGGAGTTTGATCAAATAAGAGGTGTGGAAAAAAAAAGAAATTTCCAACCACCAGCAGGTGGCGCTGTAGGTGGATATCACTTTTTTGTATATACACATTCAGGCTGGGTCCAGCAGTTACCGTATGAAGTTTGGGACAGATTGGATAATGTTTGTGGGAGTTATAAGCGACTTGATTTTTTATGGCGAGTCATGAATTTGAGGTGTCGCCACGGCCACGCCCTTTAAGTTTTGAAAAAGTTGGCCAATGATTTTTTCGGCCCATGTCTTAAGAGCAACCTGGCCAAGTTTGAAGGTTTTTGCATTAAATATGTAGGAGGAGTTCGATCAAATGCGAGGTGTGGAAAAAAAAAGACATTTCCATCCACCAGCAGGTGGCGCTATAGGTGGATGTCACTATTTTATATGTGAGCTTTCAGTCTGGGTCCAGCATTCACCGTATGACGTTTGGAACAGATTGGATAATGTATGTGGGAGTTATAAGCGACTTCATTTTTCGTGGCGAGTGATGGCGAGTCATCAAACTTTGAGGCGTCGCCACGGCCACGCCCTTTAAGTTTTGAAAAAGTTGGCCAATGAATTTTTCACCCAATGTCTTAATAGTAACCTGGCCAAGTTTGAAGTCTGTAGCATTAAATCTGTAGGACAAGTTCGATCTTATACAAGGTGTGGAATCGGTAAAAAATGGCACGAAAACGCACTTTCCATCCAAAATGGCCGACTTCCTGTGGACGTGGGACCATGGCGGCCTGAGACTTTTTTGTGCGTCTTGGCATGATGAATGAGTGTACCGAATTTCGTCGTCCCACGCGAAACTAATCCTATTGCGGGGACAATTTTTAAGCATCGTAGGGGGCGCTACAGAGCCAATGAGCGACTCCCAAAAATATAAAGTTTAGATTCTTTCATGTCGTCGACTGGCAGGTGGTGCTCGCAAAATTTCCTGAGTTTTCGCATACCTTTTGCAAAGAATAAGAAAGAATAATAATAATAAACCTTACAGATACAATAGGGTCCTTGCAGTTTCACTGCTCGGTCCCTAATAATAAACCTTACAGATACAATAGGGTCCTTGCAGTTTCACTGCTCGGTCCCTAATAATAATAAACCTTACAGATACAATAGGGTCCTTGCAGTTTCACTGCTCGGTCCCTAATAATAAACCTTACAGATACAATAGGGTCCTTGCAGTTTCACTGCTCGGTCCCTAATAATAACTAGAAAGCTGCAAGCAGCTGTGAGCGGGACCGAGTGTGCGTACGTTGGAATGTGCGCACGTTGGGCATGCGCTGGACGCCGTAGTCGCGCAGCTCTGCCCACACGCACGATTCCCATTGCGTACGTACGAACACACAATAACCCCAATGCATAGGGGTTTTTGAAAATTTCTAGGGGCGCCACTGAGCCATTTTGATCCGCCCACACACAATACCCTTTACATATGTACGAGGTCGTCAGGGTGGACGTGTGTACCAAGTTTCATGACTTTGAGATGATGATAAGGCTTTCATATTACAAACGCCATCACACGATTTTCACCTCTGGCCACGCCCACACCGTTCAAAGTTTGGAAAAGTTTCTCCATGAAGATTTGCCCTAATGTCTTAAGAGTAACCTGGCCAAGTTTGAAGATTTTAGCATGAAATATGTAGGAGGAGTTTGATCAAATAAGAGGTGTGGAAAAAAAAATGAAGTTTCCGACCACCATTAGGTGGCGCTGTAGGTGGATATCACTTTTTTATATGTGCACGTTCAAGCTGGGTCCAGCATTCACCGTATGAAGTTTGGGACAGATTGGATAATGTATGTGGGAGTTATAAGCGACTTAATTTTTTATGGCGCGTCATAAATTTGAGGCGTCGCCACGGCCACGCCCTTTAAGTTTTGAAAAAGTTGGCCAATGATTTTTTCAGCCCATGTCCTAAGAGTAGTCTGGCCAAGTTTGAAGCGTTTAGCATTAAATATGTAGGAGGAGTTTGATCAAATGTGAGGTGTGGAAAAAAAAAAGACATTTCCAACCACCAGCAGGTGGCGCTGTAGGTGGATGTCTCTATTTTATATGTACACATTCAGGCTGGGTCCAGCATTCACCGTATGAAGTTTGGGACAGATTGGATAATGTTTGTGGGAGTTATAAGCGACTTCATTTTTTATGGCGAGTCATAAATTTGAGGCGTCGCCACGGCCACGCCCTTTGAGGTTTGAAAAAGTTGGCCAATGATTTTTTCCCCCCATGTCTTAAGAGTAGCCTGGCCAAGTTTGAAGCTTGTAGCATGAAATCTGTAGGAGGAGTTTGATAAAATGCGAGGTGTGGAAAAAAAAAGACATTTCCAACCACCAGCAGGTGGCGCTATAGGTGGATGTCACTATTTTATATGTGCATATTCAGGCTGGGTCCAGCAATCACCGGTTGAACTTTGGGAAAGATTGGATTATGTATGTGGAAGTTATAAGCGACTTAATTTTTTGTGGCGAGTGATGGCGAGTCATCAAACTTTGAGGCGTCGCCACGGCAACGCCCTTTAAGTTTTGAAAAAGTTTCTCCATGAATTTTTCCCCCCATGTCTTAAGAGTAGCCTGGCCAAGTTTGAAGTCTGTAGCATTAAATCTGTAGGACAAGTTCGATCTTATACAAGGTGTAGAATCGGTCAAAAATGGCACGAAAACGCACTTTCCATCCAAAATGGCCGACTTCCTGTGGACGTGGGACCATGGCGGCATGAGACTTTTTTGTGCGTCTGGGCATGATGAATGAGTGTACCGAATTTCGTCGTCCCACGCAAAACTAACCCCAATGTGTGGACCATTTTTAAGTACCCTAGGGGGCGCCACTGAGCCACTTTGCTCCGCCCACACACGATACCCTTCACATACGTACGAGGTGTTCAGGATGGACGTGTGTGCCAAGTTTCATGACGTTGTGATGATGATAAGGCTTTCAAATCACAAACACCATCACACGTTTTTCACCGCCTGACCACGCCCGAATTGTTCAGAGTTTGGAAAAGTTTCTCCATGAATATTTGCCCCCATGTCTTAAGAGTAACCTGGCTAAGTTTGAAGCTTGTAGCATTAAATCTGTAGGAGGAGTTTTATAAAATGTGAGGTGTGGCAAAAAATGACATTTCCGACCACCAGCAGGTGGCGCTATAGGAGGATGTCACTATGATAATATGTACGCGTTCAGGCTGAGTCCAGCATTCACCGTGTGAAGTTTGGGACAGATTGGATAATGAGTGTGGAAGTTATAAGCAAATTAATTCTTCATGGCGAGTCATAACTTTGAGGCGTCGCCACGGCCACGCCCTTTGAGGTTTGAAAAAGTTTCTCCATGACTCTTTCCCCCCATGTCTTAAGAGTAACCTGGCCAAGTTTGAAGTCTGTAGCATGAAATCTGTAGGACAAGTTCGATCTTAAGCAAGGCGTGGAATCGGCCAAAAATGGCACGAAAACGCACTTTCCATCCAAAATGGCCGCCTTCCTGTGTACGTGGGACCATGGCGGCCTGAGACTTTTTTGTGCGTCTTGGCATGATGAACGAGTTTACCGAATTTCGTCATCCCACGCGAAACTAATCCTATTGCGGGGACAATTTTTAACCATCGTAGGGGGCGCTACAGAGCCAATGAGCGACTACCAAAAATATAAAGTTTAGATTCTTTCATGTCGTCGACCGGCACGTGGCGCTCGCAAAATTTCGTGAGTTTTCGCATACCTTTTGCAAAGAATAAGAAAGAATAATAATAAACCTTACAGATACAATAGGGTCCTTGCAGTTTCACTGCTCGGTCCCTAATAAACCTTACAGATACAATAGGGTCCTTGCAGTTTCACTGCTCGGTCCCTAATAAACCTTACAGATACAATAGGGTCCTTGCAGTTTCACTGCTCGGTCCCTAATAAACCTTACAGATACAATAGGGTCCTTGCAGTTTCACTGCTCGGTCCCTAATAATAAACCTTACAGATACAATAGGGTCCTTGCAGTTTCACTGCTCGGTCCCTAATAACTAGAAAGCTGCAAGCAGCTGTGAGCGGGACCGAGGTGTGCGTACGTTGGGATATGCGTACGTTGGGGAATGCGCTGGACGCCGTAGTCGCGCAGCTCTGCCCACACGCAGGATACCCTCTGCGTTAGTACGAGTACATAATAACCCCAATGCGGAGGGGTTGTTGAAAATTTCTAGGGGGCGACACTGAGTCATTTTGCTCCGCCCACACACGATACCCTTTACATACGTACGAGGTCGACAGGGTGGACGTGTGTGCCAAGCTTAATGACTTTGCGATGATGATAAGGCTTTCAAATCAGAAACGCCATTACAAGATTTTCACCGCCTTGCTACGGCCACGCCCTTTGAGATTCGAAAAAGTTTCTCCATGAATTTTTCCCCCCATGTCTTAAGAGTAATCTGGCCAAGATTGAAGCTTGTAGCATTAAATCTGTAGGAGGAGTTTTATAAAATGTGAGGTGTGGCAAAAAAAGACGTTTCCGACCACCAGCAGGTGGCGCAATAGGAGGATGTCACTATGATAATATGTACGCGTTCAGGCCGGGTCCAGCATTCACCGTTTGAAGTTTGGGACAGACTGGATAATGAGTGTGGAAGTTATAAGCGACTTCATTTTTTGTGGCTAGTGATGGCGAGTCATCGAACTTTGAGGCGTCGCCACGGCCACGCCCTTTGAGGTTTGAAAAAGTTTCTCCATGAATCTTTCCCCCCATGTCTTAAGAGTAACCTGGCCAAGTTTGAAGTCTGAAGCATGAAATCTGTAGGATAAGTTCGATCTTATGCAAGGCGTGGAATCGGCCAAAAATGGCACGAAAACGCACTTTCCATCCTAAATGGCCGCCTTCCTGTGGACGTGGCACCGTGATGGCATGAGACTTTTTGGTGCGTCTGGGCATGATGAATGAGTGTACCGAATTTCGTCGTCCCACGCAAAACTAACCCCAATGTGTGGACCATTTTTAAGTACCTTAGGGGGCGCCACTGAGCCACTTTGCTCCGCCCACATACGATACCCTTCACATACGTACGAGGTTGTTAGGATGGACATGTGTGCCAAGTTTCATGACGTTGTGATGATGATAAGGCTTTCAAATCACAAACACCATCACACGATTTTCACCGCCTGGCCACGCCCACATTGTTCAGAGTTTGGAAAAGTTTCTCCATGAATTTTTGCCCCCATGTCCTAAGAGTAACCTGGCCAAGTTTGAAGCTTGTAGCATTAAATCTGTAGGAGGAGTTTTATAAAATGTGAGGTGTGTCAAAAAAAGACGTTTCCGACCACCAGCAGGTGGCGCAATAGGAGGATGTCACTATGATAATATGTACGCGTTCAGGCCGGGTCCAGCATTCACCGTTTGAAGTTTGGGACAGACTGGATAATGAGTGTGGAAGTTATAAGCGACTTAATTCTTCATGGCGAGTCATAACTTTGAGGCGTCGCCACGGCCACGCCCTTTGAGGTTTGAAAAAGTTTCTCCATGACTCTTTCCCCCCATGTCTTAAGAGTAATCTGGCCAAGTTTGAAGCTTGTAGCATGAAATCTGTAGGACGAGTTCGATCAAATGCGAGATGTGGAAAAAAAGAGATGTTTCCAACCCCCAGCAGGTGGCGCTATAGGTGGATGTCGTTATGATAATATGTACGCGTTCAGGCTGGGTCCAGCATTCACCGTATGAAGTTTGGGACAGATTGGATAATGTATGTGGGAGTTATAAGCGACTTAATTTTTTTTGGCGTGTGATGGCGAGTCATCAAATTTTGAGGCGTTGCCACGGCCACGCCCTTTAAGTTTTGAAAAAGTTTCTCCATGAATTTCCCCCCCCATGTCTTAAGAGTAACCTGGCCAAGTTTGAAGTCTGTAGCATTAAATCTGTAGGACAAGTTCGATCTTAAGCAAGGCGTGGAATCGGTCAAAAATGGCACGAAAACGCACTTTCCATTCAAAATGGCCGCCATGCTGTAGGCGTGGGACCATAGCGGCAAGAGACTTTTTTGTGCGTCTGGGCATGATGAATGAGTGTACCGAATTTCATTGTCCTACGCGAAACTAATCCTATTAAGGGGACCATTTTTAAGCATCATAGGGGGCGCTACAGAGTCAATGAGCAACTCCCAAAAATATAAAGTTTAGATTCTTTCATGTCGTCGACTGGCAGGTGGCGCTCGCAAAATTTCCTGAGTTTTCGCATACCTTTTGCAAAGAATAAGAATAACGGAGAAAAATAATAATCCTTACAGATACAATAGGGTCCTTGCAGTTTCACTGCTCGGTCCCTAATAAACCTTACAGATACAATAGGGTCCTTGCAGTTTCACTGCTCGGTCCCTAATAATAAACCTTACAGATACAATAGGGTCCTTGCAGTTTCACTGCTCGGTCCCTAATAAACCTTACAGATACAATAAGGTCCTTGCAGTTTCACTGCTCGGTCCCTAATAATAAACCTTACAGATACAATAGGGTCCTTGCAGTTTCACTGCTCGGTCCCTAATAAGTAGAGTCATTGTTATCTTTGAATACATTTAACAAAGTATATGAATAGAGATTCACTCTCGTTACTCCAGCTTCCTCCCACCATCGAAAAAGATTAATGTTGGGTTAATTGGTGATTCTAAATTGTGAGCGTGCAAGGTTGTTTGTCTCTTTTGTCTCTATGTTGGCTCTGTGATGGACTGGCGACCTGTCCAGGCTGTAACCCACCTCTTGCCCGACGGCAGCTGGGATAGGCTCCAGCCTCCTCACGACCCTGAACTGGATTAAGCCAGTACATATTTGACACCGAGTTCAGTCTTGATCTTGGAAGCATTTTTATCCAAAGTTCCATTGTCAGACTGTTAGCTGTTTGGAAGCACTCATATTTTACAAGTTATTTCAGCAGATATAGTGGATGCAGCTTTTATTTAATTATGGATTTTCACATTCCCTTAATTCTGTTCCATACTAAAATTTTTTGGATTAGATTTTTCCCTACACACACATATACATATATTTGTAGATACATTTTATATATATATTATATATATATATATATATATATATATGCGGCACAGGGCTCTATAAAAAGGCTCTTCTTTTTAGTATTTATAGCAGTCTTTTAGCAAATTAATCACATACATGTGTAAACATAAAGTACAGCCAAGTCAAACTGATAGGCATTGGATCGTTTCTGAATATACAAGTTTTTGACCATAATGGCACTCTAGCTCAGATTGTGAGACCACCGGGGGCACCGTTGATTACTCACCCCGAGACGAAGCGAAGGAGGCAGCGCAGAGAAAGAAAATAGAAGTGAGACCACCAGGAGTTAGACTAGCAAATGATCCACACAGACTTTTTTACATTAGAAGCTGCATGAACACTGTCATCATTACCAAATCAATCGAGATCTTCGCAGCACTGTTCGGCCAGATCAGAGCTGAAGAGGGGCATCAAAAAAGCAAAGGCAGCCTACAGAAGGAGGATAGAGGGTAATTTCAATAACTCAACAGGTTTGTCAAAGGATACCACACATCACAAAATCACAACAAAAACTTCAACCCACCCACCAATAACACTGCTGCTTAAGAACTCAACCAGTTCTTCAGACACTACGAAGAGATCACCACATCAGCTACCACAACAGCCACGGCATCGGCTACAACCAAAAAGGCACTTATTCTACAGAGTGCTGACTTACAATGCACATTCAGACAGGTGAAGATAAAGAAAGCTTTAGGTCCAGATGGTGTCCCGGGATGGTGGTTCAGGGACTGCAAATGAACTAGCAGATCTCTTCACTGACATTTCTAATATATCTCTGTCCCCACCTGTCTGAGAACATATGAAATAGTATCACAACCAAAGCAGACTGCAGTTAAGGGCCTACACTACTACAGACCAGTAGTGATGAAGTGCCAGAGACTGGTGCTGAAACACATCAATGCCGCTCTCCCACACACTGGGCCCCTACCAATTTGCATACAGACCAAAGAGAACAACAGATGATACCATCACAACCACACTCCACAGTATACTTCTCTACCTAGAAAAAACAGGAAAATATACAAGGCTGTTATTTTTTATTCAATGCAATCCTGCCAAGCACACTATTCCAAAAGATGCTAGACCTTGGCCTACGCTACAACATCTGCCTGTCGACTTGGGACTTTTTGACCAACCGGCAACAGTCAGTATGAATAGGCCCCCACCACTCCTTCTCTCTGTCTCAGTACAGGATCCCTTCAAAGCTGCGTCCTGAGCCCCTTCCTTTACTCCCCCTTTACATATGACTGTACACCCACCCACAACACTAATGTTGGTTAAGGACCCAAATAGAAGAAATGTATCTGTTTTAAATAACAGCTAGGGTCACTCACCTTATTCCAATACTTATCAGTATTGGCACATGTAATTTCCTTTTTCCTTTCTGTATCTCATTGTAAGGCTTAGAAGTGTCCTCTCCTTAAAGGACAGCCAGGAAATGTAAAAGAATAGATGTGCCCACTGCACACGGGGTGAACTCTAAACAAAGGAAGTCTGTTCACCACATGAGAATCTTTACAGGGGTAGCAACCCAAAGCCAGTCCCACACACCTATACACATAGATAGACATCACTGTTTCACAGCTGAAGCATTCCAGCACTTAAGATGACATCTTGAGAGAAGCTCAGATAACTTATAGAATAGAATAGATAGAATATTCCACCTTTTTCATGGCCTCGGATTTAGAGAAGTTGACTTTCTTCCAGAGTTTTAGCCTCAGCAACCACCAATGCTGCAGCTCTTGCTGCTCAGCTGCTTCAGCTTGATGGCTTCCTGCACCTCCTGTCCGGCAGCCTTCTTCTCAAAAGGAACCCACTCACAATCAAGTGGTTATCAGTTGACCCCCCCTTCAGCCAGGTGTCCAAGACATACGGCCGCACGTCTGATGATGCGACTACATAGACAATCATCGACCTCTGGCCTAAGGTGGCCTGGTACTAGGTACACTTACGAACCACCCTATGCTTGAACATGGTGTTTGTAATGGACAATACATGACTAGCACAGAAGTTCAAAAACAAAACACCACTTGGATTCAAATCAGGGAGGTCATTCCTCACACTCACGCCTCTCCAAGTCACTCCATAATTGACAAGATAGGCATTGAATTTCCCCAGAAGAACAATGGAATTTCCAGGTGAAACCCCCTTCAGCATGCCACCCAGAGACTCAAAAAAGACTGGCTAATCTGAGCTGCTTTGGTGCATATGCACAAACAACAGTCAGAACCTTCCCCTCCTGCGACTTGCTGCCCCAGTGAGGCGACCCGCTCGCTCACCATGGAGAACTTCAACACGGAGGCACTCAGCCAGGGGCCTGTGAGTTTCCCCACACCTGCCTGATGCTTTCTCCATGTGCAACTCCAGAGTATGAGAGAGTCCAGCCCCTCTCCAAGAGTGGTTTCAGAGCCAACGCTGTGTGTGGAGGTGAGGCCAACTATATTTGGTTGGTACCACTCCACCTCACACACCAGCTCAGGCTCTTTTCCTGCCAGCGAAGTGACGTTCCACGTCTAAAGAGCCAGTTTACAACGTGGGGGATTGGTGCAATATTTGTATCCAGAGTAAGGCATTTTTAATTAATGGTTAAACAACCATTGAACAACCTCTCCTCTTCAAGATTCAAGATTTTTAATTGTCATTATGTTTCTGGAACATAACAAAATTGCAGTGGTGCTTACGGTGAGAAAAATGAAAAGGCATAAAAATATTAAAAATATGTATAAAAATAATAAAAATATGTATAAAGAATAAAAATATGTATAGTATAAATGCAACAATATATGAATAGATTATACAGATTGTTTACATTGCACTTGTAGTTATTGCACTGGAATGGTAAAAGGGGATAGAGAATCAAAATCATCTTTTTCACGTTTTTGGTGTTAGTTCTGAGTCTCCCCGCTGTGGGGAGTACACATGAAGTGCCAGCAAGTGTCAGAACCTCTGTTTCAAGTACTCCCCCTTTTTTGAATATCCCCCAGAAAAAGTGCCAATCCGTTTTTGTGAAAAAGTGACTTCACTTTTTCAGCAATCGCCCCCCCACACCCAAATCCACAGCCACCCCGTTTCAGACACGCCCCTTCGGCGAGAAACAGGAACAGGTGTGCCTTCCAAGGCTGTGAAAGCGGACTACGATCGTTACATATTCTTCCCCCGCAAAGCAATGTTCGCGATCAATGGCTTTTATTTATTTTTAACAGCATCCCCAGTACATACAACCGCCGACTTTTCCTTTGCTCTGCGCATTTCACGGAGTACAGTTTCACAAACCTTGCACGATTCCGAGCAGGCTTCAGTCGGAATTTTGCTCAGTCGAGGGTCAGTTCCGACAGGGACAGACAGACTGCAGTGAGTGCGCTCCGCTGAGAAGGTGATCGGCTGTAGCCTCCCATCTATCCATGACCTGCACGTCTCCAGGACTATGGGGCGAGCAGGTCGGATCACAGCTGACCCATCTCTATTTGTACCACTCCCCTCGGGCAGGAGGCTTCGGTCCATTCGGACCAGAACCTCCCTTCACAAAAACAGTTTTTTCCCCCTTGCAGTTGGACTTATGAACACTTCATAATCACCTCATAACCTGCCCCAGTCACTTTACCATCATTAAAATTGAACTAATGAAGCTGCACTGTTGTTGTTCTGTATATTGGATACTGTGTATTGTTGTACACACCTTGTACATTTTATATTCATATATTTTTATTCTTTATTTCTTATTATTATATCCTATGTTACATGTTTGCACCTTACGCCGCAGCAAATTCCTAGTTAGTGAACACTGTTCACTAACAATGGCAATAAAACGAATTCTGATTCTGATTCTGATTCTGAACAAAATCAACCCCAGCAATCAGTACAGCCTGTAAGTATCACATTTTATTTTGTTTTAAATGAATTGCACGTTAGCTCTGGCTTGTTCACCTAAAGGGAATGAGCTTTCTTTTCATTGAGAGCAAGAGCAGCCAATCAAGCAACGGTAACCGAATAGCGCCAACACCTACCTGCATTTCATAATGAGGTTGCCAGATAAGCTCTGAAACGACGCCAATAAGGGCAAACGACGCATTCTAAACCCAGCATAGTAACATAGCTGTTTCAGGGAGCCTTTTAGGGAGGTTCTGAGCCATTACAGACCCAATAATTTTTTTTTGGGCTACATTTTTTTTTTATTTTTATTTTTATTGGAAGTTTTCATGAATAACAAAGCATATTGACAGTCAAAAAATAAAATAAATAATATAACATGAAATGAAATAAAATAAATAATAGCAAGAGAGAGAGAGAGAGGAGGGCCTACATTACATTAAATCAAATCAAAGCTACACATTATTTCAATTAGCCTGTTGCTGTTTTTACTCTTCATACACTTTAAGGATTTACTGTATAAAGACCACTCATTTTTAAATGCGCTGAACACAGGACTTGTCTTTATACATTTACATTTGTGTAAGAGATATTTTCCTAAACAGATGACGACGTTGATCAAGAGTTCTATGTTTTTATCTTTGTGTAAGCACCCATATTTAATTACATTCAAGTCAAAGAGAGGAACGGTTGGAATGTATTCACATAGCCAGTCGTACACATCATTCCAAAAAGTGTTACTGTACATGCACAGGAAAAATAAGTGATCAGTGGTTTCTACAACTTCACAACAAAATATGCAATTGTCAATGTCAATATTAAACCTGTGGTTGAGAAGCTCCCTTGAGGGGTATATGTCATTAAATATTTTGAAATGTAGTTCTTTTGCCTTGGGAGGGATTGGTAGATTTAAAGAGAGTGTACGCAGCTTTTTAAGAGTATGTGAGTCAATATTTTGGAGATTGTTTTTACATTGAAAAGGAAATAAGTAAGATGTGAATAGTCCACGTATAACTTTGTTAGAAATATTTTTACTTATAAGGTCAACTTCACCAATTCTTAAAATACTAGGAAGGTCTGGAGTGGAAACAAAAGGTGTTGAGTTTTGGACCATTGACAGAAAAGCAGGAGGGAGACATTTCATGATCTTGTTGTATTGTTGTCGGTTGCATTGAAAGTTGTGTTTTAAACAGAAATTATCAAAAGGTAAGATATTTCCGTGTTCATCTAGCAGGTGTGTTGTTGACTAGATGCCCCTCTCCAACCATTCGCCAAAGAATATGGATTTGTTTCTGTGAAGGATATATCTACAATTCCAAATGGGTGTGTTGTGTGGTGTAAAGTTGTGTTTGTACAGAAGATTCCAGTACAGGAGGACTTGAGAATGAAAAGAGGATAGTTTCACAGGCAACGTATTTGGGATGAAATCACAACGCAAGAGAAAATGAATACCACCAAGTTTTCTAAAGATTTCTCTAGGGACACAAAACCAAAAACTGTTGTTATTAACAAGGAATGATTTTAGCCATTTGATTTTTAAAGAGCCATTGATGCAATCAATATATTGATTGCATCAATGGTTTCTCTTCCGCTCTCTGGGCCTTCCTGGTTGTGGTGGCTGACTTTAGCGGACTTCTCAGTTGCTTCTTTTCACCGGGAAACGGGAACGATGGTGCCGAGGGCTGTGGTTAGATGATCGAATCCTCCGAGTGTCAGAGTTGGTCCGTTGCTTCTCTGATGAAGTGAACTTAAGTTCACAGAAGATTAATAAAAGGTTGCTTGGAGTTGGCTTCTTGGTAGGAAAACTTAATTCTGTTCTTATCTTTGTTCGGGTCTTTCTTTCTCGTCTCCGGGGTCTCACTGGGTTCTGGAGGGCTTCCTTCCGGTCGTCCTCTGCATCGCTCATCCTCACGTCCTTCCGCTCTCTCCTGAGATTATGGGAAAACTCCCAAACTCTGGTGAGCTCTTCTTTCCTTCTCAAGTCATCTCCAAATCTCTCTGAGCAACTGTGATCTCTGTTCTGTTCTGAAACTCTGGGTTGAAACTCTTCTGGAACAAGAGCGTGTGTTTTTCGCGGGCTCCGGGTTTTGATTCTCGGAGGCGGGGCATGACGTAAGCTTACACTACTCTTTCAGCCAATGATATGCCTGAACTGTGGTGAATGTCTGCCTGTGTGTCTTTGTGTAAGACGATCTTATTCATCATTTTACGTGGGGATTTCTGGATGAGACAAAGAAATTCTATTTCTCCATTACTCCGTCTCATAGAACATTTGTCTCGGTGATTCTGAAAACACTACATCTTGTTAAGATATGCAGATTAAAGATATAACATAGACTTGCAATATAAAGACATCAAAATAACACACAACGTAATTGATGATTATGACTTTCAAAATTCAGATGAATATCTATGAAATCGTGACATGAATAGTGAACCACACAATGTTAATTTTCTGTGTTAACAATGGGGATACCAAACAAATACCAAATAGATACCAAAGGGACATCGTTAAAAGTTAATAGTTGCATATATCTTGTCCATTTTACTGAGTCCTCGGGGATTTAAATGTTCAACTAATCAACACTGCAGACCACTAGGGGGCAATGTGGTTCCATCAGGCAGGTTGGGCATTTTCCACCAAGATCAGTTCTTTGTCAATATTTAAGCCAGAATCGTACAAATTGTCTCTATATGCGTCTTGTGATCAAGCTGGAAACCTGAAAGAAATTGTATACGGTTATCAAACACATTTAATATAGTTTTAAGGTTCGACTAAAAGTGAGTCTTAGTGAAGTCTTCTCAGTTCGTGTGTAGCCATCTGGTCGGTTCTCTGGTGGGAAAGGGTGTTAAAGTGTCAACTTCGATTTGTGGTGAAGATAAGATAGTAAGTCTCCCACCTCTCCAACATAAAGGTTCTTTGTTCATTCGAGTTTATCCCAATTTATGGCGAGCGTCTGTTGCGAGTTCGACTCCCCAAAAACTTTCAAAAGGGTAGAAGGTTGTCGTAAATTAGGCAGTTTCTGTCTCTCTTTCCTTTGTGGAAAGAAAATGAAGACCTGGTTTTTATCCACATACGTAAACATCCCCCACAGGAATGTTGGTTTTGTCAAAGTTTGAAAAACTCTTAATCCACACGGCACTGTGACTGCTACAGTGTCATGGTAGATGCATTTGATTATGTTCCTAAAAAATGTTCCAAACCCACAGCGCTTTAGAGCCTGAAAAATAAATGAATGTTCAAGAGTGTCAAATGCTTTATAAAAGTCAAGGAAGAGAATAAAACCGTCATCCTGTATATAGTCATTATATTCTATTAAGTCTAATATCAAATGTACATTATTATGTATAGATCTGCCTCTCATAAACCCAGATTGAGTTTCGCTTATTATTTGAGGAAGACCGTTTTTAAGTCTATTTGAGAAGATGTGTGTTAGTAGTTTATAGTCATTGTTAAGGAGAGTAATTGGTCGCCAATTTTCAAGACTTTTTTCATCTTTACCAGGTTTGGGAATAAGTACTATTACACCTTGTTTCATGGTGTGTGGCAGTGACAAGTTAGTTATAATTTCGTTCAAAGAATGGAATAAAACATCCTTAATATCCTCCCAGAAATGTTTGTAAAAATTGGCTGTGAGGCCGTCTTGACCAGGTGAACGATCTGGTATTAAACATTGCATAGCTTTATCTAACTCCTCATGTGAAAGAGGTGCGTCACAAGTTAGTTTGAAATCTTCAGAAATATGTGGGATGTGTTCTTTAATTTTGTCAATAAAGATGTCAGCTGCCTCTGGTGAGAAGTTGCTCGAGTATAATGAGTTGTAAAAAGTGAAAACCTCGTTTGCTATAGTTTTGGGGTCAGAACATTCAGTGCCATTTATTAGTAAAGTTTCTAAGTTATTTTTCTCCTGTCGCACCTTTTCTAGTCTACAAAAATAAGCAGAATTTCTCTCACCTTCCTCTATCCATTTGGCTCTTGACCTAATATAAGCGTCTTTGGCTTTTTTGGTATAGACGTTGTCTAGTTTAGTTTGTAAGTTAAGTAGTTTCCTTTTGTCTGAATCGGACATAGTGGGCTTGTTGCAGCATATATAAATTTCCCTTAATAATTCATTTTCCTCAAGTTGAGCAGATTGCTTTAATAGTTTGCTAAAGGATATAGAAAAGTTTCTGATTTTGTATTTAATATATTCCCATTTTGAAGTGAAGGATGACAGACTTTCATCCTCAGAGATGGCTCTGATAATGCTCTTTATCCCTATGCAGAAAACATCAGAATTCAAAAGATTGGCATTGAATTTCCAGTAACCTCTATTGCGTTTAACAGAATTGGAAGGTTTAAGTAGTAAACTTAAGAGACAGTGGTCTGATAAAGGAGCAGCGGAAATTGAACAGTCGCTGATAAGTTCTTTGAAACAGTCAGAGATTGTTGTGTAGTTTTCAGCTTCGAATGATGATCAAACGGTTTCTTTGATGAACGGAACTTTACTTCCCAAATGCACAGTATTACAAAGAAGTATATAAACTAAGGCAGGTTTGCGACTTGCAACTTCATCTCATGGAATCCGTCATGAGGCTAACGTAAAGCATTACTTCCTGTTTATCAAAATAAAAGTATCTTCAGTCATCACATTCAAACTAATATAATTTTACCATCAGGAAGTAAAATATTCTCCAATATTCCCTGTAAATAATGCAAATACTTTCTCTTAATTCTTTTTAAACTAAACAATATAAATCATGTCAATTTACTATTAGATTCAAATAATAATTCCCAACAGAGATGAGCCAGAAGTCAATTCTGGACCTAGTTGAGCCATCTGGCTTAAACCAAGAGAATTCTTTTTGATCTTGATGTAAGGATCTATCAAATTTTGAAGGTTACAGAAATTACACAGATGAGGATTATAGTGGTGGTTAACAAACTTACTGGGGCAGCGGTCTAACCATTCATCATGAACCATATTAAAGTCACCCCCCAGTATAATGTTGTCTGTAGGGTAAATAAGTTTAATTTCTGTGATGATATTGCTGATTTCAGAGAGTAATTCCTTGTTTTGGCTTAAGTTGTTGTGACCATAGATGTTTCCCAGAATAATAAAGGAGTGTTCAATTGAAAAAACACAAAGAATCCAATGTCCATCAGAGTCTTTTCTGGTGGTGAGAATTTTCCCAGGGAAGTTGTGCAGAAGAATAGCAGTACCAGCAGAGTGATTGGTACCATGACCAAAAATGATTTTGTCGCCCCATTGGTTAGACCAAAACTTTTCATCAGTTTCTATGGAGTGAGTCTCTTGCAGTAAAACAACGTTTGGCTTCTTATGTTTGCAAAAAAGAAAGACAGCTTTTCTTTTGATATTGTCTCTTAGGCCCCTTGCATTAAAAGAAATTAAATTAAAATCTTCTTTGAAAGAAAACATTAGACAGTAACAATAAGGTAGAAAAATAAACAGTAACAATAAGGTAGAAAAATAAACCTTTGAACTTGGAAGTAAACCTCAGGGAGTCACAGGAAAAAACTTTTCCTGTAGGTAACTTGGCAAAAACGATTCCCCTTTAAGTGATTGATTCAAAAACATGTCCCTCGATACTTTACCGAATTATGTGGCCTCAATGGCAACCCCGTCGATGAAGCCAACCGACCCTTTGTAATAACCTTGCTGACCAGCCTCTCTTGCCGCCTTGATCTGTGGCCACACAGCCTCTCTTGCCTTCTTGTCCTCCGGGAGAAGGTGTTCGGCGAATTTGATGTTGAGCTTCGAGCACACCTCCGAGCCCTTTGAGAGGCGCCACAGCTCATCTCGGAAGTGTCGCATGGTGAACTGTATGATGATCTGCCGGTGTTTGCCCTTTTCCTTTTGGCCCAAGCGATGCACGGAGTCGATGGCAAAGTTGATCTTTTCTGACCAGTGTGGGGCGATCTGTGCGATGACATGGGAAACCCGTTCCCGTGTGTTTTCGCTATCCTTTTCCTTGAGCCCGCGGAGCTTCAGGTTCCATCGTCGTTTGTAACGCGCCAATTCCACCCCCTTCTCTCGGAGGTCAGCGTTTTCTTTTTCCAAATTAGCAACTTTTTTTTTAACAGCAGCATTTTCCGATTTGCACATTTCGATTTCGTTGGCATTGAATTCGACACTTTTGGTTACCTCGGCTATGATTGTGGTGTTTTCTTTTACTTGCAACTTCGTGTCATGTTGTATAGCTGAGAGGTTGTTTATAGCTGCTAGAATGGTGGCATTGGTTACCTCCGTTTCACTCGAGGTGGACTCACGCAGTTTCATTTTCTTCGCGTCAGTTTGGGTTTTTGTGGGCGTCTCGGGCAAAGGACGGGAATTCTTTGCAGCCGAAGTCTCCATGTCTTCCACAGGTGCCACGTTGTCGCAGTAATCATGCAGGGCCAGAACAGCAGCAGCAGCAGTTGATTTGGTCTTCTCAGAATCTTTGTCCATGGCCAGCTTTACAGTAGAATAAAAATATAAACTCGGACAATCCTTTAACAGGGCAAATGTTAAATTTACATATCAAGAGGGACTTGATTTCCAAAAGTTTGGGGAATGAACCGCGAAGAGGACTAGTTGGAGCGTGCACTCAGTTCGCCATCTTGCCGGAACCCCGCTTTTTTGGGCTACATATCACATCACAGAACAAGGATTAATGCCCCATTCAACCTTTCTCTATCACCTTTAAGAATGTGAGAATTATTGCACCGATTATTGCAGCATCAACGTTTACAGAAGCAGCAGAAGCAATATAAAGTGCAGTGGTTCCATTTGTGCAAAGAGTCTTTAGCAGTCTTTGAGGTGCAGCAAACGGGTGTAAGAGAATCTGCAGGAGGTCCAAGGGGGAGCAGAGGGGAGGGGGGTGGGCTGATGGCTTCCACAGCTGTCTCTCAGCCTTGTGGTTCCGGAGTTTATGAACTTGTACTGTTTTCTGGACGGCAGCGGTACAAACAGTTTGTATCTCGGGTAGGTGGGGTCACAGCAATACGACTGGCCTTCCTTTGGAGTCTGCCAGCGTATATTGAGTCAAGGTCCGGGAGCAGACGACCCACAATCTGCTGGGCAGTTTTCATCACCCACTTGGGTCACTTGGCCCACACATTACATGTTACTGAATGAACTATATTATTTTTCCTTTTTATAAACTGATAAATACTAAATGTTGAAGGTGATAACAAAATGAAATTAATAAGTAATCAAACACATTATCAAGTCTTTACCTTTTGTAATTTGCATTGTTAGAAAGTCCCTATCCATCAGCTGGATTAAAGACTTTCAAATCCTTGTCCATGAACATCAGTTAAATACTATTTAAATTGAATAAACTAATTAAATAAACCAAATATAGTAAAATAAAATCAACACAAAAAAAATTCACTGAAAAAAAACATTAAATATTAGATCTCTCCTTTCCAAGTCTCTGTTAGTAAATGAGTTGATTTGTGATCATCATATTGATATATTTTGTATTACAGAAACCTGGCTGCATCAGGAGGATCATGTTAGCATTAATGAATCAACTCCCTCTGACTGTTTAAATTTTACATTCCTTGAACCACAGGGAGAGGAGGAGTGGCAGCTATCTTCAAAACAGGCTTACTAATCAGTCCAAGACCCAAGATTAGTTTGAGCTCTTTTGAATCTCTGATTCTCAGTTTTTCCCACGCAAAGTGGAAACCTCTTCTACTTGTTGTGTATCGTCCACCTGGCCCTTATTCTGAGTTTCTGTCTGAATTCTCAGAGTTTTTATTACAGTTAGTGCTGAGTACAGATAAAGTCATCACAGTGGGGGACTTTAATATTCATGTAGATGTTAAAAATGACAGCCTGAATAATAACTTTAATTCCATATTAGAGTCTATTGGATTTTCTCAAAGTGTTTACAGCCCTACTCACTGTCTTAGTCATAACTTTAATTTTGTGCTGACTTATGGCATTGAGAGTGAACAGTAACCTTTGACTTTACATTGCTTGACTGTCTAGCCTCTGATAAGAAATTTACATGTAGGTGTCTATCAGAGAATACTGTAACCAGTTTTAAATAGTTAATTCCATCATCGTTTTCTTAACTGCCATGTACAAATATTACAGAGGACAGCTACCTAAATTTTACTCCAGTAAAACTTGACTCTCTTGTGGACAGCACAACAATTTCAATGCGTACAACATTTAACAATGTTGCCCCTCTGAAAAGAAAGCTGATTACCTTCCTTTTCAGAGGGGCATTATTGTTAAATGAAGAGGTTAGCTCCCTCGTACAATTCACACCTGTGTGCTTTCAAGCAGACTGCAAGAAAGCTGGAGAGACAATAGCATTGCTCTAGTTACAACTGATACGACACACTGGCACAAGACAAGGGGAGACGCAGGCTCTTATACACACAGGAATAATAGGGAAAAGATGGAATCATTCACACGACAGACTGGAACACGAGAGGAAGGGCAAGTGACCTGAAACGAAAGGGAGAGTGAATCCTTCAAAATAAAACAGGAAATGACGAGACATGACATGGAAACGAGACAAAAAACCCACTTGACCTCACCACGGTGTGACAAATAACGTATAATAAAAAAGCCCTTTGTAAAGCTAGAACTGTTTATTATTTATCATTAATTGAAGAGGATAAGAACAAGCCCAGGTTTCTTTTCAGCACTGTAGCCAAGACTGACTAAGAGTCTGAGCTCTGTTGTGCCATATATTCCTTTAACTGTCAGCAGTAATAATTTCTTGAGCTTCTTTACCAGTAAAATTGTTTCTATCAGAGAGAAGATTAATGGAATCCTTCCCACTATTATCACTAATGTATCATAAGGTACAGCAGCTTTAGAAGTATCTTTAGAACCTGATTTGTATTTCGACGGCTTCTGTCCAGTTGATCTCTCTGAGCTAACAACAGCAATAGTGTCTTCTAAACCATCAACTTATATTTTAGACCCAGTCCCAACCAGTGTGTTCAAGGAAGTTTTCCCCTTAATCGACACTTCCAAATTGGATTTGATCAATCTGTGTTTGTTGACAGGATATGTACCTCAGACTTTTAAGGTTGCTGGAATTAAATCTTTACTTAAAAAACCTACTCTTACATTAGATTAGATAGATTAAATTATACTTTATTCATCCCACAGCAACACAGCAAGAAACGCAACAACAGACATGAACAAGAAATTTAAAAAAAAGTGAAAAAATGAAGTAGTAAAAAGTAAAGTGACCAAAAAGTAAAGTGACCTAGTATAAATAATATTGCACATTATGAAGTTGAAATGAATAAAATATAAATAAATACGGATAAAGAAAAATCTATGTGAGTGATGAATTGTCATGGAAAGACAACAACATGATCAGTGGTGCATGAGTTGAAAAGTCTGACAGCTGTCGGGATGAAAGACCTGCGGAACCTCTCCTTCTTGCACCGTGGATGTAAAAGTCTGCAGCTGAAGGAGCTGTACAGGGATCCCGCAGTGTCATGGAGGGGGTGAGAGGAGTTTTCCATGATGGATGTGAGCTTAGCTAACATCCTCCTCTCACCCACATCCTCTATGGAGTCCAAGGGACAGTCCTGGACAGAGCTCGCTCTCCTGATCAGTTTGTTCAGTCTCCCTCTGTCTCTGTCCGTACTGCCCCTCTCCAGCAGACCACAGCATAGAAAATTGCTGAAGCTACCACAGAGTCGTAGAAAGTCCTGAGGAGAGTCCTGCACACACCGAAGGACCTCAGTCTCCTCAGCAGGTGGAGGCGACTCTGGCCCTTCTTGTAGAGGGCTTGTATGTGATCAATCCAGTCCAGTTTATTGTTGAGGTGAACACCCAGGAATTTGTAGTTCTCCACCATCTCACTGTCCAATCCCTGGATGTTCACTGGTGTGAAGTGGGGTGTTTTCCTCCTGAAGTTGACGACCATCTCCTTTGTTTTGAGAGAGAATTTTCTACAATTAAATGAAGACAAAACTGACATCATTCTGTTTGGTAGCAAAGAGAAGAGGGTCAGCGTTGGTAAATATCTTGAAGCTCGGGCCCTTACAATCACTGACCAAGTTCGTAAACGCGGAGTGTTGATAGACTCAGATCTGACTTTCAGCAGCCACATCAAAGCTGTCACCAAGGCAGCTTTTTACCATCTCAGAAACATCAACAGAATTAAAGGTTTCCTCTCCCAAAAATAACTCATCCATGCATTCATCTCCAGTAGACTCCATTACTGTAATGCTCTTTTAACTGGACTTCCCAAAAAGAGCATTAAACATCTGCAGCTCATCCAAAACGCTGCTGCTCGAGTTTTAACCCGGACTAAGAGATCTGAACACATCACAGCAGCTTTAAAATCTTTACTCTGGCTTCCAGTCAGTCACAGAATAGATTTTAAAAGCCTGCTGATGGTTTACAAATCCCATAACGGTTTAGGCCCAAAATACATCTGTGATATGTTCAGAGAATATAAACCCAGCAGAGCTCTTAGATCCAAGGACTCAGGTGAGCTGGTCCAGTCCAGAGTCCAGACTAAACATGGAGAAGCAGCATTTAACTGTTATGCTGTAAACAAATGGAACAAACTGCCAGTGGAGATTAAACTTTCACCAAATGTAGACATTTTTAAATCCAGGTTAAAAACATTTATTTTCTCATGTGTTTATGCATGAAATCTGCACGGTATCTTTTAATTTATCTGGACTGTTGCTCGTTTTTAAATTAATTTAGATTATTTTAATTGTTTCTTTTTATATTATTTTATGTATTTTTAATGCTTCTTCCACTCCCAATGCTTTTATTTCATGTGAAGCACTTTGAATTGTTTTGTAAATGAAATGTGCTATATAAATAAGTTTGATTTGATTTGATTTGATTTTGCTGGTATTAAGCTGAAGATGGTTCAGCTCACACCAGCTGACAAAGTCCTTGATGACCGTCCTATATTCCAGTTCGTTATCCTCAGAAACACATCGGAAAACGTCTGGATGTGGCAGTGTGTGGTGTTGTGTGTGAAGTCCGATGTATACATGGTGAAGAGGAAAGGAGAGAGCACCGTACCCTGAGGGGCACCTGTGCTGCAGAGCACCACGTCAGACACACAGTTATGTAGCCTCACATACTGTGGTCTGTTGGTGAGGTAGTCTGTAGTCCATGCAGCCAGGTGTTGGCCCACTCCCGGATTTTCCATCTTCACCCTGAGCAGTGATGGCTGGATAGTGTTGAAAGCACTGGAGAAATCAAAAAACATGATCCTACCAGTGCTCCCGTTGTCCTCCAGGTGAAGCAGTGAGCTGTGCAGTAAAAAGATTACTGCGTCGTCCACGCCAACACCAGGCCGGTAAGCAAACTGCAGGGGGTCCAGACGTGTGCCCACCAGTGGTCGTAGGTGACCCAGGATGATCCTCTCCATAGTCTTCATCAGGTGGGAAGTCAAGGCAACAGGCCTGAAGTGGTTTAGCTCCTTGGGCGTGGTACCTTATTGCGTGTTCCCACTATGCAGTCCGGTACGGGTCGGGTCGGAACAGTTCGCTTATTTCAGTGTTTCCATTACCACGAAAGTGTACCGATCCATACCGTTACCATGTCTGTAACCCTTCTGCTTGGGGTACCTAGCACACAGGACCGGTTCCAGGCTCTGCTCTCCGTTGTTGGTGAGGAGGCTGTGAAGCAGGAGCTCGATGGCGCTGTGCGAAACGAAAAAGTTTTCCAGCTGATTGCCGCAAAAATGGCAGAGAGTGGTTTAAACCGGACCACGAGCCAGTGTCGCATTGAGCTGAAGAAGCTTGGAGGTGGTTCGAAATTATGGATGTTATTTGTTATTTGCTATTTACGCTTTGGCACCCACTCCGCCCACCCCTGAGGGTCCCCTTTGTACAGTGGGAACGCAAGCAGACCCCAAAGCGACCCGTACCGTACCGTACCGTTCTGAACCGACCCGTAACGGACTGCATAGTGGGAACGAGGCTTTAGGAACAGGGACCGGGCAGGAGGTCTTCCACAGGGCTGGAACTTTTCCTAGGCTCAGACTCAGGTTGAATAAGTGCATGACCACACCACAGAGGCGGTCTGCACAGTCTTTGAGCAGTCTTGGGCAGATGCCGTCAGGGCCCGAGGCCTTCCTTGCCTTGAAGTTGACTCCTTAGTCCCTAGGAATTCCGAGTTGCAGACCGTGCATTTTAGAGACGTGTCCGACCGGGATGGATGAAGAAAGAAAGTGCACTGCACTGTCCGGTAGGCTCACCTGCAGCTTGCACAGTTGACGCCTACATGAGGAGCTCTCTGCTGTTTCTTTTCCGAGGATTTTTAATTCATGTAGCACATAGCCTTATCCGTAACACATAAACACGTAATGAACGACCCTTTCTGGTCTGGGTAAATCCCCACCCACCTGGCAAATCGTACCTTGCTGCACGCACAGATGTAATATTTTGTAATTGGCAGTTACAGTGTTGGTCATTTCCACATACATATGGCAGAACAAGAGAACCCAAATAAACAAAACAGTACTCCAGCGTTCAAAGAAAGACGGCAGTATGGGACCCGCCAATATGCGTTATTACTATTGGGCAGCGAACATCCCTCCCTTGCCTTCTGGCACTGGTACAATCTTCGATCTGATGGCCCGGAATGGACAACTGGGGAGCTGAATTCAGTCCAAAACATGTCACTTTCTGCACTACTCGGTGCTCCACTCAACCATCCGATACCCCAACAAATAAAAAACCCAGTCATACATTCCACTCTGAGGGTGTGGACCCAATTTAGGAGAACATTTGGTTATGCAGAATTTTCCATTCTCAGACCTACTGCCTCCAATCATTTCTTTGCCCCTCAATACGATACTTCCCTCATAGACTGGCATAAAAAAGGCATAATTTCATTCTCAGACCTATTCAAAGGTAGCAGTTTTTCCTCCTTTGAGGAACTTTCAAAGAAATTTAATTTACCCAAAACTCAGTTTTTCCGTTACTTACAGGTCAGGAATTTCATGCGGCATGTTCTGCCAGGTTTCCCCAATAAACCTAGTCCTAATCCAATGGATATTTTTTTCTCGTTTAATCCTCCGTCGAAGGGCGCCCTCTCCATGTTGCCGCATTTGCCATTGAATTGGACCAAGGTTGCATGGGAACATGACCTAGGGCATTCAATTGCAGCTGACTGCTGGGACTCGATCCTGAAATCGATCCATAAATCATCACTGCCTAATACAATTTAAAGTGTTCCATAGAGCTCATATGTCAAAGGTCAAACTAGTCAGCATATATTCGGACACCATCCCTACCTGTGATAAATGCAAGTCAGGGGACGCCACTCTTTTTCACATGTACTGGCTGTGCCCTTTATTACAAGTTTTTTGGAATGAAGTTTTTCATACTCTTTCTGTAGCGTAGACTAGATCCAAACCCTATGATTGCTCTGTTTGGTGCTTCTGGGGATGATGTTCCCCAGATGACTTCCACTGAGCGCCATGTGATCTCTTTCTCCTTGCTTCCGGCCAGGCGGGCCATTCTGCTTAGATGGAAGGGAACAGCCTCACCCACACACATTCAGTGGCTCCGAGGTGTTATGCACAGTCTAACTCTAGAGAAGATGAGATTTTCAATTCGAGGCTTGGAGGGTAAATTTTATAAGACCTGGCTTTCTGATCTATTTCCATGATTCTTACACAGCATAGATTATAACATGAGAAAGCGAATATTATGAACCCTTGACATTCGAGTAGCTCAAGGTTTTTTTAATGAGCCCGCCAACTACTTTTTTTTTCTCTAATTTAAGAAAAATTCATCTTCATCTTGATTTCTTCTTTTTGTGTGCCCTTTACTTAATCTCCTTAAAGACTGGGGGTGGGGGTGAGTGGGTGGACAGATGGGGTCAATGTTCTTTGAGGTAGAACATTGACTCCATTTCTGATTTCTGTAAATCTTTTTTGTTATATGTAAATGTTGTACTTTTACAAAAGTTTGATACCATCTGGAATTACACTAGCCCAATTTTGGGGTTGTTTTGTGGAGGGTCTTTTTGTTACTGTTGTCATCTTGAATGTATCATTGTTACTTGTATATTCATTGTGGAAATAATAACAAAAAAATTATTTGAAACCAAGATTGGACTCCTGTAATTCTTTATTATTGGGCTGTCCGACAAATTCTGTGAAAAGCTTCCAGCTGATCCAAAGATCCAAAGATCATATTTCTTCAGTTTTAGCTTCTCTTCATTGGCTCCATGTTAAATTCAGAATAGAATTTAAGATTCTTCTCCTCACATATAAAGCTCTTAATGGCCAAGCTCCATCATATCTTACAGATCTCATTGTTAGATATTTTCCCAACAGAGCACTTCACTCTCAAACTGCAGGTTTACTTGTGGTTCCTAGACTTTCTTTTTTTTTTTTCAACTTTGTTTATTAAATATTTTAAACATAAGACAGACATTGTTGGGTCAGAATAAAAATATAAATACAATCAGTAGCCGCAAAAATTCTGTTAATCCCCAACCCACCCTGACCACCCTTTTTTTATTGGCCTGTGGGTGGCACAGGCCAATAAAAAAAGAGAAAAAAGGGAAATGAAAAAATAATAATAATAAATAAATAAATAAATACAAAATAAATAAATAAGGGGGTGATAAATGATTAAGAATATTAGTTTAAATAAATAAGTACAAATACATAGAAAATTTAAGCTTACAGGTTTGTCAGATATTTAAATATCCTCAGTGTCAGACAGAGCTAAGGTATCAAAATACCTTAAAAAGGGGTCCCATGTAGCATGAAATAAATTGGTGGAACCTCTAAAAGAAAACCTCAACTTCTCTATTTTAAGGTTGTAGAGCACTTCTCGCACCCAGCGGGCATGTGAAGGAGAATGAGAGACTTTCCAATTCAGTAGGATCAGCCTTCGAGCGAGTAGAGTGGTGAAAGCTATGGCTTGTTTCATTGCTTTCGGCAAGTTAGAAACAGGGGGGATACCAAAAATTGCAGATATTGGATTAGGAGCAACCAGAAACCCATATGCTTCGAATAGAGAATTGAAAATTTCTGTCCAGAATGGTTTCAGCTTAGGACATGACCAGAACATGTGTGAATGATTAGCAGGGGAAAGTTGACATCTGCCACAGGCATCATTCACAGAGGAATACATTTTTGCTAGCCGTGAATTGGTATAGTGAGCTCTGTAAACAACTTTGCATTGAATTAGTCTATGCCGGGCACAGATGGAAGTTGAGTGCACCAGAGCCAATGCAGAAGTCCATTGTTGTTCTGTAAACACGATGTTAAGATTCTCTTCCCAAGCTGTCTTGACTGCATTTGCAGATGTTGATGTTTCTGATAGCATAAGCTTGTATAGAACCGAAATACATCCTCTAAGACTGGGATCAATTGAAAGGAGAGAGTCTAATAGGGTTTCTGGAGGGCGATTCGGAAAGTAAGGAAACAGCTTCTTAACATAGTCACGGATTTGAAAAAAACAAAAAAAATTGTGTTTTGGAAGGTGATATTTGACAGATGTTCAAAGGACGAGAATACATTTTCAGTATAGAGATCTACAATTGATTTAATTCCATTATCATGCCAAACTTTGAATGCTGAGTCCTGCGATGGTCCAAACATAAAGTTTTTAAACACTGATGTCAGGGCAGATGAGTGCAAAAGGCCGAGCTGTTTCCTAAGTTGGTTCCATATTTTTAAAGAAGTGGATACAACAGGGCAATTAGTTAAGTGCGGGAGAGGAAGTTGTGAGCACAAGACTGAGCGAAGTGAGAACTGGGAGGACTTTTTCTCTAACTGAACCCAGGCCGGCATAGTGTCTTCTTCATCATTCATCCAAAATACCAGTTTCTGTACGTTTGCGGCCCAGTAATAATACCTAAAAACTGGGACGGCAAATCCTCCTTTCTCTTTGGGGACTGTAAAACCGACCTACTAATTCTGGCAGGCTTCCCAGCCCATAAAAAGTTTGAAAACAATTTGTCTAATTTAACAAAAAACAACTTATTGAGAAGAATTGGGAGATGCTGAAACATATAAAGAAACTTAGGAAGAATGACCATTTTCACCAAGCTTATTCGCCCCGCGAGTGAAATGGGCAAAATTGACCAGCGAGCAAAGTCAGCTTCTGTCTTATCTATCAAAGGGGTAAGGTTTACTCGGTACAGATCAGAAAGAGATAGTGTAATTTGAATGCCCAAGTAACGAAAACCATTATTAGACCAAAGAAACGGTACTATTGAGGACGGAAGGGTTTTGGCAGAGTCATTAATGGGTAAAAGTTCGCTTTTTTGGTAATTAAGTTTGTAGCCGGATATAGTGCTGAATTCGTTAAGAATATTTAGGATAATGGGAAAGGAGGAAATAGGGTCTGAAACATACAATAAGCTCCACTCAACCCTGTCAAAGGCCTTCTCAGCATCAAGGGACACAACGACTTCAGGAACTGTAGCACTAGGGGAGGTGATGATATTAAAGAGCCTCCTGGTGTTGCATGAGGACTGCCTCCCGGGCATGAAACCAGTCTGATCCATATTAATAATTGAGGGTAGTATCCGCTGTAAGCGTAATGCCAAAACTTTAGTTAAAATCTTAAAATCAACGTTCAAAAGTGAAATGGGTCTATATCTGCCACATAATAAAGGGTCTTTATCCCTTTTAAGTAGAAGTGAAATCGTAGCCTCTGACAAGGTGCTAGGAAGTTGTCCAAGAGAGAAGGCCTCATTGTACATTTCTTTAAGAAAAGGGCTAAGCAGAGTAGAGAAAGCTTTATAATATTCGGTGGTAAACCCATCAGGCCCTGGTGATTTGGCACCCTGAAGACAACCGATGGCCTCTTGGACCTCTAATGTAGTAATTGGGGCGCCAAGCTGCTCTGAAGATTCTTCTGTAACACAGGGAAAGTTTATTTTATCTAATATAGTATCTGGTGAGGATGGGGAATCAGATGTATAAAGAGCAGAATAAAATTCAGCAAAGGCCTTGTTTATATCCTTATTGTCAGTGGTAGTTACACCAAAGCTGGAATTCATTGCTGGTATAAGTCTAGAAGATGCCTCAGCCCGAGCCTGATATGAAAGAAGCTTGCCGGCCTTGTCTCCTGATTCGTAAAAATGCTGTCTAGATTTAAGTAGGGCAGCTCTGACAGAAGTAACAGTAATCAAGTCAAGTTCTGTCCGTAAAGACAGTCGTTTTTTTTATAAATGTCAGGATCATGGTTAGCAGCATACTGTTCATTAATGTCCTTGATTTCCTTCAAAAGCTCATTGGAGCGGGCACTCTCAGTTCTTTTTTTAATAGAAATGTAAGAAATAAGTTGGCCCCTGATATAGGCTTTGGATGCCTCCCATAGACTACTCCTACTTATATCCTGCACATCATTTAATTAAAAAAATAAGGAGATTTGGAAATATATAAAATCTCGATAATGTTCCTCGGCCAGAAGAACAGAATTGAATCTCCATTGCCTTATCAGAACCGATTGACAAGGCAATGCCAGATCAAGGGAAACAGGTGCAATGATCTGAAATCGCAATAGTGTGATAATCAGTGGAAACTAATTTAGGTATTAGTCTAAGGTCCATAAGGAAAAAATCTATTCGGGAGTATGAATGATGAACATGTGAAAAAAAGGAAAAAGCTTTGGTAGAAGAAAATTTATGTCTCCAGGGATCTGTAAGACCGAACTGCTGAGAACAAACACGTAGTGTTTTTGCTGCCTTCGTGAGAGGAGTGGGCTTGTTGGAAGATCGGTCCAAAATAGGGTCCTGTATCAGATTAAAATCCCCTCCAATAAATATATAATGATTTTCAATATCCGGGAAAGAAGAAAAAAGTTTAGACACAAAATCCCTATCATCCCAGTTCGGACCGTAAACACAAACAAAAAGAAATGGGATTTCCCAAAGCCTCCCAGTAACCATGACATATCTACCGTTTGGATCTAGGATTGATTTCTCTGGTATAAAAGGAAGACCTTTTCGGAAAATTATGGCAGTACCCCTGGCCTTACCATTAAACCAGTCCATTGATTCTTAATCCTTTTAATATGATTATTAAGCATATGAGTCTCCTGGATAAAATAAATATCCCCTTTCAGCTGGTTTAAAGTTGCCATTTCGTAATTTAATGGCATTACCTATCCCCTTCACATTCCAAGAAATAAGTCTGAGTGTGGTACTTACGTTTGTTGTCATATCTTATATTATTTCCAAGGATATGG
The DNA here is from genome assembly GCF_027942865.1 of Odontesthes bonariensis. Lineage (NCBI taxonomy): Eukaryota > Metazoa > Chordata > Actinopteri > Atheriniformes > Atherinopsidae > Odontesthes > Odontesthes bonariensis. The sequence continues at coordinate 34,679,402 of NC_134514.1, forward strand.
AGATGTTACATTGGGCTTCCAACAAGAACCTGATGGACCAAGGTAAAAGTAGCTGGTATCTGACAAGATATAGTAAGAAAAAAAAAGAGAGGAAGGAGGAGAAAAAAAAAGAAAGAAAAAAAGGAAAATAACTCAAATAAAAATAAACCCTATGGCCTAAAATATCCCATACATACGTAGAAGTCCCGTGTCCATTGCACAGCGGTGTTAGGCACACCTGTAAAACTTTCAAATTCAGCCCAAAATCCAAAAAAGAAACCCCCAGACCCCATTTAAGGCATTCAAGCACTGATCATTATAATCCAACCCTTCCTTGTAGCAACCAATTATTTCGAAACAAACCAGAGACAGGAATATATGTATGTAAGGATTTATTTAAACAAATAAAGATAGTTATGCTCCTTTTAACCTACTCTCAAAGAAAAACGTAATGATATAGAGGAGCCTATGGGTACCATTCAGTATGTAAACATATTTATAGAACCAAGAATTGTCTTTCAAGTATACTAAAGCAAAGCTTTGAACACGTAAACACAGATCAGAACATAATAATAGTCCAATACTCAGTGACGCAAAAGTCAATTCACCTCTGGCCCATCTTGTCGGCGTTGACGAGATGCAAAGTCCACAGCTTCTTGTACAGAAGGAAGAAGTTTTCTCGATCCGTCTTGTAGCACAACAGAAAGCTTAGCAGGATACCTCAGTGCGGGATTGTAGCCTAGCTCGTAGAGCCTCTTCATCACGTCTCGATACTGGATACGCTGTTCCAAAACCTCCGGAGCGTAGTCTTGAAAGATATGGATAGGTGTATCCTTGTATCTCAGTCTGCCTCGTAGCTGTCGGGCAGCCCGCACAACCAGCTCCCGAGTTTGGAAATGATGAAAACAAATTACAACTTGCCTTGGCCTACTCGAAGATGCTAGCCTAGCGGGCTGAGCACGATGGGCCCTGTCCAGCTTCGGGGGTGATATCAAAATCTCAGCACCAAGTACGTCAAATAGCAGCTGGGAGAAAAAGTCTGTTGGTCTCGTCTGGTTTTCAATCTGTTCTGGCAGGCCCAGAATTCTTATGTTGTTGTGTCGGCTTCCTCCAGAAATGTCGATTAGCTTAGCCTTTAGTTTGGCATTCTCTGCAGCTACCGCTGATAGCTCGGCCCGCATACCAGATAGTTCTTCGCTGGTGAAGTTTGCAGCTTGTTCCAGGCTGACAATGCGCTGGTCATGGTCCTCAACAGTATTCTCAAAACTAATGAGCTTTGCCTCATACTTCGTATATGTCTTTAATCTCAGTTAACAATTCGCTTTTGGTTTCCGCTAGCTTGGCTGTTAGCACGGCTGTAAATGCGCTAACACCAGCTGCTTCTTCCCGGTCTAAGTCGTCCTTTCTTGTTTTTGGAGGCATAGTTCTACTCACAATGATGGTCGATCACTCCTGGGTTGCGTAGTGGAAGCAAAAAATGATTTAAAGGTGTGAACGATCAAGTAGAAGTTTATAAAGTTTGGAGAGCGCTGAGAAATGCGTCTATTCCATTATACCGGAACCTGTGGTTCCTAGACTTTCTAAAAGTAAAATGGGAGGCAGAGCCTTCAGTTATCAGGTCCCTCTTTTGTGGAACCAACTGCCAGAATATGTTCGGGAAGCAGACACCCACTCCAACTTTAAAATTAGGCTTAAAACCTTCCTTTTTATTAATAATAATAATAATAATAATAATAATAATAATACTTTTTTTTTTTTTTTTAAATGCGCCTTTCTCAACACTCAAGGACACTTTACAACACATTAAAAACACAATAAATGAAATAACACAAGTTAATAAGAGGCTAGAGGGAGAATGCAGCTTGAAACAGATGGGTTTTGAGTTTTGATTTGAAGAGGGGTAAAGAGTCAATGTTGCGGATGTCTGGTGGGAGTGAGTTCCAGAGTTGGGGAGCAGAGTGACTTAGGAATTGCTCAGGTGACCCAATAGTTAAGCTGCTGTGGGGGCTCTTATGTCACACCTTTCCTCCCTTTGCTCTATTTTTTCCCCCATTGAATTTCTCATACGCCATTATGTACGTTTGGCATTATTGTTGTTATTAACTAAAAGACGTTTCCCTATCTGTATAGGTATCCTTTGAATGGTGTTTGTTGTCCCCTCTTTTCTGTCCACTCAAATCCCAGCTGGTCAAGGTGGATGGCCACCCTCCCTGAGTCTAGTTCTGCTAGTGGTTTCTTCCCGTTAAAAGGGAGTCGTTTCTCTCCACAGTCGCCTCATGCATGCTAAGGACAGGAGATTGGACTGAAGAGAAGTTTCAGTGCTATCTGTTGGTTTCCGTTACACTCAGATGAGAGATAAGATAATTAGAGTGCAAGAGAATACGTTTGTACTGGTGGTTAAAGGAGGGAATTAGTTAAACTAATTTAAAAAAATTGATTCTTTCATTTGCATGATTAGAATTAGAAAAAAATGTATTTATATGCTATAAAAAATAAAAAATAAAGATTAATTCCTGTCAATGATAAAAAAACCCATATATTATTATACATGTAGGGGTAAACACTCAAACAAGCAAACTGACCTATATGACTCCCAAATCAAAGACTAACCTATGATCCATCTGCAACACACAAAGCACATATAACAGTTGATATTTGTATTGTATCATTTGCGTTTGCGTGTTCTCCCTGTGTATGCGTGGGTTCTCTGGTACTCATGGTACTCTGGCTCCCTCCCACCATCGAAAAACATGTACATCAGGTTAATTGGTGACTCTAAATTGACTCTAGGACTGAGTGTGAGCGTGGATGATTGTTTGTCTCGTTTGTCTGGCCCTGTGACTGGTGACCTGTCCAAGGTGTACCCTGCCTCTCGCCCAATGACAGCTGGGATAGGCTCCAGCCCCTGCGACCCTGAGTTGGATTAAGCGGGTATAGAAAATGTATGGATGGACATTCCAAACACACACTCACTGTGCAATGTTGGACAAAGCCTTGACATAAAGAGTGAAAGTTTTCAGTCTGAGCTTCATTTTACAGAAGTTAAAGGGATAGTTCGCCTCTTTTGACATGAAGCTGTATGACATCCCATATTAGCAATATCATTTATGAACATTGACTTACCCCCCGCTGCATCTTCTGAGCCGAGTTCCAGCTGAATTTTGGCATCCACGAAAGTAGTCCGGCTAGTTGGTTGGGGCTAGAAAAATAAAGCGTTTTGCTTCTCAAAACAATATGCGTTCAAAAGAGTAATACATTTGCATCCCAAAATCGTTGTGCATGAAAAAGTCAGACCTCACATCGCTTGGCGCTATTTATTGCCTCCCTTGATATCAATGCGTCCAATGTAAACTGTGCAGACCGAAGAGCAGACCGAGCAGTCCCCTGCTTCCGAGCAGCAAACACCGTAACAGGTGCGGCTATCGATCATCAAATCTTACCAAAGTTTATCCAAGAATTTAATAGGGCCAGAGATTTAACTGGCTATTGTGTTAATGTCTATGGCTTTACTTTGGAGTCCACTCAGTTCCCAGTCCAGTTTAACTAAGCATGTGGTACAAGAGTTCTTTGAAGACAAAAGTTATTAATGGCCTGTGTGACAGTCCTCTTTGCTGGCTGGATCACTCTCTTTTTCACTCTTGTTCTTTTCAAAATAAAACCTGATACCTTCTCAAACCAAGAGCATGATGTCACCAGCATTACAGTCCAATGTTTCAAAAGTTTTAGTGGTCTTTGATCCACCGCTGTCACATTAAAAACAGACGTGGTGGATAGCATGGGAACATTTGCCTTTAAAAGAGCCTCTTTGTGGTGAGCATACATTCAAACTTGACTACATGGTTTCTTTGCTCAAATGCAATCAGTGGCGATTCTAGAGATTTATACATGGGGTGGTAGAGGGGTGGCAGGCATATATTGTAGGGTGGCAATTTTTTTAGGAAGCCCATCGTACTTTGTACTTTATATGAGCCCATATACAACAGTTTTTTTCAACACCCAAGTGTGATAAATTCAATATTTGGTCTACATACATGAGCATTCCACTTTTTAGTATATTAAAACAGTGTTTCCCTTGGGATTATTGTAGCAGCAGAAATGTTTTCCCCCCATTAACAATAACAAAATATGTATATCAACTGATTGCTATTCAGTTTAAAATTTGCAGAAGCTGTATGTGACAATTGCTGTGCTGTGCAGCATATCTCTTAACAAACTCATCCAAATCTAATTTTTTTTGCACGTTTAGACTCAATCTCAAACTGAGAATTGCTAAACCTGTGAGTCTGTTCTCTGACGTAGTTGAACGCAGTTGATTTTTGATGAGTTTAAGAGCTGAAAAACTCCTGTATGGTTCCAAAAAACACGGAAATTCTGCTAGCCTTAGCCACCACTAGCATATTAGCCAACACCAACTAGCAGACTTTTTAAGAACAGTTCATAGAACAAAAATGATATGAAATGCCACAACTTCAATTGGTTTCAGCTCAATATGTCAAAGGCTAGCCAGTAGCTAGCTAGTTATCAACGTTTTTCAGTTAGGTAGCGCCAGCTATCTAGTTACCGAACTGGCTTGAAAAGCTATCTTGTGGCTAACCGTGACATGAGGTAAAACGTAGCTAGTGGTTATCTGGAGATTTTCTTGTGCAAATCCGTTTCATGAATGAGACCCGAACTGGCTTGAAAATAATTATAATAATACTGTAGTGACTTCACGGAGGCTCTGAGACCGGCGTTTGCCAAACTGCACTTTATTAAGTTTTACACTAGCAGTACATTACATTACATTACACTTAGCTGACGCTTTTTATCCAAAGCGACTTACATCTATTTAGATACAGGGTATTGGTTACAGGCCCTGGAGCAATGTGGGGTTAGGTGCCTTGCTCAAGGGCACTTCAGCCATGAATAGAGGTGTAGGGAGAGGTAATGGCGGGACTTGAACTTGCAACCCTCTGATCTTAAGTCCGCCTCCCTAACCACTAGGCCACGGCTGCAGTACAATCACAGAACACGGGTGACTCTCAGTCCTGCTCCGCAACCAACCCCAGGAGAGCACCAGACCTGCCCACGCCCACTCCTCTCCCCCAATCACCAGCCCACACCTGAGTGACATGACCTGCGGTCCAGTGATTGACAGGGAGAGGAGGAAACAAGCCAGTCCGTGTGCTTTTACCTTAATTCTGGGTCGTTACAATACTTTTATTTTGTACAGCGCCTTCTATCTATGAGGAATTATAAACGTTTCGAAACCATATTACACTTTGATGAATGTATCATGATTTTGTGTGAATGACAATTTATTTTCGCTGCGTTTGAACAACAGGATTACGATATACATTTGTGGTCAAATATGTACCGCATGTTTAGCTATGGGTGGGTGAAGTCACACTCTGAAGTAGACCTGCGCTGTGGGTTACAGGGGGCTGGTGACCGTGATCTGGACTTCACTTCAATGAATCACTCCAACTTTACTTAAACTATAGTTGTTACTTCTTCAAATGGGTTGAAGACACGGACAAGAGGCTCCTCACTGTCAAAATCACCACAACTTCAGAGTCCGGCTTCAAACATTCACTTCATGTGCTAGGTTTTGACATACAGCAGGATAAATTAGCTGCTAGCCTACTGCTGTCTGTATCCTACTCATGAAAGTACCCAACTTTCGAGAAACGTATGCTACTCCTGTCCTGAACGGTTTCATATTCAATTTATCCTGTTAGCAACAACAAAAAAGAAACTGACTAACTGATTTGCAGGCTGCGGTTTTAGCTAAAACGTGTGCCCTCCTCTCGTCTTTTAGCTGTTCCTCTTACATAAAGTTTGCTGAATAAAGTTCCCCTGCACACTCAGAGCAAATTACGACATAAATCACTATATTACCATACCTTATTGTATGAATCCGATAAATCCAGTTAATGGATGAGGTCTCTCTGATCCTGTTTTGCGGGAGCTGCAGGTGACAGGCAGTGTTCATTTCGCGTTGGCTCTACTGAGCAGGGTTGCCAGATGTTGAACGATAAAATAAGCCATAGCCGCCCAGACCTGCATGGTCACTCGAAAAACTGATCAGAAATCAGCTCTCTGCAGCATCAGTCCGACCATTATTGTGTTAGTTCAAAATGTAAAACTGATCCGTCAGCCAGCCATCACCATTGACTGACAGCGTTTCTCTTGTTTGTTGTGTGGACGAACTTGATCAATTACCTATCAGATCTAGGGTGGCCATTGGGGTGACCAATGACATTTCAGTGGTGGCCCTGGCCACCCTTGGCCACTACCTAAAATCGCCATTGAATGCAATGACACATTAATGCGCAAATTTCTTAAAGGTGATATAAAAATGAATGAATGATGTCATACAATTCAGTTATATGATATTTAAGAGGGGTTGCTTTGCTGAGAGATCAAAACAGTCACAATCTGAATCGATGGCAGTGGTTTAGCCACATATGGCTTTGTCTGAAATGTTGATAGCTGAGGTGTAAATCAGGATTTATAAAAAAAAGGAAAGAAAAAGTCTCCTTGCCTTTTCAACGCGAACAGTAAAAGCAAGGATGTTTTTTTTTGTTTTGTTTGTTTTTTACTGTACACATTAGTTTCTTCAAAAGCGATGTAGAATATTTTGAACTCACTGTATTAGTTAGTTGGATTATGTAAAAAGAAAATAAAAAGTTCCCTTTCTGACTAGCATATTAACCATAGAGCTGGGAAATGATAGCAACTAGAGTAAGATGATATTCTTTATATTATATGGGTCAGTGAAGCAAACCAGTCCCCTGGCATTTTGTTTGCTTACAATTTTAGGTTAGTCTTCATAAGAGCTTTTTACTCCTCTAACATTGGAATAAAAAAATCTTGTGAGCAGCATGATGTCCACCTTCCAGAAGGAGAGCAATGTCTATGTCTTCACTGACTGACTACTAAGTTTAGTTTTAATAAAGTTGGGAAGTTCATAGTCCATATGAGAAGTTGTTTGTAGCTTGTTCACGTTACGTTATTTTAGTTTTGTTGGTTTGCCAGAGACCCATGATAAACCTGCTATCTTTATTTAAAGTTGCCTACTCTACTACCAGTACTTACTGATTTGAAATTCTAATGATAAAATAATTGGCCATGCAAACAGTACCTTGTGCTTCTGCAGTCAGAAATGTGGAAATGGTTCCAATAGCTTGGATTTCATGTTGCTCATCTTTGCAGAGATGTGATGCAAAAAAACCCACCAGTGAATGTTTTTCCAATTGTGAGATCATTTTCAACTTTCAAATCAATGAACATCTGTGGGGAAATGATCAAAATCAAAATCCATATTCATTTCTCTTATTAAGAGCACAAGGGGAATAAACTCCCCCTGACAGTAACATTCAAGTCATAAATTGATAAGCTATAATAAATAACTTGACTGTTCCATAGTGTATGCTAAAACAGAAATCGGTATGGAGAATGTATCGCATATATTTTATTGAATGTGCCGTGAGGTAGTTTGCAGTTTCTAAGACGGTGTGCAAATTGAAAATCAAAACATTTGGTTTATGAATATGTTTTTTTGAATGGAAAGGGAATTCGCAGAAAATCAGTTACAATGTTAGATTCAACTGCAAAGGAGATTCCATGACTTCGTTTTTGGCTGGTGTAAGTTAGTGTGCATGTATTTTAGATGTCCTACAGATACTGCTGACTGAAACGCTTGACTTGCTGCGAGACTATTCTCTGAATTGTTGCGTCCCCTCAGCAAGGCCTATGAGTGTGAAGCGAGGTGAACAGCTCTTGTATAAACTTGTTAAGTAAACACAGCATGTTGTGATTAAAACCATGCTGTCTCACCGTACGCCTACACAGGATAACAGTCAGCACTATTACAGATGAGTAATAGATCTCTATCAGCTCAGCTCAACTCCTCTCTTATATTTTCCCCACAGTTCCTCCGTTTCTTGACAACTTTTCCTGCATTTAGTTCACAGTTTGAACCTATGGTTGTTGGCCAAAGCAGAGCTGGGTAGTCTTGTGGGATCACAGTCTATTGGCATCTTCAGCAGATTCCTGCAATCCATCGGTTGCATGTCTTTCAGGTTACAAAAGGATTTTTGTTTTGTGAGAGCAAACAAGTGTTTAAAGTACACAATGTCTCTGGAGGCAAGTGAATTACTTATTGTTGTGTTTGAAGCTGGGCAGCAGGATGAATCCCAAAAGCTTGGATTAAAGGCTGATTTATGGTCGTTGACGCAAGACGCACCGCAAGACGCAACGCAAGCCCTTGCGCGTGTCACCTCAATTTTCAAAAAACCACGCCAAAAAGGCTAAAAACTCTTGTTAAAAATTGTAAAAAACTAGTCAACCGTACACAATCTATAAAAACATGAAAAATACTCTCGGACAACCTACAAAAAGGACACTCATTTAAAACCCCAGGACTGATGACCGATAAAAACGAGTTTGTGGCGATGGCGCCGTGAAGTATCCTCCACTGGAGGTCACCAGTCCGTTTCTTTATAGGAGGCTTGTACAAAGTCCTCCACTGTGGTTTTTGTCCTCCAAATTTGTCGCTCCAGACACAGCTAGGTCTTTTGTTGAGAGTTCTTTTGTTAAATATCCTTGTACAGTATGTGTACAGTACTTTTGGTCCAGTTTTACATAAATCCATCCCTGGCACGACACTCTGCAGCAGGGGACCATCGTCTTCTGCAAAACCTGGGTCCAGGACCACATCTGGGAACGGGTCGTTTGGGTCAGGCAGGCACTTTTTTGTTGTATGAAGCTCCAGGAGCCGCCTCTCCCCGGCCGTCAGCCGCTCCTTCACCCGCTCCAGGAATCGCTGTACCAGCCTGGCGGACCGGACTCCAAGCAGCGAGCCAACCTCCTGGACGTCAGAGAGGTCAGGTCCAGCAACCCGCACGAGACGCCGCAGGGTCACCGTCCCGGACCTGGACAAAACCTCAGACAGACCCGGCACACTGCTGTCGCTGACGTCCAGCCTTGCTCCACACACCAGTGGTTCTTTTAAAAGCCAATACAGAGAATTATGCGTTTTTGCTCTTTGCAGTTTAAAAAGAGCACAGGATTTAAAAACACCCTGATAAAATTGAGGCAACCCTTTTAACTTTAAAAAGCTAAAATTTGTTAAAAACAGAGCAGCATCCAGCCCCAGAAAGTTAACCCGTCTGAGGATACAGCTGGCCACGTCTTTCCATACAGGAGATCCTGTCAGGTATTTTTGTATGAACTGTAAGCGAAATGTAGCTGTTCTACTGGCCAGGTGGACAAGGCCCTGGCCCCCCTCCTCTCGTGGTAAAAACAAGACAGATTGTGGCACCCAGTGTAGACCATCCCAAAAAAAGTCGACCATCTCTGACTGTATTTTGACTAATGATCCAGATGGTGGGTCTAACACAGACAGTTTGTGCCACAACTGTGAGGCAACAAGGTTGTTTAAAACCAGCACTCTGCCTCTATACGACATTTGCGAGTGCAGCCATTTCCACTTTGCCAGTTTATTCTTTAATTTTTGCTCGACATTTTCCCAGTTTTTATTCACAATTTCTTTACTGCCTAAAAACACACCAAGATATTTAAAACCATCTGTTTTCCAAATAAGACCTTGAGGGAGAACTGGGAGCCCAACAGTCCATTCACCAACAGCCAGGGCTTCGCTTTTCCCCCAGTTCACCCTCGCAGCAGACAGTGCAGAGAACTTCTCTGTGATCTTGGTTAAAATGCTAACATCTTGCTGATCTTTTATAAAAACAACAACATCATCAGCGTAGGCAGATAAAACCATTTTGTTATTAAAACAAGGTAAAACCAGACCACAAACAGTCGAGCGTATTTTCTGGAGGAGGGGTTCCAGGGAGAGTGCGTAGAGCATCCCCGAGAGCGCGCAGCCCTGCCGAACGCCTCTACACACCCTAAAAGGAGCACACAGGCTACCGTTGATCTTCAGCACACTCTCAATGTCACTGTACAGAACCTGGATCTTGGCAATAAGACCCTCGCTGAACCCAAACTTCCTCATGGTTTTCCAGAGGAAGTCGTGTTCAACGCGGTCAAAAGCCTTTTCTTGATCTAATGAAATCAAGCCAGTTTGTAAACCCAATGAACCAGAGACTTCCAGAACATCCCGAATTAGGTAGATGTTATCTACCATGGACCTGCTGGGGACGCAGTAGGTCTGGTCCCGGTGGATGGCCTGCTCCATAGCTTTCCCCAGCCTCGTGGCCAGGGCCTTGGAGAGGATTTTGTAGTCCGTGCAGAGGAGGGACACAGGGCGCCAGTTCTTGATATCCTGCAGGTTGCCTTTCTTGGGCAGCAGGGTGATGACCGCCCTGCGGCAGGACAAAGGGAGTGAGCCAGTGGACAGACTTTCATTGTAGACATCTAGCAGGTCTTTTGCCAGAATGTCCCAGTAGGCCTTGTAGAACTCCACAGTGAGCCCATCAACGCCTGGGGACCTCTGGCCCTGCATGCCGAGGAGGGCTGTGTGGAGTTCCTGAAGCCCCAGAGGGCGCTCCAGCTCGGAGTTGGTCTCCTCAGAGACCTGGGGTAGTTCATTGCAGAACTCCCGAAACAGTTCCTCGTTCTCTTGGTATTCACTGTGGAATAACGAACGGTAAAACTCCACTGCCCTCCTCCTTATCTCACCCGGCTCACTCAACGGCTGCCCTGTGTCCGACAGCAAAGAGTGGATCTGCTTCCTCTGCCCGTGCTTCCTCTCCAAGTTAAAGAAAAAGCTAGAGGGAGCATCCATCTCCTCGATGTTCTGGACCCGGGACCTGACCAATGCGCCTTGGACCTTGCTTTCCAGCAGGTTTGCTAAAGTTAGCCTTTTAGACTTGAGAGCTTCAATATGCTCTCGATTTCCTGTGGATTCACTAAGTCGTTCTAATTCCACTATATTTATCTCCAGATCTCTGATAGATCCGGTAATGTCACTGGTGACATTGAGAGTGTGCTGCTGACTCAGCAGCTTTATTTGAACTTTACCATGGTCCCACCACTGTTTAAGACAAGTAAAATCAGATTTTCTTTGTCTAAAATCAGTCCAAAAATAACATAAAACCTCCTTAAAACTCCGATCATAAGTTAGAGCAGAATTAAAATGCCAGTAAGCGCTTCTAGGTAAAATGTTTCTGATTAAAACACTACCTAAAAGCAACGAGTGATCTGTAAAAGCCACCGGTAAAATCTGGCAAGTTTTAAACACGTTAAAATGGTGTTTAAAACAATAAAAACGATCAAGACGAGCTAAAGAGATTCTATTTTCATTGATGTGGGACCATGTGTACTGCCTGGAGCCTGCATGCATCCTTCTCCATACATCCACCAGGCCATGGGACGAGACCAGCCGCCGCAGAGCGTGTTGGGCCGCTGGATGCGGCTCTGCGTGATTGCGGTCTAAAAACTCGTTTTCAGTGCAATTAAAATCCCCACCTATAAAAACATAATCCTCAGACCCACAATCACCCAGCCGTTCCCCAATTTTCTCATAAAAACGCTTCTTCTCTGCATTGGTGATAGGAGCATAAATATTAATAAAAACTATACTAAAATGATCAAACTGTGTCTTCACTAAAAGACACCTCCCCTGAACGACGTGTTCAATTACTGTGGAGTTTGGGGTGAAAGCTCTAGAAAATAGAAAGCCGACCCCTGCACTCTGGGAGGTGCCATGACTTAGTATGACCTCCCCCCTCCACTCTCTGCTCCAGTCTGTTTCCACTAAATGATCACTGTGCGTTTCTTGCAAATAAATGACATCAATTTTCTTTCGCTCTAAGGTTTGATAAATTAAAGTCCGTTTTTCAGCCTCCCTCGCCCCGTTAAGATTCAAGGATGCTATTTTAAAAGAATCCATATTGGGTAAAAGGCTAAAAACTATGTACAAAAAGACTTTAAATAATGTTAAAGTGCTGCTGTGCATCATTTTTCTTAGAGCTGTTTTCTAACCTTTGTCATTATTTTCTTTAACCTGTAAATTTCTGTTTCTGTAAATCCTGATGTTTCTTTATTCCTAATATGATACCTCGCAGACAAATAAAAAATTTTCAAATTAGGAAAATGGCTTTCAATTTTTATCCCTTTCAGCCCTTTAGTGTCTTTTAAAAATATTTTAAAAGATTCTACAGGGTATCTAGCTTCTTTGCTGCTTGATTGTGACACAGATAATTCGCTGCTGTCAGAGAACCAGCTCTCGGCGTTGCTGCTGTCCGACACCTCCTTTCTCTCTGCAGCCAGCTTGCTTGCCTGTTTACTGGCCTGAACAGCAGTCACCACATTCCTCCGTTTGCTTCGCCTCTTTATCGGGGCAGAAGCCTCCAGCTCCATCGCCTCCTCTGCCTCACTTTTATCTCCCTCCACTCCAGCAGCAAAAACCGACTCTGCACTGTTCTGTCCGTCCACCTGCACCTCTCCTTTCTCTCCCTGATCTCCACACACTAAATGCTCCTCATCCCCCTGCTCTGTCTGCACACCGTCACCCTCCACTATACTTTCACCATCATTCACCCCATCATTCACCCCATCATTCACCCCATCAACACACAACACCGTGCTCCCATCTTCTCCCACACATCCACTCATTTTCACACTCTTCACAACTTCTATCGACACCTCAACCTTACCTTCCCCTGGCTCCTCCGCAGCCGCCGCGGGCTCCTCCGCAGCAGCCGCGGGCTCTTCCGCAGCAGCCGCGGGCTCCTCCGCAGCCGCAGCGGGCTCTTCCGTAGCAGCAGCCTCACCAGGTGGGTCTCTCACCTGCTCAGCAGCAGCAGCAGCGGGCTGCTGCTTCGCCGCACTCGGCGGGGACGGCCCGGCCCTGTCTGGGCACATTTTAATAATGTGGCCCTCCTGGCCGCAGCCAAAACACTTCATGCCAGACGATGTAGCAAAAAGCACATAATCAAATTCGTCAACTCTCACATGAAACCGTAAATTTAACTCTTCATCCCGTCTATTCAAAATCATAAACAGCTGTCGTCTGTGCGAGACAACATGTTTTAGCAGCGGCGACTTACACCCAGACGCTATCTTTTTAATGGGCGACACCACCTTGCCATGCCTCGACAGCTCTCTAATCAAGAACTCGTCGCTGATAAACGGAGGCACATTTGACAGCGTTATTTTAGTCGCTGGTAACGTTAGTGGCGTTACCTGTAAAAACAGTCCGTCCACCGAAACGCCAGTCTCCACCAGCTGCTGAGCCTGCTCCACCTTCTCCACAAATAACACAACGGCTCCACTCATCCGAGCCGCCGACTTAATGGCCCCATGCCCAATCACCTCTCCCACCGCCAAACAAACTTCCTCCACGCTGCACGGAGACCCAGCGCCCACCTTGACGCCGTTCCTCCGTGTCAGCGTGGAGAAAGACCCACCACCAGACATCCCAACCACCATGGCGCCGCCAGACGCCGGCCAGCCAGGCACGCCGGCCAGCCAGGCACGCCGGCCAGCCAGGCACGTCGGCCAGCTAGGCACGCCGGCCAGCCAGGCACGCCGGCCAGCCAGGCACGCCGGCCAGCCAGGCACGCCGGCCAGCCAGGCACGCCTGACGGCCACACCCGAACCGAAAGCAAAAAAAAACTAAAAACGTGACAAAACTAACACAAAACTACAATTAAACAACTAACATAAACACCAGTGAAAAGACAGTAAGAAAAAACAAAGATAGAATAGATAATCACTCGCGCTCTCTTTCGCTCTTCTTCCGCCCTCCACTCACCCTCCTCTCACGCGAAGAAGAAGAAGAAGAAGAAGAAGAAGAAGAAGAAGAAGAAGAAGAAGAAGCATGAATCCAGTCGAAGAGAGACTTGCGAAGAGGTCCTGGCGGTGAATTTCCTTTCATCGTAGTAGGCTTGTCATTGAAAAAACCCGCTGCTCCACCTACTGTCCTGGCGGTGAATCGCCACGCAGCACACGCAACCGCCAACAAAGCAAAATGAAGCATAAACGTCTCGAGCCATTAACGCAAGCACAAGGGCAGTTAAAAGAGGTATAAATCAGGCTTAAGCCTATACGTGTAACTTGGAGGAACATATTTTCAAATATGTCATTGTGGACACTGACAGTGGTTGACAGTTGTTTCTTGTGATTAGAGATGCAGTGGAGCTGTGGCAACTTTCCAATAATACCCCTATCTACACACATACTTATAGATATCGATGTAGATCTTTCTTTATATATACATACTATATCCATCCTTCTGTAGCTTCTCTGGGGATCGGGTCGGGGAAGCAGCAGCTCGAGCAGAGAACTTCCTCCAGCTCCTCTGGGGGGACCCCGAGGCGTTCCCAGGCCAGCAGAGAGACATAGTCTCTCCAACGTGCAAATGTTTATTTTAAAATGGCACACACAAATAGAAACACACATAACTGTCAGGGTGCTAGGCCGTCTTCCCACTTCCTGGTTGTGGGAATTTTTTCTCTTTCTTCTCTTCTCTTTCAGCTTGCGCACCATGCATTGATCGCGGGGACTCGCAGAGGTCGACGCTAAGGTAAGATTGAGGGAGAGGAGGTGATACTCGTGGAGACCTACAAATACCTCGGGCTGTGACTGGATAACAAGCTGGACCGGACAAGCAACACAAGGCAGCTGTATGAGAAGTATGTTATATGTATAGCTGTATGCCCAGATCAGACTGTATTTCCTGAGGAGGCTGCAATCCTTTAACATCTGCAGGAAGCTTCTGGGGATGTTTTACTAGTCTGTGGTTGCCAGCATCCTTTCCTACACTGTGGTGTGCTGGGGTGGCAGTATATCTAAGGTAGATCTATCCAGGCAGGGGGAACAGAAGAAGGAAGGACAGAGGATAAGGAGGAGCAGTCACTCAGATGACCAACCGGACAATTGGTGAAATAAGACAATACAAATACTACAACAATACTATAGTATGACTGCTAATGAATATTTACTGTTCGCTTCTACTGTCTCTTTTAAATGGTGTTTTCATAATACTGATATAATTTGTTGTGGTGGTGCTGCTGCTGGAGTCTTAATTTCCCAGAGGGAACCTCCGAGGTATCTATCTATCGATCATGGAATTTATGTGGGACATCTACAGCACTGAAGCTTCAATCATGATTCAACACAGTTATATTCTTATATTATTTTATACTTTATTTCATACAGCTAGGTGAATGTATACACAGTATACAATACAAAAACCCAACTGATAAAAATAACTCAACATTATCATCCTTTAACTGGTCCCTCTGAACAAATACATTTTTTTTCTGATAAAGTAAATGTTGAGACTTTGTCAATCAAGGAAAATACAAACTTCAAATATGTAAATGTGATGTGACATATGAGAAAATGTACTTGCTATTTTGTGAAATTCTGTCCCATTTTTCCACTTGGCTAACTGTATGTGAGTTCAGATAGATATTATTGTTGAATATATTGTCAAATATAAAGTGGATTCTTGAACTAGTATAAATAAGACGAATGTGACGATGAAAACTAGTCAATTACTGTTTGGCGAATTACATGATGTAAGATGGACTTTCCTTTTAATTTAATTACAGAACTGTTTCAGAGGGCTCTTTTTCCTCTTTTGCTTTAAAATACAGTACTTTCGCGTGCATAATTAGACCAAGTTACAGTCATTGCTCGACTGAGTTATTTAATTGGACTACTGTCTGAGAAATGTAGTCCAATTAAAGCCCAATTTACTCTTCACTAAAACTGGTGATATTTATCCTTTCATTTTGGAAGTACTGGGCTTTTTCATGATCTGGATGTTTGATCAGACAGACAGAATTTTGAATATGTATGATCTCAGTTAACATATTTGCATTTCAAAAGTCCAATTTCTTTTTGGACTAACACAATTCAATTTGTTCAACTTCATGTAAACATAGGGAATGCATGCAGACAATAAGTAACAAGACCTAGACCAATGATCAAACCATAAAAACTTTGAGTTATGACAGATTCTTGGTTAAAAAAAACCATAAAAATAATAAAACAAAAGCAATATCGAGGAAAAACCCAGAGGAGCATTGATAATGTGAACTTTTGATAGACTGTAGTTGTACAAAAATAAAGGAGCAGTTATGAACCACTGAGGAACATAGTCTTGAGAACAAAATATTTTTACGAATCAGCTTAGGTTTCATTGCACTGATTACTAGTACCTTTAAGGATTCATTTGAAAATATTTTTTTCTTACTTACAAGGTTGGATGGTCTTTTTGTTAATTATTTTATAGTAGTCTAGTAGAAACAGTATATAGTTTTTTATAAAAATTATATACTTAGCCACAATAGCCTGTTTCTAAAGTATTTCTGTATCACTGTAATTTGTACTGTTTCCATGTTGTTTGTTATGTCATTAAAAAGCAGCATGTTGTCTATCATGCTTTTTAATGACACCTATTTCCTATCATTGGGCCTCATGCAAGAACATTTTTGTATTTTTATTCTAAATTTCTCTCACTTTTTTTGTACGAAGGTCTCGTACGAACACGCCACGTCAGATTCAACAAACGCTCTAATCTTCGGAAAAAGTGTGTAAACGACCTGTGTCAATGGTGAATGCCACCCGTTCGTATTTAAGTGCATGTGCATGAGGATAGTAGATTTGCATACTCCACGCCCAAAATTATACCATATTAGGCTGTGCTTCCTCTCTCCTGTGCCAGGAAGTGTTGAGTCATGAGAAAGGCACAAAAAGAACAACTTTACGGGCTCTGAGATTGAAGTTCTGCTTTCAGAGATCCAAAAAGGAAAATCTGTCATTTTTAGCAGTGTCAGCAGTGGAATTACGGGATCTGCTAAAGCACAGAAATGGGAAGCAATTCCGAGTGCTTTTAATTCCATGTCACCTGTAGTTCTTAATGTCACCGAAATGAGAAAGAAATGGTTTGATATGAAAATGGCTTAAACAAAAACGTCTCGCCATGGCCAGGCGCTCCATGACGGCAACTAAAGCCGTGCAATCAATTGTTGCCTCATCATGATGGCTCTTTGATGGGGCGGTTAATGAGGGGGGTCTTCTGGCACCACACCTTCTGGTCAGCTTGGGCTGGTTCAGGTGGAGGGAGACCCTTGTTCATGGCAATATTGTGCAAATCTGGCATGCCTTCTCTTGGCTGTAGTGCAGTTTGCTTCCTCGCTGTATCGAGACACACCCACCTGGCCTTCAGCTCAGTGCGCTCCACGACTGGGGCACGGGTGTTTTGATGTGTATATGTGTGCAGTCTAGTGCTCCGATTATGTTTGGCAGTCCAGCCAAGGCATGAGAGTCCCTCTTAATTTGTACTTGTTGGGACAGCGGTGTATGGGAATTTGATGAACCATGGGTGATAAACTGATGAGAGTTTTGATGACCAAGGGGAGTGCATGACTCATAGAAGACTGGGACACCCCCGATCTGTCTCCAATCTCCCTCTGAAAGGTTCCAGTGGCCAAAAATCCAAGGGTGGTGAGGATCTGGACGTGTGGTGGAATTGGGTTTGATCGGTGTGTTTCTCTCTGGAGTTGTGGCTCTAGCAAGCTGCATATTTGTAGCAGCACAGTCCTTGGCAATCTAAACCGCGATGTCAGCCATTTGTCTGTCTACACAGTCTCGGAGCACACATGCGCTAAGGCATCCAAAAGTAGCAAGTCAGCAGATTATTTTACGAAACTCCTACGACAGGTCTGGATCACTGGTAAATTCTGTTCGTACCTGAAAGAAAACGTAAAATACGAAAAGATTGGTGAATGCGCAAATTCTCTTAAATCACTCGTACGCACGACTTAAAGCGATAATCCGGAGTAAAATGCACTTCAAATCAATTTACGGGATGTTGGGAGTACATACGTTGAGTTGACATCAAAATCATGTCATTCGGATGTGTTTTGAGAATTTCGATTTGACCGTTTTTAGCCAAAAGTCGTTAGCCTGGAAGTGAATGGGGCAAATCATGTCACCGCTACAAAACGCTATTTTTATACTTTTTCTACAGCTCCAAACAACATAACACTTACGTGGTAGTGAGTAGAGGGTCCCTAAAGCCAAACCGAAGTGTCCCGAGGTCTTCATGTGGTCGGATATAGAGTCCAGAATTAATTTAATCAAGCCAGTACCTTTCCGGAAATGTGTCTGCTGCAGCTGCCGCTACAGACCGTGGTGAAGTTGGTTTGATATTGGTTTGAAAAAAAAGACACCTTATTTCCTTATTGTGAATATCTGTCGAATATCCAATATCAAACCAACTTCACCACGGTCTGTAGCGGCAGCTGCAGCAGACACATTTCCGGAAAGGTACTGGCTCGATTAAATTCATTCTGGACTCTATATCCGACCACATGAAGACCTCGGGACACTTCGGTTTGGCTTTAGGGACCCTCTACTCACTACCACGTAAGTGTTATGTTGTTTGGAGCTGTAGAAGAGGTATAAAAATAGCGTTTTGTAGCGGTGACATGATTTGCCCCATTCACTTCCAGGCTAACGACTTTTGGCTAAAAACGGTCAAATCGAAATTCTCAAAACACATCCGAATGACATGATTTTGATGTCAACTCAACGTATGTACTCCCAACATCCCGTAAATTGATCTAAAGTGCATTTTACTCCGGATTATCCCTTTAAGAACAAATCTGTGCGTACGGACGGTTGTTGCATGAGGCCCATTGTCTTTTATCCCACTGATGCTGTGTTATTAATATATATACAACTGAACATATAAGCACTTAGGAAATAGATTTAAATCGGTGGATTAAGCAACACTTTGACCACAGGAATCCTCCCTGGAAGTAAAAGACCAAGGCCCACTCCACAATATTTTGGATGGACTCAAAAGACATAAGAGTTCCGATAATCACAGATAGCTAACAACTGTCCCTGACATTATTCTCTGAAAATGTAAGTTTGTGTGGTGAAACTATGGCTTTAGTTAATCAAATCTATATAGAAAGTGACCTCTATTGTTCAAATAGGAAACTCCAAATCTTTTGAAATGTTAGTAAATGTAAAATGATGATTTAAGAAAGTGTTTTTGTTGAACAAAGATAATAAAACCCTCAATGATCCGTTTAATCTCACTTTAAAAAAAAAGCTTGTAAAATCTGAGAATTTGCAACCAAGGAAGCATAGAGACAATATTCCACTGGTATGCCTATTCACTCCCAAGGATGTTTTATTGATCAGTATTGTAGTAAATTAATTGGCTGTACCCTACTAATTATTTTGACTTTTTTTTACAGTATTATCTAAAGCCTCCTGAAGGTAAGAATTTGTCAGTTACAAGATAACTTTAAGGTGCCAACAGAAACACTAAGAGAATACTTTGAATGGGCAATGCTTCTTTCAAGGATTTGAGGCAAGATTACACTCTTTGGCATCATAGAGCAGCTTAGCATTGGTCAGAATGCAATACATACAATTAAATAGAATAGGAACACACACCATATAGACTACATTCATGGTATCTATTTGTTTATCATTAACTGAACAAATGTTCTACTATTTAAAATATTTTTTTTATTTTTGGTGATGAACTTATCAGATTTTAATCATGTTTTTAAGGATGTATCATGTGCCTAGTCCACATTTTTCACTGTTTCATCTTGAATGGTTATACGGATGATCTGACTATTTTTCCAGAGAGTGTAAGTTTATATTTTCTGCATCAGACAGCAGTCAACTGCACAAGACAAGGTAGGTCAAAAAAGAAAGAAAAAATAATAAAGATATGTAGAAACTGCATGGACCAAACCAGCCTTGAATGTAACAGGTACAGCACTGTGTTACACATTTTGCTGAATTCCATGAGAAGAATCACAGTTGAGTGTTAAGGCTGAACCTCGCAAACCTTAATTTCTTGCATACAAAGTACTTCCTGTACAACAACTTATGTATGTATCATCGCCGTCTTTGCAACAGTTACTTTCTATCTCACTACGTTTCATGCGAACTGTAACTGGATGCGTTGCTTATAGGTGGATAGGCCTGAGGATGATATAACAATACAGCTTAGTGGAACCATAAAGGTCTCTCTCTTACATTATAACCTTCTGTGCTGTCTTTTGTAGTACGTTACATGCCAAAAGTCATAAATGTAATGTATATGTAACGTGTATTTTGGCATGTCTGAACATGATACAAAAAAGATAGTTTGAAAGGCTGTCACTTTGACAAAACAAGGATGTTACTTATTCCGTGTCTTGTATATGCACAGGTAACATGTCCTGTTAGAGGTAGACTAACCACATTTTGAACCTGCTTTAGATGGTTTGACATATCTTTTATGTTAGGTAAACAAATGTCTTCTAAGACAATGGTGTGTAGCAGATGCCCCTTCAAACAAAGTTGGGCTGCATTTGAGAATATTTGTCAGGAACCCTTCATCATGCTGATTTGGGCTAGGTTCTGCCAAAAATAGTCCTTTGGAATTGTTCTGCTCTAACATGGCATCAGGTTGCAAAGGTCCAGTTCTTGAGGTTTCCTCCTCCCAGAGCAGTGGTTTCTGGGTAGATTAAGACCATTCTCACTCATGCACTGCACTGGCCGCCTTTTAAAGCCCCTTCCACATGACTTGGAGCAGTGAGACCAGGTACCAACATCCCATATGGGGCATGGGTCTACACATGCTCTCACCACCACTGGCCTGTCAGTAGTATCACAATCTGCTGCAGGATGTCCCTCCATGCTCTGACACCGAACCAGCCTCCTCTGCAGACCATTCCCACAAGTCACTGTGCATGGATTCCATTCTCCTGTTACCCAGTGATTAACGGGCCTCTTACCCATCACCTCCTTCTTAGTTTCAACTTTGTCAGCCAATACGCTGTTCTGTTTTTTGTGGCTTCTCTCCTCTTTCACAAGAGTCTTCTCCTTGGTCTCCTTTGAGATGTAGAAGGAGTACCGCACCCTGGGAGGAGTCATTTTCCCCACAGAGAGCACCTCCACAGTCAGAGGCTCTTGCAGGGGTCTTGTGGCCTGAAGAATCTCCACAGATGTGGAAGTGCCACTGTAGCGCAGCAGGCTGCCTTTTACCAGCAGGTCACGCTCTACAACTGACACAACAAAGTCGCCATTCAGTAGGTACTTGCCGTGGCGATTCTTCACAGCAAGATAGTTTTCATCGTTGACCATTCCTTGATAGCCCCGCTGACGGATGTCAATGTTGGAGGCTCCAACAGGGAGCATCACCACAAAGTTGTAGCCATGACTGAAGACAAAGAATGGCAATGTCAAATATCATTAATGCAATACAATACATTTGTAATTGTAATGGCTTTGTAAATGTTTTGTTGTGGTGATGAAATGCTACAATTAAATTTATAGGTGTTATACTGTAATTAACACTTTATAAAAAAATTCAAACACGATCAGCATAAAGAATTTAAAAAAAAGGACTTAAGAGTAGAATCCCACAAATAGTCCCTGTTCTGATTATTAGAAAAGACTAGATTTCCCACAGGTCCAAATACCATGCTAACTCTTCCAAAATTGTAATGTTTTGTCTTGTCAACTTTCAAGTCAGCAATCAATACTTCGTGAGCCAACTGAGCACAAAACCATAACATTTTGTTTTCCATTTCTGTGTTCAGAGACATTGAAAGAATACACAAAGGCATTGTAGGCCCATGACTTTCACCTTTCCTTTTTCCTGTCTTTGAGCAAAGCTTTGCTTATGTCTTTGTCAAACAATCGAACTTACAGGGTCTTTTGTCTGCCTATAAGAACACGAGTCCCACAGACAGGAAATATCTCTGTCGCAAATGATACAGTCAAAAAGATATTCAGAAAAATGCTACCAAAAAAAACATAACTTTCACTATTTCACACTTGTGAAGTGGATTTATCTTGAAGAAGTGTGTTGGCAAACTTGCAAATGAAGGTAGTCAAAGTTTGAGACTGGGATATAGAAATGTTTTTGTTTGAGTTCTTCCAACAAGGTGGTTGTCCTGATATGATACTACCCAGACCAATTTGCTAAATACGACATGAATACTTGTATCAACAGACTACTTACATAGGCTTTGTAAACATTCCTGAGACCTTTTTGCAGCCCTGGTTGTCCCCACCACAAACACCACACTTGTCAAATTTCTTGTTAGAGTCCAGCTTGCCATCACAGCCCGCCTTAATACATTTTCCCTGAACACACACTGCAGTGGTGTCCAGGGAACAAAGCGTCCCATCCACAACCTGCCAATTTCAGATCACACAAACATACTGTATATTAAATCAAAAGCATCACATGCATATATTGATCTAAACATATTTACTTATTTGATTCTTCTGGCTTAAAGAAACGTAATAGAACAGAATACAATAGCTATAGCAACCAAAGCTTGTACAGTCTCCTTGCTTGCATATACAATATATCTGTTACAAGCGTGTTTACTTGCTGATTGCATAAATGGTTGGTGACAAGACACAGCGAGAAGTGACACTGTCCTGTATGATTCCCTTTCTCACAACTTTACCTTTCTTCTCCAGCCACCAACACAATACCTCTCACTGCTTTACTGTTAATGATAACAGCTGTTCTTGTACTGCAGAAACTTTTGTGAAACTAGCGCTGCTCATTATTTTCTATCCAAATGTTCCAACCATACCTCGTATAAGATTTTGACTTATAATGTAAGGAGTCCAGACTGCATTATGAGGTGAAATAGTTGGACTGGAATATTAACAGAATTCTCCATGGCAGCTTTCAACTTTGCTAGTTAAAACCAAGTGTGGCATGACTTTGAGTCTTATCCACAGCATATTGAAAGGTGACAGCACTGCTTAATGTTGCATGTATATGCCACAACATCGTTTGCACTAGAGCTATTTTCAGGCGAAACAGCCTCCAGATGGTGAGGATAATTATGTTCTGCTGGTAAATGAAGTCAATATGTCATTTGTTTGGAACTTCTCAGAACTATCTGTTTCCTCACTTCCTTAACACAACTTATCCAAAATATATAATTAATGTTCTTGAAATAAGTAGTTTTTTTCAGTGACAAACACACATTAAAATAGACACTCACACAGTGTATGCTGATAAGAATGGTTATGTGAACATAGTAGATTGGATACATACTTTTGGAGCAAGAACATAGAAGTATCCAGTCCCATTGGCACGGCAGATGAGCTTGCATTTATCCTTTGGAGAAATTCCAGAATATTTGGGAACCCATACCACAGAGGGGCCCAGCCTGTTGGTGTTCAGGTTCAAACCATTGAATGCCTCACACTGTTCGTTGCGGAAACTCTTGTCTGAGGATTTAAAAACAACTTAGAAATACATTCACGACTATTGTAGCATTGAGCATTGGTAGACAAATTGTTGTTTTACCCAGTAAAGTGACTATTTGCTGATTTTTGCCAGCTGCATATAACTACCCACTAAAAGTATAAATACTAGGGATGTCCCGATCAGGTTTTTTTGCCCCCGAGTCCGAGTTCGAGTCATTTGATTTTGAGTATCTGCCGATACCGAGTCCCGATCCAATACTTCAACAGTACATAAAAAAAAATGAAGAACGGCAAAGAAACAGATCCAGGATGTCCCTGATTTTTTGTTTTATTCACTTATTTTATCATTTAAAGCAATACAATGTAACTTTTCAAAAAGCCCATATGGAGCTCCCCCTACAGGCTGTTCCGAGAGCAACTTTAGTCCGGTCTCTTGCTTTGTCGGCCTCTCTCTTTCTCTTCCTTGCTTCATCAGTCAACGTCTTCTTCTGTTTATTCGGTGCCTCTGCCATGATGATCGTACTGACAATGTTGCGCTAGCCTTATACCTGGGAGCGTGAGAGGGTTCTATTTGTTTTTGAGGTAGGTGTGCCAGAAAGCAAGTCAAAGTACTTCCGCTCAGCTCCCGGGGCGGTCCAGCAAAGTTACATAGCGCAGTTTTTCCAACTCAGACCCCCGAAGGGCATAGGAGACAGGCCAATCGTAATATTAAAACTCATTCTAGCCGCACAATTTTTTTCAAGCTGTTATTTTAAGGTAGAAATGTTACATAGTATTGCTTTAACACTTAGAAACAGAGCACTTCTGTGAGGTCGCTTGAACAAAAAAGTAATCAAGTAATAAACAAATTCTTCACATTGTAGTTTATTGCAACAATGTCTAATATAAAAATGATTAGTAGCATGAAATACCTGGCAGGCATGTAAACAAATAAGCAAATAAAAGTGGCACAGTGTTATAAAGTAAGGCCAGTAATGTGCTTTTCGGAACTGCACTCCCAATTCTTACTCTCCTCCTCTGGCTTCAGAGAAGGAAATGTACGTTTTTCTTGATGAAAACCAACATCTCTACCTTGTCAGGTTTGAGCCTGTTCCTGTTCTCATCAAGGATGTTAGCGATGTCCTTGCCACCTCTTGAAATCCCAAGTTTGCATATCTCACAGTTTGCAATCACAACGTTTTTGTCATCCACTTTAAAATAACTGCTGCCGTGTTCTGCTTCGCTTTACGGCACGCAGCAAAGTGACTCCATGCCGCGTGCCTTGTTTCTGTGTGTAGATGAGACCATAGATATAAAAATTTGGGGAGTTATGATTATTGTAGTTGGGGATATACACCTTCCTCAGTCGAAATAAATGTAATTTGGAGGCATTGGAGACCCATCCAAGATGGCGGCCGCACTGATACGTCAGCTACAATAGACAGCGTCAGTCTATGAGGCGTCTACGTATATTATGTCTATGGTTGAGACGGTCCGAGGGTACCACCACATAACAGTAAATACTGAGCTGTTATTTTTTTCCCATTTGTTTTGAAATCTTATAGTTCTGATAAAAAAAATAAAATAATGACAATAAATATACATATAGATAGGCTACAAATCTGATCCCTGATGGGGATGTAACGTAGTCTGAAACCATGTGATCAGCCGCGATTTCCGATCACGTGATCGGATCGGGACATCCCTAATAAATACAACTATTTGTTTGGTTTATGAAATCTTATCTTTGATTAATTTATCTATGGATGCTGTAAGCTTTTCAACAAAGCAGGGAAAAACCTCAACACTGTAGCGACTGTAGGCTGCACAATGTGTTTGTTAAAACCCTAATTTTATTTCAGAGTAAATTGTAACTCTACATTTAACTCCTTGCCCTAGGTTAGGCCTTTTTAGAGGGTTACTTTATTACGTCACTACTACAGTAAGAACTGGTAAAGTGAGCTATAGCTGCCAACATATCTAGCTAATAACCGTAGCTTACTTTAGAGCAGGTAAACACTGTTTGATGGATTCCTGGGTGTTCTGTTCCTTAGCTGTTGGTTTCTAAAGGCCTAAAAACATTTTTAAAACTTAAAAAAATATTAAATTTTCCTACAACTTAATACAGCTTGATCCTGAGATATCAAATGACTGAAATAAGCAAATATTGCCAATTGAGCAATTTTCTGACTGGATTTTGTTTGCATGTTTTAAGTAAACAAAGAACTCCTAAAAACAGAAAGCGCATTAAGAAGTCAAAAATAGTATTAGATTTAATCAAACAACTTTAACCAACTTCCTCAAGTAGATATTGGACACAGGTATATTTTTGAAAAATGTGCAAAGGAAGGCTTTAAAGGGTATTGGCATACCTGTTTTAGGACAAAGGTTAAGGTTACAAGAGCGGTATTTGATGCGAAGGCCATAACAGTATTTCCCTCCGTTTTCAGGGACAGGGTTGTTGCAATCTCTCTTGGCAAGCTGAACTCCCCCACCACAGCTTCTGGAACAGTCTCCAAAAGCACCCCACTTCCCCCACCGTCCATCCAACTAAGACACAAAAGGAAACAATGTTTAATCACTCTTTGATAAGAATTAAAGTCAAGAGCTGCGCTTTTTTTTCCAGTCTTTCATACCTTGATTTGCACTGTGCTGTTTTTATCAGCACAGGAACCTCTGTAGCAGACCTTGCCATTACCACAGTTTGTGCCATCTGCCCAGGGGAAGTGACGGGTTTGACAAACTAGCTGTCCACGGGTTTTCCCGGTGCACCACAGCTTTGAGCAGGGCTGCATGTAGGGACAAGGCTTTGAGCCATGGCCGAAGGCGAGCTCACACTGACGGTGCAGGCTGTAGCTTGAACCAGGCAAGTTGTCTTGAAAAGACAGTTGCTTCTGAGGATGATCCAACAGACAGTCTCCTGCAGAGAGAAGCCAACAGAACTACAAATGGTCAGGCTGCAGTGGTGGAAATGAACATGACAGGAGGTTTCTGTTTTTACAGCTTGCGAAATAAATACAGTATTTTTAATAAATTAAGCTGCTGACACACACAAAAATAACTGTAATAGCTACTCTATGCTTTTTTGAGTGTTTAACATAATTCAGCTCATTGTTTTGGTAAAAAAAAACAAAAATAAACACACACCATCTACACATTTTCAGTCCAAACTTGTCACACACTGATGTTAGTCATGAGCCCCGGGGGGTCATATTTTCATTCCTCATATCCCTCAAATATAAAAACTATTTGAGATTTATCCTGATTGTGGTTGCAGCTGGATCTGAAGCAGCATTTAAAAAAATAAAGGTAAAGTAATTAACTTTAGACAACCCGATTTTTAAAAAATATTTTTACACAGGTTAATTTTTTTTCCCTTCACATTGGTCCCACTGTACATGAGCTCACTCTCCCTAGAAAATATGCAATAACTATGATTGTCCATAGCTCCAAAATGTCATAGGGGTTGGAATGAATTGTAAATAAAAACATATCTCTTTGTCGCATGTATTAAGTTTCAATAACTTTTTTCAAATTCATGAAATTGCTGTAGAGAAACTGAGCTTGGGACTTTTGAATTTGGTGTGCTAATTTTCTTTTTTGAGAAAGTGGACTGGTTGGGAGAAGTATGATAAATTTCTGTTTATAATCTGTCAGGCAAAATCTACTCTCAAAAAGAAAGGCAATGTGGAACTGGAGAGATAAAAAATGAACAATGTATAAAACTTTTGAATGATGTACACTGTGGGTATCATCATCAGCTGAAATAAATTCTAAATGGGATAAGCTTCACTTTCTTCTATGAGTTAACTGTGCCTTGAAGTATTTCACTCTTTTTGTATATTTTGCTGTTGCTTTGTGGACAATAATTGTCATTCAAGAATTATCGCTAACATTTCTAAAAAAACAAAACAATCAGAATTCATGCAAGACTGTTCATGAATTACATTGTTTTGCAGGGGGAAAAAAAACAATTGTAATTTTGTTGTTGCTATTGAGGCCATGGCACGTGTGATAGGAAAAAGCTGTAATATATTGCAGCTTTATTTTTTTTAGCAATTACCTTTCACATACCATTGTGGTTTACCCCTTACCCCTGATGGCCCTGAATTTCAATTACATTTTTGGAGATCACAAAATTGTATTACGGACAGCCCTACAGAAAATCAAACCAACTGCATGACACTAAGACATGAAGTAGACCTGGGGAGAACGTTTGACTCAAGCAATAATTTTGAATTTAATAGCTAATTAAGCCATAGGGTTATAACTGAACTGAAAAATAAATATATTAGAAATATGCTTAGGTTGAGTAGTAGTAATATGATCAGTTTAAATTGAACAGAACAAAGCAAGGGCCAAATTTTTTTGAGAAGAACAGATAAAAAGCTACCAGCTTAGGGCTACATAATGAAGCCTGGACAGAATTGGTCATCTATCTGAGTTCAGAACCACATTCAGGAAGTGTTTACTAACCATGGCCTCTGTCCAGGAACTCAGTAATGATGGCTGCACTGCACACAGACCAGGGCCGGCCCCTGTCTATCTGAATCAGTGTGGGGGACATCATGTGGTTGTCCTTTAGTTTTCCAAATACCTCCTCACATGCCTTCACATTGTCGTGTGGCATGTTGAAGACATGTCCTGTGGGGGCAGGGTGGGAAGAAACATGACATGGTCAGGGTTTGGCAGATACAAGTAGTTGTGTTCTCAGTAGGAAATTATTAGTAGGATCTACCCAGAAGATACTGCAAAGTTCTGGTATAAATACAAAATAGAGATAAATAATCAATGATAAAAAGATTTATGAGGCACCACAATACATTAAAGCTGCGGTCGGCAACTTTTTTTTTAGTCATATTAGCTTGAACTGTCATGGGATTCTGGAAGTAGAATATTAAATAGGCTGTTTAGGAAAAATAACGAAATCTGTAGCTCCCTCTGAAGCCTGTAATCATGCTTGCAAAAACCGAGCGCTCCCGGCTGTTTTTAACCAATCAAGTTAGGGTGGAGGAATCCTACCTGTCAATCACAGCTTGTGCACACGCTGCTGAGCGTGAGTCTGCCCCAGCTTGTGTGCGCTCACACTGGTGTGAACTCACGTGCACAACCTCGTCCACAGAGGGGGAGGGGTTTGGGGGGCGATTCGGAGCTTGTTAGAGGTTGGGGGAGGGACCTGAAAGTTGTATCAGTTCGAATTTTCCGACTTTAGACTCGCAATTTTGAAAACCTGCCGACTGCAGCTTTAAGGACCAACAAGAATGCAGTATTACACAGGTATATACAGCACGACATAACTTACCCACCTAGAACTTTCCAAAGCAGAAAAAAAACACCACAAATTGTGGTTTTGATATGTTCAATCATGAACTGGATTGCCCTAACTGGGGAATTTTGTTCTCACTTGACATATTCACTTTACATATATAAGGTCAGTGTCAACCAATGCATCTCTCAGGACCTCATAGTATACTTGTGGATTTGGTTTCAGGCTAGAGTCCTTCTTTATTCATTTTTTTTATTTTTTATTGACCACCTTTAAGTAACTGAAAGCAAGTCTACATATTATACAGTTTGGGTGCCTTTAGATTGCATCTTATGCGTCTTTACTTTTCCCAGATGATGTGGTTTTGTTGATCAAAGACCACCAGCAGGCACTGGGGCGGTTTGCAGTATGAAGCAACCAGGTTGAGAGTTTGCACCTTATAGTCTGAGGCATTGATCCTTATACATAAAAACATGGATTGCCCTTTCTGGGATGGGAATGAATCTCGTGCTTCAAGTGGAAGAGTTTAAGTGTGGGGTTTTGTTCACAGGTGGGGGGGTAGAACGGAGCAGGAGACTGACAGGTGGATTGGGGCAGCCAATGCTAGATGTTTCTCCCACAACCCTTTCCCAGACTAGCAGCAGAAATGAATGGATGGATGGATGGATGGATGGATGAATAGAAGATTGTACAGTGAAGCTTTTGCCTGTGCTTTTCAATATTCTCTCTCTGTTTGTTGTCCTTTGGGACTTAATCTGTTGTGGTCTGCACCTTCCCATTTTAAGACGACTTTCAGCACAGAACCTTGTGTTATCTGAGAGGGATATTCACTTTCAGCTTTATGGAGGACTGCATGTAAGCCCTTCTGCATTCGTTGAATAACCAAAATCCTTCACCCTGTGTGGGCTGAGATTGATGCAGACATAATCATACATGCACCTGTAACTGCTTCATTTAAGTCACTTATTTCTTAACTAAATTCCATAGATTAGTTTTTATAAACATGAGGAATTGGAATTGAATTCAGTTACTGTGAACTGATACTTTATAAACACCCACAGTTTTGCTTTAATCTATGAACAATATTTATTCAGTATATTAGCCACTGTGGGTTCCTCCATAAATAAAGAGTTTTGTGCCTCCTCCTGTTTGTTAATGTATTAACAGTGTAACAAAATTTCAGTACACTGGAAGACATCCAGTCACTTTATCTAAACACCCTGTGCTACATATAACAAGCCCAATTTTCTTGGCTGGAAATATATAATAACACAAACATTGTCACAATTACCATTTAATGTCATCAGTATCCAGATTTTACAGATCTGAGATGCCCTGACCCTAAGCAAATTGCCAGGCCATGCGCGACCCTCATCAGGCAGCTGCTCACATCATGCTGCTGCTCACATCATGCTGTGACAAAGTTCTCTAAACATGGGAACTGGTTTACCCACACACTACATCCAGTTAATGTGGAAGTGATATTGAAAATGCTCCACAGCCTCTCTACTTGACTGAGGAGAAATGGAAACTTTAGAACACTTTCTTTGTCTTCGGTTGTCTCATCTTTGAACAGTTTTTTTCTGTACTCAAAACATTTTATATCAGTCACAATTATGAGACTAATAAATATCACAATAAGTTTGTGGCTATAAAGTGTGAAAGACTTCTTATCTGGTAAGTCACATATTTTAGTTTACCATTCAGTGATGGAAAGTTTGTGCTGGCTATTTCTACACTTTTTCTTCCAGCCTTCAATCACAAATTGTCACTCAGTCATCAAAACTTTCGAAACCTTTGGCATAAAGCATCGCAAACTGGACAGTTGAAAAATTATATCATGAAATCTTTTTAAATGGTTCAGTTATAAAACAGTCCTCTTATCTAATAGTTTCAGTTTATGTAAGTTGTTATAGCTATAACAACTTAACATGCACAGATCTCAGCTTTGCTCAGTGGGCTGCTTTTGATTCTGCCTACCTTCAGTAATCAGGGAAACTGATTCAAATAGCATAACAAACATCAGGAGAATGCAATCAGTCTACAGGATTGATGACCTGGACCAAGAATTACAGTAACAGTGATAATTCTGAAAGTTGTAAAGTCCTCAAACCAGGTTAGTTTCAAATATCCATGCTGATTAAACATGAATGTCTAAAACCTCAAACCAGAATTCTTTTGTAATTTTCAGTGAAGGTCATATGCAGCCTTTCAGTTTATCTCACTTTGCTGCCAAATTACCATAAATCTGAAATACATCATTCAAATGTTCAGTCCCTACCATAAACAGCTATCTTACCAAGCTCATGAGCAGTTGTAAAGGCAGAGGGTAAACCATCATCCTCAATTACAGAACAGCTCCTCTTCGAATCACACATGGTCCCAACATCAGCCATCCCCAGTGTATCACAGGTTGTGGCCCCGCACAGATCCTGGTGGCACAGAGACAAAAATGTAACTTGTGAAGAGCCTAATTCTTTATTTTACTTGGAAGCTTGAAAAATGTGAATAGACTTAGGTCATGGCTGGATTGTGAGTAACAAAATGAACGGACTATGAAAGCATTAATTGAAAGCATAAGGAACTGAATTGCTCTTTCTCTATCCTTAAATACATGAAAAATACAGATGTGGCCTAACTCTATTAGTCTTCAGTGTACCTTAATGTGTCACCAAGTTGTAGACAGGCTAGTTACAAAAATGCTTACACACAACACATGCAAACTACATGTCACTAGCTTCAGATTTATGGTACTACTCCTGCAAAGTGGTTTTGAGAGCTAAAAGTATCCCACAATTCAGTTCAGTCTGTTACACCAGCTCAGTCAACTTGCTGGTGATAATGCTTTTAAAGTCGTTTTAGATAACTTCCAGATAACTTGCCTTAATTAGCCTTAATATGAACTATATTACTTAAGTTCGACTTTGTGGTTGTATCGTCGGACTTGCAGCCGTATGTCCTGGACACTCGGGTGAAGAGAGGGGCGGAGCTGTCAACTGATCACCACCTGGTGGTGAGTTGGCTCCGCTGGTGGGGGAGGAAGCCGGTCAGACCTGGCAGGCCCAAACATATTGTGAGGGTCTGCTGGGAACGTCTGACGGAATCCCCTGTCAGAAGGAGTTTCAACTCCCACCTCCGGCAGAGCTTCAACCAGGTCCCGGGGGAGGTGGGGGACATTGAGCCCGAATGGGCCATGTTCCGTGCCTCCATTGTTGAGGCGGCCGACCGGAGCTGTGGCCTTAAGGTGGTCGGTGCCTGTCGTGGCGGCAACCCCCGAACCCGCTGGTGGACACCAGTGGTGAGGGAAGCCGTCAAGCTGAAGAAGGAGTCCTATCAGGCCTTTTTGGCCAGTGGGACTCTGGAAGCAGCTGATGGGTCATACAGAGGCTGCTTCCAGCCTCGGCGGTTGCTGAGGCAAAAACTCGGGCATGGGAGGAGTTTGATGAGGCCATGGAGAATGATTTCCGGACGGCCTCGAAGAGTTTCTGGTCCACCATCTGGCGGCTCAGGGGGGGAAGCGGTGCACCGTCAATACCGTGTATGGTGAGGGCTGAGCTCTGCTGACCTCATCTAGGGACTTCGTGAGTTGGTGGGGGGAATACTTCGAGGGCCTCCTCAATCCTACCGACACGCCTTCCGATGAGGAAGGAGAGTTGGGGCTCCATTTCTGGGGCTGAGGTTGCCAAGGTGGTCAAAAAACTCCTCGGTGGAAAGGCCCCGGGGGTGGATGAGGTCCGTCCCGAGTTCCTCAAAGCTCTGGATGTGGTAGGGCTGTCTTGGTTGACACGTCTCTGCAGCATCGCGTGGACATCGGGGGCAGTGCCTCTGGACTGGCAGATCGGGGTGGTGGTCCCCCTCTTTAAAAAAGGGGACCGGAGGGTGTGTTCCGACTATAGGGGATCACACTCCTCAGCCTCCCTGGTAAGGTCTATTCGGGGGGAATAGAGAGGAGGATCTGCCGGATAATCGAATCTCGGATTCAGGAGGTACAGTGTGGTTTTCGTCCTGGCCGTGGAACAGTAGACCAGCTCTATACCCTCGGCAGGATCCTGGAGGGTGCATGGGAGTTCGCCCAACCAGTCTACATGTGTTTTGTGGACTTGGAGAAGGCGTTCGACCGTGTCCCTCGGGGACTCTTGTGGGGGGTGCTCCGGGAGTATGGAGTGCCGGACTCCTTGATATGGGCTGTTCGGTCTCTGTATGACCGGTGTCAGAGTTTGGTCCGCATTGCCGGCAGTAAGTCGGACATGTTTCCTGTGAGGGTTGGACTCCGTCAGGGCTGCCCTTTGTCACCGATTCTGTTCATAATTTTTATGGACAGAATTTCTAGGCGCAGCCAGGGCGTTGAGGGTGGTTTGGCGACCTCAAAATCGGGTCTCTGCTCTTTGCGGATGATGTGGTTCTGTAAGCATCGTCGGGCCGTGACCTTAAGCTCTCACTGGAGCGGTTCGCAGTTGAATGTGAAGCGGCTGGGATGAGAATCAGCACCTCCAAATCCGAGACCATGGTCCTCGGCCGGAAAAGGGTGGAATGCCCTCTCCGGTTCGGGAATGAGATCCTTCCTCAAGTGGAGGAGTTCAAGTATCTCGGGGTCTTGTTCACGAGTGAGGGACGAATGGAGCAAGAGATTGACAGGCGGATCTGTGCGGCGTCTGCAGTGATGCGGGCTCTGCACTGGCCCGTCGTGGTAAAAAAGGAGCTGAGCCAGAAGGCGAAGCTCTCGATTTACTGGTCAATCTATGTTCCTATCCTCACCTACGGTCACGAGCTGTGGGTAGTGACCAAAAAAATGAGATCGCGAATACAAGCGGCCGAAATGAGTTTCCTCCGCAGGGTGTCTGGGCTCTCCCTTAGAGATAGGGTGAGAAGCTCGGTCATCCGGGAGGGGCTCAGAGTAGAACCGCTGCTCCTCCGCATCGAGAGGAGTCAGATGAGGTTGCTCGGGAATCTGGTTAGGATGCCTCCTGGATGCCTCCCTAGTGAGTTGTTCCGGGCCCGTCCCACTGGGAGGAGGCCCCGGGGAAGACCCAGGACACGTTGGAGAGACTGTGTCTCTCGGCTGGCCTGGGAACGCCTCGGGGTCCCCCCAGAAGAGCTGGAGAAAGTGGCCGGGGACAGGGACGTCTAGGTTTCTCTGCTCAAGCTGCTGCCCCCGTGACCCGATCCCCAGAAAAAGCGGAAGATGATGGATGGATGGATGGACTTAAGTTCCATGATGTATGTTATCTGACTCACTTTTACTGCATCGATCCAGCTTAAGTAAGTGTAAAAGAAAGAAAGACATGTGCTGTACTTAATAGAACTGGCAAATCCTACATGTTTGAGATCTATGTTGCCACTTGGGTTCTGTGATGCCAGCAGGGCATTAAGTACCTACAAATTGTACTAAAGCTTTCTTTATTCTCCAGGTAGGTCTATGCTGTAATTTTTGTGCTTGCTTGTGTTACTTTTCCTCTCAGCACTTTTAGGTAGATGGCCATCCACCCTGAGTCTTGCTGTGCTGGACTTTTCCCGTTAAATCAGAGTTCTTCCCCTCCACTGCTACCCACCACATTTTTTACTTCT
The DNA here is from genome assembly GCF_027942865.1 of Odontesthes bonariensis. Lineage (NCBI taxonomy): Eukaryota > Metazoa > Chordata > Actinopteri > Atheriniformes > Atherinopsidae > Odontesthes > Odontesthes bonariensis. The sequence goes on from NC_134514.1 coordinate 34,713,366, forward strand.
TTTAAACAAGTTTTTTAACCACAGATGAATCTAAGGAAGTCTACACATAAAAGCTGGGTGTTAGTGGATTTTTTGAACAACATAAAAAGGGCTTTATAGTGAGTTTAACTGTATTGAAATTAATTGTATTGCAGTCAGTTTTAATTCAACTGAATTGGACTCTATTTAAGCCCACTGATGGAATGGTGACATGTCTGGGGTGTACACGACCTCTCAAGCTATGACATATGAATATGCCCAAGTTCCCCGATGACTCTGAACAGGATGAATTGGATATGGAAAAGGACTAAATGAATGAATGTATGGACTGTTTTTAATTGGATTTGTATTTATCTTGTTTACTTTTTATGTAAAGTGCCCTGAGATTAATTTAGTTGCAAACCGGTGCCATATGAATAAACTGAAATAAATTTTAATACTAGGACAGAAAAGCTTTCCAAAACCAAGTTGTGATCCACATCAGTACCAATTTTGGTCTCGTGGTCATGGAATATCCATCGTTTGTTGGTCAACCCAGCACTTTATCTACATTGTCATACCTTAACAAATGTTGAATGTATTTCGATTACTTTATGTATACCCATTCCGTTTACAACATTTACCACTTAACCTTAGCCCTTAACCTTTCCTTTGTACCACCAATTGATAAAAAATTTAATTTGCCCCATGCTGTTATTTCAAATTTCTGCAAAACTAATGGCATTCCAACCAGCCTCATCTTTTTTTTCTTTAGGAAACAAGCGGTCCAATCTAAATGACTAAATTATATTGCATGTTAAAATCAAACAGAGCAAACACAAGTATGTGTTTCATGTAACAACAGTTTTTACTCTTTCATGTTTTCAGTCATTCATTCTTTTCTTCAACCCAAGTTTTCACATGCACTTGTTAACACAAGTATAAACGTAACATAATTTTGAAACATACATATAGGTTGGAATTCTTGCTTGAAAAAAACCCCCATTAAAATGGTCTTATTATCAAGCTAAATTAAGATGGCAAACATAGTAAACTTTCTATTGCTATCATTAGCATGACAGCATTGTCATTCTGAGCGTGTTGACATGAGCCTTTAGGAATCATTGTTACCTAATCATGTTGCTTAGGGCAACTGGGGAGTTGTGTCAAAAAGGTTAAGTAGCTGCTTCTATATTTCAGGAATTACAACTATCTTAACTACCTTCATGTTTTTAGTCGTGATTAGAACAAATATGAGCACATTGCTAATGATGAACCTGTTAACCCAGTGTTACAGTGGATTCCAGCAATGCCAGAAGCTGCCAGCACTGTGTATTTCACTCCACGTGCTCTTTATGATAGCTTAAGAGGATTTTCCATTGCAGCAGCTGTATTAATTTTACTTCAAGGAATAATGGCACCTGTCCAGGATGTTCCTATGCATACTAGCCTTCAGAATGGTATATTTCCTTGCTCTGGAATGATGCTAAAGTCTTTTTTGAGTTTGAGCTGTTTTTTTTATGTTGCTATGAAGCTGTTCATCAGATGGCAAGCAAGAGCCAAAGTGGGCCTAATGGAAAGCAGACTACAATGACGAATAGGGATTACAGACTGAAACATAGGGCCGTTAGTAAGTGGAGTAAGATTTACTTACCAGAGCTAACAGCTCCGGTGGCCACATGGGATGAGCTGACAGCTGTGACCAGGCTGGATGTATTAGATAGTATCTAACATCAGCTGGAGCACATGATTAAGTAATCTATATTATAAGTGGAGATTTTTTAAAACTGTCTGATTATTACCAAGGTGTCTACGATATGCAGATATTTTGTATTCCCTACAAGCAGAAAGAAATATAGTCTTTTGTGGAAAGAATAGGCTCACTTCATCTTTTGCTGTAACTCGCATAGAAGTGAGAGAAGATTTGGAGCTTTGCCAAGGACATGCTGCACTAACACACATATTGCTGAATGAATTACTGAACCTACTGAGTGCAAACAAACCTGTAGGAACCAGAAAAAAGTATTTTTCTTTTATACTGCAGAGATGCACAAGGATAAATAAAAGACATAGAATAGCCATGGCAAAAAACTACCATAATGCAAATAACATTTAAAGTCATACAATATGAGCATAAAAACACACAATAGAGACACACAAAATAAAAAAATAACAAGACAGAAGACAATTACTGACATGTGAAACAACCATAAATAATGCAGAACTAATGAATGTAAAAGTCAGAGACCCATCTGCTACAATGAGTAAAAACAACCACACACAGACATGAAATAGTTACAAAGGAGGTTTTTGCTATTGTTGCACTGCTGTTGAGTTAAATGCAACTCGCAGGTCATTCACATACCTGTTTAGTGAACAGAATGGCGGTGTCCCAGTACTCAGGGTGCTTGTCGCTGTGTTTATTCAACTTCTTCTGCCAGGAACAGAAGTTGCGCAGAGTCAAAGCAGCATTACTGGAAACCTTTGGTCCCTTATCGGCTTCATTTATCACAATGAAGCCCACCACCACTATATTTATAGAATTTAGAATGCTGGGGTGCTTATAAAGCCTAGCTGCTACTGACATAAGTGTCAGGAGGTAATGCTTTAAGTCATCTCCGTGAAACTTGGCCATACTTTCATCCGCCACCACCAGCACCTCCACAAACCTCGGTATGGATGCGAATCTTTTGGACCTCCCAAAGGATTTCAAGACTGTTTCAGTTAAGCCATCAATCTCAAGACGGCTCATGTACTTGTATTTCTCCAGGGAAACCGTGAGATTTGAGTCGGGTCTGACTCCACACCTGCTGGTAAAGTTGCCGCTGGAATTCTCAGCGCGTCCACGGCGGCGGAGGATGTGCGTTCTTTCCAAAAAGTTCACAAATTTAGACGCGGTTGCATCCTCTTCGGACACGGCTCGACTAATAAAATATTCCATGCCGTTATATGAAAAGCCACCCTGCAGACCTTTGCAGAGGCTAAGTGCCGCGAAGGAGTCCGGGTTTGCGTTGACATCACCATAGTAGAAGCACTCCCTGAGATTGGAAGAGCCGTTGGATTCCGTGGGTTCCACCTCGGGCTGTATGCTTTCAGGTGCAAGAAAGCTAGAGTCCGGTGTGAGGTGGAGGTAAAATTCCTGTTTGAATGCACTCAGTATAAAAACGAAATGCTTTTCAGTCATCTGCTCCATGTGGCGGTGCAGATGTTTCTCATTATTTGGAGGATCAACAAGAACAGGGATGCAGAAATCTATCTCCATGCAATATGTTGACTTGAAATTAAACAGAAATGGTGTGAAAATAACCAAAGCTCCAACAAGTACAGCCATTTCTGCTCCTGTTCATGAGTGTAAAGAGTGTAAACTCGGCTGTGCGTTTGCGCACAACTGCAACAAGCCCCGCTCGCGCGACTTCAGAAAAAACATGTACCCGCGCTTCCTTGCAGCCCATTTCCCATCTTGCAACGTTTCCACTAAACAGGAACTTATCTTAGCTGCTGAGCTTTTAAAGATGCACACAAACACCGACGATCACTGTCAAATGAAACCGGAGCACAGGCGCAACAGAGAGCGCACTGCCCATGCTGCAGCCACTTTTAACTCCAAATATTATTGTTGTTGCACAGCATGTGAGATAGGAGCTGGAGCATCGCCCCGAGCCTCCTCCTTCCTCCCCATCCTACCACGCAGACTCAATAGCCGGTTCTTAGAGAGTGATTTTATTCGGTTTTGCATTTTGGCAATTTAGAATTAAAAAAAAAAAAAAAAACCAAAACAAATAAAAACAAATAACTAGACAAACAAACAAAGCAAAAGTAAAAACTGTAGTAGCCTATATTTAATTTTAATTTGGTCTTTCATAGATGAATGAAAAACACTACAAGATTCTCAAATTTCAATTTTCAAACGCGCAAAAGTTTTATATTACATCTCATGCAGATGGCAGCATTTACACATAAGATTAAATTTAGGTAAACAGCGACACCAAGTGTCATCCAGTTTTACAGACAAGTCAGCTGGGAATCTTGCGTGATGTCCTCTTGCGCCATTTGCCATTGGAAGTGTTAAACTGCGCCTCGGTGATCGGTGCCGTCTTCTTGCACTTTGTCCTAATAAAGTGATTTAAACTAATTAAAAATTTGCAGAACACGTGTTTAGTCTTGTAAAACAGCACAAATCATTTCAGGGAGATCATCCAAATTACCATGATACACATGTTTTTTGTAAACTCCTTTATTCCCTGAAGATTTTTTTTTCTCAATCTGCATAATTAATGTCATTTTAGAATACACAATAACACAGTCACTCCTCTATAGTTTCATTGCGTGATAGAACTTAACTGAAATTAGACATATCTCAACGTTCAAGGTGGTGGTCAGTTCCAAGACACCGTGCCCTTCAACTTCCAGCGGTGGTCTTTTGTGAAAGAGATAAAACAGATCAGCCTTGGGAGGGGGGGGGGGGGGGGTTATGGGCACTATGGGGGCCTGTCAGACACACACACACACAGCTCCGAAATAACTCGAGTGGCGGACTTCCACCTATGTATAGAATAGATGTCCAGCCGCTGCCACATTGCACGCAGAGTTAATAATAGGCGCGCGGTTGTCAAGCATTTTCAGAAGGGGGGAGTGTTGACCTATTCTTATTGGATCCCTTTTATCCGCGCACTTCTCGTGAAGTGCGAGTGGGAGGAGGATTTCCAGCAAGTGAGGATGTAAAAAATAAAACCCCCTCATGTCCAGGGAAGAGCAAAACGTATAAATACCCTCGATGTATCCAGACGGCTGCGGTGCTGGTTTGTGGTACAACAAGACTGAGCTTTGTTAGGGACAACTCAGACAGACTGATACTAAATAATAGAAATATTTTGACAAAGACTGACTTTCCATTGCTGGGAGATTTTCATAGTAAATTATATGAATTGGAGAGTGCGCAACAGTTCATAGAGATAAAGGTCAGTTCTTGTCGAGCTTTCATTTATTGTTATTTTTTAACCACTATTTAGTGCAGGTTTCATTGGAGAAGATGTGTACCACTGTATGGTTTGTCCTTTTACTCCTATGCTTTGTCAACGCGGTTCGTGCCATTTCATTTGAATTAGAGGATGTTGTACCTATTCGTATAAACGGAAGGATCAGTGGCCGTTTTTGGAAAAGGAGCGAGGAGCATCCTAGGTTCAACCTTAAAGCGTTCGGTAAGGATATGACTCTAAACCTCATACCAGACACCAGCTTTATTGCGCCTTCCTTCACCATACAACGCATAAGAGCCAGAGATGTTGGTGATTTGCGCAGCAGCTCAGGAGCCCATAATGTCCTGCACGCGGATCTACAGACATTCATTAACCAAACAGAGGATAGTGAAAGACAGCTGAGGAGCTGCTTCTACTCTGGGAACGTAGATCATGATCAAAATTCGGTCGTGGCTGTCAGTTTGTGCTCCGGCATCTTTGGCTCCTTCATTACGGACGGGAAAGAATATTTAATTGAGCCCAAACTCCGCGGAAGTCTAGGACCAGACAGTGTCGAGCAGCTGCATGTCATCAAGAGGAGGAAATTCACCCAGAACCGTGGAGTCCGACTTTTTGATTACGCGGCAGAGGGGAGCCGACCTGAGAAGCACAGTAAGGAAAGTCTTACGCACGGCGACAGTGACGCACAGAGGGAACTTCGCCGGAGACGTTTTGTTTCTGCGCCACGGTTCATAGAAACCCTGGCTGTAGCAGACACAACCATGACCCACTTCTATGGTGATGAAATAAAGGTCAGACAGCATAATCTCACCCTCTCCTACACTCACATTTAATCAAAGCGTTCATTTCGCATTTCAGACGTCCACATAGAAAACGTCATCCCTTGCCGTTCACATACCCAATCTGCCTGATAAGTATGAATTGAAGGGCTACAGAGTACAGTGACATCGTTTTGTTTTCTCTGTTGCTTCATAAAACATGTTTTGGTAGTGAAGAGGGAGGAAATCAATGGCCTCGCTGTTTTCCATAAACTGAGAAAGAGGTCAGGCAGAGAAATGCAAAAAATGATGAGCCACATTCCTCAGAACTCCGTCAGGATTTGGCAGCATAGCTTCAACATCAGCCTTGAAGATTCATAGCTATTACAATTTATTCAGTGTTGTCTTTACTGAGAGTTATACAATCTTTAAAATGACCCTCTCCTGGTCTACCACAGAAGACATCATCCCAATGTTCAAAGCGATTTAAAGAAAAATGTTTTTTACATCATTCCCTTGCCACTCTTCCAGCTAAACAGATCAGTCCCAGACTTTCTTAATCAAAGCAGAACTCATGATCCTGGCACAGTCTTTCAGCCACTCTGTTTGTATTTACAACACTCCTCAGCAGCCAAGTAGGACTTGGGCTGATAAAAACTGATAAACTGGGTTCATATTGGATTTTCATTATTAATCATAAATACTTCAGATTTCAGGCACATCTCAACATGGCTCCATGGGTGTGTGTTATGTGTATACGGAAAAAGTTTCTCTGTGGAAATATCATTTCACCCAAGAAAAACTGAGGATACACATGACAAATTTCCTCACACACACTATGATTTAAAACCGTGCTGTGGAAGTCTCTACCTATCCCTACTAACATCACACGATTGCAACTAATGAACAAACAATAATTCCACCAATTTCATGAAACATTCTTTAGGCATTAGGTGAGAATGCATATAAACTTATCAAGCTATTATTGCCATTTTAAAGCTTATGAAGTGAAGTGTTCCAACACCATTGTCTGACTTATATAATCAGTCTTATATACTCCATTCCATGTACACTCCTATTCCCTGATAATGACAACATTCTGTTGAGATCAGGATACTTCAGGTTCCTCTCCTACAACAACAGAGACACAAATCATAAATATATATGATAATATCAATGACAGTTTATATCACATACCAGAATGAAATAGCATCATCTCCCATGCTTTTAACTAATGATGTTAAGTGGAATTTCTAGACAAATGCACCAAACTGCTCCAAATTGAGAGATAGTTTTTCTGTGCCTTACAAATGTCTTATAGTATATCAGTGGCTGGCAGTACCTTACGTATATAACAAATATTTTTGTTTAAACGTGGCATTTGAAAAAATATTTTGTACCTACACAGTGGTGATTTTGTAATTCATTTTTGTAATTATAAGGATGTGTGACACAGCCCAAATTATACATTTAGATCCTTTTAGAATATTCTATTGGCAAGAAACTGCAAGATAGAAAATGGCAATATTACTCCATGCATGCAATAATTCTGAAATGCAATAACAGTCGTAAGAGCTGGAATAAGAGCAACTTCAATACTATTTCTTAGTTCTGAAAGATACCATTGTGACCCACAATAGTCACACATTGATTGTTTTTTAAATATCCTTTTTTTCCCCCCTTCAGCACTACATTCTTACCCTCATTTCAATGGCAGCACAACTGTACAAGCACCACAGCATAAAGAACTCAGTGAGCATTGTGGTGGTGAAAATGTTGGTGGTGGAGGATGAGGAAGTTGGACCGGAGGTCTCCAGCAACGGAGGCATGGCTCTGCGGAACTTCTGCTCTTGGCAGCAGCTCTTCAACCCACAGAGTCAGAGACATCCAGAGCACTATGACACTGCCATGATGTTCACCAGAGAGGTGAGGATCAGACACAACAACTCTAGTTGTGTTTTTGTGTGCTACTCTGTGACAAAACGTATTTTCATCTGCATAAGATTTTAAACATTGATGAAATTTGCTCAAACTTTGCTCAAACTTCAAGATGAAAGTTTAAGTCTTCATTTTGGTGAGGTGACTACAATAGTAATAGCATAATTTGAAGTCCACTTTCTGTCTCTTTTGGAGCTTTCAACCACTTTTTGTAGTTTTCCTCTGCTGAGGTTGCTTGGTTGTCCCATCAAGCTTGTTTTGCTTGGATTTGTAGAAATTCTGCACTTAGTGAAGCTGACAAAAATATACAAAATAATTCATTCTGACCATAACAACACATTTTGGTTATAACAATAATCATGTAATCATTTGTGTAAAAAATGATTTATTGATCTTAAAGATATTGATCTGTTCCAGAAATGTGCAGAGCTCCCTGCTCTCGGCATGGAAAGCCCGACACACAGCCTGGTAATGGTTAGGGGCATTCCTACAATTTTTCATATAGACATTTTTATTTCTCTACCTCCAATGTGCCGTCCTTCCAATCTGTGTCCTTCCATTGTGTTTGGTCACATCCCAAGGAAAGGCAAGGCATCTTTATTTATATAGCGCATTTCATACCACAGGCAACTCAATGTGCTTTACACAAGACCTGCTGTAGCTACTGTCTGACCAAAGCAGGGTCAGGGGTCGAAAGTGTTTTGTTTAGGTATTGTCCAGGATTGTAATTGTGAAACATTTGTATGATATTTTGATGCAGTTTGGAGGAACAAAAACTGTCTCTCAGCCCTCTATCCAGTGTAAAGGAGTGCTCCATTACATTTAACAAATTATGTGTAACATGTAATGGAGCATGAGCTCATACTTGTTTTATTTTGCAAGTAACCTACATAATACAGTAGTGATGAAGAAAACAAAAACACCGTCTCTTCGAGACATGAGGTTACTGAATGATAAATAGGGGAAAGCTGAAGAAGTCAAAAACACCATCTTTAAACAAAGTCAGGGTTTATCTATGCTCATAGAAGACCTTCTGTCGTTATGTAATTTAAACTCTGTACTTGGATCATGTGATAACAGCTGGACTATTTTTATGACAAAGAGGTAATTTACTGAGAAACAGCTTTGCAGTTAAAAGCTTTGGAAAATCAATTAAGTGGTCTTATGCTTATGACGTAGACCTTATTGTTACAATTGGTGAAATGTTCTGCAATTTTACGTGGGCCAGAATTACACTATTGGAAACAGGAAATTTAGTTTAAATAAGCAGTAGCATTCTAGATTTTGTGCAGAGAAGTTTTTAGCAACAGAAAACACTGGTTATAATATTTGTTGATGAAACTTCAAGTTAAGCTTGCACTCAGAGATTTTCTTGCAGGTCTAGTGGCTGAAATGCCTGTTTCTTCTGTAACTGTATGTATCTCCAGTTCTTTGAGAATGAGCCTCGAACAGGCTTAGTTCTGGAAAGTGGTCAGAGATTCTGTGAATTACCGCTGCTTATTTGTGGTAAAGGCAGGGCTAGATATGTTTCAGGGAACTAGACTATGGTCAGGTTTGGCTAATCAGTTTATCCATCCATCCATTTTTCCATTCCTGCCTCATCCTATTCAGGGTTGCAACCATTGGGTGACAGGGGGGGGTACAACATGGACAAAGACAAACAAGACTAACACCCATGCATGCTCACAATCAATCCTACAGTAAATTAACTGTACTTATATAGTGCTTTTCTAGTCTCGTTAACCACTCAAAACGCTTTCACACTACTAGCTAATTCACCTATTCACACACACACACTCATACAGCATCACTCATTCTTTACAATGTTAAAGACTACACAGTGTTTTTCACACACATTTACACAATGGAGGCAGTGGGTTCAGTGTCTTGCCCAAGGAAACGTTGATGACTGCTCTTCTTCTTGAGCTACAGCAGCCCCAGATCAATGTACATTAGAGTCAACAGGCCACCTAACATGCATGTTTTTGGAATGTTGGAGGAAGCTGGAGTACCCACAAAGAACCTATGTATACATGGAGAGAATATGCAAAGTTCACACAGAAAGGCCAGAGCTGAGACTCTAACTTTCTGCGTGTGAGGTGTTAGTGCCAACTACCACGCCACCGTGTAGCCCGACAAATCAGTTTAGATAAAATCAAGAACATATTTGGGTAATCTGAAGGTAGCAATTTTCAGTTCTCACTTAGTAATTATCAAAGTGTAACAACTTTTAAAAAAGTACCATGAATTTAAAAGAAAGAAATGAGAAGCTGAGAGAGGATTCCTCTCTGTAAGTGTGGTGTCAGTCTTATATTTCTGTGCTGCATCAATTGGGAATTTATTTCTCACAGTACTAAAAAATGGATGAGAAATATGGCCTGAGAAACACAAGTCTCATGCTCATTGCTCAGTTGATGGCGTATGTTGATGCTTATCCAAGTGTTGACATTCCAGAAATTAAATAATAATAATAATCTAACACACCATTCAAAATGATTAAATATCATAACAAAATATCTTACCACCGCATGCTTCATTAGAGACAATATTCATGATAGAAGCTTTTCTATAAATGACGATTTGGTAAACAATTAGACGCATGCAACAAAGTTATGGCTTTACAGTTTATCATTAGATTGGATGGCCCTCTCACACATAATAGTCGTAAACATTTTTTCAGAATGGAGTAACTGAGAAAGGATGAGTAATGAAATAAGCCTTGCTGGAATTCAGTCCCAGTGCAGCTGTGGTATTTAATGTGGTTCCTTAGGCAGCACACTCAACCACACAGCAATTATCTACAAGTGTCATGCAGTAACACTGGTGGATTTTGGTGATGTTAATGTGGGGGAGTCCCTTACTTTTCAGCACTTACTGGCATGCCTGTTTTGGGCAACTTCAGCGTGGGATTTGAAAAAGAAAATATGAAAAAAGGTTTGGCTAGAGAGGAAAGTTTTTCTAGCTCGTCGGGTCTACTGAGGATGCGGAAAACATATTATAGAAATGGAAAAACTGTAATCCTTTCCAAGCAGGGGGAATGTCAACACAAAGCAAACAAACTGTGCTTTATGGATGCTTCGATAGGAAATAGGTTCATAAGTCCTGAGGGTTTGAGTTGTGATTGGCCTGTTCTGCTGTGTTTGGCTGCTGTCTTCCATCTGGTATGTGCATGCTGACAAGGTGTTATCTGACAATACATTAGGCGAGTAACTTTTCTATTATCAAGCTTTTATTACTAGGAGCTCTGGTTTGTGGCTTGATTTGATGACAGGCTTGGCATGGCATTTATCTGCCTAGTGTATGACATTAGCATGTAATTGTGACCCTGGAGCAAGGAAATTATGAATGGAACTCGTGGGCTTTTGTTGTCTGGGAATGAACATGTAGCTTTCAATCAAGGGGAAGCAGTCCTTCACGCATAAAACTGTCTAATTGCAGTTTATGTTTGTTTTTCCATTTCTGCTCAAATGTGTTTTGAAATGTAGAGGACAGGGGGCTCCTTGTGGATGAGCTATTTTTAGTGCTACCACAAATCAGTACTGCCATGATGAAGACATTTAAAAGAGTCACGGCTTGAATGCATGTCTGGTTTAAGGTTAGAAATGTGTGCTATTCAGCTCACAGTCTTAAAAAAATACTTATGTGACTGCTGCTGGCCCTGGTTAAACCCCAAAATTACATTTATTTACATATAGTGGAAACATTTTTCTCTCATTTTTGTGGTCCTGTGCTGTGTGCTTTTAAGTCATCCTGCACTATTTTTAAGTGTGCTACTTTGAAGGCATGTGCTTTGAACTCCATCAACATGTGAAAAAGGCAAGGCAAGTTTATTTTTTAGAGCACAATTCGTACACGAGGCAATTCAAAGTGCTTTACATAAAATCTCAAGAAGGCAAATAAAATCATTAAAAAAAACATAAAAAATAATCATTAATCAATTAAATTAAAAGCGAAGAGTACAAATAAAATACTTTCAGTTGTCATATGCACAGCTAAATAGAACTGTTTTCAGGCTGGATTTGAACATTGTCAGAGTTGAGGCCTGTCTCACATCTTCTGGAAGACTGTTCCAGATTTTAGGAGCATAAAACTGAAATGCAGCCTCACCTTGTTTAGTCCTGACTCTGGGCACCAGCAGGAGACCCCTCCCTGAGGTTTTTAGAGTCTTTGGTGCTAGACCATGAAGAGACTTGTACACAAGCAGAGCTGTTTTAAGGTCTATTCTCTGAGTGACAGGAAGCCAGTGCAGAGGCCAAGCACTCAACTAATATGGTCGTATTTCCTGGTTTTAGTCAGGACTCGAGCAGCAGCGTTCTGGATGTACTGCAGCTGTCTTACAGCCCGTTAGAGAGGCCAGTGAGCAGGCCGTTACATTAGTAGTCTAACCTGCTGGAGACAAACGCATGGATCAGTCTTTCTAAGTCTGGTTTAGACAATATTCCTTTGATTCTGGCAATGTTTTTCAGATGGTAAAAAGCTGATGATGTTATTGATTTAACGTGGCTGTTAAAGTTCAGGTCTGAGTCCAATATTACCCCAAGATTTCTAACTTAATTACTAGGTTTGAGAGAGAGAGTCTCAAGGTGACTGATAACACTTTCTCTTTGTTTCTGTGGGCCACAGACAATGATTTCAGTTTTGTCTGAGTTTAGCTGGAGAAAATTGTTTTGCATCCACACACTGATCTGTTCGATGCAGCGACACAGTGTATCTACAGGCCCGTGTTCTCCTGCCGTCAGTGACACGTAGATCTGAGTGTCATCTGCATAGTTGTGGTAGGACACATTATAGCTGCGTATTAGCTCGCCTAATGGAAGCATGTACAGATTGAACAATAGGGGTCCCAGGATTGACCCCTGGGGAACCCCACAGGTCATAGCCATTGGGTCTGAGACACAGTTACCAATTTCAACAAAATATTTCCTGTCCTCGAGATAGGACTTTAACGAGTTTAAAGCACTACCAGAGATTCCCACCCAGTCTTCCAACCTCTGTAATAAGATTGCATGATCAACTGTGTCAAAGGCAGCACTCAAGTCCAACAGAACTAAGACTGAGACTTTCCTTGTATCTGTGTTCAGGCGGATATCGTTTGTCACCTTGATCAGAGCTGTCTCAGTGCTGTGGTGGGGCCTAAAGCCTGATTGGAAACTATCAAAAGCATTGTTAGACAGGAGAAAGTCACTAAACTGTTGGTATACAACTTTTTCTAGGACTTTGCCTAAGAATGGCAGGTTTGATATGGGCCGGTAGTTGTTCAGTACTGTGGCATCAAGATTGCTCTTCTTTAGAAGAGGCTTAATGACAGCAGTTTTTAAGGCCTTTGGAAATGTTCCAGTCTGGAGTGAGATGTTAACTAGATGAGCGAGTTGTGGTAATAAACTGCTCAGCACAGACTTTAGAAATCTAGTGGGAAATTCATCAAGGCAGCACGTTGATGAACTCAGACTGCAGATGATCTCTTCGGTTGTTTTGTCAGTGGCAGGTGTGAAATGTGTCAGCTCTAGGTGTCTAGCTGGCTGCAGAGTAGTTATTTGTGTTGTGGAAATTATTGCATTTTTAATGCCTTGAACTTTGTCATTAAAGAATATTGCAAACTCATTACACTTGGATGTAGAAATTAGTTCTAAAGGCAGTGAAACTGGAGGGTTTGTTAATCTGTTTACTGTAGCAAACAGGACACGAGAGTTGTTACTGCAGTTTTTGATGATTTCAGAAAAATAACTCTCCCTTGTTCTACGCAAAGTATGGTTGAACACACATAACTTTTCTTTGTAAATCTCATAATGAACCTGGAGCTTTGACTTGCGCCATTTCCGTTCAGCTCTCCGGCACTCCCTTTTCTGTGCCCTGGCCAACTCTTCTTTCCTCCATGGCTCCCTTTGCCTACTTTTAACCATTCTAACCTTGACAGGAGCAATGGTATCCAAAACATTTCAGACTTGATGTGTAAGAGTTCAACAGATCATCAACATTAGAACACGGGGTGTTCTCAAAGCTAATCATTTCCATAAACTGTGTCCCTGTTCTGTCATTTATGAGTCTTCCCTGAACAACTGCAGACCCAACTGCTGGTTTGGGTGTAACAGAAAGGTCGAAGAAAAAACACAAAAATGATCAAATAAAGCAATATCAACGACATCCACATTTGAAATAACAACACCCTTTGAAATGAGCACATCTAGAGTGTGCCCTCTGCTGTGGGTGGGCTCAGTCACATGCTGAGTTAGACCAAACATTTCAAGGACAGCAATGAGTTCTTTAGCTTGCTTGTTATGGGCTACATCCATGTTCACATTCAAGTCCCCTGTTATGACTAAACAGTCAAAAGCAGAGCACACAATTGTAAGTAATTCAGTAAAATCATCAATAAAAAAATTCTGTGGTGGTTTGTAAATAGTGATGCAAAGTATGGAATATTGTTTTATCTCCATTTTGAATGACACACACTCAAATGATGAAAAAACCCTAAATGACAACTTGTGGGTGGGTATATTGTCCCTGAACATGGCACAAACACCCCCACCCCTCTAGTTTTCTTGTGTTTCAGACACAAAATTAAAGTGAGGTGGACTAGACTCAATCAGGACTGCATTAGCTGTGTTTTTGTTGAGCCATGTCTCAGTTAGCTAGAGTTGAATTGGACGTTGTGTTCTTGCAAGGGATATGGATAAGATTTCTCTGATTGGACAGTCTGATTGTCCCCGATTGTCTCTTCACTCCATCCCTAGACCTCTGGTTGAGATGGTGTTTACCAACACAGAGGCCCTTAGCATCCTAGACAAAAAACCAACAACATCCTCTTCAGTTCTAATGTGTTACATAACAGAACGCAATTTAAAATATAATTTCATCCATACAAGGTTTGTAGATATCACACTCTCCCAAATGATCAACAACACATGACATATTACACCATGTGATTATTTAAGGAACTAAACCTCAGCCAAAATAAAGAGAAAATGTGAAAGAGTCCACCCTAATGTTTCTGTAGGATTTAAGAGTAGCAGCCAGATGCTGCTCATCGAATGCACTTGCTTAACCTTTCATCAGTAAGTGTGAGCATCTCTATTAAAGCTGAAGTTATGTCAGTTTGCTGGTTTGGAGCATTCAGGTGTGTGTTAACACATTATCAGGGAGGAAAGACATCTGCAGCGATCTAAGAGAAGCAATTGTTGCTGCCCATCAATCTGGGAAGGGTTATAAGGCAATTTCCAAATTATTTAGAGGCCATCATTCAGAGAAAAATTAGAAAGATTATTCACAATTGGAAAACATTCAAGACAGCGTCAATCTTCCAAGGAGTGGACGTCCCAGCAAGTTCATGCCGCGGTCAGTCTGTGCAATGCTCAGAGAAACTGCAAAAAACCCAAGAGCTACATCCCAGACTCTACAGGCTTCCATCTGTATGTTACAGGGTGACTGTTGCTGTTGTGGAACAAGGTGTACAAATATACTGAGTTCTGTTTAAACTGCAGCTCTAAGTCCAGATGTCTTTTGAATCACACCCTTGCGTTTTTTTCAGTGAGGAGGTTGAGGCGAGGTCATGGATGCAGCCGTCTCCATCCTGCATAGCCAAACGTCTTCTAGGATGGGGAAAGATACACCACACTGTAAATTTTCCCACATTACAGCTTTGCATTGCAATGTGCAGAGTACTTTTTTTTAATGAATATGTTTTAGATGTGTAGATAGCAGGTTTGCTCTCCCATGTGATTAACATAACAGTCACTCTGGCCCACAAATGGACTTCCAACATTTATTTTTACAAACAAACTAATACCATCTCACTCTAACTTTTTGATATTGCAAACTGCTGACTGTTTTTATGCAAACTGTCCTTATGTATACTCTATATCAATGATAGATTTGGCATGCATTAGACACTTTAGACAGTGTGTTATTACACTGTGAGGAGGTTAGAGTTATTGTTAAAAATTGGAGGCAAACTGAGAGACTACTTCTCTAACTGTCCTTACTAGTAATTCATCCTGAACTGATGTGATTAAGATCCTTTGAATGCAATTCAAGTATTCACTTTCTATTCACTCTAGTTTAGTTTCAGTGGAAACTTTTGTGTCCCATGGCCCTGATGCAGTTTTAGCAGCAGGACTGAGATTAAGCTGATTCTATTTTGGCAGCATGTGTTGATTCTGAGTCGTTTTGGTTTATGCTGCTGTTCTGTTGAATGGTGGCATTAATCGTATGGCACTTGTGCTGCACTATTAGATGCCACTTTCCTCCAGTACATACTGATTCTTATTGACATTTTGTATGCCACTGTGGATTATCATGGATATGTGTGTGTGACTTAAATCCTGTATTGTTTCTTTGATGTATGCAATGCATATCGGGAATAGTAACATGTCACTGCTGTTTGAATGGCTCAGGCCACTCCTGGCTGCCATACAAGGATATTTTGTTACACACCTATTAACCGTTTTGAATCAAACGGAAACAAGACTATGTGCATGTTGATATATTGACTGAAAGTAAACATTATGCACAATCATCCACAATCAGTGTGCAATCATTGTGGCACCTGTTCAGGGCTGACCTTAACTTACAGGAAGAATGTTTGCTGATGTAAAATATTTTTAGAACTAGTTTAACTCCTTAACGCCTATTGTCGTATATATGCTACAAACCATAGCCGGAGTAACCGTTGACTCCAAATTGACCAGGATGCCTGTTGTCGCAAATTTGCAACATACCAAAAATTCTATTTATTTTTTGTGCAAAAAGTGAAATTAATAATCTCAGCATTATTTACCATCTACCTAAAGGCTAAAACACACACAAAACATTTTTTTTTTATATACAGCTATATAAATTCAGGCGTTAAGGGGGTAATTTTCTCAGAAGCCCTTTTCAAACAGCTTGTTCAAAATGGAACTCACCTTTACCTCCGCTGTACCTCAGTGTTGATTGTAAGTTACAGGGGTAGAATAGAAGGATAAAGTGGATGCATAACGTATGTGTGTGTGTGTGTGTGTGTGTGTGTGTGTGTGTGTGTGTGTGTGTGTGAAGAGGTACTGGTTTGGTGAAACATGCTGCCCTAAACACCAGCATTTTTTCACTCATCTGATTCTGCAGTGCTGGCATGCTTTTTGAAAGAACTTACTGAATAATGTGACTGTGCTATGGTGCAACTGTTAAGTCAGTGCAAATAAGCAAAGGCAAGTAACAGTGGGATAATGGAGGATTTCTTTGAAATCTCTGAAGTCTCTGAAAACAATCAGACTTCAAGTCCTTAGCTTATATAGTCTGTACAGTCTGTAGCCTTGCTAATCTACTGTCCAAGTATTTTCTACTGTGATTCCCTGCCTGCGAGGTCCTCTGCAGTTGTTATAAACTAGAAGGATTGAGAAGTAGCACATTATCAAAAGATATAAACTGATTTTATTATAAAAGTAGCCTATTTCCTTATATTGAGAATGTTTGATTTGACATTTCAAACAGACATATTTTAACTACATCACAAAGGCAAAAAAAAGTAAAAACTTGGTACTCATGAGTATAAACACAAGCAAGCAAGACAGCATTAACTTTTTATTTTGATATTATATTTTATGTCACAGTATCAGGTGACATGCACTGCCACTACAAGCTTTATACAGCACCTGCAGTGAATGTGGCACTTGTCAATGGGAACAACATTTATGTGGAACAAAGCATCAACATACTTAGCCCCATCTTGTCCTTTTAATGTGAACCCAAAGAAGGGTCAGAACACATAATGCTGTGAATGTAAAACTTGGCACATTCCACTGAAGTCAAAGATAGAAATACACAATGCAGTTGTGGGGAAACACAGTTGCTGAAAAAGTAATGAGTTTTTTCTGTGTTTGCACGCATGAAAGGACATTTGCGGACAGAAGAGCTGTGACACGTTGGGTGTGGCCGAGGTTGGGACAATGTGCGATCCCAAGAGAAGCTGCTCGGTTATTGAGGACAACGGCCTGCAAGCTGCCTTCACAGCTGCGCACGAGCTTGGTTAGGTCATACTTGCTGTAATTTAATTTGGTTTGTGTGTGTGTATTTAGGATTTCTGAAAAAAGATTAGAAATGTATATTGTGTCAAGTAATACAACAGAAAAATTCTGTTATAAGTTTTGAAGTCTTTTTAAATAATTCATGATCACATTTTTGAGCAACTTCAAACTTTGAAATGCTATATTCTTGTTCTTTCAACCTCTTATCATGCAGGCCACGTGTTGAGTATGCCTCATGATGACTCCAAGACATGTGAGAAGCTGTTTGGGGACCTGGGAGGACATCACCTGATGGCTCCTCTATTTGTCAGCCTCAATAAAACGACACCTTGGTCTCCCTGCAGTGCTCTCTACATCACTGAATTCTTTGACAATGGGCACGGTGAGGAATATTTCAGATTATTGCCCCAGAGCGTTAAAACATAATCTAGCAACAAGATGGACATCTGCCATGAAACAATGACTTCATCATACGAGCTGATTTAGAGATGTACAAAATGTACTGTTGTTCTGATCCATGTGAATTACTGCTTTCCTGCTTGAAAATGCCACTTCGCTCAAATTATAGGTTGTATTGACAGTTTATGTTACACTAGATTTCCACATCCTGTTCTCCTCACTCCTTTTTTTCTTTTCTTTTTTTTTACCTTCGCTTTGACTTCATAGATCCCACCCTCATCCCATGTTGTGCATCTTGTATTATTATTTGAACCTTCTTTTCCACTGAGTCATAGTATGGACGTCTTCCTGCTCCCCACCTCTGCAGCCAAAAGCAACAGCTTGCAACAAAGAATGTGTTCTTTATCTGTTGGAAAATGTGTACAATGAAACCTTGTGTGGCTGAGAATGTTCATTTTGAAATTGCCAACTCCAGACAAAAGCATATTGAATGTCATACTGATTATTAAAGGAATGATTAAAAATTCGGATTTAGATTATCTTTGAAATATTTTGAACATTAATCTTCCTATTAAAGTGTAATGCATCAGTTTAAGTTCATGAATAATTCCAGGATATTTCCCTGAGTATTTATTCAATTATGTCCTATGCCATACAAAGAGCAGCATATTTACAACTGCCACAGTGAAACAGAGACCATGGTCTCTATAACCCTAACCCACGACTTCATAAAGCAGTTCATAATACAGTGTTGATTTGTACTGCAACTACAGGGGACTGCCTACTCGATGTCCCAGAAAGTGCTATTTCTCTACCAAGAGAACTCCCAGGCACCAAGTACAGCCTAGACCAACAGTGCCAGCAGACTTTTGGAGAGGAGTTCATCTACTGCCCCAACACCTCAGACAGCAACATCTGCAGTCAGCTGTGGTGTCAAGAGGATGGCACCTCACAATGTTCCACCAAGAACGGCAGCTTGCCCTGGGCAGATGGCACCCCCTGTAGCTCAAACAAGACTTGCCTCAATGGACTATGCAAGTTGACAGTCGAGCCGATGCAGCCGCTGGTAAGTCATCTCCGAAACAAAGTGCCAACAATTGTGCCACAATCTATGATTAGAAACTATAGGATGCCAATGTATCCCTAGCTTGTTTTGTTGTTGTTTTGTTTTGTAGGGCAATTTACATGTGACATTAAACCATTTAATATTTTGTTACCCCAACCATGTTTTTTTAACACCTAACCCATAACATTCAGAGGCAAGAGTTAAGTACAAAAGCAACAGGACTATGGAAAACTGTCTCAGACTCTGGTCACTCTTTTCCTGCCAAATCAACAGTGCCAAAACATTTACATAATCACAGAGCAAGGAAAGCAATGTGGACATTGCAATGGTTATATGCCAAATATCTAAGATATTATTTATAGATGTAGTGAAATGTTGAATGTGAATATTATCACATAGCAAGATATTCAACTTTGTTACCTTTGAAGCTGTGTTTAGTATGGTGTATATTTTGGCAACTATTTGCCAAACTTCCGAGTGGCCGAGCAGCTGAATAGGGGAAATTAATGCCTGACGCGCTAGTTAAAGGGACACTGTGTAATTTCTTCCCCCATCTAGTGGTGCAATCTTATTTTGCAAAGTCGAATGAATTTGCTCTCTAGCGCCTCGCGTTTTCAAATGTGCGTTGCAACTTGTTGAACTACGGCAGGCGGTATTTGTCAAGATTCTCTTTTTCGCTTTTTTGGCGACGAGGATCCCTTCTCCTGTGGCGTGGCATAACTATGGTCTTCCACTGCGAACAAAAGTGCAGGCCGTTCAGGCTGGTTTATACCAGAGAATGTCTAATGGCGTAGACTGGCTCTGTTTATACCTGCGTGCAAACGTGACGTCAAAATGACGTAATTTCCGCTTGCAGGCCTGGCGTTGGAGAAAACGTGATTGGAAGTGCTTTATGTCCCTCACGGCACTTCGTCGTTTTTCATAGACCGGAAGGACATGGCAGCCTCCATAGAGCTTGCCCGCTCTATGTAGATACAGACAAGTTATTCTTCACTCAGGAGGATAATTGAGATTGTTGACAGAGATAATTTTACACCAAAGAGGACTAATTTATGAATGAATATGTTGATTTGAGCTAATAATTGACTTAATATATTACATAGTGTCCCTTTAAGGTTGATTTATTTCATATAAAATCTTCAAGTATCCAAGCGTTAAAAAAACCATCAGTGAATCAGTTAATAGAAATCCATAATCCATAAACAGCGTAAAAATTCCAGATTCAAGCAGTAATCCACAAGCATTAAGCGTTCACATCAACAAAACTGAAGCGTTAAGCGGTCAGCAAAAAGTAGGCTTCCCCCATCACCTATTCATTACTAACTCTGCTCGTGAGTGAACAGGTGATATTACAAATCACTACTGCCACTAACACCACGTTACCCAACGCGTCATTATTCAGGCCCAAAACTCAGACCCAAGCCTACGCCTGTGCGCTGTACTTACATCGTTTTAACAGGTTCTAGCCTGAGACTGGGCTGAGTACACTCATGAGATGTGATGCTACAGAAGTTGTCTGGTCTGATCAGCATCTTTTGGTGATCATTTACAGAGCTTTTTCTGTAACTAACCAAACAAACTTTGTAACTTACATTTTGTATATTGACACGGCTCATTAGCTTACACCTAATAAAATAAGAGGTTTGATCAACCACTTTTCATTAGGTTGGAAAAATATCGCTGTGTGCACAGTTCCACTCTTTGCCCTTGTTTTATTGTTCAACCTTTTGAGAGGCATACGGAAACAGGAGCATTGTAGTGCACCCTTTAGAGAACTCTGTCATTTTGTAGGCAACTCCTGAACATCTACTTGGACTTTGAAAAGGAAGGTAAAGAACGAAAGAAAGCCAAGATCGCAAAAAAAAGTGAATTATTCAGGGAACAAAATGGAAAAATCAATGATCCACATTAATTATTGTAAAATGCATTTTACCCTGCCGGTTTTTTTTCCGACTACCCATTACAAACATTCTTTCATCTGCCGTGTATAAGTGTTAACTTTGTATAAGTGTTAACAGTTGTATGCACTTTTTAGTAGAAGTACGCGTGTGAAAAGGAAAGTGCTCAGAGTACAGATTACAGCATGCTTTGCATACACTTTCTATTCTGTGATACAAAGTTACAGCATGGCAGGCTCAACTAGTGGTGAGTGACACACGTGGCAGGAATGTGGGTAGAGGCAGACACCAGGTGCGTGCCGAGCTTCAACACATATTCAGTGCACTGAGTTTCATCAAACCCAGAAACCAAGACTGTAGTTTAGGCTTCACAGCTGATATTGTCTTTTGTTCTGTGCTCTGACCAACTTCATTGACTCCGTCTTGTTTTTTCTGTGTTTTACCACAGGTGGTTGTGGATGGTGTCTGGAGTTCATGGGGACCATGGCAGCAGTGTTCCAGGACATGTGGAGGTGGAGTGGAGTTCTCCTATAGGGAATGTACTGACCCTCTGCCTCAGAATGGGGGAAAGTACTGTGAGGGACAAAGGGTTCAGTACCAGTCCTGCAGCACACAGTCTTGTGACAACACTGAAGGTGAGAATCAGTGAGACAGAGCTTTCATTTAGTTCACTTTGAATTTTAAAAGGAACAGGGAGAGGAAAATATTATATAACCTTTGTTGTATTCAAAACTGTATGTGATGGCAATTAATGATGGCTTTTATTCACTGATAGATTGTCGCTCAGTGTGTTGATTCCAGTCTTAGTGTCAGGCAGGTCACATGGTTTCCATAACCATGTTTGCAAAAATTTTGTGTCAGCTGTGTTAATGATTGGTCTACAGCAGGGGTCCCCAACGTTTCGTGTAAAACAATATTTTTACGGACCGGTATAACAAATATTTTAGGGCAATATCAGCTTGGTACACAATATCTTGCAAATATAATCTATTCCTCAGCAGTATTGTCATAGAAATATAAATGTAGACTTGATGAGATTGTCTGAGTGTATAATGTTTCAACAGATTATATTTATCTTCTTTCCTGTCTTTCAACTTTAGGTAAAAGTTTCAGAGAAGAGCAGTGTGAGAGGTACAACAGCCCCAACTATTTGGACCACCATGGAAACATCAAACAGTGGATTCCAAAGTATTCTGGTGTTTCTCCCAGAGACAGATGTAAGCTGTTCTGTAGAGCCAGGGGCAGCAGTGAATTTAAGGTGTTTGAATCCAAGGTACAGTTTACACTCTCAATATAACAGCTTATACACATTAGTCTTAACCTGCTGATGTAAATTTCTATACAGCTAATGTATTACAAATTCAATATTGTGTACAATGATCTATAAATATGTATTGTATGCATGACTCAGCAAAAATAGCAAAAACAAACATCTGATGCTTTAATTCAGGAAAGCAATTTCACCCATTAGGTGTTTCAGTAGTGTTCTGTCCCTACTCATGGCCTCTTACTAGAGGGTTTATAATCATGATCAAAATTTGAGCATGATCTCCACCCACTGAGAAAACTATACTTGAGTCCAAAGTTGTAGTCACTGCATCAGAAATGAAAAATGATATGTTCAACTTTCATGAGCATCACACCTGTGATGACATCTGCACAAATTCTTGTTATGTCCCTGCAGGTGATTGACGGGACAACCTGTGGCCCTGATACAACATCAGTGTGTGTTCAAGGCCAGTGTGTGAAAGCAGGCTGTGACCAGGTTATTGGATCCAACAAAAGAGTGGATAAGTGTGGAGTGTGTGGAGGAAATGGACTAAGCTGTAGAAAGATCACAGGCTCCTACAACAAAGCAATGTAAGAATAGCAGATTTGTAGTTTAACTGGTGTTGTTATACTGATTTTCACTCAGAACTAATTCCGAAATTTGGACAGAGCCATCCTTGCTGCTTTCTCCAACTTAGTATTTTAATGTGGGGGGATGAGGGTGTTGAAATAGACAACGGTCAGCAGGCTCAGTTTGCAGAATTAAAAAAAATATTATTAAAAGCAAGCTAAGTTAAGCGCCACTCAAAATGGTGACAACGGAAGAGCCAGCCCTTGTCATCTAAAACAGTCATATTTTGAAAAATGTTATCGTGGTTTGAGCAAATGCTACAATGCTCCACCTTTGTATTGGACAGTTATTTACTTTTTGACCAGAGTTACTGAACCGGAGTATGTTGAAACATGGTCCATGGTCCTTGTAAATATCTGCTATATAACTTTCGCTCGAATAGCTATGATATTGTTCTAGGTTTGCGTTGTTTAAGATGGCAAAAACTTGCTCTCCTGTCAATAAGAATTTTTTTTGATTCTTCCAACTGAAAATGTACTGACCTCAGCCATATACTAGTACTAATTGTACCTTACACAACCCCACTTGGAAAAAAAGAAAAGAAAAATCTCTTTAAGCTAAGCCAGGTCCATTCAGCTTGGTGGTTAATATGCAAACAGGAGAGAGTTATCAGTAGTCTTTTCAGAAGAAATAAAAAAAATCCCATCATCCCAAAACTGCTAAGCTCGCTCTTTCGCGAGCAAGAGAATAAAGTGTGTGCCAAGTGCAGATCATCTAAATCTGTTTTTTGTTTTCTCTACAGCTATGGATACAGTGACATTGTCACAATTCCCATTGGAGCCACAAACATTGACATCAAACAGCGCAGCCACAGAGGAATCAAACATGATGGGTACTACCTGGCAGTGAAGAGAGAGACTGGCACGTACATCCTCAATGGCAACTTCTCTGTATCTACTGTGGAGCAGGACATTCCTGTACTGGGTGCAGTACTAAAGTACAGTGGTTCCTCCACCACACTAGAGAGGATCCAGAGCTTCAGACAGCTTAAGGAGGACATCACCATTCAGCTCCTCGCCACTGCAGGGGACGTCAACTCCCCCAAGGTCAAATATACGTTTTTCATTCCTAGAGATGTGATATTAAACAAATCCAAAGAGAAAAAGGACTCATACCCATCCTTACATATGATCAGTCCATTTGGTGTGCCGGACTGGGTGCTAGGAGAGTGGTCTGAGTGCTCCAAGAGCTGTGGGTCTGGGTGGTCCAGGAGGAGCGTTGAATGCAGAGACAGTGAGGGCTTCCTCTCCAGCCAGTGTGACAAAGAGCTAAAGCCCATGGACATTAGGCCATGTGGGGATCTGCCATGTCCCATTTGGCAGATGGGGCCTTGGTCTGCCTGCTCACGAACTTGTGGCCAGGGGGAGCGCCACCGCAGTGTCTTCTGCATAGACTACACTGGAAAGACTGTTGAGCCAGAGAAGTGTGATCCGGACAAAACCCCCGAGCCAATCTCTGGAGAATGTAACAACCAGGAGTGCTTATGAATAACTGTGAACTTTCCCTTTTTGCTCTGAGTGTACATGGTTTAATTACTGAATGGGATGCACCAGGAACAGGCCCAGGGGCACAAGTAAATACAAAAATCACACAAAATAACTACTAAGTGAACAAAAAATAAAATTTAAAAAAAGATGCAAAAAGTTGCCTCAGACATACATACCAGTAAAAACTGATTCAGTTTTATATCCCCTAGATTTTTAAAGATCTGTTTGACTTGCAAAATTTCATGTGGCAGTAATCACTATACTTGTGCTTTTTTAAGTGTAGTAATGCACAGTAGATAAGATGGGGGCCTTTTATGCGTCTGTGTTGTTTGGCCCATTATATCAAAATCTGTCCATTTCAACAGACGGTTGCATCAAGAGACATTAAGGGCTCTTACCTGATTAACTTTTTGTCACCTTTTGTTGATGTTTGACTACCACTATTGAAATTCGATACTATTTAAATCTACCTCAAGATGTGTATGTGATGCTATGTATAGATTCAAGTTGAAAATGTGGTGTTGTGGTGAATGCTTTCTCCAGAATGACAAGTTTTCTAGTCTCACTTAAAAAGAAACTAACTTTTTGGATGACATTTGGCATGATCAGCAGTTTGTCTTCCAGAGTTAGCAGTCACATAAAGTGGGCCTGGAACATTTGCATAAATCCTGCTGTCGAAAACTAGAACAGTGTAAATATACCTCCAATTGTCCTCCAGAGAACTCAATATCCCATAAAGCTTTGATCGAGCCATTTACCTATTGTTGAGGAATGTATTTTAAGCCTCTTGAAAGAATGCTCTTGTGGGATTGCTTCTCTTTTCTACTGGCATACAAATGTGATTTGTGTGAATTGCTTTTAGTGTTTTTATTCTGAACTTTAGAACTTTTAAGTAATGGGTAAACCATTTGCAGACACCATATCTGACTGTGTATTTGACTTTGAAATGCCGCAGCCTACATATACGCTATATTCCAAAGATGGATGCAGTCATGCTATCAAAAACAAAGTCAGTGAGAAAAAGAAAATTATCCCTAAAGGCTAGGGCCCGCTCCAAAGTATTTCTGGCGAAATGACAACAATCAAATGCTGAACTCAGCACTTCAGAAAGTTGTGGATGATGTCACGGTGTCCAGATGATGTCCAGTTTTTCAGCAGATTCTTTCAGGATCAAGCTACATGTCTTGAATCTGTAAATCAGATTTTTACCCATTATGCAAAAATATTTCAGCCTAGCTAATGATACTCTAATTGTTACTGGTCAGAAAATAACATGACCCTTGAGAAAAACCTAACTGCCCAATTATTTCTAACCTTTACCTTAGTGTGAAACAATGCATTTAAGAGGAACAGTGGTGCAAATAATCTTCCATGCAATAAATGTGTCTTTTGAGGTGTTCTTACTAGATTAAGTGATAAATATATCAGTGTTGTATAAGAAATGTAACTATAATTTCATTAATTTTCAGACTTTTTTGTTAATGCATCATACTTAAACACTCACAATTGTTTTCTGTCACATGTATGTATATTTGATTTCTTCATTCCCTTTGTTAATTTACAGTATAATATAAGATAAAAGAGATGGATCATTAAGCTGATATCCCTTCAGTGAAGGACCATGCTATTATATTATTACAGCTTTTTAAGATATTTATTTTTGTAAAGTTTTTACTTTGAATATGTAATTAACAGGGCAGAGGCCGCTGTCTTTGAGTTTTTTGTGTCTATAAAATGGTCAAATAAACACATTTATGTCAATACATGGTTCCTTTATTGTGCAAGGTATCCTCCATGTCAACTGAAAGGAAACACTGTGCAACATTTGTACAAACAAATGCGGTTAGGGTTAGGCATCCAAAACAGTATAAATGCCATGTAACATGTCTGTCATTTCTGTTTGTACACCAAAGTTTCATCACTTAAGAGATTGTGTGCATTCTACTGTCAGCATTTTCTCCATAATTAGTCGGAACCACCCCACCAAAATGGCACATACATTCCAATGATGTTTTCGTGTGAGTTTTCCAGAGCACGCTTTTAAATTATTGTAGGACACTCAAACTGTCCAAATGGCCAGACTTATGGAATGCTTTTGTCACGTGAGGTCAAGTTGGGTTTTTGTCCGGTCTCCATGTCTTGTTTTGTTATTTCCTCTTTTATTTTGAAAGATTAACTCTCCTCTCGTTTCAGGTAACTTGCCCTTTCTCGTGTGTCACCAGTCGAATTGTCTTCCCTGATTCCTGATTGTGTCCACCTGTTTCCCATTGCCCTCATGTGTCTTATAGTCAGCGTCTCCCTTTGTCTTGTGCCTGAGTGTTTCATTCTGTCGATCACCCAAAACCTGCCACCACAGTCATAGTTGTCTTTGCCTTGCTTGTTCAAAGTTCTTAAGTCAGAATTCTTTTGCCTCCTTGTGAGTGATTTTTTGTGTTTGTAAATATTCATAGATTCGTCTCACGTTTTATAGCCTCCTTTTGGAGGGATTTTTTGTTATAGATAACATTTCATAGAGTTTGTAGAGCTTCCAATTTTCAGGAGTGCATTTAGTTTGTTTTGTTTTGTACAAAGGAGGTTTTCCTCCTTGGGGAGTATTTTTGAGTTTATAGTTCATAGTTATAGGTCCTCCTCTTAGCAGAGGGAGTTTATGTTGTTTTTTTTCCTCTTTTCTTTTAGGGTTATTTCCTCCTTTATTCAGAGAAGTTTTTGTTTATCAGATTATTTATTTTTGATTATTTTTCTTTATTAAGTTTTATAGATTGCATAGAAAATATTTTCATAGCTTGTTATTTCATCACTCAGTGTTGAAGGTTGGAGATATTAATAAAGTCTGCTTAACGTTCATCCTTCTGCATCTGAGTCCTCTTTAAAGTCTAAGTCTGATAGCTTTTAAGGAGACTGGCAGTTAAAAAGTTGCAGAAGGCAGATTTCACTGCTGAATTTACAAACTAAATCACCCACAATTTTCAGTACAAACGTTACAACACTAAAAAACTTCTCAGCTCAGACTGAGTCAGAAATAAAGATAGCCAAATGTTTAGACACAACAATAGCTGTGCTGAAGGAGGAACCCTTCTTAGGTAATAACAGTAGCATCAAAATGGTTAGAAGTTTTAACATTGACAAAAATGATGGTTTTATTTATGGGTTTCCTAGTTTTAAGGTTCACAAACTTCTGTAGTGTTGCTTTGAGAGAATATAGTTCACCCTAAAGTCAAACTGTGCATTGCTCAGAGAAACTGCCAAAAAAAGAGCTACATCTCAGACTGTACAAGCATGTTAAATGTTAACATTCATGACAGTAAAATTAGAAAAGGAATGAACAGGCATGGCTTGTTTGGAAGGTTGCAGGAGAAAGCCTTTTCTCTCTAAAAAGAGCATGGCAGCACAGCTTAGGTTTGTATAGCTGCATCTGAACAAACCACAAGACTTGTGAAACAATGTCCTTTGGACAGACCAGACCAAAGTGGAGATGTTTGGTCATAATGCATCGCAGCATGTTTGGAGAAAACCAAACACTTCATATCAGCACAAATACCTCATACCAACTATCAAACACGGAGGTGGAGGCTTGTTCTGCAGCCACAGGACCTGGACACATTGCAGTCATTGAGTCCAGCATGGACTCCTCTCTATACCAAAGTGTTCTAGAGTCAAATGTGAGGCCATCCGTCCGACAGCTAAAGCTTGGCTGAAACTGGCTCATCAACAGGACAATGATCCCAAACACACCAGCAAATCTACAACATAATGTCTGAAAAAGAAATCAAGGTGTTTCAATGGTCCAGTCAAAGTCCAGACCTCAAGCTGATTGAAATGCTATAGTGGGACCTTAAGAGAGCTGTGCATAAACCACTGCTGCAAACCTCAATGAGCTGAAGCAATGTCAACAACAACAGTGAGTCAAATTTCCTCAACAACCATGAGAAAGACTGAAAATGTCCAAAAAAAGATATTTCTTCCAGTGATTGCTTTTAGAGGTGGATCTAGTACTTGTTGCTGAGAACGATCTTGGTGGTCGTTTTCATCTTTGGTCTGGAGCATATGGTGTGCATTTCTTCCAAAAAAAAAGAGAGATGGAATAAGGATTAGTCTGTCCACAATAAACATTTCCACTTTGTGATGGTCCATCCCAGATGCCTCCCAGAGAAGTCAACGTCGTCGTCTTTTCGCATGGTAAAGGCTGAATTGTCAGTGCATCATTATGAAAATCTCTGTTCATGTGTGAAAATATGAATATGAGTATGATGGATGGGGCCCTTCATTTGCAGAAGATTTATCATTTGTCAATTCATCCAAATCAAATCAAAATCAAATCAAATTTATTTATAAAGCACATTTCATGTACAAACAATTCAAAGTGTTTCACATAAAATAAAAGCATTGCAGCAGGGAGTGTAAGAAGCATTAAAAATACATAAAAGAATATAAAGAGAAACAAATAAAATCATTTAAATGAATTTAAAAACAAGCAACAGTCTAGATAAGTTAAAAGATATTTCATCCATGGTGGTTGTATAGCTTCTGCTAAACTAATTACATATTCAAGAATAATATAATTAAACGTTAAAACATCTGAAAAAATGTACAATTATTGAAATCAAATCATATGGAATTGCCAAAGAAAACAGAAATGAACAAAAACAAGAAGAAGGTAAAAAAAAAAACTAAAAAAAAACTACACCATCATTAGGTCTTGAAATGTGATCACGATAAATACAGACTTAAGCATATAATGATCACTTCAACAGAGACCGTATAAACTGCAAGAGTGAATACAAGGTGTGTTGATCCCTCAAGGGATGTAGCCTACATGTAGCCAAATGTGTGACTTCCTGATTCTGAAAGTACAGTACAGCGCGTTGCATTGTGGGGGTAAAAATACAGCACACAGACAAGACAGCGGTGAACACAAAGGAATAAAAACAGCACCTCGGCCAGCTTCATGGGGTTAGAATTAATGCTAGAGGTAATCAATTAGTGACCTAAGACGGCTGACAGGGCTGACAACTGCCCGAGAAGATAGGGAATGTGAGTGAACGGTGTGTAGCGGCAGGGCTCACCGCTGTCTCAGAGTGCTCATTATCAGCTGAGCTTTTCGCATCCCGAGGCCCAACCGTTATCATAGGCCTTGCACCGGAAGGTAAATTCTGTTTGCACGATATTCCTGACAATGCAGACTTTGTTGTCTGTACATTCTTCTATCTACGTTGTTGTCTCCGCTTTGACAAGAGGGAAATTAATTTTCTTAACGTGCAGCGTTGTATCAGCTAGCGTTAGCTCGGTAGCTAACAGTAGCTCCTGTTTATCAGTAGAAATAAGGAGGGTTATCCACGGTCTAAACGGAAATACACGGCTTCAAAATAAATGGGGCGAATTTAATTTCTTGTTTCTCCTGCTGGGAATGAAATGTTTCCGTTTTATGCATTGCGTTAGCAGCATTCCTGATAAATAGTTAAATTAAGACTGATGAATAATACATAAACTTAAGTATGCGTCCATCTTTAAGGTCGTTATGTAGCGAATGATCGCCTCTTTTTTGTCTTTGTATTTATTTTCATGTAAAGAAAAACAAAAGTATAAAGTTGTTATAACGGTATTTTCATGTCTGTTGGATGACAGGCATATTTGTAATAGTTTTATATACAACTACGACTTTGTTCGTACGCAATTAAATAAAACCAACAGTTCACTTTTGGGTTTAGCCTGTTTTATTTTGACGGTTAGAGTCGGATAAACCGTTCATTTTATGGCTTACTTCACGCGTCAGCCAGAGTCGTATAGCCGGTGTTTCCCACGCTGTGGTTATTATTATAAACGTGTTTGTTTAGCATCTTGTCCAGTGGATACTGATCCCTCATTCTACTGCTGGTGTGTACTTTAGCTGCCTGTCACCCCTCTGCAGCGTGTTTCAGTCTAGCCCTTGTGGTCGCTTGTTTACAAAAAAAAAAACAAGGATTTCCAGGCTGAGCGCCCCCCCCCCCCCGATTAAAATTTTTGATGACCTTTTTACCTTGTTGATTATTGTTAAATCATTTGTAAATCAACAGTCCTGTAAGTTTATGGCATGTTTACAACTCGTTTGATTTGGATTTGAATATATCTAAATGAATAAAACATAAAAAAGCACAGTTACAGTAACAAAAAATGATCTATAAAAAAAAAGAGCAGTAGTTAAAAAAAAAAAACAGGCTATAAGATACTGAATCATTGCTGCCTCAGTTTTGTATACTTGAAAGAACTTTTTTTTTTCTTTCTGTGGGAACCAAGTAGGTAAATAACCCCTCTGACAGGAAACATCGTACCAATTTAAAATAATCCAAGGTGAAATGTACGCTCTTTTCTGTTTACTCTGTGTTCTGGTTCAGACTATGCATTCTTTTGTTGCACCACTACAGCCCTGGTCTATAATTCACTTTTCCTTTATGGGGCCAATGCAGCACAAGATTATTTTCCTCTGGTCTGTGTGTTCTGGGGAACGCTCTCTCCTTGCGAGAGCCCCTTCACTTGAGCTTTTGTTTAATGGAAAATCTCATGCCTCAGAGAATCCACATGTCTCTCAGACAGCTGCTAGGTGTCCTGTAGCACACTGGCCTCCACATGGGTCTGGCTCGCATCGCTGCGCATCTGCTTTGATTGTTGTTACATAACTTGGCATTTTGTCCTTCATGCTCCCTACCCTGCTTTCGAGCCCCCATACTCTGCCTTCTCTTTAGCTAGTACCTCTGCACACACTTTTTTTCATGCTCTCTTTACTCTTGGCATTTGACATCCCATTTTGTATCTGTGCTTTCAGTCAGACTTTATTATGGCATATTTGATTTCACACCTAATTATTTTACTGCTAGGCCTGGATTTTGTTTAGTTAGATCATCTTTGAATTAATTTATGCTGGCTTCTGCAGACATTATTGATGTGATGTACTTTCCACAGAAGAATAACAGAGCTTTGCAAAGATATTTCAAGTTTTTTTTTTTTTTTTTTTCCTTCTGATGTTGGATCCCTTTTTCAAACTAAAGTGTTTTGTTTTTGCCATCTCTCTATAGACCACATTTTCTGTACACAGTCAGAGGGACTCCAGCATGGGGGTCAAAACCTTCACACACAGCTCGACGTCCCACAGCCAGGAGATGCTCGAGAAGCTCAATGGATTGCGCAACGAGGGTCACTTATGTGATGTTACCATCAGGGTCCAAGACAAGCTCTTCCTAGCACACAAAGTGGTCTTGGCCTGCTGCAGTGAATTTTTTCGCTCCAAACTCGTGGGGCGCCCAGAGGAGGAGGACAAGTTTGTGTTGGACCTTCATCATGTGACAGTTAGTGGTTTCGCTCCTCTGCTGGAATATGCCTACACCTCTACTCTCTCCATCAGCACAGAGAATATTATTGATGTCCTGGCGGCAGCAAGTTACATGCAGATGTTTGCGGTGGCTAGCACGTGCTCAGAGTTCATGAAGTCAAGTATTTTATGGAGCCCGACTAACAACAGCAACAATAACAATAGCATAACAGCAGATAAACCACATGAATCTGCACCAGAGAGCGCCTCGTCAAACTGTGCCCTGACGCCATTGGATGGCAGCGTGTCACCTGTGTCATCTGACTGCAGCGTGATGGAGAGGAATGTTCCCGTATGCCGCGAGTCACGGCGGAAACGGAAAAGCTTTGTAACAATGGCATCGCCTGAAAGTCCGCTCAAAAGCACTGCACAGATGGTAACCACCTCTCCTCAGATCCCCAACCCATCCCCGTCATTCTCAGACGGCACAGCCCAGCCGGTGGAATCTTCCCTGGCTTTTCCATGGACTTTCCCATTTGGAATTGACCGGAGGTTCCTCTCAGACAAATCAAAGCTCCCAGAGAGCCCTCGTTGTGTAGAGCAGGGCATCCCAGGGACCTCAGAGGTGGTGGTCGCTCGGCGGCTTAGTGACTT
Source organism: Odontesthes bonariensis (assembly GCF_027942865.1). Lineage (NCBI taxonomy): Eukaryota > Metazoa > Chordata > Actinopteri > Atheriniformes > Atherinopsidae > Odontesthes > Odontesthes bonariensis. The sequence continues at coordinate 34,745,674 of NC_134514.1, forward strand.
CCTGTCGTGCGAGAGCTCCAAGGCAGTGTCGTCACCGGTGGCAGCAGAGGAGGAAGATGTAAGGGTAAAGGTGGAACGCCTTAGTGATGAGGAGGTCCAAGAGGCATCGTCACAGCCAGTCAGCGCCTCTCAGAGCTCACTGAGCGACCAGCAGACAGTGCCAGGGAGTGAACAGGTCCAAGAAGAGCTTCTTATCAGTCCACAGTCCTCCTCTATAGGTGGGACTTTTCATCTTACTTATTTTCTCCACAGCAGATGTTGACTTTATGTATTTGTTAAAAGCACACACACACACGATACTGTTACAGTGTGTTATTTAATCAATCATCACTATAATAGAGGCCTCATCCTGACCCAGTTAACACAACTTTGCTTTGTAAAACACGCTAAGACCTGCCTTAGCGTGTTCCCACAGCTACTTACACACGCACAGGATTTTTATTTGTACAGGTCTCGGTAGAAAGTTCCATTGTCCAATGGTCCAAATGCTGTTTGAAAAGACTTTCGGCCCTGTCATCAAAGAAAAAGGAAAATGGAAACATATGTTATCTTTAATTAGAGTTAGATATCGTAAAGCATTGTAATTAAGATTATCAGTTCTTAAACGGGTGAATTGCAGTGTATTAGTCAAACACTGTCCAAGGTTACATGCTTTAGAATTTATTCTGAAAATTCAGCCACAACCGGAAATTTTTTTGTTTCCTCTCCCCAGGATCGATGGATGAGGGAGTGTCAGAGGGCTTGCCGTCAATCCAGAGCACCTCTAATGCTGCAGGACATACAGAGGATGACGAAAGGTATCATGACTTGTTCATATTTGTTAGAACTTGCCCTGAACAAATCGGAGGCAATAATGCGCATATATATGTCTGACTCATGACAGTGTCTATGCCAGACCTGTTTAGATCAGAAATGAAAGACGTCATGTTAAGATGATGCTCTATAATAAAAAGAATGTTGTTTTATTTTGTTAAAGCCTCAAACCTAAAACAGGTGTGATAAATGTTATGTGGAAGCTAACATTACCACAAACTAATCTGCAAAAGTTAAGACATTAAACGACTGACACAAATCGGCATCATCACCTACCACTTGGTGTCAAATGTTTGGAAACTTTGTGAAACTTCACGTCAATTAGGATGAATTAGGACAAAGAGTCTCTGAAAGAGTTCATGTAGTAACAAATAAAAGTGATGGCATTATTGCATTCATACAGGGGAACGTTATATGTCCATGTGAGCACATGTAAAAGTGATTATCACTTAGATTTATCCTTTTTCTTTGTTTCAGGCTAGAAGGTATTCAGTATCCATACCATCTTTATATAAGCCCGTCAGCCCGCCCTGGCACCAACGGCCCTGACCGGCCCTTTCAGTGTCCAACTTGTGGAGTCAGATTCACACGCATTCAAAACCTCAAACAGCACATGCTCATACACTCAGGTAGGTGTATGCATGTGGGAGGAGTGCAAACTTCCAAAATTACCATTTCTGGTAATATAGAGATTAAAAGAGTGTCATTATAGGTATTGTGGCCCTTCAGCTGACATAGTTTAAATAGTTTTTTTTATCAAATGAAACTTTAATAGAACTAATTCACTTTTCACGTAAATAGTCCTTTTTTTTTTTTCAGATACTTTGACATTCAAATGTTTGTCATTCAGTTTGTTTTGTCACTGCCAAACAGGTATAGCACATGTTTTAAAAGCCACCGCCTGATACACTGATATTTAACAGAGTACTCTGCTGATTTAGAAATCACAGAGAGCAGCAGAGGAACAAGATTCCACACAATCCCCCCCCCCCTCTCTGTTCAACTACAATTGCCATCACTGGCAGGTGTCTCAAATATTTGAATGTGTAATGCAGTTGCAAATGATGCAGCCTATGGTCATAAGCAGAGATGAGAGGGCTCCATAGGTCATTTCTGTCTTAACTCTAAATTCCCTATTTATTCAATAATTTCTCATTTCAAAGCCCAAGTATTCAGCCTCAGCTAACACTGACTCAAAGTGATGCCTCTTTTCCATCAAAGCAGTTTCAGTGCTGGTGCTTGAGCCAATTTTAAGTTGTTTTTGTAAAGAATGAATAACTGGTTTCATTTTCTACAACTGGAAAGCCACTACAGAACAACATTACAACACATCACTTTAAATATTTCTATTCTAAATTTCTTTTTGGGATCACGTGCAGAAAGACACATTTCGGTGTTTGTCTTGCTTTACCTGCAAACTTATGTTTTATAGATACTTTATATATATATACACATACACAAAGTTTGTATGTACTTTTCAAACAACAGTTTGTGAACGCTCTTTGCAATGTCAACAAGTGTGTCAAAGCGCTGATCAATACTTATAAATGTACAGTAACCTTTGAACTTACACCCACAATTATAACTTGTGGGATATTTGTATACAGATCAGCAAGCCATAGTTTTGTCTTCTTCCTCCAGGCATTAAACCTTTCCAGTGTGATCGCTGTGGGAAAAAGTTCACACGGGCCTACTCCCTAAAGATGCATCGGCTGAAGCACGAAGGTAAACGCTGTTTCCGGTGCCAGATTTGTAGTGCCACATTCACGTCCTTCGGTGAATATAAGCACCACATGAGGGTCTCCCGACACATAATCCGCAAGCCGCGGATTTATGAGTGCAAAACATGCGGCGCCATGTTCACCAACTCTGGCAATTTAATTGTACACCTGAGGAGTCTGAACCATGAGGCATCTGAACTAGCAAACTACTTCCAGAGCAGGTGAGGAGTCTCGGGGCGCTGATCTCCCATCATTTACTCAGATCTCACCTGGATCAGAAAATAATCTCAGATTTCAGATTCTATTGGCTGAAGTTCATTGGATCGTTGTCGTAACTTTCCATGTTCAGATCTTCTGTACATGAAGTATTTTATTGTATTTATTGGGTAATTTTCATGTCTCTTGTTTAAAACATTTGCTTGACCTTTCAAGAAATAGGCCCGTTTAATGTCTTCATCAGAGCTGAATGAGAAAAGAATCAGTCACTCTGGTCCATGAAGTAGCCTAAATGTGACATGGAAAACCAAATTTACATGAGGTCTTTGATGTTCTCTATCTTGGATTTTGTTCGATCTTCAGAGGCATCAGAAACATTTTTAGTTGTCTTTTTTTTTTCATCATCTTATCTTTTAATCCATCCTCTCTTATCACAGACAAATATGTCTTGATAGTGTAGCCAACTTTAAAAAAAACTCGAAAAGCAGCTACCATGACACGCACACGAGCATTTATTAGTTTTACTTTCACTGTGAGAGAACCATTCAAGCTCTCCAAAACTGGTTACCTGCAAATTCATAGGAGTGTTGCACATAATTACATACAAGTGTTTTATTATCAAACAATCAAATTTTTTAGGGTTTTTACAGTCTTATTAGGTTTTTGCCTTTTGATATCTTGTCTGAAAGCAGTAAAGGCAGAGCCTTACAATGCTAGAAAGTTGGAAAAAGTGAAAGCTTGATTTCACTTTGGTTTTTTTGCAGTGTTTTTTTGCACTTAAAAACTGTACACTTGTATTAGTTTTTTTCTAAATCAATTTCTAGCACATGTTACCAAAGTAATCGAACCATTTAGACCATTTACCATAAGTAATCAGTTCAGTTTGGGCTCTGTAAGTTAAAGCGATACTCCGGAGTAGATTCAACCTGGGGTCATTTGAACCGTGATATCCAGCCAAGTAGCCCACCCGCAGTTTTTTCGATATTGGCTGAACATCAGCTGAGTTGCTGAGTTATCCCGAATAGCTTCGTACAAGGGTTAATGGAACCTGGTCCGTATCTCCAAAATTACCACACTAAAATCACATGCCATGACACCAAACTTCTACAGTAGTACAAATATGGTCTGTACTCACAAAACGATGCATTTGGAAGTTTGAAAATAGTCCAGGAGTTTATTATTATCAACACAAGCCTAATAGCTTCTCTGCTGCTAAAGCTGCGTTGACGTCATTTCTGGGAGCTGGGAGCTTCAAAGTAAGATGAGGGTTGATCTACTACTGTAGACAACAAAGCAAGGCTGCTCAATTTCTCCATTAATAAAATAATTTCACAACTCTACAACAAAAAAAATCATAAAAAAACATGTAGAATATAGCATATACTTTGTTGTCTACAGTAGTAGATCAACCCTCATCTTACTTTGAAGCTCCCAGAAGTGACGTCGACGCAGCTTTAGCAGCAGAAAAGCTATCAGGCTTGTGTTGATAATAATAAACTCCTGGGCTATTTTCAAACTTCCAAATGCATCGTTTTGTGAGTACAGACCATATTTGTACTACAGTAGAATAGGGCTGGGCGGTTCTGGAAAAAAATGAGTATCACGTTTTTTTTTATTAAAAAATGATATCACGGTTTTCTGCACAGTTTTTTTTAAACAAATTTAAATCTTTATTTAACTAAAAGACGTAAATTTTACGCCGGGAATATAACTAGACAACAATTCAACAGTCTAACGTAGCTGTTAGAAAGCCCATGTTGTTTGGTTATTTTCAGTTAAATAGCATTCATTTATATTGTGTTTTCCGGTGAGTTTTCATACGTCCAACGTTCGTGAACGCACCATAGACGTTCCGATGTTCCTGAATGTACCGCACCTGTGCGTGAGACGATGTCGCTGTAAAGTTTCGTTTCTCCTCCCGATGCAGCAGTGAACAGCTTGTAATTTTCCCTTTGCTGTTTTCACCTAACGTTCGCCTGTACATCCTGGGTTTATTGTGTGTAAATGCCAGAAGAACCACAGCCAAATAAATCCACCACAAACTGGACATCTGTATCCGTGTCTTTTAACGGGGACACACACCATACACCTTGCCGCTCTAAACTAACACAGCTAATTCCTGGAGAACCCCAAACTCTCCTTTTTAGTAGCGTTTATTCAGAGAGGGTCTTTGGTTTAGCCAACTGCAACTACTGCTACTGCTTGATAAATTAACATCTGACGGAGGTGTTTGGTGGTCGGTAGCTACTACGCCCCTTGTCATGCTATCACGGCAGAAATGTTTACTCATACAACACGGACACAACCGGCGGGTGTTTAATAAGTTAAACTTACACGTTGTCTCCTCTGTCTGCAGCGCTCTGCTCTCCTTTCTTCCTTCATGAAATGAAAAGTATCGCCTGCGCTCGATCCTGACTCTCTGTGAGCTCTTCCAGCCTCGTTATTAGACAAAAAATACTAATAATTTGCGACGAATCGACGCGAATTATTCATGTCGACGAATTTATGACGTCGAATAAGTCGCATACGTCGACTATTTGACCCAGCTCTAGTTGAAAGGGAAAGCAACAACAGTGGACTTTGTGGGAGCATCACAAATTGAAGTGTTTACGCGGCTCGTTATGAAAAAAAAAAAAAAAAACAGAACAAAACAAAACCGTCTCTCATCAAAAAGCGAACCTTGTGTAGGTGTGAACCGAGATCACGTTTTTTTAACGGTATACCGCCCAGCGCTACTGTAGAAGTTTGGTGTCATGGCATGTGATTTTATTGTGGTAATTTTGGAGATACTGCCAGGATCCATTAACCCTTGTACGAAGCTATTCGGGATAACTCAGTAACTCAGCTGATGTTCAGCCAATATCGAAAAAACTGCGGGTGGGCTACTTGGCTGGATATCACGGTTCAAATGACCCCAGGTTGAATCTACTCCGGAGTATCGCTTTAAGAAGTTATTCAAATATGGCCCCTAGAGTTTCCACTGGTTACGTTGCACCTCCCAACAAATTACATTTAGAGCCTATAGTTTTAGCTCAGACTAATAAATTAATTGTGTGGTAGTTAAACAGCTTTACAGATGCTGTCATGTAGATTTTATAACATTTGCAGTAAACCAGACAAGCAGCTTCACCATTTTTTCTTTTTAAGTTAAGCAAACTGCCACTGGCCATATCTTCATATGCACTTAATAGTTATAAGAGTGTCATCTCTTCTTAGTACACTGACCATACATAAATATTTGACTAAAGTGTTGTTTAGCAGGTATTGTTGTTTGTCATAAAAAAACCTGCTAAACCAAACTTTTATAGTTTTTTAACATTTCAGTTTTTTCCCCTTTGGAATAGTGTGTCCTTAACTAAATAGAATATTAGTTTTTATTAGCAGCTTAACCCATCAAGTCTCATGAAAGGCATAACACAGTCTCTTTATAAAGTAAAGGAATGTTCTTAGTTCCCAGACTTTTCCACCTCTTAATCAGCTCAAGCCCTCACAGGTATATATGTAATATATATGTATGTATTTTTTTTACAGAAACACATTTTATCAACCATAACATCTCACAGAGGCTCTGGGATTGACAGTAACAACTTGCTGACAAAAAGTCGCAACAACGCAGCTTGCGATATACAGTGTAATGCCATCACTTCACTTAAGAGTTATAGGCACAGAGGGTCAGTGTAAAAGGTTTTATTTACCAGTCTTTATTTCAGCGCTGCTGAAGAAACGTCCATCTGAGGAAAATCTGTTGTTGCATCAGTATAATGTTGTGCATTGTTGTCATGATGAGCAAATTATGAAAAAATGTTCAAAAATCAGCTCTTAGGGCTCTTTAGCAGTCCGCAACACAGAGCAGTTTTAGTTTTTTTTCCGTTTCTATGAGTCACTAGCTTATTATTTAGGTGCTAACTGACCTGTTTTATACATATGCATCTAATGTCACTGAACATGTCACTGTACTTTGTATACCCCTTGAGAGCCAAAAAAGACAATTGACACAATGACTTCTGACAGGCACTAAAACGCAAAAGAAGACTGAAATGGGCCAGAGCTGTTGTGCAGACTGGAATTTGGATTTGCAGTTAAATCTTTTGTTTGTTAGATTTTGGGTAAAAATAATTTTGTACAGTTTTGACAGATCATAGGCTATTATAGTTCTTGTTTAGGGGTTATATCTAAATGGGACAGGGATACATTCTCTCCATAATAAATCCCCGTAAAACATGTGGTCAATCTGTGGTTTTAAGTGGGACCTAGAGCTGCTTCTGAGATGCTTTGGCTATGTTCAGCCTGCATGTCAAATGTGGCCCAAATTTCATGACAACATGAACAGCACATGAACAGTCACATGGAACCCAATTTAATTTTTTCACTTCTGATTTTGGCCACTTCAGTATGTGGTCCTAAATCAGATACAGATTGGATTTTTTTTTTGCAATGCGACCTCAGTCAGTACCATCATATCGCAATTCATGCGACTTCTACAAAATTCATGCTAATTCCATGTCACTCCTGATCGATTATCGTCACAATTCTGAGCAGGCGGAAGTCGCCACATGTTTGCGTCTGTCTTTTGTAATTATGATGAGAGGACAGACATTAGCCAGCGGAAGACCAGCGAGGCATCCAAAGTAAGGAGTGATCCAGAGCTAGTTTCACTTATGCACCAAGGCCCTGAAATTTTCAAGACACTGAGGGGCTGCATGTGAGAAAACACTTTGAGATGTTTGAATTTGGCATATAATCTTTGCTGGGTGTCTGTGTGCCTGCTGATAAAAGTTGCTGCTCTATTCACTTTCTGCTGACTACAAGCTCATCGATATTAGGGATACATTCAAATATGATATAAATGTAAAAGAATTCTTCTTCTTGAGGTACAGTAAACAAATCACTTTTTTTCTCAGCACAGTGTTTATCTTGTTCCTTGTGCACTCCACTGCGAATCATCTCTTGCTGTAAGAACTCATTTCCAGCTGAAAATCTCAAGCTGAGAAGTTCATGTATACACAGTAAGAAAATCCTGACATAATTGTCTTTTCAGTCCTGCTTTTATATGAAAAAAAAAAACAGCTCAAGAGAACGGAGTAGTTGCCACCTTTATTTTAAGCAGTTCACTTGTTGTAATGTAGTGCAACCACAAGAGGCTTTGTATTGTTCCAAATTGATAGCTCACTGAGACCTGTTCCTTTATAAGCAGCAGAGAATGGATGGCTGGATGGATAATCGATCCCTTATCTTTGAAGCCGTTTGTGTCCCTGATCACCCAACATGGAGTCATTTTAACAAATGAAAGCAAATGTCTGTACTCGATGCAGTGTTTGGGGAGAGTGGGCGGAATGTTTTCCCCAAACTATTGGAATAAAAACTTTGAAAAGATGAACTGTTCTGCAGTTTGATATCACAATAAACTATTTTTAGAAATGTTGTATAATACCGACCATAGTATATTTGGAAATGTTTACCTTTATGTTGAAATTTCCATAGCCACTTCTAATTTACCACAATCATGAGCACTTTTTTGGCTTAGTCCTGTATTTATTTATCATGACCAAGTTTTTAATGCTTTACTGACAAGCACAATAACATGGAAAAATGACCAATACCCCCCCCCCCCAATACAGAACTATTTTGTATGAGTGCACGATAAAAGACATATTTACTGTGTGCAGATTAAAGAGTGGTATAGAAAATTGTCATGTATATATCTGTGTGTGTGTATGTATATGTGTATATATATTTATAACATTTATATATGTAGACTGAAAATAACAAAAATTGTGTCAAAGGAACAAATGAGGGACGTTAAACTCAACGTGTTCTCTTGTTGCTTGCAGTGATTTCCTCGTGCCCGACTACCTGAGCCAGGTACAGGAGGAGGAGGAGGCGCTGGGAGTCCAGTATGAGCTGGAGGAGACCCAACATCACCCGGTCTACCCGGGCACCACCTCCACCACCACCACCGTCGCCTCGTCCTCCTCCTCAGTCCAGATGCCCGTCATCTCCCAGGTCTCCTCCTCCACCCAGAATTTTGAGAGTTCCTCTGGCTTCCTTTCTTCTGAGCCCCTGGATCCCCTGGAATCCCCAGCCTCCCTCAAGATGAATACTGATGAGATGGCCGTCATTACGGAGGAGACCAAGATGAACGACAATATCAGAGGCAGTTCTCCAGAGGTGTTTGAAGAAGAGCAGCAGCAGAATGCTCAGACCAAGGAAGTGGCTTCCATTACTATAGAGTGATTCCAAGTCCTCTACATGCCCATTCTGTCTTATTTTGCAGTCATGTCATATGGGAATATCTGTTGAAATGATTTGATGGCTGAAAGTGATAACTTGGACATGTGCACATGTGGACACCTCATTATGTGGAACCATGAAGAAGCAGTGTTTTCTGTAGAACGCTTTTGGCTTCATGGTATTTTATTACAAGCAAAATGGAAGCACTTATTTGAGTTGGTAGTTTACACCAGATTTCATCAAGTTAGAAAATCTGGGTCTCAAAGCATTGGTACTACCTGGACATTTGAATTAGAAGTATTTTTAACTGTCATTTTGTTTTTTTTGTTGTAGGAAAGTTGTTTTTTTTCCCATATGACGTGAATGCAACACTAACTAAAGTAATTTATGTCTATAGCCAATTTGAGGTCTGTTAATTCCAAGCCTTGTTCTTTTGGAAAGTGCCTGAGAGCTCACACTTAAACAAAGTAACTTGTTGGAAGAAAATGTCTTGACTTTGCCAAAAGTGACAAATCAAGTCCGATGGAGCTAAAAGAAAAAAACATCAACTTGAGTTTGTATGGGCAGAGACTGTGTATTCCTTTGGTGCCGTTGCTATTGGCAAACTGTTAAATATCAATATTATCTATACTGCAATAGCCTATACTGTAGTTCTATTTGAATGCTGTGTATGTTGGGTTTTGTAAAGTATGTGTCAGATGTGTGTATGTGCATTTCTTTAATCCGTATGAATTCATTTTTAAATGTTTAAAACTTAAAATATGTTGACAAAGTATTCCTTAAAGATATTTGTCCGGTATATCATTTTCCTGACTTTTCTCTTTATTAGTATATATATTTTTAGTGAACACTCATGTTCAGTCAAACCTTCTTTTTTTTTCCAAGTTTTCAACTTTCAACACTTTTTGACAAAAGAAAGAAAAAGCCTATATAAATGTCAGAAGTACATGTCATGATGCAGCAGAAATCTGTTAAACAAACAAAACAAAAAAAATGTAATTTGGAGATTCAAGGTTGTTTCACAACTGCAGTGTTATTCCAACATTATCTCAAATACATGATTATGTAGCATTTCATCCCAATGGAAGTTCAGCCTGCTTGACAGATAGCAGTTTTTAAAATTTGAGAGTTGGTTTGTTGTATAAATAGTGCTATTTCACATTTCCCATTGTTTTAAAATTCCTAACTTACTAGTAGATCCATTGCTAATGTTTTAGCATATTGCATGCCCCTTTGAGTGATGTTTCATTTAGTTACAACATTTTTCAGTTTGAGGCTCATGTGACTTCTTTGCACTGAAGTTGTGACAAAGGGAAACCGCTTTGATGTAAAAATGAGCATTTACACTCAGTGAGCACTTTAGCAACACCTGTGCAGTGTAGTGCAGCCCAATATGACAACCCTAATTTTTATCATAAAATTTCAGAATAAATGATTTTTCAACAGCAACATGCAATCCTTCACAACATGAAGATAGAATAGAATAATAAGGAAGCCTCTTTGTGTCTGCGTGTAATCAGCTTCTGTTGTGTCATATTGAACTATGTTGCGCTGGTGAGGCTACTGAAGTGCTTGGTGTTTGTACATCTACTGTAACAACAGCCTGGTTGTCAAGAAGCAACCGGAGGCGTATTGTGGCTGTCACAAGGCTGTTGAGTGTCAATGTGATATTATTGCTTTCATAAGCAACAGGAACATGATAATGAATGAATGCAAATACTGTGAGTTGAATCAACTTAAATGATAAATGTGTAAAGCAAGACCTGAAAAACAGTTTGACAGCAGGCTGTCCTTCATGTTACTAATTTCACTTTATTTTCTTTTACGTGCTGTTTTGGGTGAAACCTCCAACTCCTATTACCTGTATTGTGCCAATATGGTTGCAATTCTGTACATAGACATTATTGTGCCTATATTTTGAGAAGATAATGACACCCATGGTGATACTCCATGAGTTGAATGCTACTGACAATGACTCTTGTTTCTTGTTCAGTTTTATTTTCAACCCGCTGAAAGTAGTCCAAACAGCTGGTATTTAGAGCTATTCAAGCAGGACGTAAGAGCTCACATGCAGGGTTGATTGTAAACTTTCAGATGAATATTGCTGTGATTTGGGTACCAGTTCCTCTTGTCCCGATCATTGAAATCTAATGAGAGCAATCCTAATAAGAGCTTGTAATCACCCTGTGCCATCCTGTCAGTCACTTTTTTAAAATGTGCCATTTACCCTTTTTATCTGGGTACAAATCAAGCTTTTTCTTACAGGACCAAATGTTCTTTTATCTCATTGGGGATTTGCCATGGCAATCAGTAATTGCACATGATAAAAGAAAGAGATAATCATTCTAAGTAGTCCACTCTATTTAGTATTGGGGTCCTGCTGTACTGCCCCTTAAAACACTGTATGATGTTGTGCATTTAAGAGGCTAGCCTTAGTTAATGGACCTATTAACTAGTTGCACAAAGTCAAAATTAAAAAATGTTTTCTATTCTTCCTTTGTATGTAATGCTTTTCATCTGTTTTGCTTAGTGTCTGTATTCTAACAACATTTTTTTTATAATGAAATGCTGCTGTTTGTTGAAACGCAAAGTGCCCAAAATATTTTTGTGAATCAATGGTGTGCAATAAATGGATCAGTGTTGTTTCAAAGTTTTAATTTTGTCTTTCAAGTGATAAATTACAAATGTATACATACATATAAAAAAAAGAATGTATAATTTTGTTTAAATCAAATGTGATGAGGGTGGCTCATATAGGAAAGGACCCCATTTGATCTGTGAATCACAGGATTAGGCTTTGATATCAGACAACTGGTTCTGTTCAGCTCATTTGTGTTTGTTTCAAAAGTTGCACGTTCATTTCGTTCTGTGACTTGAAAGAGAGCATGTTTGAAGGTGGTGAATTCTGTCTAGGCCTTATTAGTTGATGACTTCTCATTTAGTGTAGCTCTGATCTGTTCAGCATGCCTTCCTTTTTTTCTGTTCATTATCCCTTTTTAGGTGTAATGTTTTTACAATATCTTAATTACATATAGGACATGCCTTTTCAATTTACACTTGATGTTGTATACGTTTTCCAGTCCATATGGTTTATTTAAAGTGGGAAAAATACAAGAAAAAACTGGTAGCTTTACATAATGACATATATTTTTGGTGATTTTTGTATTGGTGATATACTTGTTAAATGTGAATAGAGCAGTTTAGTCTTGGAGTATGGGGGGCCTTGGTAGTCTTCACTTTGTGACTGTCTGCATTTTGTGTGTATATATAAATAAATGTACAGTAATTACACTTATACTATGTTGCATATTCTTTATACTTAAGCTACTTGATTAAACCTGATTTCAGACAGATGCTGTATTTTTTGTCTTTGATATTGTATTTAAAACATAGTTTGAAGAAAGAAAGAAAAGATAATTAGATCATTATAGATTGTGTTGAATATTTTAACTGGATCACAGTCCACATGTGACAATATGGCAAGACCACTCTGTATTTAAGAGTTAATCGTTCTCAATCTTTGCTATTGTCCTTGCTTTGCAGTCATGTTGTTCTTTAAAAGAGTTGTTTTTGTATGAACAAAAATAAATAAATAAATGAAATAGCCTACATAAGAATAGTTCAATAAACTTGTCTGAAGAATTATTTATCAAAGCTGCAGATTACATCTTGCAATTTTTATTACATCTTATATACAAAGAAAAAACTATAGAACAATCTGAGTTGACTTTAAATTCAAATTCCTTTCAAAGCTTTCACATTTTTACAAACTAACATTAGGTGCGTTTATATGGACACGTTTCGTTCAAAGAGATTACATGTAATCGGTTTATTAGAATTCGACCGAACTGTATACATGAGCCACAAATAAAGAGATTAAATTTCTTCCGAGTTTACATGTTACAGCAATTTAATCCGATAGGACGATGTTTTAACAAATGTTGCAGTATGTCTGAGCTGTTTCTTTGCTTTGTGTTACATGAAAAAAATGAGGTGCTCTGTTTTTTTTTCTTTAAAAAAATAAAATAACATTTAAAATCCCGACTAGAACTCGCACGCAAAGATTTCTATTTGGTCGCGCGAGGCTGTCGGTTTGTTTTTCTAACCGTTTTATACACTGGAGTAGGATACACAAGTTTGGTCGCGTACGTTTTATTACCTGCCCTCGTTTGGGAAGGAAGAAGAATGTGATGCTGATGCTGCCAGCCACGTATGACTCTGCCTGCCTGCCTGCCTGCCTGCCATTAATGCTAATGCCCTGTTTGATTTTAAATTATGTTACACAACGCCTCTTCTTTACAAAACATAATACGCGTTAAAAATTACATCTGCCAAAGAAATGGATATACTGAGAGGATTGTACACAACTGTTCAGTTGATGAGGATGCTAGCACGTCTGCAGTTGCTTCATCTTCGTAAATCAAGTGGATTAGTTTGACATAATTGTGAGCTTTCCTGTGACCGAGACACCGATTTCAGGTAGGACAGTTGAATTTAATGGGTTTGATTTTATTGTATGGACAACTTAAAATATGTAGTGGGTTGTGGTGACAGGCTAACTTCCACTCTTGGTCAGACAGGCTGTTATAGCCTACATACTGGTGCTACACACAAAATATCTTTGGCTACTTACTAGTAACATTTATCTCCTCCTCAAATCCGACATCGACACCATGCATGGCTGACGTCCGAAAGGGGTCTGCCTCCCAGTATGTCATCCATTTCCGTCTGGTACGCGAAATTGGCCGGGCTTGATCCGCTTTTACTATTTTGCCTTTTGGCATTGGAGTAGGCGGCCTTCAGGGCTTTCCATCTTGACTTAATCTGGTCAACGGACCGGTCAACCCCTGCCTCTTTCAAGGCTGTGTGGACATCATTAAAGATTTCCGAGTTCCTCATCTTCCTCCTGTCCAGTTTTGACATTATATTTTGCTCTTGCAACGTTTTCAATAAAAACACCGTTTCCTCCCCAACCAATTTTTGTTCTTCTTCACCGTCGCCGTCATTTTAACTTCGATATCTTCCGTTATCTGCCGTTTAACTAGAACTACGCAGTCTTTATTAACTTTATCTCGCGCGCCCTTACACTTGCGCAGTAACATGAAACGTGTTCTAATAATCGGTTTATCCAGGTGCGCCTGTATATATGGGGAGTTTCCTCCTTCAATCGGATTATATGAACGGTCCAAACCACCTATTGTAATCGGTTTAAAAATTTAACCCGTTTATATTTAAAGAGATTATTTGACTGTTTACATGATGCATATTTAATCTCTTTACACGTGTAATCGGTTTAAACGTGCATTTAATCAGATAAAACGTGTCCATATAAACGCACCTACTAATGCAATGCTCACAATCCATTGTAAGAACCAAAAGGATAGCTCTTGGTCTGCTCCCAATTTAGCTACAGATTTACATACATAATTTATATATATCACTGATTCTTGAGAGTCGGGACAAAACGTCCCACATAGACAAGTCTTATTTATATCAAAAATAAAGAAACGAATAGTGATTGACATACTCACAAAGTTAGATCTAAAGGAATTATGAATACTGATGTTATGTTTTAGCATAGATAATTACTTTGTGGGGGGATATTTGTTTAAATGTATGACCAGTGGTTAGACGGCCCATGTTATTTCTCTTGTCCTCAGCAAGAGGTCACAATATTCACCAGCCCCAAAAAACTTTAAAAACCTCTACAATTGTGAAAACATTTATATCAAATCAAAAATAAGGGTTATAGATGTATAAAACAATGCATGCCATGAACATCTAAAAATATTTTCCATAGATTCTGCCTATCAAAGTTGTGTCCTCTGTTTCCGTCAACTCCGTCAGAATTTTTTTTATAAACCTCATTAAATCAGGTAATAGCATGGTCAGCTATATCCCTGAGGACCCCTTCTCATTCTCCTGGCTGTGGTGAATGCATCAATACCACACATGGGCTGTGTTCGAAACCGCCTACTTTTCCTACTATTCCTACTAGTCATACTTTTTTAAGTTCCCGGATGTACACTAGATGCATACTAGATTCGCCGAAATGTTGAGTATTCATCATGAGGTTACTTGTCACACTCAAACTACCCAAGATGCAACGTAACGTGACGTCGTCCATCGCCATTTGAACAGTCAAAACGGCGAAACCGGAAGTGCGTTGCTCACAGCGGCTAGCTTTACTAGCGGCGAATTCGTGGGAACAAAATTGTAAATAGCCGGTATTTTGACAGATTTTCAACACCTTGGGGGTCTAAATGACTACTTTCTCGCCTGAAAATGTTTCAAATGTTGCTAAAGTTATATATTTACAGAGTTTATAGCTTAAGCGAAATCAGCTTTTCAGGCCGGCTGATGTCGGCTCGGGCAGGAGTGAAGTGCACTGTGTGTAAACGCTCTGCATACTGTCTGATCGATGAGTATGCCGTTTTCAAGTATGTAGTATGTAGTAGGCGGTTTCGAACACAGCCATGGTCTGGTATGTTTGACATTTGTTGATATTTTAGATGAATCAATTTTCCTATGGTCACAGCTGGAGCATGTCAACACCGTCTCTCCATTATGATACTTTTTATTAAACCATAGTGGATTCAATGGAAGTATTTTATTGAGATTATGGAGACAACTAGCAATAGCAAAAAAAAAATAGCTAGCTAGCGGCAGTGTTTTCTTCTGCAGAGGGAAAAAACATGCCATTTCGTCAACTCCGTCAGAGTCAACTGACAGAGTTGACATGTAAGCTGACTGAGTTGACAAATCCACCAATAACCGCTTAAAGCAATACAATGTAACGTCTCAAAAAGCCCATTATGGAGCTCCCCCTACAGGCTTGGAGGTAATGTACGGTTACACTGTTGTAAATACAACACCCTTTCGCTTTCACGTTTCACGTTTGTTGACGAACCGGCGAGGAGTCAGAAGGTGCAAGCTATGTCGACCGAGAAGGTAAGAGTAATCAAATGTACCTGGGAGCGTGAGAGGGGTCTATTTGTTTTTGCGGTAGGTGTGCCAGAAAGCAAGTCGAAGTACTTCCACTCAGCTCCCGGGCCGCTCCCGGGCCGCTCCAGCAAAGTTACATAGCACAGTTTTTCCAACTCAGACCCCCGAAGGGCATAGGAGACAGGCCAATCGTAATATTAAAACTCATTCTAGCCGCACAATTTTTTTCAAGCTGTTATTTTAAGGTAGAAATGTTACATAGTATTGCTTTAATGTGCTAATATTATACTATTTTCGAACATAGTAAAGGTAATGGCTGTGTCTTATCTCCCACTTCTTCCATTGGACATTGATTTTGTCTGCGCAAGCCAGTGTGTAGATGTTTTCAACATCTGGTTGTAGGAAAAAGTCACTGCACCTTTAAGATTTTACATCAATCAATAAATCAATCATTGAATCAATCAATCATGTTAAGTAAATGGACATCTGATTCCATAGTAATATTGAAATACATTTTCATGACTTTTGTATTAAAGGAAATCCTAGCAGCTGACTTAGAACTGGTGCGGACTCCAACTTTTTATCTATCAGCCGGATCTGGAGCTGCTTGGGCGTATAGCACATTGGACCTATTCTGGGGTCGGAACCCTGGCCTATCCATTGTCTTGGTTCTTTCCTTGGGTCAAAATCAAAGTTGGTACTGAGGGCCTCTTTCCAATTGAAAGTCGTATGCGATGCGGAGGAGCAGCGGTTCTACTCTGAGCCCCTCCCAGATGACCGAGCTGGATCCTGTGCGTGGTCACCCGGCTCCCAGGGGTGTTTTATGAAAAAAACAACCTTTTTTAAAATATAGTAATATATAAGTAATGCATGCACAACAGAGTGGTCCTGAAGTCCATCAAAAAAAGTCCATCAAAATTTGAATGGCAAGAGGATAGGAGCCATTACTGAATGCCTTTAATGCCCCCCTTAACATAATCCCCATCAACACTGGAATGCATTACCTTCATTACAACCCCACTACATAATTTTGGGCTATTATTTGATTCCATGTACACTATTATTACAGAGCAAAAACTGTGTTTGCAGATGCATTTTTGACTTGTTTACATTTTGGGACATGAATGGCTAGAGGCAGATCTTAGACAAACTGGAAGCAGGAATTTCAAAGGATACTGATAATGCTCTGTTGAGCTTTGCTGCCAGGAAAAATAAAACACAGCATGACTAACATGTGTGTCATACATTCCCAATCAATGGAGGGGTTGGATTCAATGGAATATTCCACACATTACATCTTTGCCAGATTCATTAGCCTTGTGTATCCACAGAAAATAATAAGACATTCAAGCTGTGTATTGAAAGCAGTGGCCCAGGGACCTGGTAAATGTTACTGGCCATTTGTGCAGCTGACATCTTTATGCTTTAAAATGCAAATAAATGAAGACGTTTGTTAGAGTTGTTAGAAGACGAGCTTCTTAGAGCTTCACTCTGTCGTTAATTTCTTCCAGCACAGCTCAGAATTTATCCTGCTCTCTCGTGTTGGAAAAGCCCCAATTTAGCCATACTTGGAACATTCAGCCATCATTCCAGTGTAAATTCCTTCTGATCACGTGATTTCCCACAGTGCTATGGATGGAAGGAGGAACGAGAGGTAAAGGTGTGTCTTCTGTCCTAAGGCCTGAAGCGATTAACCAGCTGCTCATATTCACACACTTTGTTGTTATCTTTTGGACATCTGATAAATCTGTTGCCAAAAGAGAATTGTTGTCCCCGAGATGCCAAGTAACATTTCAAAAGCCAAAGCAAAGCAAAGTAACTGCAGCAGTCACACATGTGATTAATGCTTCACCAACATCGGGCACATTTCTTACCACATTCAAACAGGCTCGGGTTACACCGCTGCTCAAGAAACCTTCCCTCGCTCCAACTCGTGTGGAGAACTATCGGCCGGTCTCTCTCTTCCCGTTTCTGTCCAAAACTATTGAAAGGGCAGTCTTTAAGCAGGTCACTGATTACCTCTCACAAAGCAACCTCCTTGATCCAAACCAATCTGGGTTTAAAAGTGGACACTCCACTGAAACGGCTCTGTCGACTGTGACAGAAGCCTTAAAAGAAGCCAGAGCAACAGCTAAATCATTAGTACTTATCCTGCTCGACCTGGTGTCAACCATTGTATCTTTTGTCCATACTCTGTAGCATGGGCATCACAAGGAGAGCCCACACCTGGTTTGAATCATACCTCACTGGTCGGTCATTCAAAGGGTCGCACTTCTGCAGCGCACCACCTCGCCACAGGGTCACCCAAGGTTCAGTACTGGGACCTCTTCTCTTTGCCATATACACCACCTCACTGGGCCAGATCATCCGATCACATGGCTTCTCATACCAATGTTATGCTGATGATACCCAGCTCTATCTGTCATTCCCACCTAACGACCACGCGGTCTCAGCACAAATCTCAGACTGTCTCTCTGACATATCGACATGGATGAAAGCCCATCACCTCCAACTAAACCTCTCTAAAACTGAACTGCTTGTCTTCCCAGCCAAACCAACCATACACCACAGGATCTGCATCCAAACTGAATCCCTTTCTCTTGCTCCATCAAAGGTAGCTAGAAACTTGGATGTCATGACTGATGACCAACTAACCTTTACAGATCATGTTGCCTCCGTTACTCGATCATGCTCCTTCGCATTGCTAAACATAAGAAAGATCAGGCCATAACTAACCCAACATGCACCCAGCTTCTGGTGCTGTCTATGTTCATCTCCCGCCTTGACTACTGCAACGCCCTCCTAACTGGTCTCCCAGCCTGTGCTGTGAAACCACTACAGATGGTCCAGAACGCAGCGGCGCGTCTGATCTTCGGTCAGCCGAAAAGAACACACGTCACCCCTCTGTTCATTGAACTCCACTGGCTACCCTCAGCCGCCCGCATTAAATTCAATGTCTACAGCCTACAAATCCTTAATGGAACGGCACCCATCTACTTGAATGCTCTTGAAAAGGCTTAGGTCACGACTCGGTGTGATGTTATATTTTCATTTGTAAGTAACTTTGGATAAAAGCGTCTGCTAAATGCATAAACATAAACAAAGCATCCATCCATTTTCTATACCCGCTTAATCCAATTTGGGGTTGCGGGGGGTTGGAGCCTATCCCAGCTGTCATCGGGCGAGAGGCAGGGTACACCCTGGACAGGTCGCGAGCCAGGGCCACTTTCTCCTAGGGACAATTTAGAGACACCAATTAACCTAAAATGCATATTTTTGGACAGTGGGAGGAAGCCAGAGTACCCGCAGAGAACCCATCCATACACGGGAGAACATGCAAACTCCACACAGAAAGGCCCAAGCTGGGACTCAAATCTGGAACCCTCTTGCTGTGAGGCGACAGTGCTAACCACCACACCGTGGAGCATGTGTTATTTGATTTTCATCAGACAAAGCCTTGCATCAAAGTAAATTGCCTTGTTCTCTGAATTCCTAGCACTTCAACTGTCATAGTAATGTGAACTGAAACATCAACCAATATAAACTCTAATACCTAATACTCTAATGATGTTCCTGAAACTTTGCCATATTGAATAATTTCTTAATTCAGCATTTGTAGTTAAGTTTGCATGTAGGTCATTACTGTGATGTTTTCTTTTTACATTTTAGGGCATAAATTGCAGAGCAATATCTGTAGTCCAATCATGATAAAACTCAAGTGTTGCCTCTTGGTGCAGAAGCTAAGAGAGAGAAACACAGGGCATACTTTTGAATCACAAATGTAACAATGTAACAAATAATGCATTCTATTAAGATGAAAATAACCAATTGCTGCTGTTTCTCTCAAACCAATCCAGAGACATGCATTTATTACCTGCAGGGTTGACTACAGTAAGGACCTGCTTTCTGGTTTCGAAAAGAAAAAGAATTGTCTCAGCTTCTTCCTTTAAACTCTGTCGGGAATAAATGTGCAGCAGTTGTTACGTGTATGCGCAGATATAATTTTTCTCAGATATTCTTTTGTCCAAAGAAACCTACAGAACTCTCAGATCGACTGCTACCTTTTGTTTATTCCTGACAACACACAACCATTCTGTTACTTGAGAGATAGTTCAGTTTTTTTCAGGTGGGCTTGTGTGATGTACTTGTGAGTACTTGTGGCTGTCGTAGGCAGCGGTCAGAGCACTCTGTTTAAAGAAGCAGGGAAGTAGACCATTGTCTACTTAGTTAGGCAATATTTTCACAACCAAACTCTGTATCACTCCATGCACTGCGGCTGCCGAGCCTATCCTGCTGCCATTAACTTAGTTTCTGGATGAACATTTCCTCTTATGAAATGTGTTACCGTAAGCAGAGCTCCCCCAACTGGAGCTATCACCACTACAAAGGCAAGCTACCTGTTTTCTCCTAAAGAGAAAAACACAGTGACAAAATACTTTTTCTATGCAAGAGAGGAGGGTTTTATTTTAGCTTTAAATTACTGTTAAGTTATAGCAAGTGGGTGCTGCACGGTTTTGTGGTGGTAAGGACCGTCGCCTCACAGCGAGAGGGTTCCAGGTTCAACTCCCAGCTGGGGCTTTTCTGTGTGGTGTTTGCATGTTCTCCGCATGTATGCATGGGTTCTCCCCGGGTACTCCGGTTTCCTCTCACTGTCCAAAAACATGCATGTTAGGTTAATTGGTGAATCTAAAAAATTGTGCTTAGGAGTGAGTGTGAGCATGTGTATGGTTGTTTGTCTCTGTGGCCCTGTGATGGACTGGCAACCTGTCCAGGGTGTACCCCGCCTCTCGCCTGATGACCGCTGGGATAGGCTCCAGCCCCCCTGCGACCCGACCGACGGATTCAACGGGTATAGAAGGTATTGTGGAACCTGCTGTACTTAGGCACAGTCTAATATCCTGGAAATATGCTCTTACTAAGTTAACAACTACTACAGGCACTCTCAAACGCTTTCCAAATAAGGCTATGTGGCACTGAACCAAATGCATTTGATGGATCCAGAAATATAACATGCAAGCCTTTTTTTCTCAATCTTGGCTGTCTGAATCTGAGGCCAAATCATGCTAGTTTTCTCTAAACACCCTGCGAAACCTGGTATTCCTGCCTTCTGCACAGTAGTATCTATTAAGCTATTCTTTTCTAAATAACTAGCTAATCTCTGTACAACTAAACTAAAGAAATATTCCCCTCTACATTTAGGAGAGAGATCATCCCAAACTGACTCAGGTCCGAAGACTCTTTCTCCTTTGGAATAAGAACGCCTCCTGCTCTAGGAATAACCTGTTTCTCCCAAACTATTCTTAATTGCCTCCACAAAAACTTTAGGATATCAGGTGCACTTTTATAAACCCGGTAGGGGACTCCATTTGGCCCTGGGGTCGACAAAGCCTTTGCAATCTCCAACCAAAGATCTGATGTCTAGACAACACAAGCACGACGCTGTGGCACTGCTCAGGAAAACGTTAGCACACCACAAGGCTCGCCTCAAAATTAAATAAGTAAATAAATTACGAATTAAGATAAATAAACAAATAAAATAAACCTTTGTTTTTAATTCTAATTTGTATGAAAAGATGTTATTGTATATTTAGCTCGATTCTTTCATTGGAAGCTCAAGAACAAGCTGGAGAAATCTTAAGTTAAAGAAAGTATTTATTAGTGGTCACATGTAAAGTATGACAGCGCTGGACTTGGAGTGACAGAGCTCCCGCAGGAGATCCGTCAGGCCGAGCCCCGATATCCGGAAAAAGTTCATGTTTATGTTCACCTTTATCTCACAGCCTGACCAGCCTGAACTAGAATAGGGTTCCAGCCTCATACCTCCAAGGGCCTTTTCGGAGAGAGAGGACTGATTTCCCGATTTCCCTGATTCCAGCGCTGGGATAATTTTTTGAAACACGATAATCTGAGATGATAAGATTGCTTTCTATTATTATTTGAATAAGAGGTCTCCTGGTTGATTCATTAGTGAGACAGAGATTTCACGGGTAAGTGACATTTTTAAATCAGTCCGAGGAAGTGTGACTGAATCAGTCCGAATTAGTGTGACTGAAATATTCGGAAGAAGTGCGAGTACAGATTAAGGTCCACATTGGAGACGTCTTTTGAGTAAGGAATATATTCCCCCATTCCAAGTCCGAGAATGGGAAACATTGAGTCTCAGACTTCTGGCCCTCCCGAGGGACCCTAGTATAATGAAAAAGAAATATGGTACAGAGAGTGTAAAATGGACTAGATATTGGATAGAAAATTTGGCTTTTCCCCCTGAAGGTTCTTTTACTATGTCAGAAATAAGAAAGTTAGTAGAAAAGGTTTGCGAATATAAGAAAGAGATGACGCGGAAAAAGAAAATGAAGTTTAAATTTTGGGAACAGTTGGAGGAATGTAAGGAAAGTGTAGAATGTTGGAAAAAAGAAAGTGAATTAAGAGAAAGAGAAAGAAAGAAAAATAATTAAACAAATGCCAGGACGGAATGATAATAATGAAGTATGTGGACCAAAAGATCATTTATCTCTAACTAAGACTGAATATCCTTTTAAACCACCACCACACTCCACTGATAACACTTTTCTTTCGTCTTCATCCGCACCTCTTTACCCCAACCTGAGCGCTGTTGCTGTGCTGAACCCGGACCTGAGGTCTGTTTCACGAAGCAGGTTTAGTGAAAACTCTGAGTTGATTAACCCTGAAATGAGGGAAACTCTGAGTTTTCCGTTTCACAAAGGGAGGTAACTCAACCCCGAGAAAGAGGGGTAATTCTAGTCTGTTTCACAAAGAGAGGTAACTTGAGCTCTCGGTCAGTTACCGTAGTAACAGACTCTCTGAACCTAACCTGGTCGGGACCAGGTTTTATTCAAGAAACCTTGAGTTTCTTTCTTTCTCCGCCCTCTTTCAGCCACACACAACATTTGATTTCCTCATTCATTCAGTCAGCAGAGTGAGTTCTTCTACTTCTAGTCCATTAGGTACAGTAGGAGGCGACTTTTTTCATGAACACGGCATGTCCTTTGGACAACGATCCCGTGGATGAAGGTGCAGCATTATTGCGAAGAGAAACATTTAACTTAACAGGGTGGAATGGAACATAACAGGGTGGAATCACTGTTTCAGTAGGCCTATTTAAAATAATACAACACCACCTATTTCACACAATACTTATGTTTTTATTTAGTTATGTAATCCTTAAAAGATGTGAATAAAGGTTTGAGGAACAAACATTTAAAAGTTATCAATGAAAAACACAAATCATCACATATTTCATTTCATCTGTGGTATGGCACACGTTTCAATTTAGCCATTATAACAATAATAAAAACAACAACATTTAGCTATTATAGCCTAACAATAATAATAACACAAATCACATATACTGTATCATCACATATCATCATACATATAATTTCATTCACATATCAGTTAATCATTATGGTTCATTACATTTGCTCTTCAATGAGTTTCCATGTGGCTGTATTAAGCTGCAAGTATCTTGCATGAGCTGTTGGTTCGGCTGTTGGCTCGATGAGGCAGAGCACCTGGCTTTCATCGTACCAGCTTATATCTCGCCTTGGGCTTGGCCAGTAAAATTTGTTGATCCCTTTTTTGTGTAGACAGTCCACCTCCACATTTCCATCTTCTACCCGAGTTATGACTCCAGGGTAGAAGTCGTGGTCGTATTCGACCACAACCCACCTTCCGACATGGTCGGCGCCGAATACCTCTGGCCGAGAGGCTCTCGTCATCTCTTGCCCTTGAGCTTCCTCCTCTTCCTCCTCTTCCTCCTCTTGCAAGACTGCCTCTTTCAGGTCATAGCAGGGGCAGTCGATCACCCCCTGCTGTCTTCTACAGAAACAAGAGACATCTCTGTAGAGGATCTTGCTTCTCTGTTTGCTGAGGACCTGGTGTATGCGCATGGTCCCTTTGATGGCTGTCAATGGGGGTAGCTATTTAAAAGACAACAGAAAGATGGCAAATGAATGAGAGTGCATATCAATACAAGTCTGAAACACCATTAGAGGTGGGTGTGGCACAAGTCTGGGGTAAAATAAAACTCTTACCTGTAACATTTCATGCACTTTGGCCACACTCTCCTTCCTTGTAAAAAACAGCTGCACAGCCGATTCCCGCTCCTTCAGTTTTGTGTAGAGCATTTCAGCAGATGGTATGTCAGTGCCTATGCAAACAAGCCTGTCTGCTGAACGTTGGAGGGTGCCCCCAACACCGTGTGGAGCCTCTTTGCCGTGATTGGCCTCAAAAAAACTCCAGGTCACCTCTTGAAACCCATTTTTGAATGGTTCCCTGGATAGAAGAAAAAAGTTCCCCTTCTGCCGATACTGTGTCGCTGGGCCATCACTGAAAAAGTGCAGGCAGCTGACTTCGGGGAACTTTGTCTTGATCATATCCAGCACTGGGTGGAGGTGTGCCCATATTGCCGGCGGGTCATGCCGTCTGCTGGGTGAGATTGAGCAGAACGGAAGGGGAGGATTCTGTGCTGTATAAAGCACGCCTGTGTGGAGGGTGGCCTGCTGGTGGGACCCCCCAAAATGCACAGACTGCACCTCATCACTGTATTGGCACACATAATTTTCACTAAAGTCTACAGGTATGTGCAGCAGGCACTCGTGGCTCAGCAGATTCTCCCTCAGCTCCCTGTATGCCCTGTATTGCCAGCGGATGTTAAAAAAGGTGGCATCTGAATTTCACCATCCTGTCTTGGAATTCCGTTACAGCCTCATCCTCCGTTGTGGTACGCTCTTTCTTCACTGTTATGATGGATTTCTTTTCTTCAGATGAAATGCATTCCGTTGCCCATTGTTGGAATTTCAGAGGACCATTTGTGGCAGGCCGGAGTGTTGGGATGGCCGTGGTCTTACAAGTGCCACATTCTCCATAGGCACAGGATTTGGACACAGTGTTGCACATGGATGCGTCAGCCAGCTCTTCCAGGTGTTTAGTTGACAAAAGCCCACATCTGTAAAGAGGGCTTGCCATGAACTGCAGGTTCTCGTGCGTCTTGCACAGGCATGTGTTCCTGTCGCTTTGTGTGGGTTGTACCACCCAGAATGGTCTAGCCCTACAAAACAAAGAAAACGACATCTGCTCTCTATCTTCCGACAGAAACCGTCTGTGGAGGTTTTTGAGAGTGTCCAACAACAGCCTCTTCTGCTTTTTCTGTTTATTTTTGGTGATGGTTTCTTTCTTCCCTGTTGTCAGCCGGGTGATGTCGTCCCTCAAGAAGAACGTTTTTATCTTCTCCCTTGTGCATGGCCTGATGTTTCTTGCCTTCCATTCAAATGAGGTCATGCTACCTTGCTTCTTTGCTCTCTTCTGGGAGAATCCAAATATTTCCTGTGCCAGTGTCTGTAATTTGTATTTCTTCATGAGTCTGCCCACTGCGGCTCTCGCAAGCATCTGCTTCTCTTTCTCTTTTTTTGTGTTTTTATACTTTCTCCGTATTTCTTCCACAACTGTTGCATGGAATAGAAGTTCCCTGCGTAACTAACTGCGTAAAAATTCAAACTTGGAATGTTCAGGTGAAGCATGAGTATTAGTTGGGGGTGAGGTGTCTGTGGCAGTATCAGGATCACCGGTGGTATTGGGTGGTATTGCTGCTCTGGCTTTCTCCCTGGCTTTTGCCTCTCTCTTTCTCTCCCTCCACTTTTTTCAGTAGTGAAGTCAGGGGAATTTGACCCTCCTCCAAAGCTAAGTGGAAACCACGTCTACTCTATGTCTGCATCAGGTCAGGTTGTGACAATGCCCATAGCGTGTCACTCCCGATGGGCTCTCCTTCAAGCACTCATTTATGTTATCAGAGCTGTGTCCCATTAATTTGATGGGCCGTTTTCTCATGTGTAAACTAGTCATTATTTTAATTTTCTGATTTCATACACTGCACGTCACATATTTCTTTGGGGCCTGACAATGACTATGAGAAGAAGTGGTTTCGCACTCCTTTTGAAAAAATATGTATGTCCACTCTATTTTGGAATTCACACTGGCGGCATTTCCTGTTTAAAAAAATGAGAGATGCTGGGCAGCCAGATGAATGGTGCTTTGTACAGGACCTCCAAGCCATGAATGCTGCAGTTAAGCCATGTACTCCCACTGTGCCCAATCCCCACACTATTTAGTCTTAAATTCCATCAGATACAGTTTTTTTTTTCAGTTGTTGAATTGTCTAACACATTTTTATCTGTCCCTGTGCAGTCTGACAGCCAGTTTGTTTTGCTTTTGAGTTTGAGGGGAGATCTTGGACTTTTTCCCACTATTTACAATGTTGCCCTCAAAGCTAGCCTGGAACCGCTTAAACTAACCCAAGGCTCTGCTCTTTTGCAGTACGTGGATGACATCCTTTTATGCAGCCCATCTAAACAACAGTGTGAAAAAGACACAGTGACTCTGCTGAAACATCTCCATTCTTGTGGTCACAAAGCTAGCTTTTCTTAGTTGCAGTTTGTACAGGACAAAGTCACCTTTTTGGGCCATGTGATTTCCAAGGATGGGTGCTCACTTTCTCCAAAACGTATTGCTGCAGTTCAGAATATTCCTACACCAGTTACTAATAAACAGCTCGTCATTTTTTAGGGATAACATCTTACTGTAGGAACTTCATTCCTAACTACTCTTCTCTCAAAGCTCCTTTAGGTGCTCTTATCCACAGGAAAGGCCTCCAGTGAGCTGATCGTGTTCCATGGACTCCTGAGACTGAATCAGCCTTCACCCAGCTTAAGCTGGCTCTTCAAACAGCTCCTACGCTTGGCATCCCAGATCCTCATAGAACTTTCATACAGGCAGTTGATGAAAGGCATGGTTGTATGATATCTGCTCTTATGCAGCAACATGGGGGCGTTGCCGTTCTGGAACAGGTTTGTACACCCAGACCTGATCTTTGAGACACTCCTCTTCCAAACTCCGAAATGATTCTTTTTGTAGATGGATTTGCATGATCCAGCCACAGGTACTAACTGTGTTGGATTTGCAGTATGCTCTTCACGTGACACTTTGTTGTCTGGCTCCCTCCCCAAACATTTTTCTGCTCAAACCGCTGAGCTCATTGCACTTACTGAAGCTTGTAAGCTAGTAAGTCTGTCACCACTTACACAGATTCCAGACATTCTTTTGGTGTTGTTCATGACTTTGGTGCACTGTAGAAACACAGACATTTCCTTAAATCAGATGGCAAACCCATTCTGAACTCCTCACAGGTTTCTGATCTTCTTGATGCAATCCTTTTGCCTACAGCAATTCCGGTCTGTAAGTGTACGGCTCACGCTAACTCAGGAGTTGCTTGTGGCAACACCAGAACTGGTGCTGCAGCTAAGGAGGCAACTAACTCTCTTCCTGTTTTCACTTTCCTCTCTTTGCAAACAGAAGACAACCTCACAGATCTCCATGCCTTGCAAACTTTTGCCTCAGGAGATTGAAAAAAGCATTTGGTCCTCCGCTGGTGCAACTCATACCGATGGTGTTTGGCTGGGACCTGACACTGGACTAAAAGCATAAAGTTACGGTACTATCCGATGCGTGATATGCCCGTATACGTCACTTATACCGACAATATACGGGAAAATCCGCACCGCATACCTGACGGATTCTGTTTTCAGAAATCCCCATATATGGACAGCAACAGGTCCTGAAAAATCCGGATATCCATCTGCGACGTATCCAGAAAATACGTGTGTATTTGATCCCCCACAGTTCCTACTTTAGATGCCTCTGCATACTCGCTGCATCTTTGGCATATCTTGTTCACAGATTCATGACCATATGTGACAGATGCCCGCCATATATTTACGGATTTTTCACTTATACAAATGTGGGAACCCGATGGTTGATGTACTAGTTGTCTTAATTAATTGCGAAATATGGCATGTAGGCCTTCAGGTAAAAGCATTAACCATCTTAAATAGGGCTGGGCGAGTTAACTCGTTATTATCGCATTAACTTGTCGATTATTTTACGCCGATAAATATTTTATCGCGCATTAACGGATTTTTTTTTTTGGGGGGGGCTCTTGTGCCTTATAGGAAAGTTCAGAGAGGCAGGAAGCAGGGGGCAGAGAGAGGGGGAACAACAAGCAGCACAGGGCCGTCCGATGCGGGACTCGAATCGGGGCCAGCTGCAGCGAGGACTATAGTCTCTTGTACATGGGGCGCCTGCTCAACCCACTACGCCACGGACCACCCCTGTTTTATCATTTATTTTATTAATGTAAAAGTCTGTTGCTCACAGGCTTTTATTTTGTATAAGTCTGTTGCTGACTGCTGCGGAACCGGAAAAGAAAGTAATTGGCGGATCCACCAAACATGGAGAAGGGTACGGAACTTTTACTCTGCCATTTACTTTTAAAGTTCTTCCAGACGGCGGAATCAGCAGAACCAAAGTCATCTGTAAACACTGCCAAGTTGAATTGTCTTCTCACCGTAGTAGTTCCAGTCTAAAATATCACTTTAAGGCAAAACACACAATTGATACCATTAAGTTATTCAACAGTGGAGCGAGGCTTCTACATAAAAACTACATAAAAATGCTACATTTGCACAACAAATGTTAAGGCACTTTCATTTATATGGCAGTACATTTAAAATAAACAAAGATTTACCTTTTCAATGCAAACATGTCAAAAAGACAGTTGAATTTTTTCAAAAAGAAGGAAGAGTTGCATGACGCTTCGAAACGAGTCAGAAAAGCCACGACAAGGGCAGTTGCAGCGGTAATTTCACCGACAGCTTGCCAGGCCAAGGCAGAAGGCCGGTACCACGGCAGCAGCAGGTCAGGTTGCCTGTGCTGTGCAGTATAGCCTAAAATGATTGTAAATTATTGTCATAACATTTATACCATGCATATTATTTGAAATTAAGGCTTGTAAGTCCCACAGCATTGTCAGTGGGTATTTGTATGTTGTTTTCAGCACCGTTTTCTGTTTGCGTTCCGGGACCTGTGGCCGTCTCGTCACCCCTGCGCTGTCATATGTACTTTTCGTTGTCACGCCCAGAGACTCTTGTTTTTAGTTTTCATGTTTAGGTTATGCTTTTGTTTTCAGTCCATCTTTAGTTTTTGTCATGCCTTAGTTTCCCTGCACTCTGTTTATTAGTTCACTCACTTCACCTGTGTTTTTTCCCTCAGCTGCACTCACTCCCCAATCACTCTCACTCCCTATTTAGTTTCCTGCCTCCCCTTTCAGTTTTGCCGGATCTTTGTTGTTGAAAGTCAAGTTGGTAAACCCATGCCATGCTACCATGTTCCACGTCGTTCTATCAAGCTAAGTATTTATCCATGCCGTGTTAAGTTCTTTGTTTTGTTTTTGTCCACAGTTACGTTTTTTCCGGCTCAGCCGCGTTTTATGTTGGTACTTTGTTTTTGTTTAATAAATTTACCTTGTTCTTTTGAAAAGTCCGCATCCGTGTCCTCCCTCCACACCCCCAACCTGACATTCGTTCCGGCACATTGTGATTTACAAATTAAGCACTGGCTGTTACCCATATAACAAGAGCCCTACTATAACCCCTCTCACTTGCTTTTAATCATGATCACTAATAAAATCTACTTTCACTCCAGTTTACAGAGCCAGTGTAACACAATTTCAGCCACTTGGAAAACTGAAGTAGGAAAAAAAATGGATGTGGTGTCGTAAACCCGTTTATGTCTAGGTACAGATGGCATATCCACACCAGGTAAAGAATGATAAATCAGATGAGAGAATGCTTATTCAGGAGGGCAACTAAAAATAACCAGTTTTGTCATTCAGTGATGACATGCAAAACAAATGAGTCTCAATATAATGTTCTTTAATTGCGTTTTCCAGAGAACAATAGAACAGAGTGAGTAAAATCTATGATGAAATCATAGGATATATGCTTTTATTAAAGTTATAACAAAAGGCCTCAAAACATAGGCCAATCTCTGTGCTCAGCAGATTTGTTAGTTCTGATAAGGGGCGGACATAAAAATAGTTGATTTACAGCTGGAAAGTAATTTCCAAGACTGTATTATTCAACACTGGAATAAGGTTAATGGCCACACAGCTCTCAGATCATTTTTGTAATGCATTGGTTTTGACCGTTGCTAAGGAGACTATCTTTGCCTAACGGAAAGTCTGACGTCAGTAGTCTTACAGTCGTCTTACCTTCCTAAATAATCTTTCCACATATCTTGAAGTTCCTGTCTGGTAGTTTATCCAGCACAGGCTTGTTTCATTATAAAATGCCTATAGTAATCCAGGTTTGAAGTGACTCAACCTGATCACAGATATGTTAAAAGGCAGGTCTGTGACGTGAGGCACATGGTGCAGAAATTAGAAGCATGCTTTCACTTTTTCCCTCATTAGCCTATGTCCACGTTGGCTGCATATCTTCTCGAGACAAAGGTTGAAATTTATATCAGACAAAGAGGTCTAATATTTGGAGCACGTGAGGGATTTCTTTAGGTGATGCTGTGATTTCCAACCCAACCATCAGAAATGGGTCTGGAGAAGTTTTTCCATTGCTTCATTGCTGTCTTTCCATTACATTTCTGAGTAGTCATGGTAAAGCCAACCTGACAGCAGTGACAGTAAAATGCCTGCGACACCTTTGACATTTCTCAGTAGTACTATTGTAGGCCAGCACATGTAACCAATTTGTGGAAGCCAGAACCTGCACATGAGTTTCAGGGAACATGGAGGGGAATTTTTCATCACAAGATATTCTGAAGAATGTCTGAGTTATTGCCCTGGATATACCACACTGTGTGCTGATAAATAAATACAGCGCAATAAATACTCTAGTTAATATGATAAGTTATTATTTTTCAGTTAATTTTACAGATTATTAATTCAGATCAGCTTTAAAGAGATGAGTGATGGAAAAGCTTTAATTTAATTGATTTACAGTATGCTAATATACTGAAAAAACATCACGAGAATTTCCTTTAAATTGACTGGTATTCGGATGTAAATTACAAGAATAATTCCAAGTACACACAATTAAGAACTATTTAGGAAAGCTCTATATTACGTCATATATATACACACACTATTCTAGAGCACAAAATGTTGCAGTTTCACAATAAATGCATGGAAATTCTACATTTTTTATGTTTTTCTTACTTCATTACTCTACTTTTCGAACTTAAGTTTCAATTTGTCACATGAGATGTTCCTATTTGATGATGTCCACTTTCCCAAAGGAAGTAGTTGGTCACAAATGCTTGTGACCAACTACTTCAACTACCAAATCTATCTATCTATCTATCTATCTATCTTCTCTTCTGCACTCTCATCCGTAAATGTATTACTCTTTAAAACGCATATTGTTTTGACATTACATTACATTACATTACGGTCATTTTGCAGACGCTTTTATACAAAGCGACTTACAATAAGTGTTTTCCACATCGGTAGGCAAAAGAACTTCAGGTCACAAGAAATCATAAGTGCATTTCCTTCCAAAACCAAACAGCTAAGAGCATAACTAGTGCTAGAGTAAGTGCAGTAAGTTAGTTACCTAGACAAATGGGAAGACAATTTAGAAAACAAAGACAATTTAGGAAACAAATAAGTGCGTAAGGAGCTAGGACGAAACAGGTGATGTCCTAAGAGGTAGGGTAGTGTTTCCTGAAGAGATGGGTTTTCAGCCTACGGCCAAAGATGGGCAGCGACTCAGCTGTCCTGACATCAGTCGGGAGATCGTTCCACCATCGTGGGGGCCAGAACAGAGAAAAGCCGTGACCGTGTCGATCGTGCGCAGGGACCGCTGAGTGACGGGGCAGCCAGGCGCCTGGAGGCCACAGAGCGAAGTGGTCGGGCGGGGGTGAGGAGCTGCTGCAGCCTTGTATGCTCCTAGGATGTTGCAGTAAACTTGATCTAATATGTTATTGTCTCTGGTGGAAAAGTGTATGAACTTATTGAATTTTGGAAGCACTGCTTTGGGTTCCACATTATTGTCTCCCGCCACAATCACAGCTGCCTCTGGGTTGGAGTTCATCTGCCTGCTAACCAGGCAGGTGTGCAGTGCGTTCCGATTTTCCATTTGCGCTCCCATACATCATATCCTCCTCTAGGTAATCTATCAATAATTCATTAAATATTCTTTATGCATACTGGCATAAATTCTTTGGAAATTTTTTATTTTTTTTTTTTGCTTCAAACTGTTAGAAATGAACACATAAAACACACCATTCTCTTAAATCAGAAAAAAAACCCAGAAATAGTCAAAACACAAGAAAATTAAGAACACATCCCCAAGACTTAGAGAACCCAAGAAGAGCATTAAAAACCAAAGTAAGAAACAGTGTTTTGGGTACATCTGTCTTGTATATTACTGATGTTTGGTTTGTGTTTTGTCTGTTAGCATCTGTTTTCTATATTTGCAGTGTGCTGCAGAAATTCCATCTCTATTTGTAAATGTATACCGACCAGATTCTCAGATAGTCTAACATTTTATATAAGCATGTGTTTTTCTGCTTACACAGAAAGTGAGCTGAGGTACCATGGAAGGGCTTTTTCAAAAGTATTTACAAGCAAATTTTCAGGTTCTGTAATGAGCATAATTGAAGTGAATGTTCCCTCAAGCAGTGTGGAACATGTTCAAGTGGCAGTGCAAATAATGCAGTGCAATCCCTGCTATACAGTAAATGCAGCAACTTCTCAACTAAAGGTGGAAGAAAATATATTTTTAGCTGTTGTCATGATATACTTAAAATAAAAACGTCATTGAAAAAAAGGAATTTTAAGAGGATGAAATGCTTATTCTCACCAACACAGCTGTTTTAAATAAGCTCAGTGCAAAAGTTTTTCATGCAGTCATTTTGAGCATGTTCCATTTAGCATATAATTCACGTTCCTCACCAGTTTGATACTCAAACATGGTTGTACCTGGGATTCTAGTTCACCACATGAATCTCATAAATAATATTTTTGTTCCTCGTGTGGCCTATTTTTTTTAGCTCTCAAGACTGAATAAAAACTTGTTAGTTTTCTTACAGCATCCTATCCATCAACCAGTCTGCAGAGAGCTCTGCTTGTTGTCCTGGCTGATAAGTGGAGGGTGGGGGGTGGAAGGACGAGTCTGGGTCTGGATCACAACTCCTCTTAGGAATGCATGCAGGTTCCTCTCCAAAAGTGCTGACGTCAGAAGTGACCTTGGATTAAAAACAGCCACTTTTTAAGAAAGTAGGCAGGCAGATGGGCTGTTTTAAACGGCTAAATAGTTTAAATGATATCAGGCTTGAAGTCCAAGTAAACTATAATTGTGTATGATAAAATAATGAATCAATATATAATGGTATATAAATAGGATTGTGCTTTATAGCTGCTTTTGTGGATAATAATGATAAAGTGACATAAAGTGTTTGATATCAGTAATGAACACGAACTGCCTGCGTTACACTCATGAGGCTGTGACCCATCCTTGCTGGAGCATAATAAATGTATTCCTGTAGGAACGATAATAAAACAAAACAGCTCAATTTCTGGCGTCTGTGTGCTGCTACATTTCTTGAATCATCAGTATTTAACAGAGTCGTTATCTTAATCACTGTAAAAAAAAAGAAATTAATAAACTTGAATGCTAAAAAAAACTTTGTTTTTTTGTTATACGGACTAACTATGATCGATAATAGGAAACCTGAGTTCAATATAACCTTTTCGATCTTACTCTGAAGAAAACCCAATGGAAATGACATATTGCTGCCATAGGAACCATTGGTCAGCACCAAATTGAACGCAGGCTTTATTAGTTAGTTTTGGTGACATTAGCCTTTGGTTATTCACACACAAATAAAGCTTTCTAAACCTCCCCAGACCATACATTGGTCGGAGCTAATTGGCATTCACAGTCGCATTCAAAATCCCCACACAGTGTACGAATTTCATATCTCATCTCAGTTATGATTTCTGAGCATCTTACCTGTAGGAACCATAACAAAGCAAAACAGCTCAATTTCTGGCGTCTGTATGTTGTTACATTACATCTGCTATCTAACAACTTACTAGCGATTTGTGTTAGCTATTGAAAATTTGAGCACAAGGCGCCCCCTATTGACCAAGTGCTCAACCTATTCAACCAGAAATTCAACCCAAATGTTATGAAATCACACAGAGAACATTGATATAGTTATACTTTGTGTTTTAAAGTCCTTTGCTGATTTGAATAGTTCCAGAATTTAAATGGTGGTAAGATAGTTTAAGTCTTTTTCTTTGTGGTGTCTGAAAACACATAGGGCCAAACCTGTTGCTTTAAAGAGAAGTTTATTGGCTTGATTGTTTTCAATAGGACCCAAGAAACTCTTAATCTTGACAATCCTCCCCTGAAAGGACAACGCTCATGGTAGGTTTTTTTTCTTTTCACTTTAACAAAGACCTGGTATTGTTTATCCTTCAGTGCTATCAATCTATTAAACCTTACTTGTCCCTTTACAGAAAATGGTTGGAAAAAAAATTACTTGAGCCTCTGAGCAAAAGGCAGCAAAGGGAAGTTGGAAAGTATTAAGAGGACTTTTCAGTGTATTACCTTGAAATCAGAAATCTAGAAAAACTCCAGCCTTATCCTTTATGATTCACTACCAACTGCATAAATCTATGGAAAATATGTCTGTATAAAACTGACAGTGAAGTCTGAGAATTTGCCTGAATAACCAGAAGTACAGTGACTTTTCAAACAAAAAAACAAATTGCAAACTATATAATATGGTTTGAATATTGTTTGCATTGGCTTGAACTTTTTAATTGACTTGTACTGTCATTATAATGAGTTTGCTCTAAAGCAAAAATTGGGTAAATGGACTTATTTTTCTTGGTTCTTGAAGATTTTTCAGATTTCATCCAAAAGGCTTTTTCAATTCTAACTGGTTGGTGGGAAGTTTCAGCTTCTAATTAATTGAAAGAGCATTCACGAGGGGGCGCTAGTGAGCCATGGCGTAGTAGATCGCTTCCCTCGATAGCTCCCGCATTGTTTGATTAAAATGGTATTATAACCTGATATCCTGGACATTATCTCACACAAGTGATACTTAAATATCAGGCATGATAATCCCTCACCTTTCGGCGAAATTTGCCGTTTTGGTCCCAAAATAGGTGACTTGTGTGAATCGTGTAGATCCGAAGAGTTTTTTTTTTTTTTGGGGGGGGGGGGGGGGGGGGTATACAAATGGTTACAGCCAATCGAGATTAATAGCTATTATATATAGCGCTTCTTTTCTGATCAGCTGGTACAACCCACTCCTGGTTGCCAGTCCTCGCTTACGAATATTCCACTGATTCAGACAGCAAAGTCACATTTTTATTGATTGACATGGCAACTCATTTCCCGCTGGATCTAAACTGACTGATGGAATAATCCGCAATGGCATTTATGGTGCACATAAATGTTATTCTAACATGCGTGCTGAAAATCAAGTTTAGGGCAACACGTTATCTGGCTCATGACGGCTGCAGATGATAAATACTAGTTGTTACCTGCTAGCCTGTTTTTGCGAGACGAGTCATATGGAAACTAAGCTCAGTGGTGTTGAATGGAGAAATTTCTTGTTCACGGTGGATGGTTTTAAAAAACAGCTGACTTGATTTGGGCGTTTTTTGATAGTTAGAAAGCCGAGATTGTTTTTTTGTTTTTTTTCAACTGAGGAGCTCTCTTGACATGGGTTAAGTCACTGTTCGCTACGACTTGTCTTGAACACCGTGAGAGCTAGCTAAAGCTCCGGTAGAAATGATTAGCTCCTGTTCGCTCGATATTGTTAAGGCCGTAGCCAGCTATGAGGAAAGCGAGGTCTGGACCTCGGTAATTTTCAGGGATTTTTTTTTAATCTTGGTTTTCGCATACACGTTTCAATTGACGTTTGTGATGACATCACTTTCGTGAATGTGTGACTGCGTGGTACCATTTGAAAGGTCTGTTTCTGCCCTTTCCAACGGTGTGTATAACACGTGTGTACGCTCCGTATTCGGTGAGAAAAGTACCGTCAACATAGTAGCTGCATACCAGTAATCAGTAATAGAAAAATTAGACGAATTTGACGAACGATTTCCTCGGCCACTCTGCAGTGCAGCGGCGATACTGACGGAAAGCTCAACTCGAGCTCTTTAGAATGATATGATTGTTATATCGGTGTCATGTATGGTTCGTGAATAGAGAAGCATAGGTGCGCTTTTGAAAGACAGCACCTTGTTATAGCAATGCACATTTATGTAGGCTGGAGAATATTTTTCACATCCAATTTAGTAATGAATTCAATATTGCCCATAAATCTTTATAGGTTGTTTAGCAACAGCTATAGCCTACAATATGCATCTATCCATCTATATTTAACTCTATTTTTTATATTGGTTAGTTAGCCTTACTCTATGCCTGGCCAAATGGCCTTTGCTTGTACCAAACATTTGTATAGGCTTGCATTGGGAAATAATCAGGTTCTTTTTAGCTATGGGTTCTTGTTACATTATAATGGTTTATTTTGCTACAAGCCTCAATGTGCAACACTGCTATATATTAAAAACTATATAATTTAAAATATATAATTTAAAATATATATATATATATATATATATTGGACCTCGCCTATTCCAAAATCCTGGCTACGGCCCTGATTGTTAATACAGTTAGTGTCAAGCTTGTTTTTAACGCTACGTAACAGAAACACTGGTCGCCAGTAATGTTATTTATTGATTCATTGAAATGTAATGGTTTCAAGCCGCCTAAAAATAGCGAACACCACCCGTCTCGCTCTAAATTAAACACCATGGTGAAATGATATCTGGTAGTCCAGTGGTTAGTTCTACCCAAATGTGAGAAACAGTGATTGGCCATTCTATTTGCTCTCAAAAGTGCTAGTGTTATGACACCACACAACTAATCTAAATTAAGAGTGACATTTACTTACGACCAATTACTGTTCTGACAGCCATTTTGTGTTTGGCTAGTAACATTAATATCTTGTTGTCATTTTGGGTGGTGGTGGAAAAAGTTAATTTCAAGCCCTGTTTACAGTTAATACTGATGTTCCATTTGAACTAACACAAAATATTCTTGCAGGATGAATGTATTAACAGAGGAGGATGCTGCAGCTGTGAAGCAGATAGACTCAGGGATCAAGTGCAGCTGGAGATGGGCTTGGGTCAAACTTGAGGGAAAGGTTTGCGTGAAGGGGCAGGCGGTGTCCTTCAACATAGGGGATGTTTTCCATAAAATAAACAAACCGGGACTGGCTGGGTGTGTCCTCTGCCAGAAGGAGATCAACCATGCCAATAAGGGCAGCCATGCCTTGATGGCTCATGTGCAGACCGACATCCACAAAAAGAAGCTGGAAACTATTGCTTCAACACATAGTTTGCATAGTTTGATCCCAGAACAAGCAGGGCCGAGCCAGGCAACTCAGGGCCCAGATCTAATCAGGCAGCAGTTGCAAGGGAAGGTGGCAGTGCCGGTTGTGAAACAGTGTTGGTGAACAAAGCTCGTCATACCCCGCCCCCTGGGCCGCGCGC
The DNA here is from genome assembly GCF_027942865.1 of Odontesthes bonariensis. NCBI lineage: Eukaryota > Metazoa > Chordata > Actinopteri > Atheriniformes > Atherinopsidae > Odontesthes > Odontesthes bonariensis. Next base: position 34,783,051 of record NC_134514.1, read on the forward strand.
GCGCTCTTCTCACCTTTTTAACCCCTGACCCATTTTCATGCCTGAATATACCCTAGACGACGTTTTCACTCAATGGGAGCCACAATGAAAACAGGCAAACCGTCTCAAAGCAGAAAGAAAGACGCTAATCCTGCAGATACAGAGGAAGCTAACATCTCCTCGACGAACCATGCTATCCTGGAAGCTATTGGGTCAATACGCTCGGACCTCCACTCCACTAAAATGTAAATATGTCAGACTATTGGCACTCGAATCGCGGAGATGGCATCAGCGATTAAGGGAGAACTGTCTACTTTTCAAACGGAGATTCGTGCTGATATGACAACCCTGCAGACTTCCACTGCCTAACAAAGCGAAACTATCGCGGAGTTAGAGCAGTCAGCCTCACACAGTTCGGATGCAATCGTCAAACTCCAGTCAGAGGTGAAACGTCTGTGCACAGAAGTTGAGCATCTTTCAGATAAATGTGCTGACTTAGAGGGACGTTCAAGGAGAAATGTGAGGATTGTGGGGTTGGCAGAAGGCTCTGAAAAGGGCATGGATACTGGAAAGTTTGTAGCTGGGCTCCTGAAAGATGCGCTGTCATTGGAAGAGCACCCGTTAGTGGATCATGCACACAGAGTTATGCGGAGGACGCAGAATACTCTCACTGGGAGGACGGCAGGCGGTGATAACCCGCCGCCTCGCGCTCTTATCGCACGACTTCACTATTACCAAGATGTTGCAAAGGTACTTAAACGAGCCGCCGAGTTGAGAGATCTTTCCTTTAACGGACAGAGCATTCATATCTTCCCTGATTTTACTCCGGATGTGGTGAAGCGCAGGGCTGCGTTTAATAGGGCCAAGGAACTTCTCCGAGACCAACCAGGAGTTCGATATGGAATGGCTTTCCCGGCGAAGCTGAGAGTGACTTTCAATGGAACGGAGACTGTGTATACAGATGCCAAAAAAGCCTGTGAATTTGCCGAGCGCCACTTCGGTAACAAGACCAGAGGAGACCGTCCGTCTGGGCACGACCGCCCAGATGGTCGGATGGAAGATTGATGGACAGTCTTGATCTGGCGTTCTATTCCCTGATGACGTGGTGATTATGTCTACTTGTTGGTGCACACTAAATGCTTGTGTAGACTAGTAATGTTGTCTATTATGGTTAGAAAAAAATATTTTTAGTTCTGGAGCTATTTTACTTCTTATTAAGAAGTGTTAGGTTAGGGAGGTATTCTGGGTATGTCGTGTTTACCACTTATGTTTTTTTTTTTTTCTCTTTATGTAACTTCCTTAGAGGGGTCGCGCCTTACTATGAGGGGTTCTTTAGTATAGGCCAGACACTGAGTTCATTGGGTGGGAGGGGTAGGGTCTTCCTTAAAAAACAAGTTGACACTTTGATTTGGTTAATTAGGCTGAAAATGCTTTTCTTTTTGCTAGAATGTCACAAAGTAATGTGACACAAATGGGGAAGGGGAGACAAATTACTTTAGTCACCTGGAATGTTAAAGGTCTGAAACAGCCAGTAAAAAGGGGCAAAATCCTAGCAGATTTAAAAACACTGTCCAGTGACATAATATTTCTGCAAGAAACTCATCTGAATAAGAATGAATATATTAAATTACGATGTAGATGGATTGGCCAAATGTATCATGCAACATGTGCAGTAAGAGCTAGAGGTGTAGCCATTTTGTTTAGAAAAGGTACTCCATTCACCCACAAAACCACTATTGCTGATAGAGATGGTAGATTTCTTATATTAGTAGGTGAACTGTATTCATTTCCAATCACTCTGGTCAATATTTATGGGCCAAACCTTGACTCACCTTCCTTTTTTAGACATGTTGTCTCTCAGATTCCTGATGTCTCCCATACTAATCTGTTTATAGCAGGTGATCTGAACTTGGTACTGGACCCATATTTGGATCGCTCATCAAGTCGTAGAGCACCATCTTCAAAATCTAGCCTATTTCTAAAGGAATTTTTAAAAAATTCAAATGTCTTTGATGTATGGCGTATTTTTCATCCACAAGAGAGGGCTTACTCTTTTCACTCTAAAGTTCACAAGGTATATACACGAATTGATTATTGCCTGGCAGACTCAAAATTAATATCACTAATAGATAAGGTTACATATCATGATATAGTTATTTCAGATCATGCTCCTGTCTCACTTTCTTTAAAGCTTAATGACCTACCTAAACGAGATAGGATGTGGCGACTTGACCCACAACTCCTGAAAGAGCCAGAGTTTTGTACATATATTGGGTCACAAATTACCTTTTTTCTTGAAATGAATGATCTACCTGAAACATCACCATCTATATTGTGGGAAACACTAAAGGCTTATGTTAGAGGATGCATAATATCTTTTCAGGCTGAAAGAAAGAGAAGGAGACGGATTGAACTAACTGACCTTGAAAAACAAATCAACCAAATGGACAGAGAAAATGCTATATGCCCTTCTATTGACAAATACAAGAAAATACTTTCACTGCGGTATAGATACAATCAGATACTGTCAGACTATATAATCAGGGCCTTTTTGTTCACGCAACAAAAGTATTTTGAATTTGGGGAAAAGCCTCATAAATTGCTTGCTAGACAACTTACGAAGATGGAGAGTGATCGCACAATAACTCAACTAAAATCAGAACATGGGGATATATTGGTTTCCTACAAAGATATTAATCAAAGGTTTCAAAAGTTTTATGAGGAGTTATACTCTTCTGAAACAGTAGATTGTTCTATTATAGACAAATTCCTGGACAGCTGTGACCTTCCCGCTTTAGAACAACGAGATCAGGATTTTCTTGATGCAGAGCTCTCTGTTGAAGAAATACAGGACACAATTAAATTGTTGAAAAATAGTAAGACTCCAGGGCCTGATGGGTTTCCTAACAAGTTTTATAAGCAATTCAGTGATCTTATATCTCCTTACCTTCTAAGAATGTATACACAAGCAAATGAAGATGGCACTTTACCTCCCTCACTTAACGAGGCCATCATAACAGTATTACCCAAGAAAGGGAAGGACCCAATGGAAGTGGGCAACTATAGACCCATATCACTTTTGACATCTGACCAAAAAATACTAGCTAAAACTCTGTCTCTCAGACTTAACTCTTTAATTAGTAAACTTGTTCATCCGGACCAGACAGGTTTTATACCAAACAGACACTCCTTCTTTAATCTTAGACGCCTCTTTAACATAATTTACTCTCAGAAAAATAATTCTTCTGATTTAGTTATCCTATCATTAGATGCACAGAAAGCATTTGATAAAACATTATGGCCTTATCTATCTGCTGCGCTAGAAAAATATAAAATTGGTAACGGTTTCAAAAAGTGGTTGATGGTGTTGTACGACAGACCTAGTGCCAGAATTTTAACTAACGGCATCCTTTCTTCACCTTTTATCTTGCACAGAGGTACAAGACAAGGGTGTGCTCTATCGCCTTTACTATTTGCCCTGGCCATTGAGCCTTTGGCACAAAAGATCAGGTCTGAAGCCCGTATACATGGATATGACATCAATAATACACAAAGTAAGATTTCCCTTTATGCAGATGATATATTATTGTATGTGACCAAAGCTTTGTCTTCAATACCAGCCATACTAGAACTGATATCTCACTTTGGAAGTTTTTCAGGTTATAGGATCAATTGGTCTAAGAGTGAATTAATGCCTGTAAAAACACACCTTTCAGCCTTACAGGGGTTCAATTTTAAGATATCACTGCAAGAATTTACATATTTAGGTATCAGAGTCACTAAGGACTTTCAATCACTGTACAAGTACAACTTCCCTCCATTAATATCTAAGCTGCAGAAAAACATTGAGTTTTGGAAATCACTTCCTATTTCACTAGCAGGAAGAATTAATGCAATAAAAATGGTCTTTCTCCCTCAAATTTTATATCTCTTTCAAAATATCCCAATTTTTCTCCCAAAGAAATTCTTTAAACATCTTGATACACTTATAACTCCATTTTTGTGGGATTATAAAACACCTAGAATAAAAAAACCACATCTTTGCAGGTCTAAGTTAGATGGTGGTATGGGTCTCCCCGATTTCTTTTCATATTACCAGGCCTGTGCTTTCCGCATTATGATCATGTGGTTGGATCACACTTTTATAGATCCAACCTGGATTGCAATGGAAAGAGCAGACTGTGCTCCATATGATATTGGCACACTGGTATTAGCAACAACAAAAATTCAAAAGGCTTCCTATAGTCATAATTGTATAATCCATAATGCCATTCGCATATGGCAACAGATTAAGTCAAGGTTCAACGCTAAATCTCTGTCCTTTTCTTTACCTATAGCTAAAAATCCATCTTTTCCTCCATCCTGTATGGACTCTGCCTTCTCACAATGGAGAGAGCTGGGTATTCTGAACATTGGAAACCTTTTCATAAATAAAAACTTTGCCTCTTTCAGTCAACTTCAAAATCAATATGGTCTACATAAAAATAATTTCTTTAGATACCTACAGGTGAGGGAATATGTGAGGAAACATGTACCCAAACTAGATTGTGTGGAACCCACAACTTTGGACGTGTTGTTTATATTTCGAGGCAAAGCTAAGCATCTCATTTCTACACTTTACTCTGCATTATTAAGCAGGTCCGTACCATCTACTCAGGTTATTAAAACTCTTTGGGAAGAGGAATTTGGGGAGGGAATAAGTGAAGAACTCTGGGATGATGCTTTGGAAAACATACACAAATGCTCTGCTAATTCAAGACACTGTTTGATTCAGTTCAAGATAATCCATAGACTCCACCTCTCAAAAACAAAACTACACAGGATATTCCCAGAAATCTCGCCACTGTGTGATAAATGTATGGCAGATGAAGCCTCTCTACTTCACAGTTACTTTCTTTGCCCCAAGGTTTCACCATTTTGGGTCCAGATATTTAAGTTTTGGTGGTGCTTGGTGTGTCAGATAAGTTTAATTCACTCCCAGTATTCCAACGAAAATTGCTATCATACATGTTAATTACAGCTAAGAAACTTCTCTTACAATTTTGGAAAAAAAGTGAGACCTCTTCTGCTAAAATGTGGCTAGACGAAATGATCCGACTCTTGCACCTAGAAAGGATACGGTATGTGTTATCAAACAGACTGGAGAAATTCGAAGAGATTTGGTATCCCCTTCTCCAACACATTCAGTGATTTTGTTAATATGTTTTTTTTGTTTATCCATATTAATTTCTTAATGCCTCAACAGTGTAATAGATCAGGAAGTCCCAGGGTGGGTTGTGTGTTTGTGTGAGGGTGGGGTGGTGGAGGGTGGGGGGTGGGCTTTGTGTTTTGCTATTTGTTGTCTGTTATATGTGGGTTATTGTTTGTGTTATCTCCTACTTAAAACAAAACTCTGAATGTATATAAATGTGTAATTTTGAAATGCTTTTCACAATAAAAAACGATTTGAAAGAGCATTCCCACATGACGGGCTGTTAAAGCAACACTAGAGAAGTTTTGAACCCTAAACGTATGTGCTTCTGATTTGTAATGAAGTACACAAACCTTTGTTATAGACATTCCTGGGCCTGAGGCTGCCCTGGCTGAAATACTGTACTTCAGAATTTTGCTTTTGTAAGTGAAGCTGCCTAAGTGCATGTTTGAATTCATGAAAAGAATACAGTTCTAATCCAGAGGAGAGTAAAGGTGTCGTTGATTCTTGCAATAAATCTAATGAAATGTGTTTTTTATACTCCAGACATTTTTTTCAATTCTCTCTATCATCACTAAAATTCACTAAATATACAACATTAGAACAGGTGCGTGTTTGTCAGTGTCATGGTATAGATCAGAGATTGAAATTTAAGATATTACCATAAAGGGGTCATCTCTGCCTCCAAGCTGAAGCCTCAGTTAGCCTCTCAGTTCTGTTTCCGACTAACATGGAGATAAGTTCCGCTCGTAAAAATGTTTAGTCTGTTTTAGTAAATTTCACACCAAAATCTTGGAAGTTTGAAGCCTTTCATCTTATCGCTATGTATTCAGCACGCATTACTTTGTACATGTATTGATTTCACACATATGCTACATTCCAATCCTTCCAAAATGTTAAGCAAACCATATTACAGATAAACAAAAAATGTTATCTTATCTTTTGTTTTGCCTTTTTGTGTTATATTGTTCACCACATATATCATACTATATATAAAATGTGCAGTATTATTCTTTTTAGGTGCTGTAACATTACCCTGCCTTGTCTTTTGTTTTATTTGATGGCTTTCAGAGGCGTCTACATATGTTTGTCAGCCTCTAAAGCATGACCACAATGCCTCATTTGTAACAACAGTAACCATTTAATGCTAAAACAGAGTTTCCATCAGGCACAAAGCCACAGTTAATCTGGCCCAAAAATTGTATAAGCCTCCACTCTTCAGTGTTATCTGTTAAAAGTCAGCAGAACATACTTTCTGCAGTTCATGTCTGTCATGCAGTGACACTCTTGTGTCCTGTAACAATTCAAACATGAAAGAATAAGAGGAAAAAATGGCAAACAAAGAAAATGAGTGTACTGCGATCGCTATTACTTAAAGCTAATATAATGTGATGGATCAGATCAATTTGTGTAAAATAATGTGAGAGATTTATTTTGTAGCGATGTACCCAAAGAACCATCACTTCAGTTCCTCTCAGTTTAACAGACCTTTTGTTTCTTTCAGCTCATTGTCTTTGGCGTTTCACCCTTCCACCCTACAGTTTTTTATTTGCTTTTATTGCTCTCACCATCCTATATTATAGCCAAAATAGACAACTGTTTTCAGTAAAAAGAAAAGAAAAGGAAAAAAGTCAGAATCACGTACACCTGTGCTGCTCTAAACAGACTGCTGATGAGTGTAGTGTAGGATTTTGCTGCCACACTCTCTCTCTCTCTCTCACACACACACACACACACACACACAGAAACAGCTGTTACTAAAGTAAACAGCTTTATACACGTCATATCAACCACAACCCGGGACCACAAAGGCACCTGTTGAGAAGTACTTGCAGGTAAACACAGTTGGGTAAACTAAACATATATATATATATATCTGCCCCCTGAGGGAAGACACTGTACATAAATAAAAGATTCAGTCAAACTTTTGGCTATGTTTTCTTTTATTCCTTTGCGTCAGCTCATGTGGAGAGAAAAGCCTGTTGATGGGCCCACGTTTCTTTCATTTTTACAACAAATGAACGGAAGTTGTCAGTTTGTTTGACAAGAAGTTATGAAATATTATCATTATGGCACTATATGTTTTTATTCATGAGGTCAGTTTGTAGATCAAATAATGGATGCACATGACATTGATTTTTCGAAGTTCTCCAAGCTTGTGCATAAGACAAACAAATAAAGAGAGACTGCAACAGTGAAGAGAAATACTAAGTGTACAGAGACAAGATCAGCCTTTGAACTTTTTCAATCATGAAAGCAAAAAGCCAACACCTGCCCCACTGTGCAGATTCCTTATCTTGCATAAGTCAGACCCCGAAAAGACATCTGGAAATCAACTTGCCCAACATCTCAGACTCAGCCTCAGACTGCCCGTGGCAAATGGACCACACGTTATCCCTCAGTTTTCTTGAGTGTATGTATGTACTCTTTTTCAAACTTTAAGGCCTCACTTCATATGTCACAGCTTTTTACAGCTGATTTCTGCTCAAGCCAGATGTTCTGCATTTCATCAAATTAACAAAGCCTCATCGACAGGCAAATGGCTTGTCATGATCTGCCTCGGCTGTGGAGATGTTGTGTTTTTCTGAGTTGTAGGTTGGTCTGAGCAGACTTCACAGAACACCAGGGCGGAGTCTGGTTGCTGCCTGCTGCCACACCTGTTCTTCATCTCCAGTCATCAAGACTCCTTCTTAAAGAGCAGCGGGAGCACCAGTCTTTGCCAGATTGTGAAACCATTTACGGTGGTAATCAGCCAGTCAGTATTTTATAAAAACTCAGAATGTGTTCTATACTATTTGGCATTTTGAGACTTAAGCTGCAGGTCCTTTGAGTTATGAGGTAAAGCCCTTGCATGGTTCTCCAGGAAATCCTGCTGATGCTTGGATTGGTAACTTGAGCTGGGATTTGGAGGCCTAGGAATCATCCTGAACTCTTCGTGCACAATGTGCAAATTTATGTTGCAGGGTGTATTTTCTTGCACAAAAATGTCTCTACATACAAATGTCTGAAACCAGTGTTTCACAGACGCAACAGCAGAATCTGCTTTTTCTGCCTGTGCTTCCAGATACCATCACTGCCACATATTAACTATCCATGTGTTTGGAAAGATATCTTAACTCACACCCCGTGAATTGTTAATCAGCCAGACCGAGCGTGTTTTGGTCACAAAATATTTTCAACATCTTCGGGAAACAAGAAAAAGAAGCCCACTTGCCTTTGTTCCAGCTCTTGGAAGGATGTTCCATCCATCCATCCATCATCTTCCGCTTCTCCAAGGATCAGGTCGTGGGGGCAGCAGCTTAAGCAGAGAAACCCAGACGTCACTGTCCCCGGCCACTTCCTCCAGCTCTTCTGGGGGGACCCTGAGGTGTTCCCAGGCCAGCCGAGAAACATAGTCTCTCCAATGTGTCCTGGGTCTTCCCCGGGGTCTCCTCCCAGTGGGACGGGCCCGGAACACCTCACCAGGGAGGCGTCCAGGAGGCATCCTAACCAGATGCCCGAGCCACCTCATCTGACTCTGACTCTCGGTGCGGAGGAGCAGCAGTTCTACTGAGCCCCTCCCGGATGACTGAGCTTCTCACCCTATCTCTAAGGGAGAGCCCAGACACCCTGCGGAGGAAACTCATTTCAGCCGCTTGTATTCGCGATCTCGTTCTTTCGGTCACTACCCAAAGCTCGTGACCATAGGTGAGGGTAGGAACATAGATTGAGCGGTAAATCGAGAGCTTCGCCTTCTGGCTCAGCTCCTTCTTCACCACGACGGGCCGGTGCAGAGCCCGCATCACTGCAGACGCCGCACCAATCCACCTGTCAATCTCCTGCTTCATTCGTCCCTCACTTGTGAACAAGACCCCGAGATACTTGAACTCCTCCACTAGGGGAAGGATCTCATTCTTGACCCGGAGAGGGCATTCCACCCTTTTCCGGCCGAGGACCATGGTCTCGGATTTGGAGGTGCTGATTCTCATCCAAGCCGCTTCACACTCGGCTGCGAACCGCTCCAGTGAGAGCTGAAGGTCACGGCCCGACGACGCCAACAAAACCACATCATCCGCAAAGAGCAGAGACCCGATTCTGAGGTTGCTAAAACGGACCCCCTCGACGCCCTGGCTGCGCCTAGAAATTCTGTCCATAAAAATTATGAACAGAATCGGTGACAAAGGGCAGCCCTGACGCAGCTCAACCCTCACAGGAAACATGTCCGACTTACTGCCGGCAATACGGACCAAACTCTGACACCGGTCATACAGAGACCGAACAGCCCATATCAAGGGGTCCGGCACTCCATACTCCTGGAGCAACCCCCACAAGAGTCCCCGAGGGACACGGTCGAACGCCTTCTCCAAGTCCACAAATCACATGTAGACCGGTTGGGCGAACTCCCATGCTCCCTCCAGGATCCTGCGGAGGGTATAGAGCTGGTTCACTGTTCCACGGCCAGGACGCAAACCACACTGCACCTCCTGAATCCGAGATTCGATTATCCGGGGGATCCTCCTCTCCAGTACCCCCGAATAGACCTTACCAGGGAGGCTGAGGAGTGTGATCCCCCTATAGTTAGAACACACACCACCCCGATCTTCCAGTCCATAGGCACTGCCCCCGATGTCCACGCGATGCTGCAGAGGCGTGTCAACCAAGACAGCCCTACCACACCCAGAGCCTTGAGGAACTTGGGACGAACCTCATCCACCCCCGGGGCCTTGCCACCGAGGAGTTTTTTGACCACCTCGGCAACCTCAGCCCCAGGAATGGGAGGCCCCACGTCCGAGCTCCCCAACTCTGCTTCCTCATTGAAAGGCGTGTCGGTAGGATTTAGGAGGCCCTCGAAGTATTCCCACCACCGACTCACGACGTCCCTAGATGAGGTCAGCAGAGCCCCGCCCACACTCTTCGAGGCCGTCCGGAAATCATTCTCCATGGCCTCCCCGAACTCCTTCCAAGCCCGTGTTTTTGCCTCAACCCATAACTCAGCAACCGCCAAGGCTGCGTTCCGCCTGTCGGTACCCATCAGCTGCTTCCAGAGTCCCACTGGCCAAAAAGGCCCAATAGGACTCCTTCTTCAGCTTGACGGCTTCCCTCACCACTGGTGTCCACCAGCGGGTTCGGGCATTGCCGCCATGACAGGCACCGACAGGTTGTTCGGTGCATAAGCACAAACAACAGTCAGGACACGTCCCCCCACCCTAAGGCGGAGAGAGGCTACCCTCTCGTCCACCGGGGTAAACCCCAATGTACAGGCGCACAGCCGGGGGGCAATAAGTATGGCCACACCTGCTCTGCGCCTCTCACCACGGTCAACTCCAGAGTGGAAGAGAGTCCAACCCCTCTCGAGGAGGCTGGTTCCGGAGCCCAAGCCATGTGTCGAGGTGAGTCCGACTATATCTAGCTGGAACCGCTCAGCCTCGCGCGCCAGCTCAGGCTCCTTCCCCAGCAGAGAGGTGACGTTCCACGTCCCAAGAGCCAGCTTCAGTAGCCGAGGATCAGACCGCCAAGGTCTCCACCTTCGGCTGCCACACAGCTCACACTGCACCCGAGGAAGTTAAAATACATAATTTTACAACGCCGCCACCTCAATGAAATGGTTTTACTCGTTGCATTGGTGACACGCCAAAATGTTACAACAACACTTTGCCACTTCCTGGTTGGATTGGGTTTGGCTTACAAATCGAAACTACAAAAGCCTCGTTTCCACTGTCAGTACGGTTCGGGTCACTTCGTATCGGTACGGTACTGGTCGGGTCGCTTTGGGGTCAGCTTTGCGTTCCCACTGTACAAAGGGGACCCTGAGAGGTGGGCGGAGTGGGTGCCGAAGCATAAATAGCATCCATAATTTACCTAACTTATTGCACTTACTCTAGCACTAGTTATTCTCTTAGCTGTTTGGTTTTGGAAGGAAATGCACTTATGATTTCTTGTGACTTGAAGTTCTTTTGCCTACCGATGTGGAACACACTTATTGTAAGTCGCTTTGGATAAAAGCGTCTGCAAAATGACCGTAATGTAATAATTTCGAACCACCTCCAGTGTTTTCGGTCCACGCCACTCCTGCTGTTGTGGTCCTTGATCCGCCATTAATCGCTCCAAAGCTTCTTCAGCTTAATGCGACACTGGCTCGCGGTCCGGTTGAAACCACTCTCTGCCATTTTTGCAGCAATCAGCTGGAAAACGTTTTCGTTTCGCACAGCGCCTTCGAGCTCCCGCTGCACAGCCTCCTCACCAACAACGGAGAGCAGAGCCTGGAACCAGTCCTGTGTGCTAGGTACCCCAAGCAGAAGGGTTACAAAAATGGTAGCGGGTACCATGGGACCGGTACGCTTTCGTGGTAATGGAAACACTGAAATAAGCAAACCGTTCTGTTTCAATTCAGTTGGGTCATAATTTCCGTTCCCCAGTTCTGTCACTTATTTAGCAATATTCTTAGCATTCAGCTGGGGACATGTGTTAACATGGGCACTCTGCTTGTGGCTCCAGCTGCACACACAGTAGGGTGTGATGCAATATATGAATTATGACACATCGCATCTGTGTAATTCTCTCCAGCTTTTGTGACTGTAGCCCTTCAGCCTCAGGTATAATATACTCAGGTTTAATATCGACCCAGACTCCCTAACCTTTGACCTACAGCAACTCTCTTCTGTTCATTTTCAAACAGCCACTGACTCTGTAAATTTCTACAACGCATCACTGAGCAGCCTCCTGGATCTCCATGCCCCTGTCAAAACTAGAACAGTCACCTTCCCCCACTCAGCCCCCTGGTACACCAGCGAGCTGTGGGCAATGAAGAGAGAAGGACGTGTCCTCGAACGGCGTATCAAAGCTTCAGACCTCTCAGTGCACAAATTAGCCTATCGGGAACATCAGAAGGCCTACTCAAAATCCCTCAGCGATGCACGGTCTCACTTCTACTCAAGACTCATCAATAATAACCCTGGAAACTCCAAAAGACTTTTCTCCACTGTTCATAACTTTCTCAAACCTCATATCCCCCCGAAACTGGACACCACACAGAAGCAGTGCAATAAATTCATCTCCTTCAAGACAAAGGTAAATAACATCCGTTCCATCCTCTCCACCCCCTCTGCCCCCCCCAACCCCAACTGACAGCCCTCAGCTTGGGATGGTCCAGCCTCTCTGCTGCTTCATGAGCATCACACAGTGTGAGGTTGAGGAAATCATGAGGAAGATGAAACTCTCTACCTGTGCCTTGGATCCTTTTCCCTCAGCCTTGATTAAAACTCACACCTCTGCCATTAGCCCCATGGTTACTAAAATCATAAACTGCTCCCTTCAATCTGGTCACATCCCATCTGCCCTGAAGGTTGCCGTCATAAAACCACTCCTTAAAAAACCCAGCCTCGACCCGGAAGTGCTTGCCAACTACAGACCAATTTCAAACCTTCCATTCCTCTCAAAAGTGTTGGAAAAGGTAGTTGCTGCCCAACTTCATGACCATCTCAAACCAAACAACATGTTTGAAAAATTTCAGTCTGGTTTCCGCCCTGGCCACAGCACTGAAACTGCTCTGGCCAGGGTCAGTAATGACTTACTGATGTCAGCTGATGCTGGCTCACCATCCCTGCTCATTTTCCTTGACCTCACTGCAGCCTTTGATACGGTTGACCACCACATCCTCCTTCACCGCCTACACTCCACCATCGGACTCTCTGACTCAACTCTAAACTGGTTCACCTCCTATCTCACCAACAGAACTGAATACGTCTCCCTGGGAGAAGCCAAGTCTGACACTCTCCCTGTCTCCTGTGGTGTCCCCCAAGGGTCAGTCCTTGGCCCCACCCTTTTCACTATATACATGCTTCCCCTTGGCCGTGTCATCAGCCGGCATGGAATATCTTTCCATTGCTATGCTGATGACACCCAACTTTATTTTAAAATCAACCCATTATCCTCTGAAACTCTGCCCTCGTCCACACTCACCATCTGCCTGGAGGAGATAAAGGCGTGGATGAAGGAAAACTTTCTGCAGCTAAACAGTTCAAAAACTGAAGCAATTCTCGTTGGCACCCCACATCAGACCCGGTCATCCTCCATTACCAGTATCACCTTCGCCGGCCACAACATCCACCTTTCCTCATCAGTCACCAACCTCGGAGTAATAATGGACCCTCACTTGACCTACGACCTCCACATCAAACAGCTTTGCAAAAACTCTTTTTACCACCTTAGAAACATTGCAAAACTCCGCCCATCACTCTCTCTCCCAGATGCAGAAAAACATGCCTTTGTCTCCACCAGGCTGGACTACTGTAACGCCCTTCTCATCGGGGTCCCAAATAAAAACATTCAGAAGCTCCAATACATCCAAAACTGTGCTGCCCGGATCCTCACAAGGACAAGAAAATTCGAGCACATCACACCAGTCCTCAAATCCCTCCACTGGCTTCCTGTTTCCCTCAGGATCACATACAAGATTTCGTTACTGACCCACCAGTGCCTCCATGGTACTGCCCCAACCTACCTGAAGGAGCTACTCACTCCTCTACCCTCTCCACGACACCTCCGCTCCGGTCAGGCAAACCTCCTCCAGATCCCAAGGACCAAGCTCCGAACCATGGGAGACAGAGCCTTTTGCCACGCCGCTCCCTGTCTTTGGAATGCTCTCCCTGACCACCTGAGAGCTCCACTGACCCTGGACACTTTTAAAAAAGGCCTAAAAACCTACCTTTTTAAAAAAGCCTTTGATTAGGCCATTTTATTATTTTTTTCTCTGGAGACGCTCGCTCTCCATGTTCATATTTTTAATGTAGCACTTTGAGACTGTTCATTCAGTGTAAAGTGCTCTACAAATAAAATTTATTATTATTATTAGGTAACCAAAACACTTCACTGGTTCATGGTCAACTGTTATATTCTTCATTGCAGACTAGGAACATGATACTAACTTTGCATTTTGAAGAAGTGCTGATTCATTCACCTGGCCATCCAACACCTAATTATAGAACTGGCAGTTGGCTTATTTATCCTAAAAGTTGACATGTCCTGTTGTTACAAGATCCTTGGTTTATAGTCTCAGCTGTCAGTGATTTACAGCTCATGTCTTCAGTTCATGACTCATTTTAACCATGGATTACACAAAACTTTGTGTTCTTTTGCTGTTACTGGTGGCATGCTGTAATAAAATGTCTTCAGACCCATTTAGACCTACAGATAAACATAAAACATCCATCAATCCTTCCATTTTCTATACCCACTTAATCCAATTCAGTGTTGTGTGGGGGCTGGAGCCTATCCCAGCTGCCACTGTGTGAGAGGCAGGGTACACCACGCAAAGGTCACCAATCCATCACTGGGCCACATAATAACAAACAACTATCCACGCTCACATTCATTCCTCAGATCAATTTAGAATCACCAATCAATCTAACATGCATGTCTTTGGACGATGGGAGGAAGCCAGAGGACCTGAAGAAAACTCATGCATTCACAGGGAGAACATGCAAACTCCACACAGAAAGGCCCCATCCAGGATTCCAACCAGGAACCCTTCATGCTTTTAGACAATGGTGCTAACCACCCCCCCACTGTAGGGCAAGAATAAAACAATTTTCTAAAACCTTTAAACCAATCCTGTCTATCAATTAAAACTCATTATTCTCAACCTCTGAAGAAACTACAAATACAAATTATTTGAGTTGTTGTATGTTAAACCTTTAGCTTTCACTGTAAGTCACTGACTTTCCCTCGTGTTTATCAGTGTATTTTGAAAATAACAATAGTGTGCCTTTAAAATGTTTTAGTGACTTTATGTATTGCTCAAGGCCGAAAACAGTATATATGTTACTCTAGGTCATAATGAGTGACAAATGGCTTCTTGACAGCAACCTCCCAGGAAACCATTTATGATGAGGCTTCAAATAGTTAGGAGTTACTGTCCACTATGCTTGGATACAGCAAGGTTTTTGCTAATATCTCCTTGAAAACTCAATCGTTAGCGTAAAAACAAACAAACAAAAAAAATGCTCAATAACTGTAAAATTGAAGAAATGAAAGAGATGGATTTAAATTATTTATCGTAAACAAGCTCCTATAAAAAACTACTATATGACATTGGTTCTTTGCTAAGTTGTTGTTATGTGTATATATAAAGCACTAACTATTCATGCTTCTGTCCGACCTCACAGCACTCTGTGTGGTTATCAGAACGCGGCTGTAACTCAGGAAGAAGAGCAGTCGCCTACCAATTGGAAAGTCGGTGGTTCTACTCCCGGCTTCCCCTTGTAATCGTTAAGAAAGACACTGAACCCCACATTGCCTACCGATGCATCCATTGGTGTATGAATGCGTGTGAATGCATCAAAGAAAAAACACTGTGTAGTACTTAGCACTAAGATGTGCTGTGTGAGTGAATGGGTGAATGTGGCATGTAGTGTTAAAGCACTTTGAGTGGTCAGCTAGGCTAAAAAAATAAAATAAACTCACTATTTAACTTAAAGACCTTCACAAAAGGTGTGTCATTCCATTCAAGGTCACTTAAGTTGTCAAAACTGATATCCCAGAGAAACTTGGTTAAACAGGCATATTGATCCAAGTATATAGTGTGAGTGCACAGGTTAGCATTATCTCTCTCTCTCTGTCTTGCTCTTGTCCTCTTCACTGATGAAAACAGGCATACATACCTATAACATGCACAAGCACATTCCTACAGTTCTTACAGTCATGGAGTTTGTGTCTTTTTCTTGAATATCCCAACACCTGCTGACGTTTTGCAGCGCCAGATGTTGACCTGTGGGTCCAGCAGTGCTTTAGCCTGTCTGTGAACCGAGGATTGTTTCTGTCTATGAGTTGAGCTTGGCTGGTAATGTAGAATGTGATCCAGACTGGAGGAATCACAGGGTGAATATAAACAATCACTCCTGCTCTTTTTTTACCCTAATTAGGACAAAATGGATGTACGTTAATCTGGTAACCTAGACTGGGCCACTGGAATTTTCACGAGATGAGAGTGTCAGTTTAAAACACCAGTGACATAATGTGTTGAAGATTAACCCCCCTAAAAGGGCCACTTCCATCAATCATTATCAACAATGCCATTGCAATCAATAAATGGAGCAACCTGCGATAGTTCTGGCAGACCACGTAGTCAACGCGCCCTTTGCCTATTGGCTGACGCCGACCCAACCCTTATGGCTGTCCACAAACCAACTGCGCTTATAGTAATCAGCTGCTGCTCGCAATTGGATGCTGGCATTTGGGCTGCTCTTTTTGCTTTCTGCTTGCAAGACGTAGCTCCGATCAGCATACGCGCCGATGCTAGTATTATTATTGCTGCTGCTTACCCTGTCGTCCGGCATGGATCCCCGCCTGCCGGCGGAGTCGGAGGGTCTGCCGGAGGACTCGGAAGATTCGGCTGAGATGGACACCGTGGAGGACACCCAACCTTCCCAAGTCCAGCCGAGCCAAGACGCGACACCGGGCGGGCTGTCCACAGCGCGCCGCGGCCAGAGTCGAGGTCGAGGACGAGGCCGCGGCCGGGCTCCTGCCAACCCACCTGTACATCCTGCAGCTCCCGGCCGGAAAAGCGCCCAAAAACGGAAACATCCATCCCAGCCATCGCCAGCCGGGAACGCCAAACGCGCCTCCTCTCCACTCCAGAACCAGCCAGCCACGACCACCTCTTCTGACCACGTACTCCTCGCGCTTTCCAACATTCAGTCTTCCATCGCGTCCTTTAACATCAGGATCCAGGCGTTGGAAGACCGTCCAAGCCACAAACAGCCAGCTCCCGTCATGCTGCCCACTCCCGTTGTGTCGCCGAATCCGGTCCCACCACTAGTTCCTGCTCTGACTGTCGCGCCATCTTCCTCAGCCTACTCTCAACCAGAACCGCTGGTCTCCGACATCATTCCGCGGAGAACTCTGGCGACGGCAGTACCCGTGTCCTTGGGTGCTCCTTTCTTCACCCCCTCTGCTGCCATCTCGCACCAGCTAAGGAGCCAAATACTCGCAGGTAATGACGTGAACCTAATCAAAATTATGCTGCGCTCCGAGTTGTGCGATAGACGCACTGTTGATTGTGGCGATGTATCAGTGACTCTCAAGGACAGTGATCCTAGGCTGTCGAAATCCTTGACTCTGGCCGAGTTCAATGTGGCCTTCGGTGTATACCGTGATGTGATCTGCGAGGTTTACCCTTCGCGTAGAGCCGAACTGGACACATACCTTGCTATTATTTCTGATCTGGCCTTGTCCTATGGAGGTTTTACGATTACCACAAGTCATTTTCGGCTAAGGCAGCGATGTTTATCCAGCGCTTTAATCAGTGGCTGGATTGGTCCGTGATCGATCTTAGCCTCATCAGCAGGCACTTTACTGGCCATCAAACAATTGCCTGTTCGCTCTGCGGCTCCCATTCGCACTCTACCCACCTCTGCTCAAAGGCTGCGCAGCGCAAGCCGAAACCTGGCACGAGCAGTGCGTCTGATCAACAGGTGACTGCCCCCTCAAGCACCCCGTTATGTTACAACTTTAACGAGAATGTTTGCAAGTTTCATAATTGCCGTTATCTCCATGTCTGTAGTTACTGCGGGGACAGCCATCCCAAATCGGTTTGTCCAAGACGTGCACGTTTCGTGAAAAAGGAGCTACCCCATAATAAAACCGTCTACCCCAGTCAACGTTCCGAGGCTGGGAAGGGCGTTGAGAAACCATCCCAATCGCTGCTTCATCAATTATTTAATTACTGGACTTGTCCACGGTTTCTTTGCAGGTGTCTCCGCGATGCCCTCATTTGCAAAAATCTATTGTCTGCCTCTAATGAACCGGAAGTAGTTGATGCCTTGATCGAGAAAGAAGTGAGCAAAGGTTTCATGATCGGGCCCTTTGATGACGCACCATTTCCATTATTTAGGATAAATCCCATCGGCATAGCCACCCGAAAATATTCGGGGAAAAAACGCTTAATTATTTATTTTTCCGCGCCTCACGATGTTCCAGAACAAAGCATTAACAGCCTTATCCCGGCAGCCCCATTTTCTCTGTTTTACAGTACTGTCGATGATGCATTAAGTTAATTAAATTGGCGGGTCGAGGAGCCTGGCTCGCGAAGGCAGACATAACGGATGCATTTAAGGTCATGCCATTGCATCCGTCCCAGTGGCATTTGTTCGGTATACAATGGAAAGGTAAAATGTATTTTTCAGTGAGGCTAACTTTCGGCTGTAGGAGTAGTCCAAAAATCTTCGACACGCTATCGGAAGCATTATGTTGGATACTGCTCAATAACGATAAACTGCCATTCGTGCTCCATCTGCTGGATGATTTTTTACTAGTCGATTTTCCTTCAGCCAAGCCCGACCGTTGCATTACGGCACTTAGGCGCTCATTCGAGAGCTTGGGTGTCCCGCTGTCTCAGGAAAAAACTGTTGGCCCTCTAAACGTGATCGAATTTCTAGGCATAACCCTCGATTCGAACCTCATGCAAGCCTCGTTGCCTTCCGAGAAATTGCAGCGTATCAGACAAATCATGCTGGAGGCGCAGCATTCTAATATCGTTACGAAACGGGACCTCCTTTCGCTACTGGGCCATCTTAACTTTGCGATGCGTATTATTCCCCAAGGTCGCTCCTTTATCTCCAGGCTTCTCGACCTCGCTAAATCTGTTAAGGTCTTACAGGATGTTGTCATTATGGATACCGGGTGTAAATCTGAGCTCAGGTTTTGGTCTAAGCTGCTGGACAACTGGAACGGAATTTCCTTTTTTTGTAATGAATTTTTGGAATCCTCTCCCGACCTTAGACTTTTTACCGATGCCGCACCGTCAGTTGGTTTTGGGGGGATATTTAATAATAAGTGGTTCGCAAGCGAGTGGCCAGAAGAACTAATTTCTTCTCCGGCTAACCCTCTAGTTCTATCTACAGCTGCTTTAGAGCTGTACCCTATAGTTGTCGCTTGCATTTTATGGGGAAAATACTGGTCTAGGAAGCAAATCGTTTTCTTCTGCGATAACGAAGCCACGGTTAATATTATCAACAAAGGGTGAACCTCAGTGCCATTTATCAATAGATTCATCCGACGCCTAACCTGGTTGTCAATTGAGGGACATTTCTATTTTCGAGCAGCGCATGTACCCGGCTTAAATAACGAAATCGCCGATGCTTTATCTCATTTCCAATTCCAGAGATTCCGCCTCCTGTGTCCAGAAGCAGCACCTTACGGTCAGGAATATCCTCCTTTCAGCCAGACTGTCCTCGATTAAACCCCAGGATATTACCTTATTTGCAAACAGCGGCCCAATACATGCGTAATGGCCTGAGCACATCCACATTAAAATCATATGACTCTGCATGGTCTCACTTTAGCTCCTTTTGCGCCGCACTGTCTACAGTGCCCATTCCTGCAAATATAGCTTGTGTTAGTGCTTTCATTGTACACTGCTTCGAGTCTCGAAAAATGCAGCCCTCCTCCATCAAATGCACGGTAGCCGGCATACAACTCCACCTGCGCTGCACGGACCCATCTGCCATCAGCCTACTGGAGAACCCTTCGATTCGGCTCCTGCTCAACGGGCTCAAGAAACAGAATCCTCAAGGCAATGACCGCCGCCTCCCCATGACACTTTCTCTATTGCAAAAAATTATATCACGGTTGAGGGAAGGGTGTTTTTGTCGCTATTCTGATTTGCTGATAGAAACCATGTTACTCACCGCTTTCTACGGGTTTCTTAGGGGTGGTGTTTTTTGCACACGCACAATTAATTTTAACCCTGCTCACGACCTGACTATTTCTGATGTTGGAATCAATTCTCACCATTTCACTCTATTTCTAAAGCATTCCAAAACTGAGAGAGAAGGGAATGGTGCCGTATTTATGTGTCTGGAACTAACGATGGGTTTTGTCCTCTGTCTTCTATGTCTGCATACATGAGGAGCCGTCCCGGGGCTGGACAGCTGGAGCCGCTGTTCCTCACACCAGAGGGGAAGCCTGCTTCCAGAGCCTGGTTCGCCACTCATCTCCGCCTGCTCTGCCAGTATTGCGGGCTCTCACCTGAGCGCTACACAGCCCATTCGCTGCGCATAGGGGCTGCGACTACTGCTGCAGCCACTACTCCAATCTCCACCCTGAAAGCCATGGGCCGATGGTCTTCCTCTGCTTATGAACGCTATCTCCAACCTGACGCACGTGCTATTCTAGACGCTCAAAAGGCCATGAGCGCTGCTTCCTAATCATGCTGCTGTTTCGCTGCTGGTGGTTAAATAGTCTGTAGCGCTGGTGACTTATGCTTGCCCCAATTAAATACTCGCATCACATTTCAGTCTGTGTTCATGTAGGCTACGGCAGTTCCACCTTTTAACGTCAAGCATAGTTGCGGTTTAATAATAATTATTTTTGTAATACTACTACTACTAATCATAATGGTTACACACGTTGGTAGCCTAATATTTTGTTTTGGGGGGTTGTAGGATACCCTGGTTCCAACTAATCCAATTGGCTGGTCTGCGTTCCGGTATGGTCTGTTTGGGGGGTATGTTGCCTTTACAGCAAATGGAAGGCACTCCACCTGAGGATGCTGCTGTTCCCTGTCTTGGCTTCCATGGAGCTCATGGAAAAGTTGGGAACTTCCTCCGAACAGAGCCATACCACCAAACACAAATTGTATGCATTCAGAAATAAAGCTTCTGAAATTGATCTCTGTTTCTCGTCTCGTTTTTGACTAGAGTGGTTCTGACAGAAATGGAGCAACCTGCGATAGTTCTGGCAGACCACGTAGTCAACGCGCCCTTTGCCTATTGGCTGACGCCGACCCAACCCTTATGGCTGTCCACAAACCAACTGCACTTATAGTAATCAGCTGCTGCTCGCAATTGGATGCTGGCATTTGGGGCGCTTCATTTAAACTACCAAATTGGTTTTGCTGTCACTGCTCTTTTTGCTTTCTGCTTGCACCCACCACCTCCCCTGCTCCACCGACTTCTCATTGCCAAACAATGTCATACTGTTGTCATTGTTGCTTGCTCTGTTCTGGGGGGTATGTTGCCTTTACAGCAAATGGAAGGCACTCCACCTGAGGATGCTGCTGTTCCCTGTCTTGGCTTCCATGGAGCTCATGGAAAAGTCGGGAACTTCCTCCGAACAGAGCCATACCACCAAACACAAATTGTATGCATTCAGAAATAAAGCTTCTGAAATTTACATCTGTTTCTCGTCTCGTTTTTGACTAGAGTGGTTCTGACAGAACTGAAATTTATCTCTGGCCTCCACCAACCCCCCCTTAGTGGCAACATAATGTTCACAACTCAGCAATAACTTTGTTATCTTTTGTTCTTGCATTTACTGCACAGTTCACTTAGTTTTTTAATGCCTGTCATCTTTATTTTACAGGTGGTGATGATAAAGAAATTAATTATTTGGTCTGACTTTATTCACAGTCAGTCTTTGTGTAACACACAACAAAAATGGTGAGCAAAAAGATGCTAAAAGAGAGAGAGAGAAAAGCCACCGTGAAGCAATGGAAAAAGCTCATCATTTTATGAGAAGAAGAATAGACAAAACAAGGGATGCATAAAAAAGAACCTCCTGTGTTACAACACAGGACATATACTCCCAAAGTTATGAGCACTCAAGGGGATGTGTCTGCAGGCTTCCTTCTTAACAAGCATGAATGTCTGAGCGGTCATAGCTGAACTATTTCCCGACCACTACACCTGAACTCTGAGCATTGATGATTTAGTCTTATTGAGCCAATGTTCACCTAAGGTTGCACTCTTCCTTTTATAATCTTATTTCTTCAGACTATATATCCCTTCCATGAAGAGTTTACATCACTTTGCTAACCCATACACAACTCTTATAAAATATTTCATGAAGGAAAAAAAAACTACAATCAGATTTTATTTCAGCATTTGCTGAAATAACGTGTCCTGCTCATGCACACTTCTGCACATTTAAAGAGATAATTATTTATCATTATTGTTAATTATTAAGTACTGAAAAGAGGGATTGGATTTCTCTTATCATAACATGTTTTCATGCCGTTGCCCAAGAGCTGACTAATGCAATAACTGATGTAAGAGAATGCTGGGAGTTCATTGGTTTAGCTTTATTGAGTTTTAAAAGGTTCTAAAATGTTTTTTTTTTTACTTAAAATTATATTGGGATGGATTTTCTGAAGTAGTGAGTTTAAAATGCATAATCCAGAAACAAAATATGATGTCGATCATTAATTGACTAAGGGTCCTCCAAACTCAAGGGAACAGGAGTTGGCCTCCAAAACCCTGTGAATCTCAGTTCACGCAGGGCTTGAATAAACATTTATATTACCCCACTCAGCAGAATACATCTTCCAGACTTCTAAAGAATTTAAAGTATTTCTCTCAAGTGTGACGAGGCAGTATAATTTCCAAGAAAGAGTGAGCGGCTGGGGCTTAGAGACATACCACAGCTTTACAAGCTGGAATTTAGTTTTATGAGGATAATCCCTATATGTGCATGATACGCACAAGGAACCCACCAAGAATCCCCTCCAATGCAGCTTCCTCCTTCAGCCGAAACGGAATACTCTGTCCTCTGGAAAATTCCACTGAGCTGTCCAAGACTGTGTCCTGAGATAAGAAGCATGTTATTTCTGATGATGTGAGAAAAAATAAGAGTTTAATAAGAGATTTTCTTTGAGAAGCTAAAAATCCTAAATAAGTAAAATGGTTTACCAGGCACTTTTGCTTTTCTTGTTTAATGTGACTGTTATGTCTGACCTGTCTTGATTTTTCAGACTCACATTAGAACCATGTTATAAATCCCATTTGGTCTGGCACTGCATTGTATTGCTTTCAGAAGACTCACAGAGAATTTCAAGCAATCTTAACTGTATTATAAAGGATGTTATTATTATTATTACATTACACTTAGCTGACGCTTTTTATCCAAAGCGACTTACATCTATTTAGATACAGGGTATTGGTTACAGGCCCTGGAGCAATGTGGGGTTAGGTGCCTTGCTCAAGGGCACTTCAGCCATGAATAGAGGTGTAGGGAGAGGTAATGGCGGGACTTGAACTTGCAACCCTCTGATCTTAAGTGCGCCTCCCTAACCACTAGGCCACGGCTGCCCCACGGATGTCTCGTTCCAGAAGTCACTTAAACTAATTCTCAACACAAACCCAGTCTTATGTAAGAAGTAGGAGTGGAAAAGGGAGTATATTCTGAGGAGCATATTTTTTAACAGGGGAGTAAAGTATGTTGACAACTGCGTACTCAAATCTACGATTCTGTGAATGCTATATGAATATTCAACTGAGATAAATTCTCATAATTCCCAGTCACAGCTGAAAGCAACTAATAGCTTTTCTAAAATGTAGTATTGTGATAATCCAGGAGAAGTAAAAGGAAGGAGGAAATCGCTAAGTGGAAGGTGTCTCGAACCAACTAACCATCAAGGCATTTCAGGAATCACTCCAAATTCCATGTGCATCACACCCTCATGCACTCACTAGTACTAACTAAACCAGGAGGTGCAACACAGCACACTGGTGGTTTTCTGATAAAGGCATCTCTCTCCAGTGCAACCTGTCAGCTTCTGAAAACAAAGCAGAATAAACTTCGAGCACCTCAAAGCTGTTGGTCTGTTATAAACGCTCTGGGGATAAACAGGTAGTAAAAGGCCTCCCATTAACAGTGGAATGGATGTTAACTAAGGTAGATCAATCAAACAAAGGAGAAATATTCATTAGAAAAACAATCTGAATTTCTGTCATGCATACTTAGAGGGAAGTAACAGTAACTTCAGTGTAAAGTGGTTCAAATCACGGTTCTTTCCCCTTCTCACATTCATATCTGCATATTCAAGCCAGACACAGTCTTTTGCCTGTGGCATAAACAGTCTGCTCCAAAAAGCTACACACAGGTCAACTATGAAATCAAGTAAGTTCTGTGCTCTGATCAAGAGTCACAAGTCTGTCACAAGTCGGTTTATAGAGCAGAACCAGCACCAAGTCAGATTGCAGTGCATGTAGTAGGATTAGAAACAAAGCTTAACAACAGAGCATTAAAACAAAGCAATTCAATAAAAATAAAGCTGAAAAGATGAAGGGTGACACATGAAGGAAACGACAAAACAACAGTGTTTTTAAAGCCTACACTGAAGCAGTAGCAGTGTTAGCAGTGGTTACGTCCAGGTTAAGATAGAAGTCACAAACTAGTTATAGAATCCCTATGATGCATGAAACAACATTGTAGTGACTATTTGTCCATGAAAAATAATAGGAAAAGAAAAGAAAAAACTTTTGTTTTAAAGGTTATCAAACTAAAATGAAACAGAACTCAAACAGTTACTTGACGCACTGTGGGTTTCTGGTTTACGCAGTAAGAAGGTCCAAAAACGTCAAAATGCAGTTCATCGTGGGTTTTATTCCGACTTTGCAGGCAAAACAGAACATGACAAGCTTTATGAGATCCCTGCTTGCCTCTCCTGCTCTGATTCCCGTGGCTTGCTTCTGCTTGCCTCACCTGTTCACCCACTGATTGACGAACTGACAACTGAAACTGCTAACTGGTAAAAAAAAAAAAACATGTGACCACCCAAGTGCACCCAGAGCTCCCTAAAACCCAAGTATTTGTGAAACGCCCATTTCCCAAACAAAAAATTAATTAAATGAATTACAAACCAATTTATCCTAAACAACTCAAATTAAACAAAAATGCAAATTATCAACCAAAAACTAAGCAAATAATATAAAATAAATCTAAATTCTATGGCTTAACTAGAAATAAAGAAATAGCTCCTACAAGCATGTTAGCATTAAGAGACCAGTGTAATTGGTAAATGTTAGATTTAGCGAACCTTGCGGACCGATTAAGTAGGGCCTCTTGCAGCTATCTGCAGCACTTAACTAAGGCTAAGCAGCCACTTATTATAAAAAAGGCATGACAGCGCATTGACAGATAAGAAGCAAACATACCAGCAATGATCAAGATGGGAACGACATGAAAAATAACAAGATGATCTAGAAAATATAGATCATATAGATAAATATAAGCAAATGTCACAGAGTAGCTATAATAATTAAAACACAAAGGACACTCATACCTGAAAAAACAGCAGAAATCAGGTAACAAGACGTGCATTCAACACCAGAGAAGAGCTAAAAGCATGGCAGGGATGCTGACTGCCATCTATCTTTTATACTATGCAGGATGAGATGTCATTGGCTGGTAGTCTGAGAAATTACAAGTAATTCTAAAATGCCTATTCTGTTACACAAGTGTGATTAAATGAACACCGTTAAAATTCATTGTCAGATAGAGAAATGTTGAGCATCAGCGCCATCATATAACAAGACACTGAATATCCAAATTATCTAGTAACAAGACACATCTATTGTATGTCTCTGTAAGGAAATAATTAGGATTAACATAGGTAATATAATGTACACTGTAAACCCTGATAAATTCAGTTAAATCCAAAAAAATGTTGAAACTGATTACATAAATTTTTTTAATTAATGTTATTAATAAAAACAGTCTTGATTAAGTATGCTTTACTTGTAATCTTAAGTGGCACTAACTTACTTTGGTAAGTTTAACAAAACTTATCTGATAACTACTTTCTACTAGTTATTTTGTTTTCACAGTAAAAATAAATACAAATGTAGATAACTTAAATGTTCTTATTATTGTAAAACTGAGTTTTTCACTTATGTTTACTTAAAATTTTCAATTCAAAAGAAGCTCTATACTAAGTCCAGTACAAGCAAAAATCTTGATCAGTTTAACTCAAAATAAGATGTTAGGCAACCAATTGTTTTTTTTAAACTGATTACATCAATTGTTTTAAGTAGCTTAACTCAAAATCTCAATTTAGTACACATACAGTCAAAAACACATTAACAAGGTTATATGCAACTCAGTTTTTATTGAATAAACATACTACAACAACAAACAAATTGTTTTCTAAAATTCTACACCTCCATGTGCTGAATACCTGAAAATTTTTCTTAACTATCACATCTTGAAATGGACAATATCAGGATTCCCACGTAAGGAAATCATTTCCATTTCACTTAAGGCCAGTGGAGCAGTAAGACAACATATTTCTGCAGGCCCTCGCTTTGGCAGAATTCTTTGCAAAAATCAAATGTTCTTTAAATTATTACTTTAAGCATAAAGTTACATTAGATATTTCTGTTGCAAAACAAAATCTTTTCATATGTAAAAAAAACCCACATTTTCTTATCAAAATGAGAGACCTTAAAAATAAAAGACCTTGAGGAAAACAAAACAAAGAAACAAAAAAAAAGTGTCTTTATTATTTTAAAGGAGCTTCTAACTATTGCCAGGACCTTGTTGTCAAATTTTCTGGAACATCTTTTTTAAAAATCTATTTAAACTTTTAAACCAGTCAGTAGACCACATGCACCTACAAATGCATGACATGTTTTCAATAACATATCCATGCTGTCCAACTGTCAAACATACAACATGGAGGTAAACAATAACATCAAAACACTAAGATGTTTCAATTGCCTGTACCTTACCTGTTTGCAAGAGCCAGATTACTCCACTGCCAAAAGGTCGTTTTTAAGGCTCAACACTCCGAGCCTCAACTTTCCATCTTCCAGGCCACTTTCTGGATGAATTCGAAAGTATTGGCGAAAGTATTGGCGAAAGTATTGGCCAAGTCTTTTTGGTAATGTAGATGCAGCGCATAAATCAGTCCAAGAAGAATCACATAGGCGTCAGCCAATGTATCCACGTCAATCACAAGATAACCCTCAATGAGAACTGCGACTCTATCTGGGCAGAGGAATGTGGCATCAGTTGAACTGGCATGGATCAAAGCAATGCCAACTGGTACATCATCAACGTCCAGTTCAGGGGACTCCACAGGATGAAGATGAGAGAGAGGAGAAACACCTCTTAGCGTACCACAATACAAACTGATTGCACCACAAGCTACAGCGTCAAATGACCACAGACTAACATTTCTATAAAATAAAACAGATTTTTAAGCACATTTCTTGCCTGACTTTATTAGACCGTTTTAGTATCAAATTGCTAACTGGATGTACATTTTTATAATCTTCTTTTGCTACACTTTCCTGTGAATTTCATGACATCAGGGGAGTTCTGTCAGAACCACTCTCGTCAAAACGAGACGAGAACAGAGATGAATTTCAGAAGCTTATTCTGAATGCATACAATTTATGTTTGGCGGTATGGCTCTGTTCGGAGGAAGTTCCCGACTTTTCCATGAGCTCCATGGAAGCCAAGACAGGGAACAGCAGCATCCTCAGGTGGAGTGCCTTCCATTTGCTGTAAAGGCAACAAACCCCCTAGAACAGAGCAAGCAACAATGAACAACAGTATGACATTGTTTGGCAATGAGAAGTCGGTGGAGCAGGGGAGGTGGTGGGTGCAAGCAGAGAGCAAAAAAAAGCAGTGACAGCAAACCAAGTTTAAATGAAGTGCCCCAAATGCCAGCCTCCAATTGCGAGCATCAGCTGATTACCCATTGAGCGCAGCTGGCCATAAGGGTTGGGTCGGCGTCAGCCAATAGGCAAAGGGCGCGTTGACTACGTGGTCTGCCAGAACTAACGCGGTGCTCCATTTCTGTCAGAACCACTCTCGTCAAAACGAGACGAGAACAGAGATGAATTTCAGAAGCTTATTCTGAATGCATACAATTTATGTTTGGCGGTATGGCTCTGTTCGGAGGAAGTTCCCGACTTTTCCATGAGCTCCATGGAAGCCAAGACAGGGAACAGCAGCATCCTCAGGTGGAGTGCCTTCCATTTGCTGTAAAGGCAACAAACCCCCCAAACAGACCATACTGAAACGCAGCCAGCCAATTGGATTGTTGGACCAGGGTGTCCTACAACCCCCCAACTGACCATACCGGAACGCAGCCAGCCAATTGATAAGTTGGAACCAGGGTATCCTACCCCCCCAACGATTTATTAGCTACCAACGTGTGACACCATTATGATTAGTAGTAGTAATATTACAAAATAATTATCAAACCGCGACTAAGCTTGACGTTAAAAAGGTGGAACTGCCGTAGGCTCACATTAACACAGACTGAAATGTGATGCGAGTATTTAATTGGGGCAAGGATTGAACTCAACCACTAAGGTACACCATAAAAATATATTCGGTCTCCACAGCAGCGACAGCGCTTTGCGGCAGGGCAAAGCAGAGCAAGATCCAAGCAAAGCAGCAAGATCCAAGCAGAACAGGATCCGAGCCAAGAACAGCAAACGAGATCCAAGCAAGGCAGAGCAAGATCCAAGCAAGCAGAACAGGATCCAAGCAAGCAGAGCAACATCCAAGCAAGCAGAGCAACATCCGATCCAAGACAGCAAAACGAGATCCAAGCAAAGCAGAGCAAGATCCGATCCAAAAACAGCAAAATGAGATCCAAGCAAAGCAACATTCAAGCAAAGCAACATCCAAGCAAGCAGAGCCTTAAGGCTGAGTTATACTTCTTGTAACTGCCCTTGCGTCTTGCGCGTATGTTAATGGCTCGAGACGTTTATACTTCATTTAGCTTTGGCGGCGGTTGCGTGTGCTGCGTGTCGATTCACCGCCAGGACAGTAGGTGGAGTAGCGGGTTTTTTCAATGACAAGCCTACTATGATGAAAGGAAATTCACCGCCAGGACCTCTTCGAGTGGATTCATGCTTCTTCTTGTAAATAGCTGGTATTTTGTCAGATTATCAACACTTTGGGGGTCTAACGACTACTTCCTCGCCTGAAAATGTTTCAAATGTTGCTAAAGTTATACATTTACAGAGTTTATAGCTTAAGGGAAATCAGCTTTTCAGGCAGGCTGATTTCGGCTCGGGCAGGAGTGAAGTGCACTGTGTGTAAACGCTCTGCATACTGTTAGATCGAGTATACCGTTTTCTAGTAGTAGGCGGTTTCGAACACAGCCAGTGGCTTGTGCTTGCGTAAAGTTTAGAAAATTGAGGTGACACACGCAAGCACGCAAGGGGGGGCTTGCAACCGCGCAAGGCTTGCGTTGCGTCTTGCGTTACCGACTATAAACCAGGCTTTAACACACTTCACCTGACCACCTAGGAAGTTAAAGTCACCGTGAGCTTGCATATTTTGCTATCCACACAATTAAAAAGCCATAAAGCATAACACAAATGACCTCTGTCATTGCTGTTCGTGCCATCAATTCCGGGAGCGGTTTTAATGATTTGACTTCATCCCAAATTATTTTCGATCTTAATCAGCATCTTTCATGTAAAGTTAAGCCCTACCAGTGGCTCTTGTTTTATTTAAACAGAGGCACAATTTTTTTTTTTTTTTTTTTTTTTTTTAATACCAGTAGGCAGCTATTCTAAGTGGAAAAATCTTTCAATGACCCATTGAAAACTACCTTCCCATCAGCACAAACTCCAGCTAGCTGAAACATCAGCTTATAGCAGGTTTAGTAAAAATACTGAAAATCTAGCTGTGGCAAGATGACACGTAGCGTGGCAACTTGGCATCAACAGGGCATCACAATGCTTGAGTAAGCAGAGAAACAAGATGCCATTTATTTTCAAACTTCCAAGAAGACCAGCAGCCTCCAAAATGAGAAGAGGCAAGTGCTTCCTAACACGAGCACATCACATGCATAGTCGTATACAAATAGCCAGAAAGCAACACTCAGTATTTGCAAGCAAGAAACTAAAGGGAAGAAATAAAAGCCTCCAGTGTTTCCTGCAACATGTTTCTCAGAGGTTCATCCTGCACCAGTACTTACTGGACAGTTTGCTCTTTTATCAGTTCACAGCTGAAATCAGCTTTTACAGGCTGCTTCTCACAGAAGGAAAAAGGACAACGCTCCTCCTGAAGGGATTAGTTGTGGCATCACCCGTGGGGACGATGGTTGAAATGTTTTGATGTCATGCAAATTAGCATGCCATTTGCTGTGCAAGAGCCAATCACATCAGGCTGGTGTTACATGAAGTGGCCGGACGCTTGTCCACAAAGCATCACAAACATATGCTGTAGAACTGCTACAGATGTCAGATCCTTTAATCATCGAGTGCATCACTGATCTCAAGTGCCATCTTGTGTTTATGCTCAAGCCTTTAAACACAAAACTGTTGGACGCATTGTGCTTGAAATTGTCCCCTAAATGGCCCCAAAGAACCGAGTGAGGATGGCAGGGATTGTTTGGACGGGAAGCACAAAAGCCAGTACGTATGATTTCCTTAGTATACGAGCACCGCAGCTCACGCAGCAGTGCTCAGGAGAGCAGTATGTATCCTTATGATATGGTGTTATTTGTAGCTTAGAGGACTGGCTTTATAGAGCATAAGACTAGCTATCTTATTGTCAGTTATAGAGCGTTAAATAAAGGATTCCTGTTAGAGGCAATAGCTGTGTTTTACTGGACAAGTCTCTTTAAATCGCTCTATATGAGCGTCTGTAGAGACCTCCACTGTTTAAAAATGTATAATTCCCAGAGCTCATTTACCAGTTAAATATTTATTCAAAGGTAGTTCAGTCAGCCAAGTACACTTAGCTCCATTGTTTAACGATAGCCTAGCTAATCAGCCTCTTACTGTTGCTTTTGTTAAGCAAAAAATGCAGCTAAGTAGTGAAGTTTCACTGTAGGTCTCTGGAGGTTGTTATACGACAAAGTGCATTCCTATAGCAAACAGGGTAGCATCCTGACGTTCTTCTCTTCATGGTCAAAACCTTTTCAGGGCCCATCAACGATGAGCTGAATTAATACAAGCAGAACATACATGAGCAATAATAATCACGATGGATCTACATGAGATCAATTCGACCACAGCCACAGTTGGGCTTCATTCACAAAATGCTTTTTGTATTCATCCATTCTTCATCCATTGAGCATGGGATTTCAGTTCATGACACCGTGGTCATTTCAGCAGCAGAACAGCTCTGACTTTAGCCTTCTCCATGCACAGAATTGATTCTCCCTCCACTGAGTTCACAGTGAAACCCTGAAAACTTGTCAATGAATCTCTGATTTTATTATAAAAGCACTCACTTCACTTTACCTGGCAGCTTTGCATTCAATACAGTGGGAAAAATTCAAATAAAATAGACTTGTTTGCTGGTGGATAAACGAGCAATGTTGTAGCTAGCAACTGAGAGGAGGAGGAACTAGTCCAAACAATGTTTTCAACATTGACCGAGGAAAGGCAATAGTTGTTAATCCTCCGACTCACATCACCTCCCACTGTATCCACAGGCACAAGCACTCACACCCTGACACGACGGGTGGCGCCGCACCCATCAGACTGTATGCAGATAATACCAATCAACAGCGTGCCCGCCAGAGGCGCGCGCTCCACCTTAGAGCATCACCGCGAGGATCCACGGACCAATAGTCACGCAAAATCATATGAATCTGTGTAAAATAAGCCGCGTGTCTAACCGCGGCAAGCCCTGCCACGTACAGGAGCCCGCCGCGGCCTACCTTGACTTTGACCGCGGCCTCTGTGACAGCTCGCTCGGTGTCGCGTCTTGGCTCGGCTGGATGTCCTCCACGCGTCCATCTCAGTCGAATCTCCGACTCCGCCGGCAGCGGGGATCCATGCCGGACGACAGGGTAAGCAGCACAATAATAATACTAGCATCGGCGCGTATGCTAATCGGAGCTAGTCTTGTAAGCAGAAGCAAAAACTTTTTGCCCCTAGCGGGGAGCTGCTGTGGAAGGCTGCAAGCAGAGAGCAAAAAAAAGCAGTGACAGCAAACCAAGTTTAAATGAAGTGCCCCAAATGCCAGCCTCCAATTGCGAGCATCAGCTGATTACCCATTGAGCGCAGCTGGCCATAAGGGTTGGGTCGGCGTCAGCCAATAGGCAAAGGGCGCGTTGACTACGTGGTCTGCCAGAACTAACGCGGTGCTCCATTTGTCTTTTTGAACTATGAACCTACAGGGCTTACTTCCATAACATTTGCTGCTTGTTTACTGATTTGCATTCCTTTTGTACACTACAATAACAATTTATGGTAATACTAAATACTAATTCTAAACTTACAACCAGAACCTTCAACCATGGTCTGATGACACCAAAATTCACAGAACAAGCAAATGCCAAACATTTAATATAAAAACATGCTGACTTACATCCCATATCCTCAGGAACTTGGAGTCATCCTCACACAGATAAGGAGGGAGAGCACAGAGAGCAACAGTACGTCTTCCATGGACGTCAACTTGTTCCTTGAGTGAGAGAACATAATCTTGCTTCACTCTGAATTTTAAGCAATATATAAAACACACTATTGACAGTAGGTTGGAAAATGCCAAATGTAGTGCTTGTCTGGCAATGAATGTCTAAAACATCTACATACCAGCTTGGAGACTTCATGTAACACCCAGCTTCTTCTGCTTCAGGCTAAAAGATAGAAGATTTACATAAGTTTTACAGACATCACTTGACTCTTTAAATACTAAACAAAATTACAAAAACATCATTACTAATTCATTATTAGGCTGTGAAGGGAAAAAGACTCGAAAAAGCTGTTGACTAACGGTGTTTCCAGTAAGCCCTGCAAGACTTTTTGGAGGTCAGGTCAGTTACCACGTTTAGCTCTGCAACCAGACCAAAGATTTTCTATTTATTAGTTTCTTAACTGTCTTTGACCAGACTGTGACCCACACTGTTTCGCTAAGTCCCGCCCCTTGGTTACTATTGCTATGTTTGTCAAATATCAATTTCTGGGGAAAAAAAAACGTTTTGAGAGAAAAGGTCAGCAGTGGCTACATGATAATAAGCTGTAAAGTTAACATGAACTTCTCACTTAATGTTTGGCCTCGAAGTTAACATCATGCCCAGACATAAACAAAGAGCAAAAGTTCTGCAGCGGGCCACTGTTTCCACTGTTTAAAATTATCAACAAAAAAAAAAGAAGAAAAAAAAAACTTAACACACTAATGTTAACGTTCCACTTTGAATTATAAAGAACGACACTGCTTCTACTTTTTTTTAATCACTTTTAGGCAATAATTACACTAACTTAGCTCAACACGTTAAATTCAAATTGGTAAAATAATTGTTTTTATGCAAAAAATACAACAAATAATTTGCTAAACATGAAGGTAAAACGACAAAGAACGGCAACCTATATATATGTTGTATCCGGTATATATAAACAGTTAGTGTACAGTAATTGACTGTCATTGGCTGCATCCTAACAGCCTGGTGGATGAAGCTGTATATCAGACTGCTTGTTCTGAGCCACACTACAGTGTCATCCGCAAACTTGATGAAGAGGTTGCTGCTGTGTGTTGGTGTGCAGTCGTGGGTCAGCAGGGTGAAGAGTAGGTTGCTGAGCATGCATCTTTGGGGGGGGCCCTGTGTTCAGTGTGATGGTGCAGGATGCGTTGCTGCCGACCCGGACTGCCTGTGGTCTTCAGGTCAGGAAGTCCAGCAACCAGTTGCACGGTGAGGTGTTCAGTCCTAGACAATCTGGTTTCTATATCAGTTGCTGGGGGATGATTGTGTTGAAAGCTGAACTAAAGTCTAAGAACAGCATCCTCACATATGAGTCCTAAGTGTCCAGGTGAGTGAGAGCTGAGTGGAGGGTGGTGGAAATTGCATCATCAGTGGACCGGTTGGCCCAATATGAAAATTGGTAGGGGTCCAGGGAAGATGTGACAACAGATTTTATGTACTGCATGACTAACCGCTAGAAGCACTTCATGATGATGGGGGTCAGTGCCACAGGGCGGTGGTCATTGAAGCAGGATGGAGAGGCCTTCTTTGTAACAGCGATGATGGTGGTCCTCTTGAAGCAAAGTGTCAGCACCTGCTCATATGGAGGGAGTGGTGTCTTCAGTGCAGGGGTGCTGTTTCAGCTTCAAACCCTCCAAAGAAGTTGCTCAAAGCGCTCAGAAGAGTGATGTCGTTGTGACAGGTCTGTGGTCGAGGTTTATAGTCCGTGATGGTCTGTATCCCCTGCCACAGGCTTCATGTGTCTCTGCTCCCTTGCTGCTTACAGCAGCAGAAGATAATCAGACCAAGCCCGCAATGAATCATGATTCAGTGTGTAGTGTGATAAGCAAAAGCTGTGTGAACAGACAGATGTGAGAAACTGCTCTTCCTCTCATACCAATCTCTTTCTATTAAGTTCTGGCTGTGTGTTTACCATATATGTCCTTGGATTTTCAAATTTCCTGTAGTCTATTATTAACTTGATCATTCTATCCTTTGTTTACTTGTACTTTCAGTCCATTCATTTACTTGGCTGTCACTGCTATGTTGGTCTAATATCTTCTCTGAGTTCAGTTGTATTTTACTGCCCTCTTAATGGATAAAGTGCACTGCTGGATAGAGTGCTTCAGGTGTTATGACTAAATGTTCCACTGGAGGTCAGCTTGGAAACACAGAAGAATATCCAGTGGGGCAAAAGCATGATTTCACAAGCAAGGGATTACAGTCTCCCTGTTTTGCAACTTTAAAAAACAAGTATACAGAAAGTCCTTTACAGTAGAGATTAGGTAATTATCACATTTGAAAAGAAACAAATTAAAAGGACGTGCACACATACATTTTTAGGAAAGGTATTTATTTCTTTAGCCTTATAGGGCATACCCTTTGCATATATTCTCTATGCCTTCTTTTATCCTGTTCTTGGATGCTGCCGTCATAGGACAAGAACTGAGGTCATGCCCTTCACCTAAATTAGAATCACGAAATTAACATAATGGCATTGCATGTCTTTGAACAGCAGAAGTAAAACATACCCACAGAAAAAACAGGCACTGGAGGAACATGAAGACAACACAGAAAGGCCACAGCTAAGGTTTGAAAAATAAACTCTCTTGCTGAGAGGAAATGGTGTGAATTGCAGTGCCACCATGCTGCTCAGTATCCTTTTGTACTGCAATTCTTGAGGTCTCATCGGACAATATATTTTTGGACCAATGATGGAAAGCTTTGGCCACTAAAGTGCTTTCCAACCAGATCAGTTGAACATAGTATAGAGTCTCCAGAAGAAGAGGATGAATTGGCAAAACAGAGAGCTATCAACCCAGATAATATTGTTTAAGTTCTATCAATACATGTGATCTGTATAGTGTAATTACCCCAACCCACTCGTCGCTGAAGTGTCCTCTTTTTCACAAATTCAAATCTGGTCACCCTACTTAAACGCAATTTAAACAGGTGAGTATAAAATCCCCTTGGATTAAGCAAGTACAGAAAAAGGATGAATGATGTTTTTATTTCAGGCAATGTTAATGTGGATGTGAGGCCAACCTTTAATCATGTACTTATGTTTAAAACAAAAAGGTGTTCTTTGTTCATAATTCTAACCCTGTATCTGTTGATGGTTGACAACTAAACATTGTATTCTTTTAGGCAGTCTAGTTTAATGATAAATTGGGAAAAAAGTACATTTGTCCACATTTCCAATATGTTTTTATTTTCATAATCTGTTTGAAATGTGAGGAGAACCATGACCAATGAGTATTAAACTGGATAGTTTCTGACACTATAGAGGTAGTTTGTGACACATCTAAACCCCATCGTGTAGATTAGTTCCAACCCTAACTTTGTCCTTTATCTTTAAACGTCTAACCTTAACCATTACGGGGTGGGAAAGTAGTAGAAAAGTGAAGGAACTCTGAAAAAGATGTGCAGAACAGGATTTGAACCAGGAAACTGTCACTTGAAGGTCAAGGGTTCAAAACCCACCAACCCCTGATAACTATTTTATCCTTGTCAAGAGTGACAAATGAGGGGCGTTAGTGAGCAACGCATGGAGTAGACGTGCTTTTAGGGGCTCCTCCCTGCCAAGATGTAAAATTATTACTTTGACAGTCTCATACATAATACATGTATAATACAGAATGCATAATTCTATCAGTCAAGCTGCGCGCCAGGCGGAAATACGTCATTTTGACGTCACGCACCATGCGCCGTGAGCGACGCGTCAACTATAAATCTAGCTTTAATCCGACTGCGTGTAACCCGATCCGATCCAAGTTTTAGTCATATTAAAGTGTATACATGAACTTAATAACTCAGTCTTATTGTAATTTAGCCATTAACCCGATTCTTTCAGTCCCATGTAACCCCACTGACTGACTTAAGACTGGTGCTACATTTCTCATTGAGGTCACTGTGTGTTTAACACTCTGAGATTGGGGTTATATGGCTCTGTACAAATTAAGGGCTAAATTAAGGGTTTGAAAATATAACATAAAAACACATCTGCACAGCTACATTCAGCAGCCCAGCCAAAAACAGGTGGATACAGCACTGTTGGATTTCTTCCTTCCTCTTCTTTCCCAGGTGTCCGTTGCAGAGGAGAGCTGTGCAGCTCTCTTATCTCTTAGTCATTAACTGATAAAAACTCCACACAGCAGTCAGCACACATAACATCACAGTGCTGCAATAGCATAAAGAGTTTCAATGCAGCAATTGACCAGGAAGTCAGCTCTTGTAATTCGCTGGAAACACCAGGCATGATTCAGAGGTGCCGTGTTGTTGCAAAACATTCTGAAAATATCTGATCCTAGGCAAACCTTGTCCAGTTATACAATATAATGAATCTCATAGAATCAAGTCCAATTGGAGTGCTACCTGGAACAAGTACTTAGTAGAGATGGTGCTCTTTGGTGACAGGCTTTGTTAATTCCAAAAGTTGTAGAATACCAAGGCACTCATCTTCTTTGTAGTTAAAATGCCTTTATTTTATGGGCAAAACATGATTAAAACACTTCGACGCGTTTCGGCATGAAGCCTTCGTCAGGAGGTGAACAGTTTCTTGTGTGACAAAACTGAATTAAAAGACATCCGTTCCATGAGTGTTCTCAGGTGTGTGGATGGGACCAATTAGCCAATGGCAAACCACTTATTTACAAAGATAACCAACAAAAAACAGAAAAACAAACAGAGATATCAATGGTGGTCAGCAGGGGGCCTCATTCTGCAGTCTCTACAAATATAACGAAGTATTAGATAACATCAAAAAACAGACATGTAATACACATATAAAAATAAACATTTGTGCTTACAGAAATTGACAATATTCCAAATCATCATTTAAACCCGGATATAAAGTAGCTTTTAATTTGAAGATCCAGTAGCTCTCTCGCTGGTTTAATTGTTTCAATCTATCGCCTCCTCTCATTGTTTGTGGTATATGATCAATACCTATAGCTTTTAAAATAGCAGGGTTACTATTGTGCTGGTCTTTGAAATGATGAGCCATTGGATAGTTCTCATTTTTTGTTCTAATCGCATACTTGTGTTTTGAGACTATCTTGTAACCTGCGTTTGGTTCTGCCGATGTAAAAAACATTACAGAGGGGACATTCCAGTTTATAAATCACAAATGTTGTTTTACAATTAATAAAATGCTATATCTCATATGTTCTTTGACTATGTGTATCTTCGAAAGTTTTACCTTGAACTATAGTAGGGCAGTGATTGCAATGACCACATTTGAAGCTACCTTGCGGTCTCTTTTAAGGCAAGGCAAGGCATCTTTATTTATATAGCGCATTTCATACCACAGGCAACTCAATGTGCTTTACATAATGACAAGGCATTTAAAAGAACAGCATAAAGCAGCAATTTAAAGAGAAAAAAAAATAAATAAATAGAATAAAAATTAAAAACACAGTTAAAAGCAATCAAAGAAGAGGGGAAAAAGAAAGATATAAACTCAACCATAAGCACACCGAAAGAGAAATGATTTTAACCTGGATTTAAAAGTGCTTACAGTTGGGGCTGATTTCAGTTCTGCTGGTAGTTTGTTCCAGTTGTGAGCAGCATAACAGCTAAAAGCTGCTTCACCGTGTCTAGTTTGAACTCTGGGCTCCACTATCTGACCTGAGTCAGCAGATCTCAGAGCTCTACTGGGTTTATACTCAGCTAGCATGTCATTCATGTGTTCTGGACCTAAACCATTCTGTGATTTGTAGACGAGTAGCAGAACGTTAAAATCTATTCTGTATCTGACCGGGAGCCAATGTAAAGACTTGAGAACTGGGGTGATGTGATGTGATCTCTTTGTTCTGGTTAAAACTCGGGCTGCAGCGTTCTGAATGAGCTGCAGCTGTTTGAGACTCTTTTGGGGAAGTCCAGTCAGAAGACCGTTACAGTAGTCAAGTCTTT
The DNA here is from genome assembly GCF_027942865.1 of Odontesthes bonariensis. Taxonomy (NCBI): domain Eukaryota; kingdom Metazoa; phylum Chordata; class Actinopteri; order Atheriniformes; family Atherinopsidae; genus Odontesthes; species Odontesthes bonariensis. The sequence goes on from NC_134514.1 coordinate 34,821,279, forward strand.
GACAGCCAAGTGTTTTTAGAACATGAATCAATAGATATATATATTATATTTTGTGGCAGTATCAAAATTCTGATAGACTGTGTTGCATTTACATGCAAGCATGATAAGTACATGCACTGTATACATACACTCTACATCACAAACTGTTAACCCTTAGGCACCATCGCCTGTTATACGCTGGTGTTGTATAGTCTGCTTTTGTTCTCAGAGTAATTTTCCTTTACATTTACAGCTATTCTTGATTTGAATACTGACTCCTCTTAACATCTGGCATTTTAGTACAAGAGGAATGTGTTTAATGACGTGCAAAAAGTTTACAGTACATCATCAGCAGCTTTGATGTTACTGAGTCATAATTAAATTAATTCTGTCTTTTCTGTTATTCAGGCTTTGTTTTTCAGTCTTTACTTGGCTCTAACACAAACATGTCTAGCTATTTGTTATATAACTCTCCAAATCCACCATGTCCTGCTCTCATGCACTCTCATTTCATTCTAAAATTATAAATACAATATGAGAATATCTTTATTTGTGGCAAGAAGCTAAATGCCCCCACAATAAAATACATGCTGTCTGATATGCACATGTCAGGTCTTGCGCCCAGTATTGTGTCTGACATTGTAGTCCCTATACAGACCACTTTATTTTTATTTTTCAGGTCTCTGAAAGACAGAAACTAGGGCCATTGAATTTTTCTGATTTTACCTTCTGACCCACATACAGAATCCACGGAGTCCAGATACGGAATTGGCTTTATTTTCAAAGTAATGAACAATTAACAGATCCTGAAAGCTGGCCAGAGTTCTGTGTGGAGAATCCTTAGACCAGTGCGAGGAGGGTGGTTTCACAGAGAGCCAAGGGTCTGATGGAGCCAGGTGGAGAGATAAGGAACGGCAGAGCGGGCAGACAGGCAGCTTGCAGGTAAGCTCCACAGGTAAGGAAATGGCAGAACTGATTCTTCACAGGAAAACCAATAAAACAACCTGGAGGCAGTAAACACAAGGACTATAAACCATCTGGCAAATACACAGGAGATAGTCAATAACTTTTAACAGGAAACTACAACAGAGGGCCTAGATCCTCACTAGAAAAGATGCATCACTCGCACTAACACACACACACACACACACACACAGGACTCTGACAGCCAAAGTTAAAACAATTACAATTGCTAATTACAATTGCTGTGCTGTAACAAATTTTCATGTGAAATTAGCAAAATTGTATGTATCATCTATATGTGTAACGTCTATACTGTCTTTCAGTGAAAGCCCACCAGACATGATGCCTGTTCACATAAGAATCACATTTTGCCATGATGACACACAAACACATATGGACATTTACAAGATGAAATTCATGTAAAAATGAAGTAAATACAATCTCAAATGAACAAAAACGCATGACAAATTACACTGTGTCATTATCTATTCAACCAAAACTAAGAAGCATAGTGTGAAAAAGTAAGTCCACCCTTATCGCTTTGCTTGGAATTAAGAGTTTATGTAACAGCCAGGTGCTCCTAATCAAATGCTCTTGATTATTCATTAAGTGTGACCACCTCTATAAAGTTTGCTGGTCTGGAGCACTGCGGCGTGTTTATTCAATGTCAAAGAGGAAAGAAATCAGCAAAGATATTGAAGAGGCAATTGTTGCCTCCCATCAATCTGGGGAGTTATGGCCATTTCTAAAGAATTTAGAGTCCATCATTTCAGTGACAAAATGAAAATTTTTCACAAGTTGAACATGTACAAGACAACTCAATTCAGCCTAATTAATAGAGCTTTTCAAGCATTTGAGTTGCAACCCAAATAATTTTAAAAAGCACAAAACATCATTCAGAAGAAATAATACAGACTAAAAGAATAACAACATTTATAAAAAAAAATTTGCAATAGCACAGGAATCTTCTTATAAACAGGAACAAGTGCAATGGTAAAAATACACAGATTCTACAAGAAAAGGCACCCGAAACCTAAAGGCTCTGCCTCCCATTTTGGTCTTGGTAATTCTGGGAATAACAAGCAGGTCAGAACTCTGAGCAAAGATCTTTTCTGTATTGATATGATACAAGGAGATATGATCGGAAAAATCTTAAATTCTCTTCTAAGTTTAACACGGTTAAAGGCTAAGATAGGAGAAATGTGTTCTCACTTGGTGGTGCCAGTCAATGCTGCAGCATTTTGGATCAATTGAGAGAATTTTAAGGAGTTGTTTGGACACAATTATTTACATGTACAAATTGAAATCCACTAGATAAAACCAGTTTCAAGCAGTACCAGTACAATGTTATGTGCAAGTTTTTGTACTAAGATGCTGTGGTCAATATCAAATCGAATGTGGCACTGAGATGTAACAGGGCCAACACAGAGAACAAGACCATGGTCAGAATCAACATGGAGGTCAAATGTAACTTTTATTAGTGCTGTTTTAGTTCTATGGTGTACTCTAAATCCCGACTGAAACTCTTCATACACTATTATTCAGCAAGTGCACTACTACTTGTACATTAATTCACCAAGATCAGTGAGTGAGAAACAGTGTAAGTAAGAGTCAGTTTCAGGCTTTACAGCAGTGCATACGATCATAGCATCCAACAATATAGTTGTACAAGTTGTGGGATGAAAAAGACCATAGCCCTCCAGCTAGTTGTCAACTTGATCAGAAGCCTGAGGTTATACCACTCATTCACAATTGGCAAAGAGTAATGCAGTTTTTGTCCTGCACAAGGCTTTCTCTTTTTTTTAGTTCTACAGCTATCCTTTCAAGTTGGATAGTATTATTTGGATTTAATGGAATGCCAGTTCCTCTCCAGTTTTCTCACTGATTGTTTTAAGGTGCCCAATTGTGCATTATACCAGAAAAACTATCTACTCAGTACTTGCTGGACCTCTCAGCAAGTTCATCCCAAGGGCAAACATTTCTCCATAACGATGTGAGAGACTGATGTCATACAGATATCAAATGATAAATCTAGAGATGCACTTGGACACATCATGAATGAAAGTACCTGGGTTTCATTGGGTGTTTTGGATCTTTCAAATTCACACCCAACCCCAAGTGATCAGTTCCCAACCTGTGTCCAAGTAATGCTAATTCAGACCTGCTAAAAATTAAGCTCGTATTAAAACTATTAAGTTTGAGTTTTCAGAATTTAGGTGACTCTCCACTTTCTGAACAATTTCCATCCACATACAAACAGCAATGACTTTCAGTCCAAGTCATTTAAAGTCCATTAATCACTTGAGAAGAGAGGAGACAAACTGCTAAATATGGGGGGGGGGAAAGAAATAAGGCAGTTTTATTGTTTTTAAATTCAATGCAGTTGTACTGAAAGAGAATGGCTCTGTAATACAATGACCAATTCAGTAGAAATGTGGGCTCACAACACTGACCAGACACTTTTTATTGACCAAAAAAGATATACGATAGTTACATCAACAAAACCTTTGACAGCAAATCATCCAGTTCTAGATTTTGTAATCACTGGTAGCCTTGAAGAATTTTATCATTCAAAACATACCAATTTAATGTACCATATTTAGTGCATTTTACTCTCTCACAGTCCTCTTAGAAAAACAATATGGATAGACAATAGGGCCTTTTTTTTAACCAACACACAGCACCTGAATACTTCTGTTATTTCGGCAGCAAAGAAAACAGGTCAAAGGAGTAATCTCATAGTACCATGAAGCACATTTAAAAGGTCCCTAAATATTCATTTAACATGTTTTCTGTTTTAGATTCTGAAAAATGGCAGTGTCTTTAGCCGTCATAGCTTTCTCCAGGTGTAGTTGGGCTCGTTGGTAGATCACAGAGTAAAAGACTTGATGCCCCGGGCTCTGTCCAGGCATCTACTCTTCCAGAATGTCTGCCATTATTTTCAAGGGAGTAACTTTGATTTTGACATTGGTGGGGACATAAAAGTGCAGTTTTTTGGTTTTTTTTGCATTACCAATCATAAGTTAATGGCATGCAGATGCTATATGTTAACGAGCCATCCTAATTTTTAGGGAGTTGGTCTTTAAATCACAGGGTTGCAAGCTCAAATCCCACGATTAGGCTACCTCTGTTTACACCTGGAGTGACCTTGAGCAAAACAACTAACCCAACAATTCTCCAGAGACTGTAACCAATAATGTGTTCTTATAAGTCGCTTTGGATAAAAAAAAGTCAGCTAAGTGTTATGCAATGTAACTCATATAATGCAGGGTATCTGCACATTTTTTAATCAACAAATTTAATGACTTTTAAGACCTTTTTAAGACCTCTAAGAATAAAAATTAAGACCATTACCACGGCAAAAATATATATAAAAACTACACTCTAGGCTGTTCGGTGTTGAAAAAAAGTCCAGTGTGAAATGTGTGCTTCAGTGATACTGAATCAGTATGTCAACATGATCGCATAAGATTTGAACGCACAAGGGAACACCACACACTACAGGACAATCGTGCCCAATTGTCACACATCTGCGAAGGAGCGTGTTTTCGCTGCCATTTGTCTGTCTGTTTGTCTGAGGCTCTGAGCAAAATAAATCCATAATTGAACCTAATTTTCGAGTTATGTCTACTGTGCTTTTACATCTAGCAAAACGATTTTACTACCCAAGTTAACTTAAACCAGAACTTTGGACAACTCACGTGAAGCACAGACTGGTTTATGCAATAGTCAGCTGTCCATATATGGACAGTGACTTTGCAGCATAAACCACACGACAAAATCAAATTTCCTTCGGGATTAATAAAGTATCTCCAATCTAATCAAATAAATAAAAACGAGCACAGACCGCTCATACAGTCAATGGCACGTAGCCTACCCATAGAAAAACTACACACTCTCACACACATTAAAAAAAGTATTTTTTATTTAAGACTTTTTAATACTTTTTAAGGATCCGCGGAGACCCTGAGTAGGGGGCTGAATATTGGTAGGGACGTGACCCTAGCGTCCCTACCCAAAATTACGCCCTTGATTATTTTACTAGAAAGTACTTTGTGGGTTTGATGCTTTGTTTGTATAGCAACTGCTGTCTTACCATATTGTTTGACACCATGATTAAGGGATTTGGACTGAAATGTGACAAATTGATCTCACAGATTTTAAAGGAGCACCTATGCTCCATTCTATTTAGGGTTTGTTTTGACTATTTATTTGGGGTGGCAAGATTAAATGACATCTTATCTTCTACTGAAAATAAAGAAATTAGTCAAATAGATAATCTACTTTAAAGCACATTGTTAGTTTTGGATTAATTCTAAGCTGCTCCCTATGCTCATGGTACACCAGATTAATGTTGTAACAACCCCAAAATAGCATTTGAATTCCAGTCACAAAGTTGGGATCTGGAGGTCAACCACCTGGCCTTCAATCCTCAGCATTCAACAGGTCACTCTGAGCACTTCACCTAAACACAAATAAACATAGGTCATTTTTTAAAATACTTTTCTACATAAACATATGCATTTTAAACTATTTTCAGTGTCTTATTTCCATTGCAAAATAGCAGACAAAGAAAATAGCTATTTACAGTGGACCATTTGTTTCGAGAGTTTGAAAATGTCAGTGCTGTTTCGATATATGCTACTGTTGGTGACATCTAAATACATTCAAATTCACATAGCCATAGTCCTTAGTAACCGCTGAGGTTAACACAATTATAATCATAGCACTTATTTTTGTAAAGATTTTTTGTGGCATTTTCAAATCGTCAGCATTGATTGGCAGAAATGTGAGCTCTATAGCTTTTTAACTTCTGAAATAAGCTCAGTTCTTAGAATTGCTGTCTAAGAACAGTTTGGATGAAAATATTCAGTTTGTGGCAAGAGGCAAGGCAAGGGGGGAAACGACAGCAGAAGGACAGTAGGATAAGCAAGGGGGAAACGTGTGGCCCTATATACTTACACTCATAATTAAGCACGGTTGTCATGTGGGACCATCTATGTGTATTGCATGTTCATGCACACACACACACGCACACACACACATTCACACACATTCATTAGTCCAGTAGCATGCTCGCTAAGCAGTTGTTGTGTTGTCCTGTGGTTTAAGGTCATCTGTATCCACAGTTGTGTTAATTGTGATTGCTGCTGCTTGTGCTTCTTTGTTTGTTTGTTTGTTTGTGTGTTTGTGTGTTTGTTCTCTGCTTGTCTGCTTACAGGTGCTCCTGGTGGCTTTAAGGCTGGATTCCCCCACAAAGGCCGTGGATTGTCTTCAGTTTTGTTTTTACAGGTGTAGCAGCTGGTTGTCGGATTTTTCATCGTTTCCTATGATTGTTTCTTCCAATTGGTGTTCCTTTTTTTTTTCTTTGCTTTGCCTCTTTCCCTGTCCCCGGTCCGGTTCGGCACTATCACATGTTAAGTATTGTAACAAAAATAAATAAATAAATAAATAAATAAGCAGTTGATGGGCATCAAGGGGAGCTTTACATTCATAAAGCTTCCCTTGGTATTGCAAATGTGTTTGGCATAAACGGTATTCAGATTACAATTCTGCTGCCATAATGCTGGACAGGACAAGTGGTTAGAAAAAAATAAGGAACGGCAAGGGGGAACGACAGCAGAAGGACAACGACAACACGTCCGCTGGTGCCGGATGGGTAAAACAGGAGCCTGACGTCGACTACGTGGTTCCGAGCAGGGGTTTTATTTCGGGACGGTGGCGAGGTGGAGAGGAGAATAACTTATCACAACGCCTGTGTTAAGTTGGGCAAAGGAAAGTACTTCCCTCTCTTAAGTGTTCAATGTATGTGTTATTTTATCGCTGCCGGAAACTGAATGCTCCTCTCTCTCCTTCCAGATTCAGTGGCAGGACGTGGATATCATCTGATTGGAAAGCGTTGACATGGACCTGGCCACTTGGCGTATGATTGCACACTGGACCTTGTAGTCCTTTGAAAGACTCCTTGGGCCTTTGACTGCTGCACTTTATTCGTTTTGCCGCTTGCTTTTTTTTTTGTCTTTTAATTGTTATCTTTTAATGGTTTTAACCTATTGCTTTTTTTAAATTCTTTTTGATTGGTGCATTTTATTTTCCGTGCCTCCATTGTTGAGGTGGCCGACCGGAGCTGTGGCCGTAAGGTGGTCGGTGCCTGTCGTGGCGGCAATCCCCGAACCCGCTGGTGGACCCCGGTGGTGAGGGAAGCCGTCAAGCTGAAGAAAGAGTCCTATCAGGCCTTTTTGGCCAGTGGGACTCTGGAAGCAGCTGATGGGTACCGACAGGCCAAGCGGAACGCAGCCTCGGCGGTTGCTGAGGCAAAAACTCGGGCTTGGGAGGAGTTCGGGGAGGCCATGGAGAACGACTTCCGGACGGCCTCGAGGAGATTCTGGTCCACCATCCGGCGGCTCAGGGGGGGGAAGCGGTGCACCGTCAACACCGTGTATGGTGAGGGCGGGGCTCTGCTGACTTCAACTAGGGACGTCGTGAGTCGGTGGGGGGAATACTTCGAGGGCCTCCTCAATCCTACCGACACGCCTTCCGATGAGGAAGCAGAGTTGGGGGGCTCGGACGTGGGGCCTCCCATTTCTGGGGCTGAGGTTGCCGAGGTGGTCAAAAAACTCCTCGGTGGCAAGGCCCCGGGGGTGGATGAGGTCCGTCCTGAGTTCCTCAAGGCTCTGGATGTTGTGGGGCTGTCTTGGTTGACACGCCTCTGCAGCATCGTGTGGACATCGGGGGCAGTGCCTCTGGACTGGCAGATCGGGGTGGTGGTCCCCTCTTTAAAAAGGGGGACCGGAGGGTGTGTTCCAACTATAGGGGGATCACACTCCTCAGCCTCCCTGGTAAGGTCTTTTCGGGGGTACTGGAGAGGAGGATCCGCCGGATAGTCGAATCTCGGATTCAGGAGGTGCATTGTGGTTTTCGTCCTGGCCGTGGAACAGTAGACCAGCTCTATACCCTCCGCAGGATCCTGGAGGGTGCATGGGAGTTCGCCCAACCGGTCTACATGTGTTTTGTGGACTTGGAGAAGGCGTTCGACCGTGTCCCTCGGGGATTCTTGTGGGGGGCGCTCCGGGAGTATGGAGTGCCGGACTCCTTGATATGGGCTGTTCGGTCTCTGTATGACCGGTGTCAGAGTTTGGTCCGCATTGCCGGCAGTAAGTCGGACATGTTTCCTGTGAGGGTTGGACTCCGTCAGGGCTGCCCTTTGTCACCGATTCTGTTCATAATTTTTATGGACAGAATTTCTAGGCGCAGCCAGGGCGTCGAGGGGGTCTAGTTTGGCGACCTCAGAATCGGGTCTCTGCTTTTTGCGGACGATGTGGTTCTGTTGGCGTCGTCAGGCCGTGACCTTCAGCTCTCACTGTAGCGGTTCGCATCCGAGTGTGAAGCGGCTGGGATGAGAATCAGCACCTCCAAATCCGAGACCATGGTCTTCGGCCGGAAAAGGGTGGAATGCTCTCTCTGAGATCCTTCCCCAAGTGGAGGAGTTCCAGTATCTCGGGGTCTTGTTCACGAGTGAGGGACGAATGGAGCAGGAGATTGACAGACGGATCGGTGCGGCGTCTGCAGTGATGCGGGCTCTGCACCGGCCCCTCGTGGTGAAGAAGGAGCTGAGCCAGAAGGCGAAGCTCTCGATTTACCGGTCAATCTATGTTCCTACCCTCACCTATGGTCACGAGCTTTCGGTAGTGACCGAAAGAACGAGATCGCGAATACAAGCGGCTGAAATGAGTTTCCTCCGCAGGGTGTCTGGGCTCTCCCTTAGAGATAGGGTGAGAAGCTCGGTCATCCGGGAGGGGCTCAGAGTAGAACCGCTGCTCCTCCGCATCGAGAGGAGTCAGATGAGGTGGCTCCGGCATCTGGTGAGAATGCCTCCTGGACGCCTCCCCGGTGAGGTGTTCCGGGCCCGTCCCACTGGGAGGAGGCCCCGGGGAAGACCCAGGACACGTTGGAGAGACTATGTTTCTCGGCTGGCCTGGGAACGCCTCGGGGTCCCCCCAGAAGAGCTGGAGGAAGTGGCCGGGGACAGGGACGTCTGGGTCTCTCTGCTTAAGCTGCTGCCCCCGCGACCCGATCCCCGGACCAGCGGAAGATAATGGATGGATGGATGGCATTTTATTGTTTTTCTTTTTTAGCCTATTGCTTTTTATTTTGTTTCAGTTTATATTTGTGGTCTGAAATAAATACCACTGTGAATCCCAAATTTCTGTGTCTGCCCATTCCTCATCAGTGGAATTTTATCCAGCATATGTTACTTACCCAAAATATTTCATTTTGGCCCATTTGACACTATCACTCACTAATCATTCTCTCCACAGTATTTTAACTCCCGGTTGTCTTCATTCTTTGTCAGATCCTCATTGTTGTTCCCATCGGGCTTCCCCATCAGTCTTGTTCCAACTCCTGTGTAATGTGCAGTCTGTTTTTTTTTTTTTGTTCATTCTTAGGTGTTTTTTGGTTTTCCAAGTTTAGTATTCCAGCGTGGCTGCAATTTTCATTTCTATTCCAAAATAAACTGAGGTTAAGTTACCTCCTGGCTTCAGCTCCATGTCTGCACCTGGGTCCTCCTTCCTCGCATCCACTCTGAACCATGACAAAATCGTATTTCAAATTTGAGACAGCAGTGATCGTGACGGAAATTGGCACTGTCTCAACCACATTTGTTTGGCAGATCTGAGCTCTAACAGATTTTACCTGTAGCCTAAAAAGACCTCTAAGAGGTTTACAGCTAGTTGCCAAGAGCAGAAGAAAAGTATGGATCAAGTCCAGTTAAAGTGGATTGTTCTCGTCCCAAATGCAGCAGGCTCTATAATGCTCACTTAATTTCTAAAAAAAAACTAAAAAAACCTTGATCTCATATTATAAGATTTTTTTTTTTTATAATATGTTTATTAGGCAAATCACAAAAGTAGAAGTCAAATATATAACACATTTACAAGCCATAGTTTTTTGTTTTTTTTGCCAAACAACTTAACCCACACACCCAAAACACCCACCCTCCCCACCCCAACTCCACCCATGACATGAAAGTAACTTTATAATATATAATATATGGGAAGGGCAAGACGGCCTACACAAAATACATACAGGTACATTACAACATATTAAGATATATACACAAATATTGAAAAGAAACGGCATAAAATTAAAAACAAAATTAAATAAACATAAAACACAAAATAAAATAAATACATAAACACATTTTAATTATATCTATAAAAGGGGGGAGTGTCACTAATCTTCAGTGTCCGATTGTTGGTTGATATTTTGTGGATTATAGGAAAGAAGGGGGTCCCAAGTTTTATAGAATGTTTTCAAGGATCCTCTAACTGTATGCTTAATTTTCTCTAGGTGTAGGAAGGACATAAGCTCTCCAAACCAGGAACAAGAACCAGGTGGTTTAGGGCTCTTCCAGTGAAGAAGTATTTGGCGTTTGGCTATCAGTGCAGCAAATGCAATAACATCCGCTTGGTAACTGTTATATTTCCCTATAACAGGGGACACACCAAAAATTGCAATTAAAGGGGATGGGGAGATAGGAATATTCAGGACATCAGAAAGAGTGGTGAAGAAAGATGACCAGAAAGCATGTAGTTTGGAACAGGTGAAGAAAGTATGTGTATGGTCTGCTGGAGAGTGAGAGCACCTGATGCAGATGTCATCCGCATCAGGGAACAGTTTTTTCAACCTGGCCCTAGTATAATGAAGTCTGAAAACCACTTTGAACTGAATAAGACTCAATCGTGCACATATGCAGGTGGTGTTAATCCTGGCCAAAACATCCATCCACCAGAATTCCTCTAACGAAAGACCAAGTTCCTTTTCCCAAGTATCCTTAAGTCCCAGAAGGGGAGTCAACTGGGATGAGAGGAGGAGATTGTGTATTGATGAAATGCGAGTGTTGAAAACTGAGGAGCTCATTATGTCTTCTATCAAAGTTTTATCCGGCAATGTTGGAAAGGAAGTGAACTGAGCTTTAGCAAAGTTTCTTAATTGAAAATATCTGAAAAGACCATGATTTGAAACACCAAAATTTTTGACCAGGTCAGCAAAGCTTACGAAAGAGTTACCTGAATAAAGGTCATTGAAAGAGACCAAGCCCACACTTCTCCATAGCATAAAGGTCTGATCTATGCTGGAAGGTAAAAATAAGTGATTGTTGCAGATTGGAAGGAGAACAGATGGAGATTTGAGACCAAAGTGATGCCTAAACTGCTTCCAGATTTTTAGGGAGGAAAGAACCACAGGATTATTAGTATGTTGAGAAGGGCGTGTAGAGAAAAGAGCAAAAAGTAAGGCAGGGAGTGAGGATGTAATGCAAGAGTTAGCTTCAATTACACACCAGTTAATGTCTGGGTCATGATACCATTTTTTAAGCATTTGAATGTTTGCTGCCCAGTAGTATAACAACATATTTGGTAGAGCAAAACCCCCTGCCAGCTTGGGTCTTTCCAGCATTCTTTTCTGAATCCTAGGAATCTTGGCAGTCCAAATGAAAGAGGATATAATGGTATCCAATGATTTAAAAAAAGATTTAGGTAGAAAAATAGGGAGTGTCTGAAACAGGAATAAGATACAGGGTAATACGTTCATTTTAATTGTCTCAATTCGGCCAACAAGTGAGAGGGGTAGAGCATGCCATCTCTGAAGGTCTGCTTTTATATTCTCAACAAGGTTCATAAAATTGTTTTTATGAAGAGAGCTGAGTGAATGGGAGACATTAACGCCTAAATATTTAAAGCCATTGGGGGAAAACTGAAAGGGTAGTGTACCTGGAGGGATTAATTTAGAAGACTGATTGATAGGAAAACAAAGACTCTTAGCAATATTTAATTTATATCCTGAAAAAGTTCCAAATACCTTAAGTAAATCTACAATTTTATCAATAGAGTTTAGAGGGTCAAGCACATATAACAATAAATCGTCAGCATATAGTGAGACTCTATGTTCAAGGCCTCCTCTAATTATACCAGAGAATTGTGGGGAAGTTTTCAAGGCTATAGAAAGGGGTTCTATGGCTAATGCGAATAATAATGGGGACAAGGGGCACCCCTGACGAGTTCCACGTGCCAAAGGGAAGGGAGGAGAAATATCAGAGTTAGTTTTAACACTAGCCATGGGAGCAGAGTACAAAAGACGAATCCAAGAAATAAATTTAGTTCCAAACCCAAACTTATGCAATACAGAAAATAAGTACTTAAATTCTACACGGTCAAACGCCCGTTCTGCGTCTAGGGAGATGACCATCTCTGGAGTTGGAGAGGCAGAAGGAGATAAAACCACATTCAAGAGTCGACGTACACTGGATGATAGTTGGCGGCCAAGGATAAAACCTGTTTGGTCTTCTGATATGATTTGGGGGAGACAGGTCTCAAGTCTATGTGCAAGCACCTTTGCTAGAATTTTAACATCATTGTTAAGTAGACTGATGGGTCTATAACTGCCACATAAATTTGGGTCCTTGTCCTTCTTTAATATAAGGGAAATCAAAGCCTGATTGAGAGTTGGAGGTAAAACACTCTGCTTCAATGAATCATTATAAACATCCAGTAGTAAGGGGGCTAGCTGAGTAGAAAACTTCTTAAAGAACTCTACTGGATAGCCGTCTGGGCCAGGGGCTTTGTGACTCCGCATTTGGGAAATACAGAAGGTGATTTCTTCTAGCTTAAGGGGTTCATCTAAACTTCCTGACATGTCTTCACTTAAAGTTGGAAATTCTAAGTTGTCTAAAAAGGAGTCCATGGACGAACTATCAGAAGGAGGTTCTGATTGATATAAAGTAGAATAAAAGGAGGAAAATGCTGAATTTATGGAGGCGGGGTCTGTAGTCAGGTTATGGGAAGCATCATAAATTTGTGAAATAAAACGTGAAGCACATTGGTGTCTCAACTGTGAGGCTAAAAGGCGGCCAGCCCTATCCCCATGCTCATAATACGTTGCTCTTGTACGCTGCAATAAGTATTCTGCTTTCCCAGTGGATAATAAGTCAAACTCTGTCTGTAATTGTAAGCGTTTGGCAGCTAAATCAGGATGAATTGCCACCGCCTGTTGCCTATCTATTTTAAGAATGGCATCTGTTAATTCTTGTTGCTTCAATCTTCTACTTTTAGCCAAGTGTGTACTAAAAGATATAATACAACCTCTAATAAATGCTTTTAATGTTTCCCATAAGAGAGATGGAGATACTTGTTCAGATGTATTTATTTCTAAGAAAACCTTAATGTTTGTGGAAACATAATCACAAAAGTCTGAATTAGCAAGCAGGCTAGAGTTAAGCCGCCATCCACCTTGATGCCTGTGGGAATTTGATGGTAAAGAGACGTCTAATATGTGGGGGGCGTGGTCAGAAATGACAATAGCAGAGTATTGTGTGGAGCGAACAAAGGGTAGAAAAGTCTTATCAATAAAAAAGTAATCAATACGTGAGTAGACCTTATGGACAGCAGAATAGTAGGAGAAATCCTTAGCACTAGGATGTAAAAAACGCCAGGGGTCAACACAGCCAATTTGTTCCATGAAGGTTGTTAACGTCTTGGACATAGCTGATGGCATCACCGTTTTAGATTGAGAACTGTCAATAGCAGGGTTAGTGACAAAATTAAGGTCTCCACCTAGAATTAATTTGTGAGTATCCAAATTTGGTAAATGAGAGAAAACATTGGACATGAAATTTGGGCTATCCCAATTTGGTGCATACAAGTTTGCAAAAACCACCGGAATTCTAAAGAGCAAGCCAGAAACTATAATATAGCGGCCACAAGGATCAGAGTATATCTGATCAGGAGAAAAACGGATTATTTTATGAATTAAAATAGCCACGCCTCTGGATTTACTATTAAAATTGGAGTGGAAGATCTGACCAACCCATGGTTTGCGTAGTCTCACATGATCTTCTTTGCGTAAGTGAGTCTCCTGTAAAAACGCTATGTCCGTTGAGAGGCTCTTTAAGTGTGAGAGGACTTTACACCGTTTAATTGGCCCACCTAAACCACGTACATTCCAGGTTACAATTTTAACAGGGTGCCTATTCGATCCACCTTGCATTGTAGAGGGAGTTGTCATCTATATCAGGACTTTGAAATCATGAATTTCTAAGTGAATCATATGGGAGCTATACCTGGGACACTCTAAAACTAAATGAAGGGCTGTGACACAAATGAAGAGGAAAATGAAAAAAATAAAACAGAAAAACAAATAGAAATGGACAACTAGACAAAAAAGAGACAATTGGCCTAAGGAAAAACCCACCCTCACCCCACCCCCCACCCACAAACCCCCAAAATTCCAACAGTAAGCATAACAGTCAAAAAAATTATAAGATTAACCTCTCAAAATTATACAGAGAATAGAAAACATCGATATACATCTAAATCTATTTTCACCTGAATATATATATATATATATAATTTTTTCTCATTTTCAATGAGATATTTGTATCAGTGCAATTACTCACTTGTCAGTCAGGGACAGCAGCTCGAAAAGATTGCTAGCTTGGACTGTGTATATCAGTTGATATAGATAAATCATCATCAGAGACAGTCTCAAAATTTCACCATACTTTGTACAGTTACAATAAAGGAATTCTTAATCAAATATGTTGAGAAATTGAGATCTGGACAATAAGTAGCTTGAGTTGTCTTGGAAAGTGGCTGTCATCTTTGTTAAATAAGGCATTTGTAAAGTAACTTGGACTCTAATTGCCTTGAATTGGACTGTATCATTGAATTGGCTTGAGATGACATTTGTCGTGATTTGGCACTATATACATAAACTGACTTGGACTCATGCTGCACGGTGGTGTGGTGGTTAGCACCGTTGCCTCACAGCAAAAGGGTTCCAGGTTCGTTCGCTGCTGGGCCTTTCTGTGTGGAGTTTGCATGTTCTCCCCGTGTATGTGTGGGTTCTCTATTGGTACTCTGGCTTCCTCCCACCACCCAAAAACATGCATGTTAGGTTAATTGGTGACTCTAAATTGTCCCTATGAGTGAGTGTGTTGTGCGTCTCGTTTGTCTCTGTGTGGCCCTGTGTTGGACTGGTGACCTGTCCAGGTGTACCCTGCCTCTTGCCCAATGACAGCTGGGATAGGCTCTAGGCTCCAGCCCCCCTCCGACCCTAAATTGAATTAAGCAGTTATAGAATATGAATGGATTGACTCAGACATGGAGGTGCTGATCCGCAATCCAATCGCTTCACACTTCTACCGCTCCAGTTGATGCTGGACGCACTCATGGGATGGAGCCAATAGGACATCACCTGCTGATGAGACTACCTGACCTTGGCTACACCTTGACACCCTGTCCATGAATATCACAAGCAGGCCACAGTCCAACACCCACCTGCAACGAGTCTGACTTAATGGCAAGTATACGGACACAGCTCTCACATTGGGCATACCTCTCGCGGCACACTGACGTAGGCCTTCTCCAAATCACACAAACTGGATTAACAAACTCCCATGCCCCTCAATGATCTGTGAGAGGGTGAAAAGACAATCTGTTGTTCCATGGCCAGGGTGGAACCCACATTGTTCCTCCTCAATATGAGGTGTGCATGGTCCTCAGTTGAAGGTCCTTTCTCTCTTACTGCCCCAGGTGGAGGAGTTTAGATATCTTGGAGATCTATTCACAAGTGATGGGAGGAGGGGTGGTGAGATCAGCCACAGACTGGGACAAGCGGGAGCAGTGATGCAGTTGCTGTACCGGACTGTTGTCGTGAAGAGGAAGCTGAGTCACAAAGCAAAGCTCTCGATTTTCCTGGCACTTTAAATCCCTACCCTCACCTATGGTCATGACTGAAACAATGAAGTCACAGGTACAAGAGGCTGAAATTAGTTTTCTTCGCAGGGTGGTGGGTCTCACGCTTCATGATCGGATGAGGAGTTCCGGGTGGGACTCAAAGAAGAGCCACTACTCCTCCACATTAAGAGGAGCCAGTTGAGGTGGTTCGGGCACCTGATCAGGATGCCTCCTGGTCGCCTTCCTTTGGAGGTGTGCCGGGAACGACCAACTGGGACAAGGCCCAGAGGTCAGCCCAGGACCCGTTAGAGTAGGGGCTCGTCACCCAAGGGTGACAAGCTGCTTCCCAGTGTCTTTCATTCTCCTGGTAAGATAACAATTTGATTCTGAGCTCAGTGAAGCCACCATATTGCTGATATTGTCATGCTCGAAAAGGGCCGTACACACAAAAGAACCCAAATGCAGATCGAAGACTGAGTGGGAAGATCAAAAAACAGTTTATTTACAGTAGTGGCTGGCATGTGTGTCCAAAGTAGTGGTATCCAGTTCAGCAGAGGTGTCAAAAGTATTCACATTCATTACCCAAGTAGAAGTATAGATACTAGAGTTTAAAAAGACTTCTGTAGAAGTTGAACGTGAATTACGTACAGACCAATAGTGTGTCGGAATGGTGTAGGTTTATACTTCTCATCCAATCGCAATCAAATTCACTCTATGTTTTTGAACGATAAAATAATCCAAGCAATTAAATACGAGTAACGAGGCTGTTTTGAAAATGTAAGGAGTAGAAGTAAAAAGTCGGCTGAAAAAGAATTACTCCAGTAAAGCATAGATACCCCCCCCCAAAAAAAAATTTCTACTTAAGGTAACGAAGGATGTCAACAAAGGCGACCCAGGGGTTCCGTGGAAATCAGAATTTACAAGATCATGGCTTACAGTGAGATCAATAAGGAGTGAACCGAGGGATGGGGTGGTCCAAGCCTGTGGTGCGACTGACCGGGCTGTGGCGTGGCGGGCAGGCAGGCGGCAGCAGCAAAAGAGAAACTCTGAGGCAGAATTCCACACTGATGGTTACAGGGAAGACTGGAGGTACAAACAGCAAGTGGAACACCTCAAGGAGAAAAAACTGAAATACAAAGGCAGGTCTTGAGATCTTGAGAAATTCTCAGCGTGCAAAGAACTCAAAATCGGCCTGGATTACCACAGGTAACTGTGAAACAATCTGGCAAAGACTGGAACTCCTGCTGATCCTTAAAAAGCCAGCGAGTAATGGAGGCAGATGGACAACAGGTGTGCAGACAGGAGCAGGCCAGACTCCGTCTGAACTTCCTGGATGCCTGATCTGCATTTGTTCATGAAAGAAGTTTATCACAATCCTCTGACTGTCTATAGCAGTTTTTCCCCCTCCATACACATCCAGTCATTTTTGTATACAACAAATGTCTATAATAAGAGTAGAAAATCCGTATAGTTTTACCTGTTGCACTAGCTGTTTACACTGATACTTTTCTGGGTGAGGAGGTGCACAAAAGAGGGCAAACAGGCTAAAAGTAACACCTTTTTTTTTTTAATCCAAAAAGCACAGCTAGCCTCAACTAACTACATTTGCCTGGTCCACATCAGCACCCCAAACATTATCTCCAACTGCCAGCTGTTCTGCTTTTTGAAAGTCCAGCAAAGTTACAATACTTGACAATTTAAGCATCATCATGGTGCTATGCTGAATCTCACTCTGTCGAATTAGAAAATACCAAAGAAAATAAATACAAATACATTCAATATTTTACTTGAAAACTATCTCCAGCGGTATGTTTTGGTTATTCGTGCCTTCAGTTGTGGGTCTCACTGCACCAATCCTACCTCGGCAGCAAAGTATTACAAAACAAAAAGTGAAAATGACAAATCCTGCCCCATAATTCTCCATCCATCCATTTTCATTCATGAATTGCCCCACTGAGGTTAACAAATAGCCCCAATGACTAGTTGAGCAAGTAGCTGTTCCAGTGGGTTACTGGGTCAGTGGCTTCAGTTGTTTGCTTCTCATTTCCAAGTTCTGGTCTACTACTTATCATTGGCCAGATCAGCTGGCTTTGCCTGTGATGTACCCACTGCTGGCTTCATATAAGACCTAATTTTGGCCCTTTAGTTGCTCCATTGCAAACAGCATGCAAATCCAAACAGTAAGAATTACTAGTTCCACTTTAATGTTTAGCCAGTTTATCTCACTCATGTCACTGTTGAAATCACGTGTGTCAAAATGTAGCCAGGCTCAGTATTTATAGAGGAAAACTCAAGTAAATTTGAATTGAACTGCAAGTGTCTCGATCAGAAGGCACAGCACTGAGGTACCATGAGAAAAGTTAGATGGGGGGTTAGCAGCAGACACAAACCACCTTCCCCTCAGCTATTCTTCCCACTCTTTTAAACACAAGGCTGCAATGACTCGTTTGTTTTTACATGTTTAAACTGTTGTATACAAATTCTGGTGCATTGATTTGAGAAGAAAATAACACAATAATCTTAAAGCAAAACTGTGTCATATTCTTAAAAAAAAAATCATGGTTTTTTTTTCAGATCAAAGTCTTTTATCAGGTGCCTGACCTGAGGTTCCAAGACTCAACAGGCAAAAACAAAAAGATGCTTTGGAACACGGAGCTGTTGCTGGGTAAGGAATTTATTTATTCCATAGATGCCAAAGTTCCAACTGAAACAAAAAACAGACTCCCTCCCACAAAACTCTCAATGCAAGCAAAGTCCTGCACCTACAAATCAAAAAATGTGGAAACAATATATCCTTTTGAATTTGGATGATGAGTAGGAGAAGAGGGAGGAGTGACTAGCTGCTTCCCAGTCTCTTTCATTCTCCTGATGCTTCCAGTCCCTAATCTTGACTGTGGATGCAAATAGTCGAAAAAACGTCCCCACCAAATATTTGCATTTAAACAAATAGACAAAGGTCATTTTGAAAAGCTACCTCCTCATGACTGCAGTGTGAGGTGGCAAGTTCCATGTGTCCCTGCCCTCCTGACAGCGTGGTTAAAGCTCCAGGGTGGTACAACACTCAGTATGGTGCTGCACACTAGGATTTAGCTACTGTAGGCAAATACAGCTGAGGGAGAACAGAGAGGCCTGTGTGTGTGTGTATGTGTGTGTGTGTCACACTGTTCAACAGCATCATGGATACAGGTAAGACCTACTCATTCATATACAAGCCGCTCTTGCTTTAATAACAGAAATTATATAGGTTTTACCTTGTAGAATTTAAGTTTTTTACTTGTATTATTTAAAGCTGACTTTAATTTTAGATTGTGAATGGGAAAAGTGTTTGTGGGGTCTTCTGTATGTGTAACAAGACAATTTGTATCTCAGCAAATATTTGATTATATATGTACTTATCAAGTAGATCCTAAAAATAAGTCCTCTAGAAATGTATGTATCAGCAAAGACAGATTTGTCACAAAATATTCTAAATAAAGTTACATAGATAACTGTGATATTTTAATGTATGTTCATTGATATAATCTGTAGCATATGTTTGAAAATGGAGTGAAGTCCAATATAATTAGACAAAAAAAAGATTTCATATTTTCAAGAACCTCAGAGCTGTGCAAAGTTGGGTCGTATCTAAAAGATCCATTCAAAAAGCTGGGGTCTTTTACATAGAGTTTTTTTTTGCATGCAATTTCCTTCTGCATCATAATGTTTGCATTTTCATTGAGTTTGGACTTCTGCTTCCCAGGAATATCCCCAAATCACACCAACACCAACATGAGTTTTGTAAAGAGAAATGATAACTGTGTTGTTGTTTTTTTAAATTGAATGTTTATTAGGTAATTATCCCCCCCCCCCCTCCCTTCTCTCCCTTACACACACATCCTACCCCCTCAAGTGTTTGCTTACTGAAAGGTTTCAGCAAGTGTTTGTAGTTAATTGCATCTTTTTTAGCAGGCCATTTGCATCTACCAAACCAAAGGCAATTTCCATGACATTTACACACCAATCCCAAAGAGTCATTCACCTATATGCATAAAACTGTGAAACATTCAAATGAACACACAATTGTGGGGATGAATGAAAATTTGTATGAAGCTGTGTTACAAGTTGAACTGTTTCTGTACTTATATCACACAAAGCGTCAGATGCTTCTTTTCTCTCCTTATCAGAATATTCTAAGAGAGTGTACCAAGGTGTTCGAGTCAAGCATACGGTTAAAGACCTGCTGGCGGAGAAGCGATCCCGACAGACGAATGGACCCAGATACAGTGTAAACACAATCTCCTCTACACTGTCCTGCCTTTGTCCTGTCCTTTCTCTCCACCTCATTTTTCTCTCAAATCAAACATTGTAGCCACAGTTGACATTCTGTTGGTGACACAACCCGAGGCAGTGTCTTTAAAAGCATCCCTTCTCTCTGTTTACATTTTGTGTTGTTTTGTGCACTAACGATCCTGTGGTTGGTCCATTCACCACCTGTACCTTGCTCCCCTCTTCTGTCTCTGCTCCCCTAAAGCGCTTGCAAAAGCCTGTCAGTAAATAACTGAACACAGTGTGTGTAGAGATACAGAGTCCTATTCTCACCTCACAAAAGAACATTGACATAATGCAAGTAATGATAATGGCCATGATCTTCCAAAAAGTCCCTCGAGCTGGAGGTAGAGGCGGGGTGGGACGATTGAGGTGGACAGGTAGAGAGAGGGCAGTGCGGGAGGCTGCCTATGCAAAGTTTGATCCGTGCACACCTGCCAGCCGATATTGTCCTCTGCCATGAACAGGCTCCAGACAAACCTCTCATTGTTGCCTCAGAAACACACACACACACACAAACATGCACGCAAACAGTCAGACTAAATCTGTCTGTGCTTTAGACGTCTGCATGCACAAGCAAGACCGGCTTTTCATTTCCCACAAAATGCCTGTCAAAAGGCTTTTACAGGATAGTATTTACTGTTTGTTTTCTGTGGAGTGTCGGCATGTCCACTTCATAGATATGAGGGCTGCTGGTGACTCGGGTTATGTGGGGATTATGTGAGAGACAAAAAGAAAAGAAGCATTCAAATACAGCAACGAGACAAGTCTAAAAATTTGTCTTATCCCATCCAATTATCAAGGAATTCCTTAAAAAATAAATGGATGGGTCATATCGTGCTGCATTATACTTCATAATAAATGGAGGCTCACACACTTATCATTGCACCTAGTATGACTCTTTAAAATTGCCCTCACTAAACCAGAGAAGAAACATCAGCATACTGCTGTTTATTGCAATTACATTGTTAGTTAAATTACCTACTTACTTTCTATCCCAAAATATCATCAGCCTACAAACAATCCTCTCTGTAGATATATAACCAGAAGAGGAAGTTGTTGAATTTAGTTGCCTTTTTACCTCCTGTTTCACTGTTATTGTAACATTTGAATTTGTTTCTTTTTATGTGAGACCTTTACATGACATTTATTTTATCTTGACTCCCTTCAGGAAGATATATTGTATTGCAATAGAGCAGTTTGCCCACCGCTGTATCGAGACACCTGGCCTTCAGCATCCCAATAGTGCGCTCCACAACGGCACGGGTGCTTTGATGCGTATATGTGTGCAGTCTATTGCTCCGATTATGTTTGGTTCTAGCAAGCCAAGTTGTGGCTTTAGCAAGCTGCATGTTTGCAGCAGCATAGTCCTTGGCAATCTTGGCGATTTCAGCTATTCGTCTGTCTCCGCAAGGATATCTACACGGTCTCGGAAGACATGCTCACTTCCAAGAGCCTAATGCTCTAAGGCATCCAAAAGTAACAAGTCAGCTGCTGGTTACACTTCCCGTTAACCTTAATGTTGACACAATTATGGGGTATAATGTATATTTATTTATGATTGCTTCAAAGTAATAAAATATACAATCCATTAGTCAAGCAAACTTGATTCGAATAACAGCGGACTATTTTACGAAACTCCTACAACAGCTCTGGATCACTCGTAAATTCTGTTCGTACCTGAAAGAAAACTTAAAATATGAAAAAACTGGTGAATGCGCAAATTCTCTCAAATCACTCGTACGCACGACTTAAAGGGATAGTTCACCTCTTTTGAGATGAAGCTGTATGACATCCGATATTAGCAATATTGTTTATGAACATTGACTTACCCCCTACTGCAAACTGGGAGCCGAGTTCCGTTTTGGCGTTAACGAAAGTAGCCCGGCTAGTTAGCTGGGGTTTAAAAAATAAAGCGTTTTTCTTCTCAAAACAATATGCGTTCAAAAGAGTAATACATTTGCATCACAAAATCGTTCTCCAGGAAAAAGTCAGACCTCACAATCGCTTGGCGCTATTTTCTCTCCCTTCGTATCACTGCGTGCTGCCACCTGCCGACAGCCGCGCCTGTTACGGTGTTTGCTGCTCGGAAGCAGGGGACTGCTTGGTCTGCACTTTGGTCTGCACGGTCTACACAGCACGCAGTGCACTTAATAGATATTAGTCAGGATAATACAGACAGGGTGGTGAGGCTGGAAGATGGACTTGGCTTTTGTCTTCAGACCAGATCAGCCTCTGTAAAACACATCTGCTGTCTGCATTTTACTTTAAACATACCAACTCTATATGTTAAAACTATGAAACAATAGGTTCAAGGAGGGGTAAAATAAGCCAGGGGTCAGTGGGTTCACAGATTAGAAAAAGGCAGCTGCTTAAGAAGATAGCTTTTGCTATTGTTAGTGTCCTTAACAACCCAAGTAATGGCTGTAATTTTGATCCTGACCTCAGAATGATCGAAACTTCTATCCAATCTACAACAGATCTGACTTTCTAATTGACATTTTCAAAATGAAGGTACAAACTTAAAACAAAATGGAGCACTAAGGCAGAGCCATGCTATTTAAAAAAGATGTGAAGTGCTCAACTAAAAGTTGACATAATGAAATATTTTAGTACAGTTAGAGCAGTTGATCCTTCAATCTCCACGCTTGCCAGAAAAATTGAACTTTAAACTGTAGGTCACAGTACTTTTTTATTTTATTAATTATATCATATAAGAAATATTGTTAGAAAAAATAGCTGCACAGGATTATGGTCTGTGTTTAGGTTTATTTGATTTTGTTTAGCTAACTATTTGTCCATTAGCCACTTCTAACTATTCCATTCTTACTCATCTGGCAACAGCAAAATCTGTCATAATTTTATACGGTTTTTAGCTGAATCCTTCAACTCTATGTTTCATTTATCTAGTCTCTTTGGTCTATCTTTTCTCCTATCTGGGTATTCATCTGGGCATGTTTGGAAATTTAGTGTTACGTTATTCATCCAGGCTGCACGGTGGTGTGGTGGTTAGCACCATCGCCTCACAGTCAGTGGGTCTACATGATGAGATTAATTCGATTATAACTATAGTTGAGTTATGATCCTTATTTGAGCAAGGGTAATTATCCTTGGATATATGGTGGTGAATGAATCGAATCATAGGCACAAAGCATTTCATACCCCGGTACGATAGGTGGCGCTATATCCATTTCAACTATTGCTAATAGAGCCACTTTCGGCTGACCGCTTCACCACCAACAACAACAACAAACTCAGGCATTCGAGAAAATGGCGAACGAAGAGCAAGATGAAGCTACGTCCCTCTACATTTGGTCTGTGATGAGCTGCTTGTTGCACAAACGCGATGCACAACGGAGCATTCTCCATCGCTTTGTTTGTTTCTTCCCGACAGCGGTGACAAGAACAGTAATATTGTCTCCTTTGACTTCCGGTTCACGACCCACGGAAAAAATCTCGAGCATGCACAGAACGCAAAGTCCAATTCATTACGTGCTGCACCGTCTACAAGGTCGATTAGTGTGACTTTCAACCCAGTTATCCCGGGTTCTTAATCTGATCACGAGTAATCCGATCCAATTTGTTGTCAGATTAAGCTGTGTACATGAATTTAATAACTCAGTTTTATTGTAATTTAGCCCTTAATCCGATTTTTACAGTGCCATGTAACCCCACTGAGTGAGAGGGTTCCAGGTTCAACTCCTGGTTGGGGCCTTTCTGTGTTTGCATGTTCTCCCCTTGTATGCGTGGGTTCTCTCTGGGTACTCCGGCTTCCTCCCACTGTCCAAAAACATGCATGTTCGGTGAATTTGTGTCTCTTGTCCTTAGGAATGAGTGTGACTGTGACTGTGTGTGTGTGTGTGTGAGTGTGGTTGTTTGTCTCTGTGCCCCCCCCCCCGCAACCCGACCGACGGATTAAGCTGGATGGATGGATATTTAGCCATTGCCCTTTTTATTACTTTTCAAAAATTCTTTGGACTTAATTCTTTGGTTGCATGCTAACTAACCAGTGATCTCAGTTGCCATGTATTCAGGTGTTATAGCTAACTAAAAAGTAGATTTACAATAGATGAATAGAAATGCAAATATGTGTACATACTACTTTCCAACTTTCCAAATGCCTCCTAAAAAATATTGAGGTCCTCTTGGGGTAGAAGTAATGACAGTTGTGAGTTAGTGGAATTTCACTTGCATAGTTTTGATGGGTGGATTTTAGCATTTGTTGGTTGAATTTCAGACAACCTCAGTTGAATGTCTAACTTTTAAAAGTAATTTCAGTTTTCCAAAGCCTCTGCTCTAACCTATGTCACAGTCACAGTATTTTTAAATAGTAAGATAGTATGTTCTTATGTTCTCTTTAGTATGCAATATTTTCAACCTAATTCAAATTATAGGTAGACAATAACAACAGCACACTGTTTCCCTATATTTGCTCTTCTTTTCAATGCAAGTTTTATTTGTATGTTTATAAATTGTGCTTCAAGACCTAATAATGACAAGAGGCACACAGTAACTATAGCCCTCCACATTCTTATGTTGGCTAATACCACTTTTTATCTCAGAGAATAAAAGGCCATTGAGAGAGAAGAGCAAACCCTGACCGCAGAGTAAGTCTGCTCATGTTGGAACATGAACAGCTTCAGGGAAAATGTAAAGATCTTACGTCATTTCACTTCAGCTGCTAAGTCTTGTCTAGAAATTTCTATTGAGTTATGCCCAGACACGAGCTATTACATAAATGAGCTGAAACAATTATAAATAAAAGTGTGGTTTAAAAAATTTGAGGCTTTAACATTTTAAAAGATTGAAAATATGTTTTTAACCCACATGACCCTCTGGGTTAAAGTTAGCTAATAGGCAAATGTAGCACTGGGTTCAAAATAAGACAATGATTTGATGATCAATATGGAAAAATTGGTGTGCTACAGAAGCAACCAGAGACTGTAGAAAATAACAAATCTTAAAATAGGAACCAAAAAAAAAAGATACATTTTGACACTGAGTCCTTAAGTTTAATTATTGTAACATGATTAATATTATCATAAAGTCAAGCACAGACCAGGAAGTAGGAAGTAGGAATATTCACACAAAAAAAGAAAAGTTTTATACGCATGTACCCTTTTTTAAAGGATTAAATCAGTTTAATGTCTTATTGTGCAAAATTGCATAACACAAGAAGTCAAAACTTTTGCATAGGAAGGAAGAGTTTTTTCTGTGAAACAAGATTAAATAAATACATCATCATTATCCCGCATCCCCCAATACATCACAGTCACACACAAACAAACACACATTATATGACTCTCTGAGCTTGAGCGAGCCAATTTCCATACACAGCCTTCAGAGATGCACTGAGCCATACCTGGGCCACATGAGGAAGTCTTAGCACTAGCAAATTACATTCAAATTTAGCCCTCAAAATTTGCTTGCATCCCAGCCAACATGGGCTTAATATCAATTCTTTCATGTTAGCCATATGCAAACAAGAGACCCTGCCACTCTCTGTCCTGTTTGAGCTGCGCAGCATGTCTGCACTTAGGCAGTTCAATAAAGGTTGTTTTTCGTGACAATTTCACTTACACCCTTGAGACTGTGCTGTCCAGGATATAATAGAATAGAATAGAAAATACTTTATTCAAATGTGGTGGGTGTGGTGTCGATGTGTTTTAAGGGAGAGACACATAAAGCCTAAAATTCTGCTAAGTAACTTCTTAGCATCTAAGCCTAAAAAACATGCAGACATTTCCTTAAAACATTTTTTGTCAGAGTAAAAAACTACGAGAAATTCACGAGTCATACAAACTGATGAAAGTGATAAAGTCACACAGCTTTTTACAAAAAGTAAGCAGAGAAACAAAGAATATGAGAGAAAAATGTGTTTATAACCCATTTAAGTCTTATACAAACGCAATCGATATTGTAGCATTGCAATCTGAAATCTTATGTCTCTTTCACAGGGAGGATCAACCACTCCACCTTCGTTTGTCCAGATGCCAGGTGAGACTCGGGAGAACAAAGACCCTCAACACTCACTCTTTGCTGCAGTCTAAATATCTCTATCAACACTTTCAGTGAGAGTGCTCGCTGTTATCTTAATTAATGCTTACATTGTTGCCATACTTTATGCTTGGAGGACCCCCGTTTGTCCATAATCACTGTTGCTATGATAACAAGGCAAGGCATCTTTATTTATATAGCGCATTTCATACAACAGGCAACTCAATGTGCTTTACATAAAGACAAGGCATTTAAAAGATAAAAATTAAAACAAAGTTAAAAGCAATCAAAGAAGAGGGGGAAAAAGAAAAATATAAAAAATAATCATTAATTAATTAATTTAAAAGCAAAGAGTGCAGATAAAATACTTTCAGCTGTCATATGCACAGCTAAATAGAACTGTTTTCAGCCTGGATTTAAACATTGTCAGAGTTGAGGCCTGTCTCACATCTTCTGGAAGACTGTTCCAGATTTTAGGAGCATCAAACTGAAACGCAGCCTCACCTTGTTTAGTCCTGACTCTGGGCACCAGCATGAGACCCCTCCCTGAGGCAGGAGACCCCGCCCTGAGGTTCTCAGAGTCCGAGTTGGTTCATATGGCTCTAACATGTCAGAGATGTACTTTGGCGCTAGACCATGAAGAGACTTGTACACAAGCAGAGCTGTTTTAAAGTCTATTCTCTGAGCGACAGGAAGCCAGTGTAGAGACCTGAGCACTGGACTAATATGGTCGTATTTCCTGGTTCTAGTCAGGACTCGAGCAGCAGCGTTCTGGATGTACTGCAGCTGTCTTACAGCCCGTTTAGAGAGCCCAGTGAGCAGGCCGTTACAGTAGTGTAACCTGCTGGAGACAAACGTATGGATCGGGCTTTCTAAATCTGATTTAGACAATATTCCTTTGATTCTGGCAATGTTTTTCAGATGGTAAAAAGCTGATGATGTTACTGATTTAATGTGGCTGTTAAAATTCAGGTCTGAGTCCAATATTACCCCGAGATTTCTAACTTGATTATTAGGTTTAAGAGAGAGAGTCTCAAGGTGACTGATAACACTTTCTCTTTGTTTCTGTGGGCCACAGACAATGATTTCAGTTTTGTGAATATAATTTCTGTTGTTCTCTTCAGGCTCTCATATGCTGTCCAGCTATTATGGCATGAGACGTCCCTTTATATCTGACACAGACTTCTGCTCATCAACCAAGCAGTTCTCCCCCGATGTCTATTCCTCCACTTTAGGGGGTAAACCCCTTGGCTGTGAACCCTCAACCATGAGCAGTTACTCCTCCCTAATCGACAGCTACTACCCTGAAACTTTTGGTGATTACCGCAGCGTCGCCACCTTCTCCAGCCCCGGAGGGTCCTTCCTGCCCTCGTCAGCCATATCATCCCTGCTGCCACCTTTCAGTGGAGAATCCTCGCATTTATTCCTGGTAGGTTTCTGGCTTGGGCACCCCATTAAGATAGTACTAAGGAGTGAAGAGGGACAAAGGTTACAATCATCATGATGAATTAAGTAAAGGTGGAATCCACCTACTGATAAGTATGAAAGAAAATAGTATCCTTTCATTCAGTCTGGAACCACTTCGGTAGAAGCACTTGTAAAAAGAAAAAAAAATATTTCTCCTGCTGACATGTTGCTATGCTACAACTCGATGTTATGACCTGTCCCAGACCTTTCACATCCATCCATATCCATGTTTTTGTTTCACATATGCTGCAAATTACTAATACTCAAACAGATCACTTTTCATCCGCACATTACTGATAAATGTCAGGTTTTTGTGGTGGTAGATACTTCCCTCTCTTCCTTAGAAACAGCAGATTTAACGGACTACAAAACTGCACTGTTGGGCTGTCAGCTGATTTGCTATCGGGATATGTCCGCAACCATCCTTCCAGCTTTAAACACAAACACTGTGTGTGCTGCACGTTTATAAAAAGCTAAAGTAACATGCAAAAAGTTTTCAAATACCAAGAGTTTGAGTTGACAGGATGGAAAATCCCAGCTGGAAATATTAACTTTAGGTTGTGAATGTTAATCTGCCCTTCAGTAGCACCCTCTGCTGCTGCTGACAGCATACACACTCTGTGAGTTTGTCTTCAGTCATGATAGTTTGGAGACTGTTTTGAAACAAGGTTTGTCAAAATGTCCTATTGTTTAGGAATTTTTAAATAATATAACAAATACATTACTTAAATAAATCCTTTTTACAAGTCAGACCCCAAAATGTCAATGTTTACTTGTTTTCAGTGTTTTCTGGCAAAAAACACAAAAATTCAATGACTTTGTCAGACACTTTACACATTTACAGGTGCTTTGGTATCCAATATATACTTACACATATAACTTAGGTTAAAAAAAAGAATAAATAGAAAAAAAAAAAAATAGATAAATAAAAGAATAAACAGAATAAATAAAAAGTAATAATAAATAAGACAAAAGTAGTACAACAGACTCATTCCCGGGCTCCATCTCTTCATAAATGTGGGTCTTTGTAGCCTTATTGCTACTCTGTATAGTTCAGCCTTGGGGATAAGGAAATAATCAATTCTAGAATAGGATGCATGCTTATGCGAATAAAACATAAAGTCCCTTCAATTGGAGTATCTGCTTCGCCATGTATCTGTAGATTGATATTTTAATGTTTTACTCATTCGAGGGCGTGGAGTAGTGGAGACTGGCTGTTTATCCATAAATTATGACGTAACACAATTGAAATATCCACCCATTAGCAGGATCCCAGAACTGTGCTGTGTTATCACGTTTACATTCATAAAAGACACATCTATGACATCAATGGAACCATTTAATGAGAAGAGAAGTACACTTTCTCAGCCCAAGATTTCTTTAATTTTTCATGCTCCATGTCAGATAAATGCGCAAAAAACATATAGAAGCAGCTGTGGGACAAAGCCATAATATCAATACTAGGCATTGGGATATTGATGAGTCTGTATTCAGCAACGATCTGCCTCTCTTACTGCTTTTCTTAACATACAAAGATCCCAAGGGGAACACTGGGATCAAAACAAAAAGAGCAACGGGGTACTCTCTTGGACTCAAGAACATGAGTGTCGAGTTAGTTCTTTGGAACCTAGTCCCAAGCTGCACAAGACGAACAAACAGCTATGTAAGCTGTTATCTATGCTAAAGTAGAAAGTAGTAATTGCCTGTGCTTACAGATCCAGATATGGACAGAGGCTGTAAGGTGTGCACTACACAGGCTCCTACAGATGCACAATGTAAGATAAAAGTAAGGTATAACAACGGCACCACAAATGATACAGATCCCGGACTGTTTCCTGTGTGTGGGGGATAGGCATATTCAGAGTATCTAAACTTAAGGACACACAGGATAGAAGATAACATTTTAACTGAGGACACTGTGGGCCTTCAAAAACAAGTGAAAAAAAAGTTTCAAATAAATCAGGTCGTCTTAATTTGGAGCAAAATAATCAGAATACTGTAAATGCACTCATTACAACACTTTGATCAAATGCACACACCTGCAACGCACACACAAACGTGTGCACATACACATTCTCCAGTTACTTTCTCAATGTGCCGCTACAGTCGCGCTACTTTTCCTACATGATAGAGTGATCATAACTGTATATGAATGCGAAACGGAGAGTCGGTATTTCAGAAATCCAGTAGATCTTACTTTATATACAGACTCAAATACTCCATGCAGTCTCCGTCATAGTGTAATTTCGCAATAATGGCACAAGGTTTGTCTCCTGGCTTCCTAGACCCAAGACTGTGATGAGAGCGATCAATTTTTATATCCTTGTCTATCCGCAATGTCTCTTTCAGTAGTTTAGAAACTGCTGGGGTTGAGCTTGAACCCGGTTGTTGTGGGACTCCCACAATCCGGATTTTCCCTCGTCCGCCCCTCTAGGTCTTCACATTTTGCTTTCAGGTCTTCCACTTCACTTTTAAGAGTGCTCACCGTGCTTTGAAGGGAGACAAGTTCATCCGACCTTTTTCAGAGGCCCCCTTCGATGTCTCTGATGTCTCCTCTCATTTGCTCAATTTCGGAGCAATGGCAGTGGCGTTATTATTCACATTTTCAGATTTTACCACCTGTAACTCACATTTTAGTGCATCAAAATCTTCAGCTAACGCGTTTTTCAGTTCCTGCCTTATCACTATGGATATATCTGATCTCAGAGAAGAGAGGATGTCCGACTTTATCATGTCCAGATCCATGCTTGTAGCTTCTGGTTTTGTTTGCGCAGCAGGTCGGTTGGGGCTACCTGGTGTTGAGGCCTCAGGCCTTGTACTGGAGGAGGTGGCAAACTTGTATTTTTGAAGATTTGCTGCCATGTACTGCAACGAAAGCGACTGATATCAAACGTTTACATGTTATTGACGACAGGGGTATATCATTTAAGTAGTATGTCAAAGTTTTGATGCCGTTGAAACTTTAAATTATTAGGGACCCAGCAGGAGCACTCACAAACACGTCTTTCTCCACGTCTTGCTCAACAGCGCCCATAGTGTTCATTTTTAAAAAAGTTCTGCTGCCATTTAATGTTGTAACACCCTTTTTTATCCAAAATCAATTACCCCAATTCATACCCCTCTCTTCTGCTGATTTTACCAAATCACTTTTTTTAATCAAATATTGTTTATTATTCCAGATAAGACTGTAATGAATTTGGTTATTCAGTTTAATGCGTTTAAAGTTTATGCCAGGTAAATTAATCTTTAAATCCCTTCCATCTTTGTTAGCAAGATTCTTCCAACAACTTTGAAGCAAGCTGTTAAAAACGTGTTAATTCTTTTGCAAGGATTGAATATTAGTGTTTTCCCTATAACTAACATTTTTACGAGTAGTTATACCAAAATATGTGGCTTAATTTTTTATTGAAATATTGTAAATTAAAGTTGGCTTATTATCATAGATTGTTAAAATCTCACATTTTTAATATTCAAATGTAGCCCTGATGCATCCGAAAAGGATACAGCTTTTAAAACATAAGATAGCTGATCAGCATCCCTGAAAAACAATGCTGTATCATCTGCTAAGTGTATAATAAATACTTGGGTGCCCATAATATTTAAAGGTCTTATATCAACATCATTTTAAATATACACGCAAACAGTTCAGTTCTGAATCTGGTGTCTGGTGGGAGTGAGTTCCAGAGTTGGGGAGCAGAGCGACTGAAAGCTCTGCTCCCCATGGTGCTGAGACGGGCAGAGGGCACAGAGAGGTGGAGGGAGGAGGATGACCTGAGGGAGCGATATGGGATGACAATGGAGAGGAGATCAGACAGATATGGGGGGGCGAGGTTGTGGATGGCCTTGAATGTGTAAAGTAGGGTTTTGAAAGTAATTCTGAATTTGACCGGGAGCCAATGAAGCTGCTGGAGGATGGGGGTGATATGGTGAAAGGAAGGGGTACCGGTGATGATGCGGGCTGCAGAGTTTTGAACCAGTTGAAGCTTATGAAGGGATTTGTGAGGGACACCGAAAAGGAGTGAGTTGCAATAATCTATGTTCAAACTTGTCAAAAGCTTAAAAGAAATCTAAGAACAATATAATACCACTGCTTATGCATATGAGTATGCATATCACTAACATATCTACTAGCAAGTACATGAGTAAAATAATTGTTTATAAATCATCAGTAATTATTTTATCCTTGTTTGGTTTTGGTATTAAAATAATTTAACCATGTCTCATTGTTGTTAAGAATTTGTTATTCTGTAGAAATGTTTTCAATGCATCATAGAGCAATTCACTTGCATATGTATTCTTAAACTCAAACTCAAAGCTTTAGCCTTTGACACTCCTCACTGTACTGCAGTGAATGATGATTGAATGATGATTGACTTTTACCCCCCCCCCCCCCCCGAGGAGGTCAGTAAAGGTACACACCAGGAAGTAAAGGATAAAACACAACAGTTAATTATCACAAAGGGTCTTCTGTGCTGAAGTTTTGCTGATGAGGGAATAAATGACTAAATTATCTCTTGTGTTTTCCTGCATCAGAGAGACTCGTGGGAGCAGTCAGGACCAGAGCCAGTATCCCAGGTTGAAGCCCTCTGTCCAGACAGTCTGGCCACTGTTAGCGCAGCACCTTCCATGTCCAGCCCAGAACCCCCAGGGAGCCCCTCTCAGTACCGCTCCCCAAGTCGAAGCTCCTCCATGGGCCCTGTCACCAACAGCCAGCCCTACACCCTGCACTCATTAGAGGATGTTCACTACCACCCTTTAACCACCAGTACCGCATACCCCGTCCCTTCCTCTTCCTTTCCCTGTCCACCATACATGAGTAACCCCGTCACTGACCTGGTGTCCAAGATGGGGACGGAGGAGGTGGACGATGGCCACAGCAGCCTCCCCACCAACACTGACACCCACTCCTCCTGGGCAAAGGAGGACGGTGTGAGCTCCTGGTCGCCTTACGAAATTAGGAGGGCCTACTGACTGGAAAGGAGCCCAAGAGCCAGAATCTAAAAGAAGATTGAGTTTCACAGACAATTTATCAATGAAGTCAACAATACTGAGCCTGGCATAAATTATTTGAGAGCTGTTTTGACAATTTGATTTTCTTAGTTGAAGGGAAGAAATTCTACTTTGGATACTGGTAAGGTTTTTGGGAGTCTTAGATGGATGATTGAAGTAAATTATTCGTATTTATGGTGTATGAACTGAGCATGTGTGGTTATTTTGAACATGTTAGGTTATGTTACATGCTAAAGACCATTAACACTTTCCATGCAAAAGCTCCTCTTACATAGACCTTCAACTACTCATAAAAGAGTGTGGTGTATTCAGTGAAGAGACTTTCGAGTGCTACTATGATTAAGGTGGGTTGTAGAGCTGTTGCTTTGTTTCTGGTTCATCTAAAATTTTTAATTTCTCATTTTAACCTGGTTATGTAGACACACACTGTATTTTTTAAATTCTTGTAAGTTCATGAGTGAGGAGGCTCCTAGGTGAGAAGATTTAAAGAAATATAATATAAAGTATACAGTACATATGTATACAACGACAAACATTTTTACAGTTGAACTTGAAATGACACAGGCATATAACAACATGTAAAACAAACTATTTAAGAAAAAAACCCGATGATGATGAGAACAGTCAATCATCACCTTTTCAGGGTTACAATGATAGAGAAACAGCTCTAATTTCTGCTGACAGAATCTCTTCAAGTTGCATCTTAAAGTCACAATATAATCTTAATTTTAAATTAAGACATAGTTAATACAGTAACACTATTAATGTTCTGTGGCACTGTTACACCAGGTCAAATTCCTGTATACGTTGTACATTTGGCGAATAAAGAGATTCTGATTCTATTCTAGTGTAAATGGGAGTAAGAACATGTCTGCTCTGTGATTTTGAAAAAAAAATAATGTTGTTTCTCTGCCTCTAATAAAACGTTCTGTTTTGCATTTTAGAACTTCAAGGTCTTAGTCCTCAAAGTAAGTTATAACAGTCTGTATCTATAATTCCAAATCTGTTTACTAATAACATCATTTTTAAAAGAGTGAAAACTTTTTGTTTGATTAAACCTCCTTCAATCTGGTAAATGTGTTATTTGAATCCAGTGACTTGTCTAAATGTCTATTTAAAAAAAAAAAAAAAGAAAATGGCACAGCTCACTAACACCACATCTTCCTCTATGCTGCCTCCCAGCTGACCAAACATGTGCTCATAAGATGCAGTCTCAACCTGCAGCCACTTTCTGCTGTCTGCTACATTGAATGATCTGGGCAGTTGTGTCCCAACTCAGCCACAATAATGAGGGAACCTTAGAATACATTTTATGGCTGAATCACATGAGTGCCTCTGGACCTACACAACTTTAACCCAGACAAATTTCCCAACTATACATTCAGTGAAACTGAAGCAGTGCGACGTTCCCGTGGCATATTTAGGAAGTCCTAAATCTTAGTCAAGTCAACTTTATTCATGAAGCACATTGAAAATGGTAAATGGACTGTAATTGTATAGCGCTTTTCTAGTCTTCTGACCACTCAAAGCGCTTTTAACACTACATGCTTCATTCACCCATTCACTCCCACACTCATGCTGCCTTAGTCTATACATAGCTACGTGTTTCCTACATCGTTCACACACACTCATACGCTGATGGATGCATTGGTAGGCAACCTGTGGTTCAGTGCCCAAGGAGGCTTTGACAAGTGACCCGGGGAAGCTGAAGTCAAACCACCGACTTTCCAATTGGCGGTGGCACTGCTCTTCCTCCTGAGCTACAGCTGCATATTCTAGATGATCTTGTTTCAGTGTATAGCCTACCTGTGTTACCATTTGTCAACATTTTTCAGAAAAAATTTTTTTTTTTCTTTTTTAAAAATCCAATAAAACATTACATTACAAATGTTTAGATTTGCATGATAATAAAAACAATGTTTTTAAATGTAAATGTATTTGTAATTTTCCCAACTGTTGAGACATCCGCTGCTGACACAGGTAAACCGGAGTTCTGACTTTTGGCCTCTAGGTGGAGCCGTTCCACAGCCTGAGGAATCCAGGCAGTCCATTGAGGCAATGCAAAGGAGGGCTGGGATGCGGTGTGTAACAGAGATCACACAATAGGGAGAGGACCTCATGACACAAGCAAGCGGGGTTTTAGAATGATACACGAACTAAAACAAAACTATGCATTTATAATACATTTTCTATTGTGTTTTTTTATTTGAACGGGGATGCAAACAGGGATTTTGTGCTGCATCTTACTACTAAAGCATCAAAAAGAAAATCACTAAAAGAGTTATCAATACACCAGTAATACAACTGGAACTAAATTATCATGTTTCACCGTTAGTTGTTACAACTTTCTTTAGCTGGCTAACATGACATAATATTCAGCTTAAATTTTTTATTTTTATTTTTTTTCAAACCAAATGATTTCTTTACATGTTCACCTCATCTTCAATCGTTAATTGAACTGTGTTATTTCATCCAGAAATATACTTTAAGAATATTAAAGTTTTCAGCGTTGCCTTTTATGTTGATAATTAAGATAACTTTAATCAGTTAGCAATAAATTATCACGAAGGTGGTTTATTGCTGAATTAAAAAGACCACTCAGTACTTTCTCACTGGGAAAAAGAATAATGATGAATGGGAATGATTATTTCTTCTTCAAAATAGAAAGCCTACGACAAACATAACTTTCTTTAAGTGTGGAGCTGCATGGTGCAGGAGATGAGAGCCCAGGGACCACTTCAACCACTTTAACAGAAGCTGAAGGCCTGCGGTGGCAAAGATGGCTGCTGCCTTTGCCACGCCCCCTTATTTACCAATTGTATGTGTTTATTCTTTAGAAAAAGCTTTAAAATGTCTCAAGATATTTTGTCGGGCAGTAAAGGTGCTTCAGTAACGTGTGATCTCAGAAAAGGGGTGAAATGCGATGTCAAAGCTGCGCAAAAGACGCATTCAGAGCTGCAGTGTTTAGGAAGGGGTGTGATGCTCTGATATGGCAAATGAGGATAAAATTAATAAAAGTGTTGTTTTTTTCAACCAAACTATAAAATATTAGTATATTACATTAAAGCGGGGAGTATACAATATCCTTGCGTGGTCATTTTTATTGTAAAATCGATTTGAGACAGTTGCCTCTGAATATTCAAATTGAAAGTAACGCGCAATCAAATCATTGTCAAATCATTGAGTTCTAGGGGTTTTAAATAGTAGGCATGCAGGGAGAAAATCTCAAACTAATATGTTCCCAGCTATATTACAATATTGTTGTATGCTCTGAGTCTGCTGGAAGACATTTATGTAGAAGTTTTTGGGGAATTTTGCTCAAATTTCGTTCTTGGCCATTTTGCTGAAGCAGAAAGGGACGTTGTGGAGTTCCACAGGTCTTCTCCAGGGATCCTCTCCTCATTTCAGCCACCATGTCTGGTGAGTTTCGCCTCGGATTTTCATCAGGAAATTGGTTTATGACATTAATCCCTGTTTGACATGAAAGAGTAAAACAAAAAAAAATATGAGTATAGGCTGTATAAATTTAACACTTAGTAGCAAAATGAAAAGCTAAGTTGGGGCCATGTGCTTCATAAGGTGTTTATCTCTCTTATGTTCAATTCTTCATATGTTTACATGATTTATTGAACGACAGACTAAATTAAACTTCCTTGTGAAAAGTATAGAAGTTTAATGCTACCTGT
This sequence comes from Odontesthes bonariensis, assembly GCF_027942865.1. Classification (NCBI taxonomy): domain Eukaryota; kingdom Metazoa; phylum Chordata; class Actinopteri; order Atheriniformes; family Atherinopsidae; genus Odontesthes; species Odontesthes bonariensis. Next base: position 34,857,421 of record NC_134514.1, read on the forward strand.
TTTTATTGCTGATAGATGATTATACTCATTTCTTTTTTTAAACACTTCCATAAGCCCATAATACCATTATAGATCCACAACATGTTTAATTCATTTGACCACCGTTTGAATAAACTCCTCGGGATGATTAAATTATCATTTTCACCGATGTTTTTGATCTAGATTATTAACCACTGGAGGTAACATAAGACTTAGGCGTTCTACCGGAGCTGTCTGTGCGTAACGGGGCGTTAGAGTGGGATGTGTCTGCTTGTGACTTTAGGCCACTATTTCCCACATTTAAGACAAATCATACAGAAGCATTTAGCTGCATGAATATTTATAAGATGATGTTTCGCAGTCGAGCCTTCTTGTCTTATCCCCACTCAGTCCTTTAAATTACGCCTTTAAGCCTTAGTTACGCGCACCTATACGAGGCTTTCTTTGAGAATTATTGAACGAATGTCAAGTAGCCCATAGAAAAAAAGGGCAAATTATTTCATGTACAAACGACGTTACTTTTCACTAGCACGCAATGAGAATGGGGGTAGGGGTAATTTGCGAATAAATAATGACAAAATAGCGACTAATGTGGAGTTTTGTGTTTGTAAATGTTAACAACGCCGGCCTGAAATCGCAGTCGAATTTTTCCACAACAAATGATCACGGGACGAAGGTACCGCAGTGGAGTGGTCTGATTTGTGGGCTTTTACTTTAACAACTTTACACTCAGATCGACAGCTATAGGTTAGAAAACGTCTTCATTTTACGAAGTCAATTTTTATAGGCACGGATCGTTTTACTGACACTTTCAAGCCTGTGTGCGTCATCCAACTTTACAAAACAATCTCAGGGACATTTTAACTCTAGATGGATCCCTGTGAACCCCATAAGCATTAAATAAAACTCATTTATGTTCATGATTGGGAATTTACTTACTAGAGCGCATTTTCTGCCAGTTTTCTTTGTTCCTGGTCTCGGCGGGTGGTTCGAGAGCGCAGATCACAAACAAAATGCAGTCAGCAAAGGGGTGTAGAAGGAAAAGCTTAGCTTTGTGCCGTCAGCCGGGAGCGGTTTTGTGTGATCCGGAGCCACCGCGCAGAGCAAGCCCGTAGATGAACTCTTTTACGCACAGTGGATTTTTTTTTTAAAAGACGGGCACATTTAAAGTCTACATGCAGTTCAACCTACAATTTATAGTTCATTATTGAATGTAATGTTTCCACAGTCTGGCCGAACAGTTTATGATTATGTGGGACAAAACGGACGATTTCTCATCACATTTTTGTTTATTGGGATGAACATTGTTATTTCTTGCATTTCAGGGGGAAAAAATACAAGGGGGGGGGGGTCGTTGGTGGTGTAGGGTGGAGAGGTGTCCATGACAGCTACTGTCTGCTCCTTTAGTATTAGTAAACAGCAGTAACGCGCTGTTTTCTCTGTGCAGAAAAGCCAAGGGTGTACCTGGGTGTCCGAGTGAAGACCACGGTCAAAGAGCTACTGCAAAGACACAGAGCCCGGGAGGCCAACAACAAGAAACCTAAAACGGTAAACCTGCCCTGCCTTGCTTAGTTATATCTCTCTATACAGCTTTACATCACTCTACTATAAATCCCCCCTTAACTCGCATGCCCGCGGCTATTAAACATGCACATGCGTAACCCTTATAGCTTGTGATTATGTCATAAACAATGAATTCTAATCATTCTTGTTCTTTATTTCCTCCTCCCATATTTCCACCTCTTGATAACAAACCGCTACGCCAGGCTTACTTGGAGCTGAAGGAGCTTTCTGGGTCCATTTTCTCAAGTAAGTGTTCCTCGGATTAACATTCCCGTTTTTAGATTCACTATAAAACATGAGGCAAATCTATTGCATTTCTATCCAGTCTGTCCTAAATAACTGCCTAAATGACAAGCCTTCGTACACTCATATTGTTCACAATATGTAAACTCAAATCAGAATTTCCATGCACGATTCACTGAAGATAAAACATTAAATCTCCAGCCAACACAATGACTAAAATTGAACTAAAATGGGCATTAAGTTGCAGGAAGACTTAAGAAGCTAGATGCATTAATCGCACAGGATCAAAAGCACGCCACATTCCCCAACGATGACAGGCAGCAACCTGCCCTGACTCCAGAGACTTGGAACAAGATACTCACATGAAAGCCTCATGGCCACCTCTGAAAAAGTCTTGTTGGAATGCAATTCTAGTCAATTATTGTCAGCTCCAAGCCTGAAGTGCAGAGTCCTCACTTATATTTAAATATATTGGCTGATGGTGTCGTGACATCACTCTGAGCTTTAAAAAGATCCATGTCTTATTAAATGTGTTAGAATGCTGAGAGGACCCTATAGTTACTTTTGAAGAGCTTCCCCCTCTTTAGACTTGAATATTTAACCAGGTCTGAAATGCAACAAAAGGCTGAGGCCGGGTCCATTTTCAGCAGCTGTTTCCTTTTTTTATTTTGTTCAACATTTTTCTAACTTTGACATTATATTCCTTCAGCTCCCCACGCAGACCCTCCTCCGGCCGCTCCCCAAACTGACTCGAGCAGGAGCGCTTCACGAGCCCCCCAGCAGCGCACATCCTCTTTCCTGGTCCCTGACGGTTCGGGCACTATCCAGATGTCAGGGAGCGCGTTCAACGGAATCCATCAGCAGTTTGGGGACGGGCCGTTGCCATGCAACGGCTATAACAATAATAATGGAGGAGCCATCGATTACAACGCTCCTCTGCCTCCTCTCACAACCTCCTCCCCGCTGCCCTGGTGCCACGGACTGCCCTCAGACGCGGACTACCATGGACACGGGATGGTAGGTTTCTCAAGATCTGTTATTAAAAAATAACTACGTTTAGTCTTTTTCTCGTTTAATGTGGTTATGGTTAAATATGCAAAATAACCATTGTAGCCTCTCCTTGTTGGCAACGTTTTTGTGTACATTCATTTAGTCAGTCCCGGATAATCCAAGCCTAATTACTCTCTATTGAAAAAGTAGCCTACACTTGCGTGTGAAATGTAGAAAAAAAGAAAAAAAACATTAATAAATGAATGTGTTTGGACATCAAGACTCAAATTCACAAATAAGGAAATGGTTTTACAATCCTTAATCGCCTGAAACAACATCAATGTCTTTTGATCTGTATTAGAGCTTTCTCGTGTTATTCCTTAAACACAACAGTGTTCGAATTTACAATCCTGGAAATAGTTGTGGTCTGCTGGTAGATTCAGGACTTAAATTTGCTTAGTAATATAATCTAGTAAAACTATATAAATATAGCCTACCCACTTCATGAGCACATGCTTACTTTTGCAGCTTTTATTAAAAACCCGGTGTACCTGATGAGCCTTTGAGCTTCGAGTTTCAGTTTGATGTGCCTTACATGACACATCAGAAAACTCCTGCTCCACATAATATTCACTGTGTTGTGCTCTCCTCTGCTCCTTCAGGCTGCCTGCTCCTCATCCGAGTCTCTAACACCGTGCAACCCCATGGATCACAACAGCTACTCCCCACAGGACTCCTTCTCCTCTTCCCCCTCCTCTTGCTATGACTCGCCCACCAGGATGGAGTCCAGCTACTGTGGTTTCTCCTCAGAATACTGTCACTACCAGCACTATAATCCCCAACAGGACTGTGTGCCCGGCTGTTGGCCTGGCCAGCAGGAGATCCTCCCCACCCCTGATTACACACCCTACTACAACCCCACAGACTATCCATTTGCCTGCCCTGTTGAGGATAGCTATTTCAGGAAAGATTTCCCACTGAGCACTGAAATGTGTTACAATGTTCTATGATAAGAATTTGTGCAGTATTACCTTTTCCCTTGAGTGTAAATATGAATCTCAAGTACTCAGCAAGGTTGTTTGCTTGACTGATTGCTTTGCATTTCATCTTGTGCTCTGACTCTCTTTTGCTTCTGTAGATTAAATGATTAAATGAACACAGTATGAATAGGCTATAATTTTTGTAACTTTTTTATTATTTTTTTAGATTTATTTTCATACATGATTTGTTGCAGAACAAAATAAAAAAAAAAAGTGAAACTCATTTATGTGCTTGTTGTGACTTTCTGTTTTAAACGTCTTGTATCCGAACGTAGACCCACAATCTGTCCTTCAAAAAGCCATTGGAAACATATTACAGAGTACTGCCAAAGAAATGAACAACGAAGAGACTTTACTGTCATAGATGGGACAGTAAAAATCTTTAGTGTGCTGAATGAAGACAGCTAAATTAATTTATGGACGCTTTCTAAATATTCTGTTGAGCCTCTTTAGTTCTACAGCGTAACAGACGTGTAACAGTGTAGTCTGTAACCAGTATAAAGTTTAACCTTAGGGCTTTCTCTAACACCCAACAGTCTTACCAAACTATGAAGTTAACTTGAAACAAATTGCACCTTTTGTACAATCTACAGTAATTGTGCTTTTTTTATGGGTAATCTTCTACATGTAAAGGTTTGTTTTACTGAATCGTAATACATCTGATATTTTATACCCAGGACTGGCGCCCTGTCCAGGGTGTACCCCGCCTCTTGCCCATTGACCGCTGGGATAGGCTCCAGCCCCCCCGCGACCCGACCGACGGTATAGAAAATGGATGGATGGATGGATTTTATACCCAAGTCTTCCCTAAAGTTGGCAACATAAACAATCCTGAAACCTTTCACATATGACACATTAGGGTTCATCCCATTAATAAGGCTTACTGTGTTTAAAATGGATAAATAAATCAAATGTTTCATATACAGTTGCAGCAATCTAATTATACAGGACAACTTTGGTGTATTAAATGCATTAGAGGTAATAGCTTGTGTCTTTTACAATGGTTTCAGTGTAAGGAGAGATTCATTGCCTAAATGTGAATGTCAATAACATTTTGTCAGAATATAAGTATTTATTTTGTATTGCTTTTATTACCCAGTTAAAATATGTGCGTTATTAGTTAATAGAATATTGTCATTTTTGTTTAGTCTTGTCTGTCATTTTGTTCATATCACGACTGAACAAAACTTACTTTATTCTGTTAATGGAAGAAATGCTGAACTAAGTTCTTGGCAAATGTAGGAAGCTTTCTTGTATTACTGAAATCTGGATGTAGCAGGAGGAGGAGTATATCAGCATGAAATGAACTGACCTTTTCTAGTCATATTGTTTGTGACATTCCTGGAAGCAGAGCAAAGAATGAGTGGCAGCTATCTACCACTCCGCATTAATCATAAACCCAGGACGCAAAGTTAATTCTAAGTCATTTAAAAGCCAGCCGCTCAGTTTTTCATTCCTACAAGAGAAAACATAAACACTTTGACATCATCCCCCTGGCCCTTATTTTGAGTTTTTGTAGTAATTCTCACCTGAAAGTCATAGCTTCATGAGAGCTGGCAACTTGAACTTTTCATGTCAATTTTTAACCTTTCTAAACTTCTGCATTTAATTTATTACTAGACTCAATTGACTTTCTCAAACTGCAAACCAAACACACCCGTTCCTTTACCCAAACCCTTACTCTCATGCTATGACATGTTGAAACTGATAAATTAACAGTATTTCCTCAAATTCTTGTCAGATCATTTCTGAATACTGGACTTTAGTAAACTAGTATATTTTGGAAAGAGACCTCATTTTGACCCTAATTTGATGGCTATCAGATTCTTTAACCATATCGTAAGACTTAATTAGATAATCGTTGGCAATACAACAGAGGGAAGCCTCCAAAACCTTACTGTCAAATGTGTCAATTGTATTGTTGGTTGTGATGTAGCGTCACGGTATATAAAACTCAACAGACACAAGATTGTTGTGCCTCTGAAAAAGAAGGTAATCAGTCTGAAAAGGTTGGCTGTTCTGTTTAAATCATCACTGCTTAATCCTAAATAAACTTTGAAAACCTTGAAAGGAACTGGTGTTTCAATGATTTGAGAGAATTTCGCCTATTCTTTAATAATAGTTTAGTAACACCTTGGAAAAATTCACTTTAATTCAGTTTTATTCATACAGCGTCAAATCACAAAATATGTCATCTCGAGGCACTTCAAAACTACAGTCCAATTCAAGTCATTTACAAACCAATGAATTGTTTTTGTTGTTGTTGTTTTTCTACCTTAAAATAGTAATCTGAATACTGTGTTGTGCCAAACACATTTGTTTTGCCAAGGGAGGCTTTATGAATGTAAAGCTCCCCTTGATGCCCAAGTACTGCTTATTTATTTATTTTTGTTAAAAGACTTAATACATATTAGTGACAGAGATACAAAAAATTATATGAGAAGACGGGAAAAACAAGACATAACTGGACAACTAGCTACTACATCAAATCAAATCAAATTTATTTATATAGCACATTTCATGTACAAACAATTCAAAGTGCTTAACATAAAATAAAAGCATTGCAGCAGGGAGTGGAAGAAGCATTAAAATACATAAAATAATATAAAGAGAAACAAATAAAATAATTTAAATGAATTTAAAAACAAGCAACAGTCTAGATAAATTAAAAGATATCGTGCAGATTTCATGCATAGACACATGAGAAAAGAAATGTTTTTAACCTGGATTTAAAAATGTCCACATTTTGGTGAAAGTAGAAGGATTAGTTTTAATTTTATTCTGCATTTAACAGGTAGCCAATAAAGAGAAGCTAAAACTGGAGAATTATGATCTCTCCTGCTAGTTCTCCTCAGAACTCTGGGTGCAGAATTTTGCAATAACTTGAGGCGTTTCAGATAATTTTTTTGGACAGCCCAATAATAAAGAATTACAGTTGTTCCATTTTGAAGTAACAAATGCATGGACCAGTTTTTCTACATCACTTTGAGACAGACGTTTGTTTTGTGTCAGGAAGCATTCACATTACTATAAAAATACAGAAATATTATTTTTTTTAGAACTTATCCATGTGAATGTTTGAACTGTATAACAATATCTTTTGCAACATGTAGACCTAACAATGGACTTTAATTCTATCTCTAACCATGTATACATTTATGTAGATATAGGTTGTTGATATTCTGTGTTATTTTTGAACAGGACATATCCTTGAACTTACATTTGATGTCTTTACATCCTGTTTTGGAGTGATTGAGAAAAACCAAACCATGCATTTGTTACCTCTAGATTGGACCAGTGTTTTCTGACAGGGCTGTGGCCACTTCATCTTTACTCAGTTGACATCTTTATACTGCCGTCACTGTACTTGTTCAGCATAAAAAAAGCTAAATCAAACATATATTTAAATTTTCTATCATAAACTAGCTTTCGATACTGTGTTTTATAAATTTACCAAAAAATAAAACTGTATGTCATTACAGAAAATGGACATGAGGAGGGATTAAACAGGTTGCTGGCAGCGAGACTCATGATTTCAAATGTAAATGAAGATCATTGTTATGTAAATTGTAATTTAAACCTCTTTTGGCTGGAGAAAATCATTGGTGTTGTGTTGCCATGGAAGGTGGGTGCATTGTGATTTCAACCACACACTGATCATAGATAGGCTCTTTTTCCATCTTTCTTACCTGACATTTCCCTTATGTTGAAGACGACAAAAACAAATAAAAAAAAAAAGCTAGGAATCTTCAAACAGAGACAATAAGCCAGTTCAAACAGAGACAAAGTTAGAGCTCTTAGGCATTTAAGTAAAAACAGCCAAAATATGGGGCTCCTAATTGACAGAAGCAACTTGATGAGATTCAGGTCTGATACCGTCTGATCTGTCTGTCACTTCTCATTCTCCTAGCCCCCTAGGTCCCTCTCGAGAAATTTGTTTAGTGATTACATACCTCATCCTTCTAGATGTCTGATAAGACTCTAAAAGCCTCTGGCAAAAGAGCAAAGGATGACTGGCTCATGCCATCAAGCCCTTTAAATTTCAGCCATTTTATCACAACATCACAATTCCATATTCAAATCAAATCAAATCAAATTTATTTATATAGCACATTTCATGTACAAACAATTCAAAGTGCTTTACATAAAATAAAATAAATAAAAGAATTGCAGCAGGGAGTGTAAGAAGCATTAAAAGAATCAAAAAATATAAAGATAAAAAAATAAAATAATTTAAATGAATTTAAAAACAAGCAACAGTCTAGATAAGTCATACATAGACACATGAGAACAGAAATATCTTTAACCTGGATTTAAAAATGTCTACATTTGGTGAAAGTTTAATATAGGGAATGGTAAATGATAGTGATTAAATGTGCCAACAAATAATTGAAAAGCTACACAAAAAACTCATGGAAACTTAGATTGAAATGGTATAGTAATGGCAGGAAGCAGCCTTATTTAAAGATACATTCCAGTGAAAAGAGATCTCATTTGGTGAATTCACTTCTTTTGAATATCTTTGTTTTATTTTAAAGGCTGTTCCTAAAATTCTGTTCTTATTAATTTACAGATATTCAGGATACTGTGCAAGTTTTATTGAATAATTTTCTGAATTATTGTCTGTTATTTCGACTGATTTTCACCATTTTATCTTGACCGGGGATTTTAACATTCACATAGACAATATGACGGATGGTAATGCCAAACTATTTTCTTCTGTGCTGGACATGTTTGGTTTGTGGCAACATGTAACAGAACCTACCCACCTTCGAGGTCACATTCTGGACCTGCTCATTTCTAAAGGTGTTGATATTTCTTCTGTTGTGGTTATTGATTTGGCCTTGTCTGACAATTTTGTTTTTTATTTGATTTATTGATCACTCAGAATGTTCAAACAACCAGCTTCTCAGCTAAGGAGAGGTACATCAATGAGAAAACAAGTGCTCAGTTTAGGGAGGCCATAGCTATGTTACCAACAATGAGCGCAGAGTCGGTTGAAGGACTGCTGGATCATTTCAACTTGAACATTTTTAATGTAATGGAAGCTGTTGCACCGATAAGAATCAAGAGCACCTTGAGCAAACAGAAAACCCCATCGAGGAACACCACTACGGTCAAAAACCTGAAAAGAGAATGCAGGAAAGCTGAACGTAAGTGGAGGAAAACAAAGCTTCAGATTCACTATGAGCTGTACAAAGAAAGCCTGCGTAGTTATAACAATGAGCTGTGCAAGGCCAGACAGCTGCATTTATCTGAAATGATTAATAAGAATGTCAACAATTCTTGAACTCTGTTTGCTATGGTTGAAAAACTCACAAATCCTCCTAAACAGTCAAACCCAGACCTCCTCTCCACTGTAAAATGCAACAAATTTACTTTTTTAGCCAAAAAATCAAAACAATTAGACAAAACATTTACGCAACACAGATAAACAAGAAAACTAATCTGTGTCTAAAACCCAGAAATAATTCTGACTCTATGTCACAATTTAATATTGTTGATTTAAAAACCTTAGAGGAAAAAGTTTGGCATCTGAAATCAACAACTTGCACTCAGGACATAATACCATCCGACTTTTTAAAAACTGTTTTTACCTCAGTAGAAAGTGATCTCCTACAAATAGTTAACAGCTCACTGGCATCAGGCATTTTTCCCAAGTCACTAAAGACACTGCCATTAAGCCACTCCTGAAGAAGAGAACTCTAGACGCCTCTATGATGAACAACTAAAGACCTGCCTTTAACCTCTCTTTTAATCCAAGATTATTGAGAAAGTTGTATTTAACCAGCTCAACGACTTTCTGAATGAAAGTGGAAGTCTTGATAACTTTCAATCAGGCTTCAGACGTCATCACAGCACTGAAACCGCTCTGGTCAAAGTGTTAAACGACATCAGGTTGAATACTGATTCTGGTAATGTTTCAGTCCTGGCTCTGTTGCACCTCAGTGCTGCGTTTGATACTGCAGATCACAGAATCCTGTTGCACAGGCTGGAAAACTGGGTTGGACTTTCTGGAGCGGTCCTTAACTGGTTCAGGTCCTACATAGAAGGCCGGAGTTATTTTGTTACAATTGACAGCTATGAATCTGAGCGAGTGGCCAAGACTTGTGGAGTCCCCCAGGGGTCAATTCTTGGACCTCTTCTGTTTAATTTGTATATGCTCCCTTTGGGTCAGATATAGCAGAACTTTAACATCAATTATCACAGTTATGCAGACGATACACAGCTTTATGTGTCTCTGTCACCTGACGACTGCAGCCCAGCAGATGAATGGAGCCAGAAGAGGTAGCTGCACTGTACAGCTCCTCTCCCACCTCTCCTACACCACAGCCCCAGGACCCACAGCGCCAAGACGCCAGAGAGCCCGAGTTACCCACAGAGGCCAGAGAGCCCAAGTTAGCCACAGCCACAGAATCCAGGGAGCTAGCCGCAGCCACAGAAACCAGGGAGCTAGCTAAGCTAGAGGCAGAGCCCAGAGAGCCCAGAGAGCTCGGAGACCTGCGGTTTCGAGCTCCTCCCTCCCTCCCACTGGTTGGGATGTCTGGGATCCATCCCTTAAGGGGGGGGCTCTCCTGTCGCCGGATGTCCGGCCGCCAGCCGCACGGTGTCCGGCTCTTCTTGCCACGCCGCCGGATGTCTGGCCTCCCGCCCGACCGCCTCCGGCTCTTCCTGCCACGCCGTTGGACGTCTGGCTTCCCGCCAGACCGCTTCCGCTTCCTCCTGCCACGTTGCAGGAAGTCTGGCCGGGGGGGGGGCTCTGTCACGCCCATGGGATTTTCCCCATGTTTCTAGGTTTATGTTTTATCATGTTTTAGGTTGTTTATGTTTTGGTTTTTGAGTTCATGTTTTAGCCATGTCTTGTATTTAGTTTACCATTGTCTTCCCCACAGTTTCTGTTGGCTCATTAGTTGTCACTCACGTCACCTGTTTGTTATTGTCACCAGCTGCACTCACTCACCTATCACTCAGTCAGTATTTAATTTCCAGGTTTCCTCATTGTTTTTGCCAGATCCTACCCGTCAATATCCTTCATGCCACTCCAAGTTAAGAATCTCATGTCAAGTTCTTTGTTTTTTCTCAGCCATAGTGAAGTTTTGTTTTCTCACAGTTTAGTTATTGTCATCTGGCTCAGCCGCGTTTGTGTTAACCTTGTTTTTTTTGTGGTTTTTTTTGTAATAATAAATCAAGTTGGCTTTTTGAAGTAATCATCCATGTCCTTTTACGCCTCGCACCACCCAAAACCTGACATAATAAAATTATTTGTTCTTGGCATAAAAAATGCACAATATTTCAAAACATACCAACTATAAATACCCTATAAATATGTACAATGAATAATGTGATAATTTGTGTGGTATAGCAGCAGGAAATTGTAATAAAGTGATGTACAGTGCCAGGAGTAATTATACAGTCATATGTATGTAATTTTACAGGTCAGCCACTGGTTGCTGCATATTCCTACTCTTTTCCCTTCGTGCGCAACTGCTTTTGACGAAATTTCATTGTAATGTTCATGTTGGATATGTATTAAGAATGGTTTCATTCTCCCCAGAAAATGTTCACTTTCCTCCTTATGCTGTGAAAAGAAATTGAACCCTGATGGAGCATGGAGACAGGACAATAGGGTTTTGAGTTCCATGGATCAGACACTGCACATCCCAACAATGCTTGACCTATTAGGCAATTGAGAGTTTGTGTGTCAGGTCAATGTTGTGGTAACTTTGTTAAGCAAGGAAGGTGTGGGTTCACATATAGCTCAGATGTATCTCATATAAATATAAATGGATACACACACACATATACAGAGGTATGTCCTCACATGAACTGTAGACAGGCAGAGCAAGGGGCGCTCTGACTTTTTAAGTTCCAGTAAACAGGAAATAGAGCAGGAAGTGTTGTGCCCTTTTACGTTTATGCTAATAATCAATACACACTGTTAAATTCAGCACACACATACACAGAGACTGTATATTGATTGATTACTTGAATGCCTTTATTGTCACTATACACAAGTACAATGAGATTAAAAGCAACTCCTCATTCAGTGCAAACATGTAGACAAAAAATATATAACAACATAATGCAACTTAACATTATAGGAGGTCTTAGTAAAAACAGTGAGTAAATTTAAGAGGTCCAGTTTCTAATAAGTGGTGAAGATAAATAAGTCCAGAATGTCTGGGCTTTTGCCCAAGAAAGTGACAAGGGCATGTTTTTTTCATTTTCCTATCCAGATGTTATATTGATTGTTTGGTCAAGATTTCCTCTGTAGCACATGGCCACCAGTGCCCTCATAGGATTGGCGAAGGCTGACAAAAAGTATTGTCTTTATGTTTTAGTAAATATACAGAAATTATATGCAGGGATTTTGAGCAGAAAACAAAGTTTCTTTACTTACTCTCCAAATGTGTGCTTACTGCTGCTTTCTTTGGCAAGATTTACTATGAGGAACTCTTCAATATGATTTTACCAATTGTGGATTGAGGGTAATCCACAATTGTAATTTAAATTGTAATTGTAATTTAAATTAATAATAATCCATTTTATCTTGGCCCATTTGTTAGTTTTAGGAAACACAGAATTTGGACTGTTGTGACAAAGTGACCAAAGGAGATCTCTAACAACTCTCTAACTGTCATTTTTAGAAGAACAAAAGCGTCTATAAACAATTCCAGACCATTTTGTGCTTTCTTTGCTTTTTTCTGAGATTATCAATATTTTTTTGAAAAATACAGTTACAAGAATATGAGGTAAATTTGACAATTGCTAATTCAATCTTTAATGCAGAATTGGTGAATGTGTGAACATTGTTGTTCAATATGATCAAAGCAGAGAACCAAAATGGATAGCATCATCTCATTTGTAAAACAAACAAAAAAAAAAGCAAAGTGTACAGCATGTGTGGAATGTAAAGAGCTGTAAAAGTGCCTGACAACCTGATTGACATGTACTGATTTGTCACCACCAAAACTGTTTGTCAGTTACTTTTGGCCCATAAGGGGACAGGTTATTTGTAAAATGTTGAAGGGGGGCATATTGCCACCTATGGAAGCGGAGCCAGACATATTTTAGGCAATAAATTGATTTCCCTTAAAAAAAAATTAAATGGCACAGCTAAGCGAAGCTGGCTATATTCACTTAGCTCTCCATGAAAACCCACCGAGTATGATTTTGAAATGTTTGACAGAGGATGTTACTGGTCCCAAGAAATACTTCAATTATGAGGAGAGCATTGGTTTTATCTTCTACTCTAAATGCAGACCCTAAAACACTATAAAAAATATTTTTTGTTAATGATCTCCTGCTTTTGAATGTGTGCACAACCTTAATTTTTAAGAAAGATTTACGAAAAATTCTAAGTTGGACAAACAACTAAAAATTTCCACTTAAAGTCAACTCTTCTAACACATATCTATACTCAAGTTAAGCCATGATCTTTTGCATTTTTTCATGAGCCATTATCAATTGAAAAAGTAGCAGCTCAAGCATGTAACACATTTTTTTCTGCTGCAGTCATACTTCATGAAAAAGGCAAGTTGTGTCAAGTTCTGAAAACAGATATGCAATTTGTGTGTACGGAAGGCTCATCTCAGGACTGAAAAGGATGTAAAAGTATATATAAAAATAAAAGAAGAAAAAACACTATTGTGAATATTGTTCTCATTTTTAATTACCCCGTAACAAATTTACACACTATGGATCAGGGTTCAGGTGTGTGTGTGTGTGTGTGTGTGTGTGTGTGTGTGTGTGTGTGTGTGTGTGTCACAGATCATGTTACTCTTGCTTAGCAAGAACTTGTGGAAATCCCCCTCTGGAGGCTCAGTAGTTCTGGCCCGGTAAGAAGAAACAACCCTCACCCTAAACAAAGCACCTAGATCTGTTTTTTTTTTGTGTGAATGTGAACGAAGACAGAAACTCTTTATGACTATTTTTCTGCATGCTTTAAGGTAAACATCTCTATAAAAATGTGTAAATTTATCAGCAGGCACATTTACAACAGAGTATATATGTATTTGTGAAGTACAGCAAATTTCAGCAAAAAATTTCATACAAAAAAAAATGCATTTAATTTTGACAGCTGCTTAGATTGAATTTATCTCCATGGAAACTGAACAGACACTATTTGGTGAGGAAATTATTTGATAGTATTGGAACTTGTGAAAAGGGAAAATAATACTTAGTGGCACTTGGGTTTATGGTTAGAAAATGCAGCAAAATGACTTATTTGTGAAACAGAGTTATTAGTTCTTAGATGTTGGTTTTTGTTGAAAACTGAGATCATTCTGTAAACGATAAGAGATCTAGAAGATTTAGTTTGATGATTAAGCTGTGACACAGCTTTAAGTCTGAGTTATGATCATGTGAGTCACTGACAGCTTGAGTAGTAAAGGCACATTTTTTCTCTTCAAATAGTGGCCCTCGTGGGAAAGCATAATAGTCCCACCTCTAATTTCACAACTTCAAGGTTCAATTCAGCCTTGTAACTGTACAGTTACAATAGAGAATACAGAAAGCCTGAACTTGAATTTCATTGGAACAAGGGAACAACTCATCCATGACTCACCAACAGTATTATTGCAGATGTTCAAGATAGAGGCACAACAAAAAGTTACTGAAAGGCATACAGTTGTTTTAAAAAATGTACTTGTTCATGCATTCTTTGAGTTTCTGTCTGAGAGTGGTGGGCTGAGCTTTAAAGATATGGGTGAAGAGCTTGTGTATCTAGGGGGAGCTCAGAGTAAAGCTGCTGCTCCATCCCATTCAAATTCATCCATTCAGCTGAGATGGTTCAGGCATCTAGTTTGGATATTTTCTGACTGCTTCCCCCTTAAAGATTTTTTAGGCAGCAGGTTCCACAAGTGAGGGCCCTAAACCTGCAGTCTGAGAGGAAAATGCATTTTTAGGAGAATATCAAACTATGAAATCTTTCAAGATATGATGGGGCTTGGTTATTAAGAGATTTGTTTGTAAAGAGATGGGGGTTTTTTTTACAGAGAATTTATTTATTTATTTTTTTAACCCCTTGTCCTGTCCAGCATTATGGCAGCAAAATTATAATCTGAATACTGTTTATGCTAAACATATTTGCCATGCCAGGGAAAGCTTTATGAATGTAAAGCTCCCCTTGATACCCATCAACTGCTTATTTATTTATTTTTGTTACAATACTTAACATGTGATAGTGCCAAACCGGACCGGGAAAGAGGGAGAGCAAAGAAAAAGAAACGTAACACAAATAGGAAGAGACAATCATAGAAAACAATGAAAAATCAGACAACCGGCTGCTACACCTGTAAAAACAAAACTGAAGACAATCCACGGCCTTTGTGGGGAATCCAGCCTTAGAGCCACCTGAGGTCTGTTTCACAAAGCAGGTTTAGTGAAAACTCTGAGTTCATTAACCCTGAAATGAAGGAAACACTGAGTTTTCCGTTTCACAAAGGGAGGTAACTCAAACCAGAGAAAGAGGAGAAAACACAACAACTGCTTAGCGAGCATGCTACTGGGCTAATGACTGTGTGTAAATGTGTGTGTGTGTGTGTGCCTGAACATAGCACAGGTCCCACATGATAACCGTGCTTAATTATGAGTGCATAAGTGTATAGGGCCACAATCAAAAACAAAACAAAGTAGTCCTAGAAACCTGTTTTATAGGTGAGTCAAAAGAAAGATCATAATAAAAAAAACTGTTTTTTCACGGTAGTATTGGAAGCCAAGGTAATACTATCTGGAGCAACTTAATTGCTAGACTTAATAGCGTCTTATTCAGGTCCAAAGATAAC
The DNA here is from genome assembly GCF_027942865.1 of Odontesthes bonariensis. NCBI lineage: Eukaryota > Metazoa > Chordata > Actinopteri > Atheriniformes > Atherinopsidae > Odontesthes > Odontesthes bonariensis. The sequence continues at coordinate 34,873,022 of NC_134514.1, forward strand.
AACTTCAGTTTCATCTGAATTTAAGAGCAGGAAACTGAGTCTTCCAGGTCTTTATGTATTTAAGGCATACTTGTAGTCTAACCAGCTGATTAGCTTAATCTGGTTTCATAGATAAATACTCCTCAGCATCATCAGTATAGCAATGAAAATGTATGCCATTCTTCATTTACATGAACAAACTGTGAATCTATCTGATAAATATGATTTAAACCAGTCTGATGCGATTCCTTTAATCTCAATAACTTGTTCAAGCCTCTGTTATATAATGTGGTGATCAACTGTGTCAAATGCAGCACTGAGATCCAACAGGACAAGCACAGACACAAGTCCAACATCAAAAGAAGGAAAGTCTAAAAATGTATCTAGAATTGTTATTATTGATTTAGGTATGGTTAGGTACACTTGTTTCAGCAGTTTTGCTTTGTTACCAGAAAATTTTAAGCCCTTATGGATTAGGCTTTAAGAAAAGACCAACACCACCAACTGCTAACTTCACCCTGATTATAGCTATACTACAAAGTTACTGTTTGCAAACAGCATTCAAACCAGCTCCCCTGCATTGCAAACTAGAATAGTGAAGGTGTTCTAAAAGAGAAAAGAGACTGTGGCCAGTCCTAGCAGAAGTAAATCATAAAAATAAAAAGAGAATTTACTTTTTGTAGATGGACTGTTTCACAGCAAGTATTTTCTAGATAACAAATATTGTATACACAATCACATCTTGATACAACCCCTAAGGGAAGGTGATGCATTGTCGCTAAGAGAATAGACTTTAAAACAGCTCTGCTTGTGTACAAGTCTCTTCACGGTCAAGCGCCAAAGTACATCTCTGACATGTTAGAGCCATATGAACCAACTCGGGCTCTGAGAACCTCAGGGAGGGGTCTCCTGCTGGTGCCCAGAGTCAGGACTAAACAAGGTGAGGCTGCGTTAAAGTTTTATGCTCCTAAAATCTGGAACAGTCTTCCAGAAGATGTGAGACAGGCCTCAACTCTGACAATGTTTAAATCCAGGCTGAAAACAGTTCTATTTAGCTGTGCATATGACACCTGAAAGTATTTTATCTGCACTCTTCACTTTTTAATTACTCAATGATTATTTTAATGGGTTTTAAATTTCTTTCTTTTTTAATTTCTTTCTTTTATTTATTTTTTTATTCCTTTTTAATGGTTTTATTGCCTTCTTGTGATTTTATGTAGCTGTAAAGCACTTTGAATTGCCCTGTGTAATAATTGTGCTCTATAAATAAAATTGCCTTGCCTTGCCTTGCCATTGCTGGGATTTAAGTGAAAGTTACTGTGCAGCAAATATGTTTTCAAACAGAAAAAGAAGGAGAGAGGACATGTGATTTGAACAAAGTTCTTGCACACTTGCACAGACAATGGCTTTTGTCTACATACTCAAAGACCAAGGGATGCAGCCCAAAAATGTCCTAAACAAAGCAAAATAAGTAGATACAAGTGAAATACTAGCACAGGAATGCTTTTGTTGAGAAATACATCAACACACACCTATAGTGGGTCATATGACTTGACTGATTGAGTGCGATTACTTTTGCATGAGTCAATACTCATTAAGCAAAAAGTAGTACAAAGCATGTAGAAAAGAGCAGAGAAGCCATAATGACAGTTTTTAGGAGACCACAACTGGATGTTGTGTAAATGTCAGTTAGAATAGAATAATATTTTGGCGTCATTGGGTCTCATGCAACAACCGTTCGTACGCACAGATTTGTTCTTAAATCGTGCGTACGAGTGATTTAAGAGAATTTGCGCATTCACCAATCTTTTCGTATTTTGCGTTTTCTTTCAGGTATGAACAGAATTTACGAGTGATCCAGACCTATCGTAGGAGTTTCGTAAAATAGTCCGCTGTTATTCCAATCAAGTTTGCTTGACTAATGGATTGCATATTTAATTACTTTGAAGCAAACATCAATAAATATATACATTATACCCCATAATGATGCTGACATTATTCTGTTTGACTTAAATTATGCACTAATTGAAGGTTAATTTGACTCTGTATATAACAAGGTTAATGGGAAGTGTAACCAGCGGCTGACTTGCTTCTTTTGGATGCCTTAGCGCGTCAGGCTCTTAGAAGAGAGCATGTAGATATCCTTGTGTAGACAGATAAATGGCTGACATCGCGATTTAGATTGCCAAGGACTGTGCTGCTGCAAATATGCAGCTTGCTAGAGCCACAACTCCAGAGATAAACACGCCGATCAAACCCAATTCCACCACACGTCCAGGTCCTCACCACCCTTGGATTTTTGGCCACTGGAACCTTTCAGAGCGAGATTGGAGACAGATCACCCCCGATCTGTCCCAGTCCTCTGTGCGCTCCCCTTGGTCATCAAAACTCTCATAAGTTTATCACCCATGGTACATGAAATTCCCATACACCGCTGTCCAACAAGTACAAATTAAGAGGGACTTTCATGCCGTGGCTGGACTGCCAAACATAATCGGAGCACTAGACTACACACAAATAAGCATCAAAGCACCAGTGCCCCTGTCGTGGAGCGCACTGAGCTGAAGGCCAGGTGGGTGTGTCTCGATACAGCGGGGGGGCAAACTGCTCTACAGCCCAGAGAAGGCATGCCAGATTTGCACAATATTGCCATGAACGAGGGTCTCCTACTACCTGAACCAGCCCAAGCAGACCAGAAGGTATGATGCGAGAAGACCCCCCTGATGGATCGTCCCATCAAAGAGCCATCACGATGAGGCAACTGATTGCGCGGCTTTAGTTGCAGTCATCGAGCGCCTGCTCATGGCGAGACGTTTTTCTTTTTTTAAGCTATTTTCATATCAAACCATACATATAAGAGGCCCATTGTCTCTTATATGTATGGTTCTTATATTTTGACTTCATGAACTTTGTAGAGCTCAGCTGAACTAAAGCAAATATTTGAACAAATACAGCAAAGAAAAAAGATTAGATTAAATGAAAAATATTTAGAGTACGATTAAATTAGCAATAAAAGCAAGAAGTCAGTATTAAAACAAAAGGTCAAAAGTATTCAAATGACAAACAAAAGAATGTATATCAAAACAACAACATGGAAATCAATGGATGATATACCCGTTCATAGAGTTGAATTCTAAGGTTTTTAAAAGGAGAGAGTTCTGTCGTGCACCCAAGCAGTTTCTAAAGAGAGGAGCCTGAAAACAAAAGGCTCTGCCAAATGTTCTTGTAGAGTCATTTGAAACGTAATCTTTGCAACTGGATGAAGGTGGGCCATTAAGGGCTTAGTATGTAATGAGAATTATTCTAAAATCTTTGCTTAACTTTAAAGGATGCCTTTCCAGAGAGAGCAAAACTGGAGAAATGTGATCTTTCTTGGTAGTACCAGTCAGTGGTCTGGCCACAACATTGTAGATCAACTGAAAGATCTTCATGTAAACCCACTTAAGCTGGGATTGCTGTTGTAAGGCCTACATGTGACAAATATATGGACCAGTTTTTCAATGTCATTTTGGGACACGAAGCTCCTGATTTTTTTCAATGTTTCGCAGAAGAAAGAAGGCAGCTCCTGACACATGTTTTATATGAAGGTTTAAAGACATATCCTCGTTGAAAATGACTGCAAGGCTCATCACAGTAGAACTGGAGAGTAAGGCAAATAAATTCAGAGTAACAATGTGTTTGACAGTGACCAAAAAACACCAACCAATTTTTTTTTATTGATTTCAAAATAAGAAAATTATAGGTCATCCATTACGTTGTGTCTCTACGACAAGTCTGTAACTTCATTAACTGATTAGTTTAATTCGATTTTTTTGATAAACAGAGCTGGGTGCATACAACTCTGGAATCTGTCAAAGTACTGAAGTACAACTTATGCCGACCCGCTCTTCTGTGTCGCTCCATGCCTGGTCGGACATTACACACTTTTTACACGTTTAGATAATATACAAAAATGGTCAGGAATATAGATTCATCAAACATTAAACTTAGTTTGCAAGGTTAACAGACTCTTTGACTATCGCTAGGTAACAATGTTTGCATTCTGTCATAGTTGTTAGAAATATTTACCCTGCATACTTTGTAGATACTATCTAATTCCATGTTTACGCTCTACCTCTGAGTTGCACTTAAAGGGAGAGTAACCCCAGAAACACACAGGCAGCTTTCACAGTAGAAGTCTAACAAACAGATAATATGTGAGTATCTTAACAGTTTGAAAACATACTCTGCTCCTTATTTACCCTGGTTAAAAAAAATAGATAAATATACCCTGACAAAATGTTTTTCAGATACTTAAATTTCCCTCGTCTGATGTTCAAGCACTGAGAACTAATCCTTCTTGTGGCTTAGTTTCTTCAGTCCAGCATTTAACTAGATCAAGTTGATAAGATGAAAAGTTGGTACTTCACATACATACATTTTTGGCAAACTCTTGCTCGAACATTACCCTCAAATATAATTTATCCACTGTGCTCTTACATTCTCTGAGGCTGGTGGTGGATTTGAGATGAATGCTCCTCAGATGAGCTGACAACAAAATATTTCAACTTCATTGATCTAGCAGGGGGCTGCACGGTGGTGTGGGGGTTAGCACCATCACCTCACAGCAAGTTCCAGGTTCAATTCCTCCTACCGTCCAAAAACATGCATGTCAGGTTAATTGGTGACTCTAAATTGTCACTAAATTGTTAGGACTGAGTGTGAGCATGCATGGTTGTGTGCCTCATTTGGCCTCTGATGGACTGGCAACCTCGCCTCTCGCCCAATGACAATGGGATAGGCTCCAGCCCACCTGCAACCCTGAATTGGATTAAGCAGGTATAGAAAATGTATGGATGATCTAGCAGGGTAGATGCACGTGTACAGGACTCATGAGTCAAGGCTTTGCAGAAGAGGTGGAGTGAACTTGACAAGTGACATAATTTTGAAATGAAAATCAGAATGGCTCATTAAATTAGAAACTTTCAAAGGGGCACAAAAACCCCTAATACATGCTCCCAAGCACAGAAAAAGTGATTTTGCCTAAAGAGGTCATCTCAATGTGATCAAGAATTGATCAGACAAAAGAAGGTTGACGAAATACCACCAAATATTCCATTTCAAAGCCATCAGCCATCATGTGAGACTTTTGTTTTCAGTTTAGGGAAGTTCGTCAACTTTAAAGCAATAGTTGATTTAGAAATGGCTGTGACTACTCTTCTTCCTGTACTATGGGCTAGGGATGTCCCGATCAGGTTTCTTTGCTCCTGAGTCCCAGTCCGAGTCATTTGATTATGAGTATCTGCCAATACCGAGTCCCGATCCGATACTTCTACAGTACATTAAAAAAATGAAGAACAGCGAAGAAACAGATCCAGGACGTCCCTGATTTTTTTAAAACACCTCCACACCGCAGACATTCGCGCCCCCAGCTGTTATGTACCACCACATAACAGTTAATACTAAGCTGTTATTTTTTCCCATTTGTTTTGAAATAATATAGTTCTGATAAAAAATAAAAAATAACAAGAATAAATATACATATATAGATACAGTATATATCCGATCCCTGATTGGGATGTAACGTCCAATTCCGATCGAGTCTGAAACCACGTCATCGACCCCGATTTCCGATCACGTGATCGGATCGGAACATCCCTACTATGGGCTATATGAACGTTTTGGCAGTAAATAGATTTTTGATTGAGTATTCACTCTAAAGAGATTAAGGAAACATGTGTTGAATTGTCCAGCTGTTAAGTTGTTTTGTAGAGGCTATACCAGGAATTCTGAAAGTTTCTCCCGTAGGATGAGAGAAGGCAAAGTTCTTAAGATTGTCATTGTTCTGCTCAGTACATAGACATAGAAAAGGAGGAGGACATATCCGAACTGCAGTGTGGGACATAAACAGTCTCTCAGATGGGTGAGTCAGCACCACATCCTGCGTATTTGTCATAATATTTGTCAATATGTTATTACCATTCCTCTCTCTAGTCTGTAAATGTGTGGCGTCCCTGTTAAGATAAGTAATTTAACAGAAACTAGTGGCTCCAGAACAGTCTATGAGAGCCAGGTTATGGATTTAATATTACAGCCTATTGTGGAGATATGGAAAGAAAAGAAAATATTTTCAGCACCGTTTTAGAAAGTTCAGCAGCTGGACAAAATCCTATTTGATTATTTCATACTCTGGAAGAGGTGTTTAATTTTTTTCCCACAAAAACTGTAACTCCGGATATGGAACAAGGAACAGATGTGCATCACATAAATCCTGGAGCTTGCACACAAATTTATACAGTACTTATGATACACAAGAAAATTATTCATAATATATAAATACCTTAAGTGTATACTTAAATAAAATGTGAACTGTGCAGTGTATTAATGTCCAAAAAAATTAAAAATAGTGCAACTTGACCTATAGAGATAACTTTACACCACCACAACACACCACTTTACACCACCACTCTCCTCGGGGCATATTTAAAAATTGTTGTCAGCTGTGTTTGTGATTTTGGCTTCTGTTTAAAAAAGATACACACATAAAAGTAAAAAAGTAGTCTGTGAGTTTATTACAATCTGATGCCAATATGCTTGGTGTTTTCAAGGTGGTGTCCCTCAAAATGGGCCGTTGAGCTACAGGGTTAGATCTTCACCACCTTTAGAAGTATCTCCGATTCTGACTTTGGGACTTCCATCCCATTCTTGGTACAGATGTTCCAGTGGCCTCTTTACATAGCCTGTACCTGGGGCCCTGTCGGGTGTGGTAGGCCCTGACTTCTTTTGCTCTTGTCCCCAAGGGCTTGTTCTTGAGCTGTCATGATTAATGCCTCTGTGCTGTCTTTCAGTATTCCTCTTCTTCTCTCTGCTTGGTGTCACCAACTGCAAGTTTCTATTTCACATTAACTAATTAAGTTTAGTACACATAGATTACAACTGAACTAATTCACATTCATAGTTCACCATTTTAAATTTTGAATTAAGTTTACAATCCCCAAAATGTAATAGTTCACATTCATTTCTCACATTTTTCTCCTTATGTTATGTGGAGAACAATGACCTACCGGAACATGGTCACTGTCTGAGCAGATGCATGCACATCTTTTCATTTTTCTGTTTTGTTCCTAGCCATCAAGTTGATCAAAACCAGACTGTGACTAATAAGACAAATGTCTTCAGAAACAGCCCACTAAAGTTGATAGTTTTTTCCACACCATTAAAAGCCTATTAGCCAGCAGAGGCCAAATGGCACGCTTGAGTCTCTAATTTAACGTCACACTGAAGTAACCTCAGTAGGTGGTGAAAAAATTCAACTTAAAACACAACCAACAAATTCTAATTAGCCTTTTAGAAGCTATGAAAATAGAGAGTAGCTGAGTGAAAACATCTGCTGCAAGAGCATAACAGCAGATATAGTCAAAGTGGCAGTGAAAGACACAGGTATTTGAACCGAGGCCAAAACATGGTTTAACTGACATTACAGGTGGGGTTTCCCTGGAATTGTCTATTATTTCCAGATTCAGCTGGTCAGCCTCCTTTTTTTTTTTTTTTTAAATATTTTTTTGGGGCTTTTTATGCCTTTATTGTATAGGACAGTGGAGAGAGACAGGAAGCAGGGGGCAGAGAGAGGGGGAAAGACACGCAGCAAAGGGCTGTCCGATGCGGGACTTGAACCGGGGCCAGCTGCAGTGAGGACTATAGCCTCTCTACATGGGGTGTCTGCTTAACCCACTACGCCAACGACCAACCCGGCCTCCTTCCTTTTTAACTTCTTAATAGCAGTCTTCTGAAACCTCCTTTTGTTGTGGCACACCACTTTTTGTCAGTTTCTGTTATGTTGTCTTCTGTGGGAGCGTTACTGTGTAATTCTACATGTCTATAACTTCATATCTTGATAGCTTGATAAAGCTTATAGTTAGGGATGGCTCAGTTGATCCTGAAACATCCCATAGTTAAAGTGATACTCCGGAGTAGATTCAACCTGGGGTCATTTGAACCGTGATATCCAGCCAAGTAGCCCACCCGCAGTTTTTTCGATATTGACTGAACATCAGCTGAGTTACTGAGTTATCCCGAATAGCTTCGTACAAGGGTTAATGGATCCTGGTCCGTATCTCCAAAATTACCACACTAAAATCACATGCCATGACACCAAACTTCTACAGTAGTACAAATATGGTCTGTACTCACCAAACGATGCATTTGGAAGTTTGAAAATAGTCCAGGAGTTTATTATTATCAACACAAGCCTAATAGCTTCTCTGCAGCTAAAGCTGCGTCGACGTCACTTCAGAGAGCTGGGAGCTTCAAAATAAGATGAGGGTTGATCTACTACTGTAGACAACAAAGCAAGGCTGCTCAGTTTCTCCATTGATAAAATAACTTCACAACTCTACAACATAAAAATTCATAAAAAACATGTAGAATATAGCATATACTTTGTTGTCTACAGTAGTAGATCAACCCTCATCTTACTTTGAAGCTCCCAGCTCCCTGAAGTGACGTCGACGCAGCTTTAGCTCTAGAGAAGCTATCAGGCTTGTGTTGATAATAATAAACTCCTGGACTATTTTCAAACTTCCAAATGCATCGTTTGGTGAGTACAGACCATATTTGTACTACTGTAGAAGTTTGGTGTCATGGCATGTGATTTTAGTGTGGTAATTTTGGAGATACGGACCAGGTTCCATTAACCCTTGTACGAAGCTATTCGGGATAACTCAGTAACTCAGCTGATGTTCAGTCAATATCGAAAAAACTGCGGGTGGGCTACTTGGCTGGATATCACGGTTCAAATGACCCCAGGTTGAATCTACTCCGGAGTATCACTTTAAACTGCTATAGGCCTAGACTGCTGGGGGGCCTCTTATATCACACCTTTTCTCACTTGGCTGTCTTTCTCCCCCCCATTTAATTTCTCAAATGATATTATGTACATTTGACATTATTGTGGTCATTAACTTGTTTTGACCTGTCTCAACAGGTATCCTTTGAATGGTGTTACAGTGTTTTTTTTCCCCTCTTTTCTGGCCTCGCAAACCCCAGCTGGTAGAGGCGGATGGCCACTCTTCCTGAGTCTGGTTCTGCCAGAGGTTTCTTCCTGTTAAAAGGGAGTCATCAGAGCTTAATTTGTGCCGGATCCTGCCGGATCCGTGCATTAAAAAAAAGTGTATGAAAAAAAACAATGATATTCTGAACAAATCGCATGAATTTCATGTTGTTTACTAAGATAAAACGACGTTGTTTGAAAGACTCGGAGATCTGCTGTTGATGCACTGAAAACTACTGGTCATCAAACCCCACTTCGCAGACAAAAACTTACCTTTTCAATGCAAACATGTCAAAAAGACAGAATTTACTGTCTTTTTTTAAAAAGAAGGAAGAATTGCATGACGCTTCGAAACGAGTCAGAAAAGCCTCGACAAGCGGCGACATGGGCAGTTGCAGCGGTCATGCTGATGAGCAAAACCGGCTGCAGCAGGATCCTAGCGCTGCAACCTCTAGCCAACTTCACCGACAGATAGCCAAGCCAGGGCAGGAGGCCGGTACCGCGGCAGCAGCAGGTAAGGTTGCCCGCCAGCCGGAGCAGGAGGCCGGTATTGCAGCAGCAGCAGGTAAGGTTGCCCGCCAGCCGGAGCAGGAGGCCGGTATCGCAGCAGCAGCTGGTAAGGTTGCCCGCCAGCCGGAGCAGGAGGCCGGTATCGCAGCAGCAGCAGGTAAGGTTGCCCGACAGCCGGAGCAGGAGGCCGGTATCGCAGCAGCAGCAGGTCAGGTTCGCCGCCAGCCTTAGCGGGAGCCAGCTACAGCACCAGCAATCAACCAAGTGGTTCACCAACAGCAACAGGCGGGAAGCGCGGCATCAGCTAGCTTGATTTCACAGCAGGATTCAGAAGGAGAGGATAGCGCTTTGAGTGGAGAAAAGTGTGGGACGTCCAGCGACAGGTCAGGGATGGGATGCATAACTAGGACACTGACAGCAGCTCAATTCAAGGTGAAACAGACTTACTACCCCTGGCTTCTTATGGAAAATTCCGGTTTGGGCTGTACAACGTGTAAGGCGGTCGGGACTTTGGGGCCAGAGAAGACAGGGGGGATGAAACTCACAAAAGAGTGGGTCTCATGCACAGTAACCACATCTGCTCCAAATATTAAAAAACAGCAACGCGCAATCAGAAAAAAAGTATTTGAACATGCCAAGGCTCACCTAGCGGCAACAACCATTCTTGAGAATGCTAAAAGAGACACTTTAGGACAGGCTATAATTAGAGATTACTACCATAGCTCGCGTATTTCGCACGTATAACGAGGCTAAACGTCACCGTCCCGCTTATGACTTTGAACATGAGATTGATTGCCAAGAGTTAAATGGACTTGATATGGGGAGGATTTTGCATTCCAATGTTGCATGTGCAAACCTACAGAAACATATTTCAGAAGAAATTAAAAGAAAACTGTTTGAAAAAAATAGTACAGTGCACACCCAAACTCAGTATAATGCTGGACGAGTCAACCAGTTTAAGCAAAAAGAGTTGCTTGATTATATATATTAGGGTTCAGCTGCCAGACTGCCTACAAACATTTTTACAAGGAAGAGTTATACATGAAAATATGGGGCTACTTTACTGTTGAAAACTAATAAAAAGTGAATCACAAAAAAACTCCCAATAAACTTGCCAGCTTTCTGCTCTGCACGATTCAGGACTCATGACTCACGACTCGCGGTTAACAGTTTATTCGCGCTCCCTCCCAGCTCGTAGAAACTTGCTGCTCCGCACGATTCAGGACTCATGATTCATACCCGACTCGCAGCTCACAGCTCCTTCTCCCTTCCGGCTTCACTTTGAAGGAAGCGGGAGTTCATTCATTCTGTACAAAATTATTTTATTCTAATGGTGCACTGTTGAATGTTAGAAAACTATTATTTTTGCACTATTGTTTAGGTTATCTAAATGTGTAAATGCACAATTTCATACATTTTATTATAATTTTTTACTGTTTCGCACTGAATGTTAATTTATTGGCTGTTTGGGTTATTTGCATTTATTTAGAGAAGGAAAGAACAAATAAATGTTTCGCCTTGGAGACTTCTTGATTTTAAGCCTTTTTCACAATGATTTGGGACGTGATTTGGAACTTGTTTGTACATTCCGTGGCGCACACTCTGGGTGATTGATTCAAGTGACTGAAGTGATTTGAAAACCTGATTCACTTTAATAAGTGACTCATACAAACTTAAGTCAGTAAAAGGAATCGAGTATCTCATCACTAATGTTGACTATAGCCATGCTGTACACAAAAAAACTGTATTTTCACGTTGCAAGTTTTTATTATAGCTATGTACAATACATCCCCTTCAGGCCTTCAGTTTACCGTATAGCATCTGAAGCATTACATCAGTGCTTCTAATCAGAGAGGGTGCTCTACATGGAACTCTAGTTGTACACATTTATGAGACTCCTTTGAAGTTTTATCATCATTTTATTGAGTCATGTTCTCATTGTCTAAGCACAATTCTTTTTTGTACTTGTTAATATTTAAGCAAAAAATTTCGAAATTCCAAAAAAGGGTACCAGGCACCAACAATCCTCCAATTGTTAGACGGATATGAAAACATTTTCCTTGTCAGCATAACATTAACTCTGACGGCCTTCAATGAAATGTTATCATAACTGCAGAAAAAGGTGTGTGCTGAGTAGTGTAAACACCACAGCATTATGACTAAGAGTCCGAGCTCTGCTGAGCCAGTTATTCCTTTAACTCTCAGCAGTGATGATTTCATGAGCTTCTTTATTAATAAAATTGTTTCTATCAGAGAGAAGATTGATGGAGTCCTTCCCACTATTATCAGTGATGTATCATCAAGTACAGCAGCTTTAGAAGTATCTTTAGAACCTGATTTGTATTTAGACGGCTTCTGCCCAGTTGATCTCTCTGAACTAACAACAGCAATAGTCTCTTCTAAACCATCAACTTGTGTTTTAGACCCAATCCCAACCAGACTGTTCAAGGAGGTTTTCCCATTAATTGACACTTCCATATTGGATTTGATCAATCTGTCTTTGTTGACAGGATATGTACCTCAGACTTATAAGGTTGCTGTAATTAAACCTTTACTTAAAAAACCTACTCTTGATTCAGAAGTGTTGGCTCATTGTAGACCTATATCCAATCTCCCTTTTATGTCTAAAGTTCTTGAAAAAATAGTTGCAGCTCAGCTTTGTGATCACTTACACAGAAATAATCTGTTTGAAGAGTTTCAGTCAGGATTCAGAGTGCATCATAGCACAGAAACTGCACTGCTGAAAGTTACCAATGATCTCCTCTTAGCCTCTGATAGCGGACTTGTGTCTGTGCTTGTCCTGTTGGATCTCAGTGCTGCATTTGATACGGTCGATCACAGTATCTTATTACACAGACTTGAACATGTTATTGGGATTAAAGGAACTGCATTAGGCTGGTTTAAGTCATATTTATCTGATAGATTTCAGTTTGTTCTTGTAAATGAAGAATCTTCCTCACACACCAGAGTAAGTCATGGAGTTCCCCAGGGTTCTGTGCTTGGACCGATTCTTTTCACTTTATACATGCTTCCATTAGGTAACATTATTAGACAAATTTCCATTGCTATGCTGATGATACTCAGCTGTACTTATCTATAAAACTAGATGAACCCAATAGGTTGGTCAGACTACAAGCATGTCTTAAAGACATAAAGACCTGGATGACTCAGAACTGTCTGCTTCTAAATTCAGACAAAACTGAAGTCGTTATCTTTGGACCTGAGCGTTTCAGGGAGAAATTGTCTAGCTATATAGTTACTCTAGATAGTATTTCCTTGGCTTCTAGTTCTACAGTGAGGAACCTTGGAGTTATTTTTGACCAGAACTTATCATTTGACTCGCATATAAAACAGGTTTCTAGGACTGCCTTCTTTCACCTTCGTAATATTGTTCAAATCAGGAACATCTTGTCTCAGAGTGATGCAGAAAAACTAATTCATGCATTTGTTACTTCAAGATTGGACTACTGTAATTCTTTATTATTGGGCTGTCCCACATATTCTCTGAAAAGCCTTCAGTTGATCCAAAATGCTGCAGCCAGAGTTTTGATGAGAACTAACAGGACAGATCATATTTCTCCAGTTTTAGCTTCTCTTCATTGGCTCCCTGTTAAATTCAGAATAGAATTTAAGATTCTTCTCCTTACATATAAAGCTCTTAATGACCGAGCTCCATCATATCTTAAAGATCTCATTGTAAGATATTTTCCTAACAGAGCACTTCGTTCCCAAACTGCAGGTTTACTTGAGGTTCCCAGAGTTTCTAAAAGTAGAATGGGAGGCAGAGCCTTCAGTTATCAGGCCCCTCTATTGTGGAATAAGCTGCCAGTAAATGTCCGGGAAGCAGACACCCTTTCCACTTTTAAGACCAGGCTTAAAACTTTCCTTTTTTATAAAGCTTATAGTTAGGTCTGTTGAATCTGATAGTGTATCTGCTAGTGTGTCTTGTTCTGCCTCCACCTCTGGCACCCTCTATACTTTCATTACCCCCTACCCGAACCAGGGTTTGAATCCCATTCCCGCTTATCTTACCTCTTTTATTTCTCCCCCTACCCGAACCAGGGTTTGCATCCCCACCCCGCTGTGACTGGTGTGCAGTTGGTGAGAGGCTGAGGTAGCTTGTGGCTGTAAAAAGATGGTTGTTGTGGTGTGAGGAGCAGATCTCTATAGGGAGTATAGGGAATTACTCACTGAGTCTGGTCCTTTATTTTATTATTTATTTTTTCGTTAGCACAAGTTTCTTGTGTTTACCTTGAATAGGGATGGCTCAGGTAATCCTGAAACATCCCATAGTTAAGCTGCTATAGGCCTAGACTGCTGGGGGGCCTCATCTGTCACACCTTTCCTCACTTTACTCTCTTTATGTATATGTGATATTATTGTGGTCATTAACTCGTGTTTCCCTGTTCCAACAGATATCCTTTGAATGGTGTTACAGTGCCGCCGCCGCTGCGCCCCCCCCCCCCTTTCTGTCTTCTCAAACCCCAGCTGGTCGAGGCGGATGGCCACCCTTCCTGAGTCTGGTTCTGCCAGAGGTTTCTTCCTGTTAAAAGGGAGTCGTTTCTCTCCACAGTCGCCTCAGGCACGCTCAGGCCGGGAGATTGGACCGAAAAACAAAAAGTTTTCAGTGCAATCTGTTGGTTTTCTTAGCTAGGAAATTGTTTTTGAATTGGCTCTATATGAACGAATTGGATTATTTTATGAATTATGATTATTATTAATTAATTGAATTCCAATTGGCTTGAATTGGACTTACTATCTAAGTGCCTTGAGATGGCATTTGTTGTATTTGGTGCTATATAAATAAAAATGAATTGAATTGAATTGAATTATATTTTGCAACAAATGATAAGTAAGCCCTTCAGTTGTGTGTATTCGTTTCACAGGGTGTGATAGTGATATTGAGTAAATCAAGGGCCGTTTATGCTCATTCATGTTCTTTCCATATAACACCAACACACGCCCTGGCCTGATAACAAAAACAGCGGGTTGGCAGTTAATACACTGTGCAGCTCCACTGAGAAAGGGACATTTACAAATCAAACATAAGTGAAGGGTGAACACACCTGATGTGAGATAGCAGTACTGGGTTTCAGTTTGGGGATCATTTCATTCAGCGCAACTAAAACCACATTTTTTAAACAAAGTTTGCTGTAAAAGGAACTAAGTGATCAAAAAGCTCTTTGCTTTTCTAAGTTTTGCATCTGGTTACTCTTTCTAGAAACTTTGTTTTGTAAAGGAAATGGCTGAGTTTATTTACCTACCAAGTGTGATAAATAACAACCACAACTGCAGCACCAACTCCACTTGTTGAAATTTCTGAAGAAAATTCGATAAATATGTGCGGGCTAATTTCAATTTTGATCTTTATACATGCCACAGTTCCTGACTGGTATTTCACAATATTTACAGACTAATCTGAATTGGGGGTAATGATTAACCCCTTCTTTAGTTCCCTTCATCTTTCCCTGCTTTGAAACTCTGACAACTGCAGAGATATCCTCTATGTGAAAACAATTGAGGATATATGATGAAATGTAAGAAAATAAAAACTCATCCTCTTTTGATCTACCAAACCATTTCATTTTTACTGTCTGAGGAAAAACTATTCTTGAAGTTTCCCCTGGGAGCTAAACTGAAGGAACAGGTCTTGGCATGACTATACTGGCTCTAGTACAATTCCTAAAGCTGATGATGCACCTCCTGTATAACACAGCATGTTTTGCACAATCCTTTCATGTTCTTATTTTCCAATTTAATTTCCTAGTTAAATAAAGATTAATAATAGTGTCAATTATATTTGATCACACTGAGTACTGTCAACAAGTGCAGGAAAACCCTTCATAATACACAAATACATTTTAATAAGGCTCTTTAAAAATGTCAGGTCTGTGGCTTCTTGCCATGTTTTTGGTTTGTGTTTAGTTCTTAGTTTTTTCCATTTCTTTGTTTTAGGTCCAGGTTGTCACTTTAGTTCTGCCTTGCCATGCCATCAGCCTCACTTCCCTCACCTGTGTTTTCCCCATCAGCTGCACTCAATCCCTAATCACCCTCCACAGTATTTAGTTTCCAGGTTCCCTCATTGTTTTGCGAGATCCTAACCCGTCAACATCCCCCATGCCATGCCACGACCAAGTTAAGTGGGTTATCTCCATGCCATGTCAAGTGTTTTGTTAAGTAATTATCCCACAGTTTAGGTTTTTTGAATCCGGCTCAGCCGGACTTTGTTTTTTTTTTAAATAAATCAAGTTTGCTTTTTTGAATTTCCGCATCCGTGTCCTTTCACACCCACCCCAAAACTGACAAAAGCAAAAGTATTTCTTATCCAATTAACCGGTGGCATAATCCATATTATCTCAATAACTGTTTCCTACACCCCTGGTTAAAACCCTGCACCATGGAAGTAATGGCCGACTGGAAGGTTTATATTCCAGTCAAAATATACATGGTAATTTCACTATCATGTATTGGTTCCATAAACTTTGAACTTCACTCTCAGTTTGTTCTACTGTGTTTTGTTCAAGTTTTTAAAGGGTAAAGTTAAGAACACAGACAGATGGGAGAACATTGAAGTATGTCCACTGTTGTGACACTCTGGACTTTGTGAGAGTTAGAAATTTAATCACTTCTAACTTTCTTTGAAAGAGATCATCCTACATAGAAATATGGCTAAATTCACTGCACACACATTGTCTTCACCTTGCTTGAACGGTAATTATTTCAGATGACCCTGCACTTATAAAATCAGGTTTAATTCACCCTAACCCTAAGCCATTAGAGCAGAGTGAGAGGGCTAAACATGTTGACTTGATATGTGCCCTGTCCTGGGTGTTCCCAATCACTTGCCCAATGGCAACTGGATAGACATATATCTAGTTTAGTGGTGACTCACTGTGTCTGTATGGCAGATAACTTGATAATCTTCTACTGAAGGTTCACCATGGGGCTTTACACTAAAGACGTATATGTAAACTTCACTCAGAGATAGAGATTTGTGATCACATGTAAAAGACCTGCTGCAGTCTGATGTTTGGTATTTTTTGTGAGTTTTTCTACTACTCACTTGTGGAACAGTCAATTCCTTTTACATGTATATCCTCCTTAATTTGTGTAGCACCTAAAAGAAGCAAGGCTACGTGTGATTGACCTGTGGTCCTTCGCAGTGATAAGCTTTGAGGGGCTGATTCTTCCCAATTTGCAGAAGGAGGCTCTCTGATCCTCGCCAGATTGCCTATAAACAGTGCAGGGAGGTTAATGATGCTGTTCTGACTCTGGTGAATAGCATTAAAAATCCAAAGCATCTTTTAACTCTGTGAGAATTTCAAATGCAACCTCACTTGATACAAGGCAAGGCAAGTTTATTTGTATAGCACAATTCAACTACAGTACAATTCAAATTGTTTTGCAGATACATTAAAACAGTAGAAATAAAAAGCATGATTTAAATCCATCCATCCATTTTCTATACCGCTGAATCCGTCGGTCGGGTCGCGGGGGGGCTGGAGCCTATCCCAGCGGTCAATGGGCGAGAGGCAGGGTACACCCTGGACAGGCCGCCAGTCATGATTTAAATTTTAAACAAAAAAGAAATAAGAACAATAGATAAAATCAGTAGTTAAAATGTGATTAAGTTGTGAAACGCAAGCTTCAGATTTGGTAAAAGCGATAAAAAGCTTCTCCAGCTAATCCAGAATGACACAAACCAACACCATACACCTTATCCTTTGGATTATCTAATTTCAGACTAGTACTCAACAAGTGGTCAGAATCAACAATCAAGAATCAGCTCAGTTATTTTGGAACTATCTATACAGAGGACCCACAAGACTCTTTCAAAGTACTTTGACGACACAGTCATAATGAACACGACCAATGTTGACAGATAAATACAAGCTGAGGATATTTTTTAGGACTGGTGCAAAAAAAGCTAATATAAACTGAATGCTTCAAAAACCAAAGAGCTGGTCATTGATTTCCATAGGGGAGAGTTAGTGCTCATACACTGGTAACCAATAGCCAAACCATAGAGAAAGCTGAAGGATATAAATACTGCTGCATGATAATTTTTCACAAACTCACCTTTAAACTTTACAGTTAAATGATCTTTTCAAAATGTCAGCAGCTGCTTTTTCTCATCAGAAACAAAAACTGATTTTAATCAATCTTGGCATGACTAATCAAGCTCATGAAAGATTGTAAAATATGTAAGTTGGTCCACAAAAAAATACACAACAATGTCACAACAATGAAGGCTAATAAAAAAAAAAGGCTAATATAAAAGAGATGGTTACATCACTTCTGCCATGACTTGATGAAATTAATGCTTATGTTGTTATGATGTGGACAGCTGCCACTCTTAACTTTGGCAAAAATTCTAAATAAGGGGAGGTGGATGGTGTTAAACACCTTGCCCTCTTAGAGTTTGCTGGTTCAAATCCAGTCTTGGTCTTTTTTTTGCTGTCCTTTTACTCTTCTACTTCTGAGATTACCTTTTACCTTACCTTAGCTCCCACATGCTAATGGTCGTAAGGTTAAAAATTGGATGATTCAAATTGTGTCCCCCTTCTGAACTCTTTCAATTCAATTAAGTTTTATTTATAGTGCAAAATTACAACAAATGTCATCTCAAGGCACTTAAAAATATATAGTCTAATTCAAGCCAATTGGACTTCAATTCAATGTAATCATAATCCAATGAAATCTAATTAATTAATTTAAAAATTATCCAATTCATTCATATAGAGCCAATTCAAAACAATTTCCCAGATGAGGAAACCAACACATTTCACTGAAACTTGTCTTCAGTCCAATCTCCCGTCCTGAGCGTGCCTGAGGAAATCATCACTGCTGAGAGTTAAAGGAATAACTGGCTCAACAGAGCTCAGATTCTTTGTCAGCCTGGCTACCGTGCTGAAAAAAAATTGAAATAACTCACAGTTCCCCACATTAAATTCCTAGGAGTCATAGTAGATGAAAAATTTACATGGAAATACCATATTGATTTTTTTCTGTAAAAGACTATGAAGTCAATTGATATTCTAAGTAGAGTTTGTTCATTGATAAACCATTCCTGTCTTAACTTTTTATTACAGTATAATTTATCCTTATATTATGCATTGTAACACTGTGGGCTGTTACATGTCATACTTTTCTTAACAAGATTTTACTCATCCAAAAGAAATTTTTGAGAATGATTAGTTTTGCTAAAAGAACCGATTATTCTGCTCCCCTTTTCAAAAAATTCAATCTGCTATCAATTTTCAATGTGAACATATATTAAACGTGTGTGTTTATGTATAAATATGTACATCTAACTCATGAGCTACCATTTGCTTTCCAGAAGTTTTCCTCTAACATTCATTCGTATCATATAAGATCTTCAAAGGACTTTTATCTTCCATATTGTCAGACTTCCCTTAATCAATGGCCAATGGACAATGGCCAGAGGGAATCTTTGTTCGCAGCTTTTACGAAGCACGAAAAACTGTGGTCTTAAAAACTCTCGGGGTGGCAAGGAGCAATAATGTGTCTGAGGCCGGGGCATCTGCTGCGGTCAATGCTGGACTGTTGTCATGAGAACTGTGTCATACAATGCGCATGGCCTGCGCTTAGGACAGAGTGCTAGTGACAAAGCGCGACGCATTGTGATTGACCAACTCTTTGACAGCGCGGACATTCTATGCATACAAGAAACCCTGTTGCCCAAACAGGACCTCAACAAACTTGCTTCGGTGCATAATGACTACAATTGGAGTCTACAATTGATTTAAGTTTGGGGTTAGTACGGGGCCGAATATCTGGCGGTGTTGCCATATTCTGGCAAAAGAAATATGACCCACTGATAAGTGTGATACGCTTAGATGTTGACTGGGTCATAGCGATCAAGGTTACATATGCTAAAAATGAGTTTATTATTTTAAATGTGTACACCCCTTATGAATGCAACAAGAATGAAAATGAATTTCTGAACAGACTAGCGTTCATTAGCTCTTAGACCACTGTAAATGCACAGCTGATGCCCATGATTGTTTATCTGAAATAATGATTCTGTATGATCTGACCATATCAGACCACATTCCTGTCTCTATGGTATTGAATCTGAGCAGTCTACTAGAACTGGCTACTAGATGCCAACATACATGTAAGAAGATAGACTGGGCTAAGCTCTCTGAATGTGACCTCTGGAAATACAATGCATTAACTGATAATAGTCTAAGCAGTGTTTATATCCCACGTTGTATTCTCTTGTGATACTAACTGTCAAAAGCCAGACCACCAGAATAACTTAGTGAATATGTATAAAAATATAGTGAACTGTTTGATTATTGATGGTAAGCGTTTTATTCAAGATAAGAAAAAACAAAAGGTCAGGCCTGGATGGAATGCATATGTGGCAGATCTCCACTCTGAGGCGAAAGAAGCCTTAAGAAACTGGGTTGCTGCTGGAAAAGTAAAACATGGCCCAGAGTTTCAGCATAAGAAGGCCACTAATATGCGGTACGCTATGTAAAAAGAAATGAGCAAATGATGAGGGCAAACTCAATGGCTAGAAAACTCCATCAAAATGATGTCCAGGAATTCTGGAATGAAGTTAAAGCTATTAACAACAGCAAGATGCCTCTTCCTTCCACTGTAAATGGTGTATCTGGGGATGGGAATATTGCTGAGTTATGGGCGAAGCATTTTGGGGAAATTTTTAACTCTGTTGAAAGTGCTGCTTTTAAAGTGGATGATGTTGGTTATGATAATGGTATGATTATTAGACCAGACGAGGTGTGCAATGCCATTGGGAAGCTAGCAGTGAATAAAGCCATTGGTCCTGACCAAATCACTGCTGAGCATCTGAAATATGCTAGTTACAGACTTTCAGGGCTACTTGCTTTGTGTTTCTCTGGCCTGTTAGCACATGGCATATTACCTGACTCTCTGTTATCTGTACTATTGGTACCCGTTATCAAAGATAAAACATGTAAAGCATCTAGTACAGACAACTATAGGCCCAATGCACTTGCCACCATAATATCCAAAGTCCTAGAGTGGATCCTTTTGGAGAGGCTCCAAGGATATGTGGAAACAACTGACAATCAATTTGGTTTTAAACATAAACATGGAACAGATATGTGTATCTATGCATTAAAAGAGCTTATTTCAAAATATAAGAAGAAGAACTCCACAATATTTATGTGTTTTTTAGATGCATCTAGGGCATTTGACCGAGTCAACCATGGACATTTTTTTTTTAAATTATGTGAAGGAGGGGTTCCTTTATACTTGATACGTATTCTACAGTATTCCTTTTCTGAGCTGACCCCTAACCTCCCCTTGTACTTGCACTGCCTATAAATCCTTGCTGACAGCTCATTCACCAAGTCATCCCCTGCTGACCCCCCTGTCCAGAACATCAAACATGCTTGATTTGCAGTCCTAAGATGACCTGTTGGTTCTTTTATGAGCCTTAGCTATAATTCAGTCCTTTTATGAGCATCTATGAGCATATGGGGTACATCCTGTCAACAATTTTCATAAATTGTTGTTTGACACTTTTTATTAACAAAAATCTTCAGCTACTCAAGAGCAAGATGGAGTTTTTACAATTCAACTGATAAACTATGACAAGGTGAATCGTTGTCTGCATTTCTTCTTAGTCACTGAGCAACAAATAAACTTGATACAAACTTTAAATCATGAAGATGAGTATGGCATTCTAAGGTAAATTAGACTCATGGTATTGTGGTTGAAATAACAATTTTTTCTTAGTAAAGTCCATAAAGTAACCAGAAATATAGGGAATGTTATATTTAAAAAGTCCATTTCAATTCAATTAATTTTTATTTATATAGTGCCAAATAAAACAAATGTCATCTCAAGGCACTTAAATAATAAAGTCCAATTCAAGCCAATTGGAATCCAATTAATTGTAATCATAATTATTCAAAAAATAATCCAATTCGTTCATATAGAGCCAATTCAAAAACAATTTCCATTTAAGGAAACCAACAGATTGCACCGAAACTTGTCTTCAGTCTAATCTCCCGTCCTGAGCGGGCCTGGGGCGACTGTGGAAAAGAACGACTCCCTTTTAACAGGAAGAAACCTGTAACACCATTCAAAGGATACCTGTTGGAACAGGGAAACACAAGTTAATGACAACAATAATGTCACATGTACATAATGTCATTTGAGAAATTAAACAGGGGGGAAAAAGAGAGTAGAGTCAGGAAAGGTGTGACAGATGAGGCCCCCCAGCAGTCAAGGCCTATAGCAGCTTAACTATGGGATGTTTCAGGATCACCTAAGCCATAACTATAAGCTTTATAAAAAAGGAAAGTTTTAAGCCTGGTCTTAAAAGTGGAAAGGGTGTCTGCTTCCCGGACATTTACTGGCAGCTTATTCCACAAGAGAGGGGCGTGATAACTGAAGGCTCTGCCTCCCATTCTACTTTTAGAAACTCTGGGAACCTTAAAGGGGAACTCCGGGGCATTTGAAGCGCATTTACATTGCTAGAGGTTGTCAAATACTGATAGTAGGACACAGACAGGTGCAAATCTGCGCTCCCTGTGTGGAGATCGCGCTGTTTGCGCAGCCTGTCATGCGAGGCTAATACGTGGTGGCTAGGGGCAAGCGCTAACCCTTCCACGTAAAACAACAACTTGCACACTGCAGAAACGTCACACCACTTTATAAACCATCCGACAATAAAGTCACAAGCCTTACCATCAAAACCATATGCATGGTTCTCACATTACTGGCATGGGGACGTTACAAAACAACTTTATAAACAGCATGTCACTCACCGGTTAGTTGTACGCTCGCGCATGTGAAAGCCCAAAAGAGTCAATGGACGATAATCACATATACAAAGCAATTATCTTCTCTATAAAAACTGCGTTCAAGTATTTAAAACATTACAACAATACATGCCCAGTAATATTGTTGTAATGTTTTAAATACTTGCAGTGTGCAAGTTGTTGTTTTACGTGGAAGGTTTAGCTCTTGCCCCTTAGCCACCACGTATTAGCCTCGCATGACAGGCTGCGCGAACAGCGCGATCTCCACACAGGGAGCGCAGATTTGCACCTGTCTGTGTCCTACTATCAGTATTTGACAACCTCTAGCAATGGAAATGCGCTTCAAATGCCCCGGAGTTCCCCTTTAAGTAAATCTGCAGTTTGGGAACGAAGTGCTCTGTTAGGAAAATATCTTACAATGAGATTATTAAGATATGATGGAGCTCGGTCATTAAGAGCTTTATATGTGAGGAGAAGAATCTTAAATTCTATTCTGAATTTAACAGGGAGCCAATGAAGAGAAGCTAAAACTGGAGAAATATGATCTCTCCTGTTCTCATCAAAACTCTGGCTGCAGCATTTTGGATCAACTGAAGGCTTTTCAGAGAATATGTGGGACAGCCCAATAATAAAGAATTACAGTAGTCCAATCTTGAAGTAACAAATGCATGAATTAGTTTTTCTGCATCACTCTGAGACAAGATGTTCCTGATTTTAACAATATTACGAAGATGAAAGGCAGTCCTAGAAACCTTTTTTATATGCGAGTCAAATGATAAATTCTGGTCAAAAATAACTCCAAGGTTCCTCACTGTAGAACTAGAAGCCAATGAAATACCATCTAGAGTAACTATATAGCTAGACAATTTCTCCCTGAAGCACTCAGGTCCAAAGATAACTACTTCAGTTTTGTCTGAATTTAGAAGCAGACAGTTCTGAGTCATCCAGGTCTTTATGTCTTTAAGACATGCTTGTAGTCTATTGGGTTCATCTGGTTTTATATATAAGTACAACTGGGTATCATCAGCATAGCAATGGAAATTTATGCCATGCTGTCTAATAATGTTACCTAATGGAAGCATGTATAAAGTGAAAAGAATCGGTCCAAGCACAGAACCCTGAGCAACTCCATGACTTACTCTGGTGTGTGAGGAAGATTCTTCATTTACAAGAACAAACTGAAATCTATCAGATAAATATGACTTCATTCAACAAATCCACATCCGTCTGCAGAGGAGGATTTTGAGATGTGGTTGAATTCTACTACAGAGACCATGTTTTGAGAGTATTTGCCAACAAATCAAACATGTTACTTAAAGGTGGGGTATATGGAAGCAAATCGTGATCAAAATTCAAATTCAAATGCATTTGCAGAAATGCTTTTTCATTTTAAGAATGTGGCTGCATTATTTGACTCATAAATAAAATTACTAATCAATCATCCTATTGCATTTAAATTTTCTTCTTCAAGACTGCACATTCTATGCCATAATCAAAAAGAAAACAAAGCGGACATTGCTTTTTCGTTTTCCTGGTCTGCATGCAAAGTACTGCCCACAATTCGATAACGAAAAAGCAATCTGAGCAAGGGCGTAATTTTGGGTAGGGACGCTAGGGTCACGTCCCTACCAATATTCAGCCCCCTACTCAGGGTCTCCGCGGATCCTTAAAAAGTATTAAAAAGTCTTAAATAAAAAATACTTTTTTTAATGTGTGTGAGAGTGTGTAGTTTTTCTATGGGTAGGCTACGTGCCATTGACTGTATGAGCGGTCTGTGCTCGTTTTTATTTATTTGATTAGATTGGAGATACTTTATTAATCCCGAAGGAAATTAAATTTTGTTGTGTGGTTTATGCAATGCAAAGTCACTGTCTATATATGGACAGCTGACTATTGCATAAACCAGTCTGTGCTTCACGTGAGTTGTCCAAAGTTCTGGTTTAAGTTAACTTGGGTAGTAAAATCGTTTTGCTAGTTGTAAAAGCACAGTAGACATAACTCGAAAATTAGGTTCAATTATGGATTTATTTTGCTCAGAGCCTCAGACAAACAGACAGACAAATGGCAGCGAAAACACACTCCTTCGCAGAGGTGTGACAATTGGGCACGATTGTCCTGTAGTGTGTGGTGTTCCCTTGTGCGTTCAAATCTTATGCGATCATGTTGACATACTGATTCAGTATCACTGAAGCACACATTTCACACTGGACTTTTTTTCAACACCGAACAGCCTAGAGTGTAGTTTTTATATATATATTTTTGCCGTGGTAATGGTCTCAATTTTTATTCTTAGAGGTCTTAAAAAGGTCTTAAAAGTCATTAAATTTGTTGATAAAAAATGTGCAGATACCCTGCATTATATGAGTTACATTACATAACACTACAGTCTCTGGAGCAATGTTGGGTTAGTTGTTTTGCTCAAGGTCACTCCAGGTGTAAACAGAGGTAGCCTAATCGTGGGATTTGAGCCTGCAACCCTGTGATTTAAAGACCAACTCCCTAAACATTAGGATGGCTCGTTAACATATAGCATCTGCATGCCATTAACTTATGATTGGTAATGCAAAAAAAAAACAACTGTAGTGGAGCACTTTTGTGTCCCCACCAATGTCAAAATCAAAGTTACTCCCTTGTGACCGTGCTACGCATCATGTAGGCTACGGTAAGGGGCGGTGTGCACATTTGCTGTATGGATACATCGCAGATCATGGCGCTCCCTGAGATTGCGCAAACATTGTTAGAGTTAGCTGCCCAGGTGGAGTCAAACAATATATCCGATTCTGATGCCCGTGACCGGGTTGAACGGGTCACAGAGAGCTTGGCTGCATACTCTGCCGTCACAGATTCAGAGGTTAGTGCAGCAATGGCTAGCGCGCCGCGGCCACGACCGGCCATGACTTTCTGGTCTGCGGCCATTACTGAGGGAGCAGCCATTAATGAGGCTGAGACAGACGTTGCGAACAGGAGTCGGGGGATTACCTTTCACAGGTAGGATTCAACATTATTATTGGTTGCATTTTGTCAATAGAATGTACTGTATTTGTGTCTGCCGGCGAAATCGTAGCCAGCAAACGTTAAACTAGGATATCTTTTTAGCCGGTGTTATGCCGAGAAGTGCACCCCCTGCTGGCCGTACTTTAACTACATCATAATTTGTTTACCTGATTGAATTAACGGATGCGAATCTCAACAAGTCCAAATTTGTATATAAAATTAAAATAACCAAATTTCATAGTTTCAGGTTCATTTTTATATAATTTCATCTGGGCTATAATGAGTTGAGATTGTTAAAAGAAAATGTATCCAACCGTCTTTCGTGTTGACTACAAGGCAAGGCATCTTTATTTATATAGCGCATTTCATACCACAGGCAACTCAATGTGCTTTACATAAAGACAAGGCATTTAAAAGAACAGCATAAAGCAGCATAAAAACAAGCAATTTAAAGAGAAAAAAAAATAGAATAAAAATTAAAGCAATCAAAGAAGAGGGGAAAAAGAAATATATAAACTCAACCATAAGCACACCGAAAGAGAAATGTTTTTAACCTGGATTTAAAAGTGCTTACAGTTGTGGCTGATTTCAGTTCTGCTGGTAGTTTGTTCCAGTTGTGTGCAGCATAACAGCTAAAAGCTGCTTCACCGTGTCTAGTTTGAACTCTGGGCTCCACTATCTGACCTGAGTCAATAGATCTCAGAGCTCTACTGGGTTTATACTCTGCTAGCATGTCATTCATGTATTCTGGACCTAAACCATTCCGTGATTTGTAGACGAGCAGCAGAACTTTAAAATCTATTCTGTATCTGACCGGGAGCCAATGTAAAGACTTGAGAACTGGGGTGATGTGATGTGATCTCTTTGTTCTGGTTAAAACTCGGGCTGCAGCGTTCTGAATGAGCTGCAGCTGTTTGAGCCTCTTTTGGGGGAGTCCAGTCAGAAGACCGTTACAGTAGTCAAGTCTGTTGGAGATGAAAGCATGAATCAGCTTCTCCTGATCTGTTTGGGACATGAAACCCTTAATTCTGGATATGTTCTTAAGTTGATAAAAGGCTGATTTGGTGACTGATTTGGTGATATGATTGTTGAAGGTCAGGTCTGAGTCTATCAGCACGCCGAGGTTCCGGACTTGGTGTTTAGTTTCTAGAGACAGTGACTCAAGATGTTTACTGACAGCAAACCTCTTCTCTTTGTTGCCAAACACAATGACCTCAGTTTTTTCTTGATTTAACTGAAGGAAATTTTGGTTCATCCACTTTTTGACTTGCTCTAAGCAGTCGCACAATGACTCTATAGGACTGCAGTCATCTGGAGACAGTGCGAGATATATCTGTGTGTCATCTGCATAGCTGTGGTAGTTGACTTTAGAGTTCTTCAGAATTTGACCCAGAGGCAGCATGTATAGAGTGAACAGAAGGGGTCCAAGAACTGACCCCTGAGGAACTCCACATGTCATAGCCACTTGATCAGATTGATTACTTCCAATAGTCACAAAATAACTCCGCTCCTCCAAGTAGGACCTGAACCATTCTAGGACTGTCCCGCTGAGTCCTGCCCAGGTTTCCAACCTGTTCAGCAGTATACTGTGATCCACAGTGTCAAATGCAGCACTGAGATCCAACAATACCAGAACTGACACCTTGCCTGAGTCAGTGTTCAACCTTATGTCATTTAACACTTTAATAAGAGCCGTTTCTGTACTATGGTGAGGTTGAAGCCTGACTGAAATTTGTCAAGGAGTCCACTGGAGTTCAAGAAGTTACTGAGTTGATTAAAAACCACTTTCTCAACAATCTTGGCTATAAAAGGAAGATTTGAGATGTGTCTGTAGTTGGTTAAAATGGAAGCATCCAATGTTGTCTTTTTTAGGAGTGGCTTGATGGCAGCTAATTTTAAGGGTTTAGGAAACGTGCCTGATTGAAGTGAGCAGTTTATTATTTGCTGCAAATCTGTTTGGACAGAGCTTACAATAGTTTTAAAGAAGTCAGATGGCATTGTGTCAAGACAGGATGTCGATGGTTTAAGATGCTGGACTGTTTCT
Source organism: Odontesthes bonariensis (assembly GCF_027942865.1). Classification (NCBI taxonomy): domain Eukaryota; kingdom Metazoa; phylum Chordata; class Actinopteri; order Atheriniformes; family Atherinopsidae; genus Odontesthes; species Odontesthes bonariensis. The sequence continues at coordinate 34,900,365 of NC_134514.1, forward strand.
TCTATGGTTTTTTGGTCAACTGTATTGAATTCTGACATCATAGTTGATTGATTCCTAGATGGTTTTAAGGTTTGTGTCATTTTATTATTTTGCTGATTTATGTTGATATTTAGCCTTATAGATTTGATTTTTTCATTGAAAAAACAAGCAAATTCATTGCATTTTTCTGTGGAACAGAGTTCTGAAACTATCTGTTTTGGGGGGGTTGTCAGCTTATTAACCATAGCAAACAGAGCACGAGTGTTGTTGATGTTCTTATTAATCATTTCAGATAAGTGTTGCTGTCTAGCGTGGAGTAACCCGTAATACAAAAGTATTTGTCACGGCCCTTACTTTTGAATATATGTCCAATAATATAAAAATAGTTAGGAATAGGAATACTCTAAACTGTACAATTCGGATTATCATAATTCTGTCAGAACCACTCTCATCAAAACGAGACGAGAAACAGAGATGAATTTCAGAAGCTTATTCTGAATGCATACAATTTGTGTTTGGCGGTATGGCTCTGTTCGGAGGAAGTTCCCGACTTTTCCATGAGCTCCATGGAAGCCAAGACAGGGAACAGCAGCATCCTCAGGTGGAGTGCCTTCCATTTGCTGTAAAGGCAACAAACCCCCCAACAGACCATACCGGAACGCAGCCAGCCAATTGATAAGTTGGAACCAGGGTATCCTACCCACCCCAACGATTTATTAGCTACCACCGTGTGTCACCATTATGATTAGTAGTAGTAGTACTACAAAAATAATTATTAAACCGCGACTAGGCTTGACGTTAAAAGGTGGAACTGCCGTAGGCCCACATTAACACAGACTGAAATGTGATGCGAGTATTTATTTGGGGCAGGCATTGAACTCAACCACTTAGGTACAGCATAAAAATATATTCGGTCTCCACAGCAGCGACAGCGCTTTGCGGCAGGGCAAAGCAGAGCAAGATCCAAGCAAAGAAGCAAGATCCAAGCAAAGCAGAGCAAGATCCGATCCAAGAACAGCAAAACGAGATCCAAGCAAAGCAGAGCAACATCCAAGCCAAGCAGAGCAACACCCAAGCAAGCAGAGCCTTAACACACTTCACCTGACCACCTAGGAAGTTAAAGTCACCGTGAGCTTGCATATTTGCTATCCACACAATTAAAAGCCATAAAGCATAACACAAATGACCTCTGTCATTGCTGTTCGTGCCATCAATTCCGGGAGCGGTTTTAATGATTTGACTTCATCTCAAATTTATTTCCGATCTTAATCAGCATCTTTCATGCAAAGTTAAGCCCTACCAGTGGCTCTTGTTTTATTTAAACAAAGGCACAGCTGCACAATAAAACATTTTTTTTTTTTTTTTTAAAGGCGGGGTAGGGGATCTTTTTCTGGAACATTTTTTTACATATTGCTTGAAATACTCTTCACACCCTCATTGCAACCAATTAATTAAAAGTTTTGACACAAATATGAAAAGTTTTAGTGGCCTCTAGGACGTACAATCTAGGAAAAACAGTATCCAATCATTGTGAACGGACCGTTCACAATGATTGGATACTGATGCAGTCTATCAAACTGCAATCTGCTCCTCCCTCCCCCTCCCCCTCCCCCTCCTTCCCCCTCCTTCCCCCTGTGCGCGTACCCTGCTCTGTGAACGAAGCTTGGCAGGAAGCTAAACTAGAGCCAGCTTGGCTAGCACCTAGCATTATTAAACGTATAGTTAGCATAAACTAAATACTAAATACGGCAACGATCGATGCTTGCTGTCAGAACAGCGCTCGTGCACCTTCGTGCTCGTGCGCGTTCATGTACTCTAGAGGCGTGCCTTGGGGGGAAAGTGAAGAAAAGGGTTGGGACTTTTTACCTGTGTATTTTCAAAATGCAGCTTCGCTGGACTCAAAATCCAGGATCTCCTACCCTACCTTTAACTCCAGTAGGCAGCTATTCTAAGTGGAAAAATCTTTCAATGACCCATTGAAAACTACCTTCCCAACAGCACAAACTCCAGCTAGCTGAAACATCAGCTTATAGCAGGTTTAAGTAAAAATAATACTGAAAATCTATCTGTGCAAGATGACACGTAGCATGGCAACTTGGCATCAACAAGGCATCACAATGGCTTGAGTAAGCAGAGAAACAGGATGCCATTTATTTTCAAACTTCCAAGAAGACCAGCAGCCTCCAAAATGACACAAAATGAGAAGAGGCAAGTGCTTCCTAACACGAGCACATCACATGCATAAGTCGTATACAAATAGCCAGAAAGCAACACTCAGTATTTGCAACAAAGAAACTAAAGGGAAGAAAGAAAAGCCTCCAGTGTTTCCTGCAACATATGTTTTCTCAGAGGTTCATCCTGCACCAGTACTTAACTGGACAGTTTGCTCTTTTATCAGTTCACAGCTGAAATCAGCTTTTACAGGCTGCTTCTCAACAGAAGGAAAAAGGACAACACTCCTCCTGAAGGGATTAGTTGTGACCTCAACCGTGGGGACGATGGTTGAAATGTTTTGATGTCATGCAAATTAGCATGCCATTTGCTGTGCAAGAGCCAATCACAAACAGGCTGGTGTTACACGAAGTGGCCGGACGCTTGTCCACAAAGCATCACAACATATGCTGTAGAACTGGCTACAGATGTCAGATACTTTAAATCATCGAGTGCATCACTGATCTCAAGTGCCATCTTGTGTTTATGCTCAAGCCTTTAAACACAAACTGTTGGACGCATTGTGCTTGAAATTGTCCCCTAAATGGCCCCAAAGAAACGAGTGAGGATGGCAGGGATTGTTTGGACGGGAAGCACAAAGCCAGTTGGCCAGTACGTATGATTCTCTTAGTATACGAGCACCGCAGCTCACGCAGCAGTGCTCAGGAGAGCAGTATGTATCCTTATGATATGGTGTTATTTGTAGCTTAGAGGACTGGCTTAATAGAGCATAAGACTAGCTTTCTTATTGTCAGTTATAGAGCGTTAAATAAAGGATTCCCGTTAGAGGCAATAGCTGTGTATTACTGGACAAGTCTCTTTAAATCGCTCTATATGAGCGTCTGTAGAGACCTCCACTGTTTAAAATTTATAATTCCCAGAGCTCATTTACCAGTTGAATAAATATCCAAAGGTAGTTCAGTCAGCCAAGTACACTTGGGCTCCATAGTTAACGATAGCCTAGCTAATCAGCCTTTTACTGTTGCTTTTGTTAAGCAAAAATGCAGCTAAGTAGTGAAGTTCACTGTAGGTCCCTGGAGGTTGTTATCCGACGAAGTGCATTTCTATATCAAACAGGGTAGCATCCTGACGTTCTCTCTTCAGGATCAAACCGTTCAGGGCCTATCAACGATGAGCCGAATTAATACAAGCAGAACATACATGAGCAATAATAATCACAGTGGATCTACATGATGAGATCAATTCGACCACAGCCACAGCTGGGCTTCATTCACAAAATGCTTTGTATTCATCCATTGAGCATGGGAGTCAGTTCATGACACCGTGGTCATTTTAGCAGCAGAACAGCTCTGACTTTGCATTCTCCATGCACAGAATTGATTCTCCCTCCACTGAGTTCACAGTGAAACCCTGAAAACTTGTCAATGAATCTCTGATTTTATTATAAAAAGCACTCACTTCACTATACCTGGCAGCTTTGCATTCAATACGGTGGGAAAAAATAAAAATAAAATAGACTTGTTTGCTGGTGGATAAACGAGCAATGCTGTAGCTAGCAACTGAGAGGAGGAACTAGTCCAAACAATTTTTCCAACATTGACCGAGGAAAGGCAATAGTTGTTAATCCTCTGACTCACATCACCTCCCACTGTATCCATGCAAGCAGAAAGCAAAAGAAAGCAGTGACAGCAAACCAAGTTTAAATGAAGTGCCCCAAATGCCAGCATCCAATTGCGAGCAGGGGCTGATTACCCATTGAGCGCAGCTGGTTGTGGAGCCATAGGGGTTGGGTCGGCGTCAGCCAATAGGCAAAGGGCGCGTTGACTACGTGGTCTGCCAGAACTACTGCGATGCTCCATTTGTACACGTATTATTAATTTACATGAAGAGATGTGAAAAAACACCATTGAAACACCATTGTCAGCTCAATATTATTTTTTTTGGATAAATGTAATAATATTGAGCTGAAACGGTTTACGCGCGCTCCCGTGAATGGGAATGCACTTCTCGGCATAACACCTCTGTTCACACGGCTATTAGGCCAACGGAGGCTTCATATATCATATATTCCATAGCACAGGCTTAGATTACAACACAAGAATGCTACTTTTGAAATAATGCAAATATAACTGTTATAACATTAACCATCAGATTTTACAAAGGTTTATTAATGACGTTTATTATGCCTGTATTATTCACATGTAATTCTTTCATCCTAACAAAAGTATTTACCTCATGTCTCATACCCACCCCACAGATTGTCCGACCGAGAGTTGGTGTTATTCCCTCCATCTTCGGCTTACAGGTTCACCTTATAAGAGTAGGTGTATCATCATAAGGCTATTAGCATTCATAAATTGAAATATTATCAATAACAGAGTGGGGTGAAATACTTATCCCTGTGTGTGTGTGTGTATTTTTATATATTTTAATATTATGCTTCTTCACTTTAGCCAGAAAAGGGCATGACTACATGTTCTTCCAGAAAAGCTGAAGAGAGCCTGTCTGTGACCACTCAGGATGACCCAGAAGCTTCAACCTCAAACTCACTAACTCAGCCTAATGATTTGAGTATTTCTTTTTTAAACATCATATCAAAATTACCGTTCTAAATATGTTAAAAAGCTACTTCTCAATATTTATACTGGTGGATGTTGTGGACAATGCTTTGTACTACATCGCATGGTTTGTAGTCCTGTCTAAGAGACAAAAGGTTAGCAGACATCGAATTTACCATAACATCCGCCAGATTCTGCAAAAGCTGTCCTGTGGTGTGTGCCATGCAAGCTTGGTCAGAGATGCTGTACCTTCATCATTTCATGATAGCTACCACTTTCTAGCCCTGAAAAACAACGGTGTACTAGTGATTCCATCATGTGGTACAGTGAAGGTGCTGAGAGCTGCAGAGTGGGTGATTCGCCAAGCTTCAGCAAAGCTGTAAAGATGGCGACAGTCACGTACATCAGCCAGTAGGAGATTGGAACGGAGGATGTTTTTCAGCTTGGGGAACACATTGAGGAGACAAAGTTTGGCATCAACAACCATTATTCCAACTTGTTTTCATTGTTTGTGTCTGTGTTTCTGAAAATAAGGCTCCACCACATTGGCAAACTGATCTCTCTTGACCGTCATAAAAGGGAGCATGAGACAGAAGCTCTGCAAAACACTCCTCTTTCAGGGCTTTTAGCTCATTTTGTTTTGCTTTAGGTTGATACCATTCAAAATATTAAAACTTGTGTATATACAACTACCTTCTTGTACAGTGTTTTTTATATTCTTTATATTTTATTATAGTATTTCTAGACTGTTAACTCAGAGAGATCCCTGAACAAGTAATGCATGTGTCTTGACTGCGGTTCATGCACAATTGGCAATTTAAAAAACATTGCACCTTGAACCTTGATGCTATGGTCATGGTCATAACAAAGTTATGCTGTGAAGCCAAAAAAGCAAAAATCAAAGATATTTTCTTACATTGTTTTGGCCTTGTGAAATACTTTATTACAGATTTGATAAAGATGTTACATAAAAATCATAACAGCTGTATAGTGTCTTTATTCCTCTTCAATGATACAAAGCTTGTAGTACATGATTGGAAAATTCGTTAGGTCAACAGCTTGAATGATCTTCAAGCAGTGTGTATACATACGTACTCATTCATTCGTAGGGCACCATAGGCAATCGTCAAATAAATACACATACAACACAAACATCCTCTACCTTACACTAGAAATATATATATACACATACATATGTATATAACAAAGCTGGATTCTCATTCCATCCGTTCCAAAGTACAAAATTACGACAAGGCTCGAGCTGCCAAAACAGCGGCAGCTGACAACGGGCATCGATGTCTTAAAAATATAGCCTCCTACCAGTCTATCACACACTGTCATTCTGCTGTTAATGTACGATACCTGTAGTTGGTGTTCTGGCCCTAGTGTCCCCCCCCCGCCAGAAAATGCGCTAGCCCTTGCTGTCATCCTGAGTGGTCACAGACAGGGTCTCTTCAGCTTTTCTGGAAGAACATGTAGTCCTGCCCTTTTCTGGCTAAAATGAAGAAGCATAATATTAAAATATATAAAAATACACACACACAGGGATAAGTATTTCACCCCGCCCTGTTATTGATAATATTTCAATTTATGAATGCTAATAGCCTTATGATGATACACCTACTCTTATTAGGTGAACCTGTAAGCCGAAGATGGAGGGAATAACACCAACTCTCGGTCGGACAATCTGTGGGGTGGGTATGAGACATGAGGTAAATACTTTTGTTAGGATGAAAGAATTACATGTGAATAATACAGGCATAATAAACGTCATTAATAAACCTGTGTAAAATCTGATGGTCAATGTTATAACAGTAATTTTTGCATTATTTCAAAAGTAGCATTCTTGTGTTAGTTGTAATCTAAGCCTGTGTTATGGAATATATGATTTATGAAGTCTCCGTTGGCCTAATAGCCGTGTGAACAGAGGTGTTATGCCGAGAAGTGCATTCCCATTCACGGGAGCGCGCGTAAACCGTTTCAGGTGTGGATTATTATATTTATCCAAAAAAAATAATATTGAGCTGACAATGGTGTTTCATTCGTGCATCTTTTTTTCACATCTCTTCATGTAAATTAATAATACGTGTACAATTATGATAATCCGACAATTGTACAGTTTAGAGTATTCCTATTCCTAACTATTTTTATATTATTGGACATATATTCAAAAGTAAGGGCCGTGACTAATACTTTTGTAGTCAACACGAAAGACGGTTGGATACATTTTCTATTAACAATCTCAACTCATTATAGCCTAGATGAAATGATATAAAAATGAACCTGAAACTATGAAATTTGGTTATTTTAATTTTATATACAAATTTGGACTTGTTGAGATTCGCATCCGTTAATTCAATTGGGTAAACAAATTATGATGTAGTTAAAGTACGACCAGCAGGGGGTGCACTTCTCGGCATAACACCGGCTATAAACATATCCTAGTTTAACATTTGCTGGCTACGATTTCGCCGGCAGACACAAATACAGTACATTCTATTGACAAAATGCAACCAATAATAATGTTGAATCCTACCTGTGAAAGGTAATCCCCCGACTCCTGTTCGCAACGTCTGTCTCAGCCTCATTAATGGCTGCTCCCTCAGTAATGGCCGCGGCCAGAAAGTCATGGCCGGTCGTGGCCGCGGCCTCGGAAAGTCATGGCCGGTCGTGGCCGCGGCGCGCTAGCCATTGCTGCACTAACCTCTGAATCTGTGACGGCAGAGTATGCAGCCAAGCTCTCTGTGACCCGTTCAACCCGGTCACGGGCATCAAAATCGGATATATTGTTTGACTCCACCTGGGCAGCTAACTCTAACAATGTTTGCGCAATCTCAGGGAGCGCCATGATCTGCGATGCATCCATACAGCAAATGTGCACACCGCCCCCTACCGTAGCCTACATGATGGGTAGCACGGTCAGCAGCCGTGACGTCACTCTCCTGCGCCGCTCAGATTGCTTTTTCGTTATCGAATTGTGGGCAGTATTTTGCATGCAGACCAGGAAAACGAAAAAGCAATGTCTGCTTTGTTTTCTTTTTGATTATGGGATAGAATGTGCAGTCTTGAAGAAGAAAATTGAAATGCAATAGGATGATTGATTAGTAATTTTATTTATGAGTCAAATAATGCAGCCACATTCTTAAAATGAAAAAGCATTTCTGCAAATGCATTTGAATTTTCAACTTTTACATTTCAAATTGAATTTTGGTATCTATTTGCTGAGGCATATTTTGAAAATTAAATCTCAAATGTCTTTATCCTTTTCATTTTAATTAAGTGAAAGAATGAGCAGTCTTGAAGAAGAATATTGAAATGCAAATAGGATGATTGATTAGTCATTTTATTTATGAGTCAAACAATGCAGCCACATTCTTAAAATGAAAAAGCATTTCTGCAAATGCATTTGAATTTGAACTTTGATCACGATTTGCTTCCATAGGGGTATGAGATCTTGGAAAAACGGTTTCTGCAAGCTATATTTTTGAAAATACACAACCTTGCCTCTCCCTTCAGCCCACCCCTCGAAACCACGCCTTCAAAACACATGAATGAGTCACGACTCTGTGAATGCGCAGGGGGGAGGGGGAGGGGGGCTGACGGTTGATTGGCATGTCAGAATCCAATAGAAGTAACTCTCATCATTATTTCTATTGGTCAGACATTTCCTCTTGCTACACCCTCTACAATGGACTAAAATATTATGTTTTTTCCCAAACATTCTATTTTAGTGGGTGCAATGGGGTCGTGAGGAGGTTTTCAGACAATATGATAAAAAATGCTCCAGAAAACATCTCATACCCCACCTTTAATGCTGATTAACCTTTTAAAACTGAATCAGCTCATTAAGCCAAGGGAATTTATATAAAAACATATAAAGTATTTAACCATGTCATACCTTTATATATTCTATATAATTTTCTTTGAGATTAATAAATAATTTTTTATTTGATTTAATATTCATTTAATCTAATTTCATATTATATATGTTATAACGTTATACGTTATATATATATATGTATATATATATATCTATATATATATGTGTTATACGTTATAACAACACAAACATATTGCGATAACATAAAATGTCATAATGTACCACAATATAAGTATGCATGTAGTACTAAGGAGAAAATGTCTTATTAAGGGAAAAAAATATTGTTAGAACATCAAAATAAAACTTTAGAGCCTGAAAGAACATTAAATCTTTTGTCAAAGTAGTACAAAGTAATTTCTCAAGCACATTCACAGCACAATTTTACCTTACTGTCAACTACCATCCATACCATGATACCATCCATATTATTGCAATATTTTTGTTGCAATAATATTTTTATTTCTATGCAATAATACAACAACAAGAAAAGTAAACAGAGAGATTCCAACTAGACTCCCACATTACCTGAACTGCCGATTAGAAGTTAAATACGTGATTTCATGAAAAATGTGAAAAAAATTACATTTTCAACACAAAGGCTCTGTTTGAAAAGTTAGTCACAGGTATCGCCTTGTGATGGCTAAATTACTATTTAAAAAAAAAATATGATTTCAATGGCCGTCAATGGGAACCGAGGGTCTAATGTGTGCAGTGTACATATAACTTTGTAACTGTTTAGCTGTTTAAGGCTATTTTTATCTTTAACCCAAACCATTAACTTTTGGAAAATCTCATTCATTTAGCATTGACGCAGGCAAAAATATTGACTATTGAAAATTTATAAGGGTACAATTGGGTCCCAGAGTTGAGTTAAGAAACAGTATGCAGTACAAATCGTTTAAATCTTATATTCAGTAAAACCAGAACAATATGTATTTGTTTCTTTATTCACTTTAGAATTTAAAGCTGCCGTCGGCAACTTTTTTTTAGTCATATTAGCTTGAACTGTCATGGGATTCTGAAAGGAGAATATTAAATAGGCAGTTTAGGAAAAATCCCGAATTCTGTAGCTCCCTCTGAAGCCTGTAATCGTGCTTGCAAAAATCGAGCGCTCCCGGCTGTTTTTAACCAATCACCTTAGGTTTATTATTCATCTATTATCTGAGCAGAACAGTCACCAACCACGTCTTCCATGCTGAGCGTGAGTCTGCCCCCAGCTTGTGTGCGCGCACACTGGTGTGAACTCACGTGCACAACCTCGTCCACAGAGGGGGAGGGACCTGAAAGTTGTATCAGTTCGAATTTTCTGACTTTAGTCTCGGAATTTTGAAAACCTGCCGACGGCAGCTATAATACCAAAAAAAATCCAAAACTTTTGGGACAGGATATCTGTGTTGTATCGCCTCTTCTTTAACAACACTTTTTTCAAACTATAGTTCAATTAATTTATATGCAGTGAATTCACAACAAGAGTCGTCTTTGGACACTTTACAAAGTAAGTTAATTAGTTAATTAACAGAATTGAATAAATTGAATTGAAGTAAGTTCAATACAAAGTCAACTAAAATCAGTCTAATTCATGATAACTCTATTCATGTAGCTAGCTAAGGAAACCAATAGATCACACTGAATCTTCAGTTTAATTTATTTGCCATCCTGGGCATGCAGTGGAGAGGAATAACATCAGCGCCATCAGCCTCTCCCAGGTGTGGGGATAAAACAGACAGATACAGATACAACAAATACAAAAATATAAGCGTTTGGGAACTGATGAGACCAACTGCTGTATTTTCAATTGAAATGTTTCCCAATTTTTGTCCGAGTGGATGGTAGCTATTTTCAGATCAGGGTTACTCATCAGTCCCAGACCCAAGATTAGTTTGAGCTCTTTTGAATCTCTGATTCTCAGTTTTTCCCACACAAAGTGGAAATCCCAGAAACCTCTTGTGTTTGTTGTTGTGTATCGTCCACCTGGCCCTTATTCTGAGTTTCTGTCTGAATTCTCAGAGTTTTTATCCCAGTTAGTGCTGAGTACAGATAAAGTCATTGTAGTGGGTGACTTTAATATTCATGTAGATGTTGAAAATGACAGCCTGAATATGAACTTTAATTCTATATTAGACTCTATTGGATTTTCTCAGAGTGTACACAGACCGACTCACTGCCTTAATCACACCCTTGATCTTGTGCTGACTTATGGCATTGAGAGTGAACAGTTAACAGTGTTCCCTCATAACTCTGTCTTATCTGACCATTTTCTGATAACCTTTGAGTTTACATTACTTGACTATACAGTTTCTGAGAAGAAATTTACGTATAGAAGGTGTCTATCAGAGGATGCTGTAACCAGATTTAAAGAATTAATTCCATCATCCTTTTCTTCACTGCCATGTGCAGATATGACAGAGGACGACTATCTAAACTTTACTCCAGCAGCACTTGACTCTCTTGTTGACAGCACTATAGTTTCAATGCGTACAGCACTGGACAATGTTGCCCCTCTGAAAAGGAAGGTAATCAGTCAGAAGAGGTTGGCTCCTTGGTATAATTCACAGCTGCGTGCTTTAAAGCAGACTGCAAGAAAGCTGGAGAGACAGTGGCGTTCCTCTAATTTAGAAGAGTCTCAGTTAGTCTGGAAAGATAGTTTAATAACGTATAAGACGTAAAGCTAGAACTGCTTATTATTCATCATTGATAGAAGAGAATAAATCAAATCAAATCAAACTTTATTTATATAGCACCTTTCATACTAAAGAAAAAAGCAACACAAAGTGCTTTACATAATAAAATCAGTAATAAATTCAATTCATAAACTCACACACAACATCACACCGACAACCACACTGCACACATACTACCCCCCCACCACCCCCAACATGAGCAACATCAACAACAATCAACAACAATCAACATTAAAAGCAACATTAAAATCTGGCTTGACGCTGAAGCGAGGAAACGGTATCTTGGGGATCTGTCCACACCGGGAGCCAGCCCACCAATGACCACAGAGGCCACCACCACGGGGAACCGCCCGGATCAGGGCAGGCCGGCATCCACACCACAGCCAGGGCTGCAGTGCAGGATCCCCCAGCCACCCCGAACCAGGGCGGTCCCCACAGTAATGACCCCACAGACCGAGCGGGCATAGTCTCCGGTGTGGAAGATCCCCATGAGGAAAAACACTGGATAAATAAGTATATAGTAAAATAATTTAACAAAAAATAATAATATATAAAAATAATAAATAAATAAATAAATAAATGAAATAAAATTCAGCTGTAAGCTAAACTAAAAAGGTAGGTCTTGAGCCTCTTTTTAAAAACTTCAACAGTCTCTGCAGCCCTGAGGTTCTCTGGCAGGCTGTTCCACAAATGAGGTCCATAATAGTGGAACGACGTCTCACCATAAGTTTTTGTTCGAACCTTAGGAACAACTAAAAGGCCGGTACCAGAGGACCTCAGGGTCCGCGAGGGCTCATAATTTAAAAGCAGATCAGATAGATAAGAAGGCCCAAGACCATTAAGACATTTATAAACAACTAAAAGAACCTTAAAATCAACCCTGAAACGCACGGGGAGCCAATGCAGCAATTTTAAAACTGGTGTAATGTGTTCCCGCCCTCTGGTCTTGGTCAGCACACGTGCAGCTGAATTCTGTATTAATTGTAGGTAATGAATACTTTTTTTGGGAAGACCAGAGAGCAGGGCATTACAATAATCTATTCTACTAAAAATAAAAGCATGCATCAGCACCTCCGTGCTGGCAAGAGAGAGAAATGGGCGGACTCTGGCAATATTTTTAAGATGATAAAATCCTGTCTTTGTTACATTTCTAATATGTTGGATAAAATCCAGCTCAGAGTCAAAAAGAACACCCAGATTTTTTACATGTTGAGAAGATTTAAAATTTTGTAGTTTGGGTAAAATTATCTCTCTCTTGTCTTCAGGACCAATAATTAAAACTTCAGTCTTGCCCTGGTTGAGCTGTAAGAAATTCTCTGCCATCCATGACTTTATATCTAAAATACAGTTTAAAAGAACGTTAACTGGTTCTAGGTCATCAGGACACACGGCAATGTAAATAAGAACAATCCCAGGTTTCTTTTCAGCACTGTAGCCAGTCTGACTAAGAGTCCGAGCTCTGCTGAGCCAGTTATTCCTTTAACTCTCAGCAGTGATGATTTTATGAGCTTCTTTATTAATAAAATTGTTTCTATCAGAGAGAAGATTGACGGAGTCCTTCCCACTATTATCAGTGATGTATCATCAAGTACAGCAGCTTTAGAAGTATCTTTAGAACCTGATTTATATTTAGACGGCTTCTGTCCAGTTGATCTCTCTGAACTAACAACAGCAATAGTCTCTTCAAACCATCAACTTGTGTTTTAGACCCAATCCCAACCAGACTGTTCAAGGAGGTTTTCCCATTAATTGACACTTCCATATTGGATTTGATCAATCTGTCTTTGTTGACAGGATATGTACCTCAGACTTTTAAGGTTGCTGTAATTAAACCTTTACTTAAAAAACCTACTCTTTATTCAGAAGTGTTGGCTCATTATAGACCTATATCCAATCTCCCTTTTATGTCTAAAGTTCTTGAAAAAGTAGTTGCAGCTCAGCTTTGTGATCACTTACACAGAAATAATCTGTTTGAAGAGTTTCAGTCAGAATTCAGAGTGCATCATAGCACAGAAACTGCACTGCTGAAAGTTACCAATGATCTCCTCTTAGCCTCTGATAGCGGACTTGTGTCTGTGCTTGTCCTGTTGGATCTCAGTGCTGCATTTGATACGGTCGATCACAGTATCTTATTACACAGACTTGAACATGTTATTGGGATTAAAGGAACTGCATTAGGCTGGTTTAAGTCATATTTATCTGATAGATTTCAGTTTGTTCTTGTAAATGAAGAATCTTCCTCACACACCAGAGTAAGTCATGGAGTTCCCCAGGGTTCTGTGCTTGGACCGATTCTTTTTACTTTATACATGCTTCCATTAGGTAACATTATTAGACAGCATGGCATAAATTTCCATTGCTATGCTGATGATACTCAGCTGTACCTATCTATAAAACCAGATGAACCCAATAGGTTGGTCAGACTACAAGCATGTCTTAAAGACATAAAGACCTGGATGACTCAGAACTGTCTGCTTCTAAATTCAGACAAAACTGAAGTCGTTATCTTTGGACCTGAGCGTTTCAGGGAGAAATTGTCTAGCTATATAGTTACTCTAGATGGTATTTCCTTGGCTTCTAGTTCTACAGTGAGGAACCTTGGAGTTATTTTTGACCAGAACTTATCATTTGACTCGCATATAAAACAGGTTTCTAGGACTGCCTTCTTTCACCTTCGTAATATTGTTCAAATCAGGAACATCTTGTCTCAGAGTGATGCAGAAAAACTAATTCATGCATTTGTTACTTCAAGATTGGACTACTGTAATTCTTTATTATTGGGCTGTCCCACATATTCTCTGAAAAGCCTTCAGTTGATCCAAAATGCTGCAGCCAGAGTTTTGACGAGAACTAACAGGAGAGATCATATTTCTCCAGTTTTAGCTTCTCTTCATTGGCTCCCTGTTAAATTCAGAATAGAATTTAAGATTCTTCTCCTCACATATAAAGCTCTTAATGACCGAGCTCCATCATATCTTAAAGATCTCATTATAAGATATTTTCCTAACAGAGCACTTTGTTCCCAAACTGCAGGTTTACTTGAGGTTCCCAGACTTTCTAAAAGTAGAATGGGAGGCAGAGCCTTCAGTTATCAGGCCCCTCTATTGTGGAATAAGCTGCCAGTAAATGTCCGGGAAGCAGACACCCTTTCCACTTTTAAGACCAGGCTTAAAACTTTCCTTTTTTATAAAGCTTATAGTTAGGGATGGCTCAGGTGATCCTGAAACATCCCATAGTTAAGCTGCTATAGGCCTAGACTGCTGGGGGGCCTCATCTGACACACCTTTCCTCACTTTACACTCTTTATGTATATGTGATATTATTGTGGTCATTAACTCGTGTTTCCCTGTTCCAACAGATATATCCTTTGAATGGTGTTACAGTGCCGCCGCCGCTGCGGCCCTCCCCCCCCCTCTCCCCTCCCCCCCTTTCTGTCTTCTCAAACCCCAGCTGGTCGAGGCGGATGGCCACCCTTCCTGAGTCTGGTTCTGCTCGAGGTTTCTTCCTGTTAAAAGGGAGTCGTTTCTCTCCACAGTCGCCTCAGGCACGCTCAGGCCGGGAGATTGGACCGAAAAACAAAAAGTTTTCAGTGCAATCTGTTGGTTTTCTTAGCTAGGAAATTGTTTTTGAATTGGCTCTATATGAACGAATTGGATTATTTTATGAATTATGATTATTATTAATTAATTGAATTCCAATTGGCTTGAATTGGACTTACTATCTAAGTGCCTTGAGAAGACATTTGTTGTATTTGGCGCTATATAAATAAAAATGAATTGAATTGAATTGAATAGTACACTGTATTTTGCTCCAAAACTTTCTATATGATATATAGCATTAATGGTGCCTATACAGATGAGTAGGTTTACTTTTGACTCCCTTTGTCTTTTTCCAAACCACTGAGATACCCCAAAGAAAGAAATGTAAGCTGAGTCGGCAAGGCAAGTTTAATTATGATTACAATGAATTGAACTCCAATTGGCTTGAATTGGACTGTTATTTAAAGGGGATAGAGAATCAAAATCGTCTTTTTCACGTTTTTGGTGTTAGTTCTGAGTCTCCCGGCTGTGGGGAGTACACACGAAGTGCCAGCAAGTGTCAGAACCTCTGTTTCAAGTACTCCCCCTTTTTTGAATATCCCCCAGAAAAAGTGCCAATCCGTTTTTGTGAAAAAGTGATGTCACTTTTTCAGCAATCGCCCCCCCCACACCCAAATCCACAGCCACCCCGTTTCAGACACGCCCCTTCGGCGAGAAACAGGAACATGTGTGCCTTCCAAGGCTGTGAAAGCGGACTACGATCGTTACATATACTTCCCCCGGAAAGATATGTTCGCGATCAATGGCTTTTATTTATTTTTAACAGCATCCCCAGTACATACAACCGCCGACTTTTCCTTTGCGCTGCGCATTTCACGGAGTACAGTTTCACAAAGCTTGCACAATTCCGAGCAGGCTTCAGTCGGAATTTTGCTCAGTAGATGGTCAGTTCCGACAGGGACAGACAGACTGCAGCGAGGTGTGCGCTCCGCTGAGAAGTGATCGGCTGTAGCCTCCCATCTATCCATGACCTGCACGTCTCCAGGACTATGGGGCAAGCAGGTCGGATCACAGCTGACCCATCTCTATTTGCACCACTCCCTTCGGGCAGGAGGCTTCGGTCCATTCGGACCAGAACCTCCCTTCACAAAAACAGTTTTTTTCCCCCTTGCAGTTGGACTTATGAACACTTCATAATCACCTCATAACCTGCCCCAGTCACTTTACCATCATTAAAATTGCACTAATGAAGCTGCACTGTTGTTGTTCTGTATATTGGATACTGTGTATTGTTGTACACACCTTGTACATTTTATATTCATATATTTGTATTCTTTATTATTATATCCTATGTTACATGTTTGCACCTTACGCCGCAGCAAATTCCTAGTTAGTGAACACTGTTCACTAACTGTAGCGGCCATATGCCTTGTCATGTGTTTTTGTAATGGCTTTATTTTGACGTTCACCGCGGTGTGTCACGTGAGGGTAGCGTATCAATTTGTTTTGTATTTAGGCACCTGTGCACCTGTTTACTGGCTGGGAGAGGGGCAGGCATGGGAGAGCACAATTTTTGTTGACCGCATCGCAAGATGGAAACATTGCTCTCTTTACGCACTATAGCACTTTAACTCTCACCGGCTGCGCACTGCACGGTGGCGGTTTTAGATAGGCGTTTTAACCTTTGTATTTGAACTTTTAACAACGAATAAAGGACATCAAAGAAGAGACAAGTGTTTGCGCGTCAGCTATTGAACTCCCACGAAAGCCTCTCGGTGGCACTTAGCTTGTAGCCACCACATTCTTGTCAACAAAAAAGTGTAGTTTTAGAAGCCCGACAAGTTTGCCTGTTATCACGTTTACCTGGATTAAGCCGAAACACCAGACGGATCATTATCAGCTGACTGGAAACAGCTGTGGATTCGCGGACCGACAACTCCTTCACGGGATCATTATCAGCTGACTGGAAAGTGCTGTGGATTCGTGGACCGACAAATTCTTCAAGCACAGACAGCCAAGCAAACTCCAGACCAGTAGGACTGTATTAAATCCACTCATTTATCGCTGTGTATTGGAAAACGCAGTCGAAGATTCAGTGCGGCTTCCAGTGGGGAAGACTGCCGCTCGTTGTAGTTTGCTGCTTGACGCTGGACTGTGCGCTGCTGAAGTTGAATGTTATGTTTGGAAAAGCGGATGGGCTATTGCTACGTGCTTGAAACGTGAATGGGCTACTGGCAAACTGAAGTGTAAAACTTGTTGAGGCTACGGCTACACTGCAAACACTGAACTGTTGAATGTCGCAATATGAGTGAAAAAGGTGAAGCTATGGCTCTGGGTGGAGCCAACGAAAACCCTGTTGTCGACGGTCAGTCTAAACGTGAAGTAAAACCAACTGAAAAAGCTTTGGCACTAAAAATAGAAACACTACAAAGGGATCGCAAGAAAATTGTAAATAAAATCAAAGATTTAATTCCTTCCATCAAAGAGCTCATGAAACGAGATGAAAATGTCACAGTGGTGAAAACAAACTTTGAAACACTAAAACACCTGTATAACTCTGCGATCGCTCTGCATGATTCAATAACCCCTTTATTGCCACCCGAAGTGAAAGATACTCAAAATGAATGGTTCTCAAGTGTAAAAGGCGACACGAGTGCATTTAAAGAGGATGTAGCAAAATGGTTAAATGAATGTGGAACAAATATGGATGCTGAAACAATGCCTGTGAGTCTTACTGAACAAAATGGTGCTAGTCAAATGCAAAGTGAATCAGAAAAGACTACTGAAATCTATGCAGAGCTACAGGATGAGTTGCAACCCTCTGACAGTATATCCAATGTATCAATCTGGCCGTCTAATGTGTCAAGCACCTCTCAAGTCCGTCTCAAAGCCGAAGCTAGACTGGCATCATTGCAGGCCAGACAGGAACGGATGCAACAAAAACACGAACTGGAAGAGGAAGAGGAGCAGATAAGGAGACTGAAGGAGAAATTAAACTTGGATGAGGAGATTGCAGCACACATGGCTGAAGTGAAAGTGTTGAAGGCCGCCAGTGTGACCAGTAGAACCTCTAAACGCTTAATGGCTAAGGAGTCCCATGTCAGTAAGCCTAAAGTGAACACTCTGAATGCAGATGCAACGTCATTCTTTCTCAGAGCATCAGAACCAATAAAAAGGCCTGTACAAACGCCAAACTTCAATTGTGACCCAGCTGTAAGGCCTAAGGTCAGAGGAGCCAACAGTGTCACTCGAGTGCAGTTTCCTACTGTACAGCAACTCAAACCTGGAGCCAATTCTATCCCAGTTTCTCTAGGCCAGTCACAAAGCAGGACACAAAATGCGCAAAGCACTGGAAGTCTTTCAACCAACTGTGACAACAGCACTGCTCTGGACATCATGAAAAAACAAAATGAAATTACAACTTTACTCATGCAACAGCAGCAACTGTCATTTCTACCCAAGAGAGACATTCAAGTTTTTGATGGAGATCCACTGCAGTACCACTCTTTTATGAGAGCATTTGAAAATGGTGTGGAGAGCAAGTCCAGCAGTAACTGTGACTGTTTATATTTTCTCGAACAATTCACTAGAGGGCGTCCTCGAGACCTGGTCAGAAGCTGCATGCATGCTAACCCTGACTTAGGATATGCGCAAGCAAAGGCCCTGTTGCAAGAACACTTTGGTGACGAGCAAAGAATTTCCACAGCATACATGGATAAGGCTTTGGCATGGCCTCCAATCAAATCAGAGGATGTCAAGATGCTCCAAGATTACAGCTTGTTTCTTAGAGGTTGCTGTAATATGATGAGCGATGTGCAGTACATGTACGAATTGGACATGCCAGTGAACATGCTCACAGTCGTCAAAAAGTTGCCATACAAGTGCAGGGATCGTTGGCGAACAGTGGCCTGTGATATACAAGAGCGACGTCACCACAGAGCTAGTTTTAGTGACCTAGTTCATTACATTGAAAGGCAAACAAAGATTTTAACCGACCCTGTGTTTGGGAACATTCAAGATGCTTCACCAACCAAAGGTGTGAGCAGAACCAGTTTCATCTCCCGACCCAACAAAAGCAGCTTTGCAACCAGCATGAATACTGTTGGAAGGAGCACAGGAGTATCGGCATGGACTTCAGCCAATGGCCCATCCAAAAAGACTTGTCTGTTTTGTGGCGCTGGACACTCATTGGACGTGTGCCCCCAACTGAAGAAAAAGGCTCACAGAGAAAAGATTGCGTTTTTAAAGGAAAACGGAGTTTGCTTTGGTTGTCTGTGCACCGGACATATCAGCAAGGACTGCAGAAGGCGTTTGTCCTGCGAGTCATGTGGTTCAAGACACCCCACAATGCTCCACATACAGTTCAGGGAAAGGCTAGATAAACCTGAAGCTGATGGACCATCAGCTGTGAGCAGAACTGTCGTGTCTAGTGGCTTGACTGGGGCTGGCAGCAGTGATTGCAAGCTCCCGATTGTGCCAGTGCAGATTAAGACCGCAAAGGGCAACAAGATTCTCAGCACTCATACCTTTTTGGATCAAGGTAGCACTGCTGTCTTCTGCACTGAGAATCTGATGAACAAGCTTCACGTGTTTGGAAAAAGGAGACGTATCCTGTTACGCAGAATGAGTCAAGAGAAGGTGGTTGACAGCTATGTGGTCACTGGCTTGGAGGTGGTAGCTTTAGACAGTGACCAGTTCTGTCAACTTCCATATGTCTATACACAGCAGAGAATGCCAGTTGGTAGAAGCCACATTCCACATCAAAGTGACATTGAAAGATGGCCTCATCTGCGACACGTTCATCTGCCAGAACTTGATTCAGAAGTGGAATTGTTGATAGGCACCAATGTGCCAAAGGCCATGGAACCCTTAGAAGTGATCCACAGCGTGGATGATGGACCATATGCCATCAAGACACTACTTGGTTGGACTGTCAATGGACCACTAGGTGGAGACTGTGATGAGCTTGGTGCTGCAACAGTCAACAGAATATCTGTTTTGAATCTGGACGAGCTTTGGCAGCAGCAGTTTAAGAGTGATTTTCCAGAATGCAACTATGACGAACAACCTGGCATGTCAAGAGAAGATGAGAAATTCATGAAGCTGGCAGAAGATTCTGCAAAGTTGGTGGATGGCCACTACCAGATTGCACTTCCTTTGAAAAACAGTTAAGTGAGAATGCCAAACAACAGGAAGGTTGCAGAGCAGCGTGCTATGAACCTATTCAGGAGACTCAAGAAAGACTCCTCATTTCAGTAACAGTACACATGCTTCATGAATGACATTATTACAAAGGGATATGCAGAGCATGTACCTGCAGAACAGCTGGCTCGTGAAGATGGGAGACTTTGGTATATCCCGCACCATGGGGTTTACCACCCTCGAAAGGGGAAAATTCGTGTGGTCTTTGACTGCGGGGCCACGTTCCAGTCAATGTCTCTCAATGCCCAGCTCCTGCAGGGGCCAGACCTCACTAGCTCACTAGTAGGTGTGATGACCAGATTCAGAAAGCAGCCAGTAGTGATCGTGGCAGATATTGAATCCATGTTTCACCAAGTGAGAGTACCACCTGAAGATGTGGATCTGCTGAGGTTTTTGTGGTGGCCTCAAGGTGACCTCACACATGAACTGGTCGAGTTTAGAATGAATGTACATCTTTTTGGTGCAACTTCATCACCCAGTTGTGCTAACTTTGCATTGAGAAAATGTGCTGAAGACAATGCACACAGTTTCCCACGAGACACGATTGATAAAGTTTTAAACTGTTTTTATGTTGATGATTGCCTGGCAGGAGCAGCCAGTGAGAAAGAAGCCGTGCAACTGCAGAAAGAGTTGGTGTCTCTGTGTTCCAAAGGTGGCTTCAAGTTGACCAAATGGATGAGCAATCGGCGTGCTGTAATGGATGCAATACCAGAAGAGCAAAGGGCCAAGGACATGAAGGATTTGGACTTGGACCATGATATACTTCCTGTGGAGAGAGTGTTGGGGGTACAGTGGTGCATTCAATCTGACTCCTTCAAGTTTAAGATGGTGGTGCAAGAAAGACCCCTGACAAGAAGGGGCATCCTTTCCACTGTGAGTTCCATCTATGACCCTTTGGGCATCCTGAGTCCTGTTGTCGTTACTGCTAAAATCCTTCTGCAACAGCTGTGTAAGAAAGGGCTTGGCTGGGACGATCAAATACCGCCGTCTGCTGTACAGGAATGGACTCTCTGGCTGGAAGAGCTTAGCCAATTGGAGCAATTCCTAGTCACACGGTGCTTAAAACCACCAGACTTTGGTGAAGTGACTACTGCACAGTTGCATCATTTCACAGACGCAAGTGAAGAGGGATATGGTGTTGTGACTTACCTGCTCTCACAGAATGCTCAATCGCAGCTGCATAGTGCGTTTGTCATGGGAAAATCCAGGGTAGCCCCTTGAAGTCAATCACCATACCACGAATGGAGCTTACAGCAGCTACCATGGCAAGCCGTATGGACACTTTCTTGAAAGGAGAGTTGCAAATGCCACTGAAACCATCTATGTTTTGGACTAATAGCACATCGGTACTCAAGTACATTAAAAATGAAACTTCAAGATTCCGTACCTTTGTTGGTAATAGAGTCTCTGAAATTCTGAAAGCATCACAAGTATGTCAATGGAGGTATGTTAACACCACGATCAATCCAGCTGATCTGGCCTCTAGAGGGTCACGTGCAGATGCATTCATAAAGAATAAGATCTGGCTTTCAGGACCTGAGTACTTGTTGCAACCTGAGCAGAACTGGCCTGTGAATCCTGATTGTACGAGCAAGCTCTCGCCAGATGATCCGGAGGTAAAGGTTGATGCCACGGTGAATGCTGCTCATGGCTCAGAGATGCCAGACGCTGTTATGCGATTGATTAGCCACTTTTCATCATGGACGAGGCTAAAGAAATCTGTGGCCTGAATCCTCAGGCTCAAGAAGCTGC
Source organism: Odontesthes bonariensis (assembly GCF_027942865.1). NCBI lineage: Eukaryota > Metazoa > Chordata > Actinopteri > Atheriniformes > Atherinopsidae > Odontesthes > Odontesthes bonariensis. The sequence continues at coordinate 34,922,128 of NC_134514.1, forward strand.
TATTGTCTCGCTGTCAGAGAAAGAAGCAAATGCACTTGAATAGACAGAGCCTTCCAATTTCAGACGGTAATCCAGAGTCTTTGCAGGACAATATCTTCAGGGGTCTGCTAACAGTGGATGAGCTACAGAATGCAGAAATGGCGATCATTATGTATAGCCAAGAACAAAAGTTTGCACAAGAGTTTGAAGGCCTGGAGAATGGAAGAAGTGTCGGCAAGAACAGCCCTCTTTTCAGACTTTGTCCCGTCTTGACAGATGGAGTTCTGAGAGTTGGAGGCCGATTAAGTAGAGCAGACATGTCTGATGATGTCAAGCATCCACTAATACTGGCCAAAGACTTCCACATCTCTGATCTTCTCCTTCGGCACATTCATGAGGAAGTGGGTCATGGTGGACGCAACTATATGTTGTCAGCACTTCGACAAAAGTATTGGATTACTCGCACTACTACAGCTATTAGGAGAGTCCTTTCTAAATGTGTAGTTTGCCGTAGATTGCAAGCGGCTCCAGGATGTCAACAAATGTCAGATCTACCTGAGGACCGTGTGTCTCCAGATGAACCTCCCTTCACAAGAGTTGGAGTGGATTACTTCAGGCCTTTCGAGGTAAAGAGCAGAAGAAGCATTGTGAAGAGATACGGAGTGATCTTTACCTGTTTAGCAATGAGAGCTGTCCACATTGAAGTTGCATCGTCATTGGATACAGATTCATTCATCAATGCATTAAGGCGCTTCATAGCCAGACGTGGACAAGTCATGGAAATCCGCTCTGACAACGGAACAAACTTTGTAGGAGCAGAGCGTGAGTTAAGGCAAGCTATTGATGGCTGGAATCATGAACAGATCAGTAATATTCTGCTGAAGAAAAACATCAAATGGAGTTTCAATCCCCCCGCGGGCTCGCACCATGGAGGTGCTTGGGAGAGATTGATTAGATCTGTGCGTAAGATTCTCAACTCCACACTACGATCACAGAACCAGACTTTGAAGAACCTGGATGAAGAAGGTTTCCATACACTCCTCTGTGAGGTGGAATCAATTCTCAATGGTCGCCCACTCACAAACGCTTCAGTTGATCCTCAAGATTTGGAAGTTCTAACACCCAATCACCTGTTGCTATTGAAGAACTCTCCATCTTTACCACCAGGGGTGTTTGAGAAAGATGATCTGTACACTCGCCGGCGCTGGAAGCAAGTTCAGTATATGTCAGACCTGTTCTGGAAGCGGTGGGTTCAGGAGTACCTGCCGCAGTTACAGGAACGCCAAAGGTGGACAAGCACAAAACGCAACTTCACAGTTGGAGACCTTGTCCTTGTAGTCGACCAGGCTGCACCTCGTAACTCTTGGATTATGGGTAGAGTCATTCAGACCTTTCCGGACAGAAAGGGCCTGGTCCGAAGACTCCAGATCAAGACCAAAACAGGCTGTCTGGACAGGCCTGTAACCAAGATTTGCCTGTTGCATGAAGCAGAAGCCTGAAGAGTTAGTTTGACACAGACTGACCATACTTACGGACGGAGGGTGGTGGTAAAGACCACTCTGACGGGCTATGTGCTTGAACCTCTGGCTCCGACTGACTTGTTAGGTTTCAAGAAGGCAGCATCCTGCATACATGATTTACATGGACATTTGAGTGTGTGAGCATGTATTAGTAATTACATAGTGGTAACATAATGGTAATTATTACGTAGTAATATGGGGTAATAATTAGGGGCTGGGATGAAGCGGCCATATGCCTTGTCATGTGTTTTTGTAATGGCTTTATTTTGACGTTCACCGCGGTGTGTCACGTGAGGGTAGCGTATCAATTTGTTTTGTATTTGTGCACCTGTGCACCTGTGCACCTGTGCACCTGTGCACCTGTGCACCTGTGCACCTGTGCACCTGTGCACCTGTGCACCTGTGCACCTGTGCACCTGTGCACCTGTGCACCTGTGCACCTGTGCACCTGTGCACCTGTGCACCTGTGCACCTGTGCACCTGTGCACCTGTGCACCTGTGCACCTGTTTACTGGCTGGGAGAGGGGCAGGCATGGGAGAGCACAATTTTTGTTGACCGCATCGCAAGATGGAAACATTGCTCTCTTTACGCACTATAGCACTTTAACTCTCACCGGCTGCGCACTGCACGGTGGCGGTTTTAGATAGGCGTTTTAACCTTTTGTATTTGAACTTTTAACAACGAATAAAGGACATCAAAGAAGAGACAAGTGTTTGCGTGTCAGCTATTGAACTCCCACGAAAGCCTCTCGGTGGCACTTAGCTTGTAGCCACCACACTAACAATGGCAATAAAACGAATTCTGATTCTGATGAGCTTTCTTTTCAGTCAGTGTATTACTCTATAGCTCTGTTTTCAGTGAGAGCAAGGCCAATCAAGCAACGGCAACCGAATAGCGCCAACACCTACCTGCATTTCATAATGAGGTTGCCAGATAAGCTCTGAAACGACGCCAATAAGGGCAAACGACGCATTCTAAACCCAGCATAGTAACATAGCTGTTTCAGAGAGCCTTTTAGGGAGGTTCTGAGCCATTACAGACCCAACCAATTTTTTTTGGGCTACATATCACATCACAGAACAAGGATTAATGCCCCATTCAACCATTCTCTATCACATTTAAGTGCCTTGAGATGACATTTGTTGTAATTTGGCGCAATACATCCATCCATCCATCCATGGATGGATGAACACTACTGCTCCCTCTTTGATCCACAAGTGGGCTTAACTTGTATAAGTAGACGGAAATTAAGTGATAGAAAGATGTAATGGATGAAGAAAAAAATCCAATAATTAGGGAAAAGGCAGTAAAGAGTTTATGTAGGTGGTGCTAGGCAGACTTGAATGATGGAGAGCAGGTTGTGCAGTTTATTTTGGCAACAAAATATGTTGCTGAGGGACTGGATAGAATAGATAAATCAGGGCTTCCAGGAAAGTTGAAGCTGGGGTGTCTGCAGTTTGGATTGTTTCCTAGGTTGATGTGGCCACAGTCTGTGTATGAGACTCCATTATCTCTTGCAGAAAAAATGGAAATATTAGTTATCTTTTATATTAGGAAGTGGCTAGGTGTCCCTAAATATTTAAGTACTGTGGCACTGTATGGGAAAGGCATACTCCAGCTCCCAGTATCTAGTCTAGTAGAGGAGTTTAAATGTACTAAAGTTAGGACAGAGCTCCTGTTAGCTGGGAGTAAAGATGTGGTAGTTAGTAAGGTGGTTACAAACCCAAGCAAGGGGAGGAAGTAGAATCCAAGAATGGCAGCTCAGGAGGCAGAAGCAACTCTTAGACATGCAGAGATTGTGGGTAATGTGCAAATAGGCTCGGGAGGCTTGCAAACCGGTGTGGAGTAGAGCAGGTCCCAAGGACAAGAGAAAGCTGGTTGTTGAGCAGGTTTGTAGACAGGAGGAAATGTTAAGGGGTACAAAGGTAGTGGCTCAGGCTAAGCAGGGACGGTGGTTGAATTGGGAAGGTGTAGAGAAGAAAAAGCTTAGTTGGAAAGAGCTGTGGAATATGGACAAAAGGAGTATTAGATTTTTGATAGGGGCAACATATGATGTATTGCCAACTCTCCAGAACCTAAAACTCTGGGTAAATGGAGACCCGTTATGTTCGTTATATTCAGGTACTCCAACCTTAAGGCATATTTTGTCAGGCTGTAAGGTTAGTCTGTCACAAGGCCGGTATATGTAGCGACATAACCAAGTATTAAGAAGCTTAGCTGCAGGTATTGAAGATAAACAAAGAGAAATTCAGGAGGGTCTAAGGTAAAGAGAGTGGCAATTTGTTTGTTCAAGAGGGGGAGAAAGTTAAGACAATAAGGAGGCAAGGCAGCTAATAGAATGCTAGTGATTTGGAGATGCAGGCAGGTAGATTTAGGAGGAAAGCTTGTTGTTACCCAGGAAATAGTCTCTACAAATCTAAGGCAAACCAGTATATGCCCGCCAAAACGCTCTGCATTTATCGAGACTTTCAACCCCAGGTAGGCCAAGTATGGAGAAATGTAAGAAAAGAAAAATATCTGAAGAAACTAGAACATCTAATGATGCCTGGGCAGATTCATTTGTATTTACCTCTGACGAGAGTGGCTTACCAGTATGCCTAATTTGTGGTGAGAAAGAGACCTTCAACTTGGCTTGTTTTTTTTTTTTTTTTAAGAGATGTTCAAAATGTGTACTTACATAGATAAAAATTTATTTTCTCTGAAGCACTTCATGGACTTTGAAAGCAACACAGTATAGTTGTTTATACAAAGCGTACAGGTAAAAAAACAATATCTTCCTTCTTTGATGTCAAAAAGTATTTGCGGCTCCCAGTGTTTTCTTTTCCGTGGAAACCGGGTCCAAATGGCTCTTTGAGTATTAAATTATTATTTTAATTATTTAATTTTCGGTGGAATCCGTCAGTTGGTCGGTTGCTGCGCTCACCTCAGCTGCAGCTGCGCCGGTAGTCCTGACCATGGTGCTGACGGTAGACTAGTCGCTATCAACCAACATGTTGTCAAAAAAGAGGAAGGTAGACACTGAATGTCGCATCTTTCAGGATAAATGGAAAGAAAACTATTTATTTTGGGAAGTAGGAGGCAAACCCGTGTGTCTTATTTGTTCTCAACAAGTGGCTGTAGCAAAGGAGTATAACATCAAACGGCACTGTGAGACACACGCCGAGAAATACTGCGAGTACACAGGGCAACTTCGGACTCAAAAGCTAAACGAACTAGCATCATCGCTACAGAGACAGCAAGCCGTATTCTCCAAATGTCGAGATACACACGAAGGTTCGTTATCTTTGTCAACGCTTATAAGTATTTTCTATTTTTGACTGCATCATTTCTGAAATGGCTCAATTTCGTTAACTTATACATTTCATTTCGTTTCAAGGGGAAGTGAAGGCAAGCTACATCAACGCTTGGGAAATTGCTAGGGCATCCAAGCCTTTCTCGGAGGGTGCATTTGTCAAGACCTGCATACTAAAGGCAGCCGAGCTAGTGTGTCCTGATAAGCGACAAGCTCTAGCTAACATAAGCTTCTCTAGACCTACAGTGACGGAGAGAGTTGAAGAACGTTCTGGTGATTTGAAGAGTCAACTTAAAGACAATGTTAAGACCTTCATCGCATTATCTATTGCTCTCGACGAGAGCACTGACATGACTGATGTAGCCCAATTAGCGATATTTATTCGCGTGGATGCTTGGATCTTCCCTGAATGTCACGGAGGAGTTTGTGTCAGTCGTGCCAATGACAGACACCACCACAGCTAACGACGTGTTTGTTAGTCTTGTCAGGGCCCTGGACAATCTGGAGGTGGACTGGAGTCGCGCTGTCAGTGTGGCTACCGACGGTGCGCCTTCTATGATAGGAAGAAAGGCAGGAGTAGTTGTGAAGTTGAGAGAGAAGGTAAATGCAGCTAATCCAGAGCAAGTATTCTGGAACTTTCACTGTATACTCCACCAAGAGGCTTTGTGCTGCAAAAGCTTGAAAATGGACCATGTCATGCGTGTTGTTTTTAACACTGTGAATTTTATCAGAGCCAGAGGACTTAACCACAGGCAATTCAACGCTTTCTTAGTGGAAAACGACATTGATCATGGCCTTCCCTATCACATGGATGTGCGTGGTTGAGCCGAGGCGCAGTGCTCAAACATTTCTACAAATTACGCACAGAGCCGAGTTCATGCAGGGTAAAGGGAAGCCTGTGGTGGAATTGGACGACCCAGAATGGACCAGGGATCTTGCCTTTTTAGTGGACATTACCGAACACCTAAATGTGTTGAATGTTACTATGCAGGGCCCTGTGACGTGTACGTACGTGCATGTCCTCATCGCCCCGGGGCATGATGGAAGCCCCAAAGCATCATGGGGGGTGACTCTACTGCACATGCTCTATGGGTCGCATAGCCCGAAAGTAAACCCGCAAGTCAGAAACTTTTTCGGCGAATGCGCCAGGCAAGCAAATCCATTGAAATCAACGGCAGCCATTTTGCAGTGCCTTATCCAGTTAATATAATACATCCATGGGTGTGGCCTGTGTGTGAGCCTTTTGAAACCAGGCGGCCATTTCAGGTGAGTTGGCCTGTATGGCCTTGTATTTGCTGGCATTTTTAGTGACTGTAGGACTGTTTAGAGTTTTTCTGCTGAATCTGCTAGTGTGTCTTGTCCTGTCCTGTTCCACCTCTGGCACCCTCTATACTTTCATTACCCCCTGAATCACATTCCTACTTATGGTAAAACTTTATAATAACTACACACACAAACGGATTAGAACATAATGCATAAATAGTTACTGCAACTTAACATATAACAACTGTACAAATGTGCACATGATGTAAAAACACAAACATGGGTGCATAAAAACTAATCAACAGTGGATCACAGAAGTTCCAAATACTACAAATAAAATCTTCATTAAAAAATCCTTCAGTATCAAAAAATAAACTAAGAAATTATTTCTGTGCCATATTTCAAACTTAAATCCTATATCTCAAAGAAAAGTCTCAAAATTATTTGAGACTTTTTGAGATCTAAAATAAATATACTTAATAAAAGACAAAATAATAAAATCTTTATTTAAAAAAAATCTTCTATTTTTTAAACATTTGACATGTTGGTGTTAATCTCGCATGAGTGCTCTCTTTGATTTTAGGGGAAGCAGCTTTCCGGAAACCTTATAGGCTTCGATTGTGTCAACATTCCTGGATCCTCCTGAACTGCAGTGGCACATTGCATGGCAAACACACTGAGTTTCACCTGCCTATTGCGGTTTTTAAGGAGTTCTTTATATAGGTGCCGCAATGCACAGCTCTGCGACTGGAGCAGTGACAACAATTGTGTTCTGGTCCACCCAAACACGCTTGAAAGCAGCAGACATGGTCCGTCCTCTTCTGAACAGACAGAGAATTTTTTTGTACCGGGACACCACCTGATCCGGATGTTAGGCTACAATTCAGAAAACACAGACTTCCAAAGTAAAAAATCTTTTTTAAAAAGCTCTCTCTCTCTCTCCTCCTCTAACACACGCAGACTTGCGAGTCACACACTCACATTCAGTTTCAATCTACAACTCTTTGGATAACTCTTTATCCAGTCTCCCAGAAAACCTGGACTGGATAAAGAGGATACAAAAATGATTGAATGGTTTGATCCCCAGTCAAATCAAAGTGCTCTTGGGCAAGATACTGATCCACATATTGCCCCCAGTGTGATCTTCATTTGTAGGTTGCTCTGGAATAAAGTGTCTGCTAAATGTGAAGGCTCAAAAAAGTTTTTAGAAGAGACAGTAAAAGAAGAGAGGCTGATATCTTGTTTTCTTGATCTTGGTTTTATTTTTTGTTCCTATTCTTCTGAGTGTTAACCTGTTGTTTTCCAATGAGGTGTCACATGTGATCTCAGGATTTAGTTTGTTGCTGTTGACAGTTTTCGAGACTGCAGGGGAGCACAGAGCCAGCCTCCAATTCTTCTATGAGCAGTCCTGCCACATTTTCTCCTGGTGATACGATCTCAAGTGTCTTCAGGTGTTGAATTTGACAAATGGGTTGTTGCTCCTCTCACAATGTCAGTTTCCCCCTGGGATAACCCCTGAGACAGGGAAGTCTTCACTTTCATGAGCAAACACTGGTTTTGTCAGCTCGGGTATAACATGTGGCAATCCAGTCTGTGTTTGATACAAATCAGTAGAGAGACAATATGATCATTTATTGACTTTTTGTTGGTAGTTTAAGTTACATATCAGATGACTGATTTATGAAACTCCTATTTAGCAATAATCATCCTTGCTTTATCAAGAATCTGCTCTCTTGGGAACATTTTAGCTGGAGGGTCATGCCTCCTGAAGTTCTGCTGAGACCTGAACTTTTCATTCTCTTGATTATTGCAAATAAAACAACTTTTCCTTTACACCACTGTCATGAGTTCATCATAAAATTTTTGGCGTCAAAGTATATCTATGTTTTGTTTTGTTTTTTCATAACTTTTCATTTAACTTAAAAAATTACACGCTGTGCTGTAAAATATCAGAAGTGGAACTGCCAGTTTCTTTCTGGTCAACAGACATTCCCAACCATGAATTGATCTTTTCTCAGGGTTTGATGGAAATTACTAGCTAATATAAAAATACAAAATGCAGAAGTGCAAAATTTATCAAATAAAATTAAAAGGAAATATTACTTTATTTATCTATTTTTCATTTGTACAATTTTCTAGCTTCTTATGTAACAATAGATTTTATCATTTATATAAAATAAAATATACATATATATATATATTATATAATTTATATAATATAATAATAATAATTATTATTATTATTATATAATATAAAATATTCAGATTTTTATCAAATGCAGCGTTTTTACTGTATTGTAATGGCAAAAAGGTGACATGTACTAACATGGCAATAAATGAAACACATGCATGTAATTCAGTAAAATATCAGTAGCCTAAAACAGCCTGTAAAAACAGCTTTAAAGCAGCCAGAAGATTAATTTCATAAGGTTTACAGTAAGAAATTTAACATTTAGTTAAAGCATGTCAGCAAAACACAGGTCTTACATTAATAGCTGTGCCTGTTAATACACACATCCTTAAATCTGCCAAAAAATTATATTTAGTGTGTTATAACAATCTTTTATTAAATGTTTGTGTGGCGTATTTAGGACAGGGCTTCCTAAATTTCTTTTTGTTTCTTTATTGCCCTTCTCTTCACTCTTCTGCCTTTTCTTTTCCCCTCATCACACACTAAATGGAGCCAAGCAGCGCAAATACACACATACATCGGAGAGGAGAAGAGAAGAGGAGATAAGAGATTGGTGAAAAGTAGGTATAGCAGCTGATTACAGCTCATCACATAACTTTAAATGCAATAAACACCTCCCATCTAACATTAATCCTCTTGACAAACTAGGCGAAAAAGTTTTTCTCTCATGATTAAAAAATGTTTCTCATGTGATATAGGTATTTACATTTAATCTATTAATATATATGTCCAAGGACATGGATTTTCATCAATAAACTAAAAAAATAACTCAATTATGCAGCATTTTTTTAAATCTTTACATTTTGACTGTAGCATCACATTTAATAGAGACATTTAACAGTCTGTTCTCGGGGTGGAGACAATGATCTCAGTTTTGTCTTCATTTAATTGTAGAAAATTCTCTCTCATCCAGGGGTTTACTTCCACAGACACTGACACAGTACGTCTGTGTGGGCTGCAGTCGTCTGGTGACAGAAACACATAAAGTTGTGTATCGTCTGCATAACTGTGATAATTGATGTTAAAGTTCTGCAATCTCTGACCTAAAGGGAGCATATACAAGTTAAACAGAAGAGGTCCAAGAATTGACCCCTGGGGGACTCCACAAGTCATGGCCACTTGCTGAGATTCATAGCTGCCAATTGTAACAAAATAACTCCGGCCTTCTAAGTAAGACCTGGACCAGTTAAGGACCGATCCAGAAAGTCCAACCTAGTTTTCCAGCCTTTGCAACAGGATTCTGTGATCTACAGTATCAAACGCAGCGCTGAGGTCCAACAGAACCAGGACTGAGACATTACCAGAATCAGTATTCAACCTAATGTCGTTTAACACTTTGACTACAGCTGTTTCAGTGCTGTGATGACGTCGGAAGCCTGATTGAAAGTTATCAAGACTTCCACTTTCAGTCAGAAAGTCATTGAGCTGGTTAAATACAACTTTCTCAATAATCTTGGATTAAAAGAGAGGTTAGAGGCTGGTCTGTAGTTGTTCATCATAGAGGCGTCTAGAGTTCTCTTCTTCAGGAGTGGCTTAATGGCAGTGTCTTTAGTGACTTGGGAAAAATGCCTGATGCCAGTGAGCTGTTAACTATTTGTAGGAGATCACTTTCTACTGAGGTAAAAACAGTTTTTTAAAATTCGGATGGTATTATGTCCAGAGTGCAAGTGGTTGATTTCAGATGCCGAACTGTTTTCTCTTAGATTTTTAAATCTGCAATATTAAATTGTGACATAACGTCAGATTTATTTCTGGGTTTTAGACACAGATTAGTTTAGTTGGCAAATTCGTTGCATTTCTCAGTGGAGAGGTCTGGGTTTGACTGTTTAGGAGGATTTGTGAGTTTTTCAACCATAGCAAACAGAGTTTGAGAATTGTTGATATTCTTATTAATCATTTCAGATAAATGAAGCTGTCTGGCCTTGCACAGCTCATTGTTATAACTACGCAGGCTTTCTTTGTATAGCTCATAGTGAATCTGAAGCTTTGTTTGTACAGCTCATCTGAAGCTTTGTTTTCCTCCACTTGCATTCTCTTTTCAGGATTTTGAGGTGGTGTTTCTCCATGGTGGTGTTTCTTCATGGTGTTTTCTGTGGTGTTTGCTCAAGGTGCTCTTGATTCTTATCGGTGCAACAGCTTCCATTATATTAAAAATTTTCAAGTTAAAATGATCCAACATTCCTTCAACCGACTCTGCGCTCATTGTTGGTAACATAGCTATGGCCTCCCTAAACTGAGGACTTGTTTTCTCATTAATGTACCTCTTCTTAACTGAGAAGCTGATTGTTTGAACATTCTGAGTGATCAATAAATCAAATGAAATACAGAAATGGTCAGACAAGTCCAAATCCATAACCACAACAGAAGAAATATCAACACCTTTAGAAATGACCAGGTCCAGAATGTGACCTCGAAGGTGGGTAGGTTCTGTTACATGCTGCCACAAACCAAACATGTCCAGCACAGAAGACAATAGTTTGGCATTACCATCCGTCATATTGTCTATGTGAATGTTAAAATCCCCGGTCAAGAAAAAATGGTTAAAATCAGTCGAAATAACAGACAATAATTCAGAAAATTCATCAATAAAACTTGCACAGTATCCTGGAGATCTGTAAATGATTAAGAACAGGATTTTAGGAACACCCTTTAAAATTAAACTAAGATATTCAAAAGAAGTGAATTCACCAAATGAAATCTCTTTACTGTACCTTTAAATAAGGCAGCTTCTCCCCCACCTTTCCTCCCATTTCGGCATCCATAAAACTGAAATTTGGGGGCGCTGTTTCATTAAGAACAGTAGCACTTGTGCTCTCTGTTAACCATGTTTCTGTTGGAAAAAGAAAATCTAAATTGTTTAAATGATGAAGTCATTAACTAACAGTGACTTATTGGACCGAGAGCTAATATTAAGTAAAGCTAGCTTTGTGGAGTTTACACTGATCTCTGTTGTATTCTGAGTTGTATGTGGTATCGTTAACAGATTAGATAGATTCACCCAGCAGGTTGACTGTTTTCGATTCCTTCTTTTACTAACTAATACAGGAATCCTATTGGGTCCCAGCATGTTCTCAGAACAGCCGTCAGTAGTAGGACTACTATAGCAGGGACCCTGAACGCATCATGGCATGTTATCTTTGTTTTGAACTGTGCTATCTTTGTTTTGAACTCTGGATGTTCTGCTGCTCCTTGAACATCCTGCACATCCCCTTGTGCCCTGCTCTGAATACCCAGCTGATCAGAAGAAAGTTTCTGAACAGACAGTGGCCGTCTCTGATAGAGCTGTTGAATCTGTGTTATAATTGGTTTTGTTTTAACAGATCATGTATTCTTATTCTGTAGTTTTCCACTGAACAGGACATTATGGTTTAGAACTATTAGATAACATAGCCAATTAGAACTGTCAGGGAACAGATGAAACTTCTCTATCTTGTCAGATTAGGTCTGTTGCATTAGAAACACGCCCAAAACAACACTCACACATTGCTTGACACATCATTTTTGTCCAGGTCTGTTTCATTATTTTTTTTTTTTTTCTAAAACGATTCTGTTGAACCACAATTCAAAAGTAATGTCTGATTTTTATTGGTTGATTTTCAGTAAATTTTTATTTATTATTACTTTTGTCAGTTTCAAGTTATTTCGATGACCATTGTGGGTTTTTCTTTCATTAACAGAAGGGTACATATAAGGCTAGGTACTAAAAACCAGATAGTTATGATAATAGATTTTTCCATGAGACGAAGCTAGCAAATCTTATTTATGATTTCCCTTTAGGATAAATTAAGTATTTTTTTCCTATCTAATTTTGGGATGGGTGGGATTCTGGTATTACAGTCATCCAACCTTGATTCAGGAAGTTCTTAAAGCCACAGCTACAAACATAAGACACTCTTCAACATACGCAAGTGATTATTAAAAACAAAAAGAATACTTGTGTTTATCAAGTGAAAAGGTGTGCCTGAAATGCCAATAAAAATGTTGTCACTCAGAAAAGAAAAGAAAAATTTAACAACATATTCTCTTTTCAGACAAAAAGAACACTCATGTTTTTAGACATTGGACAAAAAGAGTGAGCTGCTGTAGGAGTCTTTGTCCTCCTCTTCACCATGCCCCTTGTGATCCTCTAGAAGTTTATCCAGCAGGTTTGGTGATTCTGACTCTGCCTCTGGATCTTCATTCAGAGAATGACCTTGTGGTTCGGGGTCCAGTTGGTGGTCCGAATGCTGGGGGAGGTTCAGGATCTGTGGCTCAGAGTCCAATCCCTGCGTCTCCATCTGTGGGATCATTGTGGTTAAAGACATTGACACGGGCATGTGGACTCGTGAGGACCCAGACAAAGCAGCAGATCCTGGGGCAAACTGGACACCTGGACTGGGCATGGTAGATATAGTGGTGAGGGGTTGGGCCCATGGAAGGTAGGACAACCCTGAGTCCGGGAGCTCCATCTGAGGGAGGGAGGCTTGGCTTGGGGCCACTGGTATTGTCTGAAAAGTTTAATATCACCAAAAAATATATATTACAAATAAACTAAAACTAGAAAAACAAAAAAGTATTACTGACACAATTCTTGGCTGATATCAATGTTAAACATGATAATTCCACAAATGCATGATACCAAAAGTTCCTGTCACAAACCACAGGCTTTCAGTGCAGCAATGATGACATCAGTTGTTAGTCCAAAAATATTCAATAGTTTCTTTTGATTACTTGTTGGCATGTTGATGACAACTGTCACACATATTCTACATTTATTTGGAGCACTGGTTGTGCATGTCCTAAGAAATATCAAAAGATATAATATAGAGGTAGGACAAATGTCTATTCTAACAATCTTTAGGTTTACGGACAATAAATACCATCCATAAGGCTGCAGCTTTTGCCGTTTCTGCTGTGATCTTAACATAAACCATATAATAACTTTTTATGGTCTCCATGATTTCGATTACATCCTGCAAGTCTGGAAGTTCTGTACAATCTGAGTTGGCTGGTGTACCCCCTTGTGGAATTCTCTGTTAACAGACACAGTACACTAACCAGTATGTGAACAATTATGCCGTCAACAAAGCCGGTTGTCTACATAAGCAAGAAGTTAACAAGCAAGTAAATTCTCAGCCTTATCACCTCCCTTTTACTTGTATTGATATATTTTCCATGTAACCTTACTTGGTAAAATTCTAAAGATAATTTCAAGTTCCTACAGTGATCTCTCACTCACCCCAAAGTTAGTGAGCAGTGGTGTGTGTGTGTAGGTCAGCATGGTATAGCTGGGGCACAGAGTCTGCATATAGACATCAGCAGTGAGGGTTTGGGCAGCTTGATAGGCCAGAGTCTGAGCACCAGCGTCCTGCTGGTTGTAGTCAGATGAAGACCAGGGCTGCAATCCAGTGCAGGCCATAGTGGGTACAGCTTTCCAGCCTGCACACTGTAGCCCTCCATCACCAGCTGCAGCTGACTGCTCAGCTGGGGAACCCCCAGCAACATCGGAGCCAAAGATTCCTGAATATCAATTTAAAAAAAAAGGGTTAACTGGGAGTCTTGGAAAATAGAATTATTTTTTCAGTGACTGTTTCTGGTATCTCACAGGTGAGGCATGTACCTTGTGTAAATGACGGCTGATTGCTGTGTGTGCCCACATCCTGAAAAAAAAGATCACATCACTGATGAAAGTAAATTAAAACTGTCACTTCAGCAGAACAACAATCACATCTTCCATGTTATGTTGATATATAAACATAAAGTATTTACACCTGTACCATTCGTGTCCAGGTGTGAGCAGCAGTGAAGTGAAAATTATAATTGCAGTGTGTGAGTGTATGTTTGAAACAGATTTTGTTTGTAGATTGGCATACAGTAACGATCTTGAAAGATTTGTCTCTCTTGTGCAATATCTGTTTTCTGCGTTCTGACGTAAATTACAGCTGAATCTTTTTATATTTTAAAACACAAAAATTTAGATTGTCTTAAATGTCAAACAAGCTTGTCATTTTCTCCTCCACTAACCCTAAACTGTATAATTCATTATTATATTGTAATTTATCATTTTAGTTTGAGATATACATATACACTGTGATGGACTGGCGGCCTGTCCAGGGTGTACCCTGCCTCTCGCCCATTGACCGCTGGGATAGGCTCCAGCCGCCCCGCAACCCGACCGACGGATTCAGCGGTATAGAAAATGGATGGATGGAGATACATTTGCACAAAATCATGAAAGTAAATCCTCACGTTAATATTTCTTTTGGCCTCAACATTTTTGCCCATGATTCTGCTTTGTAAATTGAAAATGTCACAGAAAAAGAAAAGAGACATCAAAAGTTAATTCACCAAGTAGTAGCTAACTACCCACACGATGCTAGCCTTCTAGCTGAACGTAAACACTCATTCTACTATGGAAAAGTGTTTTTAAGGTGTTATGTTGTTAATGTAATGTAGGCTAGGAGGCTAGTTTTATTTTAGATGTTTTTTGCTCTCTATTTTTTAATTATAAACAAAGTTGGTTCCATGAACCCTAAATCTTAGCCATTCCTGTAATATTCAAAAGTTTTTCTAATAAGTTTGAAAAGTGTAATGCATATAGTCATCATATAAGGTCTACATTTTATTTGTGGATACATTATTTTGAAATACATTCAGGAAGCTCAGAGATCCAGTACAGATGTAGTGCAGGTTGAGGAAGCAGCAGCTGGACCTTCCGGGCTTCAGGTGAGGTCTTAAAATGATTCTGTGATGAGACACTGCCTTGGCTTGCTATCAATGTAAACTATTATTTGTGTCTCGTGAATTGTTATAAACGGATGAAGGTACAGACTGGTTTAAATTTTCTTTGCTCTTTTGGACACAGTCAGTAGCCCCTTTCACACTGAGGAATAACCCGCGTTTAATCCGCGAATTTAGCGTGTCCGCTGTTGCGTTCACACTGCCGACCCGGGCTGCCGCGTCAACGACTCGCCTTTCGACCCGCGTCGGACCCTAGTCTTTTTGCCGAGTTTGGTGTCGGGTCGGACGTGGGCGTGGCGTGACGTGAGGAGTTTAAAAGACAGAATGGACAGCTGATTCAGAACAACAGCGACAGGTGAGGACAAGTTTCACTCTGTTTTAGCCTACCTCAAGTTCGAGACATTTTTGAAGATGGCCAACTGGGGAGACAAGCTCCTCAGCCTCCGAGCAGAGGACGTTAAGTGAGTGTGTTAAAGCATACACCATCAAAAAGACCACTTTGGAAAAAAAGCACGACCTAGCCTTCTACTTAAATGGTTTTTGTAATTGGAAAAATGCTGTTGACAGCTTTAATTGCCATCAAACCAGCAAGGCACACAATCATGCCATTACTACAAATGCATTGGAGAAAATGCCAGTTCACACTCAATTACTAAATGTATTGGCAAAAACACAGGAAGAAAAAAGGCACTGTCTTTTGAAAATCATGGGATGGATGAGGTATCTTGCAAGAGAGTGACGAGCCTTTCGAGGGCATGAGGTGGCTGAAGGTAATTTGTACCACTTTGTTAAATTTACAGCAACAGGTGATCCTCCTTTGTCCTCTTGGCTTACCCATTCACAAGATTATAACAGTCCACAGTCCCAAAATGACTACCTGACTTTGTTTTGTAACACAATTCTGAGGGGACTTGCCTCATAGATCAGATCCTTGCCAGTGGTGCAGTTTTCAATTAGAATGGATGGCACTCATGATGAGTGCTATATCCTATATGTTTAGGATATGTGGATAAAGACCTAGTGTCACAGGAAGTATTTGTGGGACTGTATGAGGTGCCAGAGACAACTGGTGAGCAGATGGCCAAGCTAGCTCTTGATCTGCTCCTGAGATTAAATATTCCAATCTCTTGCTTGCGAGGTCAGACATGCGATGGAGCTGCCAATATGGCAGGGACGTTCTCTGGGGCACAGGCAGTTTTGAAAAAAGAGCAGCCACTTGTGTTGTATGTGCATTGTGGTGCACATTGTGTAAATCTTTTAACACAGTATTCTCTCAGCGCCTATGCTTTATGCATTGCAGTGAGTCCATGAATTATGAACTCTGAGTAAAAAATCAGGGAAGTTCAAAGGCATCTTGGGAGGACATGTAAAAGACGGAAACACAAAAACTGTAAAACCTCTGTGTCCAACTAGGTAGCCAGTGCGTGGCCAAGCTGTTTATACAGTTCTTAATCAGTATGAGGCTGTGTTGACCAGTTTAGAGGCAATGGTCTCCTAGAAAGCTTCTTTAATGGCAAGATGGTTCTTGGATTAATGGAGGCCTCTGAAGTGTTGGGTGAGCTGGAGTGTTTAAACCGATCATTGCAAAAACAATCAGAAACGGTTGATGGCATGCAGGCTGCTGTTGTCTACATGAGCTCTACACGTCAATGGAAAAGAACTGAGGAGACGTTTGCAGAAGTGTTTGAGAAGGCTGTTTCAAAGATTGAGCATCTGGGAATGGTTACATGCCGCCATTCCGACATCCCACCATTCCGACATGGGCCTCAAATTGTCGGAATGGCGACACTTAATTTTTTTATCAAACGTCCCGTCATTCCGACACTTTTTTCCTCCTATGGTCGGAATGGCAGTATGTTTTATTTTTTTTAAACATCCCACCTTTCCGACAATTCCTTTAATAGCCTATTAAAGCCTTTTTTTTTTTTTTTAGAAGAACTCCACAACCTTTAATAATCTATCATAAATCCCCTGAAATTTCAAATATTAAAATACAGGTATTAATGTAAATCGGGTGAGTCTTAAACATGTTACATTAAGCAAAAAATATAGTGTCAGTGACCTGTTACAGCAGCCAGCTGGAGCGGAGCTCTCCACAGAGGCCATGCGCGTCTTTTGCACGCTGGCATCATATGCAACATTAATAATTGCAATTACAGACATCAATGACAGCTCACCTGTGTCACACGTCCGGGTGCTGCAAATAAAACCAATTTCATATATTAGACTACCCAAAACATATTATTATTAGTTTTCTTAGTTTTAATTCAATAAGGGAACCGTGTTTGTCTATGTTTGCTGCTCCTTTTTGTGTAATAAACTATTTGAATTTCATTAATTTGCTTTTGGAGTGCATTTTGAAAATAACCACAGACTCATGACATTGTCAGGATCTTACGGTATCCGACACACCTACATGACAGCTGTTACACGCACACACAAGATTTATAGTGAAATAGTAACAACACAGCCCTTATGGATGGATCCTGAGTGCCATCATCTTTTATTTTTATTTTTAAAATCCAAAGTAAGCCCACATCCACCTGATCCTCCCCTCTGACTGTAGATTTGATCCTTAAATTATCATTCAGTATCAATTTAATATTATTCAAACATCACAAGCTTTGAAGAATAACAGGCAGAGAGAGAGAGGGAGAGGCTTTAATTACGCTTTTAAAGACTGCCTCACATCTGTACACATGTCTTAAAACATGTAGAATGCATGAATAGAAAGAAGGGACTTTGTATCCTTTGTATTTGGATATTTTGGTTCTCTCAAGGATCTACTTCCATGTGTAATTGGTCTGGCTTGGAGTTGTGTAGGTCTTTACAATAATTTGCTGACTTGTATGGTCATAGTGGTGTGTAATGACCATCTATAAACATGATTTGAATGTGAATACTTGCAATAAACCTAAAAAGGGAAATGCAACAGTCTGTCAATTAGCATGAATAGATAAAGTGACACACGTGCTTGCTCAATAATGTAAATTGTTTTAAAGCTTATTGTTTTCCTTTAAAAATGCCATAATAGCAAAATAACATTTAAGATGCTTCTCTTTTTGATTGTGTGTGGGCATGGGCACTTTAATAAGTTCAGCATAGAGGAACACTCCCCCCCCCCCCCCCCTTTAGTGGGTGTGAGCAGTCGTTTAGCTATGTATGATGGGTGAATAAGTCAGAAGAGGTTGGCTCCTTGGTATAATTCACAGCTGCATGCTTTAAAGCAGACTGCAAGAAATCTGGAGTGACAGTGGCGTTCCTCTAATTTAGAAGAGTCTCAATTAGTCTGGAAAGATAGTTTAATAACGTATAAGAAAGTGATTCGTAAAGCTAGAACTGCTTATTATTCAACATTGATAGAAGAGAATAAGAACAATCCCAGGTTTCTTTTCAGCACTGTAGCCAGTCTGACAAAGAGTCCGAGCTCTGTTGAGCCAGTTATTCCTTTAACTCTCAGCAGTGATGATTTCATGAGCTTCTTTATTAATAAAATTGTTTCTATCAGAGAGAAGATTGATGGAGTCCTTCCCACTATTATCAGTGATGTATCATCAAGTACAGCAGCTTTAGAAGTATCTTTAGAACCTGATTTGTATTTAGACGGCTTCTGCCCAGTTGATCTCTCTGATCTAACAACAGCAATAGTCTCTTCTAAACCATCAACTTGTATTTTAGACCCAATCCCAACCAGACTGTTCAAGGAGGTTTTCCCATTAATTGACACTTCCATATTGGATTTGATCAATCTGTCTTTGTTGACAGGATATGTACCTCAGACTTTTAAGGTTGCTGTAATTAAACCTTTACTTAAAAAACCTACTCTTGATTCAGAAGTGTCAGCTAATTATCGACCGATATCCAATTTCACTTTTATGTCTATAGTTCTTGAGAAAATAGTTGCAGAGTTGCAATTCCATTGCTATGCTGATGATACCCAGTTGTACTTATCTATAAAACCAGATGAACCCAATTGTTTGGTCAGACTGCAAGCATGTCTTGAAGACATAAAGACCTGGATGACTCAGAACTGTCTGCTTCTAAATTCAGACAAAACTGAAGCTGTTGTCTTTGGACCTGAGCGCTTCAGGGAGAAATTGTCTAGCTATATAGTTACTCAAGATGGTATTTCCTTGGAACCTAATTTTTGACCAGAATTTATCATTTGACTCACATATAAAACAGGTTTCTCTGACTGCCTTCTTTCATCTTCGTAATATTGTTAAAATCAAGAATATCCTGTCTCAAAGTCTTTGCATTTGTTACTTAAAAATTGCACTACTGTAATTCTTTATTATTGGGCTGTCCCACATATTCTCTGATTCTGGTTATGTTTCAGTCCTAGTTCTGTTGGACCTCAGCGCTGCATTTGATACTGCAGATCACAGAATCCTGTTGCACAGGCTGGAAAACTGGGCTGGACTTTCTGGAGCGGTCCTTATCTGGTTCAGGTCTTACTTAGAAGGCCGGAGTTATTTTGTTACAATTGGCAGCTATGAATCTGAACGAGTGCCCATGACTTGTGGAGTCCCCCAGGGGTCAATTCTTGGACCTTTTCTGTTTGACTTGTATATGCTCCCTTTGGGTCAGATATTGCTGACTCTTAACATCAATTATCACAGTTATGCAGACGATACACAACTTTATGTCTCTGTGTCACCAAAGGGCTGCAGCCCAGCAGACATACTGTGTCAGTGTCTGGAGAAAGCAAACACCTGGATGAGAGAGAATTTTCTACAATTAAATGAAGACAAAACTGAGATCATTATGTTTGGTAGCAAAGAGAAGAGGGTCAGCATTGGTAAATATCTTGAGACTCGGGACCTTACAATCACTGACCAAGTTTGTAACCTCGGAGTGTTGATAGACTCAGATCTGACTTTCAGCAGCCACATCAAAGTTGTCACCAAGGCAGCTTTTCACCATCTCAGAAACATCAACAGAATTAAAGGTTTCCTCTCCCAAAAAGACCTCATCCATGCATTTATCTCCAGTAGACTCTTTTACTGTAATGCTCTTTTAACTGGACTTCTCAAAAAGAGCATTAAACATCTGCAGCTCATCCAGAACGCTGCTGCTGGAGTTTTAACCAGGACAAATAGATCTGAACACATCACACCAGTTTTACAATCTTTACTCTGGCTTCCAGTCAGTCACAGAATAGATTTTAAAAGCCTGCTGATGGTTTACAAATCCCAGAACGGTTTAGGCCCAAAATACATCTGTGATATGTTCAGAGAATATAAAGCCAGCAGAGCTCTTAGATCCAAGGACTCAGGTCAGCTGGTCCAGTCCAGAGTCCAGACTAAACATGGAGAAGCAGCATTTAGCTGTTATGCTGCAAACAAGTGGAACAAACTGCCAGTGGAGATTAAACTTTCACCAAATGGAGACATTTTTAAATCCAGGTTAAAAACATTAATTTTCTCATGTGTTTATGCATGAAATCTGCACGATATCTTTTAATTTATCTAGACTGTTGGTTGTTTTTAAATTAATTTAAATTATTTTATTTGTTTCTCTTTATATTCTTTATGTATTTTTAATGCTTCTTCCACTCCCTGCTGCAATGCTTTTATTTTATGTAAAGCACTTTGAATTGTTTTGTACATGAAATGTGCTATACAAATAAATTTGATTTGATTTGAATAAGATTAGCCCACCCTAAATTTGATCTTTCTGCTGATAATGTGCAGGCTGAGCACAACCACATAGCTACATTTATGCTTGTACCATTTACATTAAAGCTCAGTTTTAAGTGAAAACATGGTTACAGACATATTAACTCAGCAGTCCTTTTCTTGTGACAGTTCTGCCTTTCTGACCCAAAAATTCCATCTTTGTTAACTCGCTGCCAGTCGTCTTTTATTATTTTTTTTAAATAATTCTTCAAAATAATTTTTGTTTTTTGTATATGAGATGGGCGCACTGCTGGAGGATGGCCAAAGGCTCTCACAGGCTTTGTTGATGTCATTTAACCAATGAGTGCGATAACAGACCAGGACCATGTCATTTATGTTTGTACATTCATGCTTTTATACCAATCATAATTTGAAATGAGTGTATTCAAATATAATTTAAGGTTTGTAATGAATACCCCGGATAATTAAAGATATACATAAATATGTATGAGGACATACTAATTATATGTAAAAGTTTTGCTAAGTTTAGCTAAATTACTAAATCTAGAAGTGGTACTGAATGAGGAGCTGTTTCGAGATGGCTCTTGTAGCTCTGCTGAGTCAAATGATCTGGCTCACTTAATGCAAAAGAGCTGGATTTCATATTTCAGTTTAAACTAACAATAAAGAAGTATTTTATCATATGGAGTCATGTTATGTTATATCACATTGAAGACTTCAAAGGGGAAGATACCGCACACTCTTGTCCATCATGCTGAATTTTATTACACAAACTTGTGTAAAAACTTGAGAAAGGCCATACTGGCCGAAATGTTGTTTGTGTAATAAAATTCAGCATGATGGACAAGAGTGTGCGGTATCTTCCCCTTTGAAGTGAACAAGTACCCGCTACCTGCACCTCGAAACTTTTGGTGTGCGTTGGTTTCTTCCTCCAAAAATATCACATTGAAGAACATATGATGAGAACAAGTGCATGAGAGTTGACAGACTTGGCAGACTTATGCCTTCGTCCACCCGTTCCTACCTACTTATAAGTGTTGGTAGTGAAATTAGCAGCGTCAAATATCTACATTGTCGTAGAGCAAGACATTGAGCATTTACATTATAATGGGCATAGCAAAACACTGAATAGTGATATGATCATGGCGGAGAATCATATTAGCAAAACATTTACCTCTAAGCTGGAATGTTGAGACAAAAAATAAAGACATGAAGATGCAATGGACATTGCCAACCCCAGCTGATATCACATCTCTGCATCCTCGCCAAGCAAAATCTCCAGGAATCATTAAGATAATGCAAAGTTACAGGCATCTGGGAGTCACAGTAGCGTGCTATAATATAGCTCAGCAAAAAACTACCTATTTGTTTTTGTTTTTTTCCTTTATTCTAATCTAATTCTTTATTTTAAAAGATAGTTAGTGAACCATCCCTTTAATTTACTAAGATGCAGATTACTATAGGGACTATAAATTGTAGATCAATTTATAAACTGGGGTATTTAAGAGTATGTGGGCAGTGTCTTTTCAGATATGTTGTGCGAGTAGAAAATATAAAGAATGCTTGGACCACATTCAATGTAAGTTTCACATTTTCCTGATATTTCAATATCAAACACATCTTCTAACTTTCTGGAAGATAACATAAAACTGCAACACATTTTAAACTTCATAACTTCATTCTTAATTTCTTTTTTTCCGCTTTACACAGGGCGTGTATGAAAGGAATCTATCCACGTGTGTCTGTGTGTGCATGCATGGGTAGGAGTGTGTGTGTGTGGGGGGGGATGTAATAACTTGCAAGTGGGAGGACTCTTTGGCAAGATTGCAAGTTATTTTGCATAGGGCTCTGTGCCCAGCCCTGGAGCCATGCAGCAAATGGCTTTAACTGTCATGGAAAAACACCTGGATGATATAAAGACAAAATCCCCCTCTTTGCTCTGGAACAGACCCTGGGTTCTCAATCAGTGACTCCCGCAGGGGTCCTTTCTTTCCCCGCTTTAGTGCAAAATGTAAATTGATAACTAATTTTCCCCAAAGATAAAGTTTTTATTCATCTTGTGGTATTTTTACTGAGTTCATTTTTACAATTAACAACATGCGTCTGGAGGGTTCAGCTCATGTGCACTCCTTTAGACCTCTGCATTGTGCTCCCTGCTGCAGCGAGAATGAAAATAATTGATCCAACTGATCTTTGTGACGCTTCAGATGATTGAAGAATGTCAAACTGGAAGCTAATGGTGAGGATTTCTCAACAAAATTAAGGAGGTATGATCAGGATGTCATCAAGAGAAAGAGGTGGCAAAAATGTTGGTTAAGTGCATATAATAGAAACAGCAACCACAAAAATGTTTATTTTAATCAAAACTGACACTGAATTACACCCGGAAAATCTCAGAGGATTAGAAATGTTTGAATAGTCCAACAGCAGAGTCAGATCCGTCATTGCTCTAGATTATATTACTCATATCTGTTGAAGTTATTTTAAATTTGACTGTTTATTTGCCTAATGATTAATAATGCTATGATAAATGAAAGAGGTTCATGGGAAAGTGGCTTCCTTGGAAAGGGCGGGTGACCAAAGGGATAAGATGTGTAACCATAGAATTTCATGCACAGTTAAACGATAGAAAACACTATGTATATATGCATATGAGTCTTGTATGTAACGGTTTCCTCACCACTGTGGATGATGTTGTCTTGTTGTTGTGGAGCTCCAGACTCCTCTTCCTCCTCAACAGCTCTTTAACTGGATCTCTAACTCGAACCCCCTGGTATGGCCTGGACCTGCCCAGTGCTGATGGTGGTGCTGGAGAGGCCAGAATAAAACACAGATAAATGGGTGAATGCGAAACTCTTCCTTTAAACTGCCTTTAGGCAACTTAACTGTGATGACCATAAATAAGTCATAACTCGTGAAAGAGGCAATACGAAGTTTGCAGTAATACTTTGTCGTAATTTTATACATTACAACAACATTTGTGTGGTTATAATCAGAAAGAAGCTCCATGATTGTTCCACAGTTTAATCTAATATAAAGATTATCCTCTCGATTGTGCTACGTAAGAAATTGCAATTACTTTACAGATGGATAAAAACATAACTGCAGCAATAGGAAAGGCTCAGCTAGGAGTAATTCCATCCATTTTTATAGAATATGCACATGAAATCACCACATCAACACAATACTAATAATGCAAAGGGAGAAAAGGGGGATTAAAAGAGGTGCAATCGGCTAGGTGTAATTTTTCAACCAATATACATGCACTCTGTACATTACAGTTTCCCACGATGTCAGTGGGAGTATTGGCTAAATACAACCATGAAGCTGTCACTTGAATGTGTTTAAAATATAATGATCAGTTTGGCTGTCAAGCAAGTATTTTCTTAGCCTTCTTAGCTTGTTTTTATTAATGGCACAGTGAACTGTGTTCACAGACAATGATTTCTGGAAGTGTTCCTGAGTATGCAGGGAACGCAGTGCTGTCTGAGGTCACTGGCATCCAGTACTGATTTACTGCCTTGTCCCTTGTCCATGGTCCATTGTTGTCTCCATCCAAAGGTTTTTTTAAAATGTGTAAGCAATATAAGCAACCATTTTTCAAGAAATAGTCAAATGTTTCACTTGCAACATTGGTTTTCTGTCTCTATTGTGAACAAAATATTGGTGTATTTTACACACTGTCCGAACTTTTTTGGAATTTAGGGTTGTAAATAACATCATCCATGGTTTCACATGTGAATCAACACTGTATTCTAGTAATTTCCTGTTAAGCTTAACCAAAACCATAATTACTAATAAGCATGGAATCTCAGCGTCCTCTGGAGAACACTGACAGAGTCTTCAGGCTAAAAGGTATGTGAGTGTGTTCAAGTGTTACAACCAGACACTTCCTGCAAGTATAAGCACAAGGGGAAATCTGACTCTGCTCTTTTGAATAAATTCATGGCACTGCACAAATGAAACTGCAGACAATGCCATCAGTCAGGACAGAAACAATCCAAAAAGTCATAGAAAATAATAGGATCAACCTCTTTGAGATTGTTCTACTATAAGGAAAAACAATGGAGCAAGAGGAGGAAGTGAAGCCAAGTGATTATAGCACCATGAAGTCTGCCGTATGAGCAGGTGCAGGGTGGATGAGCAGGTCAGCAGATACTGGAATGTTAATACAGTTAAAGCCAGCAATCAGAATTTCTGTTTAACCACGAGTCTTCCATGACCTCGACTGGATGTCAGTTCTTTCAGTCAACAATGTTTGAAAGTCCTCTATCTTTAACAAGCAACAAGAAGCCACTTAACTTAGCAAATGTGCTTAGTTAGAGTTGTTTTAGTTGGTCAGGTCTAGGTTCAGCAATATTTAAAAGCCCAGAAATAATTATAAAGAATTTTTAAAAATCAGGTTACTATCTGAATATACCAATTAACCAAGTTTTTCCATCAATAGATTTGTCCTTCCTGATGCATATTCCAAGATGACAATGTCAGAATTGATCAGGCTCAAACTGTGAAAGAGTGGTTCAGGGAGCATGAGACATCATTTTCACATATGGATTGACTACCACTGAGAATTTTTTGGATGTGCTGTAAAAGAAATGTACACAGAGGTTTGATTCTAGATCATCAATACTAGATCTTGAGAAAAAAAAAGGAACTTTGGACAGAAATTAATGTTTTTGATATTGCATGAGCATATCCAAACAATGCCACCATGAGTGCTTGCAGTAAGCAAAGCCAATGGTGGTCCAACGAAATATATATTGTGTGTGACATGTTTTTTGGCAAGGCATTGTATTTGTAATTTATGAGTCCCATTATAAATGTAAAAATGTAAATGTATTTATTTATACAGCCCTTTACAGACAATACTTACGATGTACCAAAGTGCTTTACAACAGGTAATAAATAAAGAGAAGAATAAGTAAAAACAAATAAAAACAATAAAAGATAAAATACAACAAAATCAAATAAGATAAAATAAGATAAAAGTGTCATCATACTACTGGGTATCATACTGGGTATGATTACATATTATATATATAATATTTTATATATGTTATATATATCTATATATATATTATATTGAGTTAACTGCAAGCGCTTTTGTTGATTAAGACTATAATTGCAGTAATGTGAGATGGTTATTGTTCTCAATGTTTGTATGCCACACACTGATTTAACCCACATCATTCTTTAGGTGACAGTAAAGGGTCAAAAGTTTAATGGTTTAACTAACAAGCCACCTGCAGGCAACCATGACAGTCCCCCTGGCATTCCATTTTCTCTGAAGTCAAAAAAGAGAGGTACAATAGGTGTTATACTTAATCTTTTTTAAGTTAAATATGCCCTAGTGCTTGGTATGATCCCTGCAAGGGAGTTTTTGCAATAAGGAACTAAAAACTACATTAAATGTGATTTTGATCAAGTTAAGAGAATGTGCTGGTGCACAGATGAGACTGAACTTTTGCAAGCACAAGCCAAAACAAATGAATGACTTGTTCACACAGGCACACAACACTAAATGAAAGCACCATTTTGTGCCTGTGTTCCATGTTCTATGCATGTCAGAGCGTGTTCAAGTTTTCATTCAGTCATCACCCCAATCACCCCATAAGATAAACTAAATTTATTTGGATGTACTAATATTTCTTTTTCTGTTGTCTTCTGCAAGAACTATATATCTTCAGTCATATTCACAATATGCCAGAGTTATATAACTGCCCTTAGTTTTGATCATTGTAGTAACTTATCTATATTGCACTTTTCACAGATAAAAATCACAGTGTTTCACAACAAAACACAGGAAATAAAAGTGAATCCATCCATCCATTTTCTATACCCGCTTAATCCGTCGGTCGAGTCATAAAAGTGAAGCATGTCATTAAAAAATTAAAAACAGAACACAATAAAATAAAATCACAGAGTAAATTAAAAGCTTGTCTGTATATAAATGTCTTCAGCTGCAATACAGTCTGTACAGCGGAAAGACAGCAGAAAAGAATTCCACAAGAGCCCTGGAAGAGGAATGAGGTTTTAGCAGGTCAGATATATGTTGGGAAGCTTGACCATGTTGGGCCCTAAAGTTAAAACTAAGATTGTAAAACAAATTCTTCAATGATAAAAACAGTTTCTAACGAGCTATTTGGAATGATGCTCAAGTACATTAAACTGTCAAAGATACTTGCCAAAGTTTCTTAGACTTGACTGAACCGAAGAGCCTGAGAAGCTGATATATCCAATTTCCAGAATTACATGATCAGGAGTAATAATCAAAGTTTCTATTTTGTCAGTATTTAACTAGAGGAGGTCGGTTTCAAACGACCAAGCAAATCATTCATTCCCTGCAAGGTAACAGGAACAAAACAGGACCAGGTATTACAGGTAAGCAAGTTACAAGCATGATATTGACAGTTTGAAGGAGAGATACTTGACCTGGGGTCCGTTTCACAAAGCAGGTTCAACAAACTCTGAGTCTATTCCTGAACTCTGAGTTGATCTACTTTGAGATAGAAAATTCTGAGTTTTCGGTTCCAGAAAGGCTGATTTGAATGAGTATAATCAACTCTGAGTAGGTTCACCTTGAGTTTAGCGCGTGCACCACAACTTTAAAAAGCTAGCATCAATGGAGCCCCGATTCGACGAGTCACCATGGCAACGGGGAAAAGGAGGGGCTACGTTTTTCACCAACCTCAAATTGGAAATCTTAATGCGCTCATACGGCGAGTTTCAACATGTTTTTAGAAATAAGTGCAACACCGTTGCAGCTACAAAAGCGGAAGCTTAAATGTAGTCCTTTGCAATCACAATAATATTACAGGGAAAACTGCTTGAATGGTAGCCCATTCATTTATTTCATTTAGGTGCAATCGCGCGGGGGAGAAGCGCACTTGGCAGCAGTTTAAGATGAAATATAAAAACATTGTTCAAACAGGTGAGACCTCGGCATGGAGGTACCTCATTTTGATCATGTTTTACACTGTAAAGTAAATTTTAAGTGGCTATTTCACTGTGCAGTTGTTTTATCCCCAACATAATGCTGTTTTCACACACATAAATGTCTTCTCATCTATATCATGATCTGTTAAATAATCAAGCCTATTTAAACTAACACACACTTCTACTGAGCCAACAGAAAGAAGGCAGATGCCCGTAAAACGGGTGGTGCCCAGCACCTCCACCTCTAACGGAAGGCCAGTGGCTGAGGGAATCCCTGGAGGGAATCCACCCCCAAGACACAAGTGCCTTTATAAAATATAATAGGCCTATATATTTTTTTTTTTAAGCCTATTCATACAAATATTTATTTGTCTTTTATGTCTTTTTTTTCTTTTGTCCCAACAGAATTCTGATGGTGCCGCTCAAAAAGATAATTGTCTGTAAATGCAAAAACATCTATGATGGTCTGATAACCATCTCCCGACGAATATTTAATTCTCTGCGCAATAATGCTGCTCCTTCATCCACGGGATCGTTGTCAAAAGGACATGTTCGTGAAAAAAGTCATCTCCTACTGTGCCTAATGGACTTCTAGAAGTAGAAGAACTCGCTCTGCTGACTGAATGAATGAGGAAATCAAATGGCGTGTGTGGCTGAAAGAGGGCGGAGACAGAGAGAAACTCGAGGTTTCTTGAGTAAAACCTGGTCCCGACCAGGTTAGGTTCAGAGCAGTGGTGTAGTCTACCTTTTTGAGGTGGGTATACTGTATAGTTGGCCAGTCATTGGCCCGTGGTACCAAACTAGGGGTCGGGACTCGGGACCCCTCGGAACCAATAGTAGCCCCTTAAAGGCGGGGTAGGGGATCTTTTTCTGGAACATTTTTTTACATATTGCTTGAAATACTCTTCACACCCCCATTGCAACCAATTAATTAAAAGTTTTGACACAAATATGAAAAGTTTTAGTGGCCTCTAAAACGTACAATCTAGGAAAAACACTATCCAATCATTGTGAACGGACCGTTCACAATGATTGGATCCTGATGCCGTCTATCAAACTGCAATCTGCTCCTCCCTCCCCCTCCTCCCACCTGTGCGCGTACCCTACCCTCCTCCGTGAACGAATTACGCGTCCAGAAGCTTGGCAGGAAGCTAAACTAGAGCCAGCTTGGCTAGCACCTAGCATTATTAAACGTATAGTTAGCATATACTAAATACTAAATACGGCAATGATCGATGCTTGCTGTCAGAACAGCGCTCGTGCACCTTCGTGCTCGTGCGCGTTCATGTACTCTAGAGGTGTGCCTTCGGGGGAAAGTGAAGAAAAGGGTTGGGACTTTTTACCTGTGTATTTTCAAAACGCAGCTTCGCTGGACTCAAAATCCAGGATCTCCTACCCTACCTTTAATGCACGCCGTACCTCCAGTGGCGCGCTGTAATAGTCAATGAAAAGTAATAAGTACCATAGTACTACAATACTATGACATAACACAGTTCAGATGAAAAGCCCTCTAAAAGCTATGACAAAAAATAGGCCAATGTAAAGTTTCATTTTTAAGCATTTTCATCTATGACAATCAAAAATGTTACTATCAAGTAGGCCTACAGCAAGTCAAGCCCAAACAAAATAAAATGAACTGATTTTTAAATGTAGGCCTATAGAAATATAGCCTGTTTTGTAAACTCATCACATGCACTAAAGGTTTTTGCATCTGACATTATATCGCAGTAACAGTGTAGTAGATAATGTAATTACCATTGCCTAAGTACAGATACATCTCCCCATCCATGCATACCATGGAGATAGCATGGTTCTGGCTAGTAAATAAAGTTTAGTTTATGATAGATAAATTACTTAATCCAGACAGCCACTGTACCATCATGTAGACCATATACAGACAGGTATGGCGATTAGGAGTTTTTCCCAAAGAAGAATCCCAGATAAACAAACGTCTAGAATTTTAAACTAAGTAAGCAAACGTGGATCAGAGTAGCTAGCTTGCTAGTATTGAGAGAAGAACGAAAGCTAGACTACAGCATGACTAGCCTGTGTTATTGCCGTGTTATGTCCACAAATTAAACAACCTAGAAGGGTAACTTGGTAGCAATACTAGTCTCATAAAAAGCGTGAATTATGTTTTTGACTCAACTTAACTTACTTTCGGAAACGTCAGGATGGGCAACCTTATTAAAAAAGTTCCTAAGGTCTTGCTGTCCCTTGCGCCTGGCCATGATCCTCGTCGTCCCCAACTAAAAACCTGGAACGCTGCTGCTTTGTTTAACCTGGCAGCTCGCGGTCGGCTACCTAGCGAAATTCACTGGCATGTTTTCATCACGCATTGAGGCTTTTCAAATAATAATGATCATCATCATAATAATAATATATTGTAACGACCCAGAATTAAGGTAAAAGCACACGGACTGGCTTGTTTCCTCCTCTCCCTGTCAATCACTGGACCGCAGGTCATGTCACTCAGGTGTGGGCTGGTGATTGGGGGAGAGGAGTGGGCGTGGGCCAGTCTGTGTGCAGGTCTGGTGTTCTCCTGGGGCTGGTTGCGGAGCAGGACTGAGAGTCACCCGTGTTCTGCGATTGTACTGCTTGTAATAACTTAATAAAGAGCCGTTCGGCAACCGCCGGTCTCAGAGCCTCCGTGAAGTCATTACAATATGTTCACGAAAGTTAGACAACGTGTTAATAAATCACTACCATACCTGTCAACAACCATGGAAAAGTGTGCCCTGGAAATGCAAACTCTCGGGTTGAGATGATGAGATGATAATTCCATAATCCGATCAGAATGGTGAGAACATGGAGAACATATCGTATCAGCCCATTCCAGATGTACAATGACTTTTCGTAGAAGCCTCGACTTTACAAAGTCCTTTCCTTAGCCACTAAGCACCTACGTACGCACCCCATGATAGATTTTTGTTTTGGCTGACAGTGAGACGTAAAAAACGCGTCTGATTGGTTGGAGATTGACTGACTGCCGCAATTTCCGAATGAATGCAATTCTGAAGTGTTGTCGTTGTATTGTTAAATTATAACAAGGCTTCCATGAAAAGTGGTAGTTGATGAAACGTGGCTGTGCTATTCTAAATATTGAAAAACGAATTTTAGGTGGGTATACTGAGCATTTTAGGTGGGTATACAGAAATCCCCCCAAAAAAGAGGTGGGTATTCGCCGTATACCTGCGTTCAACGTAGACTACACCACTGGTTCAGAGAGTCTGTTACTACGGTAACTGTCCGAGAGGTTAAGTTACCTCTCTTTGTGAAACAGGCTAGAGTTACCCCTCTTTCTCAGGGTTGAGTTACCTCCCTTTGTGAAACGGAAAACTCAGAGTTTCCCTCATTTCAGGGTTATTCAACTCAGAGTTTTCACTAAACCTGCTACGTGAAACGGACCTCTGATGGCAGCGACCTTATTTACAAAGTGGTGTAAAAATTCACTACAATCAGATTTTGTGTACACTGATGGCTGAGGAATATCAGGAGAAACAATATTTTTAATTGTGTCAAACAAAACTTTAGGATATTTTAAGATATAACATTAGCAAAATACTGTGTTTCAACACGTAAGTTAGTGAAGAAATAGAATCTTTAAAGTCCTACAGAAAGGTGATTTTTTTTTTTGCACAAAACTGAAATAGCAGATCGATTCCTTATATACCATGGAATTTTTTTATGATTTTAAAATAATTTTAGGCCCCTGGATAGTCCTGATTAGGCCCAATAAACTATCACCACATTTGACTCGAATTTGGCAAACTGGAACGACAGGTGCGTGACGTCGCGAGTGCCAGCTGCTGGAACAACCCCCAGTAGTTCTAGTAGCGAAGCCAGCAGTTTGCCAGACCTGGACAGCTTCTTCACGGCAAATTTCGATGTGTGCCGCGGGACGTCGCTTGGAAATATAAAACGTTGGGTTCAGTGCAGTTTTTATTGCGAGTAGATGTACGAAGTGCGTGTGTTGTCCTCAGCACCAGCAGCTCACACCACCGGGGGCAGAGGAAGCAGAGAGACCTGCGGTCGGACAGCAATCCACCTGGCGGAGAGCGAACACACTCTCCGCCAGGTGGAGAGTGGAAATCAGCCGGCAGAGCGATCATGACCACGTCGGGGCTCTTGATGATCGCTCTGCTGGCTGATTTCAGGGCAACCATCCCGCGGTGTGTCCGCTCTCCGCCAGGTGGATTCCCCCTGAGTGTCCGCACTGCAGGGAGCTGAACACGGCGGGATGGCTCCAGCTGATTTCACCAGAGAGGAGGCAGGCGGACAGGGAGGCACAGACACAAGTTCCGACCGCAGGTCTCTCTGCTTCCTCTGTCCCCGCAACATTTGAAACATTTTCAGGCAAGAAAGTAATCGTTTAGATCCCCAACGTGTTGAAAACCTGACAAAATACCGGCTGTTTACCATTTTGTTCCGACGAATTCGGCGCTGCTAAAGCTAGCCGCAGTGAGCAACGCACTTCCGGTTATTTTGACAAAATAATACACCCGTTGCCTTTTATCATAGGGAAAGCCATTACGTGCTGTTGTTTTGAAAACAGGAAGTGAACCTACCCTCGTTGTAGCTAGCTTGAAACTGCGGTTTTGACAGGAAATGCCGGGTTGCCACCGTCTTGCAGTGCTTCTGTCTCGGCTTGTATGGTGTCGCGGGGCAACTGATTTGTCACTCACAAAACAAGTTGAATTGTCGCTAGATTCAGCCAGATTGAGCCCGAAAGTCGCTAGATTATTTTTTTTTTGTCACCAGAGATGGCCAAAAGTCGCTAAATCTAGCTAAATTGGCAACACTAAGGCAGCCAGGAAAAACCATGGCACTTGTGACGTCACACGGAAGCCCCGCCCCCAGTCTGGAATTCCAGGAAGGTTTCCTAGCGGCAAATTCAAAATCGCAAATTTCATGCGTTTATGAAATGTTTTGGTGTAGAGTCCAATGATCATTATTGTTCCTCTGTGTATGTATTATCATTATATATTGGGTGTAGTGTCAGCTTTCTGTAGGCCTTTAAGATGTAACCTATAAACCTGAAGCTTGGTGGCCTTCCATAATATGACAATATCTCCCGAAACTACAAATATTTTTTATTGTAATTTGGCAAGAAAATATTCCCATGTAACTTTAATAAGCCTTGACATAAATTTCAGTTAGCCTGAAGTGTTGCGTAATCTCAACATATTCCTGGTAACATACAAACATGATACAGAAATAGTTTAATTTGGATTAAGTTTGAAAATGCAATTGCTTAGCAGATAACTTATTATGATTTCAATAATAAGTTTTATCAGCTGAGATTTTTCCAGTTAAGAAAGCTAAGATAAGATGACAAAGAGTAACATTTTGGAGAGATTTGATTACAAGAGATTACATACGTTATACATTTGAATGCAAGAATGAATACATTTATTTTTTCGATGTAATATTTATTCCTCTAAACAAAATGGTATGAACTCCTGTAGAAATAATTCTCCTTTCTGTAATCACATCTACACTGTGCACGTGTATTATTGCATGGAACAATTCAACAGTATGTTATTAGTGAACTTTGTCTGTGGTTTATGCTGAATTCATTTTCTTCTTTTGAAAGCAATTATCCTACCAGCTTTAACTGAACATCAAAGATTCATAATTTTTTTGGGGGGAGCAGAAGGACTGCTACTTTTTACTTTTCCTGCTGAAAATTTGCTTCCTGTTACTGACCAGCCTGATACCCTTAACCCTGTGAATGTTGCTTATATAACTTCTGACAGAGGAGAGAGACCTACTGTCACGATGGCAACCCGTGTCCTCTGGAGCGTGTAAGTTGCACATCAGTCTGAATACACAGGTACCGAAGACTTTTATTTAATTCCAACAAGCAGGCTTTTTAAAGTTATTAATCTTTTGTGTACTAATCTGGTGTATGCACTTTTCTTGAGGACACTTGAAGGTCACATGTGAACTTTTGCCAAGATAGTCTGCTTAGCAGAACAAAGGACCACATTGTGGTCCTTTGCCACATTGTTTGCATGCCAATTTTGCCATCTTTGTTTGATTTTGTGCATGTTTGTTGTTGTGCATATTCATAATTTAAATACTTAAAGAAGTAACATCATATGGCACATCCAGATTCAAATGAATTTATTAATTTGAATAAATTATTGGTATTCTTTTTTTACTAGTGTGTACCACTCTTGGTGGCAACAGGCTGAAGGTCCAGACTGACAAACAGGATGTGGTAACCACCAACACAATTTATGAAAGAGGTGACTTCCAGAGTGAACCATTTTGGTGGGAATATAGGGGGATTACAATGGTTTCAGTGAGTAGTCTTCTGAACCCTTGAACAAAGGCAATGCATTTATTTCCATGTCAGAGCAATTGGACTTATTGTATTTGTTGTGTTGTTGGGCAAAGAAATAATAATAATTTATTCCCATGGTTTGTTCTTCTATGAAGAGCTACCAGTATATATGGGGTGGAAAAAGAGAGTTCACGACTGCAAATGACCTTGAATGAATCCAAAGATCTAGTGGTTAGGGAAAATGCACCAACCTTGGCTACAGGGCGCAAGTGGACACCTGCAAGAGCAGTGGAAGAGGCAACAGCAGCTCTCAGACATGTCGACATTGTGGGGAATGTTCAGCAAGGAAGAGGAGGCCTTGGACTAACAACTAGCCGTCCAGCCTGGAGAAGTGCCGCCCCACCAGCACGGAGGAAGATGGTGGTGGAGGAAGTGCGGCGTCAGGAGGAGGCGGCAAGATGGGCCAAAGCAGTCGCCCTTGGCAAGCAGGGTCAGTGGACACGGTGGGAAGGAGCCGAAAGGAGGAAGTTGAGCTGGAGGGATGTATGGGCCATGGATGCGAAGAGATTGAGTTTCACTATCAGAGCCACCTACGATGTCCTTCCATCTCCAACTAATCTCCATCAGTGGTATGGTGAAGACCCTACGTGCGTCCTGTGCGCCAAGCCAGCCTCCCTCCGACACATACTCACAGGGTGCAAAACCAGCCTCACCCAGGGACGGTACACTTGGCGCCACAACCAAGTTTTGAAGAGCCTTGCTTCCACACTGGAGGGAAAACGATCCAGCATCAATTCCCTACTGCTGCCAACATCTAAAACCTCATGGGGAATTGCCTTTGTCCGTGAAGGGGCAACAGCTGCCAGAAGTAACTCTAAACCATCAGAGAGGAGCCAGCTGTGCCCAGCACGCGACTGGAAGATGCTGGCAGATGTTGGCAAACAGCTGGTTTTCCCATCAGAGATCGCCACTACCACCTTGAGGCCTGATCTGGTGCTCTGGTCACCCTCCCTAAAGAAGGTATACATGGTCGAGCTCACTGTACCCTGGGAGGACTCCATAGAGGAGGCATACGAGCGGAAACACCTGCGGTATTCCGAGTTGGCCGCAGAAGCTCGACATCAAGGCTGGAATACTGAAGTCCGCCCAGTGGAGGTTGGGTGCAGAGGCTTTGTGGGAAAATCTGCCACAAAACTTCTGAGGGACATGGGACTTACGGGCCAGAGTCTGCGCACAGCCGTCAAAGACGCATCAGAGGCAGCCGAAAGGAGCAGCCAGTGGCTTTGGCTGAAGAGGAACGAGTTAACACAGTTGGGCCCCCAAGTAGTGCAGCAGGAGGTATGCGGTCAGCCAGCCTAGGCCTGACTCAGGCAACTGGACGCCCCTGCCATGCATAGTCCCCTGAGATGTCTAATTGGGCTTGGGACGCAAGCTCAGGACTGATCACCCTGCAGCTGGCCGCCTCTGGAGAGAGTGTATAGTGTTGAAGGCCGAAACACCCCATGACCCAGAGGTACACTACTGACGATGCGTACCCGCAAATTCCTTCTCCCTCGAGTTCACCCACTTCCACCAACAAAGCCTCCTCCTCAACTGCCTCGTACACTCAACACCCTTTCAAGTCGAGTTTCATGTTGTGTCACGAGCCTTCATTTCTCCTTCAAGTCCACCATCCGCCATTCACCTATTGTCAACTTAGCATATGTGTTCGCACAAGAATATTTACACCTCATTCTGTGTATTCTGGTGTAGCCCTGGTTAAAAAAACCATGCATTTAAAGTCCTTTTAATATTTACAAAATATTTACAAGGTTGGTTTTATGTACAAAGAAAATATAAGTGAGAAAATTGTATTGTTTTTGTAAGTTTTATCCGAGTGATAATGCGGAGAGTGGTTACTGTTGTAATGGTGTGAAATGGAAATATGGACAAAGCAGAAAGCCGAAGCTTTTCTGGAAGGGACTTGTGTACTTGCATAAGTTTATGTTTGTTTGACCAATTATCTCATTAGTTAAAATACTGTATTGAATTTTGATGTATGAAAGTAGTTTAAGTTAACGAGGGACAAGTGAACTCAACAGGACAAAGAATGGGATGATGGGAAGAAGAAGGTAGAAGACGGGAGAAGAAGAAGGTAAAAGCTAATGGAGCCCGCTGCTAATGCGTGCAGAGGTTGAGGTGCGGGAAGGAACTGGACTTTTCCGTGCGTGTTCTGTACGGAAAAACCTGCACTCGGTGGTTAGGATACCTGCAGACGTGTTTTATAGCGAAAAGCACGGAGGAAAAAGACTGCGGCTGATCCGAGAAAAAAAAAACCTGCGGCTGATCCAAGGAGAACTGCGGCTGACACGAGGAGGTGAGAGGAAAACACAAGGTTCAAGTGAGTGAAACATAAGGGACTGAACAGAAAAAAGTGCCTTATCGGCTATATTTTATTTGGGAAACATTTCATATGGGAATTAATGACCTGGCTTTATATTTAAGTGTTTGATCATTTTGGAGTCTGGTGTACACTCCTTGCTAACTAAAGATTTATTTTCTCCAAGTTCGTATTAAAAGAACATATTCAGTTAGTTGGTTGTCTGGAGTTATTTATGTTACTTCAAATGTGTGTATGGTAATTAGATGAGTAAGACTACTCAACATAGGTAAACCTGCGTGGTATCTACCAGAACTTAACGAACCCAACTAGCCACCCCACCAGTGAGTTTAAGTTCTCATCCCTGTTACTAGAGGAGAGAGCAGTGGGGTGCTACACTGGAAACAGAGTTGTACTTCATGAATGAAGTTGTAATCTAGTTGCCCTGAAGTTAAGGTCCGAGACCTAGTTTTTCTGTTACTTGTAATTTAACTAAAATTCTTTTGCAATTTTTTTTTCAAGTTATTTGCTCTTTAAACAACACCCCATCACCACCACTAAACTCAACATCACGTTCCTCCATGGAAACACTGCAGATAACCCTTACATCAGAAGAAAATTACCTGCGCTAAAGCCTACTGCTGTGTCCGTCTATCTCCAACTCCTGTTATTACAAGCTGAGGGTTTACTCACAATGGGCCTCATGCAACAACCATTTGTACAAACAGATTTGTTCTTAAAGGGATAGTTCGCCTCTTTTGACATGAAGCTGTATGACATCCCATACTAGCAATATCATTTATGAACATTGACTTACCCCCTGCTGCAAACTGTGAACCAAGGTCCAGCCTCGTTTTGGCGTTGACGAAGGTAGTCCGGCTAGTTGGCTGGGGTTTAAAAAATAAAGCGTTTTGCTTCTCAAAACAATATGCGTTCAAAAGAGTAATACATTTGCATCACAAAATCGTTCTCCAGGAAAGTCAGACCTCACAATCGCTTGGGACTATTTTCTTTCCCTTCAGGCTGCCACCTGCCGACAGCCGTGCCTGTTACAGTGTTTACTGCTCGGAAGCAGGGGACTGCTCGGTCCATACAGTGATCCAGACCTGTCGTAGGAGTTTCGTAAAATAGTCCGCTGTTATTCAAATCAAGTTTGCTTGACTAATGGATTGTATATTTAATTACTTTGAAGAAATCCTAAATAAATATATACATTATATATTATTATACATTAATTTGACTCTGTATATAACAAGGTCAATGGGAAGTGTAACCAGCGGCTGACTTGCTACTTTTGGATGCCTTAGCGCGTCAGGCTCTTGGAAGAGAGCGTGTGTTCCGAGACCGTGTAGATATCATTGCGGAGACAGACGAATGGCTGACATCGTAATTTATATTGCCAAGGACTGTGCTGCTGCAAATATGCAGCTTGCTGGAGCCACAACTTCAGAGAGAAACACGCCAATCAAACCCAATTCCACCACACGTCCAGGTCCTCACCACCCTTGGAGTTTTGGCCACGGGAACCTTTCAGAGGGAGATTAGAGACAGGTCGGGGTGTCCCAGTCTTCTGTGAGTTGTGTGCTCAACTTGGTCATCAAAACTCTCATCAGTTTATCACCCATGGTACATCAAATTCCCATACACCGCTGTCGAACCAATTAAGAGGGACTTTCATGCCATGGCTGGACTGCCAAACATAATTGGAGCAATAGACTGCAAACATATAGGCATCAAAGCACCCGTGTCCCAGTCGTGGAGCGCACTGAGCTGAAGGCCAGGTGGGTGTGTCTCGATACAGCGAGGGTCAAACTGCTCTACAGCCCAGAGAAGGCATGCCAGATTATTTTGGCATGCTGCGTTTTGCACAATATTGCCATGAACAAGGGTCACCCACTACCTGAACCAGCCCAGGCAGACAACATGCCAGAAGACCCCCCTCGTGGACCACCCCATCAAAGTGCCATCATGATGATTGCATGGCTTTAGTTGCAGTCATGGAGCTCCTGCCCATAGCGAGACGTTTTTTTTTTTTAAAGCCATTTTCATATCAAACCATTTCTTCTTTATTTCGGTGACATTAAAAACTACAGGTGACACAGAATTAATAGCAATCCTAATAACTTCCAATTTCTTCGCTTTAGCAGGTTCCGTAATTCCACTGCTGACACTGCTAAAAATGACAGATTGTCCTTTTTGGATCTCTGAAGGCAAAACTTCAATCTCAGAGCCTCTAAAGTTGTTCTTTTTGTGCCTTGATGCCGTTTTCATGACTCAACACTTCCTGGCACAGGAGAGAGAAAGCGTAGCCTTAAATGGTATTATTTTTGGGCTTGGAGTATGCAAATTTGCTATCCTCGTGCAATTAAATACGCACAGATGGTATTCATCATTTACGCAGGTCGTTTACACACTTTTTCCGAAGTTAAGAGCGTTTGTTGAATCTGACGTGGCGTGTTCGCACGAGACCTTCGCACGAAAAAAGTGAGAGAAATTTAGAATAATAATACGAAAATGTTCTTGCATCAGGCCCAATGTGTTTTGCAGATTCCCTTTGCAGAAATGCATTAAATGTTTACACAAAAAGGACACTGGGTACACCGTTCCCCATCTACTGAGCCTTCTGTTCTTTGAAAGACACTTTACAGTAAGGTTGGAGGGTTTATCATCTTGTAGTTAGTTTCTAAATTGTGGGTTTTCGATCTCATAGAGGCAGTGTAAGAAAAACTCAGATTTCTACCTGAAATAAATAGGCTGAAAGACTCATTTACACTATCTAGTTATCTAGACAGCTTGAAATCTGTGTCCTCTGGACTCTGGAGCTTTTCAAGAAAGTTTTAATTAAAACACGAAGGTAATTACTGTCCTGTGTCAAAGTCAGTTTCATACTATCACTTTGTATTTTTCTATGCTTTTCTTCCCACATGCTGATCTGAAGAAGTTCTTATCCTGACCTTAAAAAGAAGGAATTTGAAGGCATAATCGTCATGCCTTTAAGCCAGAAGAGGGGTAGTCACAGAACAGAAGTGACATCTGGTTGACTGCATTATGGGACACACCAAATCTAGACATAGATGCTATTGTGTTACATACCATGTGTTACATTACCATGTGATTGAGCTATATTTTCATCTACTCAGATAAATAAAATGATCCCCTATCACCTATGCTAATTAACCAAGTTTTGGATTGTGCAAAAAGAACAAAAAGACATTTTATGGACTAAGATTGGCCAGATTTGCAATGTGTAACTTCCCAAAAGTCTCTGAGAGACCAGTTGTGTTGATATAGTTAGTATACAGAACACAGTAGGTGTTCTAGCGCCAAACAAATAAATATACAAATAAAATGCTCTTACTATTAAAGAATAACAATGCCTGTGATGTGTTACAAAGAGTGTCATTTTTCAAGTGTCTCTGACCTGGTGAACAAGTCAACTGATTTGCCAGTGTTTAAAGTCCACATAGTGATAAAGCAATAAATAACTTTAGTTCATTCCTACTAACTTTTTTACCTGTGTGTGCTGACAGAGGGAAAATACTTGCTATAGTTACTAAACTGTGATTGCAAAATTGGAAGCAAAGGAAGGAGTTTAGAAATATGAATAGTTTACACAAAAAATCTATCTGAGATTCAAACAATACAAAAAGTTATAGAAACTTACTTTAGGGTGATCAAATCATAATTCATACATCACTTGCTTTCTCAACTTGTCTCAAGGTTTTAATTTGCATCAATTAAAGTTTCAATCTATTTCTACTTTACAAGAAACAAGTCCAGCAGATGCACTGGTGCCCATCACAAATTCACTTGAGCTCTTCATGTTTTCTATTTTCTGGGGGGTTGATCTTGCATCATATAAAGAGCAATATTCTTTATGACAGTAATATGGCTTTCCTCCCAACTGAAAGGCGCTGCAGATATAAAATGATAAATATAAATGGTTCGTTCTAAGCAAATACAAACATAACAATCCATTTAACCAAAAGGTTAGATTTTAAATATCTAATGTAATGTCATAATTTTTTTCCCTCTTAGATCATTGTCATTTTTACATACTGTAATGTTAACATATCTAACTAGATTTGATATTAACTCTTTTCACTGGTTAACAAAACAGATTGTGTTCTTTCTGTGTTTGTGCCTTTTTTTAGTATGAAGTTGTATTCAATTTTTAGGTTTTTGGGTCATTGAAGGAAGTGTTGAAAGCTAAATTAATCAGAATTATACAATTAATATGGCAGATTTTGTCATATTTTATGATAACATCATAAATAGGGCATATTTCAAAATTTGCTTTACTTTTTCAAGATGTGAATTGCCTCTCTGTAGTTTGATGCCTTTGGATAGATAATAATGTATCATTTCTGGTGTTTCAGGAGTAAAGTAATGTTGTCCCACAGCCAACAAACACAGAGAAGTCTGGAGGATTCCTGGCAAAGCACTAAAGGAGTGTGTTTCAAGCAGGGTATTGGTGCTTATCATGGCAAATGATTTATAGCGGCAATAGTCTACAGAGACTAGTGGTGCCTGCAGCTACCATTTAAACTTAAGAGTATAGAAATATATTTAAAATGATATGATATCACAGTTTGTATTTGCATCTCTCTTTACTCTTTTATTGTAAAATTCTGAGACACGATATTAGAGAGGCTCAGTGTTGAGGATCAAAATGTCCAAGTATATTGTTAAGTGTGGCAGTACATATCTGAACTGAGACACAGTTGTTGACTTTTATCTTTCTCTACTTGAGACAATCACACATGAGCACACACAGACAAAACAATCACCATGGCAAATGCAAAAGGGCTCAATCAGCCCAAAAGAGGAAGCTCCACAGATGTGCAGCGTTCAACAGTGGTGGGGGCCTACTGCCATTTTGCATATCAAGATTACAGCCCAATAGCAATACGCAGCCAGCTTTCAAATGAAAACCTTCCTCTTTCCACAAGTGTGGTACACAACAGCCAAAGCACGGGTCCTGATTCAGTTCAACAACAGGAAAAGATGTCATTAACTGTTGTTACCAGTAATGATGGCCAGTTTTGTTTAACTCGTGTGAGTGACTGTACGTATGTATAAGTGCGTTTGATCATGGAAAAAAATTAACTTTGACTGCCGATTATCGCAACAACAAAAGATGTAGTCATGAACCTGTGAATGCGTCTAACCACTAAATGCTAACTACATGAGAAGTGGTCATGTAGTAATTTGAATTCATGAGTCTGAATGGCAAACAGATAGTG
Source organism: Odontesthes bonariensis (assembly GCF_027942865.1). Classification (NCBI taxonomy): domain Eukaryota; kingdom Metazoa; phylum Chordata; class Actinopteri; order Atheriniformes; family Atherinopsidae; genus Odontesthes; species Odontesthes bonariensis. Next base: position 34,963,569 of record NC_134514.1, read on the forward strand.
TGATCCTATCCTAAGATGGTTCTTGATTTTCTTCTTTAAGCAGTATTTAAAAAAAATCCAAAATACCAACAAGTTTTCTAGTAATATGGAATAAGTTACAAATTGACATTTGGGTTATGGTGTGACCCTTGTATTTTTTATTTTACAGAAAGCTAAGTAGAGAGAAAAAAAAACCAACAATTGGACAAAAACACAAGAGCAAGCAACACAAAAGTTTTACATCAGTTCTGTGGTATTTGAGCAGATTTCTATTCAATACATGATTTCAATTAAATGCTTTAAAAATGAATCAATCTTTTAAAATGAATTGCATATGCTACTGTAGGGCATTTGTACTGAAAACTTCATGTTGTGCTCATAATATTCTGCCATTGCCTGTCAATAGCAGCAGATGAAACATACACTAGAAAAACTGCAACATGAAACCAATTTTCGCGAGTAGTTCTAAAAACATTTTGCTTTTCTTTGCCACTGAAAAAAAAGCAGATTTAATCATTCAATTCATTAATTTGAATCAACAGTCTATTGTACTTACATTTCTCCCAGTGCATACTGCTTATCTGGCCAATATCAAACAGTTAAACCGAAGAAAATCAAAGTGGCGGGATGACTGATGTGCTTTATAACAGCCTGAAGCTTGCTACCAATTCCCCTGGGATTCCCTAACCACAGATCTCCCCCTAACATTTAGTTTCAGTGGTGATACAGTTTACTCAGACTCTGAACTACTAAGTATGAAAATAATTTTAAAAGAAGAAAGACAAAACAAACAGAACTGAAGACAAAAACAAAGATAATGACAAGAATACATTCAAATACAAACAAAGTAAATGACAATCAACTGAACTGGCGCTGATGCAAATATAGTTGTATGACAGACTTCCTGCCTCAGCCGTCTTATCATTACAAATTGGCAAAATTTTTGTTTTTCTCCGCGATCTGTGCAAATCTGTGATTATAATTGTAAAGAAGTAAAGAAAAACGTTGATTGGTTTTATGAAAAGAAATTAAAGTTTCAAATATTGGTGAAGTTGAACCCGTTTCATTTTTATTTTTTTTTTCTAACCCCTTGTCCTGTCCAGCATTATGGCAGCAGAATTGTAATCTGAATACCGTTTATGCCAAACACATTTGCTATGCCAAGGGAAGCTTTATGAATGTAAAGCTCCCCTTGATGCCCATCAACTCCTTATTTCTATTTATTTATTTTTGTTGCAATACTTAACATGATGTGATAGTGTGATAGTGCCGAACCAGACCGGGGGACAGAGAGAGAGGGAGAGCGAAGAAGGGAAAAAAAGGAACAGAAATATGAAGAGACAAACGTAAAAAAAACAATGAAAAATCAGACAACCAGCTGCTACACCTGTAAAAACAAAACTGAAGACAATTCACGGCTTTTGTGGGGAATCCAGCCTTAGAGGCACCAGGAGCACCTGTAAGCAGACAAGCAGAGAACAAACACACAAACAAACAAACAAACAAACAAACAAAAAAAGCACAAGCAGCAGCAATCTCATATAATACAACTGTGGATACAGATGACCTTAAACCACAGGACAACACAACAACTGTTGAACCCGTTTCATGACTGTGTGTCATGTTCACAGCCTGGTAAAGCATAAAATTGAAAAGGTGGGCCTGCAGGATGTTTAAACTATATAAACATTGCTGTCTGTAGATTAAACACAAAATGAAACAGCTGATGAATGTGCAGAATCTTTACCTACGTTGTTTGTTGCAAGATTAAATCGGACTCTCTCTAAACTACAAGAACAAAAACAGTTTAGGGAAAAAGAAAAGACAACAGCACATTAAAGACAAATCTGAGACAGTTGCCCCAATGTCTCAGGTTTGTTATACATGAAATCCTTCCAAGGTGGAATATAAATGTAAAAAAACACTACATGAACACCTTGAAATGGTTACACTTGATTTTCACATGAAAGTCTTTGACGTAGTATCCTGGCTCACATAAAGAGACAATGAGTAGCACACATGTATGAAACCGCTCCTGAAAATAGGTGTTCTACCAACTGATGAACTATAATTCATAAACTCTTCTTTCACTTTTGATGTGAATACACTTAAATTAAAGCTAAGAGTTTTGTTAATTGTTAAATGAATAAGATTTGGTAAAAAAGCTCAAATTACTAAAATTGTTTATGAAACAAAATGCCAAAAAGTCCATTTCAGATATCATATGATATATTGTTGCTAATCTGTTTTTAATGTCCTCATGGAGCTTTAGATGTGATGAGGTAACCTATCAACCCTGACACTGAAGTAAAAAGAAAATAACTCGCTTAGTTGGAGCTTGTTCAGAATGTGCTTTGCACATGATTTTGAAATTGCACCTGCATCTGTTTTTTCACTGGTCGAGAGGAGCCAACATGGGAGTGATAGATCCAAACCGGATCAACCACCCAAAATAGGAAAGATGGTATTCCAGACCTGTTAAGGCATGATAGTCCTGAATGAGCTTAGCTTGTAGGGAATATGCAGCATATCAGAAGATCTTGATAAGGAAAGACAGGCTTTGAATAGCCCATGTGGAACCATAGAGGGGACTAAACATTTATACAGGGTCTATGCTACATGTACTGCAAGCTCCAAGTTTTGCCCAGCCTTCATCAATGTGTAAGGGATTATTTCATCAATCACTTACACTTATCTGCCTATAAACAGCGAGAGCTCTTGACTGAATCACAACCTCCTTCTTACATCTTTCCTACAGTACTCAGATTAGTTTGATTAAGAAAAGAAGAGGAAAGATGTGTCCCATGCAACACATTTCTCCACAATAAACCACAAGAATTTGACGTTTTGTGTCATTGCTTTAAACATCTGACCACATGATTAGGGAACATGAAAACCAGATGCTAAATGTGTATTCCAAGCAGGGATTTAGTCTTTGTATGTTTCACCCTGTCAGGTTTATTCTGTCACACTACCGTGTGTTACAATTTGAGCTTACAATGACAGCTCAGAGAAAAAACAAATCAGATTAAAGAAACATATCTGTGATAGTGGTTTACTAAATATATTTTTATAGATCTACACATATGCATTTAGATAATAAGCCAAAAACAACTTCTTCTGACTAAGAATTCAAAATAGACAGGAAATTCAAATTCAAATTCAAATTCAAAAATACTTTATTTATCCCAGAGGGAAATTAAATGTTGATGTAACTCAATTAAATCAAGGAGTTATTATAGATGCTGATGGCTGTGGGCAGGAAAGATTTCCTGTAGCGGTCCGTTTTGCATCCAAACTGAAGAAGCCTTTGACTGAAGAGACTCTGTTTTCCGATAACAGTCTCATGGAGAGGATGTTCAGGGTTGTCCATAATTCTCTTGATTTTATGCAAAATCCTTCTTTGCATTATTGTCTCCAGAGGTTCCACAGTCGTCCCCAGAACAGAACCAACCTTCCTTATCAGGTTGTTGAGTCTTTTTAGGTCCCTGGTTCTGATGCTGCTGCCCCAACAGATGACGCCAGAGGAAATGACGCTCTCAACAACAGACTTGTACAAGATCTGCAACATCTTGCTGCAAACCTTGAAGGACCTTAGCTTCCTCAAGAAGTACAGTCTGCTCTGTCCTTTCTTGTAGATGGCTTCACTGTTGTCTCCAGTCCAGTCTGTTGTCCACATGAACACCAAGGTATTTATATTCCTCAACCAGCTCCACTTCTTCTCCCATGATGGAAACAGGGTTTGATCTGACCTTGTTTCTCCTTAAATCTACAATCATCTCCTTTGTTTTGTTAACATTCAAGATGAGATGATTGTTCCCACACCATGCCACAAAGCGGTCCACCAGCTCTCTGTACTCAGCTTCTTGTCCATCTCTGATACACCCGACAACTGCAGAGTCATCTGAATATTTCTGTAGATGACAGGAGTCTGACTTGTACTGGAAGTCTGAAGAATACAGAGTGAAAAGGAATGGTGAGAGTACAGTCCCCTGTGGTGCTCCTGTGCTGCTGATCACCTGGTTAGACACACAATTCTTCAGTCTGACAAACTGTGGTCTGTTTGTCAGGTAGTCATTAATCCAGGTGATTGTTGAGGCCTCCACCTGAGTCTTCTCAGATGAGAAGAAATATGACTCTCCACACTTAATAAGTGTAACAATTTAGCCCCCTGGACATTTTTACTGCACACTCAGACAGAGAGGTAAAATCCAGCCCTGGTTCTATCACAGTTAAAGCTTGAACGTGTTTACCTATGAACATTTCGCCTTTATTCCATCTTTCTCTGTCAGTGTATCACTTTTGAGTTACATGCTTGATTGCAGCATTAAAACGCATGTTAAAAGCAATACAGTGAATACTCCTCTACGTATGCCGCTCCCACCCAGTGGATGACATTTGCCTTCCTTGAAAGACAGTGAATAACACTAATAAAATAACACATTGTGGCCTTCCTCCAAATGTATCCAGGTTTTCCTGTCAAGGACATGTTTCAAAATGACTGAGCTTATATTACGTTACACTGAAGACAATAGTACACAAAACACATCAAATCCATTCATGCATTTTCAATACCTGCTTAATTCAATTCAGGATGATGCTGTCAGCTGAAGCCTATCTCAGCTACAGGACAGGTTCACCAGTCCACCACATGGTCAACACAGACGTGCAGGATCATACTCACTCTTAGGGGTCAATTAGAACCACCAATTAATCTAACATGCATGTTCTTAAACAGTGGGAGGAACCTGGAGAGAACCCATGCATACACGTTGAGAACATTTAAACTGCAAAATACCCAGCTGAGGTTCAAACCTTGTTGCTGTGCTAATTACCACACCACCGAGCAGCTGACATCAAATCATGAATTCTTAAAATGAGCTAAGCTCCGCTGTCACAAGGAACGATTCAGGAAATCCTTCCTACCAGCAGCCATCACCATCTACAACACCTCCCCTCTGGCTGGAAGAGAACTTCAAGCTCAATAGGCTTGAAGTCTCTCCTATAAAACAATTAAAAAAAAACTCTTCATACTGTAGATTATTTATAGCTAATGTTTATTCACTATTTTTATTTTATTCTATTCTATTTGCTTGTTTTTACTTTGTTTACATATATTTATACTGTATGCTGCTGCAAAAAAAAATAATTTCCCAAATTGGGATGAATAAAGTAATTACATATCTATCTATCTATCTATCTATCTATCTATCTATCTATCTATCTATGTTTAATTAGTCTTTTCATTTTCTCTAGCCTGGTGCATCCTGGTGCTACAAGTGGTTACACTAAAAGCAAAAAAAGATCAGGAGATGATTTACAAAAAGCAGAAACAGAAGATTGCCTTGTTTGGTTTGATACTTGGTTGATCTTAACTGACTGTAGAAGAAGTGGGTAAATAAAGCAGTTAGAGACCAAAGAGACGCTTAAAAATATATATTTTCATACGTCAGATCACATTGTTCATTCTGAACATGTTAATGTAAATGGCTTTCCATCGAAATCTTATGTATTGTCTTTCGAACTGTTTCAAGCAAATGCAAATAAATAATGTTGCACAGTGTGTTTAGGCTGAGTGTGGTTCTGATACAGGAGACAGTTGTTGCATTTACAATCATTTCATTGTGGTCGACTTCCTCTTTTCAAGTCAACAGAGGCAGAAAGAAAGAAAACTAAACTCAAATTCTAAATGTAAGGTAAAAACAACATGCACCTAAACAAAACAACACACCCATTCTGTTCTCACTTCTTTAAAGCACACACATTAAACCACATTAAAGGAACATTTTTATGAACAGTCATCCTCTTAAGCGTGACATGATTTGCAGACAGCTATTTTTCTTTCTCTGTTTTACCAAACTGTTAAATGTAAGTGCTTCAGGTAAAATGACTGACTGGTGTCAGACTCAGCATTCTCAGTGGCAGGATATTTACTCTGTGTTTATAAAAATATAATATTTGCCACCCTAAAACATGACAACCCAGGGCTCAGACCAGGATGCAGAGTTGTAGTCTTACACACTTCTCTGCAGCTTCCCACCTGCTGCTACCCACCCAATCGATTAACACAAAAGGAGCAAATCCTCTTGCGCAAAAAGAAATTATTAAAACAAAAACTTTAACTGAACAAAAACATCAAACTATTAAATGTGGTTTGCTGAATATCAGATCTCTCCTTTCGAAGTCTCTGTTAGTGAATGAGTTGATTTGTGATCATCATATTGATATATTTTGTCTTACAGAAACCTGGCTGCAGCAGGAGGATCATGTCAGCATTAATGAAGCAACTCCCTCTGACTGTTTAAATGTTCACGTTCCTCGAACCACAGGCAGAGGAGGAGGAGTGGCAGCTATCTTCAGATCAGGGTTACTAATCAGTCCCAGACCCAAGATTAGTTTGAGCTCTTTTGAATCTCTGATTCTCAGTTTTTCCCACGCAAAGTGGAAATCCCAGAAACCTCTTGTGTTTGTTGTTGTGTATCGTCCACCTGGCCCTTATTCTGAGTTCCTGTCTGAATTCTCAGAGTTTTTATCCCAGTTAGTGCTGAGTACAGATAAAGTCATTGTAGTGGGTGACTTTGATATTCATGTAGATGTTGAAAATGACAGCCTGAATATGAACTTTAATTCCATATTGGACTCTGTTGGATTTTCTCAGAGTGTTCACAGACCGACTCACTGCCTTAATCACACCCTTGATCTTGTGCTGACTTATGGCATTGAGAGTGAACAGTTAACAGTGTTCCCTCATAACCCTGTCTTATCTGACCATTTTCTGATAACCTTTGAGTTTACATTACTTGACTATACAGTTTCTGAGAAGAAATTTACGTATAGAAGGTGTCTATCAGAGGATGCTGTAACCAGATTTAAAGAATTAATTCCATCATCCTTTTCTTCACTGCCATGTGCAGATATGACAGAGGACGACTACCTAAACTTTACTCCAGCAGCACTTGACTCTCTTGTTGACAGCACTATAGTTTCAATGCGTACAGCACTGGACAATGTTGCCCCTCTGAAAAGGAAGATAATCAGTCAGAAGAGGTTGGCTCCTTGGTATAATTCACAGCTGCGTGCTTTAAAGCAAACTGCAAGAAAGCTGGAGAGACAGTGGCGTTCCTCTAATTTAGAAGAGTCTCAGTTAGTCTGGAAAGATAGTTTAATAACGTATAAGAAAGCCCTTCGTAAAGCTAGAACTGCTTATTATTCATCATTGATAGAAGAGAATAAGAATAATCCCAGGTTTCTTTTCAGCACTGTAGCCAGTCTGACTAAGAGTCCGAGCTCTGCTGAGCCAGTTATTCCTTTAACTCTCAGCAGTGATGATTTCATGAGCTTCTTTATTAATAAAATTGTTTCTATCAGAGAGAAGATTGATGGAGTCCTTCCCACTATTATCAGTGATGTATCATCAAGTACAGCAGCTTTAGAAGTATCTTTAGAACCTGATTTGTATTTAGATGGCTTCTGCCCAGTTGATCTCTCTGAACTAACAACAGCAATAGTTTCTTCTAAACCATCAACTTGTGTTTTAGACCCAATCCCAACCAGACTGTTCAAGGAGGTTTTCCCATTAATTGACACTTCCATATTGGATTTGATCAATCTGTCTTTGTTGACAGGATATGTAACTCAGACTTTTAAGGTTGCTGTAATTAAACCTTTACTTAAAAAACCTACTCTTGATTCAGAAGTGTTGGCTCATTATAGACCTATATCCAATCTCCCTTTTATGTCTATAGTTCTTGAAAAAATAGTTGCAGCTCAGCTTTGTGATCACTTACACAGAAATAATCTGTTTGAAGAGTTTCAGTCAGGATTCAGAGTGCATCATAGCACAGAAACTGCACTGCTGAAAGTTACCAATGATCTCCTCTTAGCCTCTGATAGCGGACTTGTGTCTGTGCTTGTCCTGTTGGATCTCAGTGCTGCATTTGATACGGTCGATCACAGTATCTTATTACACAGACTTGAACATGTTATTGGGATTAAAGGAACTGCATTAGGCTGGTTTAAGTCATATTTATCTGATAGATTTCAGTTTGTTCTTGTAAATGAAGAATCTTCCTCACACACCAGAGTAAGTCATGGAGTTCCCCAGGGTTCTGTGCTTGGACCGATTCTTTTCACTTTATACATGCTTCCATTAGGTAACATTATTAGACAGCATGGGATAAATTTCCATTGCTATGCTGATGATACTCAGCTGTACTTATCTATAAAACCAGATGAACCCAATAGGTTGGTCAGACTACAAGCATGTCTTAAAGACATAAAGACCTGGATGACTCAGAACTGTCTGCTTCTAAATTCAGACAAAACTGAAGTTGTTATCTTTGGACCTGAGCATTTCAGGGAGAAATTGTCTAGCTATATAGTTACTCTAGATGGTATTTCCTTGGCTTCTAGTTCTACAGTGAGGAACCTTGGAGTTATTTTTGACCAGAACTTATCATTTGACTCGCATATAAAACAGGTTTCTAGGACTGCCTTCTTTCACCTTCGTAATATTGTTAAAATCAGGAACATCTTGTCTCAGAGTGATGCAGAAAAACTAGTTCATGCATTTGTTACTTCAAGATTGGACTACTGTAATTCTTTATTATTGGGCTGTCCCACATATTCTCTGAAAAGCCTTCAGTTGATCCAAAATGCTGCAGCCAGAGTTTTGATGAGAACTAACAGGAGAGATCATATTTCTCCAGTTTTAGCTTCTCTTCATTGGCTCCCTGTTAAATTCAGAATAGAATTTAAGATTCTTCTCCTTACATATAAAGCTCTTAATGACCGAGCTCCATCATATCTTAAAGATCTCATTGTAAGATATTTTCCTAACAGAGCACTTCGTTCCCAAACTGCAGGTTTACTTGAGGTTCCCAGAGTTTCTAAAAGTAGAATGGGAGGCAGAGCCTTCAGTTATCAGGCCCCTCTATTGTGGAATAAGCTGCCAGTAAATGTCCGGGAAGCAGACACCCTTTCCACTTTTAAGACCAGGCTTAAAACTTTCCATTTTTATAAAGCTTATAGTTAGTTCTGTTGAATCTGATAGTGTGTCTCCTAGTGTGTCTTGTCCTGACTCCACCTCTGGCACCCTCTATACTTTCATTACCCCCTACCCGAACCAGGGTTTGAATCCCATTCGCGCTTATCTTACCTCTTTTATTTCTCCCCCTACCCGAACCAGGGTTTGCACCCCCACCCCGCTGTGACTGGTGTGCAGTTGGTGAGAGGCTGAGGTAGCTTGTGGCTGTAAAAAGATGGTTGTTGTGGTGTGAGGAGCAGATCTATATAGGGAGTATAGGGAATTGCTCACTGAATCTGGTCCTTTATTTTATTATTTATTTTTTCGTTAGCACAAGTTTCTTGTGTTTACCTTGAATAGGGATGGCTCAGGTAATCCTGAAACATCCCATAGTTAAGCTGCTATAGGCCTAGACTGCTGGGGGGCCTCATCTGTCACACCTTTCCTCACTTTACTCGCTTTATGTATATGTGATATTATTGTGGTCATTAACTCGTGTTTCCCTGTTCCAACAGATATCCTTTGAATGGTGTTACAGTGCCGCCGCCGCTGCGGCCCTCCCCCCCTCCCCCCCTTTCTGTCTTCTCAAACCCCAGCTGGTCGAGGCGGATGGCCACCCTTCCTGAGTCTGGTTCTGCCCGAGGTTTCTTCCTGTTAAAAGGGAGTCGTTTCTCTCCACAGTCGCCTCAGGCACGCTCAGGCCGGGAGATTGGACCGAAAAACAAAAAGTTTTCAGTGCAATCTGTTGGTTTTCTTAGCTAGGAAATTGTTTTTGAATTGGCTCTATATGAACGAATTGGATTATTTTATGAATTATGATTATTATTAATTAATTGAATTCCAATTGGCTTGAATTGGACTTACTATCTAAGTGCCTTGAGATGACATTTGTTGTATTTGGCGCTATATAAATAAAAATGAATTGAATTGAATTGAATTGAATTGAAAAAATCTAGATGGGTTGATCTTTTTCTGTCTGAAACTAGAAAGTTGCATTTCTTATCTGGTTCTGCAGCTGCTATAAGGGAAGTAGCGTTATGCACTGAAAAAGATTACTAAACTGAAAGTACAGAAGTATATTCAGGAAAATATACTCAGTCAGTTCAAATTTAAAGTATTCAATGAAGAAAGTTTGTGTGAGTACAATAGAATATGATATAGTATTATAGTATATATTTAGTCTGCTTTCATGCAGCATTTTAAAGCTACAGCTGGATATGCAGAGGCTCTCTATAGGGCTACTGTCATACTGAATTAATTTTAGTTTCATATTTGAATAACTGCTGCTTTTTCTCCAAATGATTTAAAGGATTCTGTGCTTTGAAAACCCTCGGGTTACATTCAGATACAGTGTCATGAAACATTTTGAGTAAATGTTACACTCCTCCATATTAATGAGACGTCATGAGATCTACAAAAATCTAGAGATGAATTTCTGTCTCAGACTAAAGATTGAGTCTGAAACTGGCCTGGGTTGGTCTATGTAACAGCGCAGGGGGGAAACACCTGCATGTATTTCAAGCTTCACTGAGCAGCAACGCACAAAAGCCACAAGCAGAAACTAAGACACGTCTGCAAGTTTCAGTACGTGAATGAATCATTTGTGGGGTTTAAATATTACAGTAACTAGTTGCTAGTTAGAAAGATAGCTCAATTTTTCGAGCTATCTTTCACAATCAGGGATTTTTAGTAAAGGAAAAACTGAAAGTAGCCATTTATAACATCAGTCTTGTCTTCCAAAGACATACCACACTTTTATACAGGTTTATTTAGACCTTGATACATTTTTAAACATGTTTTCCTGAAAGCACAAGGTAGAATAAATCCTTAATGCTACAATAAACACTGAAACAGGCATTATGCTACAGGCTGCTAAGCAGAGAAGGAGGCAGAGAAGCAGTTAAAACTTACATTACACCAAGTCTTATGGCAGATCCAAAAAGTGTACAACTTCGCTATGTTACTAAATGATGTGCTGCAGTAGTCTGTGTGTGCAGTGAGTAATGCTAAGCATTGCTTAGTACGGATTGCTGATGCAAAGAGGTTTTTTGAAAATAGGGGAGAGTCAAGCTTGTGACTCTTGATAATTATGAACCCACCATGGCCACTGGTGGGAATTTGCACTGACAGGGGATTTGTAACTGCCCCCAAAAGAGAAAGGAGTGGAGGTGATGAACGTGAAGGACATGAAAGAAAAAAATTATAGCTGTGAGTGACAAAGCAAAATATGGAGCTATTTGTCCAAACAGTTATTGGGGGTCCTAGCAGCGAAGCTGCAGGAACCCATTGTGTTAGTAGCTTTTCCTATTATTATTCAATTTCTGCTGCAATTGAAGTCTATGGCAGCCCCATGAACGCTATGGTAAAAAGTTGTGAAATTTGGCACACATAATTAGCCAAGTGCCAAAGCCAAACTCAAGAATTTTCATGCCCCAACAGTGTACTCTCTAGCGCCACCAACACGTCAAAGTTTAAAGTGCATTCAGCCTAATAACTTTTGACTACTTGGTCCAAATTTCACAAATGAGGCATCGTTGGAATCCTTGGATCATGACGAGTCCAACGCACCCATGACGTTAATTTGCGGATGCCTAGATTTTCCGCCATTTTGAATTTTATCAAAAAGCTTAAAAAAGCATTTCAGGTCACACAGATTGTCAAATTTTCACGAAACTTGGCACATAGACTCTTAAGACCAAGCCGCACAAAAGTTATTGTGTGGAATTTTTAATTAGGCTTCCGTTTTTCCATAAAAGCCAATCAAACTTGAGGTTGACGCCGCCAAACCGGAAGTGAGGCCATATCTTGGCAACCATTTGATGTTATGATGTCAAACTCATAATACAAACTCACAAATATGACTGTAAAAAGCCCAAGAAGTTTGGTGACATTTGGCCTATAGGTGGCGCTATATGTAGCCAAAATGCATTTTTAATCATATCTTTGGACCCCTTCGTCCAAGTGTCACAAATGAGGTAGCAATAGAATCCCTGGATGCAGTCGAGGTCAACGAAAATCATGACGTCATCTGCGCCATCTTGGATTGTCCGCCATTTTGAATTTAATCAAAAACCTTGAAAAAGCATTTTAGGCCACTGGGATTGTCAAATCTCCACGGGACTTGGCACATAGAATTTTCAGACCAAGCTGCACATAAGTTATTATGTGGATTATTTCATTTCACTTCCGTTTAACCGCGGCAGCCAATCAAACTCTACGCCGACGAGCAAACGGAACATTTGGCCGTATCTCTGCGCTGCATTGATGTATCGATGCCAAACTTGGTGCATGGACTCACGACGCATTCCTGAGCAGCCCAAGCCTTGCCTATTGTGCCATTCTGCTAGGACCCCCACATCGCTGCTTGCAGCTATATTTTCTCTTTGTGAGCCTGGTGTGTCAGTTTAGCCTGTGGGCTTGATTTCAGCACTGATCCTATCTCATCCTGTTTCTTTCTCTGCATTTTAAGGACTTGGGTTGCTATCTTTATCTACAACAGCTTTTCTCCTGACCCAGAGAAAGTGACAACACAGCCCATCTGAACTATATTACATAAAAGAGACAGACTAGGTGACTCACCTGCAGATCTTGCAAAAATGTTCTGCAAAATGTTACAGAGTAAATACAGTATATCAGGACAGAATCTTTCTGCATTTGCAAAAAGAAGAGAAACTGCCTGGCGCTCTCAGCTGGGATCCCCGCAGTTCACTTTCATTCCACCAGATCTTAATAAAACAACACTGTTTTCGTTTAGGCACAAATTCATTCATTGTAAAATATTGTTGAAACATTGTAAAAAAAAGTACCATACTTGGAACAACAAATAGTTGAATGAGCCAGAGGCAGATGCCAGAGACAAAGAAATTTATCTTTGATTTAAAGAAGTTTTTTTTTTTTTTCTTGAAGTGACATTGTGTGAAGTGCTTGTTAAGATGTCAGTGTTTCACCTGTGGTGGACAGAGGTCAAAGTGCTCTTAGTTTGGAGAAGTAGGAAGGGAGATTAAGGCTGCGGCTACACGAAAACGTTTTTCACTGTAAACGATACTTTTTCTTATCGTTTCGCTGTCGCGGCCACACGGAGCCGGCGTTCCCACTACCCCAAAACGATAGTTTTTGAGAACGGGTTCCAGAGTGGGAAAGTTTGAAAACGAGGTCGTTTCGTTTCCATTATTACAGCGAAAACGTTTTTGCGTCAGTCAAACGTTGACGCTGTGAGACTTCTCTATTGTCTCACAGCGTGGCGTGACACAGTGGCGTGTGTACTGCATCGTTTCATCGTTTTCATCCGTTTTCGTCTGGACCCGAGTCTTTACCGCAGCGTTGCCGTGTGGTTGCAAGAATTTTCGTACCCGTTTTAAAAAACAAACTCGTTTCGTTTCCGTGTAGCCGTAGCCTAAGAGACAAGTCAAGTTAGCAGCTGCTCAAAATGCGCCGGAAAAAGAGTGAATTTTCACCTAAGAGTGCAACTACAACCGAAAGGCGTATCATTTTCATCTGAATATCATCCATGTTCCACAGGTAGAGCGGCAACCAAAATGACTCGTACAGGGGCTGCACATTGTCAGTGCAATTGGACCTTTTTCAGTTAATAAAGTATTGTATCAATGTGAATATCTGTCAAAAGGAAGTAGAAAATTAGAAGATAGAAAAATGCACAATTTGCTCAAACAATTATAAGCAGCTACCAGCTTTGCTATCTCTAAAGGCTTACTCTATTTCTTAGAAGTTTGAATATCCACTGGGGAAACTGAGAACATCCATTCATTTTCCATACCCACGTAATCCAATTTAGGGCTATCCCAGCTGTCCTTGGGCAAGGGTACACCCTGGACAAGTCACCAGTCTATCACAGGGCCACATAGAGACAAACAACAGAGATGCAACCGCACTCACGCTCAGTCCTACAGGCAATTTAGAGTGTGGGAGGAAACCAGAGTACCTGGAGAGAAGCCACGCATAGACAGGGAGAACATGCCAACTCCACACAGAAAGGCCCCAGCTGAGATTTGAACCTGGAACCCTCTTGCTGTGAGGCAATGGTGCCAGCAACCACACCACCATGCAGCACTGAAAATGAAAACATCAGTAACCCATTCTATTTAAGAAATGTATGTAAGTCTGTCAGTGCTTACATACTGTAAAGATTTTATACATGCCACTGTGACCTCTCTGTATGTAAAGCTAATGTTAGAGGTTACTAGTGAGCAAAGCTGTCCGAAAAAACGATCATACATCTAATAATCTGAGAAGAATTGTTGACCTCTGTAACAACAAATCTCTAGATGCAACCCAAGTAAGGCAGTGGAGGAACCACTTATAACCAATTAAATGTTAGATGCTCAGAGTTGTCTGGCTGCCTGCTTTTCAGCACAGCCAGCTACTGCTACTGCTGCAGTAAATTAAGCCATAATCATTGTTTATCTAATATCTGTCTGCTGTCTAAGTGATTCCCAGGACTGCCAACTGTTTTTAACCCGAAGTCACTTTATTGTCTGACTTCACAGACAATAAAGTGATTTTTTTAAATAAAATTGATAAATACAAAAGTAGCAGATAGTCAGCCCTAGGGGGCGAAAAGAGGATAATGAAGAGATTGGCCATGAGCATGCATGAGCATGTGTGTGTCAGTGATAACGCTTGTTGAGCATCTAAAGCACTTTATAGTACAAGTCACATTCACCTATTTACACACATATAGTTACAGTGCATCTTTGTTCTGAAATATGAACACATGCCACATGCACAGTCACACGCAGATCAGTACATCAGGGTCAACGGAGCTCCTGTTTCCTGCATTAGGACATTTGGACTGCAGAGTCCAGAGATCAAACCACTGACTCTCCAATTGGTGAACGACATTCTACTTCCTGATCTACAGCCACATGCCATGCTCCAGCTTTGCTTAGCCTGTGTCTACATGCCAAGCCTTAAAGGTCCTGATACACGCCTAGACCTGTAGAGCAAACAAATCTTTCTCTGGCAAAGTTCATAAGTTCATGACTGCATGATAAACTGCAACAGTAAATGGTTGTTCGTCTTATAGAGTAAAGACAACCTAAGAAAAACACTGAAACACATCTGGAAAGTCCCTTTATATAATAGATTAGGTTAATGTTTGCCTAATAAGCAGTTAAAAACAAAACAACTTGCTTTTAGAGATACGTTTTTTAAAAATGGAAATTCCTTTAAAAAACTTTCTTTAAATCTTTCATGGACAATCCTCATTTTTTAAGTTACAAAAAATGAGTATGACAAAGCGCTGTATAAAAAAATGTGCTATATGCAATTTGTTGCTTTATTGCTTTTTTTGGAGGGATTACTGACTGCTCACCCCAGGTCTCTAAATAAATGTTAAAAAGTACGAGGTGGAGGTCAGGGTCCTTTTTTGGCATTTATAAATTCTTTAAAAAAGTTATTTGTGTACCTACTATTTTAAAATTGTACATTTCAAAGATTTTGCCCCGTTAGCAATTCCCAACTGTGGAATTGGTGTAATCCAGTCATCCAATGTTTTATGAAAAAAAAAATCCGTGGAACATCTGAGAGCGATTCTCAGGAAATCCAAAGGAATAACACATGGTCATATGTATGTGGACGTATCCCAATGGTAATGCATTCATTTTCAATGCTTTCAACAATGATCCTAGTGAGCCTGGCACTCCTACAGATCGTCCAGTTTCAGGAAATAGTGGTAAACAGCAGAACGAAACTCAAGTAAGACTCCACACCCCTCGAAGGGCTGTGAGAGCTGACCAGAAGCTCACTTTTTTCAGAAGCTGTTGGTCTGGGAGCTAGTAATGAGCTAACATCTTCAGCTGTGGGTGAGTTCCCAGATTCTAACTTGGGCTGTGTTCGAAACCGCCTACTACATACTACATACTTGAAAACGGCATACTCATCGATCTGACAGTATGCAGAGCATTTACACACAGTGCACTTCACTCCTGCCCGAGCCGAAATCAGCCGGCCTGAAAAGCTGATTTCGCTTAAGCTATAAACTCTGTAAATATATAACTTTAGCAACATTTGACACATTTTCAGGCGAGAAAGTAGTCATTTAGACCCCCAAGGTGTTGAAAATCTGTCAAAATACCGGCTATTTACAATTTTGTTCCCACGAATTCGCCGCTAGTAAAGCTAGCCGCAGTGAGCAACGCACTTCCGGTTATGCCGTTTTGACTGCTCTCGTCCCGTTAACGGAATTTGACCGTTCAAATGGCGATGGGCGACGTCACGTTACGTTGCATCTTGGGTAGTTTGAGTGTGACAAGTAACCTCATGATGAATACTCAACATTTCGGCGAATCTAGTATGCATCTAGTGTACATCCGGGAACTTAAAAAAGTATGACTAGTAGGAATAGTAGGAGAAGTAGGCGGTTTCGAACACAGCCTTGGTCTTACTGTTATGTTTAAAGACCTCATGACACCTGGAGATGACTTTTTTTTGTTTAGTCTGAAATAACTATTATTTTCGAGTTGAAATACATTTTTGTGATAAATATGCCCGGTTCTCTGTTATTTTCGAAATTTGAACGCACGCCACTGAAATCCACAGGCCAGTGAAGAAAGCCCAGTATAGAGGTATGTATTTTCATCTCAGACATTAGTTCTAAAGTTTAATCAAAATTGTGTTTTCTGTCACTGTTCATGGTTGACGTTAGCCTGCTAGCTTAATCCACAAGCTGTCTTTCACAGGCAACAAAATCGTTTTTTTAAAGGAAACTAAAAACCTAGAGTTAGTCTTGTAAGCCAAACTACTTTAAGAAATAGCCTAGCTAGTTTTTTTTGTTTTATCATTTAACACTCTGGGGTCTAAAGCCCACCGGTGGGCATTTTTGACACATCTCCAAAAACACATCTGTAACTCTGTGAGTTTTTGTCATTGAAACATATAAGTGACACCCAGCGCCGGCGCCACGGGGGGGCACTCGCGGGCATTGCCCCCCCCATCCACGCCGGTGTGCCCCCCCTGGGTTCACTTTGACGTTTGACCGGAGATTGCCTCAAACACTGCAAACCTTTAACGATTTTTAAATGTATTTATCTAGTCTACATTTGCTAGCAGCCCGTTAATAGCCATGTGGCTCGTAATGTATTGTATAATTATTTTTTTTGGGGGGGATGCACAGACCTTGCCTCTTCAGGACAAGTTCAGAAGCAGGTGCGTGTTACGATTGCGCCCCCTGCCCCCATCCCTCAAGTGGATCTGTCCATACCGCCATTACAGGATCTCCGCTGATCATTAAAAAGTCTTAAATAAAAAATATGTTTTTTAAGGTCTTAAAATGTCTTAAATTTCGCCGATTTTCGAAGAGTGGCATTAAATTTCATCTGGGCGGAATGAAAGAAAGATATGTCTGGAGAGAGCTTTTGTGTGTGCGCCAGTACTTCCGGTGAAAACTTCCGGTGATTTGACAGCTAGGGCGTCAGGTTAGGGCCAGTGGCCGTAAACAAAGGTTATAGCCGAGAAGAAAGATGATAATATAATGCAGCTAAAAAGACTAGCTTTCTTCAGTAGCCTAATGCTTACCGATTTAGCAAGCCTAGCAGCCTCGTTGCTAATGCTAGCCGCCGTAACGTTACCAACCATACCCGACGTCAAGGAGGCTGAGCAGGTTATGGAAGGGCTGGCAGAGTTAACTTCATAATGGGTGAGTGCAGGTTTCATTCACTTGTTTTCATTCTTTCACAGGATTGATTCACTTCATTGGTTTATCCGATTGCTGGCCGCCGAGCCATTATGTGTCTGGGTTTGTGTAGGTTACTGATCATGGTTGTTAGTCGATAGTCAGGTTGTGTGATGTGTGTGTATTTTTCTATGGGTACATTGACTGAGCGGTCTGTGCTCGTTTTTTATTTTTATTTAATTAGATTGGAGATACTAATTAATACTGAGGGGGGGCTGGTCCCGGGGAAAATTGCCAGGGCCGATTTTTTTTCCCAGTCCGACCCTGAACTACATGTTCAAATGCGTTCTGATGTCGGCTCAACGCCAGTCTGAATTCACTGTGGCCGTGCGTGGGCGTTGCTGTTGTTGTTGCGCTCCTGTTTGCTCGTTGTGTGTATTAGTATTAATGGCGACTAGAAAGGGGCAAACGTGATCTGGGCTTTGCGTTCAATTTATGCACCGATGATTATACAGAGTGGATGAAACTGTGCAGGCTATTCGAGATGTCTCCGAATGCCTACTTTAAAGGAAGCGTGATGTGTTTGCCAGGGCTGCCTAAACGAGTTGCCAACCGTCCCTTGAAATAATGGAATCATCACGTATTTAGTAACAAAAGGACAGTTCCTTATTGGGCTGAAACGGGGCCCACAATTCGGTTAAAATGCAGGAAATTGCATCTAAGAAATACCAAATTTTCTGGGGGAGGACCCCCAGACCCCCCGCTAGGGGGCCCCCCCTACTCATTTTAATGCCCGTCCAATAGCTTGTCTCTGCCGCCGGGTCTGGTGACACCATTAAAAACCTTGAAACTTCTAGTTTTCAAATATAGATATTTTTTAATAAATTATATAGCTGGCCCTTTTTAAAGAGAGTGAACAGAAATCTTTGGATTTTCTGTACTCTCAGACTGCAGCAGCTTCCTAGGCCACACCTATCGCTATTCACAGGTGAGAACACGCCCCATTCAGCCAGCATGTGGGGGAAGGCAGCAATGTCCTAACCTGACTCGTCATCTGGCAGTGACAGACAATTATCACATGGAGAGTGACATGGGGGTGGGGGGAATCAGGGGTGTTACACACCCATCTAATTTGTATTCAACTAACAGAGACACTAACTGGAGTTACAATTACTTTTTTACAGTTTGTGTGAAAACAAAAAAACATTTCTGACTGCACTTTTTACTTTTATGCAGCCAACACTTTTGTTTACAAGGTTCAACCTTCAAAAGTCTTGGCTAGATATATTTACAGTGTGTTTTCTTGCACTGTTTGAAGACCTCTAAAACTTGTTTTTTTGTACAGTTGTGTTTCCCCTCAATTTAAACAAAACTTGTTTGTATTACATTCACTTCACTCTCATATTGTTTTTTGTTAGGCTTTTCAGAATACGACCATATGTGTCACTTTTGCATAGATGTTTACAGTTTGTTGAAATACTTGAAAATGTCAAGGTGGTGACAACTGCCTCAAAGTCTCTGAAAAGGCCTTAGACCCCAGAGGGTTAACATTTGTCGAGCCTTCCAGCTAAGTAAACATTCAAAGTAATCAGAGAAATGAGTTAATTTGCTTGGAAATCTTATGGAAAAATGGCTTATGTAGAATCTGCTACGGTCATGTAAATAGCAGATACATGTGAATACACAATTGTAATAAATGTGATTGTGTTGGTGAGTGGTGTGTTATGCCTAATTACTTTATATTTTAAAATGTCTAGGTGCACTCCAGAGATTTTTGCAGAGACCCTCACCTGAAGAAAGCTCAGCTGATCTCCCAGGTTCACCTCTCTCTGAATCTTGTAAGTTTATTTATTATAGTTTTTGGTAGTAATAGCATTCATTTTAGTAGTAGTGGGCTATACATAATAAAGCTATAATCATCTGTTATACAATGGCGATTTTAGGTGGTGGCCAAGGGTGGCCAGGGCCACCACTGAAATGTCATTGGTCACCCCGGTGGCCACCCTAGATCTGATAGGTAATTGATCAAGTTCGTCAACACAACAAACAAGAGAAACGCTGTCAGTCAATGGTGATGGCTGGCTGACAGATCTAGGGTCAGTTTTAAATTTTGAACTAACACAATAATGGTCGGACTGATGCTGCAGAGAGCTGATTTCTGATCAGTTTTTCGAGTGACCATGCAGGTCTGGGCGGCTATGGCTTATTTTATCGTTCAACATCTGGCAACCCTGCTCAGTAGAGCCAACGCGAAATGAACACTGCCTGTCACCTGCAGCTCCCGCGAAACAGGATCAGAGAGACCTCATCCATTAACTGGATTTATCAGATTCATACAATAAGGTATGGTAATATAATGATTTATGTCGTAATTTGCTCTGAGTGTGTAGGGGAACTTTATTCAGCAAACTTTATGTAAGAGGAACAGCTAAAAGACGAGGGCACAAGACGAGAGGAGGGCACACGTTTTAGCTAAAACCGCAGCCTGCAAACCAGTTCAGTTAGTCAGTTTCTTTTTTGTTGTTGCTAACAGGATAAATTGAATATGAAACCGTTCAGGACAGGAGCAGCATACGTTTCTCGAAAGTTAGGTACTTTCATGAGTAGGATACAGACAGCAGTAGGCTAGCAGCTAATTTATCCTGCTGTATGTCGAAATCTAATACATGAAGTGAACGTTTGAAGTAAGCCGGACTCTGAAGTTGTGGTGACTTTGACAGTGAGGAGCCTCTTGTCTGTGTCTTCAACCCATTTGAAGAAGTAACAACTAGAGTTTAAGTAAAGTTGGAGTGAATCATTGAAGTGAAGTCCAGATCACGGTCACCAGCCCCCTGTAACCCACAGCGCAAGTCTACTTCAGAGTGTGACTTCACCCACCCATAGCTAAACTTGCGGTACATATTTGACCACAAATGTATTAGTATATCGTAATCCTGTTGTTCAACGCAGCGAAAATAAATTGTCATTCACATAAAATCATGATACATGCATCAAAGTGTAATATGGTTTCGAAACGTTTATAATTCCTCATAGATAGAAGGCGCTGTACAAAATAAAAGTATTGTAACGACCCAGAATTAAGGTAAAAGCACACGGACTGGCTTGTTTCCTCCTCTCCCTGTCAATCACTGGACCGCAGGTCATGTCACTCAGGTGTGGGCTGGTGATTGGGGGAGAGGAGTGGGCGTGGGCAGGTCTGTGTGCAGGTTTGGTGCTCTCCTGGGGTTGGTTGCGGAGCAGGACTGAGAGTCACCCATTTTCTTTGATTGTACTGCTAGTGTAAAACTTAATAAAGAGCAGTTCGGCAACCGCCGGTCTCAGAGCCTCCATGAAGTCACTACAGTATTATTATTATTATTTTCAAGCCAGTTCGGGTCTCATTCATGAAACGGATTTGCACAAAAAAATCTCCAGATAACCGCTAGCTACGTTTTACCTCATGTCACGGTTAGCCACAAGATAGCTTTTCAAGCCAGTTCGGTAACTAGATAGCTGGCGCTACCTAACTGAAAAACGTTGATAGGCTAACTAGCTAGCTACTGGCTAGCCTTTGATATGAACTGAAACCAATTGAAGTTGTGGCATTTCATATCATTGTTGTTCTATGAACCGTTCTTAAAAAGTCTGCTAGTTGGAGTTGGCTAGTATGCTAGTGGTGGCTAAGGCTAGCAGAATTTCTGTGTTTTTTGGAACCATACAGAGGAGTTTTTCAGCTCTTAAACTCATCAAAAATCACCTGCGTTCAACTATGTCAGAGAACAGACTCACAGGTTTAGCAATTCTCAGTATTGAGTCTAAACGTGCAAAAAATTTAGATTTGGATGAGTTTGTTAAGAGATTTGCTGCACAGCACAGCAATCGTCGCATACAGCTTCTGT
Source organism: Odontesthes bonariensis (assembly GCF_027942865.1). Classification (NCBI taxonomy): domain Eukaryota; kingdom Metazoa; phylum Chordata; class Actinopteri; order Atheriniformes; family Atherinopsidae; genus Odontesthes; species Odontesthes bonariensis. The sequence continues at coordinate 34,985,080 of NC_134514.1, forward strand.
AAATTTGATACTGTATAGCAATCAGCTGATATACATGTTTTGTTATTGTTAATGGGGGGGAAACATTTCTGCTGCTACAATACCCCAAGGGAAACACTGTTTTAATGTACTAAAAAGTGGAATGCTCATGTATGTAGACCAAATATTGAATTTATCACACTTGGGTGTTGGAAAAAACTGTTGTATATGGGCTCATATAAAGTACAAAGTAAGATGGGCTTCCTAAAAAAATTGCCACCCTACAATATATGCCTGCCACCCCTCTACCACCCTATGTATAAATCTCTAGAATCGCCACTGCTGTTATAGGAATATGTTAATACAGTCAAAATATGAACTCACACTTCCAGTCATTGTAAAAACTAATTCCCTGATTTGTCAAAAGCTAGCATGACCACTATGGATCTTCTAACTTTCTTATACGAGAAGAAATTAGGAGAAATCTTTCCAAACATGTGGGTCAGCCTCAGAGTTGCTGCTACCCTTCCAGTAACAGTAGCTTCTGCAGAGAGAAGCTTTTCCAAGTTAAAAGTTGATAAAAACATACCTGAGGTCAACAATGAGCCAAGAACGTCTCAATGGGCTTGCTCTTATAAGTGTAAATCAAGACGTGTCAAGCCAGATATCATTCGATGACACCATTGATGAATTTGCGATTAGGAAGGCTAGGCATGTTTCATTTTGAGCAGTTGGTTGTAAAAGTTCCAAAGTTTCTAAAAATAAAAATGTTCTGAGACCATTACCTTGCTTGTAGTTCATGTATCAAATATAAATGTACAGCATAATACATATAACATAGTGTACCTATATCAGAATGATTACATGTATTTTCTCTTTTGCTTTTACCCTTTTTCATTTTCATAATTGTACTTTTACGTTTGTGTGTTTTGTTGGCTTATCCCTTTAAGGGTGGGGGGTGGGATTGCTGCTCAAAAGAAAAATTGCAAAATGTAAGACTGAATATATGTGTGCTGAATGGCTTTCTTTTGAGAAATAAAAAGATACTTTAAAAAAAAAAAAGAATGCGGTTGTGGTTTGTTCAAACAGGATTCAAAGGGAGGGGGCGCAAAATCTCATTCTCGCCTAGGGCAGCCAATGGGCTAGAACCGGCCCTGGCAGCAGCACACCGACTCATCTACCACTGGCATTGGCTCACACCTCCCACAAGAACACCTAAAACAGGGGTGGCCAACCTGTCAGAACCGCATTTTTTATTGTGTTACCACAAAGAGCCACATTATTTTGAAACATGACCGAATTCTCTCCGTTCCATCCGTCCTTCTTGACTCGCTCTCGTCTCGGTCACATCAGCGCTGATATTAAACCCACGAACCGAGCAAAATGAGTCAAAAACAGACGTGTTTGGAAAGCTTCTTCCCAGTGAGGAGACAGAAGAAGAGGCTGTGACCCCCAAGAAAAAGAAAGCTGCATTTTGAAGACATGTTTCAGCGTTACCATAGCGACCAGAGAGGATGTTATGTCAGGAGGACGCTGCTAATAAAGTTACATACAAGTACACAGTGGATTCAAGTTTATTATTATATTTACTAAATACCACAGAGTCTGTGTTGGTTGTATCATTTTATTTTTGTAGTATTTATCCGCCACGCCTGAAAGGCCGGTCCGTGAAAATATTGTCTGACATTAAACCGGTCCATGGAGCAAAAAAGGTTGGAGACCGCTGCCGTATTGAACTCAAACGAAGCGAACACGCACATAAAAAAAAAACACAAACACAAATTTTGATATGAACATAAGAGTCGCATGAAACCAGACAAAGAGCCACATCCGGCTGAGGAGCCGCGGGTTGGCCACCCCTGACCTAAAATATAACAGATAAAGGCAAGGGGCTTGAAATAATCTTACAATTGTCACAGAACTTGTCCACTGGTCAGGAGCTAGGCTATAGCATATGAGCAACAGCGCCTTCCGCCTCGCCATCCGAACTTTCCGTGGAACCGTGTGGCTCCAACTCATCCAGGTATGGCTCGTGTCTATAGGGCATAACGCCCCTCACATTGTCCTCCGGCATTGGTCAGACTCTGCCATTTCGAAAAATGTGTCAGGATCCGAGGATGATTCGGAGGAGTTGTCAGAATCCCTGTTGTAGCTATGACAGGTGTCAGGATCGTTCCGGAGTGTACGTCATAGGTCACGTGACGGACTAATAGGAAGCTCGCCAGCAGATCGCAAAAATCGCACTTTTAAAAGGCCGTACAAACTCAATTTCTCTATCATAATGATTAAAACCAGCTTCAAGTGACTATTTTGTATGTGTACTTTCAATGTGTTTATGTATATTACAGTATTTTCCACGTGTCATGAGGTCTTTAAGAAGGCGCTGACAACGACTGTGCTAACCGGTTTGCCTGCATAGCTCTGTGGGTTATTCTGCCACATGAAAGGCAGAATCTAAACTTCAAAAGTCTGTCATGTATTCTTTGAGTTAGGATGGCCTCTGGTGGGCCCGAGTCGGGCACAGCCAGAGCTGCAGTGGTTCAGCCGGTGCATCTGGCTCAGGTGGGTGTGCAGCCAGAGCCCGTGCCTCAGGCTGTGCCTCCGGAACGTCCCAGTCAGCATCCACATGGCGCAGCGGCCTGCTCAGAGTCAGATGGTGGCGCCACCTTTCTAAGACGGTTAGCGTGCCAACGGGACAGGAAACAGGAGGCTGTCTGCCAGATGTGCTCTGAGCCCGTTCTTTAGTGTCTGGTTGAACCTTTCCATGCCGCCGTTAGCCTGCGGGTGGTAGAAGGCTGTTCTATTGTGCTTGATTCCTCTCCCCTCCGTGAAGGAAGCAAAGTCGGCCGAGATGAACTGGGGCCCGTTATCGGTGGTGATGGTATCTGGGACACCCCAGCGTGCAAACAGGGAGGAGAAGAAATCAGGGACCACCTTGGTGGTGACGGAACCGGCGGGAAGGACCTCAGGCTATTTGGAGTGGAAATCATTGGTGAGCGTTGGTGCTGGGGGACGCCATGGAGATATCCAGCTAAATGTGGGTCCACGGTGTTTGTGGCCATGGCAAGGGATTCACAACGCCCAGGTGACCTTCATGCATCGTGGTTAGGACACGTAAGGCGCCTGGAACCACCGTACACAATTCCCATGCAACACAGACATCATTCCAGCAAGAGAGCTCACCCTTGACGCGGTGGAAGGGTGCCAGTTCATCCGAGATTCTGGCAGGCCAGCCCTCTTGGATAAACGTGTGGAGCTGGGCGAACACCCGATCCTGTTCGGGAGCACGTTACGCTTACATCTGATGTCATGCCGTCATGACTCTAACCCGGCGCACAGCCGTACACTACACTTACATCTGCCGTGCGTGCTGTGAGCCAAAAGTTCACTCTGCTACCTCCAGCAATAGCACATTGGGGAGGCCTATAATGACCAGCGCTCCTGGAGCTAGTGGCTTGCACGGTTAGCTCACGTTTGACCAGGAGTAAGTGAACAAGCTTTTTGCCATCTCCAATGGCTCAACAGCACCTCACCTGACGTTGCCTCTGCTGTTTTCTTTGTGTAGTTGTGAATAGAGTTGGGGTTGCTACCTTACAGATGCCACCAATTCTGTTATATCGTTTCTTTAGCTACGAGGGCGAGCAGCACTCAATAACCCGAACACCAATTTTATACAAAAGACAATTTATTACATGTGATCTAAAAAGAATAAAATAGTTTGGGCAATGTCTCTTCTTAAAAAGGGGAAGGCCTCCTTTTAAAAGTCAATTTAAAAACAATATAAAAACTACAGCAATCAGAGCTCTCGGCCACGCTCCAGTCCTTTATACTCCGCCGTCCTTGTGCTACACTGGTTAGCCACCGCGAGCCGTCCTCCACTCCAAGTAGCCTGAAGATCTTCCATGCTGTTCCCATCCGTCGCACGGCCTCCACTTCGCGTGAAGCGCCCCCTGGCGACACCATAGACCAGCTTCCATCCGCCACACGGCCTCCACTTTGCCAGAAGCTCCCGCTGGCGACACCATGGACCTGGAACACAAGGCGGCCCCCATCCGTCACACGGCCGCCACTTCGCTGGAAGCTTCCCCTGGCGTGGTATGGACCTAGAACATAAAAGATGGCCAGCAGTCTGCTAAACAAACACAGGATTGATTCTCTCTGGTTCATGGATCCTTCAGGCTATGGCTAAAAGTGTATCGGTCAACGACTCACAGCTTTGTGGCAGAAACTCCTGCTTCTGCCACTTCGCGTCGAAACCCTCCGATACACTGATCAGGACGGCTCTCTCGGCTGTGCCGCGCTCCTTCCTGCCCTGCTCCCCGCCCTCTCCTACACCTTGTCTGGTGTTTCAGTGTCCTTTAAAGGAAACAGTCCACCCACTTCCGGCTACCTGTCAATTAGTGTGTGGGCCCGCTGCAGCAACCGATTGGCTGGTGCAGCTCCCGGTCAGAGGATGCATTGCTGCCTAAAAAAATCATAATTGGCCATTCCAAAACATGCATATAAACTTAATTCAAAGGAAATAACCACACCAAAAATAAGTAAAGAAATCCCAAAACATACCTAAAAATGGATTAAAGGGACACTATGTAATAAATTAAGTCATTTATTAGCTCAAATCAACATATTCATTCATAAATTAGTCCTCATTGGTGTAAAATTATCTCTGTCAAAAATCTCAATTATTCTCCTGAGTGAAGAATAACTTGTCTGTATCTACATAGAGCGGGCAAGCTCTATGGAGGCTGCCATGTCCTTCCGGTCTATGAAAAACGATGAACTGCCGAGAGGGACAAAAAGCACTTCGAATCGTGTTTTCCCCAACGCCAGGCTTTTTTTCTTTTTTTTTTTTAGTGCACCGTTCCTGGAGATACTGCAATACCAGGTCGATGCGTGGAGTGGACGGAGCAAGCTCCTATTCCATCTCCCTGTTCCAAAAATCAATTTAATATACGGTCCCCGGGTAGGGGACGTATCCCCAACGCCAGGCCTGCAAGCGGAAATTACTTCATTTGACGTCACGTCCGCCAAATGGCTTATTACCGGCGCTAATGGTAAATAGATTTTATCTCGTAAATTATTCCACTAATAATGCATTGATTGTTACCAAACTTCTGCCGTAGTACACATAGGCTCTTAACTCACAAAACGAGGCATTAGAAAGTTTGTAAGTTTACCGGGAGTTTATTTAAAAGAACATCCAGATAGCAACTACACACTTCTGCTAACAATACCGCTGCGTCGACGTCACTTCTGGTAACTCCCGGAATATGATTTGCACACCTGATTTGCAAAGGCTATGTTAACTTATGTTATCTGACATGTTATCTGTCATCTGTATTTATAGTGTTATTGTATGTGTGTTATGTAATCCTTTGTACCGTGTGTCTTGATGTCTTTTTGTTTGTATGGACCTTGAGTCTGAAGCTATAGCTTCTTGAATCTTGACACATACCGCCTGCCGTAGCTCAAGAAGTTGCAACGCACATTTGAAAACGCGAGGTGCCAGAGAGCAAATTCATTCGACTTTGGAAAATAAAATTGCACCACTAGATGGAGAAAGAAATTAGAAATTACATAATGTCCCTTTAAACAAAACATGCAGTTAACAAAATATGGCACATAATAGAAAACAAATATCGCTCAGGCCGGGAGATTGGACCGAAAAACAAAAAGTTTTCAGTGCAATCTGTTGGTTTTCTTAGCTAGGAAATTGTTTTTGAATTGGCTCTATATGAACGAATTGGATTATTTTATGAATTATGATTATCATTATTAATTAATTGAATTCCAATTGGCTTGAATTGGACTTACTATCTAAGTGCCTTGAGATGACATTTGTTGTATTTGGCGCTATATAAATAAAAATGAATTGAATTGAATTGAAATATAAAACCAGCAGTAATGCATTCCACCTGACTTGCCGTCTGACATCGTCTGTACTAATTTCTCCTGAGCACATACAAAACATCTTGTGGACATGTTAAAAGATTGTTTTGGTTTTGGTATTTGAACTTTGTCGAACCGTACATGACTAGCTAACAGATAAAAGACGCACAATAGTAACATACAGTGGGACAGCGCTTACTCAGCAATCCCAGTAATTAACAAATTGGGTTCCAAGAGCAAAATTCCATTAACAATGAGGTTTATTTTCATGACGGTGGCATTACATCCCACAACTGTAGGGAACTCAAAGAACTAAAAATTGCCACAGTCTTTGATAATGCTTTGACAGATTATACCCAATATATATGGGGAAAATGGTACCATTTTGCATTAAGAAAGTAAGAGCTTCTTACTAAGGAGATCATGTAGTAAATAATTTATTGGCCATGAAATAAATCTCTCGGTAGAGTAGCCATATTCAGGAAATGACGGAACTTCCCTTTTCAGTTTCTAACCAAGGACATGGGTAACTGTGCCAGGGGATTTTTCGGTTTATCTTAGTCAAACATCAGCTTACCTCAAAACTCCCTCGTTCTTTTAATCACTTACATGCTTGGAACAAACAAGCAGAATGTCTCTCCACTGTATGTACTTATTATACTACTTATAAATATAAAGAAAGGGGGAAATTAAACTGAAGGGAAAGTGACTTGTATATTGAATTGATTCAATAAAAAAGATTTTCTGCTCCACTAATGTAGTGAATATATTCATAATCAAAAGTCTGTTAGTGAAAATGTCTCGTAGTTTTTCAGCTATTGATGGTTTAGCAAGTTAGTAGCTCCGAGACGTTTGTGCAGGCACTTTAATATATTGATTTGACTGAAATAATAATAATAATAAGTTACATACATCCTACATATATCAAACTCAAAATTCTGTTTTCTATGCAAGTACTTTAGTGTCTTTGTCACCACATTTCTACACATACTTGTTTGAATTATGAGTATAACTTTTGATTGAGTAGTGATATTAATCAAAGAACCCTACAGATCCCTTCTGCATTGAATATTGCAAATTGTGCAACAGCTCTGGCAGCATACAACTTGGTACTGAAGAGTGAGAAAATAATGGAGCTTTTTTTTCTTTTTTTTGGGGGGGGGGGGGGTCGATGGTTTAAAAACAGGGAAGTAAAACTGTGTCTGTTCTCACACACAATAAGAAGGTGCTTGTGAGTCAAAAGCACTGCCTTGAGCTGCGAGGAAAGAATTCACTGGTTATACTGAAACTTAATGAACATGGGTTGCACTCTCACAAGTCAGAACTTGTGCAGTTTCTACAGCAGGAAACAAAGTGAAGTACTGGTTGATGTTGTGCACAGTGTGCCCTGAAGATAATATTTTATGGGGACAAAATGGTGCACACAATGTTCCTTTTAACCATTCAGGCATGATATTACACTTGTTTCATTGTCATAACATGCCTCATATTGTGTGGACCTGTTGGAGCAAACCCTCTACCCAATAATACAGTAATTTAACAGGCTCGAGTTTCACCGCCATGTAAGCAGCAGGTCCTCGCTGACCTGTAAATGTACACATCACATGTTCACAGTTGCACCATTCTAATCCACCACTGTCACCTGGTGGTAAACCCTCACAATTACATGTTATTCAAACAAGAGACTTGTAAAATTATATGGGAACAGTAGATGGCACCAGAGGACTGGGCTCTCATTGCCCCACAAACTGATTTAAAGGGAAGCTTCTTAAAATGCAAGAGAGCCTGAAAGTTCAGTTGTAGGATCAGTTAGAGACCATTTATAGATGCCTCAAAGGATCAGTGACTGCTGAAAGAATGTTTTTAGCCGAATTAAAGCTGCAGTAGGCAAGTTTTCAAAATTGCGAGTCTAAAGTCGGAAAATTCGAACTGACACAACTTTCAGGTCCCTCCCCCAACCTCTAACAAGCTCCGAATTGCCCCCCAAACCCCTCCTCCTCTGTGGACGAGGTTGTGCACGTGAGTTCACACCAGTGTGAGCGCACACAAGCTGGGGAAGACTCACGCTCAGCAGCGTGTGCACAAGCTGTGATTGACAGGTAAGATTCCTCCACCGTAACTTGATTGGTTAAAAACAGCCGGGAGCGCTCGGTTTTTGTAAGCATGATTACAGGCTTCAGAGGGAGCTACAGATTTCGTTATTTTTCCTAAACAGCCTAGCCTGGAAAACCAGCGCCAACTGCTGGACGGCAAAATGTTTTGCCTGCGGTTGGGTCTGGCCTCGAACCACTTTTCATTTTGAAAATACTGCCCTGAATCTGGCAGATGGCAACTAAACCAATCACAACGCAGAGATGTGTTTTGAATTAACGCGGGCGGGGCAGAGGGTTCTGGTGCGGGGTTTTGAGGGAGTGACGACAGAGCAGTGCGACGTTGGGCAGTGGAAGCGAACATAGACATCATATAGAACACTAGACTGAGCATTGGCTGCTGAGACGCGAGAAAAACGGCCGCCATCTTGGAGTGGTGAACGTCAAGCTCACGATAACGTTTGTCATTGAATTTGCAACTAGAGACTTGTCAAGATGCCTGGCTGGTGTTCAGCATACAACTGCTCAAACGAGCGAACCAAGGAAAACAGAAGTCGTGGGATTACTTTTCACAAGTAAGATTTAACATTACCGTACTATTGAATCTATTTGTTTTACCAGAGTGTTGTAGTATAACTAGATGCTCCTGAGGCCGTGGCTAGCTAGATTAGCTCACAAGATGAATATGAATGGCTTGATGATATGATAATGAAATTAATGAAAATGAAAACATGACATAGGCTACTTGAACAACAAAGTAATAGCGGAGGGCAACGGCAGAGTAATATTGGCGTATTAACACTATGCGACCACATCGTAAATGAATGACCGATCAGCTAACAGCTGACAGATGACAGCTGAGAGCTGACAGCTCGGCATCAACCATAGCATCCTATTATATAAATGGCTTGAAATTAAGGAAATGAAAACATGACATACTTTAACAACAAAGTTTAAAATAAAGATAAACAATAAAAAACTGTACAGCATTTTATGAACTTCATTTTAGGCGAACGTATGCTAAGGTTACTGAGTCGTATCACTGTTGATATGGGTGGTGGGGTGCGTGCATTACATTTGTGACTTGATTTCACACTTTTTTCCATGGGTTCCGTTGTCTACAAAAATTGCACATCGTTGGTGACGGGCAGAAACCTCGTATCTTTTACATTATCACATTGCATTATACTTGGCAAACACCTTTTTCAAAAGTGACCTACAATCAAGGAAAACTATTTCGATTTATATTTAAACGCTTAAAAAAGGAAAAAAAATGGACATACAAGTTTTCAACCTGTCACTAATGACATCACATGGTGCTTTCAAGAGGAGTCTTGTTTTGCTATGATCAGAATAATGAATGTTTTTGTTTTTCCAATTGCAGGTACCTGTCAGTCATGGGGTTTGTTATAAACATTGACACACTGATGCTGATGATTCCCGAACTGCTCCAGGTTCAGAGAACCAGAAAAAGTAAATGTATTGCCAAAGCATAAAATATAATGAACATGTAATGATTAATTTATACACATTGTTTTTGCTGCAATAAAGTGCAGTGTGTCTGAGGGACTTGTTTTGAGGTGCATCCAAAATTGTAGTGCTCTTTTTTGTATATTAATGGCCAGTGGATATCTTCCCTATATATATATATATATAAAATTGTGGGGAAAAAAAGAAGTGTGAAAAAAACCAATATTGTAATGTTGAAGGTCCGTGTATGATTCACTTAAGAACTAAAAATAAAAATAAAATGAAAAAATGACTCGTTATCTCATTGTTTGTTTTTCAAAGGTGAACCATGAACTATTATGTAGGCCTATATTGTGTTACGTTATGCCAAGTATGAACAATAAATCCCGCCAAACCATGTTTTTTTTTTTATCAGTGCTTCACGGATGACATTTAAAACGCATAAACACGAGTGTTATTCAGCGATATATTATTAATTAAATGCGCTGACTGTTCATTGCTCCTATCAACCCGGTTATACTGAATGGAGCGAATCACCACTCCAATATGGCGGCCCTGCGTTACGTTCGGCCCAAGAGCGGTTACGTTCGTTGCTCAGTCTAGTGTTCTATATGATGTCTATGGGAACGGCTGTCTGTAAAAGGGCTGTGATTCAGCCTTGGCATCAGTTTTGGAAGAGTCCCCTCCCACCAAAGCTTTCTGTCGCGCTTACTACGTCACAGTCAGTTGCGCTGATTGGTCAGAGCGTTGGCCTATAGGCACAGACACGGTTTGAAAGACAACGGGTTGTGCTCATCAACAATGTTCCGTTGTATCCATTGATCGGAGCCAGACTAAATTAGACATCCAATCCATTTAGGCTGGTTTATCAGGCTATAAACAGCCTATTTAATATTCTACTTCCAGAATCCCATGACAGTTCAAGCTAATATGACTAAAAAAAAGTTGCCTACTTCCGCTTTAAATAAAGATGAGGGGTGCGTGTGTTGGGGGGGTGGGGTGGGTTCTTTATCTTAATCTTAGTTTGCATCATTAGGTGTGAAGCCCTCCATCCTTTCAGCTCCACTGGATCAAGCATAGCTTTACATTATGGATGACGTTCTTGGCAGAGAGTGAAAGGCCTCAGGCACAGCTGCCTTGAGGCAAAGCTAAACAACATGTATTTAGAACAATTCACATTCAGGGGTAAATCTACTACAGCAAAGCCTCAGCCATTTCAACAAGGGAATGGATTTACACTCCTCCTTAAGTGTGTAAGCAAATTAGGGGCAACTCTATTTATCTTTTTCCAGGTAATCTCCACCACTGCTCTCTGACTACAAAACCATATTCACACAACTTCTGACACCTCACAACAAATCCATTTATGTGTCACAGACTAATGTTGATTATGGCACTGGGGGACCTGGTCTGAAATCCTCTTTTTATCTTATCTTTTGAAAATCAAAGATTCTTCTGGCTTTTCACAACAGCGTTATGAAAAGGATTTCTGTTTGTGTAAATAATAAGATTAGCAGATTTTCAAAAGCTGTTAGTTAAATCTGTTAAATGTGACACATTTCTTTTTTATCTGATGCAATATTATTATTTCCCATAGTAGAAGTATTTAATTTGACAAGTATCATAACTTGTGAATCATATGCACTGCTCCTTTGAGGTTTCACAGATCCTGACAGGGGGTGTTTACTGTGAGGGCCATGGCAAAATCCTGAGCTTGTGAATCCCGAGGTATTCCATTTTGAGGGCTGATTAGGATATTCACGCTGTTTGAGCGTAAGTGCTAACCATCACACCAGGCAAGCTTTTTTTTTCTTTTTCTTTGTATTTAATTGAACCAATTCTGCTCTATTTTAGTACCATTTAATACAATAATACCCAAAAACATGATTGATGCACCTCTCTCTGTTTATCAGTTTGAGAATTCAGCACCTTTCTCTTTAATTATTCAACATAGGATCTTCCTCATTTCAGCAAAAATTAAATTTAATCTCAGAATTCCACAGGACCATTTTCCAGAAAATGTAAGGGTTGTGTAGATATTACTTTGAAAACTTGTAAAAAGTTGTTTAAAAATTTAAAAAAATAATATTAATAATAATAATAGAATAGAACTACTTTATTCATCCCAGCTGGGAAATTGCTTTGCAGTTGCAGCGTACAGACAGTAAAAATAAAATAAGAATAAGAATAAAATAAAATAAAATAAAATAAAATAATGAGAATCAGCACCTCCAAATCTGAGACCATGGTCCTCAGCCGGAAAAGGGTGGACCTCTCCGGGTCGGGAATGAGATCCTTCCCCAAGTGGAGGAGTTCAAGTATCTCGGGTCTTGTTGTTCTTGTTGTTGTGAGGGACGAATGGAGCAGGAGATTGACAGGCGGATCGTCTGCAGTGATGCGGGCTCTGCACCGGCCCGTTGTGGTGAAGAAGGAGCTGAGCCAGAAGGCGAAGATCTCAATTTACCGGTCAATCTATGTTCCTACCCTCACCTATGGTCACGAGCTGTGGGTAGTGACTGAAAGAACAAGATCGCGAATACAAGCGGCCGAAATGAGTTTCCTCCGCAGGGTGTCTGGGCTCTCCCTTAGAGATAGGGTGAGAAGCTCAGTCATCCGGGAGGTGCTCGGAGTAGAACCGCTGCTCCTCCGTATCGAGAGGAGTCAGATGAGGTGGCTCGGGCATCTGGTTAGGATGCCTCCTGGACGCCTCCCTGGTGAGGTGTTCCGGGCCCGTCCCACTGGTAAGAGGCCCCGGGGAAGACCCAGGCTCACGTTGGAGAGACTATGTTTCTCGGCTGGCCTGGGAACGCCTCGGGGTCCCCCCAGAAGAGCTGGAGGAAGTGGCCGGGGACCGGGACGTCTGGGCTTCTCTGCTTATAGGCTGCTGCCCCCGCGACCTGATCCCCGGAAAAGCGGAAGATAATGGATGGATGGATGGATGGAAAATAAAATAAAATAAAATAAAATAAAAATATATGTACATCAAAGTGCAACAATGCAGTTCACATCTTGCTTAAAATCTTTGACTTGTCATCAATTCCTCTTCTGCTCACTTTAACCAACTATTTGAATTTGAACAAGGGTTACCCAAACCAATGCATGCAGGACCAGGTTCTATATATATACACATAGGGCTGGGCAACGATTAAAATTTTTAATCTAATTAATCACATGATTTCCCTGATTAATCACGATTAATCGCATTTGCAAAATCCAAAAATTTATTCAAAAGTAGTGTATAGCCTTTAGCATTTGGTTTTATTTAAAATTTACTGCCATATGAATGAAAGTGCCATCACGTTTGCTGTGCAGACACACTTTTAACATCAGCATCTTTATGTAGTTTTTATGGAGACAGGAAAAAACAGGAAGTAGCGCCGGTTAGCTCCGTGAGCTTCACACAGAGACCAAGGAGCACCTGTAACGGTGATGTTACCTGCTAGTTTATTTTTATTTTATTACTCCATGCTTCGTGGTGTTTGTTGTAACTGTGTGAATGTGATGCATAGGAGAAGTGTAAGTTAAAGAATCCCAGTTTTGACCGTGCAGATTGCCTCTGGGGAATGACTCGGCCAAATTGAGAAGCAGCTAAAGTGGCCAGTATTACTTTGATTATTTATTGGTACCAACGACAATGCTGAGAATGCTATTTCTTTAATGATTACAACAACTAATGTTGTCTTTTACTTTGTTTACTTGAACATTTAGTTCTACGGTGTTGATGTGGCGTTAATAAACATCTGTGAAAAGAACCGTAGTCTCTCATCTAATCAATGGACGGCATATTGGCAGTGTTTACAGATGACTTTGGTTCTGTCGACTCCGCCGTCTGGAAGAACTTTAAAATGAAAATGGCCGAGTAAAAGTTCCGTACCCTTCTCCATGTTTGGTGGATCCGCCAATTACTTTCTTTTCCGGTTCCGTAACAGACAGCAACAGACTTTTACAAAATAAAAGCCTGTGAACAACAGACTTTTACAATAATAAAATAAATAATAAAACCTGCGTTAATGCGCGATAAAATATTTTTCGGTGTTAAATAATTAACAAGGTAACGCGATGATAACGAGTTAACTCGCCCAGCCCTAATATATATATATATATAAATATATACATATACATACATTGTGAGGTGTCATATACATATACACTATATTGCCAAAAGTATTCGCTCATCTGCCTTATATGAATTCAATTGACATCCCATTCTTAATCCATAGGGTTTAATATGACGTCGGCCCACCCTTTGCAGCTATAACAGCTTCAACTCTTCTGAGCTTCCACAAGGTTTAGAATAAAATAGAATAGATATAGAAAAATACTTTATTCATCCCCCAATGGGAGAAATTCAAAAAGGAGTGTATAATGGGAATTTTTGATCATTCTTCCAGAAGCGCATTTGTGAGGTCAGACAGTGACGTTAGACAAGAAGGCCTGGCTCGCAGTCTCCGCTCTACTTCACCCCAAAGGTGCTCTATCGGGTTGAGGTTAGGACTCTGTGCAGGCCAGTCAGGTTCTTCCACACCAAACTGGCTCATCCATGTGTTCATGGACCTTGCTTTGTGCACTGGTGCGCAGTCATGTTGGAACAGGAAGGGGCCATCCCCAAGTTGTTTCCACAAAGTTGGGAGCATGAAATTGTCCAAAATCTCTTGGTATGCTGAAGCATTCAAAGTTCCTTTCACTGGAACTAAGAGGCCAAGCCCAGCTCCTGAAAAACAAAACCCACACCATAATCCCCCCTCCACCAAACTTTACACTCAGCACAATGCAGTCAGACAAGTACAATCCTCGTGGCAAATGCCAAATCCACTCATCCATCAGATTACCAGACAGAGAAGAACAATTCGTCACTCCAGAGAAGGCGTCTCCACTGCTCGAGAATCCAGTAGCGGCCGTGCTTCACACCACTGCATTCAACGCTTTGCACTTGGTGATGTATGGCTGAGATGTAGCTGCTCGGCCATGGAAACCCATTCTATGAAGATCTGTACGCAGTACGCACTTGAGCTAATCTGAAGGCCACATGAAGTTTGGAGGTCTGTAGCGATTGAATGTGCAGAAAGTTGGCGACCTCTGCGCACTTTGTGCCTCAGCATCCGCTGACCCTGCTCTGTCATTTTACGTGGCCTACCACTTTGTGGCTGACTTGCTGTTGTTCCCAATTGCTTCCACTTTGTTATAACACCACTGACAGTTGACTGTGAAATATTTATTTGCCAGGAAATTTCCCTATTGGACTCAGTTATATTGCCCAGTGTCACGTCATTACTCATTGGGTATCTTTATCTCTTTCTTCTACCTTTCCTTCCCCCAACCATAGTTTAGGTTAGCCAGACAGTCGTAAAACTCAGCTTCATATCTGTCCCCCTTAAAGATGAACTGAAACGAATGTTCATCTATCATTCAAATAAAATTTTTTTCTTTTTCTAAAACCATCAATCCAACTTGAACTAAATTTTCCGGGCATAACTTGTTAAAACGGCCATTTAAAAGTGTGAATTATGTGGCCTTTGGTGCGAAATTGGCCACATGACCGTGACGTCATAGGGTTGACTCCCTTATTTGCTAGTATGGCTGGCTGTGAAAACAACATACATTTGATGGACTTATATCTCATAAAGGAAACACAATTCTGATACAAACATCAGCAGGTCGAAAGAACACACCTCTAACATTATGTGGAAAAACTTTCGTTGAATTTAAGCCACACAAATCGATTTAGTATCTATATTGTAGAGGCTCTCTGCACCTCCCGTATGGGTAATGGAAATGAAAGTTACCATTTTTGGCACAGGATCGACGGGCACAAAACAGCCATCGCTCCTACTACACGCTGATTATTATTAAGATGTTATCAATCAAATGACACAATAGTGTATGTTTGCTGTGGTAAACTGGAAAAGATTTGAACATGCCGGTTTCGCAGATATGGCATTCTGCTGCGCTGTCTTTGACACGTTGAAACCTAACGAAGGGGCACTTTGAAATCCAGCCACTTAAAAAAAACGTATGTGATAATAACATGGTTTTAATGTAAGCTTAATAAACAATGGCGTGGATTAACGGATCGGAGATCCTCCAGTGCGCGGCCCCATCTGCGGATCCTCACGGGTTGGCGGCAGGGAGATGGGCACCTGGCCTCAGCACGACCGGCAGCAGCCATCGGTAGGAGTAATCCACGGAGCCTCGGATGTCGTAGCCGGCGCAATCACCGGAGAGACCAGACAGCAGATGGCGAGCGTTGTTGGTGGAGGGCAAAGCCAGGTGGGCTTTCAGCCGGCATATTACTCCACCTCTCTTTCCACGTCTTCTGCGACGGCTGACCGACCAGGTAGATGCCATAGGTAAGAGGGTACAGACGCCAAAACAGGTGGCGGTGGCTTTGTCTGATCGGTGACGTGATCGATATTATGTCCACAGAATCTCTGATTTTCAAGAGACTCAGGCGATCATGCATCAGTAGTGATGAAAACGATAAAAACATGACAAAACACAAAAAAAGCTAGCAGAGGTAGACGGCCAGCCACTCACAACGTCGCCAAATTCTAGCTGGATATGTGTGCAGACCGAAGTGCAGACCGAGCAGTCCCCTGCTTCCGAGCAGCAAACACCGTAACAGGTGCAGCTATCGGCAGGCGGCAGCAGGCAGTGATACGATCCACCGTGCTCTTGTCTTTGCCTTCTCCTTGTCAGCCTCAGTTCCAGTATTTTTTAGTTTGGGAAACATGTGCAGAGAGATGCCTTCAGTGAAGCTGCTATTTTTGCAACTAACACCATTTGGCCCTCCAGCAACACAATATTTTCCACCGTGCTTTGATGTCTTAGCCATAGACGCCGCCATTACAGTTAGACTACTAGAACTTCTGTGTCAACCCTATGACGTCACGCATAAAAAAATGAATTCGCACAAAAAGACAAAATGTGGCTCCTTTTGAGCCCGTTTTAACATGACTTCCCGGATAAATTATTATCCAGACAATATCTCATTTTAATCGCAAGGCTTGGAACCTTTAGAATCAGCAGCAAAAACTGTGAAATTCCAACAATTAAAATTCGTTTCATAAGTCCTTTAAAGTGCAGCTATCTGATTCACTATCTATTCTAACAAACCCACCGTTGTAAAACAGGAATTAAAAGAAAAACAGGACAGGGTGGTATCCTGCAATGAGGTCATTTGCAGGTTATACACAGTATTACACACAGTAACAATACAATGTATATAAGAATTAATTTTCCTTTAACTTTCCTTTTTCTTTCACAAATATTTGTAGAAGCAGTCTGCATGCCTAGGTGCTTGAATTTATACACATGGAGGTGATTGGAACCTGAATTTAATTATTTGGATGGGTGAGTAAATACTTTGGGCAATATAATGTAGACAGACAGACATACTAATGGTATTTCATCAATGCAGTTAGCCAAATGTCCAGGTCCTGGAGGCTTTCAGGCAGAATTTTTTACAAAGTCCTCACTCTCTTTCTATCGTTGTGCTCAATCATATCAGAATCCTTTGAGCAGGGGTCTCCCTTCCCGTCATTTAGTGAAGCTTACATTACTCTTATTGTGAAAAAAGGGAATAACACATCCAACTGCTCTTCCTACAGAGTAGTCTCCCTCTTAAACACAGATTACAAAATCCTGGCTAAGGTGTTAGCATACAGATAAGAGAATGTCCTTCCTACAGTCATATCCAAAAACCAGATTGGATGCATCAAAGGCTGACACTCTTTTTATACAAGGTATCTATGTCAACCTCAACCTCTGCCAAGGTTCCTAGCGTGTTGTCTCTTGATGCTGAAAAAGCAATTGAGTGTGTTGAAGCTATTTGCAGTTTTATCTCATGGGTCATTTACTATACTCACGACCATCTGCTTCAGTCTGTACTAATTTTCAGCAGTCAAACCAGTCTGAAACCAAGCAAACACCCAGATCAGGCATGGTCATGACACTGACCAACGAATTGAAAGCTGGTGGTTCTACTTTCGCAAACAAAGGTTTTTTTCATTTCATTCTTCACATCACACTTTTGGATATACTTTATATGATTTCGTTGATGAAGGCAATGCTTGCTTTTTACTTGGTTGTTTTTTTATGTTGAATCAATTTAGTCCCTGCTTAAGATTTCAAATGTCTTCTACATCATAAACTACTTCTAGGCCACAATTCAGTTAGTTAGTTAGAGCTTTATTTGTCCCCGTGGGGCAATTGTACTTGCATTACACTCGCTGGCACCAGACATGAGACACGATCAGGCATATCAAAGAAAAAAACACACAAACATTGAACATAGAACACAAAACAGCTACTAATACACACTACATTGGGTGGCTGGATAAACTACTGACCTCATTTAGTGCCTTTATCGCTTGGGGAATAAAAGAGAACTTTGACCTGTTTTTGGACAGGAGGGGGGGACAAAAACGACGTCCAGAGGCCAGGAGTTTAAAAGAGGAGGACAGTGGATGCTTATATTGAGCGATGATGTTGTCAGCCTTTTTAACAAGCCTCTCCCTATAAATACTCTCCATACTTGGCAGAGTGATACCAAGTAGTTTGCTAGCCGTAGTGACTGTCCTCCTGACCACCTTTTTTTGTGCCTCAGTGGCATTGCCAAACCAACAAATAATACAAAATGTTAAAACACTTTCAATAAAAGCAGTATAAAACATATGAAGCATCCGGTTGTCTACATTAAAAGCAAGCAGTTTCTTTAAAAAATACATTCTCTGCTGTGTCTTGGTGTGCAGTAGGTCAGTCCATGAGTCCCATTTCAGCTTACTGTCAAGCACAACACCAAGATATTTGTAGGTAGGGACAGCCTGAATGGTCTCTCCCATGACGACTGTGGCAGAGGGTGATTCTGACTTTCTAAAATCAATAGACATTACTTTCGTCTTTTTTGTGTTTAAAATCAGATTTGACCCCTTACACCAGTCTAAAAAGAAATCTAAAATTGGGCCGTGATCACTTTCTCCATCCTCAAGGAGGCTTACTAGAGCTGTATCATCTGCATATTTAATAAAATGCCTATTGGGGAAGGTGCTAGTGCATGCATTTGTATATAAAATAAATAGCAGGGGAGATAAAACACAACCTTGTGGGGAGCCCATAGATGTGGTAAAAGAGTCAGAGAGGAGAGACCCAACTCTGACTCGCTGAGCTCTGCCAGTTAGGAAGTCCTTTATCCAGTGAATAAGACCGGTGTTGAGATTAAAATCATTGGCAAGTATGTCTAAAAGAGTCTTTGGTAGCATGGTATTAAAAGCAGAGGAAAAGTCCACAAATAAAATCTTAGCATGGGCCTTAGGTTTTTCAAGGTGCATGTGCAAAAGGTGCATTAATGTTAAAATTGCATCCTCCACCCCCCTGGAGGCTTGATATGCAAATTGCAGAGGATCCATGAGGTTGTGGGTTTTAAAAACAATGTGCTGCTTCACCAGGCGCTCCAAGCATTTCATGATTTGTTAAATGAAACTAGCAAATCAGACTAATATTATTTCAACTTTAAAGCACTGAACTTACAAACACTCAAGACAGGTGACCGCCCTTCCCTTTCTCCCATGAGAAAAAAGTTAGCCTAGGACTACATCAGAAGATTTCCATCGAGTCAACATGCACAAGTAGTCTCAGTTCAAAGACAGAGGCGGACTGCTCTAATCCAGAATACACCAACCAACATACTTGATGTCAGAAAATAAAGGACAAGGCTTATCATGTGTTTAAAGCACAATTGGAATAATATCATTTAACTAAGTAAGAAGAAGGCAAATGGATAGTGTGACTCCACCAAGCAAGAAGCAAGGATAGCTGTGTCGAGCAAGGAGGCAAAAAGGATAGCATGGCCACAAAGAGGTAGGAAAAATGGGATTCCTTACTATATGTCCGCCGTGACAAATATAGGATTAATCATAATTTTGACTGTGTTTGAAGCCATTTCATGTAGCAGCTAGCAGTATACCATGACTAGCACCACGGGGCTGTCTGATAGCACTTTTCAATCTCAAGAAAAGCGCACACTGTTTACAGCGGACATTACAAGCTATGTTGAATTTGGCAGTTGTAGTCTGATAATTTACAGCTTGATTCTGTATGCGTCATTGGGTTCACTTTGCTGATTGACATTTCTTGATTGCGTCTCATGGGCACTACATAATGTAGGCTAGTTGCTAGTTTGCTAGTGGGCTTTTGGTAAGCCATACAGCTGTTTGAAGTTGGGTCGTTGCTAGGTTTAATATATGTATTATTCTGCATGTGTTGGTTCTGCTTCTGTGCTTGTTGCTAACTGGAAAGTTAGCAACGTCCTGCTGCAGCAACGTGTGTGAGAAAAACTTTGGTTAGGTGGTTGAACTTGACAGTGCTGCGTGCAGTTGAGCTGAATTCGCCTGCGCAGCGCGGATTTTGCAGGGTTGCCAGATGATTTCCAAACATGCTCAAACCCCGCCTGGAGGCTCTAAATCTAAACTAAACCAGTCTAAACTGAATTCTTTTTATTTCTATGGCCATAGAGCCATATACAGATACAAAAAAACTCGCCCAATACCCATTTTTACCCGCAGACGGTCATCCAAAACAGCCCAATCTGGCAACACGGAGTTTGGAGACGAGTGCTTTGATGTGAAGGGTGGAATGCCCTCTCCGGGTCGGGAATGAGATCCTTCCCCAAGTATCTCGGGGTCTTGTTCACGAGTGAGGGACGAATGGAACAGGAGATTGACAGACGGATCGGTGCGGCGTCTGCAGTGATGCGGGCTCTGCACCGGCCCGTCGTGGTGAAGAAGGAGCTGAGCCAGAAGGCGAAGCTCTCGATTTACCGGTCAATCTATGTTCCTACCCTCACCTATGGTCACGAGCTGTAGGTAGTGACCGAAAGAACGAGATCGCGAATACAAGCGGCCGAAATGAGTTTCCTCTGCAGGGTGTCTGGGCTCTCCTTTAGAGATAGGGTGAGAAGCTCGGTCATCCGGGAGGGGCTCGGAGTAGAACCGCTGCTCCTCCGCATCGAGAGGAGTCAGATGAGGTGGCTCGGGCATCTGGTGAGAATGCCTCCTGGACGCCTCCCTGGTGAGGTGTTCCGGGCCCGTCCCACTGGGAAGAGGCCCCGGGGAAGACCCAGGACACGTTGGAGAGACTATGTTTCTCGGCTGGCCTGGGAACGCCTCGGGGTCCCCCCAGAAGAGCTGGAGGAAGTGGCCGGGGACAGGGACGTCTGGGTCTCTTTGCTTAAGCTGCTGCCCCCGCGACCCGATACCCGGACCAGCGGACGATAATGGATGGATGGATGGATGCTTTGATGTGATCTTCCCGCGAACGTGGTCACTTGATTCATATGAGGCTCTAGCAGGGAGTTTGCAAATGATAACGTATTGTTGTGTTTGCATATCATGATATTATCATGATTTTTTTTTTTTTTGGGGGGGGGGGGGGGGGGGGGGGGTGACGTCATCAATTGATCCACAAAAAGTCCGACCCCCCCGAAGCCCGGTGGATAATTCGAACACTGGCCACAGATGTTATCTGGACCAGGACTTTTCCGAGGATTGCTACGCCTAAAAATCTGAAGGACATCAGATTGCCTTATATTCCACTCAGATGCAGAAGGGGGAGGGGACAGTGATGGGGGGTCGACGGTGTCATTTCTGTCGCTTTCAAAGCGGCAGAAAAAGTTGTTCAGCTGATTGGCACTGTCTATGTCCTCACCTCCAAGCATGTCCAAGCAGTGTTTCCAGTCCAGGGAGGGTTTCCCCCTGCCCTTGTGTGGGACATCAGTCTTTGTCTTAATTCCCTGCCATGCTTCCCGGGAGTTGCCTGACACCAGGGTAGCTTCGATCTTTTTCCTGTAACTGTACTTGTCCAACTGTATTTGTCTTTTAATTTGTCTTTGTATATCCCTCTGGCCTATGTCATCGTGAGCCCAGTATGCTTTTTTCTTTTCCATTATAAGGTGCTTTAGTCTGTTGGACACCCACGGTTTGTCATTGGGGAACACTTTTCTGACTTTTGTGGGTATGATAGAGTCTGTGCAAAAATTGATGTAGTCAGATATGACCTCTACCTGCTCGTTTATATCGTCACAATTAAAAATCTCCCAGTTTGTACACTCAAAACACCCTTGCAGGGTCATTATGCTGTCATTAACCCATGTCTTCAATATTTTTGTCTGAGGCTTCTCTCTCTCAAATACTCTCTGGTATACAGGGCGTAGGTAAACCACTTTATGGTCAGATGCCCCTAGTGGCGGGAGCAGGGATGAATGGTAGGCGTTTTTGACAGTTCCATAGCACAAGTCTAGAAATGCGTTTTTTCTAGAGGGACAGTCCAAGTACTGATAGTATGTGCGTAAGCACTTTGTCAGTGGGCAATTATTAAAATCTCCAAGTATAAACTTCGGGGCGTCAGGGGAAAGTGCATCAAGTCTCTGGGTGAGATTAAAAATGGCATCTAAGGCCCTGTCAGCGTTGGCTTTGGGGTGAATGTATGCAACTGTGTAAAAAATCTGGGGAAACTCTCGTGGAAGATATGGAGGTCGCAGAGAGACACAGAGCAGTTCAATGTCGGGAGTGCACAGGCTCTCTCTCACCACCACAGTCTTGCACCACTCGTCCCGAATGAGTAGACAGACACCGCCCCCGCGGATCTTCCCAGTAGTTGAAGGGTCCCGGTCAGTCCGGAGCATGGAAAAACCGCGGGGTCCCACCTCGCTGTCAGAGACGTTGCTATCCAGCCACGTCTCTGTGATGGCCAGGATGCAGGCGCTCCGGTACTCGTTCAGGTAGCGGGTATTCGCTGTCAGCTCCTCCGTTTTTGCTCTCAGGGACTGGGCGTTGATCAGCAGGGTGATAGGAAGAGGAAGTTTGTTTCTCAGTCTTCTGAGTTTCTGCCGAATGCCTCCCTTAGATCCCCGTTTGTGTCTCGTCCGGATAATCCATTTCTTTGGATTTCTTCTGAGGTAGTTTGGTAAGGAATCTATAATTAGTTCGTGATCTGAAGACGTATGATCGCGCAGAAAGAGAAGGAATTCCCTGCTATATTGTGTTACACCTGCCGCGCCGGTAACCTGACGTCACTATCAAACAGCCGGCAAGTGAGAAGGGAAAGCGATACGTGAGAGGCTTCTCTCCAAACTGGTACACCAGAAAGGCTGGACTAACTGGATGCAGCCATGGTAATGCTTTATTTTGTTTTCTGTGTATGCTTTGAGATATATTTTTATTTAAAATATAATACTATTATTATTAATATACAGAATTTTACTTTGTGAGTAATTAAATTAAGATGTTCTGGTATCGGTCAGTGTTATAGTGTAATTTCATGATGGAATAAAGTAATTGTTGAATGTATAACCTTTTAAGTGGAAATATCCAATATCCTACGAGCCTCCACTGCCTCTCAGCATTCTAAAAACAGATACAACTCCAACAAAAATGTTGGCAAGGGTCCAGTTAATGTACACCAGTAAAGTAGTTAGTCTACAACAAGTCTTACGCCCACAAAGACACATATGTCTGCGGCGGCAAACTTTCAAAAGTTACGTCAGATGCAGATTTTTCCACATATTCTTGATCGTAACTTCAGTTAGCATGCATGTATTAGCCACAACGTGATACCGAAACAGCTCTGGTCTTTAAACTTTTGATTGACATCTGACTTGTTCCAATAGATGACTGTTTACCCTGTCTGCTGGGGCACAATAGTCAATTACTCACCGATAGGTCAAAAGTGTGCACCTATTCTTATGTGTGAGGCTCGAACCAGTGGGGCGGATTTTACTTTTGAGTGATGCATTGAATAGCTCATGAAATTCTGAAAACAACGATATGTTGTTTGAGGGGTGGGCTCTTTTTCCATATATGGCAAATGTAATGCATCACAAATGTAAAAAGCGTCACAGAGAAGTAGTCTAACTTCTTGAGCTGCAAATTATGCATGGTTGTGCGTAATTTCAGATTCTGCAGTTTCTTCGTTTATTTTTCTACAACATGGCTAAATGGACATCAAAAACAAAATACAGTAAGGAGGACGCCTCAAGGTTTGTTTACAACGGAACAGTGATGCTTCTGACATCAGAGGGGGACAGTGATAATGACTGGAAGAATTATCTGAAGAGGGAAACATTGCTCTCGACAAGTAAGTATTATTAATATTTTATTTATGATTTTACTTATAATTATACTTTTGATAGATAGACACTTTATTGTTCCCGAAGGAGCATATGGACTCAGTATTATCACTCAGCAGCTTTCTCATCAATACAGCAAACATCGAAAAAAAGAGCAAAAATTAGTGTTAATTATTACACAGCTCAGTCTTTCTTGTATTTTACAAGACATGTTTGTTTTTTCTTTGTTTTACATAATAAAACGTCCAAAGATAATTCAGACGAGGGGGTCCCACGTGCTACTTTATCTAAAAACAGAGTGGAACAAAACAAAAGTTTAGAGGAGCCCCCCCCCCCCCCCCCCTCTCCTGGAAAAGGTAAAAAAAAACCAATAGGAGGGTTTCACTTGACGTCACTTCCGTATTTTTCTAAAACTCACAGAACAACGCCGCCAAAAGTGGATAGTTAACCTACGTTTACAGACTGGAGGGGCTGAATCTGCAAATGCTCGTGTCTGCGGTGACCACTTCGTCAAAGGTATGTGCGAAATCTAACTGTTTAGTAGTAGTGCAGTAAAGTATTATGTTGTTAAATGCCAATCAACAGTAATGTAATACGGGCTACGTTTGGGATTTGTTTTGAAGGCTGCCCCAGCGCGTTGCTGGCTACTGAGTCAGTGGACTGGGCTCCGACGGTCAAGCTGGGTTACCAAAACACAGAGCTAAGACACCGTCATCGGTGTTTCATGCGATCTCTGAGAGTGGTTGATCTAAACAAAACAAATTTGTCACGTCGTCACAATCTTCACGTTTCAGTAGTATCCACGAAGTGCTTAAGTGCTAACAGGGCACATTAGCTCCCAAGTTCTTGACAACAGAATCGCTCGCTCTCTCGCTGCCTTGTGCATTAGGCTAACAAAGACACAATGTCAGCATTTGGATATTTGGATCTCGGCATTTTATCAAAACATGAATGCCAACATTCACAGCTCGGCATTCAACATGTTAAGTTCTGCTTTACTGCCCAGCCCTGCACTACACACTGCATTTTCCATTGGGATAATGCACCATAAACAACACAGAAAACAAACTTACCCTGGCGAACACCAAAACACAATCATTCTGTAGACGTTTTACTCCGAGTTTGCTGATCCATCCGCTGTGGTAATAGTTGTATGCTTCCAAACTTTTTTGGGCCTTCATCTGTTGCTTGGTGTAGTAAGACGTCTGGAGAACCAGGTAGCTCGTCATGTCCACAGCCTCTATTTTCGGTAAATCGTTCCGGTTTTGCGAAAATTCTGACATTTTCATTAAGTATGTGTCACGCCCAATGTATTTCTCAACTAACGCCAAATACCTTTCCCTATGTGCCGGCTCCAAACCACTACAATATTCACTCATCTCCATATTCTCCATGTTGTTGCTATGCTGTAGTCAAACTTCCTGCCCACCAACTTAAATTTGCGCGCTCCCGTGATGACGTAACTGAAACCCCCCTATTGGTCGAGGGAGAACGTGTGGGAGGGGGGGGGTTGATCTATCAGATGGCCTGATAAGATAAGACAAGGTCTTGCACAAAACACAGAAGTAGACTTTCTTGGTCTAGCCGGCTTTCAGTCACAATATTATGATGGCGTGCGAAGGCATCGCGAGTTCAGATGGAGGGCAGGAAGTAAAAATGGAGAATACGTCTATGGAGGAAACCGTTGCAGAGAGTCCGTATTGTACGGATTTAGAGCCAGTTTCGAGACAAAGACACAAACAATTAATCAACAAATATGTTGAACGTGACCCGTATCTCATGAAGATGAGGTTTGCCGACAATCAAGGCTGTTGACATCACAAACTATCTGGTCCTTCAGACATTCTACTACACCAAACAGCAGATGAAAGCATAAAAGTCTGGAAGCATATAATTTTTTTGTCTGGTGGGTCCACAACCTCGGTACCAAACGGCTGCTCGATGATTATCATTTGGTCTTCACCAGGGTGAGTGTTTGTTCTTATATTGTTTTATGTGTTAAGATGCTAGCAGCTAGCAATAGCGGCTATAATATCAACAAACATGCAACACATCTTAACGACGATGTTAGCCTGACGGTTCGGAGCTCTTGTCTGTCTGCTTCAGATCCGGGCTCTCAGCTGTCAACAGATTACACCAATGTCTCCACCTGTAATTGCTGCAGGTCACCACCTGCAATGCATCCGTTGGTGCTGTCCTGCAAGCTTGAAATGTGGGTTTTGTGTCCAGGCAACCTGTTGGTCCATGTCTAACACCTAACCATATGCTATGAATAGGAGTTGAGGAGCTTTGCTTGGATTGGTCGGTACTGAAGTCCTGAATTGGTGTTCACTTGTATTTGGGTTTATTTGTTTAATTTTATTCTGAGAATGTGTTGCATGTTTAATTTCTTTTACCCAATTCAGGAGTTGTGTGTTGTTTTAATTGTCTGCTTCTGACCATATGTTCATTCAGCTGCGGTTGGTGGAAGGGTAGCAAACTGCTCTTTAAATGGCAAGCTCAATGGGACGGATACAATGGTAACGGCTACAGCAAGGACACAGATAACGAGACGGCTCACCCTAGCAACACTAACAGGGGATGTGTTTGAAGTGAAGTGCCATTGTGGGAAGATCTGTAAAAACACAAGGGGACTGAAGATCCACCAACCCAAGACCGCCTGTGGAAGAGGGGAGAAACAGACGCAGCGCATAGTGGAGACACTCAGTGAGATGCGGAGGACTCCAGTCAGGAGACACCCCACAGTACTGAAGACCTCTCAGTATCTGTTCCACCCCAAAGCCAAAAGAAGGGACTTTCCTTAACACCATCCCATTCACCCAATCTGCGAGAGAGAAGGTGAAATGGCCTCCAGCGAAGGAAATCATGGCATGGACGTAGCTAGATCAGGATCTGGACAGAGATCTGGAGGCCACACTGGCAGGCACAGTAGAAAGGAAGATCGAAAGCATGGTAACAATCTTCGTCATCATGTTTAGAGAACAGTTTGGCACAGAGGAGAGGAAAGGTGGCAGTAGGGCACCTGAGGAAAGGCAGAGAAGGGAACTGAGGCAGACAAAAGGCAGAGGAAAGACATGGTCCAAGCTGAGGTCCGACAGCTAGAGGAGGGGGGAAGAAAGTCTCGAGCTATGGAGCTTGGATCACAGGGGGCCTGGACGAAGTGGTGCCTGCCAAAACGTAAGATCACCTGGCCTGAACGCTGTAGACTGGAGCCCTTCCGCATCCCGTTCCTGCTCCGTTCAGTATATGTCACCCTCCGAAGCCTCTGTGCAGGCTATGTGGAGAAAGAGGAATAATGGCGCACATACGCGATCATATGGTCCGAGGAGGGAAAGAAGATCATCCTGATCGTATGAATGGTCTCTTGGGAAGATGGATGCAGTGAGGCCTCAGAATGTAAGATCACCAAATACCAGGACCAGGTTCAGCAATGCAGAGACAAAGGGGGGCAAGCCTGGCTATTCCTGGTCGAGGTCGGCTGTAGTTGCTTTTCTAACAGCATTGGGGGTGGCAGGGAGGGAAAGGAAGATGGCTGCTCACAGGTTGCGCAAGACAGAGGAGAGAGCCTCTTGCTGGCTAACGAGTAGGAGGAAGAAGTTAACTTGGAAGCCAGGAGAAGATGGGCAGTGACTTGACTGGCCATCACTGCTGACCCACCAACTGGAGGGCGTTGTGGTTCAGGGTTGAAACACCAGAGGAAAGTTGGATGGCATCTGACAACATCTTCTTCTGGCCGAAAGCGTCAGTCACTTCTCGAGTGCCACAAACCCATTGGTGCTGCTAAGGTTGGGGGCCCGCAAGTGGTGCGAATCCCTGGTGGTGTAATGAAGATGGTGGCTGCCCTGAACAGCTTTCTGACCAGACATTACTCTTTGAGCCACCAGAGTCTGGTTTGCTTGCTGGTTTGCTGGCTTTCCCATGTCTTGTTAAGGTTGTCAGAGGTACTGCTTATGTTCCTGTGGTTAATGTAGGGACTGTAGAAGCAGTCATTTACCCACACACTTGCATTGTTTTTTTGAGCACAGTGCAAGTCATTAGCCTCCCTCCCGGTGTAACGGAGGTTAGACCCTCTGCCTCTGTTTCTTCACAGGTGGCCACTCATACAGAGCTCAGCCGAGTTGATGCTGTTGACTTGAATGCACTGGCAGAGCAGGAGCAGATACAAGTCTGGTCTTTGCTGTTGGGGAAGCTGATTTGGGATTTGCCAACCTAATTTTACATGATATTCCCCTAGTTGATGACATAACAGTTTTGCATAGGAATATTCCACCCTCAGAGTATGAGGAAGTGAAATCCCATATCAATCAGCTCCTTAAAACTCTGATAAGGGAGAGCACCAGTCCTTTCCTCGTATTGAGGCGTCTTGATGCCCTGTTGGGGGTTGGATGGTTTTTTAATCTTGATTTGGCCAGCTGGTACTACCAGGCACCAATTTCAGGACAGGACAAGCATTAAACTGCATTCCTCTTGGCCTTTTTGAGTGGAACCACATGCCTTTTGGGTTGTGAAATGCCCCAAGCACCTTTCAGCGTCTTATGCAGAGACTATTTGGGTATCAGCAATGCCAGTCTCTGCTACTCTATCTTGATGAAATCATTGTGTTCTCATCTTCAGTCTCTCAGCATGTGCAGCGGCTGGTGGTTTTTCTTGACCGTTTCCAGAGGGAGGGTCTAAAGGTTAAACTGGAGAAGTGTCTATTTTTATGACAAGAGGTCAGTTATGTTTCCACAGACCCTGCCAAGATTGAGGCAGGAGCCAAATGGCCACGGCCCGACCATGTGTCTGAGCTGTGCTCATTTTTGGGCTATGCCAGTTATTACAGGTGCTTTGTCGAGGGGTTTGCAAAGTTGGCAAGCCCTCTGCATAAGTTGGTTGCAAAGCTGGCCGGCACAAGATCCAAGAAGGGATCTGGGCAGGTTTTTGACTTGTTGTGGACACTGAGTGTGAAGAGAGCTCTGAGGCTCTGAAGTCTAAACTAGCCCCTGCCCCAGTGCTGGTCTATGCGGACTTCTCTCAACCCTTTATTTTGGAGACTGATGATGAGCTATGCTGGGCTTGGTGCTGTCCTTTCCCAGGACACTGAGAGTGGGTTCAAGCCCATATCATATGCCAGTCTAGGTTTCGGCCCCTGGAGTGCAATATGGCTACAGCTCTATGAAACTTGAGTTTCTGGCCCTTAAGTTGAAGGTAACTAAGAATTTCAGGGAGTATCTGCTGGGACACAAATGTGTGGTCTATACCGATAATAATCCACTGAGCTATCTCCATTCGGCCAAACTAGGTGCCACTGAACATTGTTGGGTTGCTCAACTTGCTGTGTTTGACTATGTGCTCAGGTATGGATCTGGTCGCATAAGTGAGAACACCGATGTCCTCTCCAGGCAGCACATGTCAGGTACTAGTTTGTTCTGCCTGGTACTTTTGTCCCGGTGTCTCTACCAACGAAATTCATGCCAAGATCTTGTGGTGCACGTAACTCAGGCACTTGTGTTGATCCTTCCCAGCCACTCTTTGTCACCTACATGCTCTGCAGGAGGTTGAGCCTCTCCTGGATTTCTTAACATTTTGGAAAAAGCAGATCCGGCCTACTGCAGAGGAGAGACACTGAGCTACTGGCCAGGGATGTCCTCGGACATGAGGCAGGGGGTCCAGGAGTGTGACCGTTGCCAGGTCCTCAAAGACCATTGTAGTGTTCTCGTGCAGTGTGTTGAAATGCTGACTAAACACCTTGTTAAACCAAGTCCAATGAAGATGTAAGTCTCAGTAAGATTAAACTTAATGGATTCTTCACGGACATTTTTGAATATTTTAATTTCACTTTTTAAACTTTTTTACAAATGAAAAATAGAAGAAAAGAAAAGAAAAAAAACTACATACAAAATGGGCATACAACACCTGATATTGTTAAATGAAGTAAGAAAAGGAAAGACAGAGGTTATATGAGGATATAAAAACAAAATACCCAAGTGTTTTCTGTCTCATTATACCATCAGGGGTATGAATAAGAAATGAAAAACTAACAAACACACACCAAAAAAACCCCAAAAAAAAAATCCTGAGAGAAGATCAAATCCTTGATCAGTACAGAAACAATACAGGTAAGTGAATAAAGTACGAATACTACATAGCAGCCCGATTCACACATTGGTCATTTAGGTCTCGTTGAGTAAGGCCAGAAATGGTTTCCATGTGTTCTCATAATACTTGGGTGCATTCCCTCTACCAAAGCAAATATGTTCCATCCTCGAAATAAGAACCATTTTGTTAAGCCACTTCTTAAAACAAGGAGATGATGGAGACTTCCAGTTCAGTAAAATTAATTTTTTTGGCTGCTACCATACCTGTTTTGAGAGCCAGGGAGGGTCGATGTCCTTTCAGAGGAACCAAAAATAGCCAGTTTACAGTCTGGTTGAATATTTGATTTATATTGCTTAGAGAACCAATTGAATATGTTGCTCCAAAAGCTGTCCAGTACTGGGCAGTACCAGAATAAATGTGAGAGTGAACCTTCATCTCTGTTACATCTATCACACATGGGAGACACGGATTCAAATATTCTATTAAGTTTAGTTTTAGAATAATGCAGTCTATGTATGACTTTAAATTGAATTAACCTATATCTAGAATTTATAGAACACTTCTGTATACTGGATAGACCCTCCTCACATATTTAATCTGACAGTGGAACTCCCAGTTCTTTTGTCCATGTATCCCTGAGATGACTGGTACTCACTGGTGTCTCAAAACCAGTGACAAAATGGGAAATCAACAGTTTGGTTGTAAGAGAAATGTATCATAAAAATGATAAAAACGTGGTGGTAATGGAAAATCAGAAATATGTTCTCTTACAAAATGATCTGTAAATACCGATAAAAATGTGACTGAGGGAGGTGATACCTATCCTGGAGCAGAGGGAAAGAAGCAAAATTGTTATCTATATAAAAATCTGAAATGCAACGTAGGCCTCTCTTTCTCCATTCCAGAAACACCCCATCCGTCAAGCTTGGTTTAAACAAATGATTATCTGTTATTTGCTTCAATATCTTAAAAGAATTACAAAGAACAAAATTGTAGCCAAATAGCTTGTGGGATGGTTGTGCAATTGAAAAAAGCAATGCTGGGAGCGAAGTTTGTGATACATACATGGATTCAATCTTTAGCCAGAGCGGAGAGGAACAGTCATCATGAGGAGAACCCCCCTGGAGGAGGAGCCCTTGCATTTGCAGCCCAGTAATAATGCCTAAAGACCGGGAGGCCGAGACCTCCGCTTTTTACATTCTTTTGGAGATGGGCTTTAGAAATGCGAGGGGGTTTATCTGCCCAAACAAATGACAGAACAACTGAATCTAGCTGTTTGAAAAAATGTAGTGCAAATAAATAGGGAGGTTTTGAAAAAGATACAAGAACCTTGAAAGTGCAACCATTTTAATGGCATTAATAAAGCCGATCATTGAAAGAGGGAGAAACTTCCAGGTCTTAATATTAGCTTTTAGTTTATCCACCATATCCAAAAAATTCAATTTAAGTAAAAGTTTGGGGTTTCTGGAGATCTTAAGGCCAAGATAATTAATATGGGTAACTAATTTAAATGATAAAGATTTCAAGAAAATAGGGCACGTTAGTCAATGGCATGAACTCACATTTATCCCAGTTAATTGTATACTCAGACAATTTACCAAATGATTTTATATAATTTAGGAGGGAACTGAGACCACTGGGTTGGATAAAGTCAAAGTCAAATTTATTTGTATAGCACATTTCATGTACAAAACAATTCAAAGTGCTTTACAACGGGGAGTGGAAGAAGGATTAAAAATACATAAAAGAATATAAAGAGAAACAAATAAAATTAAAATGAATTAAAAACAACGTGACGTGGCATCGCTATCTCGGATTATGTACAAATTAACACCTGTCGTGGAACAAGCAACAGTCTACATAAATTCAAAGATATCGTGCAGATTTCATGCATAGACACATGAGAAAAGAGATGTTTTTAACCTGGATTTAAAAATGTCTACATTTGGTGAAAGTTTAATCTCCACAGGCAGTTTGTTCCACTTGTTTGCAGCATAACAGCTAAATGCTGCTTCTCCATGTTTAGTCTGGACTCTGGACTGGACTAGCTGACCTGAGTCCTTGGATCTAAGAGCTCTGCTGGGTTTATATTCTCTGAACATATCACAGATGTATTTTGGGCATAAACCGTTCTGGGATTTGTCAACCATCAGCTGGCTTTTAAAATCTATTCTGTGACCACCGTTCACGCCATGTTGTTTGGGTGTGATAAACAGCGTGTGTGTGAGTGTTGTTTTAGGCGTCTATCCACTGTAGTGATACTCACTATTTTTTTCACAAGAGCCACATTGGCAGAGCAAAATCAAGGGAAGAGCCACTTTTACGACAACATACTAAAGTCCCCTTATGTAAATATGCATTTCTACATATAAAACATCCCACAAAAAAAGAAACAACACAGCCAATACATTTTCAATTAAGACCACATTTACCATAATACTGGGATGAGTGGAAGCTGGCATGCATGTCCTTGACTTTCTTCATGTTGTATTTGTAGTTTGTTGTTGTAAGTGAGACGCTCAAGATGAGTATAGTTTTTGTGCTGGTTTTTGCCCTTTTTTAATTAAAAACCGATCCATTTTGTCTGCATCTCACGCTGGCTAAAGGAGCTAGCGTGCACTGCGGTCAAGTGTGACGGTGGTTTAAGCGGGCTGCGTTGCCAGGTTTAACAGAGCCCCCTTTAGGAAACACCATTAAGCCTTAATCAATACTTGATAAAAAATACTTAAAACTTCAAAGACGCAAACTTATTAAAAATACTTAATACTGTTCAGTATTCGCTGTATGTTATTTGAAAAAATGTATTGTTATTGTTACCATATTGTTATAAGCTACTATGCGAGTGTGAGCCACCAATTAAAGCTTGAAGAGCCGCATGTGGCTCGCGAGCCGCGCAATGAGTATCTCTGGTCTACTGTAACAGACCTATCTGACAAGATAGAGAAGCTTCATCTGACCCAGTTATTTAGTCCACTTATGCTATCTTAAAGTCTAGGATCATACATTGCATAGTATGAGC
This sequence comes from Odontesthes bonariensis, assembly GCF_027942865.1. Lineage (NCBI taxonomy): Eukaryota > Metazoa > Chordata > Actinopteri > Atheriniformes > Atherinopsidae > Odontesthes > Odontesthes bonariensis. Next base: position 35,017,703 of record NC_134514.1, read on the forward strand.
AGAGTGGACAAGTACAAAATAGGAACATAGATTGTTTACAAAAATACAGAATATGAATACATAATGTCTAAGAACAAAGCCAATTATAACAGATGCTTCGACACAGATGGATGCAGATTCTGCACTTTGCCAACATGACTGCCATGTCTTTTCTCAAAACAGGAAGTGACCACATCTCCAGACAGAAAGTGACATCATCACAATACTCACAAATGAAATTGCCTTATTTTTTATCAAAACCAAAATATAAATTATAATTTTTTTCTTTTAAACAGAATGAAACCTTTAAACAACATACTCATCAAACTCTTTAAACAAGAAAAAACTATTAACTCAAATAAATGCCCAACAGCGCAACCATGGAGGAGCATCTTATAGCTATATGGGTCATTTATTGGCATCCAGGCCAAATCAGATTGTTGCCATAGATTGGACAATGTTGAAGCCTTCCCAGAATGGGTTGGAGAATATTCTTGTAATGACCGATGTGTTTAGCAAGTACACTGTGGCTGTCCCGACTCCGGATCAAAGAGCATCTACTGTTGCCCAAGTTTTGCTGACAGAATGGTTTTTCAAGTTTGGTGTTCCAAGCCAAATTCACTCTGATCAGGGAGGGAGTTTTGAGAGTGCTTTAATCCAGCAACTCTGTGGCTTCTATGGTGTTGCAAAGTCATGCAGCACTCCATACCATCCAGAAGGCAAGGCGCAGTGTGAGCAGGTAGTAGTGGGTCACCTTTCCTACTCATGTTTAGTCATGAACCGTGGCTCCCTATAGACTTTCCTGGGTCATGTTTCAGACCCGGTGCCAGGGAGAGTTCAAGACTGGTTGGTTGAGCACATGCTAGACTCCAGAGGTCCGTTTCACGAAGCAGGTTTAGTGAAAACTCTGAGTTGATTAACCCTGAAATGAGGGAAACTGAGTTTTCCGTTTCACAAAGGGAGGTAACTCAACCCCGAGAAAGAGGGGTAACTATAGCCTGTTTCACAAAGAGAGGTAACTTAACCTCTCGGTCAGTTACTGTAGTAACAGACTCTATGAACCTTTATTCAAGAAACCTCGAGTTTCTTTCTGTCTCCGCCCTCTTTCAGCCACACACGCCATTTGATTTACTCATTCATTCAGTCAGCAGAGCGAATTCTTCTACTTCTAGAAGTCCATTGGGAACAGTACGAGGCGACTTTTTTCACGAACATGGCATGTCCTTTTGACAAAGATCCTGTGGATGAAGGTGCAGCATTATTGCGCAGAGAAATAAATATTCGTCGGGATATGGTTATCAGATGTTTTTGCATTTACAGACAATTATCTTTTTGAGCGGCACCATCAGAATTTTGTTGGGACAAAAGAAAAAAAAGACATAAAAGACAAATACATATTTGCATGAATAGGCTTATAAAAGATATATATAGGCCTATTATATTTTATAAAGGCACTTGTGTCTTGGGGGTGGACTCCCTCCAGGGATTCCCTCAGCCACTGGCCTTTCGTTAGAGGTGGCGGTGCTGAGCACCACCCGTTTTACGGGCATCTGCCTTCTTTCTGTTGGCTCAGTAGAAGTCTGTGTTAGTTTAAATAGGCTTAATTATTTAACAGAACATGATATAGACGAGAAGACATTTATGTGTGTGAAAACAGCATTATGTTGGGGATAAAATAACTGCACAGTCAAATAGCCACTTAATATTTATTTTACAGTGTAAAACATGATCAAAATGAGGTACCTCCATGCCGAGGTCTCACCTTTTTGAACAATGGGCCTCATGCAAGAACCGTTCGTACGCACAGATTTGTTCTTAAATCGTCCATACGAGTGATTTAAGAGAAATTGCGCATTCACCAATGTTTTCGTATTTTACGTTTTCTTTCAGGTACGAACAGAATTCACGAGTGATCCAGACCTATCGTAGGAGTTTCGTAAAATAGTCCGCTGTTATTCCAGTCAAGTTTGGATTGTATATTTAATTACTTTGAAGCAAACATAAATAAATATATACATTATACCCCATAATGATGCTGAAATTATTCTGTTTGACTTAAATTACGCACTAATTGAAGGTTAATTTGACTCTGTATATAACAAGGTCAATGGGAAGTGTAACCAGCGGCTGATTTTCTACTTTCGGATGCCTTAGCGCGTCAGGCTCTTGGAAGAGACCGTGTAGAGACAAACGAATGGCTGACATCGCGATTAAGATTGCCAAGGACTGTGCTGCTGCAAATATGCAGCTTGCTAGAGCCACAACTCCAGAGAGAAACACGCCGATCAAACCCAATTCCACCACACGTCCAGGTCCTCACCACCCTTGGATTTTTGGCCACTGGAACCTTTCAGGGCGAGATTGGAGACAGATCGGAGGTGTCCCAGTCCTCTGTGAGTCGTGCACTCCCCTTGGTCATCAAAAAGGTCATGAAAGTCCCTCTTAATTTGTACTTGTTGGACAGTGGTGTATGGGAATTTGATGTACCGTGGGTGATAAACTGATGAGAGAGAGTTTATCACCCACGGTACATCAAATTCCCATACACCACTGTCCAACAAGTACAAATTAAGAGGGACTTTCATGCCTTGGCTGGACTGCCAATCATAATCGGAGCAATAGACTGCACACATATACGCATCAAAACACCCGTGCTCCTGTCGTGGAGCGCACTGAGCTGAAGGCCAGGTGGGTGTGTCTCCATACAGCGGGGGGCAAACTGCTCTATAGCCCAGGGTAGACATGCCAGATTTGCACAATATTGCCATGAACGAGGGTCTCCACCTGAACCAGCACAGGCAGACCAGAAGGTGTGGTGCCAAAAGACCCCCCTCATGGACCACCCCATCAAAGAGCCATCATGATGAGGCAACAACTGATTGCACGGCTTTAGTTGCAGTCATCGAGCGCCTGGCCATGGCGAGACGTTTTAGTTTTTTAAGCCATTTTCATATCAAACCATTTCTTCTTTATTTCGGTGACATTACGAACTACAGGTGACAATAAACAGCACTCGTAATTGCTTCCCATTTCTTTGCTTTAGCAGGTCCCGTAATTCCACTGCTGACACTGCTAAAAATGACAGATTTTCCTTTTTGGATCTCTGAAAGCAGAACTTCAATCTCAGAGCCCCTAAAGTTGTTCTTTTTGCGCCTTGACGCCATTCTCATGACTCAACACAACACTTCCTGGCACAGGAGCGAGGAAGCACATTCTTATATGGTATCATTTTGGGCGTGGAGTATGCAAATTTACTATCCTTGTGCACGTGCAATTATGTACGCACAGGTGGGATTCATCATTTACGCAGGTCGTTTACACACTTTTTCCGAAGATAAGAGCGTTTGTTGAATCTGACGTGGCGTGTTCGTACGAGACCTTCGTACGAAAAAAGTAAGAGAAATTTAGAATAAAAATACGAAAATGTTCTTGCATGAGGCCCAATGTTTTTATATTTCATCTTAAGCTGCTGCCAAGTGCGCTTCTCCCCCAAGGGATTGCACCTAAATGAAATAAATGAATCGGTTACCATTCAAGCAGTTTTCCCCTGTAATATTATTGTGATTGCAAAGGACTACATTTAAACTTACGCTTTTGCTGCTGAAACGTGTTGAAACTCGCCGTATGAGCGCATGGTGACTCGTCGAATCATTGATGCTGGCTTTCTAAAGTTGTGGCGCACACGCAAAACTCAAGGTGAACCTACTCAGAGTTGATTAAACTCACTCAAATCAGCGTTTCTGGACCCGAAAACTCAGAGTTTTCTATCTCAGAGTAGATCAACTCAGAGTTCAGGAATAGACTCAGAGTTTGTTGAACCTGCTTTGTGAAACGAACCCCAGGTAGCTTTCCAGGGTGCCCATGAGCATTTGTTGGTAGCTACAGAGCATTCGGAAGTGGCACCATAACCAGTGGCTTCGAGATAACCCACTGCAGGTGGGCCAGTTGGTTTATCTGCGTGATCATGGTGCTAGAGGTCGCCATAAGATCAGAGACATATGGAGCCCTGTACTCTACCAGGTACTGAGAGTACCATGTGGAGAAGGGGCAGTCTACATGATCGCCCCATTGGATAACCTGCAAGCACTGTGCATCATGGGATGCTTGTGGCCCATGTCGGGCCACACACCGTTCCTCATACCCAGTCTCCACCACCAACACCTATTCAACAACAGTTGCTGACTCAAGTGGGAGTGACCTATGGTTTATGGTTCCTGACACACCAGTTCCATCAACCTCTGTGGTACACTCTAAAAACTTTAACTATGCTCTACTCAATTTAATCTGTGTAACATTTTTACACTTTAAATATTGAGTACATTTGAAAGCTGTGAAATCATTTAGATTTACCTGATGAATTAAGTAAATGTAATTTAAAAAAAAAAAGCAGATCTGAACAACTACATTGAGTACCATGAAATATAAAATTGAGTTGATATAATTAGAATTTTAAGTCTATGTAATAGTAACACTAAGTTCCAACCACTCAAAACATTGAGTAGATATAATTCAAATGTTAAGTAGATGCAATTGAAAATTAGATTATTGTTTAACCAAACTTTTCTGCTATATTTACTTAATGTTTTAAACATAATGTACTTCATACTGGACCATAAAATATCAGAATAAATGTGTTACATTTACTTATTTCTTTAAAAAGTATTAACTCTTTAATCTAGATGAATATCAGGTCGATATCAAACAAAATAAACAAAGCAGTTTTACACATGTCAACATTTTTAATTAAACGTTTGTCTGATTTGACAAATATCAAGTTTAAATCTGAACAGCTTATTTTTGCAAATGACATGTAAAAATGTCCATGCTGTAAAAACAGCCAAACTGAACCCCTAAGGGGTCTCTATAACCTTGGTTAAAATGCACCAAGAACAATGGGCTTTTCATTTTAATTCACCACATAATATCAACATGCCAGTTGCCATAAACTGTTTGGCATTAATGGAAATCTCAGCTTGCATTAAAACTTTCAACATGGTTAATTATAGCCAGTGACGATGTGACAATGTCCATGTGAGCATCAGGCTGAAATGAACACAAGCATATTGCTGAACTGCAAGAACATTTTGCATCCTCTTGAAATGCAACAAAAACAGTGATATTTCACTTAATTTTTTCAATTTCTACAACAGAAAATACCAGTCCAAAATTCAATTTCACTATGAAAAAAATCAACTCTTATGTAAACATTAGGACAACAGTATGTCAACATACTTTAGACTTGCCAATGAAAAATTCCATTCACATTCAAGAGACCAAGAGAGTATCTTATTGAACAGTAGCCAGCAACTACATACTGAGGTAATTCTTCAGTCTCTGAATCTTGTTGGAAGGGTTTCCAGAATCTAGCTCCAGCAGTACTTTCTGGAAAGCCTCAAAACTGTACTTGAGGTTCTTGGGGTATCGCAGATCTAATGCATAGGTCAGACCCAACAGATAGCAGCAGGCTCTGCCAACATCCCCGAGACTGATGAGGACAGTGTTGCCCTCAATCACAATCCCGACATCAATTGACCCATCTCGTTTCCTCAGCAGGTAAATCTTCATCACCTCTTCTGATAACTCCTCTTGAACACTGGCTGATCCATCAGCATCATCCAAAAACTTTAATGTCAAATCTTTCAATAGAATTTATATTAGAAACATTTAACTGGAGCTGGATTGCAGTGATATAAAAAGAAAACAAAACATGTAAAATGGTGTGCATAGGAAGTGAGAGATTGAGGGACAGAAAACCAAGGAAAAAAAGCAGAGGAGGAAGAATGAGGAAGAGTCAGAGGGGATAAAGGTAAGTTGTGAGGTTATGAATATGTAATCAGTGATGGTAATTAACTTAAAGGAGAGAAATGTGAATGAGACAGATGAAATTATGATTATTGCAGGTAAGCTATAAGTTGAATAGGTGGAGGATACATTTTAATACCTGAAGTAGAACACTCATTTGTGCCCGTTGTCTCTCTCCTGCAGCACCTTTCTTCGATTGAAACAAGGACAACAGTTTAGGTGTGTAGATGTCCAACATTGCCATGAATTTTGGCTCGAGATTCAGTGTGGTGATCCTCTGAAACTCTGCGCTAACCTGAAAGACAGGAAGATGAGAAAAGAGAAAAAAACAACTGGTGACTCATCTGTTGTCATTCAGCAAAAACTTAAATTCATACTGAGATGATTAGGCTGCAAGAATATTACAGTCACCAGCCACTTCATTAGGTATACCTGTGCAATCTAATGCAGTCCAATACAACAGTTCTGCAATAAATTCTCCTTTTACTTGGCTTATACATTTTCAGTTTATGTTGACATTGTGGAAAGTTTTCCTAATATTTTGTTCCCCTCAATGTATATGGATTGGACAAAAGTATAAGGACACCGCTTAATATAATTATCAGCTTTCTGACAATGTCAACAAAAACTGAAAATATATGTGTGGCAGAGCTGTTGTCTTTGATTGCATTAGATGGCACAGGTCTAACTAACTAATTAATGAAGTGCCAGTGAGTGTGTAGTTGTGAAACATGCAGGTTTTCAGTCCACAATATGTGTTGACCACTCTGTTACAACATTTCCGAATACTCACTTGCGAGACATCAAACAAGGTGGGCCATCTGTCCTTGATGTCACTGATGCTCATCTGTAGCCTGACAACATCATGTCTCCGATGTGCAAAGGTTCTGGACATCAAGTCCTTGATGACTGTGCTGTCTCTCTTTTTTGATTCAGCGATTAGTTGGTTTCGGTCCAGCTCTTGTTGTTCCTTACTGTCTCCTGCAGGATAGTGTGGGAGAAACACAACTTCTCCTTTCCGTGCTTTCTTTATATTCTTTGCAGGAGACCGGTCATCTGGGTGCTTGTTCTTAAGTGAGTTGCAGGCAACCTCGGGAAATCCAAGGTTTCGGAGCTTCGACCTGTAATTTCCCATCTTATATTTAAGACTGTACATCCACCCAAGCCAGCCATTACGACTGCCTAGCTCTGTCAGGCATGGATGCTTTCTGACTAAAGCCTCGGCCACCTGACCGATCTGAAGTCCCGTAGGGTAGGGTGTGTAGCTGTACATGTAGTCAGCTAATTTTTCCATGATTTCAGATCGGATCCGAGTGTTGTTCAGCACAGTGCCATCTTTTACAAACACTTCATTGGCATTCCTCAGTACTGCATCTGTTGCCACAGATAAAAGTGGAATGGTGATCTTACTTGGCCATGATGTTGTCTGTGTGCTTCCACGTGGGGAAAGGATAATAGTGTCTTGTGAAGATGCTGATGTGTTATCTGTCTGGCTGTCTGTCGTATCAGTGGCAGAGCTTGAACTGTCATTCATTACATCTGTCTGGTTTTCAGTCAAAGCAGTCAATGTAAGAACTACAGGTTGAATAATCACAACTTTGATTGTACCCTTGTGTTGAAGCTGGTTGGTAGAATGGAGAGTAAAGTAATCACCAAACTCCTCATCCAAGTAATGAAGGGTAAAATCCTCAATAAGTCCAAATGTCTCTTTCACAGTTTTGTGTAACTGTTCTACCGTGCTGGGTATTCCTGAGGACAGTGTGAGCTTTTCACTCCGGTGTTCAAAAACCACTTTCAAGGCAACTGAATCCATCTGGACAGAAACAGAACAAATATATCTGAATAAAGGAAGGTGTTAGACATTAAAAGTCTTATCAACTAACACTGGGAAACAATGTGACGTTTCAATGTCACCATGAGTTTTCCTCCCACAAAATATGCTGTCAAGGGATACATGTCCCCAAGTTCACTATTCTGTACCAGGGTCATTTTCCCAGAGTGTTCTAATATAAATGCCCTAAAATGTTCATCATACCAGCTGTTGAGCATTTTCACAATGAAACTGACACTATCATCTACAGCAACAATCTGTGAAATCATAATAAAATCAGGCATACCACCAGTTGACCCATAAGGCAAAACCATCCCAGCAGCATATTTAGTTCCATGGAGTGTGACCACATTAGTCAAATTCACAGAGGTTTGTGTTGGATAAACTGCCTTGAAACACTGCTGTATTCCTGTATCAATGATATCTAATGGAAGAGATGATATTTTTGTGACACACACTGCTGGTTTCAAAGCATTTTCTTGTGTACTGTATGCCATCATCATTTGGTGCTTTGAGGCCAGTGACATCAACACATTTCTGAAACTGTTTGTGTGTCTAACAACGCGCTTAAAGAAGCTATGTTTTGCCTCAAATCGCATAGTCCAGAGGCTAACCAAAGGACCATACCCTCTTATCAGATCAGGATAATGCTCCAAAAAGTGGTGCTTTGGAATCAATTTTTGATCCGGGAAAACTTCCAACAGCCTGTGCCGATGTTGTGATATCAGCGTGTCTAAGTAGCAAATACTTTCCTCAGTGTGTGTGGGGGCAACTACAAGCTCAGTTATATCTTTTAATAACATGAGAATGTGCCATGCTGGATCATTCAGTGGTATAGCTGGACCAATAATGAATGGTAGTAATCTTAACAATGTCCAGTTTTCAGTGGCGTTCCCACCAATACTTTTACGAGAGGCCAAATTTGCAGGGATAGGTTGGGGTTGATCAGTTTTATCAGTAAATTTGTAGGGAAATTCAGTGATGGACTTGTTAAGTTCTGTCAAGGTGAAGTACTGCTTGTGGATGAACACATTAAGACACAGTGCTAGTTCCAAAGGAATTATGCCTTCAAGAAGGTCATGTAGAAGGTCAGGTGGGTACCCAGTTACAAAATGGAAAAGACTTAATTTCTCTGTGATGGGACAACCTTTCTTCACACCACAACAGTGTACCAGAGCAGGATTTCTCTGTACAGACTGAACATGTAAATCGTAGTTTTCTTTTGTTCTTGGTGGAAAAGCTCCTGAATGCACTTCTTTTTGCTGGTATTCAGAACGGTCACCAATACAAAACCTACAGATATAATGTCCACAAAAGTTTTCTACAAGTCCACTCAAAGAATGAGCACCCAGATTGTCTGCTGAAATGCAAAAAACAGTACCTCTGATATCTTTTTCCTATCTGAGGCAAAAAAACTCCTTCCTTCTCCAATGTTATGAGATCCGTCAAAAGAGGTTCAAGAACTGTTTCATACCCAAATTTTTTAACATCTTTTGATTTACAAAGGAGAGCTAAATAAATTGATGTTAACTGTGATCTCAATTCAGGTGGACTATTGGCTAGTACCCAGTAAACTGCTGTGATTTTATGTTTTTTACGTGATGTTCCGAGAGGATTGCAGATTTCAAAATCATCTACATACAGTATAAGTGAAATACTGTACTCTTCATTAGCATGAAATTTGTTTAGCTGGAAATATTTTCCATCACGGAAGGATGCCAACTGTGAGTAGTCTGAAGTAGTTTGTTTAGTCAATAACCTGTTTACAATGTCTTCATTTTTCAATAACTGCAGTAAGGATGGAAGAACAGGCACATATTGAAAGCTGCAATTGTTCTTTGGATCCAAAATATACTCTACTGGCTCAATTACACAGAAATTTTCCTTATAATACTTCACCCTCTTAAATTTAGAAGAAAAGGGACCATCTGGACCCAAGACTGCAGTAAAAGGATTGGAGTGATAAAGTTTGTCAACCAATTCACTAACAATAGCTTCATCAACAGTACAGCTATTCTTTGTCAAAATATCACTCACTAACTTTGGAATGTATTCAGTGGATGAAGTGCAGATGAACTGAAGCTGTTCCACCAAGACATCAACACATTTGCAAGAGACATTATAGATACTTTCCAATTTTAGCAAGAGAGAGCCGACAGCTTTTACTATTTCACCAGAAGTATCCCTTTCACAACCCAACTCTAAGGTGGTATCACTATCCACGTGACCATATGATTCCAACAGACATAAGTCAATTTCACTCTCCGTAGCAACAGGATGTTTTGCGATCACATCAATCTTTAAGTCTTTCCATGAATGGGACTTGTGTTTTCTACTTTTGTGTGTTGCATAGGTCCCGTATGTTTGTCTTGAAATCACATCCGTTAAAAACACATTCTATTGTTTCATGTCTTTTCAAGTGGGAGTTAATATGCTGAAAATAGTCTTTTGTTCCTGGATAAAATGAGTCACAAATTTGACATCTGAAAGATTGCACACTTTCACACTCTTCAGTTTTGTGGGATCTAGATAAGTGTGTACGCAAGCTACCCCATGTCTTAAAGGAGCAAGGACAGCTTAAATAAAGACAGGGTACTGAATAGCCACGACCAAAGGTACCGTGCTTGAGTTGATAATGCTTGAGCAGATTGCCTTTTGAAGAATCCTCAAATTTGCAGAGCTTACATTGACAGCCCATGAGCCGCCACCTTAAAAAAAAGGATGATAAAAAGTGTTACAATATGGAGCAAAAAGACTGATTTGATACCATTTCTATCAATGTACATAGTTTTTGAACCACTACGTTTTATCCTACAGATCTATTAAAATGGTACACTCTTTTTATGTAAATTATACAACTATAATGGGAAATATACACTAAAAAGGTGAAATTATTTCTTAAGGTTATTATTTATTAATTAGTGTGGATGACCAGAGTGTTATTCAAATAATCATTATTACCGGTATTATTCTTACACCTAGGTTCTTTACTGCGTCACTAGTCACAAATTTTGTACTACAATAACAACACATTTATCACCTGATGCAGGGCGCTCATTCCTGACATTCCCAGCTATTACTTTTCTAAGTTCTACTATTAACATTTTACACACACACACACACACACACACACACGCACACACACACACACACACATATGTATGTATGAACATAGATATGTATACATATACAAATTATTATATTCATAAAGTTTTTCTACATTTTTACCCAATTACAATGCATTGTAAATCTTTAAATCTCTCAGACCCACAACACTTTAGACTACTACAACAAACTTCAAATTGACGTTTGAAAACGCAAAATCAATGTTCAAATGAGGACAGCGTTAGAGCGCGGGAGCCAAAAAAAAATACTCCGTCAAAAAATAAAACAGAATTGTCTGCAATGGCCACAAATTTCATGCTAAGACATCATTTCAACCTTCAAAACGTAGGAAAATTCGCTACATAGCATTTATATCACTCAAAAGCAATCATTTTGTAATATTTTGTTACATTTTGTTATTGTTACATATTGCATTTTTGCTACATTTTTATAGCACTCTACTTACTGGCGTATGGAGTCCTCCAGGTGATTTTTACCGTGGCGCCTCCTCGACCGTTGCTTGCCTGGTGTGGTTGCTTAAAGCAGGGTCAAAATCCCATGATTCCACTCTTCTTGCGCGCGAATGTCGGCATGAGACGTTAAAAACTACTCAATTTCGCAAGTTGTTGTTGTAGATGAAGTCTATTGAGTTAGAGTGAGTAATAATTAAAGTTCTTGAAACCGATTGATGTAATTTTGCCATACTCAAAAGTTCTGAGTGGTATTTACTGAAAATATTACAGATATCTAAAAATTATAACTTGTTTGTTTAATACTAGTTTCTATTGTGAAATAAACTTAAATAATAGATGTAAATATAAGGCTAAATCATCTGTTGGATTTTTAAGCATTTATTTTCCTATGTCCAACTCAAATAATCAGTTTTGTGATTTTCAGAGATTTTATTAAGATGATATATTTTTTTATTATTGTTATATATACTAAGGCCCTGAATGACTTTTTAGAGTGTACCAAGTTCATCACCTCAATCAATCAAGGGTGATTGAGGTGATTGAGGATGATATATAACATATATATATATATATATATATCTATAACATATATATATATATATATATATATATATATATATATATATATATATATATATATATATATATATATATATAACATATATATATATAATATATATATAATATATATATATATATATATATATACGGCTGGGGCCTTTCTGTGTGGAAATGCATTTTCTCCCCGTGTATGCGTGGGTTCTCTCCGGGTACTCCAGATTCCTCCCACTGTCCAAAAACATGCATGTTAGGTTAATTGGTGTCTCTAAAATTGTCTCTAGGAGTGAGTGTGAAGTTTGTTTGTCTCGTTTGTCTCTGTGTGGCCCTGTGATGGACTGGCGACCTGTTCGCCCGATGACCGATGGGATAGGTTCCAGCCCCCCTGTGACCCGACCGACGGATTCAGCGGGTATAGAAAATGGGTGGATGGATATATATATTTGCCAAACTGTTTAAAAAAAAATATATATATATATATATATATATATATATATGTATATATATATACATATATATATTTAATTCACAACTGAATGACAATAGAACAGGTTTATTACAATGAAAACCAAACCCACAACTTTATTGAAATTAAAGATGAGCATGAATACACTACAGAGGCATGACACAACTGCAATGCATCAGCACTGTGAATAAGCATACATTAAACACAAACAACGGGTTTTACATTTTATTGAACTAAACTGGAGGGAAGTGCTAGAAACTGATCGGATCCTTGTGGCTGTGTGGGTTTTTGATGTTGCATTGTCTATATAAAACTTTTTAAATCAAGAATCAAACATGTTGGAATTGGCACTTTATTTTTCACTGCTTTGAACAATTGTCATGATCTGCTCCTCAAAGGAAAACTGACAGAAACTGTTTCGCCATCTCTTTCTGGGTAATGAGTAACAATCAGCATGAGTCATCAATAACTGCCTGATCTGTCATGTTCTACAAAAACAACACTAAATTAAAACTGCTGCATGATGAGGCATCACCTCATTTTGAGATTTTTATCAACTTGAGATTTTTATCCTCAGTACTCAAAATATATAAGACTTGTTGCTAAATAATAAACCCTACACCTATAGTATACATAGTACCAAACATAAAAAAAATCATCAAAAATGAAAAAGGTGAATAAAACTTTAACATGCCTAAAATAAAAATCTAAAATAAAACAGTTCAAGACTGACTGCACTTAAGATGAGCAGTGACGTACAAATGAAGGCTTCCTTCTCTTTTACATGTGTAAATAAACTTCTTATTGTTATTCTCCTGTCTAACCTTTGCAATACCCATCCTAAAAAAGTGGGCAGAAAACACATTTCACAACCATTTAGTAGAGCCTTGTTATCTGTATTTATCATTTTACTTGCATCAGTATAAAAAGAAAAAAGGATTTGCAGTGATGGACTGAGTAAGTGCCCTGAAAAGACAAGACGCTTAAACAAACCGTTACACTCGATCACTCAGTCACTGCATGTAATGGCTTATATATGATACATAAGCCATTCAATTTTAAACTAGCTTTGTTCTCCCACCACCTACAACTTGTGATTTTCCTTATATCCATATATTGATATGACCATGACTGCCCACCACCACATAATGGAATTATAAAAATAGGTAATGAAATTGTTAAACCTCATAATGCCAGCTTGTCTCAGCTGGATTTAACCCTTGAATTACACTTATTTTAGACATGAAAGAACAAAACAATGTATTCCTGTGTTGACAATGACAAAATCTAAAAGAAGCCTTTAGTGGAACAACGAAAGATTTGTCTTGTAAGTAATATTAGCTCTGTACACACATTTAATACAAATGATAAATGTGTGCAACTCATTATTGGAAAGCACTTCTGACTTTGTTCACTTTGTGTCAGCTGCCTTCAGTCTATGAGCTGAGCGAAACACATCTTTATCTCCTCTCCATCCAATTGTCAGACATTCATCTGTTTACCCAAGACTACAGGTTTCATGTGCAATGATTCAAGAAAATTGCCCAATGACACATAATGTAACGTTAATTTGACACAGCCCTAAAACATTATATGCTAAGGAAAAGCATAGACTTAATTAAAACTCCATAACTCTTGACAGGCAACAGTGTTTTTTTCTTAACGGGCTGAGTCACAAAAAGAGAGTCAAATGTAACTGCATTCACTCCCCATCACAACATAATAATTGTCCTCTAATGCAAAAGTCCTTAAACAATTCAACATGTAAATTCTATGGCTCTAAATTTCTTTCGTTACAAATCAAGATGGATCCCAGTAATAAAGGAAAGCATCAAACCTGATTGAAAAAAAAAGTGTACGCCTAGTTATTGGGATCACAGATTTCATGTGATCTGCATTATAAGCTAAATGTATATTTTGTAAAAAGTAAATCAGTTTCTCTGTTAAGTGAAACTAATCATATCCTCACATTAGTCTCACGACTGGAAAATGTGAAGGGTTGTAAAACACTAGCAGGCCCTGACAAGTGTTTTGAAAAAGCTCAATTACACCACTGCATTTCAAACATTGCCATAGATTTTACATCAGAATCTCCAGGGACACACTTACTTGAGGACAACCTGTTACTTAAATGTAACCAACAATGCAAGTTTCATAGAAATCAGCAAATGTGCATCCTATTTTTCTGTGCAGGCCATAATAAAAACCTGACTAAAAGCCGGGCCTTTCTACCACACAAAACACCAGATGCTTTACGTTACAGGCTTGAACTTGTACTTGTGCTTAGAAGAACCAATTAATTATGGTCTTGTTAAGATAATAGTCAAGCCTAAACTAACTCAGAACATTACTGTCGGGTTTCAAAAATGCCCTGGCGGGCAAATGTGCTGGAAGCTCAGCCTGGTCTGTGCTGCATTCGCCAATTGCCCTGAAAAAGAAGAACAAAGTAGTCATCACAAATAGGAATCAAAAGCATCAACAACATTCACTTAACGTGTACTGTCATGTTAAAAAGACAGTGCACTCTCTTCAGTTTACAGGTGTTACATACCAGGACATCTGTTCCTTATTAGGTGTTGAAATTAAGTAGATGCAGCCACATTAAACAACAACACATGACTTATTACTTTGTGTCATTCATTTAACAGAAACTAAGCCAAAATGCAGAGGCAGTATGTGAAAAACCCTTAAGCATTGAGGGTTTTTGACAGGAAATAAGGAAATCAAATGCATTTTATTAAAGGTGGTGTAGGGGATCTTTTTCTGGAACATTTTTTTACATATTGCTTGAAATACTCTTCACACCCCCATTGCAACCAATTAATTAAAAGTTTTGATACAAATATGAAAAGTTTTAGTGGCCTCTAGAACGTACAATCTAGGAAAAACACTATCCAATCAGGCTACGGCTACACGAAAACGAAACAAGGTTTTTTTTTAAAATGGGTACGAAAATTCTTGCGACCACACGGCAACGCGCTGCGGTAAAGACTCAGGTCCAGACGAAAACGGATGAAAACGATGAAACGATGCAGTACACACGCCACTGTGTCACGCCACGCTGTGAGACAATAGAGAAGTGTTAAAATTGGCTCACAGCGTCAACGTTTGACTGACGCAAAAACGTTTTAGCTGTAACAATGGAAACGAAACGAGGCCGTTTTCAAACTTTCCCACTCTGGAACCCGTTCTCAAAAACAATCGTTTTGGGGTAGTGGGAACGCCGGCTCCGTGTGGCCGCGACAGCGAAACGATAAGAAAAAGTATCGTTTACAGTGAAAAACGTTTTCGTGTAGCCGCAGCCTCATTGTGAACGGACCGTTCACAATGATTGGATACTGATGCCGTCTATCAAACTGCAATCTGCTCCTCCCTCCCCCTCCTTCCCCCTGTGCGTGTACCCTGCTCCATGAACGAATTACGCGTCCAGAAGCTTGGCAGGAAGCTAAACTAGAGCCAGCTTGGCTAGCACCTAGCATTATTAAACGTATAGTTAGCATAAACTAAATACTAAATACGGCAACGATCGATGCTTGCTGTCAGAACAGCGCTCGTGCACCTTCGTGCTCGTTCATGTACTCTAGAGGCGTGCCTTCGGGGGGAAAGTGAAGAAAAGGGTTGGGACTTTTTACCGGTGTATTTTCAAAATGCAGCTTCGCTGGACTCAAAATCCAGGATCTCCTACCCTACCTGTAACTGCCCATCAGCAAGTGTGAGCACATCTATAAAAGCAGACGTTTTGTCAGTTTGCTGATCTGGAGCAATCAGGTGTGTGTTAACACAATGCCAAGGAGGAAAGACATCAGCAATGATTTTAGAGAAGCAATTGTTTCTGCCCATCAATCTGGGAAGGGTTATAAAGCCATTTTTGCAGCCACAGGGCCTGGGCACCTTGCAGTCATTGAATCCACCATGAACTCTTCTGTATACCAAAGTATAAGAGTCAAATTTGAGAACATCTGTCTGACAGCTAAAACTTGGCTGAAACTGGGACATCAACACAGCAGAAAATCTACAGAAGAATGTCTGAAAAAGAAAATAATCAAGGAGTTACAATGGTCCAGTTAAAGTCCAGACCTCAGCCTGACGGAAATGCTGTGGTGGGACCTTCAGAGAGCTGTGCATAAACTAATGCTGCAGACCTCAATGAGCTGAAGCAACCGTAAATATAAAGAAATGCTTGGCCAAAATCTCCTCAACGATGTCAAAGACTGAGAGAATTAAAGGTGGTGTACATTCTTTTTCACTTGCCAAACTGTTCAGACAGTAGTTGCAGTAACTAGTCAACTGGCCATGCAGGCCCAGACACATTAAGATCATTCTTCCGCTCAGAAAGCCAATAACGTGAGAAACTGGTGTTATTGAAAGAGGGAATGCACTCTTTTTCACATGACTGAAGCTCCCTTAACCTTGTAGCACCCACAGTTGCAGATATGCAACAAGCTTTTTATTTATTTACATTATATTTTTATTTATATTTTTATTTACATTACATTTTTTGCATTTTATATGTGCTTCACTTTTTCACAACAAAGATCTGTGAAATCTGTTTGATTTGTTGTTGACTGGAAAGTTTATGATGGTTGCGTTCCGCACTTTATATTAAGAATGTTCAATAAAGGTCTATTATATACATTTTATTGTGGTAGCAGCAGTTACTGGTGAACTTTCACTATACCTTTTTTGCCAAACGATCTGCAGAGAATGACTTGGTTTTGTGAACAAAATTAATCAGGAAAGCCCACAGTTGTAAATATGCAACATTGCCTAAAATGATCAAAAATAGCCCAATTCCAAATATATTGGTTTATTCCCACCCAAAAAGATGCAAGAAGAGCCAAAATGATTTTTTCCAATGATTATTCATATGCTTGGGTGCTACAAGGTTAAAGCACAGATATCCGAACAACAGAAAATAGAGATGTTTTGATATATTTACTCTATCATACTGTTAGTATGGTTCTACTGGAATGTAGTTCTACAGACAGTGACTACATCTTAAATTAGAATTCTAACAAAAGCAGAGCTGAGTAAAGTGGCTCTGTAGCCCAGCCAGCCTTTGTGTCTGCATATTTTCCTGAGTAAGAAATTGGTAATCAGTTCTGTATCAAACTTTAAAAACTTCTATCACTACTTTAAAGTTCTATGTAGCAATATTCAACACCAAGGATCATCCACACCTTATCAACTAAGTTTAAGCTTACCTTATTTGCTCACTCTCCTCCAGATTTATTTATTTCCCAGCAGTAACTAAACTACAAACAAGAGTCAACTGCACTCGGTGTCTAAAGCCCAGTTTAGCTCCCTAAATGTCCCCTTATGAAAAAAGACAGCACTTTAACGGAAAGAAAAAGAAAACTCAATCAGTAACTGATTGAATGTCTGACTTCGACCCAAATCCAAAATAAACAGTGGAATAATGACTTCAGAGTTGCATCTAAATTCATACCTCTCACAGTCTGGCAGACTGCGGTATGAAGGTAGCTGTCCATCTGCAGCAGGCACTCCAGCGTCTCCATCATTTGCTCTTGGCGCAGTGTGTGGAGTCTCATGTCACTCTGAGATTTGTTGCTTCTTACCTCACACATGCTGTTCTTCAGAGCCACAGAAGCACACTGGAGGACACTCATTCCTGAGAACAAACAGACCATCCCATCACTCAACGTCTGAGCACCTTGTGACATTACATCAGCTTCCTGACTTGATGACATGTATTCACATCTAAAGCTACCTTGACAGCAGCTTTTTGCTGTGCTATTTACAGCAAATTCTCACAGCAGTTACATAGTTCATCTAACTTAAGAAAGAAATTAGATTGGGTTTTTAAAAAATGCACTTGTACTTTCATTTTCTAACTCTGTGAGGAAGTTTAACTTGTTGCTATTTGCTACTGAATTCAGCATTATTAAGGCAACAACAGAAGTTACTCTAGAAATGACAAAAACAACCAAACAAAAAGTAAATATCAGTAAGATGTGTCCCATAACTGATAATAGCTGTTAATAACTGCTTATACAAGTGGAACAAACTGCCAGTGGAGATTAAACTTTCACCAAATGGAGACATTTTTAAATCCAGGTTAAAGACATTTCTGTTCTCATGTGCATGAAATCTGCACGCTATCTTTTAACTTATCTAGACAATTGCTTGTTTTTAAATTCATTTAAATTATTTTATTTGTTTCTCTTTATATTCTTTTATGTATTTTAATGCTTCTTCCACTCCCTGCTGCAATGCTTTTATTTTATGAGAAGCACTTTGAATTGTTTGTACATGAAATGCGCTTTATAAATAAATTTGATTTGATTTGATTTGATTTTGATATAACGTTAGCCTCTAAACACCATGCAATAAGACACAGGAATACAGCCCAGGGTTATAGAGACTGCATGAGAAGCAGGAATTATGTGAATTTACTCCTGTTTCTTATCTTATCTATTGATATTAGATTTGAATTTGTGAGGTGACAGTACTTACCAGAGTTATCAGTGGCTTTGACATCAATATACACACCATCCCTCATTGCTTGTTTTAGGACCTATTAGAAAACATAAATACTGGTCAAATACACACAGTACGAGCGACAGTGTGTGATACAGTTTCAGTGTTAAAAGGTTGGTCTCAGTGGAGATTGACTTGATCAATATTAAAGTAACAGTCTTTTCAACCAGTTTTAATTGCCAAATGGGTCAACTGTGTCCATGTTGGTCTGACAACATTCATTTCAAATAATTTGAATGTATTCATATAGCACAAATTTACATCTAAAGTCATCTCAGGACACTTTACAGAGTACCCTGAGGTGACTTCAATTGGAATTGGACTGTATTTAATTGGACATCAATGCAAGTCTGATTAGATGCTGTCTAATTCGGTCAATTAAAACCTTAAAGTCTTCGAGCTGCTGATTTGAACAACATAAACTTGAAAGCTGTTCCAATGTGAGATTTTTTTTTGTGTGTGTATGGTAGAGGAAGTACAACATGTAATCAATATGAAAAGTAGAATCACTTGTAACTGCTTTCAGATAGCTAAAAGTAGTGAAAAACTGTTCTTGCCCGCAATTAGTGGCTTATAAAAACATTGTCAGTCTAAAATAGTTCTGGAACTAATGAGTATTTTCAGTATGAATTCATTTGCAGATACTTTCTTTTTAGTTTACCGATTAATCATTTAGTCAAAATATGCCAGTAAAGGGTAAAAATCTCACATTTTCCCCAGCTTCTAAAATGTTTTTTTTTTTTTTTCACAAAGAACAAACAATGATCCAAGAAGTACCCTAGAACACTTTGTACATCTTTGTAACACCATCAGTAACGTTGGGTGTATTTTACCCAATATAATATACCCACCCAAAAAAAACTTCTCATCAAAATATATTAAAACACAAGTACTTTATTTCCAGCTATACAATACCTCGTAAAACGAAAAAAAAAGTACCATTGGGGTACACTATAAAAAGACTTAGTGACAAATTTGGGAATGTTTGGGTTTGAGAATTTTTTTGGACTTTAAGTCTTGGGTTTCTGGTTTAATTATTTGTACTCTTGTGTTATTGGTTTGTCATCAGGTTTTCTTCGTTTTGTATTCTAGTCTTTGGTTTACTTTTAAACTATTGGGGGTTTTGTCTTCATTAGTTTTTCTTTGGGTCTTGTCTTTTCTTAGTTCTGTTTTGTTTCAAGCTTCATATTCTCACTCATCATTTCCTCAGTCCCCTTGTTCAGGTTATTAGCTCATCTGCCACACTTGTTCAATTTTCTCGGCTACGATCATTAACTCATCTGCTCCTTCAGTATTTAGGCTCTCTGGTTTCTTACAGTCATTTTCAGATCCTCGCCGTTGTCTCCTCATGCTCGTCTTTGTCAGTTCTGGTTTAGGTTCAAATATTTTGTCACAGTCAAGTTTTCTTTGTTTCTAAGGGTTTTGTTGGATTAGTTTTGGTCTATGGAGTTCCAGCTTGGCTGCCCTTTTTGTTATTGTTACGTTATCGTTGGAATCGTTAACGAGATCCATAAAAAATAACATAAATAATGCAGCTGGCTGACTCTAGTGTTCTGGGTTTAAAAGTAGGGAGAAGCGATAAGAAATACCTACCTGTATCTGTACCTGTGAGTTGAATTTTACTGAAAGCAGAACAATCGCTGTTGTTTTACTTTGAACTGTAATGACAGGTTACCCTCAGTTGCAAAATGGATAAACATCACTGTCTGTAGCTGCAGCACACATGTCATAAATCATATGTCACACCGCTGAGATTGTGAAATAACTTCAAATGCCACAGGGGGAAATGCTTTACACTCAGAAAAACTATAATTAAGGTGTTGTGTGCAGCTTTAGAGTGATTACAGTCATGTTTGATTTTTCAGACATGTTCTTCTGAGCTGAAAAAGGCTATTTATCCTCTTCCATACCTTTGCAAATTCCTGAGCTGAAAATAAATGTGCCAGAGTAACCTGTTCACTGGGATCAGTGGAAACTGAATCTGCAGTTATCTCTACATCAATAACTTGTGACAAGGCTAATGTTACTCATCCAAAGTAAATAGGACCTACAACAACTCAAAGCAGAAATAATATTCCTGCAAGAAACCCATTTGTCGTTTTGCTCCTCTTTTCAGTGTTTCAGTTCTTATTGGCCATAATATTTCCTTTAAACCACACAGTGAGTCTAATAAAGGTGGTCATCATCGAGCTGTACAATACCGTTCTAGTGAACATATCCACCCCTAAGTCTGATAATGTAGACTTCTTCAAGCACCTCCACTCATTGCTCTTTCTCTCTCCTATTACTCTACCATATTCTCCTATTTTTGGGGGTGATTTCAACTTATGGAAAGACCCAGTCCAGTCCAAGATGGATCCTCAACTAAACCCATTATGACAAGTGTATCAGCCTCATACACTATATTGCCAAACGTATTCAATCACTCATCCAAATAATTCAATTTAGGTGTTCCAATCACTTCCATGGCCACAGGTGTATACATGCAAGCACCTATGCATGCAGACTGCTTCTACAAACATCTGTGAAAGAATGGGTCGCTCTCAGGAGCTCAGTGAATTCCAGCGTGGTACCATGATGGGATGCAACCTGTGCAATAAGTCCAGTCGTGAAATTTCCTCGCTACTAAATATTCCACAGAACTGTCAGTGGTATTATAACAAAGTGGAAGCAACTGGGAACAACAGAAACTCAGCCACGAAGTGGTGTGCCGCGTAAAAGTCCAGAGCGGGGTCAGCGGATGCTGAGGCGCATAGGGGTTGCCAACTTTCTGTAGAGTCAATCGCTACAGACCTCCAAACTTCAGATTAGCTCAAGAACAGTCCGTAGAGAGCTTCATGGAATGGGTTTCCATGGCTGAGCAGCTGAGTCCAAGCCATACATCACCAAGTGCAATGCAAAGCCATGGATACAGCGGTGTAAAGCACGCTGCCACTGGACTCTAGAGCAGTGGAGACGCGTTCTCTGGGGTTACGAATCATTCTTCTCTATCTGGTAATCTGATGGACAAGCCTGGGTTTGGTGGTTGCCAGGGGAACGGTACTTATCTGACTGCATTGTGCCAAGTGTAAAGTTTAGTGGAGGGGGGATTATGGTGTTGGGTTGTTTTTTCAGGAGCTGGGCTTGGCCCCTTAGTTCCAGTGAAAGGAACTCTGAATGCTTCAGCATACCAAGAGATTTTGGAAAATTTCATGCTCCCAACTTTGTGGAAACAGTTTGGGGACGGCCCCTTCCTGTTCCAACATGACTGCGCACCAGTGCACAAAGCAAGGTCCATAAGACATGGATGAGCCAGTTTGGTGTGGAAGAACCTGACTGGCCTGCACAGAGTCCTGACCTCAACCCGATAGAACACCTTTGGGATGAATTAGAGCGGAGACTGCGAGCCAGGCCTTCTCGTCCAATATCTGTCAAACCTCACAAATGCGCTCCTGGAAGAATGGTCAAAAATTCCCATAAACACACTCCTAAACCTTGTGGAAAGCTTTCCCAGAAGAGTTGAAGCTGTTATAGCTGCAAACGGTGGGCCGACGTCATATTAAACACTATGGATTAAGAATGGGATGTCACTTAAGTTCATATGCGTGTAAAGGCAGATGAGCGAATACTTTTGGCAATATAGTGTATGTGCTGGTCCTGTCTCAGCCTCCACAAGAACTGGACAACATCTCCCAGTTTTTAAGGTTGACTTGATCTGAACCCTCTGGTTGCTCTGTTTGGCGTTTCTTAAGGCCCTGTCACACTGTTGCGTATGAGAGAAGCGTTGCGTATGAAAATTAATAATATAATTTTCATACGCACGAAAAGTCCTTGAAAATAAAGAATGACTAGCGTATGAGTAGCATATGAACTGCGCATGCCCAGCGTACGTTTCAACGCGCCTATATCAGCAGCCTTTCCACATTGCTCCATTATTGCAGTAGACGACGCGCTATCAACATCTCTCGAGACATTCATCTCGATCATGCCTCCCAAGAAGCAATCGTCGTTTGCCCGGGCCCTGGGCCGAGGAAAAGGCAAAAAACACAAAAATCATTCTCACCCAAACCTGCTGAAATGCCTGATGCACCTGCGGCTGATGAGTTACATGCTTCTGAGCGATCAAGATCCCCAACTCCTCCTCCTGACCGCTCCCGTGAATCATCGGTTGCCTGCCGCCTCCATCTCCGGTGGCAAACGGGCGGAGGCTATAAATACGCTAGCTGTACGGTACACCTTCATGCCAACATATGGCAATTTATGTCCAGCGTTCTCGACCTATCAGTAACGTACCTATATCGTACCTCTAGCATATTCAGCGTATGCCTAGCGTATGCTTAGCGTATTAACCATACGCACAAAAGTTTTGAGCATGTTCAAAAATGTATTTCTGCCTCAACGTATGCCAACGTATGCCAGCGTGCTTGAAACGTATACAACCTATGCCTAACGTTCCCCTGGCGTATGTCAGCGTATACCAGCGTATGAGTGATAATTTTCATATGCAACACATATGCTTCTCTCATACGCAACAGTGTGACAGGGCCTTTAAGGTGAACAGACAATTGACCTCAGAAAAACATTGTGCTCTATCTTTTGCTACCCTCTTGGCTAGACATGCAGTGATCCTAAAGTGGAGGAATGCTGCCCCTCCTATTAATTTCAGGTGTTTCGTGGACTTCTTGTCCTGCTTGAAATATGAGAAAATCAGACATTCGCTTCAGCATTGCAGCTTTTTAAGAGCGTAAAGGGGCATTTTTTTGAATGCATAACAGCACTTCTAATGAGATTCTTAAGTGGTGGCGGCTAAACCTGGACTAACTGATAATTGTCCTTTAGCTAATGTTGGAATGGGATAAGGGAAGAATTCCTTCTTTTTTTTTCTTTTCTTATATTTTCATGTTATTGTTCAGTAGCTGTATGTACCTGTATTTGTATCATGAAAAGAAAAACCCTTGCTAAAACGATCTGGATTGAAAAAGTAAATATGAGCTGCAGGATGACATTCTGTGAAGAGGGGGAACTGTCACAGAATACACTTCCTATTGTTCTTTTTCAAATGCATCCTCTGACTGCTGGTTTCTAAGTATTGTGATTTTCTTTCTGTACCCTTCTGTCAACCAGTGATGATATGATACCATTCACTACTGTTTTTGCCCATATCCTATTGCTTGTGTGTGAAATATAATTTGGCAAACAAAACAGCAGAGAGCCAACCCGAAACAAACTTTGAGCAGTAGAGAAGAAGACAAAAAAAAAAGCTCCAACCTCCAAGACTCTGATGTAGCCATTCTCAGCACTGAGATGGAGACAGGACTTTCCCAAGTTGTTTGTCTCATTGACGTTGGCTCCCAGATGGATCAAATCTGCCATCATAAGATGCTGGTTGTATTTTGCCGCATAGAGCAGGGCAGTCTGTGAGTAAAAGGCAAAACAATGTATTCCATGATGGCTGCTGTTTATCATTTACCCATATTTGTATCATATAGATAACTCTGTGTGCAGACCAGAGGTCCGTTTCACGTAGCAGGTTTAGTGAAAACTCTGAGTTGGTTAACCCTGAAATGAGGGAAACCCTGAGTTTTCCGTTTCACAAAGGGAGGTAACTCAACCCCGAGAAAGAGGGGTAACTCTAGCCTGTTTCACAAAGAGAGGTGACTTAACCTCACGGTCAGTTACCGGAGTAACAGACTCTCTGAACCTAACCTGGTCGGGACCAGGTTTTATTCAAGAAACCTTGAGTTTCTTTCTGTCTCCGCCCTCTTTCAGCCACACACGCCATTTGATTTCCTCATTCATTCAGTCAGCAGAGCGAGTTCTTCTACTTCTAGAAGTCCTTTAGGCACAGTAGGAGGCAACTTTTTTCACGAACATGTCCTTTTGACAACGATCCCATGGATGAAGGTGCAGCATTATTGCGCAGAGAAATAAATATTCGTCGGAGATGGTTATCAGACCGCGCACAGATTTTTGCATTTACAGACAATTATCTTTTTGAGCGGCACCATCAGAATGTGTTGGGACAAAAGAAAAAAAAGACATAAAAGACAAATAAATATTTGTATGAATAGGCTTAAAAAAGACATAGGCCTATAGGCCTATTATATTTTATAAAGGCACTCGTGTCTTGGGGGTGGATTCCCTCCAGGGATTCCCTCAGCCACTGCCCTCCCGTTAGAGGTGGCGGTGCTGGGCACCACCCGTTTTACGGGCATCTGCCTTCTTTCTGTTGGCTGAGTAGAAGTCTGTGTTAGTTTAAATAGGCTTAATTATTTAACAGAACATGATATAGATGATGACTCTAAATTGTCCTTCGGAGTGACTGTGAGTGTGTATGGTTGTTTGTCTCGTTTGTCTCTATGTGGCCCTGCGATGGACTGGCGGCCTGTCCAGGGTGTACCCCGCCTCTTGCCCATTGACCGCTGGGATAGGCTCCAGCCCCCCCGCGACCCGACTGACGGATTCAGCGGTGTATAGATGATGGATGGATGGATGGTATAGATGAGAAGACATAGTTTATGTGTGTGAAAACAGCATTATGTTGGGAATAAAATAACTGCACAGTCAAATAGCCACTTAATATTTACTTTACAGTGTAAAACATGATCAAAATGAGGAACCTCCATGCCGAGGTCTCACCTGTTTGAACAATGTTTTTATATTTAATCTTAAACTGCTGCCAAGAGCGCTTCTCCCCTGCGGGATTTCACCTAAATGAAATAAATGAATGGGCTACCATTCAAGCAGTTTCCCTGTAATATTATTGTGATTGCAAAGGACTACATTTAAACTTACACTTTTGCTGCTGCAGCGGTGTTGCACTTATTTCTAAAAACGTATTGAAACTCGCCGTATGAGCGCATTAAGATTTCCAATTCGAGGTTGGTGAAAAACGTAGCCCCTCCTTTTCCCCGTTGCCAAGGGGACTCGTCGAATCGGGGCTCCATTGATGCTGGCTTTTTAAAGTTGTGGTGCACGCGCTAAACTCAAGGTGAACTTACTCAGAGTTGATTAACCTCACTCAAATCAGCGTTTGTGGAACCGAAAACTCGGGGTTTTCTATCTCAGAGTAGATCAACTCAGAGATCAGGAATAGACTCAGAGTTGGTTGAACCTGCTACGTGAAACGGACCCCAGGCTGTGAGCATGTGTGATATACAAGGAAAATTGAAAAATTGACTACAAACTGGACAGCCAAACTCCACATTTCCCTGCCTGTATGTGACACACTTTCACTTGCTTCAACGGTTTGTGTCTCTGCCTTTGTATGACAGCTAAACATGGTGGTAACAAATATAGGAAAATAATACTGAAATTATACAATTGTTAAGAATAAAGAAAATATTTGAGCACCATTCCATCACAGTCTTTGAAGTCCAGGCGGTTGAGTGCGGCCATCCTTTTAGCAGTGGCGTAGCCAAGTGCCCTCTTTCCCATACACACCACCTCATGGAGAGCCCTGGAAGGAGAAGCATGAACAAACTTTTATATTTAGGGTAAATAATGACACAAAGTTGTAGCACAGAATGAAACTGGGTTTTAGAACATTTTCTCTAAGTGAGCTCAACAAACTGAACAACGCAACTTTTGGCCTATGGATATGATTATAGCATGTTATTTTCTGTATGAAACTTTCGCCTGTGTTTCTTAAACTCTGACATGTAGAAATGTTGTCTCTAACAAAGGCCTATTAAAATGTTCTATACAGGGTGAAATTATGCAACCAGTACAGGTTCAAGTCTGGTTTTAGACCTGTTCTTTAAGACACAGTTGTTAGGCATCACTCACTGTTTAAAAGGCACACATTACCCATTAAGATGTGAAGTAACATATTTGAGCTTTTACCCTGTTACCCCGCATGTGTCTTAATTCTTAATTCTTAATTCTTAAGACACATGCAGACCAAACAGAAATGCTCACTTCTTTTTACTTCTAGATCTTTTTTCTCTAGTTTAAAACTTGTCTTCGGTCCAAAAAGACTAAAATGATATTTAATAATATTCTAAGATCTTGAGGATTGCAACCACTCCATTACACCTGCAAATAGGTGAGTGTGATAGATCAATTTCCATGTACTCGGTGACAGTTCCACGTCAAACTTACGTCCTGCCACATTTATCAGTGGCCAGCAGCTCCGCATCGGATGTGTTGCTAAGCTGGTTCTCCTCTTTGAGCAGCTGCATCCAGAAAAAAGCAGAGCTGCTCTGATCCTGGTTGTGGTTTGGGAGAGCAAACCACTCTTTGCCTCTTTCATCATTTCTTTGCGTGTTTTCAACGCTGGAGAACATGCAGTGAGGAGGGGACATGGTCTGGTAGTGCTCAGTAGTGCCGGTAGAGTAAGTCATGTAGGATTCTGGACTGGGAATCATCACATCATACTCATCACTGTATCCTGCATTAAAGGAGATAACATGGGAAGATAATATGTTGTATGTAAAATTAAAGTAACCTTGATACCTGATCTTGAAGCTGCTCATTGGGGTAGCATTTTAAAGAAGTTGCTATCAGCATAATTACCACTTGGAGAGAACTCAGGATTCGCTGGAGGGCTGGAGGCGGACAAATTTTTGGGCAGGGAGTGGTAGTTGTTACCAGTTCTTAGATCCTCCTCCAGCACCTCAAGGATGATTGCCAGCTCCTCCAGGCTTTTCATGGGGTCTTGTACCTGAATGCCAAAAGTAATCACAGCATTCTGAGTTATTTGAACCAATCCTTAAAAATGATATATGAAGCTCACCATTCCATTAATTACCCCCGAGGACAAAGCTTGAGGAAACCTCTGGGATTAGCTGAGAGATGTTTTTTTTTTTTCAACACTTACCCTGATAGTTTGTTTTCTGGAACGAGTTCTGGCTCGTTTCATGTTTCCTGTCAAAGATGAAGTCAACTTAGAGTCTCAGAGCACATAATATGTTTGGCTTCAAAGTATAGTCTTTTAGCAGGCACACATCAAACTAGTATCTTATAGGCATATTAATAATTTTTTTTCAAAATCAATAACCTTTGTATGTACCTGACAGCGTAAAACACAAGAGCTCTTGAGAGATTTTTGTGATACAACATACAAAGTTTGTACTTTTTAAAAAAGAAAGAAAAAAAAAGATTTTTTTTAAAAAGTTTTTACTGACCTGTTCTTGTTTTGGGACCTCTCTGATTTCAGATAGATACAAAAAAAAAAAAGTGTTAGTGTGAGTTATTATCTGGGCATTTTCTTAGACATATACAGATGTATGACTGCACCTCCTAGAAAAATAACATAGAGATTTTTTCATGTCAAATCAATGCACTAAAAAAATCTATACACCAGCAAAGATATGTTTTTATTCTCATCTAGAGCAGTAGAGCAGTAATATGAACTCATCAAAATATGGGGAGATCTCAGGTCTCATCAAAATAATCAGGAAGAAGTTGACCTTAATGATCAATAAAAGTTCAATTAAAAATAAATTAAATTTTTTATAAATACTTTTCTCTTGGATTAGTTTTCAACCTTAGATTTGAAAGAACAAGGGGAACAAGTGTATTGATTTTATCTCT
The DNA here is from genome assembly GCF_027942865.1 of Odontesthes bonariensis. Taxonomy (NCBI): domain Eukaryota; kingdom Metazoa; phylum Chordata; class Actinopteri; order Atheriniformes; family Atherinopsidae; genus Odontesthes; species Odontesthes bonariensis. Next base: position 35,045,934 of record NC_134514.1, read on the forward strand.
TTGCAAAAATCTTTCATATAAACATATTAACTAGGACCAACATAAGAAAAAACCTAATGTAATTTTACTTTGGCTGATGAGTCTTCATTTTGCCTTAAAGTTTACATGCAATTACGTACACATGTGGAAATATCGACATTGATTTTTTATTGTCTCACACACACAAATTAAAAATAATTACATAAAAACATAAATACCCTAAAATCTTGAGGTTCCTGGCCTTGCGATCGGCGAATGTTTCTCAGTAGATCCCTTACAGGCATTCTAACACGGACCCCGAGGTAGACCCTCTCATTGCCATAGATGGAACATTTTGACCCTTGACAAAAACAGTGGATGATGTTATATGGCAGCATTTGAACAGTGTTGAACACACACTCCCAAATGCAAATAATTACAGATTTCTCAGCGAATATTTGGTTTTATTCTTAACATTGCTCTCTTTTTTTGGCATGACTTGAGTTCTTGTTGCCTGTTGGATCATAGGTCCAACGTAACTGTTGGGGGTAAATCTGGATTATCATTAACTAGGAATGCACAGCTTATTAAAATCAGCTCTGTTCTGACACTGATGTGACTAGTATGACCTTAAACTGGTAAATGGTCTGACGTCAAAGTTTCCCTACAGTGCCGGAGCACATCAAACATTTCTTATCTTCTGCCAAGATTTCTTATCTATCTTCTTCATCTGGACTGCCTGTTCAAAATGCTTTGTCTCATAATTTGATGATGGTAGCTCTTGTCCTTTCCTGTGAAATCAACAATCCAGCTCCATTGAAAGTGTATGAAGGAAAGTACAACTTTAAATGTACTCTTTCATTTGTGCTACTTTCCGCACCTCAAATGTTTTTTTTTCCTCCTGCATATTTGCTTGAGAGAAACGTTTAAAATCCTCACTTTGTTAAGTAGCAAGTTCAAACTTATACAACATGCTTATTGTTAACATTAATATGTTTAATATCAAGCTTTGAGGCATTTCTTTAACAGTTACTGCTGAGTTCTTCTCAAATTGATTGATTGATTTTTTTATTTATTTGTTTATTTAGTCATTTATTATTATTATTAGTTAGTAGTAGTATTTTCACTAGAATTGGTATTATTATTGTTGTTGTTAATTCAATCATTGTAAATATTTAAAAAAAAATTGAGCTACTTGACTAATTTGAATTTCCCCCATTGGGGGATGAATAAAGTATTTTTCTATTCTATTCTATTCCATTCTATTTCATTTGGTTCTATGTTGGAATGTTCTGAGAACGAATTGAACCCTCGGTGCCGTGATTACAATGACAATGACGAAAATATAGTGTTGGACAATTTATGATCAAGTGACAGCCGAATAAGGACATGACCGAGTTTTCATCCGTTCATTTGTTATACCCTCTTTATCCAATTCAGGGTAAACTAACCACGAAATATTATTTACCAAAAAGCGGTCGATTTTTGGTACCTGCACCGAAAAAGCGTTATTTTTACCGTTTTCCCCCCCGCCTCGGTCACAGACAGTCACACCGGGGACAGCAGCCTCTGGTTCTGACAGAGCACCAGCTGTTATGTTCTGTTCCCTTCCTGTTGGGTCCCTTCCTTTATACCGTCCTCTCATCTCGTCAAACTTCTTGAAAAGAAAATCTCGGCGTCAGCATTGAACAGCACAGAAAAGTTGAGTTTGGTATTCCCAAATAGTTTAGAACATAATAGTCTGCAAACAAACTTATTATCCCGGGTGTGACTGGAACCTCTCTCCTCAGCCGACTCAACCCACCTGCAGGTTTGCCTACACTTAAATAACAGCTCTGTGTAATATTCTGTAACATGAAACCTGCTCTGTCATGGAGGAGGACTTGCACGCCTGCTGTTTTGAAGAAATGTAGTTCATACACTTTTAGAGCTAATGCACTTTCGAGGTTTACCAGGGGCAGAAATGTTTTCAGCTGGTCTGGAATGCAGTCAGGCCAGTCCAGTACCCGGACTTTTCTACTGTGAAGCCATGCTATTTTAAAAGATACAGTAGGCCTGTGTGGTTTAGCACTGTCTTTCTGAAATATGAAAAATATGTCATCCGGATGAGAATTATTGGGAATTCATTTGCATTAACATACATTGATAGTTTGACAAAAAGTTGAACATGTGCTGAGCACCTGGACCCATTTGAGTCTAGTGGAGCGTCAAGCATGTACATATGATTCAATGAATGATTCAATCCCCAACTGTGTGTCAGCTCGGTCAGCCCCCCCCCCCCCCCCCCCATTTATAAATAAAAGATAAAAAACATTTATTTTTCCAGCCCTTAAAAAATTCATGACAATGTCATACATGACTGAGGTGTATGGCTTTTTATGTCTTTGTTGTAGTCTCAATCTTGTTTGTATTTGTATTTAATGGAATGAACTATATGGATGAAAGAGTATTGTTACTTCCTGTATTGCTTCATCTGTAAAATTGGCAGCATGTTTGGGAGCTGATTTTCTGTTCATCTTCAGCCTGAAATATTGTACAGTAGGCCTTCATGCTGCTGCCACGTGACAACAGGCGGTGTCCTTTCTTCAGTAGTGATCCTGTATAGCCACCAAGAAACGCCCTCATTGAATTTATGCACCAAACCTTTGGCAAAGACAAGAATAACTTCTTGACTATTCTTTATTCATAATATCAATTATTATGAAAACCAGTTGATGAAACTTGATACATTTTTTCACAAGTGACTTCTACTAAAATATGGTGCCTTTAAATAATAAGCCAATATTATGAGAGCAAAGTTGTGTCCCTCTTGATAAAATAGCAGCTGGTGAGAGGCGGGAGAAAAAAGTAATTATCTGTTTTAAAAAAAGAAAAGAAAAAACACAGGGATCTATTAATCAGATTGGCAAAGAAATACTAAAATGCCAGAATTCCACCAAGTAGATTTTTGTAACTCAAGACCGCTTTTATTAACCATACCTGTGTGGAGGGGGCTATACTGCATGGGTCTCTCCATCCAATACTTGTTCAATCAACATGCTCCAGGTATATAGCCCACCTCTGCAATAATTGCAAAATCAAAGGTTAAACTAGAAATCTAACCCTCTTTCACGCCCCCCGATCCAACTGCATTTCTGCCCTCACCCCTCAGCCCCTTGCCGCCACATCCAGCAGTTCATAGTGAATTAAAAGCCCTCTCCCCATATACACACATCTCAAACAGAGCTGCAGGCCATTTTCAACACCAAGCTCCAGATCATCCTCTGCTCCTAACTCTTTTTGAGTCTCTATCCCACATCCCTCCCCCATCCATGTTCCATTTCTGCTTCTCTTGCATCATATCCCCCCTATTCCACACCATTCTCCCCATTGGCTCAGTATATATCCTTGAATTGCTTTCGTCTTCTTTATCTAGTTCACATGTCTCCATGTGACCAGCACCTTACTAAGCATGTATATTTATATTTGTTCTATAAAACTTCTGATGCAATATATCATGTTTCTTATGTTTATTATTTCAAGTGATGATGGAACGAAGAACTGCTGATGTTATTGGTCAATAACTGGTGCTGCATCTTAATTTCATACCAGTTCCAAACTGACTTTCAGTAACTGGTGAGGATCCACTCTAAGTGGTAAAAGTTTCTATATTAAACAAAAACCTCTTTGTTTGTAAGTTGGTGTGCTTTATTGTCTCACATTTCATTAGCAGAAACAAAGTGGCTGAACAGATCAAATAGAATTTGAAAAAAGTTGCAGAAAATGTTCAGTGCTCTTTCTTCTTTGAAACGTTGAGCTATTACATGTATTGCATCGTTTCCTGTTAGTCCCAAAAGTATATTGATTTCTTGTAAAATACTTTTTGGGGGCTTTTTATTATATAGGACAGTGTAGATCAGTGATACTCACTATTTTTTTCACAAGAGCCACATTGGCAGAGCAAAATCAAGGGAAGAGCCACTTTTACCACAACATACTAATTCCCCTTTTGCAAATATGCATTTCTACATATAAAACATCCCACAAAAAAAGAAACAACACAGCCAATACATTTTCAATTAAGACCACATTTAGCCTACCTTAAAGGGGAACTGCGGTATTTTCAACATTAAGCCTCTTTTATTAGTCGTCTGCAATGTTTTAGAACCCCCCTCACCGCTTTTTTGATGTTTACTGCTGTCTCTGGTATTTGCCTAATTTTGATTCTTCTCAACCTGCTTCAGAATGGCAAGTCATGCGCATGTCTTAAAAGGTCCGTAAAAGCACCATTAACGTCCGTTTTCAAAATCATCAACTCACCGGAGTGGTTACTGGTGTGCACTGGTAATCCATATCAAATTTCGTTGCGAAAAGTTGCTTCTGTTGTGTTTTATTTGGCAGCTCGTTCATGCTCGAACTATTTTCTTAGCGGTGGCGGAGTAATATCAAGAACATCCAGTACAAAATGTCAAATAAAACACGACGGACGTTTATGGTGCTTTTACGGACCTTTTTGGACATGCACAAGACTTGCCATTCTGAAGCAGGTTGAGAAGAATCAAAATTAGGCAAATACTGGAGTTGGCAGTAAACATCAAAAAAGCGGTGAGGGGGGTTCTAAAACATTGCAGACGACTCATAAAAGAGGCTTAATGTTGAAAATACCGCAGTTCCCCTTTAATACTGGGATGAGTGGAAGCTGGCATGCATGTCCTTGACTTTCTTCATGTTGTATTTGTAGTTTGTTGTTGTAATCATAGTGAGACATTCCAGATGAGCATAGTTTTTGTGCTGGTTTTTGCCCTTTTTTAATTAAAATCCGATCCATTGTGCCTGCATCTCGCGCTGGCTAAAGGAGCTAGCGTGCTCTGCGGTCAAGTGTGACGGTGGTTTAAGCGGGCTGCGTTGCCAGGTTTAACAGAGCCCCCTTTAGGAAACACCATTAAGACTTAATTAATACTTAATAAAAATACTTAATACTACAAAAACGCAAACTTAATAAAAATACTTAATACTGTGCAGTACTCGCTGTATGTTATTTGAAAAAATATATTGTTACCATATTGTGCCACCAATTAAAGCTTGAGGAGCCACATGTGGCTCACAAGCTACGCTGTCTCTGGTATAGAGAGACAGGAAGCAGAGAGAGGGGGAATAACACATAGCTAAGGGCCGTCCGACGCGACATTCGAACCGGGGCCAGCTACAGCGAGGACTATAGCCACTGTACATGGGGCGTCTGCTGTACCCACTACGCCACAGACCGCCCCAAAATGCTGACCATTTTTGACACAGAAGTTTGGACTCATGGAACAGGAAGGCAACATTCAAAAAGGTCTTCAGTGGTGAGGACAGTGGTGGATGAGATTTACCTCATTTTCAGCACTATTTCTTAGCCAATAGGTTACAATATATATCAAAATGGTTTAAATCAAGCCCAATGATAATCTGGAAATCTCAGACCTGCCACTTATTAGTCCAAACATAAAACATCACAAATGTTTCAAAAGCATTAACATCACCACCTCTCTGACAGCCTGGTGGGAATTTCTTAAAATTACAAGTCCTCACTTCTCCCGTGTAAACTTACACCCATCTGGAACAATCCTGACATCCTGCAAAACAAAAAAATGCTAAACTTTACTCTATGGAAGAACAAAGGAATAAAGCATCTGGAACATATTGCCCAAAATGGAAACTTTATTTCATTCGATGCGCTCATATCACAACACGGGATAGGAAGCAATAAATTTCTAGAATACCAACAACTTAAGTCTATAATAACTAAGAAATATATCCTCCACCAACCAGACTTACAACTCCCCATTAGGGTAGCAGAATATGTAAGCATCTGCACACCAAAACTGCTATCAAGAATATATAAATTACTGTCTAAGATGGATGACACAATTTCTTTACCATCCTCAAAATGGGAGGCAGATCTATCGTTCAGTTCTAATTCTAACCATAATTTCTGGCCACAAATATGTTTGAACACCTTCAGAATGACTCGAAATCCTAATTTGCAGCTTATACAATACAAAACCCTTCACAGAACACATTATACAGGACAAAGGATGTTCAGGATGGGTCTAAGGCTACCTTTACACGGAAACGATCTGAAACCAAAACGCAAAAGGGGCGTTTCGTTTTCACTTTTAAATCTGCGTTTAGACGAGCGTTTTAGGGTGAAACTCTGTGTGCATACGGAAACGCAAAAGTGTGTGACGTTTCATTATCGATGCAGTAAACACGCCAGATGGCTAGGTGGCAACACTACCAAGACCAAGTCTACCACTCCATTCATGAAGTTATCCCACCACTGAGAAGTCCTCCCAGGTCTCACCCACAGCTGTCTAGGTGGCCTGCTCTCTCTATGAACTTCAAGAATTTTGAGAACGTAGTTCATACTTTTGGTCTGTTGTTTACTACTCTCGCTCATCATTGCTGTTATCTGATGAAATTACTCTTGAACGTCAATTACCGCGCCTAAGGCGAGTTGAAAGTCCGCAGGGACGGACATGTTGATAGCCTACTGATGTGTTTCCCACGGTTTCCTGGCTTGTCACGTTATTTCTATGTGACGAGACACGCAGTTTTGCGTTTTCATCGTTTACACGGTGGCGCGACAGTGGAGTGTTTTCAAGAATTCCACTCTGGAGGGCGTTTTCACTTTTTTGCGTTTTCATGCCCCCAAAACGCCGTTACCATCTAAACGATATAGTGCATCCGCAAAAAGGTTTTGCGTTTTTAACCCGTTTTCGTTTCCGTGTAAACGGCCCCTAACACACTCAAATATCTGCTCACATTGCACAGAAAACAAACCTGATGATTATGCACACGCTTTGTGGTTTTGTGCGCCTGTCCAGAAGTTTTGGCTTGAGGTCTGTGAGGACCTATCAACATGGCTAAAGTGTAGTATTCCTGCATGCCCCACACTGTGCATACTGGGTGACTTGGACAACATCAACATGGAAATTAACTCCGCACACATGGTCCTCACAGTGCCATGTATCGCAAAGAAAACTATTCTCATGAACTGGAAAGCAAAGAACAATCTGTGTATTAACCAGTTAAGAAATTTTCTTTTAGATCATATTAGCATGGAAACAATGTCTGCCTCCTCAAAATATCAACTGGCTGAATTTCATTCTCTCTGGTCCCCGCTGATTAGGGGTGTGCAAAATAATCGTCATGACGATGCATCGCGATTCTAATTTTCGCGATCTACTGCATCGATTCTGGACGCCAAGTATCGATTATTTAAAAAAAAAAAAAAAAAAAAAAAATTTTTTTTTTTTTATGCCTTTAATGATAGGACACATGCAATTGATGCATTTCGCTTCAAGGGATGTTTGCAATATATGTATATATTTTTTATAGTTTTATAAAGCCTATGCACTTTTTTTTGTCTGTACTGATCATCCCTATTTTGTTATTTTAAGTTTTATAAATCCTATGCACTTTTTGTGATGAGTGTGTCCAGTAATAGTAATATTTGTGTCCAGTAATATTTGTTTTAATGGCAATACCTCCAAAAGTTGTTTCAATAAATACAGTTATGAATTGATTTGCTTTGAGTTATGTATCAATTGAAGACACTATCCAGATCATACACAGCCAGTCAGCCACTGGTAATGGCTGTATTTTTTTTTTTTAAGTATGTTCAGTGAAAATATCGCAATGCATCGCGATGGATCGCAATAATTCACGTATCGTGATGCATCGTGATAGAATCGCATCGTGGCATGTGAATCGTGATTCGAATCGAATCGTGACTTCTTTGCCAATACCCACCCCTACCGCTGATTAGCTTCATCACATAGTGGGGGTGGTGTGTTGCTGTCCCGCCGCTCTGGGCGGTTGGTTGTGTGCTGGTTGGGGGCTGTGTGGCTTCGGGTGTCTAGTAGTCTCTCGGGTCGTGGGGGCCGGGTTGATCATTGCTGGGGGGGACTGTGTGTCTGGCCTGGTAGGCTTGTGGGTGGAGCTGTCTTGCGGTGTGGGGCGTGGTCGCATGGTGTGGTGGCCACTGGCTCTGGGCTGGGTGGCCACACCGCTCTGGTATGGGTTGTAGTGCTGGGCCTGGGCCCTGGTCTCTGGGCGCTGCCTTGCACCCCGGGGGTGCCCTGCCTGTGCCCGGGGGGGTCTGGGTTGCCCTGGGTTGCCCTGGGCATGCCACCGTGTGAGTGGGTCGGTGCGGGTCCTGGTGTCGGGCTGGTTGCTCTGGGGTCTCTGATGTGCCTGCAGGGTGTTCTTTGTTAGGGTGTGGTGGCGTGCGGTGGGGTATGGCGGTGCTTTTCCCCTGTTGGGGGCGGCTTGGGTGGGCCTGTGTGATGGTGGGTCTCAGGCCTGGGCTGCTATGACTGGAGTGACTGCGTGGTTTGTTTGTTGTTTGTTTTTTTATTTGTTTTTGTTTGTTTTGTTCTTTTCTTTATTTGTAGGGGCCGTCTAGGGTGGGGCAGGTGGGTGTCTTTGGGTTTGCCAAGTGGCTCCCTGAATAGGCTGCGGGCCCCGGACCTGGTGAACATAGTGCCCTCCTGCACTGTAGAAACAGGGGTGCCTATTGCAGCCATTCTTTGGCTGCCCTCTACGGAGGAGCCTCTCTCCCCCAGTCTTCTAGATCCCCATACCCCTCTCCCTTCTGGCTCCTGTACACAGCACACATTCACACACGTAGGGTTTTGAGGGCGGGTGTGTTCTGTGGGGTGCAGCGGATGGGTCCACGTAGGTGGTCCCCTTTGCTGCACTCTGCAGCCCCCCGCCCTTGTTTTAATTACACCTTAAACATCACTACTCATGAGACACACACACACATTGGGTTTTGGGGGGTGATAGCACTGAGTGGTATCTGGTGGGCGGGGCTCTTTGGGTATGTAGGTTGCCCGGAGGGCCACGCTCCCAGTTCCACAAGGTTGCCTGCCCCTCAATTTTAAATGCTCACTATTAGGAAATATCAAAGAGCCAGAGGGGCGAGGGGAGGGGTCTTCCCGCACCCCTGTTGCCTGGTTGCTGCCTGGGGCGGGGGGGGCAGGAGGAGGAGTTGTAGGGGCTGGTAGGCTGCCACCTCTGGTCGCCGGGGGGCCTCTGCCCTATGCTTGTGGAGGCTCTGTGCTCTCTGCTGTCTTCTGGGGGGATGTGGGGTTGTATATGTATGATATGTGATTGCTGCTGCTTGTGCTTTTTTGTTTGTTTGTTTGTGTGTTTGTTCTCTGCTTGTCTGCTTACAGGTGCTCCTGGTGCCTCTAAGGCTGGATTCCCCACAAAAGCTGTGGATTGTCTTCAGTTTTTGTTTTTACAGGTGTAGCAGCTGGTTGTCTGATTTTTCATAGTTTTCTATTTTTGTCTCTTCATATTTCTGTTCCTTTTTTTTCCTACTTCGCTCTCCCTCTCTCTCTGTCCCCCGGTCCGGTTTGGCACTATCACATGTTAAATATTGTAACAAAAATAAATAAATAAATAAATAAGGAGTTGATGGGCATCAAGGGGAGCTTTACATTCATTAAGCTTCCCTTGGCATAGCAAATGTGTTTGGCATAAACGGTATTCAGATTACAATTCTGCTGCCATAATGCTGGACAGGACAAGGGGTAAAAAAAAAAAGGTCTTCACTCAGGTTATGGAGGGCTGTCAGAGAAGACGCACAAAAGCACAGAAAGATGGCAGCCAAAACAAAGATTGACAAGTATGAAAACTTGGACCACTGTCTAAATATTAATATATCAATAATAAACCTCATTTGACAAGGCTGATTGACAGAACAGTATATTTAGTAACTGATCAGAAGGTGTGCAAGTTGTTTTTCGGAGGTCAGGTGATGCAGGAACAATGCAGGGGTTACTGCGAGGCAACAACTTCAAAAAGCACAATCTTGGCAGAAGTTGCTAATGTGTCATTGCAAACTGAAGATCAAAAAAGATTTGATGAAGATAGTGCAGACTCTTTAGTGTCAGTGTAGGAGCCGCCTGTATCAGAAATGACTCATAGGTTAATGATGCCTCATAACTGTCAGGAGCTAAACCTGTTTGGCTAAACTAGCTGCATGGTGGTGCGGTGGTTAGCACTGTCACCTAACAGCAAGAGGGTTCCTGGTTTGAATCCCAGCCTTTCTGTGTGGAGTTTGCATGTTCTTCCTGTGTATGTGTGGGTTCTCTTTGGGTACTCCAATTTCCTGCCATCGTCCCCCCAAAAAAAACATGCAACAGGTCAATTGATGATTGGAGTGAGTGTGAGCGTACATGATTGTGTGTCTCATTCGTCTCTCTGGGGCCCTGTGATGGCTGGGCTTTTCACTGTTGACCCCTCCCCTCCCACCAACAAGTAGCCTAACTATTTTCACTTTGCAAGTTATCTCAGCAACCCTTAAGAAACCGGTTTCTGCAGATGTTCGCGGTACCTAAAGAATGTATATACACTGAAACAACAAAGTGGATTCCAGAGAGATGCATTCAGTGTTTCCAAAAGTCAGTTTTTCAATTTGTCCAAACCTGTGGAGTAAATAACCTGCCTATCTGCCTTATTGTAAGCTCTGTTTTTAAGGAGAATTTGATCATTTTAAGATTTTACCATCTTAAAAAGGAAGCAACCCTGTAGTAAAGTAGCCACTATGTCCAAGATAGAGAACATAGCTTAAGAGAGAACATATTGAACTTTAGACATGCGCAATGTCAAAAAGAATGTCATTGTTTGCATGTAGGTATGCTGACATTAAAGGTGTGCTCCATTTGAACTAAACTCAAAATCCAAACGGTCCAAGCAGTGATGGCAGCAGTGAAAAACTGTTTATGAGAACTGTGTGAGTTTGTGTGTCATTAAATCAGTCAGATTCTGTTTGATGAGCTGATCAGTGTGAAAAAGGAATCATTGGGTTGCATATTTTTGCTATAACTTTTTGCTATAACTCAGACAAGACACACAACAGGATACACGTTGGTCCCAGACCTATTCACAGTGTTCAGAAATGATGTGATAAATCTGAAAAAAAAGTGTTTTGAAAAGAAAAAAATGTCTAAAACGAGGACTAAATAAAGGGTCCTTTAGACTGTCTTTCACTTGGTGTGCTCATTCTCATCTGTGTCATAGAATATGTTGTGAGAGAATTAATGGAGAATAGAATGGGAGAGTTTTATTGATCTATTTATTTGCAAGCGAGCCTTTGTTTCCAGCACATCTATTTGTACCCAGATGACAGAATGCTTAGAAATGAACACATTTAAAACAATGGCAAAGCTCCTCCCTTTCTGGAAAATGTTGATCTTTTTAAGCTGTTAAACATCTTTAAAAGATTAACAAGTTCAGCTGTGTATCTGCTGAGGTCTTCTTTGGAGGATGAGACACCCAAGATATGGATCACTGGAAGTTGTCCACACTGGTGCACCACATGGGTTAACGTAGCATCCAAGTGCTCTCTTTTTAGTCCTGTAAAAATTGGCTTTGTTCTTAGACATTATGAATGAAATAAGTCTCAGTACTTTTCCATGATGACCTAAAGTGATCCAGGAGTAGGAGACAAAACAATTGGGAAAGCCTGGGAAAGCAAGGGCAGATTCACACACACACATTGTTTTGGCTGATCCAGAGAATATGACGAAGCATGTTGAACCTACTCGTGTCCAATCATACTCGGTCGAGTGTGAGTCCAACCTATGAGGCTATAAATGCAAATGATAAACCGGAAATCGAGGTTCAGTCTGACGGACTTCCTGCGGGGACTCTGTTCCACTGAGCCCAGCGCTGATATGCTTTGACGTGTGACTACAAATAAACACTTCATTTTCACTTAAATTACTCCGGTCCGTTCTTGAGCTTCCAATTAAAGAACCGAATCTAACAGTCCCAATGGCTTGCGTCTCTAATATTGCTCTAATATCATGTTACTTAAAAGTTGTAGCCCAACTCATCGCAAGTAAATACAATGTGCATAAACTGTTACGTACCCTCACCCACTCACCCATCCAAACAGAGGAGTGGTGACAAGTAAAGGACCCTCTTGTCGAGTAGGGATGGGAATTGATAAGATTTTTACGATTCCAATTCTATTTTCGATTCTGCTTAACGATTCGATTCTTTATCGGTTCCCTTATCGATTCTCATTTGGAGAAAAAGGACAACAAACCGGTCAATTAGCATCAACTTTGTTTAGTTTAGAAGTAACACGAGTCATGACCTTACCCAACAACGGTGAGGTCCACATTGGTCTATCATGGCCTGGGTAATTTAACTCTACCCTGCTCTGGTGAAAGGAGAAGCTGGAGGTAGACGTGAACTGGGGGTAGTACCACCAGCCTCTGGCTCTGAGCCAGTCAGGCTCTGTCTCTCATGATTTCATCTAAATGTAATGCCTGAGAAGGCATTCATTTAACCTTAACCGTTACTAACAGCAGGTTTTACAATGAGGCAAATGGCTCTAACATGATAGGCAGTGTTTGTTAGTTAGTTAGTGACCTGCAGTGTTAGCCGAGGACATGCTAACGTTGCTAACGTTGCTGGGTTCAGATTCACCAACGTTAGTCCGGAGCAGATCGAAAACGCGACACTCATTCATAGTTATTGCATGTTGGTAGTATTTCCTCCCTTTGGTGAAATATTCACTTTGCAAGTTGCCCCGTTGTCGTCTTTTTTAGGGATGTGTAATCAAACTTTCGAGCGTTTATGCTTGGGCGCCATGTTTACTGTTGGCTGCTGGCTGCACTGGACTCACCACGCAACGTTGTGTGGTGACGTCATTCGCGCCCACTGGAATCGATAAGGGAATCGTTTGCAAAATCGCCAAACGATTCCAAGGAATTGAAACACTGGGAACCGGTTCCCAACAAGGATCGGTTTTCGATTCCCATCCCTCTTGTAGAGTGGTCGCAGATGTGACATCAATCAATATATTCCAGTGAACAAGTGATGAAAAGCAAACCTCTTTAGGGGGAATGCAGACTGAATTTGAGTGTTAAATATGTATTAAGTTCTCCCTCCTTTTTTTTCTTTCATCAAATTAAACAGTATATTTGAACTCTCCACATTTTTGATTCGGATTTTATATCAAACAACAGCTAGTTTATCAAATAAAGTCTATGAGACGTGATAAGGAACACAAGGCATCCCAAATTCACTTCAGAGATTGTTTCTACAATGTGGTAGAGCTGTGCTGACTTAACGATTTGAACCTCTTTTACCACTGGTATTCCAGTTCTTCACCTGCATACATTTGTTCTTTTATCTCTTTTGCTGCTGTGACACAATTGTCAGCTGAGACCAGCTGGACTGAGAGGAGGTTGTTGGAGAAGTCCTATATTTCATAGCAGAGAAAGCTTTTTTCTAAGCCTGGAGGGACACCTGGTGGTAGAGGAGCTTTAAGTATGGGAAACTGGTGAAATATTTTACTTGCGCTTACAATAATAGATTCACTTCTTTATGTAAAAACTGTATTTTAAAAGTTACTTAGAGTAGCATAATAAGGCCTATATTCACAATATACAGGTGGAGTCTACTCCTCTAAGAGGATGTTCTCGAAGCAACTACCAACAGACATATACAGCTGCCACATCTAACCCACATATTTCACCTGTAAACCTATATTATTATTTATTCATACACATAATTAAGGTTGCTCACAACTAATATTAGGGGGATTGAAAATTCTATGAATGGAATTCTATAAGATTTTATGTCTTTGAGAGGATTTAATCTACGCTGTGATATACAGATGTGCATAAGCAACTACAAAAACTACATTAATAAAAAAAAAAATATCAAAGGGTATATACCGTTCTGAAAAACATGTTTTAAGAAGTTATAATAAAATATTTTGAGGCTTCATCAGATCAGATGTACACTTTGTTTTTACATTTGAATCATACAAACAACGGAAAACTGAACCAATAGATTTCATGACACTCTCCATCAGTCGAGTCCTCTCATTCTGATAGATCACTTGCATCTCTTTCCTCCTCCTGCAAGGATTGTGTGATATTGCCTCATGCACTTGAAAGGCGCACAACTGCTGGGAGAGATACCAAGAGATTTCATTCACACACACACACGCACACACATATGCCTTCACACACGTATACACGCACACACACACACACACACACTCACTCACCCATCTAAAACTGTGAGATTAAACAGGCAACTTGTGTTTTCTGTTGACTGCTTGACATGACTGCACTCAGGCACCATGATCAATCACAATGAAATGACAAACCACGTAAATATATAGAGGGGGGTGATAATGAGCTGTGCATGTTAACACGTTCCCCTCGTGATAATTGTTTGGACAAACTGGTCAAATTTTTGCTATTATTTGTCAAAGAAATCAGTTTTCTACCAAAATGGTCAAGTGTCAATCAAAGCCTGCCTGCACTGCTGCCGTATGGTGGTGAGCTGAGGGAAGTGGCTAAGACATCGAGTGCACTTAGCCAAAAGAGGGCCGGGGCCAATGGTTTTATCCACAGCGATCTATCTCTCAATCTCACTCTTTTCTTATTCTTTATGTCTGCTGGTGTAAGCACAACTCTTGTCATTTGAGCTGTTGTAAAGCCTTCTGATGGCTGCAAAACAAATAAAACAATGAACAATGAACTGCATGCAGCAAAGAATATATTTAAAAAAAAACAGTCCAAAGGCAGAAATGAGTGACACTACATAACTGGTTTATTTGGCTGTAATTTACCTGATGAATAATTTCCTGACATTGACATCAAATATTAAAAGCACCTGAATTTCAGTTACATCAAATTGATCAATTGAAAACAAAATTTCCATGAAGTGGTACTGTTACCCAACAACCATTTATTGTGGCATCAACAGGTGATTGTTTGTTCGCAAAGTACAGCCGAGAGAGAGAAAGGAGGAGAAAAATAAAGCAAGTTAATGTTTGTTTCTCAGAGCAGAAAACCAAAACCTGAGCATGAATCACACTGACAGGAGACGAACTCAGAGAAAAGTTGCCAGCTGATGAGAAGGAGAAAGTCAGTGAAATCGATGCAGTGGAGATCTTGAAGCCATGCAGTAAAACATAATATTGCTTTCAAATAACACTCGCACATGCTTTTCCAAAATCAGACATGCATTGGGTATCTCAGTGGGCTAAAGAGATGTAGATACTCGACATTTTAGCAATACAAATTTTCTAAATGTTTCTTATACTGAATATTTGTAGAGCATGTTACACACTTTTTCCAGCAATCTGTTTATTCAGTTGATTGTTATAAGCAAATGATAAATTAGCATTATTAAGTAAAAATAAAATATTAAATAAAATATATATTCAGTCTGGATCTGCCTCGCTGCTGCCGATGTGTGTCACAAGAATCCACAAGAAAATTCAATCACTACAGCTAATTCAAAGAGCATTTTGTAAACGATCAAGGCTGTGAGTACAGTTCGGATCACAGTGGTCGCGGACAAGGTCAGCATCTCCTCTTGAAGCCACCTCTCTAAGGCTTGTTATAGTCTAGTCACCAATTTGGACATTTTTTTTTTTCTTTCTTTTTCAGGAAAAGTCTTTTTGTTCGGCAATCCCTCTTTGAAGTCAATTTTTTTCAAAAAGAACTACCAAATTCACGCAACTACCCGTTCATTTGTGTGAGACAAAAACCAGTTGGTGCTCTTGACACGATTCATCTCTTGGTGCCGCTTGGGGGGCTGGAGGTGATGTCGAAGTGGGCATTTTAGGCACTGCCATCCTGCTTAAGCCGCTGACTGCGAGCCTTGTAGACCTCAATCAGTAAATCTTTGACGTACTGGATTTCTCGCTCCACTGACTCCGCCTTGTCACGAAGCTCCCTGTTCTGTCCCTCGAGGCCGTGCAGCTCCTCCTCCAGAGAGTCCAGCTCCGCCCTCTTACGAAGCCTGTACCTGCAACAGGGACGAACGGATTTGGTTAGTTTTGATTATTTTTGCTACCCTGCAAATTTATTAACGAGTTAAGTGTGGCTACCTTCGAGTAACTTATAAAGCAATAACATCAAACCCCTAAAGTGACATCACGTGCTGCTTGGTCCAGTTTCTTCCTGTTCATACTTCAAAACTTCTTCCCTACAATTCTGTTCGGGGTGTAGCCCATTTTAGACTGATGTGCATTAGTGCACCTCAGCCATAGAACTACCAGACCAAGAGAATTAGAAAGGGGGGCTGAATTTGGCAGACAGTGAGGGACTTTCCCTTTTACTCCCCACAGGAACAATTAGTACACTGTGGTGACTAGTTTACGTAACAGTCCTGTCAAACTGAAGTTTGAAATCAACACGAGTAGTATTTAGGTATCATCTGATGCTCGTGCGTCAATTTTTTAACATGAATCACTGAAAAATCATTTTTAAAATCTCAAAACTTTTTTGATTTCAGGATGTTTATGAAGTGTCATGGCATGCTTTACATGGAAAAAAAGGGTGTGTTGTCTACCTGTGAGCAGCAGTTTTGTTCTGGTCTCTCTTCTTCTGCTTCCTCTCTCCGGTGTTGCCCTCCAGAGAAGCTGTGCTCATCACCATGGTTGGTTTGACAGAGCAGGGCTCATCCTTTAACCTCTGGGTGGGGCGGTGGATAGGGGCACCCAGCAGTGGCCCCTCGCCCTCCCCTCTGGACAGACATTCATAGCTTTGGTCTGCAAGGCATTCTGGATAGAGGTAGTGGCCATGTTGGGGCTCTACAGCTTGTGCTTGTGACGTCGGATCTAGGTCTCCTATAAAGCTATGATAAGGCTCGGCGCTGGCCACGGACTGGTGGAAATAGCCATCACCGGCCATCATTGTCTCTTGGGGAATACTTCCTGAAAGTCCTCCCTCTTTGTTGCAGTGCAGGACCTCAAGCCCTGCGCTGTCGTAACTTACATTGACCTTCACGTTGTGCATCAACTGTCCATCTCTTTTGTGGTGGCTGTCGTACGAGCCACCGAGACAAAAACCTCGAGCAATCTCTTCGCTGCAAAACATTCCATCAGAAAAACAATAACTCTCCTCTTCCTTCAATGATAAAGCACATTCTCTCACCTTCTTCACACTCCCGATGCTGTTCTTACTCACTGTCTTCAGTGTGGAGTAGTGGTTCACAGACACCTCTGTGCTACCTGAGTAACATCCTCTGGAGCCCCACGTTTCAAGTCCAACTTCGTCCCCGACTTTCACAGCCTCGCTGAGAATTCTTCGCCCGTTGTTGTGGTGATAGCGGTGATGGTAGCTGTACGGAGCGGGTCGTGCAATTTTGGTTCGGCTGATGGGACCACCACAAAAGCTGGTCAGGTCCAGTTCTCCTGTTGCCAAGGTAACAACCACAGGGCTGGTTTCTGATTGGCTGGTCCCATATGAGCCATAGGGTAACTGATAATAAGACTGGGAGCCCATGGCTTGGGCGCTTTTGTCACATTTTGAGGATTTTTCCAACTTGTTTGTGGTGGATGTGGACTCTGAGCGGAAGTAGTCCTCCAGCTGAGCCAGTTCCTCCTGCAGTAGAGAGGTCATAACCTCCAGATCTGAGGGCACCTTGACATCCTGTTCTAACGGCGAGGGGGGAAGAGATGAGCTCGGAGAAGACTCAGTCGTTGACACAAATGAAGACAAATCAACTTTTTCCGTCATCCAATCTGAGTGACCATCACCTAGAAAAATTTCAATGAAAAATCACAACAATGCGTTATAAAATCAGTATAACAATCCATTTTTTTTTTTTCAAATGTTTGGATAAAAATTTTTAAATAAAAATGACAAAAACAGACAAAAATTCTTAAATTAAGTAAGGCTGAGGGCATCAAATTGAAAAGGCTTGAAATAAAAGCAAGCAACATATCCGAAAAGATCCAAGTGAACAACTAACCGATCATCTGAAAATGATTGAACAGCATCGTCTGCATTCGATAAATATCCACTTAGCTGTACTCACTGTACGACATTAGCCCCGTGCTGCACTGCGGCTCCGACCTCGGGATGTGGAAAAATAAAAAAGTGTCTTGGCAAAACTCACCAATTAAGTGCTGCCTCTCCGCTGGCTCCGCCCCCGTCCTGGGCTGTGATTGGTTGTGGCTAGCCTGTCGGAGAGGGGGAGCACTGAGCTCGCCTGTGGTAATGGAAGGAATTTTCCTGCGAAGGATCGATGCCGCCATTGTGTCGTCTGCTCCGATCAAATTGTTCAAAAGCACAAACCGTGCACTGGCTGGATGCAAGAGTTGTGGAAACACCTGAAGACCTGTGGCGAAAATTAAAGCAATAGTAAACATATGTCAAACATTTTTTATAAAGCCTTTATAAAATTTGATTTAAATTTATAAATAAATTAATAATTTCCCAAAGTATTTTTTTAAAAATTCTGATATTTCAAAAAAAAAATGTAAAACAAAGATTTTTTATTTATTTTGTATTTCAAAAGATGAATTGATTTGAAATAAACTTTCCTATTTGACTTACAATTTTATTCACCTGCCACAGCACAGAGTGAAGCCATGACTGATTCATGTCACTATTTAATAAGTCAATAATGGACAAACCTTCTGAAAAATAACAGAACATTTTTAAAAAAAATGTCTTTCTTTTTTAAATGATACTTAACTCACAATTTATTTACTTACACACCTAAGACGCACATAGATGTAATGTTACAGATGTCACTTTCTACAAACGTCTGTTTAATTCCTGCAAACATGGTCAGGAACAGATGTCCAATAAATTCACAATATTTTTAACTTAAAAAAAAAACAAGTTTAGTTTTAAAAGAGAATATTCTTTGTAATAATGGCTAAAATAATCTTGTAAATGAACTGCATTCACTTAACAGTGTAAGGCTAAGTCTTAAGTACATGTCAAGTAAGAGAAAGATATTATCCTCCGAACTTTCACTCATACTTACCCCATAGTTTATCTGTCGTCTTGTCAAGTGCGTTGCTGGAGCAAAGCACGCGATGCAGTATGTCGAAGAGAAGACGGTCACCGTTTAAAAAGCCATATTTTCGCTTCTGAAAAAATAAGAACTCTTCATGTAGCGAATTATCGACGAACACACTTGCAGACAGAAAGTTTATAAATCCGCTACTTCTCCAACTCCGAATGCCCAGACCTGATCACAGCAGACAAGATTAATCCGCAGTTTACAGAGTTCACTCGGCCGTTACGTCATGAAGCTGGGGGACTTTCCCATTATCCAGAGACCTCCGACTGCCTGTATAAAACACACACACACACACACACACACACACACACACACACACACACACACACACACACACACACACACACACGCGCGCGTCTGGGTAGTCTTCACATATTCAGTTTTACTGGGTGATTTTACTTTTAATTCAGTTACAGATTTTTCACATTAGTGACTTCTTTTTAATAACAACTGTACATCTTTAAATGCAAAAAGTATTTAGATAATATTATTATTTAAACAAAATCAAATAGTTGCTGTTGCTGACTGTCCAGCTGGAAATGAACCAGCGACAGAAACATGAACTCACCCTCCCAAACATACGACAGTTCATGAAGTCCTTAGGTTTCCATTTGATTTGATTTGTTCATTTACGGAAAAATAAAACTCCACGTTAAATGCATTGTTAAACTACTAAAACAAATTTTCAAAAAAAGAGGGACCGTGATTAATTAGAAATATGATCAGCAGCAGACGATACACTCGGCACTAGTTTTCGGTTGACTGCAGCGGAAGGACATGGAGTTGCAGTTTGAGGGAGTAACTTTAGTTGCAGCCCTGTTGCATCAGATCCGCAGGGGATTCGCTGAGCGCTAAAACAATGTGGCCACGCCATTGGCTTATCAGGGGGAACTTTTCTATTTCTATTGGCCTGCTATCACTCTTAAACTGATTGCTAATCATTACGCATTATCATCAACCTGAGACTGGAGTATTGTGGGTCAGAGGAATTAATGTGCTGGTGGAGAGAAAATCTGACCTGCAGCCAGCTAGAAACACACACATACAAAGACAAATACACGTGTACATATATGTACACACACCCACCCACACAATTCTAGTCATAAACACAGAATATACATTAAGTACTCTTGTGAGTGTTTATGGAGCTATTTAAAGTGTGTTTTGGAAGTCAAAATCTTTTATTTAAAGCAATTTTGTGCAACTGTATAAAGATTTTATACAGAAACGCAGATACTGACCCCATAATTTGGTGAGGAGAAAACTGACACGTTCTTAAATCAGATTGTATTAATTAGTTCATATAAAAATGTTGATTCCATTTTTGTTTTGTTTTTTCGTTTGTTAATTCAGTCCATCCTAAATACCTCTTTGCATTTAACATGAGTATTTTTTTCTGTGTTTAGATATTCAGTGAAAAGCTGAAAACACAGAGGACAAACACGACCAAGAAAAGCCTCTCGTGTAAGGATCATATAGTGAGAAACGCTGCATACGCTCAGTGCTTAAATTCAATAGTTTTTGCTATTTTCTCTCATACTGCCATAGAAGACTTAGCCCGTGAACACTCCAAAAGACAAAATTTATACATACAATTTAAGTATTTAAAAAAAAACAGATTCACAATAAGAATTTAAAACAGCTGTTGTACAGTGAAATGGTAGATGAGAGTAATGGTTTACTGAAGTGTTCCTTATGTCAGCAGAGCTCTGTACTGTGTCATGGAGGTGTTGAGAAGCTTTGCCTGTGATGGAGAGCAGTTTGTTCCGTGCCCTGTCACTCACTGATACAAACGTCACCACATCCTTATAAGTGTGTGTGTGTATATATACACACACACACACATATATCTATATTAGGGCTGGGCAACGATTAAAATGTTTAATCTAATTAATCACATGATATCCCTGATTAATCACGATTAATCGCATTTGTACGCGAAATCCAAAAATGAAAGCAGTGTATAGCTTTTAGCATTTAGTTTTATTTTAAATGTGCTGCCATATGAATGAAAGTGCCATAACATTTGTTGTGCAAACACACTTTTAACATCAGCATCTTTCTGTAGTTTTTATGTAGAAGCCTCGCTCCACTGTCTGTTTCCTTGAATGACTTGCTGCTATCAGTTGTGTGTTTTGCCTTTAAGTGATATTTTAGACTGGAACTACTACGCTGAGAAGACAATTCAACTTGGCAGTGTTTACAGATGACTTTGGTTCTGTCGACTCCGCCGTCTGGAAGAACTTTAAAATGAAAATGGCCGAGTAAAAGTTCCGTATCCTTCTCCGTGTTTGGTGGATCCGCCGATTACTTTCTTTTCCTGTTCCGCAGCAGACAGCAACAGACTTTTACAAAATAAAAGCCTGTAAGCAACAAACTTTTACAATAATAAATATAAATAATATAATAAATTAAAAAATTAAAAAACTGCGTTAATGCGAGATAAAACATTTATTGCGATAATTAATTAGCCAGTTAACGCGATAATAACGAGTTAACTCGCTATTTGTCAAGACAATATATATACATATATGTAGACAGAGAGAAAACTTTCAAAGAGCTTTCAAAGTTTTTCACTCAAAGGTCTGTCGTTGTTCTTAACCATTTTTAGAGGAATAAGTCTGTGTGTTTTAGTTGCATTTCTGAAAAATGCCAGAGATAAGGAAGTTTGACAGACAGAAAATAATATTTTTGCAGCAACAAGGTGATTGCCAAAGAGCTGAAAACTTGGCATATCTCAGCATGGTGTGCAGTGTGTCCTTAAAACATTTGAGGAAACTGGACAAAAGTGGCCAGTGTACTCAAGTTGAGGACAAAAGAAAAAGTGTCAGGCCTATAAAACTATCTACAGCAGATGGACAGTATATGAAAGTGATGTCCTTAAGAAAGAGAAAAAAATCCAGCAAAGAGCTGACACAGGAGCTGAGAGATGCATCTGGACCTTCAGCTGATCCATCTGCTGTTCAATGAGGCCTCATCAGAAATGAAAAATTAACTTGGGCACGTTCTCTGAAGAAAGGATGTAACCTAATCTTGTGGATGACAAGCTAAATTGCAAGCTAAAGAAAAGGAATGGCAAGTTGATCTAAAAAAAAAAAACTGCCAGATGGTTCACTCAACAAGACCAAAGTTATCTGCTGTTACTGTTGATGTGAATTGCGTGACTTGCTAGCAAAATACATGGCTGATTCTGAGATCCCCAGCCCCTCGCAAAGAGTAGTTTGCAACAGAGACACCTGGACAACTCCACCTGCGGAAAGGTAAGATACAGTTACAATGTTTACGATTATTTTCTTAAAGTGTGAATGTTACACATGTGAAAGAATGTTACATTTAGGTCAATATGCTCAACTGTTGCTTGTTGGGCTTCTGTTTACCATGATAAGCTTCCAGCATATTTTTTCAGCATAAGAATGCTGAAGACTGTTCTGGATAGTATTTGTCAAGACAATTTGTTTTGGACTGATGTAAAAGTAAATATAATATGCATTTGAATAAAGCAAGAACATCTGTCTGCTCTTATGTTTATATTAAAAATATCCATTTTGAGATGCATTTGGAACAATTAGAATTTATTAAAAAAAATGAATCATGAGCAAACTGGACAACCATGAGGTTATTTGCAACTGAATATTTGAATAAACTGAGAACCCTAATACACACACATATGTGTATGCGTAAATCAGATAGAGAAAGAGACTGCATACAGCTAAACTAAAATGCCTTATGAACTGTGAAGTCCCCATACACTCTGTGTTGACTGAATATCAAGACACTCATACAAAGAAAAAAACAACAACAACATTATCATTATTTAATAGTCCTTTAAAAACAGGATCTTTACATAAACATGAGCTTAAATAAGGCGTCATAAGCAATAAAGGGTTAGTTGTTACAAGTACAGTGACTGCAGACGTGCTCACATGTTAATAACTTCTGTGAATGTCGTTGTTTGGAAAGGTCCTTAAAACACAGCGGACTGTCACTTAGATTTATTCATCTTAAATCCTAATTGTGTGACACTGGGATGTGAGTGTGTGTGTTTAAGAAGCACTTTTTTTTTCCATCCCAGGTCTCTTAGAAATCAGTCTTCCTTATAACCAGATGTGTGTGCTCATTTCTCTCTCCTCTCGCCTGTCATTCGGAGTGTTTTCTTTCTACCTGACCTCTGTGCTGCTTGTGTGGTACGGCAGACAGCGTGATAGGCAGGACATGCAGAGGTCACATAGGCAGACTGACACCCAGCATATCTCACTGAACTCATTAGTAAAACCAGGGTGTCTTCCTACATGACTCGTTGGCTGGATCTGCTCTGCCTATCCTCAGCCTCCCCTACAAACCAAAAGCTGCCAGGTCTTTCTGTTGCTATAGTAATAGGCAACATTAGCGCACCTATCTTGAAAACATGTTTTGGTATCCCTGTAGCCATAGATTTTCACAGCCTCCCCCTCAGATTTCTTACACCCCCATTGTTTATATGCTTACAATTTTTTTTTGCAGACACAGCAGTGTTTTTTTTGTTTTTTTTTTCCTATGCATGATGCACCACTTTAGTCACATATGAATTAGTAATCATTCCAGGTCGCAAAGATCACAATGAAGATGTGATGATATGCATAATAATCTCTTCTATGACCTCAAACAAAATGAATGTAATGTGGTGTTGATGATTTTTCTGATTCCGTCTTCTAATTCCACTGAATGGAATAACTGAAGGATTTGTATTGTAGTCCTTCGGCATGTAGACAAATACTGATCATGTTTTGAAATGTGTTGTTGTGATGGCTAATTTTGAATTGTAGAACAAACCCACTGTTATGTTTTTAGCTCCATATTAAAATTAGCTGGACAACTGACAATATAGATATTATTCCATCTAAGTGACCTTAACAAACAACACAACATTTCTTTAATATTACACTGTATCTTATAAATATTGTATATATGTATATATATATATATATGTATATATATATATATATATATATATATATATATATATATATATATTAGCCCTTACCATTTCAGTATTGTATATAATAGTGATGAATCCACAATAACTTCCTTAACTTGAAGGCTTTTTTTTGTATTGCGGCAAAACGATTGCCTGCTCTTTGTAAAGTATTGCCCTCCATCTGTCTGTACAGTACAACCATACAGGAGCCTTCTCCAGCAGTGCATCGTGGGATGGGAAGAGCCTCCTTCAAAGACACAGGCGGCCATGCACTCCTCTATTATGGCACATTGGCATCAGTTACACCATAATTTCATCACCAGCAGCTCCCTGTGTATCCTGCTTACATTAACTTTTTACAGAGATTGGCAACACAGAGGCAGGGATGCATGGCAGCGCCAGCTCTTGAACTCATTTAAATTTTGCCTCCAATTGAATGGTTGGTCTAAACATATTGTTATTTGTTGATGAAGCGTTGTATTTGTATGAACTATTGGCATGAACTGAGAAGAATCCCTGCAGTTTCAGTGGGATTACATTGGGAGAAAAGGCGAAGGGGGGATTAAAAAAACAACAGAATGGGACTTCAAAGTAGCAAAGTGTGCAGAGCTGTGTTTGAATGATGGCTGGTGTATTGTTTTGATAAGTGTTCCCAGAGGAGAACATGCAAGGCAGCATGTCACTTGCTCCTCTCATCTCTGCGATAGGGAGCCGAGGGAACGTCAAAAACCAGCCATAATTACCGGGTTCATACAGAAACGCTGCAGAGTGGCTGCCTGACACTCACATGCAGCTCAAACACACACTGTGCACAAATGCTAATGAATCAATATGCTTTAAATGTTAACCTAAATTAACATGTTAGAGCCCAAGTTGATGATGATAATACCACTTAACAGGGAGAAAGGAAGAATGTCAAATGTAGACAATTCAATCCAATCCCCATGACGCACTCATCTGCTTACATCACTGCTATCTGCAATAATAACTAGAAGAGCTTGTTAACAGACACAGTCAGACAGACCATAAATTTCCTTTGTTTTATTTGCTGAGTTTAAAACTTTGATAAATGATTACATTGTCTCTGCTAAAAAATGGCAAATTACAGCAGCCGCATGAGGAAGTAATATGCCAATTATTCTGACCATGAATGTGGTTTAGAAGAAAATGATGGATACTGTTGGTCTCATGGAATCGGATTTGTTTGACAAACCTCGATTATTTCACAAATTTGTTTGACCAAGAGCTTGCATGTAAACATTCAATGTAGCAAAATGTAGGAAACACAACACGCCATATGAATGGGAAACAGCTATAATGTCAGTATTTCTTCCAAATACAACCACACACACCCACAATGTTTCTCAATCTTGATTTTTGTGCATCTGAGGTTGAGTTATATATATTTCTGGGAGAGGAAAAAAAGATTTTTTTTAAATCTGTGTATGGTCATGTTTATTTTTATTTTTATTTTTTTGATGAAATACGGCAGGGTTTATGCCACTCCAGGCCTAGGAATTGCTCAAAATAATGGAACACATTATATTTATAAACAGCTGGATTTTTGTATAACACTTCTATAATCAGATGTAATCACATACATTAGCAGTTGATAGACTTTATTTTATTAGGCATACCTTTAGAATATTTTTCAAAAATGGCTGTAAAAGTGGTCAGTGATACATTGTTCTAAACAGCATGAATTTGAATACAATATCCAGCTGGATTCCACTTACATTGGCACAGAGTAAACTTAATGCAATAAAAATCTTAGCAATTTGAGCTTTTACTAACACAGAAATGATGGCTCGCCAACTTCTCATCAACTTCACTTTTGTTGCAGGTTCACAAACAGTGAACCAATTAACATCCAGAGAAATCTACATTACTAGATTACTGTTGTCATTGTCGGGGTGTTTCACTGCAGCCATTTGTACAGTGTTGTGGTTCAGGGAGAGCGTACCAAGCAGTCCCAGCAATTTCAAGTCATTGTGGTCTCATTAAAGCAGGTTGTTGGTAATCCTTTGCCTTTGATCTGGGAACTGAAGGGAGCTGTGTTTTACTGTAGTTCAAACAATGTTCTCCCTGCTCCCCCAGCACCTCCACCAGATGCCCTGTGGTAGCAGAGGAGCCTGACAGTGAAAGGATTGGGGCATGATTTGTTTTTCCACCGAGTTGGGGTGAGAAAAAAAAGATGGGGGTTGCTGGTGGCATCGGAATCAATTTATGGTCAACCTTTAAGATTTGCTCCACATAGGGGACACAACACTGGGGTTAGACAAAGCATGCTCACTGTATGCGCACGTATTTTAACAATGCATTAGTCATTCCTCAAGGATGGATTGAAAGCAGGCAAGTGAAAAATAAAGCAACAACTATTTAGAACTTGACTACTCTGGCCACAAAAAACCAAATTGTTCTTTAAATCAAAGAAAAAAAGAAAAGCATTTAAAACGGGATTGTTAGAACTGAATTCCAACCATAAGGCTTTAAAGATCAAACAACAAAGAAGAGGATTCAACTCAGAAATTAATACAGAGAAAAATGTAAAAGATATACAATTCTTTCAACTCATCTGCTGTTTTCTAGCCATTTTTTTTGTTTTGTTTTGTTTTGTTTTTTGCCTGTTTGCTCACTGGTTCCACCAAATTTGTTTCTCACAATTCTATTTTTGTGTATTTATAGACCTGACCACAATGACTAAAGTAGGGCAACATAAACTAATCTTCGGGTCTCATTTAGATAAAGTAACCAAATACAGATTAAATTTTAATGCCAGGTGTATATTAGGGATGTCCCGATCCGATCATGTGATCGGAAATCGGGACGTGGTTTCAGACTCGATCGGAATCGGACGTTACATCCCGATCAGGGACCGGATATGTAGCCTATCTGTATATGTATATTTATTCTCATTCATTTTTTTTTATCAGAACTATAGTGTTTCAAAACAAATGGGAAAAAATAACAGCTTAGTATTTATTGTTATGTGGTGGTACCCTCAGACCGTCTCAACCATAGACATAATATACGTCCATTGTTCCGTCAACGCAAGCCGTATCCAACGCATTCAGTTAATTTTCAATGAAATCCGGCCGATCGTTGTCGCCGTGCTCGCAAAGCATGCTGGGATTCCGGCACGGCGAGCGGGGGACCTGCGGCACGTCAAAAAGTTGGGCTCGCCCGAAGTTTATGCAAATTTGCCACGGCAGCCGTAGTGCGTTACCCAATGACAGTAGATCATGTGATCTCCTGTGTCGCATCAGCAGCAGCAGCAGCAGCAGCAGCAGCAGCACGAGAGCAGCTCTCCTCGCTCGCAGATCCAGATCCATGGTGCAATATGAAATAATGTTCCAATGGACGCCTAGCGTGACGCTGCCGATTGGAGCTGACGTATCAGTGCGGCCGCCATCTTGGATGGGTCTCCAACGCCTCCACATTTACTTCGACTGAGGAAGGTGTATATCCCCAACTACAATAATAATAACTCCCCGAATTTTTATATCTATGGTCTCAACTACACACAAAAACAACGCATGCGGCATGACGTCACTTTGCTGCGTGCCGCAAAGCAAAGCAGAACACTGCAGCAGCTTGAAGCTGGGGGCCGAATGTCCGCGGTGCGGAGGTATTTTAAAGTGTAGGACAAAAACGTTGCGATTGCAAACTGTGAGATATGCAAACTTGGGATTTCAAGAGCTGGCAAGGACATGGCTAACATCCTTGATGAGAACAGGAACAGGCTCAAACCTGACAAGGTAGAGATTTTGGTTTTCATCAAGAAAAACGTACATTTCCTTCCGTGAAGTGCAGTTCCCAAAAGCGCATTACTGGCCTTCCTTTATAACACTGTGACACTTTTATTTGCTTATTTGTTTACATGCCTGCCAGGTATTTCAAGTTGAGCTGCTGCTCGTTTTTATATTAGACATTGTTGCATTAAACTACAATGTGAAGAATTTGTCTATTACTTGATTACTCTTTTTGTTCAAGCGACCTCACAGAAGTGCTCTGTTTATAAGTGTTAAATGGTAAAATAAGTGAATAAAATAAAAAAAATCAGGGAAATCCTGGATCTGTTTCTTTGCCGTTCTTAATTTTTCAGGTGAAGAGGCAGTTGGAGAGACTGAACCGGAACAAGGCTGCAGGTCCAGATGGTGTCAGCCCCCGAGTCCTGAAGGCCTGTGCAGAGCAGCTCTGTGGGATTCTGCAACACCTTTTCAACCTTAGCTTGACCCAAGAGAGGGTACCACTGTTGTGGAAGACATCCTGTCTGGTTCCGGTACCAAAGAAAAC
The DNA here is from genome assembly GCF_027942865.1 of Odontesthes bonariensis. Classification (NCBI taxonomy): domain Eukaryota; kingdom Metazoa; phylum Chordata; class Actinopteri; order Atheriniformes; family Atherinopsidae; genus Odontesthes; species Odontesthes bonariensis. The sequence goes on from NC_134514.1 coordinate 35,073,985, forward strand.
TAATCCTTCAGTCATCAATGACTACAGACCTGTTGCCCTGACATCCCACATCATGAAGGTCCTGGAGAGACTCCTGTTGACCCATCTGTGTAAGCAAACCAAAACATATCAGGACCCCCTGCAGTTTGCTTATCGCCATGGAGTTGGAGTTGAAGACGCTATCATACACCTGCTTCAACAAACCCACTGTCATTTGGACAAAGCAGGCAGCACTGTGAGGATCATGTTCTTTGATTTCTCCAGTGCATTTAACACAATTCAGCCTGATCTGCTTCGTCTGAAACTCCAGAAGACTCAGGTGGAGGCCTCAACAATCACCTGGATTAATGACTACCTGACAAACAGACTACAGTTTGTCAGACTGAAGAATTGTGTGTCTAACCAGGTGATCAGCAGCACAGGAGCACCACAGGGGACTGTACTCTCACCATTCCTTTTCACTCTGTACACTTCAGACTTCCAGTACAAGTCAGACTCCTGTCATCTACAGAAATATTCAGATGACTCTGCAGTTGTCGGGTGTATCAGAGATGGACAAGAAGCTGAGTACAGAGAGCTGGTGGACCGCTTTGTGGCATGGTGTGGGAACAATCATCTCATCTTGAATGTTAACAAAACAAAGGAGATGATTGTAGATTTCAAGAGAAACAGGCTCAGATCAAACCCTGTTTCCATCATGGGAGAAGAAGTGGAGGTGGTTGAAGAATATAAATACCTTGGTGTTCATCTGGACAACAGACTGGACTGGAGACACAACAGTGAAGCCATCTACAAGAAAGGACAGAGCGGACTGTACTTCTTGAGGAAGCTAAGGTCCTTCAAGGTTTGCAACAAGATGTTGCAGATATTCTACAAGTCTGTTGTTGAGAGCGTCATTTCCTCTTGGGTCATCTGTTGGGGCAGCAGCATCAGAACCAGGGACCTAAAAAGACTCAACAACCTGATAAGGAAGGCTGGTTCTGTTCTGGGGATGACTGTGGAACCTCTGGAGACAATAATGCAAAGAAGGATTTTGCATAAAATCAAGAGAATTATGGACAACCCTGAACATCCTCTCCATGAGACTGTTATCGGAAAACAGAGTCTCTTCAGTCAAAGGCTTCTTCAGTTTGGATGCAAAACGGACCGCTACAGGCACCGCTGGACTGATAGTAAGGCATACCGGGCATTTGCCCGCTGGCCTGATGACTTACTGGCCTGCGCTTTTTTTTTTTTTACGAAATATAATTTAATAAAGATTTAAAACATAACGCAATATGTGGATAACGGTATATAAACCCTCCTATTGGTGCATAAACTGGTAGATCGGCCCTTTAGTCATGATTGATTGAAGCCTGGGCCAATGAGGTGAAGGGCAGGCCAGGGGCGAAGCTCGGCTCTTTTCACTCGGCTCCCGAACGGCCACCTCTGGAACCTGATTGGACACCTCAGGTGTCACTCCAGTTGATTGACAGGCAAGTCTCGTTGAAAGATGAGTGAGAAATGCGGCGTCTTTGAAATGAGGAGCAGGCATAGAGAGTGTGGTGTTGTACTGTCAGAGTGAACCTACTTTCGTGGAATACATCATTTTGAGTTAAGTTTTAATGTGATTTCCAAATGAGTCATTGTTTTTAAAGACTGTACATTTAGAGAAGAGATTTTGTTGCCAATTGTTAGGCTAAACGAGTAGGCTAAAGTTATTAAAGGCTAATGTCACGTTAGCATGAAGCTATTATATAGCACTTTGAAGTGGTACCTTGAGTTAAGAGTGTCCCGACATATGAGTTTTTTTAAGAGCCGTTATTCCGTCTATTTTTATTTCATGGAACGGATTAATGGCATTTCCATTCATTTAATGGTGAATATTGATTGGACTACGAGCTATTTGACTTATGAGCTCTGTCACGGAACCAATTAAACTTGTAACATACCACTGTGTTGGGATTGTGTGTGTGTGTGTGTGTGGGGGGGGGCATATCATTCAGTAAGTATATAATCAACACAGTTCATAAGGATTTCATAACTGTAACGTTAGATGAAACTGATGAAAAGCTTTTTTGTTATTATAAAGGTCTAAAAGTATAACTTTAGCCAAGGTACTTAAACTGACTGACCTACATGATCTCGTTTAATTTTATAGCAGCTAGGATTGGAGTTGGTTTTAAAGTAAGTTAAAGCACAAGAATGGAGACAAATAATTTAAGATTAACACAATATTGAGGTTTAACCAGGCTGTCTTATTTTGTGTTGGGACAGATAACAATGAAAAGACTTCTTTGTAAAGAAGCACAAGTCAGACCCAGATCAGGCCCAGACAGACCCCAGCCATGAAACCTGCAGCCCTGGCAGCTCCTAACCTGAAGCAAGTCAGTGTGGGCAGACACAAGGAGCCTGTCTACCACCACCAGGTCAGAGTATTCAAAGGCAGCTAAATGCATCTCCAGTTTATAGAAGTGGAGCCTCACTTTGCCCAGATTGTTAATGTAAAGAGGGGGATGCGTATGTCCTGCTGGTGAATATTGTGATCACAATAGTGTGAGTGGGTGTGTGAGATGTGTGATGCATGCATCATTTTTGTTGTTTTTCTGTAGACATCAGTTGTGACTGGCCAGACCTGTGGACTGTCAAACAAAAAGAAGAATTTAAATCCAAGTTTTGTTGAATGATTTAAAATAACATTCATTCAAAAAAATTATATTCAATATTTGCAGTGATATTTATATACTGTATATCTATTTTATCTGATTGGTTTTGATGTTTGGAAGGGAATGATTTTTGGTGAAATATGAACAAGGATGCATTGTCACTGCACCTGATCAAGTCATAATAATTTTGTATTAGTGAGTGGAAACAGTGGTTAAGGGACCAAAAAAAAAACATGCTGTCACAGCGCACTTAATTTTTTTCCCCTTCAATACCTGGTGGTGGCCTGGTCTTGGTTAAAAATGCCCGGCCTGAAAAATTTCCCCAGTCCAGCCCTGGCTACAGGAAATCTTTCCTGCCCACAGCCATCAGCATCTATAATAACTCCTTGATTTAATTGAGTTACATCAACATTTAATTTCCCTCTGGGATAAATAAAGTATTTTTGAATTTAATTTGAATTTGAACCACTGGGACTAATCTGTTTTTTGCAGATACATTTTTTTTTTTTTCGTTTCGCTAATTAGCACAAGCAAAATTAGGTAAATGTGTCAGCCAATAAATCAACAAGTGGTAGTCATCTTTGGAATTCTCTTGGAGAAACACTCAAGAGTAAAACATTTTCATGAGAAAAGGGAGGAAAACAAACAACTGTGCCAGTAAATAATAAATTTGCTCCATTCATTAGACTTAGACTTAGACTTAGAATTAGACTCAACTTTATTGATCCCTTTGGGATGACTCCCTCTGGGAAATTCAGTCTCCAGCAGCTTATACATACAATAGGAACGAGTCAGCACAGGGTAAAAAGAAAAGAAAATTAGATAACAAAATATACACTCTTAGAAAATATAGAAGTAAACAATGGATCATTGACCAGGTACTTAGTGAAATGAAATAAATTAATGAATTATTGCACATAAGATGATATGTGATCTTATGATAAATAAATAAGTATTGCTGTTGAATAAAAGAAAAAACACAACTATTTACTATGATGTGAGGTGGTTGGTGGCTACCTGTATTCACCTCGTTTAGATGCAGCTGAAATATCTTCGTGGAACGACTAGAGGCTTAATTGGGAGATGGCGTTAAATTAAGCAAGGCTTTCCTGATACAGCCTGGCTTTTTTTAAGCAACGTTCGTGGAACACCCTCCAGGTTTTCAGTTACCGATTGCCACACCTGATCCTTTCTTTGTTATCATCTCCCACAGTATATCTGACAGGTTTTCCTTTGTTTAGGGACAGATAATTGTTTTTGTCATATTTTGTTGGTGCTCTGTTGGTTTTTCTGTCTGTCTGTCTCTCCTCCTGCCAGACAGACATCTTAAATAAGTTAGTTAACTCTTGTACTTTCTGTTTGTTCTCACTTTTTCTGCTCTAGCTGTGTTTTCAGTTTTGTTTCCAAAAGCCTCTGAGACCTACCCAGGCTCCGCCCTCGCAGTGACGCAACACCTTCGGCTCTGCTACACTTACTCAGGCAAACTGCTCATTCAGGTGGATTCGAGTTCCCGAAAAAATGGGAACTCCACCCACTTTGTCGGGAAGCAATCAACTTTGAGCAGCGCCAACGGCCCATGGTAGAGGCGTGTTCAAGGTAGTGATGTGGTTGAACTGCCACTCAACCCATGGATTGTACACGGAAGCGCTTCATTCAATATCAACATGGAGCAGCATCAAGCTTTTGACACTGCTGTAGATGCTGTAATGAAAGTGTTCGACGGGAGATTCTCGTTAAAAATCGAGCAAAGAACAGCCCTTGAATCATTTCTTGACAGGAAAGACGTTTTCGCCTTGCTCCCTACTGGCTTTGGTAAGAGTTTAATCTACCAGTTAGCCCCGCTGGTAGCTAAATCATACGTCAGAGGAAAGAGTGGTGTGATTGGCTTAAGCTTAGGCACAGCCTTTTCTGGCCACAACCAGTAGCAACCCGAGGAAGGCGGGTTGACCAGGCCATTTCGAATCGCATTCGTTATGGTCTTGGTCAGACCAGAATCTCGAAGAGATTTGAAAGTCTATGTTAATCAGGCTATCTGAGACCATCTGCCAGACTTTGCCTCCTTCAATAGTCCTGCATTTGGGTCTGCATTTGCCAAACTATGACAAAATGATCTGGCCAAGACAGGACCCAGTGGACTTTTCTGACCACAGTCATCACACTAACACAGGAGGAGAGAGGATCTCTCTCTTTGAATTTTTCTCCTGGCTGGCCCAGCCCTCTTCGAGATATTCCAGAGCAGCTTCTTCACGCCTCCTCTCCACCATCAGAGCCGTGGCCTGCAACCCCACAAGAGCTACAGCCAGTAATCGGGACCCTGCAGCCTCCATGGTCAGCATGTGTTCCCAGGACTTCACTGAAAAGAGAGGTCCCTGCTCCTTTGTCCCTTGACATCTCCCTGGCCATCTGCTAGAGAGCTCCTTCGTCGCCATCTGCCTGTCTGTCCGCCTGTTATCACATCAAGCTGGCATCACAGATCTCTTAATATATACATATACATATGTATATATATACATATATATATATATACATATACATATATATATACATATACATATATATATATATATATATATATATATATATATATATATATATATATATATATATATACATATAATCTTGAGATCCTTAGATCCTCAAAGCCTTGAAGCCTTGACCCAGTGAAAATCAAGACCCTCCTACCCTCCATGAGGGTATATATAGCTATATATATATAGTATACTGCCAGTACACCAGGAGATGTGGAGGGGCCAGAGGAGGGTAACAACCCAGCAGCAGGACCGCTACCTCCTCCTTTGTTCAAGGAGGAACAGGAGCAGCCCTGCAAAATAACCTCCAGCAGGCCACTAATATCTATGTTTCTGCTCAAACTGTCAGAAAGAGACTCCATGAGGGTGGTATGGGGCCCTATGTCCACAAGTGGGGCTTTTGCTTACAGCCCAACAGCGTGCAAGGGGATTGACATTTTTCAGAGAACACCTAGATTGGCAGATTCTCCGTTGGCGCCCTGTGCTCTTCACGAATGAGAGCAGGTTCACACTGAGCACATGTAACAGACGTGACAGAGTCGGGAGACGCCGTGGAGAATGTTCTGCTGCCTGCAACATCCTCCAGCATGACTGGTTTGGCGGTGGGTCAGTAATGGTGTGGGGAGGCATTTAAAGGTCCGCACAGCTATCCATGTGCTAGCCAGAGGAACCGGGACGAGATCCTTAGACCCATTGTGAGACCATATGCTGGTGCAGTGGGCCCAGGGTTCCTTCTGATGCATGACAATGCTCGGCCTCATGTGGCTGAAGTGTGTCAGCAGTTTCTGCATGATGAAGGCATTGATGCTATGGACTGGCCTGCCCATTCCCCAAACCTGAATCCAATCGAGCACATCTGGGACATCATGTCTCTTTCCATCCACCAACGCCACGTTGCACCACAGACTGTTCAGGAGTTGACTGATGCTTTAATCCAGGTCTGGGAGGAGATCCCTCAGGATATTCACCACCTCATCAGGAGCATGCCCAGGCGTTGTAGGGAGGTCATACAGCACGTCAAGGCCACACACACTACTGAGCCTCATTTTGACTTGTCTCGAGGAATCTCCACTGAAGTTGGATCAGCCTGTAATGTGATTATCCACTTTTATTTTGATTATGATTCAAAATCCAAACCTCCATGGGAATATAATTTTGATTTGCATTGATCATTTTTATGTTATTTTGTTCTCACAGCATTCCACTATGTAATGAATAACAAATTTCAACTGGAATATTTCATTTATTGATCTATTTATATATCTAGGATGTGTTATTTTAGTGTTCCCTTTATCTTTTTGAGCAGTGCCCATCCAAAAAAAAGTTCAACTATTTAAATTTAACGAAGCAAATGGGTAAGAGCCTCCCATTAGATAATTATTAAATGGATGACCAGTTTTTAGCTGGCAACAAGCCTAACTGATGCAATAATGCAGCTTCTCATTTCTTAAACAACCATGTCGGAAGACTCATCCTTTGGTCATGGAAAAGATGTTAATCTGTTTCAGGTCAAATTATTGGCATGCATCAAGCAAAGAAAACATCTAAGGAGATTACTGAAACCACCCAAATTGGGTTAAGAACTGTCCAAAGCATTATTAAAAACTGGAAGTCATGCACCCATCATACCTTTTGCCTACCATACAAGCCTGTGGGGGCAGTGCTATGATCTGGGGTTGCTGCAGTTGATCAGGTCTAGGTTCAGGCATGGGCCACAAAGAATGATGTCAGCTGACTACCTGAATATACTGAATGACCAGGTTATTCCATCAGTGGATTTTTTTTCTTCCCTGATGGCACAGACATTTTCCAAGATGACAATGCCAGGATTCATCAGGTTCAAACTGTGAACGCGTGGTTCAGGGAGCATGAGACATCATTTTCACACATGTATTGAACACCACGGAGTCCAGACCTTAACCCCATTGAGAATCTTTGGGATGTGCTGGAGAAAACTTTGTGCAGCGGTCCCACTTTCCCATCATCACTACAAAATCTTGGCAAAAAATGAATGCAGCTCTGGATGGAAATAAATTTTGTGACATTGCAGAAGCTTATCGAAACGATGCCACAGCAAATGTGTGGTCCAACGAAATACTAGAGTGTGTGACTTTCTTTTTGGAGAGGCAGTGTATGTATTGTATCTGCATACACCAAAACCTGTTGAACCTAACCCCAAACCCCCATGTAATATTTTACCTTTAATGAAACACTATAAGAAAGTGGTGGTAATAGTTTACAGGAACACCTGTGCAGAGTGTGTATATACAGCTTCACCATCAATGTGAGCAGCATTTAAGAGCTATTTGTACAGCAGTAGACTCTATAGAGCCTCATCTGGATGTGAATAGGCTTTGGAAGAATGTATCTTAATACAGTTAAATTAAAATCTCTCTCCAGTGATTGAAGTTTCACAAAAGTAAACATAAAAAATTAAATCACCAAGATTTGTGGTTGAGGATTCCTTTAAATCAGGGGTGTCAAACTCAAATACACAGCGGGCCAAAATTAAAAACTTGGACAAAGTCGCATGCCAGCCTTCATATTTATTGAAAAAATGTCTTCAATTGACGAAGTTTTTCCTTCTCTTCAGATATAATGACGGACCTTTTCATATGGAAACAAACTTAACCTTTGCTTAAACATTGATTCTGGATCAAGCAAAGCTTAATACTATAAAAACATATTAAATCAAATGTCAAATAAAAGACACATCTGTGATATTAATTTCTCAAATTGAATTTTAAATAAAACTTATGCACCTTTCTCTATTTGTAGCATTCTGAGTTCAATTTCAATGGTAACCTTTGTCACAGGCCACCAATAATAATAATTATTATTATTTTGTGAACAAATATTCTTGTTCCAACATGTCCAGAAAGTGCCTGTTTTCACCTTTCATTTGGCCTTTTTTGGGAGAGATGGCCCGATGAGACTGGTAGCATGAAGTTGCTAATGAATGTCAACAGAAGAGGGGGTACTTGTGGGTACTGACTGACACGCCAATGCAGTATTAGCGGTGCATGCACTCTAGTGGACATTTGGTATTATCTCACGTGCCAAATATAATTACACTGTGGGCAAAATTTGGCCCGTGGGCCTGAGTTTGACACCTATGCTTTAAATCTTAAGTCTCACAAAGCACACTAGAGTTTAGAGCCAGTGACAGGATCTGTAGAACACAGATGGGACTCTTGAAGCAAACCAAAATGGTGCTTAATATATCTCTAGAAACTACAAAGACAAAAGATGTGAGAGAAACAAAGGTAGACCGCTCTCATATGCCCTCCTCATGGATGCATGCACACACACACACACACACACACACACACAGATCCCATGGATTTTGTTTTATCAATATGGGAATCATACAGTCTAGTATGAAATCACTGACAAAAATTCATCACCGGCTCATGTACTGCCACTGTGGGCTTCTGTTCGTCCCTGATCTTCAATATTTAGATAAGTCTGTATTTAAATAAAGGCTTGTTAAATAACATATTTCATTTTCCAAATCAAGAGGGTGAATGGCCCAAAGGCTGTAACTGCTCCTTTGAAAATCTAAATCCCTATGCAGCATCTGACTTCCCTTTGTTATTCACTGGTGTACTGTTTTTTCCATGTGAGCTATGCTCTGGAAAGGCTCCAGCGGGCCGTGTACAGGGAGCTTTTAGCTGTAAAAGATCATCTCTTTGAGATCATCAAGCCCCAGTTAATTGAACTTGTATATAACATCTTTGTAGGAGCACAGGCTGAACATATTATTTTAATAAAGAATTTATCAACCATAGATGGGGAGCCACATTTAATGAGCCCCTCCCTGGGTTGCTGGATCAGAGATGGTAAAAACTAAAGCATGCGTTCTCAGCCTGCATGTCTGCTGCCCTCTGCTGCTGTGAACACATGCACATAAACACACACACACACACACACACACACACACACACTCAAAACACATTCAGCATGGTGGTGTTTTAGAAACAAAAAATGTTTGACAGCATTTAAGTATTTGATTAAATTTTCAGTGATGAAAATGTTGGTAGATTCTGGTATCTATAGAATTTTGGATGCACATCTCTTAATAGCATACTGGAATAACTGACAATGAATGCAGTGCAAATTAAACCTCTAGGCTCACTTGCATTTATCCTGAGTTCATTGCTTTTCCTAACACACTATGATCTAGGGGTGTGCAGAGCTCTCAGTATTTGTATTTGTTGAGGCAACAAAAATATCAGTGTTTGAATTCAGATAAAAAATTTAAAGTATCTGTAAAAATGCAGTTTTGTTTTCACTAAACTTAAAATTTAGGATAAGTGCTCAAGTGTTCTTCAATACTCTATTTTAGTCATTTTGAACACTTCATAAACTCAGTAATTAACATGTACCAGGCTGCATCATTTTTTTTCAGTGTGTATTAGTCTGGCAGTATATTTCATTATCATTATTTTTGTTTCTTTTCCCTTTTTCCTGTTGTTTCTTGTTTGTTTTCCTCTGTCTGTGCCTCTTACTAAGTGTGGCTGGCGTGGAAATGCGGTGACTAATGCTCATCGTTATCTATGATCATTATCATGAGCATCGCATATAGTTTCCTTAATTTTTTTACTGAACAAGGCAATGTTTAACTGATATACTATAAAGTAAGTGCAGCTTTTTCTTGCGATATTGAACATTGTTCATGTCAACAGTGAATGTGACATGGTAAATTAAGCCTGTACAAGGGTGCCAGAGATTTCACAATAAGTTCTGCACCAGCTGAAGACATAAATACTATATATGGATCTAATGCAATTTCATTAGGATAATTACAAACATGTGTAGTTGTAGACATTAACAGCAATGCGCTGCAACAGTCCCACTGCAAAGTGGTGTAAGAAACCGAAAGGAGGTTTCAGATGACGCTATAAAGTAATGAAAATAGAGTGAGGTCTGCCAGGAAAAAAGTAAGAGTGTAATAGACAATTGCACTGCAGGAAGCCTGGGGAGAGCATCTGTCATGTATACTGAGCTTTTGGTTTCGGACACCTGTGTCCTGCACTGCCACGATGATTCTATTTGCTGTTGTGCTCTTACATCAGATTTTGTCACACAACTTGTGGTCTGTTTTTGTACTTTCTTACAACTGTATGACATTTTGATGGTTGTTTTTAAAGTTGCATTTATTTTCACCCACTGCTGAAGTTACCGGCTGTGTTCAAAACCGCAAACTACATACTTGCATACTGCATATTCATCGATCAGACAGTATGCAGAGCGTTTACCCACAATGCATTTCGCTCCTACCCGAGCCGAAATCAGCCAGCCTGAAGCTGATTTCGCTTAAGCTCTAAATTCTGTAAACTTTAGCAACATTTGAAACATTTTCAGGCGAGAAAGTAGTCGTTTAGATCCCCAACATGTTGAAAACCTGACAAAATACCGGCTATTTACAAATTTTGTTCCGACGAATTCGGCGCTACTAAAGCTAGCCGCAGTGAGCAACGCACTTCCGGTTATTTTCACAAAATAAAATACCCGTTGTCTTTTATCATAGGGAAAGCCATTACGATACAATTGGTGCTTTTGTTTTGAAAACAGGAAGAGAACCTACCCTCGTTGTAGCTAGCTGAAACTGCCGTTTTGACAGGAAATGACGATCGGCGACATCAAATTACTTTGCATCTCGGGTAGTTTGAGTATGAGTAGTAACCTCATGATGCATACCCAACATTTCGGAGAATCTAGTATGCATTACGGAAAAAAATCAGTATGAGTAGTAGGAGTAGTAGGAGAACTATGCGGTTTCTAACACAGCCACCTTTACTGTTGTGTTAAATGTGAGACTGAAGTGTTTGTCAGAGGGTCTCTGCTGGCTTGTATGATTGAATGAAATGATTAATAAAGCAGTCTATGCACTAAAAAGGCTTTATCTTTTCTAATCACAATCTGGTTTTAAGTATCTTGATGGTTCGGAATAAAACCGAAACAATACAATGATGTGAATGCATCTGCTCAATTGGCCATGGTGTTATTGTTCCAGTACTTCGTAGCACTTCACAACACTATAAACCATTAAAGGTGGATCATTCAAAGAAGGTCATGAAAAAGTGAAAGATGAACTTGTTCATCTTTGTACTGTGAACTAAGTTCAGAATTTTAAATGGTGAACTTTGAACATGAACTAGTTCTGTTTTAATCTATGTGAACTGAACATGCATAATATATATATGAATTGAATCAAACTCAGGCATTCGAGAAAATGGCAAATGAAGAGCAAGATGAAGCTACGTCACTCTACATTTCGTTTGTGATGAGTTGCTTATTGCACAAACGCGATGCACAACGGCGCATTCTCCATCACGTTGTTTCTGTCACGGTTATTGTAGCGAACAAAGGAGAACCCAAAAGCACGAGGCAGGCGATTAGCAAGGGAAAGTCCGTTTATTCAGTCCAAAAAACAGTTCGGGTCATAACCAAATGATCTGAGTGAGGCAAACAAATCTGACAAGGGGCAGGTAGGTATCAGAATCCAGGAAAACAGTCAGGGTCAAAACCAGGCGATCAGAGTGAGGCTAACAAATCCGACAAGGGGCAAGTAGGTATCAGGAATCCAGGACAGGCAGAACTAGGTCAGAACAGGTAGGCAGGACTGGAAAACGCTGGAGAGCTTGGCAAAGAATAACACAAGACAATCTGTCAGGGAACAAGTGAAAGTGATGAGTATCTATACACTGAGGAACTAATGAGCAAATAGACTGCAGATGAGGAGATGGACAGGAAACCTAGGTGAGGGAAATTAATAAATTGCATGGCAGGATCTGAAATGACAGGAGAGTTAGTGAAGTGACATATAAAAATAAATAAACTAAGAATTAGTGTAACTACGTTACAGTTTCTTTCTTTCTGACGGCGACAACAATTGTAATATCGTCTCTTCTGACTTGTGGTTCAAGACCACGGGAAAAAATCTCGAGCATTCGCAGAACGCAAAGTCTAATTCACCACGTGCTTCACTCGTCTGCAAAAACGTTTAATTTCACTTTATCTCGGGGTCTTAATCCGACCCGCGAGTAATCCAATCCGATCCAATTGCTCGTCTGTGATTTTTAAATTCTATTTTGAAACCTGGAAAGATCTGGCTTATCATTCTTTAAGCTAGTAAACTAAACAGGAAGCTTCTTCATATCTTATAATCGGTGTCTCTTTTCCTAGGATGGTGACCCATCTATAGCTTTAGGCAATAATTTCATAAATACATTGCATTGGGTTTTGGACAGACTGTTGGACCACTGTGCTTGGCTCCAAAAACTAAGGAACAAACAAGCCTTGTCTCATTTAACCTCATCATATTACTGGTGCTTTGTCTACTCTTTGGGGGGTTGTCCTGGTTCTGAATCAGGGGTCTTCTGCTCTGTTTGGCTGTTCCCTGTTGCCTTCATCACTGTTTCCGTCTCACCCATGTTGATGCCGTCCAGGGTGAAGTACAGAAGCAGTCATTTTGAGGCACTTTACTTGATTTTATTAATCCCTCAACTTTCCACTCTGAAATGAATAAAGCAGGTATGGAAATGGCAGGATTATTGGATGGATGAATATTCATAAAAACACACTCTTTGTGCCTTTGCACATAGCGTATTTGCATACGGTCCCACGCCCACTATGAACAGATGCTTTAAGACATTTTGCTGAATGTGGAATTATTCAAAAAATCTCCACCTAATTCTTTTTCAAAATCAGCTTTTGCAGGCAGAAATTTTAATCTCTTTTTGTGGCATAAAACTATATGTTTTATGATTTTTTATTTTTTTTTTAAACCAAATACATTTTGTTTCTTTTTAAATTCTGTAGCCTCTTTTACTAACCTTCTTTTACGTACTCCAGCTGGTTCCTTTCAAGCTCAGCTGGTTTGAACTCATACATAAATATAATATGTATGTATATATATATGTGTATATATATACACACATATATAAAGATGGTACATTGATGCTTTTACATATTTATTTTTGGCACATTTCAAGTTACAGACTTTGCTCATTTGAGTTTATATTTAATTAGTTAATTGATTAAACAAATTAAATTATAGTTTTAATACTCCACTTTTCAATATTTGAAACCATTTCATAAGATGAAAAATAGGGTATCCCCAAGATTAATCAACCAATTATTTCTTCTGGAGGTCTGGTTGGTTTCTGGGTGTCTTTTGAATTATAAAAACTGACATGTATTCTGGTTGTCATGATTGGCCCAACATGAAAGTTTTGCCCTAGGGCCCCCTTGAAGCTCAATCCAGTCGTTTTGCGACATGAGTCAACAGTAGCCCTTTTTCCATCAACGACATGATTCGCTTTAATTTGATGCGCATCAAGAAGTTAGTGCGATACATGTGATGGAAAAACGGTTAAATCGCTAGAACGCCTGTTTTGTCGCATTAAATCAATTCGCTCGAAATAGGTGGTTCAGGGCTAAGTTGTATCGCTACAGAAGTGATGGAAAAGGTTAATGCGATTCAGACTAGCCACGCATGCGCAGATAGTATTGGTAAAGCGCGAGGATTCGAATGTTGTTGTTGAGCCGCTCAGCCGCCCCATTTCACCTATCCTGTCGGTATCAAAACAGCAGCAACAACTAGTAACAACAATGTCCGATGATAAAAGAAACAACTGGTCGAGAGCAGAGACTCTGCTTTTTTTAAACACAATTCGGGAGGTCCTGAAGCAGCATAATTAATTCTCGCGAGAATTAATTATGCTGCGGATGAAGGATCCTCCTTCTTAAATTTCTGACGGCTATTATAAGCTGACATAGCAGCACTAGCAGCATGTTTAGTCCTATCCTACGGTCCATAACTCTAAATAAGTAACTAGCCTAATGAATAAAACGAAAGCCGGTGGTGAAAAGGTACGTAGCCTTGAAAGTTATAGCAACTGTTATAACAGGAGGCTGACAATAACAGCGCGAGCAATTAAATTCCCGCTACCGAGCATTCTAATTCGCTACAATTCGCCACTTTTGTAATGGAAAATCATCTGGTCGAGTCAGAATAATGCGCATCAGCACGTTCCGGTGATGTCATTTTATTTCGCTAGAATCGTCCTGTTTGATGGAAAACCAACCGAACGCATCTTATATCGCAACAAAGTAATGCGATATAACTTTTAATTCGCTACAGAATCTGATGGAAAAAGGGCTAGTGGTGTCAGTTCCAGACTGACCTGTTTGGGGCTGTAACTGGTCAGTCCAGCCATAGTAAACTCCTGATGTGTCAGTTTGGCTTTTTCCAGTTCAACTTACATAGAGTTTGAAACCTTCCGTTTGCTCAAACATAGCGTAAGTGCAACAGAACATGTAGTATAATCCTCCTTTTTTAAATATTATTTTATCTTATTACTACTGTAAGACAACTTGAGCAATTTAGTTTCACTCATTTTTTCAAAGTATTATTCATTTCCAGGTATGTAACTTTTTGGCGAGAGATATTCATTTTTGACACATTCTTGAAAAAAAGAATGTATCTAAATTTCTTCTGATAAAAGGCTGAACTCCTCATGTTTAGTGGTAAGTTCTCCTTTCACTGTTCAGTTCTAAAATTAATTGAACTTAGTTTAAGTTATTGACGAATAAAGGACTTTGATGGTTGTTTTTCCCTGAGTGAAATATAGAAGTACACCATGTACATTGTGGAAAGAGTATACGACTTGAAAGTAAAGAAAATAACAAAGTGTATTTTGGGTATTATAAAGTTAAAACACTTTAAAAAGTGTTAACGGGGGTCACTAATATTCTGGTTCTCAACTTGGATCTTCAGGATACAGCTCTTTGAAAAAATTTAAATTAAATTTTCTTTGCGACAGTGACCCTCAATCGAGTCAGTGGAGCAGTGTCCTGGAAGTGGGGAGTATTCCATACCAGCCTGATCCAAAATGAATTGAATTACAGCATCTTCCAAACAAAAAGTTAAGGTTTCAGGAAAAGTGGTATATAGTCGTATCCATGGCGCCATTGTAGTCCTACATTGAAAAGGGAACTTTGTTTGGAGCATACACCATCAAAAAGACCACTTTGGAAAAAAAGCATGACCTAGCCTTCTACTTAAATGGTTTTTGTAATTGGAAAAATGCTGTTGACAGCCTTAAAGCTATGGTAGGTAATCCTAGAGAGCTAGCAAGAGAGCTAGCAAGAGAGCTAGCAATATTCGAAAGTGTCCCCTCCTCTAAGCTCCACCCCCCCCTCCTATGGCGTGATCTTTGTGCCACCAGGTTGAGCGTGCAGTGACACTGATTTGAGGGCACAGATCTATCTGAAGGAACAATAATTTTAGGCGTGTGCGTATGAATCTCACACACGCTCGCTCATAGGTGCTCGGACACGCGCTCAACTCTGACAAACTGCTCGCTCGAACGGCACTCTGCTCGCGCTCGGCTCTATCTCTCTGCTATCTCTCGGAGCTGAGTGAAGCTGACACCCCACCCACGTGAAAAATTCAAGCAAATAGATTGATCGGTTAGTGCTGAATTTTTCACGTGGGTGGGGTGTCAGCTTCACTCATCTCGCTCGCGGCTCTGTCTCTGCGCTCGCAACTCTGTTAGTTATATGTAAATGAGCCACGCCACCAGCCAATCACAGACTGGTAGTTTTCACAGACTGGTATTTGTGTGATAAATAATAAAAAAATAAGGAGGAAGAATTGTAGTAATCATGTTAAAACTGGTGTAGTTGGGTGCTAGCTAGTTAGCCTACTGATTACTGTTGTAGGGTGTCACAAATATTTTAGAGAAAGAAACCTAACATCAACTTTTTTTTATTTGTTTCTCTTTATATTCTTTTATGTATTTTTAATGTTTCTTCCACTCCCTGCTGCAATGCTTTTATTTTATGTAAAGAATTGTTTTGTACATGAAATGTGCTACAAATAAATTTGATTTGATCAAAATCTAAAACGGTAGAAAAATAAAACTACACCAGCTTAGGAAATTAAATGTTTGAAGTATTGAAGTGGTTGTTTTTACCTAGTAAGTTATGAACCATAGCAGCTGACCCACAGTGGGTTTTTTAAACTTTTAAACTTTAAACTGATCAATTGTGTTATTGGTTTAATCTGTAATGGTTACTGGTTTGACAAAAAAATATAACATCTAGTTTAATTCCTTTAGGGTGATGGTAGAAGTTCAATTGAGTCTGCACTGCAGACTCTGCACTGATTGGCTGGTGGCGTGGCTCATTTACATATAACTAACAGAGTTGCTAGCGCAGAGACAGAGCCGCGAGCGAGCAGAGAGATTGAGCCGAGCGCGAGCAGAGTGAGCCGTTCGAGCGAGCAGTTTGTCAGAGTTGAGCGCGTGTCCGAGCACCTATGAGCGAGCGTGTGTGAGATTCATACGCACACGCCTAAAATTATTGTTCCTTCAGATAGATCTGTGCCCTCAAATCAGTGTCACTGCACGCTCAACCTGGTGGCACAAAGATCACGCCTCCCCATTCCGTCAGTGCTTCATCCAAAGCCGGTAGAACCGCGTGCGGACACGGAGCAGGGAGCCGACAGAGGGGGGCGTAGGCAAAAAGCAGAGGCATCTGATTGTTTTTTTGTAGGCGACCAATCCGAGATCAGCGTCAGCTTTTTCTCAGTCCTGCAGCTGCCACAGAGGTCTGATTATTTCCGTCCCTTTTTCTAAATACATCTTGTATAGATTTCTCTCAGGATAGACGGACCATTTCACCCAGTATTACAAAATGTGTTTCTGAACAGGATTACCAACCATGTCTTTAATCGCCATCAAACCAGCAAGGCACACAATCATGCCGTTACTACAAATGCATTGGAGAAAATGCCAGTTCACACTCAAGTACTGAATGTAATGGCTAAAACAGAGGAAGAAGCGAGGCACTACTGTTTGAAATGACTTTTTTAAGACCATAATTAATACAATTTAAGACCCATTTCACATCCATACTGGCAAAAAGGAGGCTCAGAATTACTTGCAAAATATATGAATCTATTCAAAGTTGTATGGAACTCAGAACCAAAAAATACTGACAAACAATATTTGTATAAATATATGAATTATATGTTATATATTGTATTATATGTGTGTGTGCAAGTGTGTACACAAAAACTGTATCTGTAACTGAACTACATATTTTCTTCTTGGAGCTCCTCCTCAGAGCATTGGACTTTGTGATGAGCTGGGCCATCTGACTGCCAGCCTTGCCCTCAGCCTCTTCTGCAAGCCTGTCTGCGTCTCTGGCCAGACTTCCATAAACTTCTTGGACAGTTTTTTTTTTTCTTGTTTTCTAGTTTATCCAGATGATCCTCTAAAGCAGGGGTTGGCAACCTTTGTAATATGGAGTGCTAGTTTGAAATTTTTTTGTCAATAAGTGTGCCACTACAATAAAACAATGTGACAAAAAATACAAAACATACCTGGGATTTTAATCTTGCCATGTAGGCCACATCCAATCATATTTTGAATATATTTTACTGTTATTCCCAATTGTAAATGAGGTTACTTCCTCAATATATCTCCATGTTTAAATAGAAATTATGATAATAATAATAATAACAATAATAATAATAATAATAATAATAATAATAATAGCAGGGCCCTGGATCCCATTTCCCACTGTTTTTCAGAAGCTTAGCCTATGCTAAAACATATTGCACTGGGACGAAAAATGCTATAATAGAGCCTATGTGCATCCAGGAAAGAAATTAAGGACGTAGCGTCAGGCCGCTCACAGTCACTGAAACACTTGATTGTATCGCTCCGATTAAATACGCTGAGCTGCGAGCGTTGTAGCACACCCGCTGCAGTGACCCTGGGTTCGATTCCACCCGGTGGCCCCGCTGACTTGCAATGCCCCCTCGTGACTGGGTCACGCTGGACCTCGATGCTTCAGATCCTGATATGGAATAATACTGGCTGATGGAAAGGACTCCAACGCCTTGATGCCCAATATGCCGAGTTTCAAACTTTTCTTGCACAAGGTGCAATGTTTTTCATAAATATTTCCATCAACCGGCTTCGAACCATGAGGTAAATTCTGAAGCCACAAATTGTCAAAGAGATGCATGAGGTATCTTGCAAGAGAGTGACGAGCCTTTCGAGGGCATGAGGTGGCTGAAGGTAATTTGTACCACCTTGTTAAATTTACAGCAACAGGTGATCCTCTTTTGTCCTCTTGGCTTACCTGTTCACATGATTATAACAGTCCACAGTGCCAAAATGACTCCCTGACTTTGTTTTGTAATACAATTCTGAGGGGACTTGCCTCACATATCAGATCCTTGCCAGTGGTGCAGTTTTCAATCATAATGGATGGCACTCAGGATGTGCAGGGGAAAGAGCAGGTTTCCATATGTTTAAGTTGTGTGTGAATAAAGACCTAGTGCCACAGGAAGTATTTGTTGGACTTTTTGAGGGTTGGGGACATGCCTCTCGTGTTTCCTGCTACCCAGGCTCCGCCCTCGCAGTGACGCAACACCTTCGGCTCTGCTACACTTACTCAGGCAAACTGCTCATTCAGGTGGATTCGAGTTCCCGAAAAAATGGGAACTCCACCCACTTTGTCAGGAAGCAATCAACTTTGAGCAGCGCCAACGGCCCAGGGTAGAGGCGTGTTCAAGGTAGTGACGTGGTTGAACTGCCACTCAACCCATGGATTGTACACGGAAGCGCTTCATTCAATATCAACATGGAGCAGCGTCAAGCTTTTGACACTGCTGTAGATGCTGTAATGAAAGTGTTCGACGGGAGATTCTCGTTAAAAATCGAGCAAAGAACAGCCCTTGAATCATTTCTTGACAGGAAAGACGTTTTCGCCTTGCTCCCTACTGGCTTTGGTAAGAGTTTAATCTACCAGTTAGCCCCGCTGGTAGCTAAATCATGCGTCAGAGGAAAGAGTGGTGTGATTGGCTTAAGCTTAGGCACAGCCTTTTCTGGCCACAACCAGTAGCAACCCGAGGGAGGCGGGTTGACCAGGCCATTTCGAATCGTATTCGTTATGGTCTTGGTCAGACCAGAATCTTGAAGAGATTTGAAAGTCTACGTTAATCAGGCTAATGATCCACAAGATTGTACGTTCAGTTCACTCCATGTTTACACACAAAGCTCACATACATACATACATACATACATACTTACATACATACTTATTCTTACATATTTCTTACACAATATCACACTTAACTTACTTAACCATGTTATAAGTCTGTGTTAATAAACAGATTTTTCATTCCCCCTTAATTTCCATATCTTCTTTGCCAAAAAATGAAAATATTGTATTTCTTTTAGATAATTCAACTAATTACCTTGTTACCAGGGTTACAAATGTAATAACCTCTGTTACATTCAGTTCTGAATTTGACAGATTTTTCAGCAGCAGAGATCAAAAGGCAGGACGAGACAAAAGATAATAGAAGAAAAGACGGTCACCATGTTGCCTCCAGTCAAACAGGTTCTCACTCTGACAAACCTGAAAAAAATTAAAAAATGAACACAATACACTTGTATGTTGTCACGCAGGTTTTGGATATTTCTGGCAAGCTCAGATCAAATCATGTCTGTTTTGTGGAAAAGACTGATTTGTATTTCATTTCCTCTCCACATACAGAAATGAACGGGGGGAGCTTGGCATTTTTTTAATATCCTGAGAAGAATTCTTCTCATGTTTGCACTTTCCTGTTTCCCACAAGATGACATCCCTCATCTGCAGTTGCCCGTGGTGCAAATGGTTTTGTACCAGGTTCTTTCATCTGCGTTTAGATAACTCACTGCTTGTTGGTCACTTGTTATATCTTGCTGTTGCCAAGAGCGTATACGCACGACTTCCTTCCATATACCTGCAGAATCACAATGTTGAAAATGGAATCATGATTTATTGCAGAGCTACTTTAGATATGTTCTTACAATATCAACAACTTTCAACTGGAGCACCTTAAATTTTTGGCAATTCAAATTTTAACAAAAAAGCCTAACATATTAACTGGAAGCAACATGTTTAAAGCTAAATCTATGAAATACGATTATGGGATATAAGATAATTAAGATAGAACGTTATTCATTCCGCAACAGGATACAACATCGTAGATGACCAAAAGAAAAATCACACATCAAGTTTAAATAGCAATATATATCTAAAAATCATAAGAAGATGAAATAAAATAACAAAAAATATCTAAAAGAGAACAGCAATCTAAAAAAAGGTAAATATTCAATATGAGCTGTATTATAAAACAAAGTAAGGTAAGGAAATAAACTGAACATGTTTCACATTTGTATAGCACAGAGAACCATGTTACAGTGTCATGTCAGCAGTGGTTGTTGAAGAGCTTTATGGCTGATGGGATGAAGGATCTGCAGAAGCGCTCACTCTTGCACTGTGAAAGCAGCAGTCTGTTCTTGAATGAGCAACTTCGAGCCCCACAGTGTGGTACTGGGGTGAGAGGGATTGTTCATGATAGATGTCAGCTTGGCCAACATTCTCCTCTCACCCACAGTATCAGTGAGTCTTCGGAGCTTGACCCATACGAAGCCCCAGCTGTTAAGTTTATAATGTTTGTTTATTGGTAAAATCAAGTTTGTTGTGTATATCAAAACAAGCATACTATCTACCGACCATGCAATATCCTTAGAAAAATTGCATCTGATGACTTCCCAGCATGCTGATGAGGCAGGGTAGTTGTCATTGTTCTGATGATTTGTGTGCTAGTTTATTTGTTGTTCTGTGGCTTCAGAACTGCTGTGGGTACGTGTGTGTGTGCGAACACTCAGTGCTCTTCATGTAATAGTTACCTCTGGCCACTCACTTGTTTTTCAAACCCTCTCGATTTCACTGTTGCTCTCGATACTATAGATCACTGGACAACTAAAAAAAGAAATAAGACTTAATTTCTGGCCCAGTGAAGGACTTTTTTTCACATATCTCCAGATTAAAACTAGTTCTTGTTTGGCTGTGGTACTTCAGAGGTCTGCATTTACAGGTTACCATTTGAGTACATATCTTCCATACACAATATTAGTTTCCATTTCTGATCAAGATGCCAACCACCTTTACCTATTTATCTATTCATTTATTTATTACTTGGATTTCAAATAATTGTCCTCAACTGAATAAAGATAAATCTTCTCAGGCACAGACATATGGAACAGCAAAATAACCCAAATGATGATAATAACGGACAGCAGACACTATAACATTGCAGAGGCCAGTCACTAATATGGCCATTGATTACAGGTACCGGTAATCAATAGGCTGCCCATGGGAAATGGGAAGCTGGTACTCATTCAACATAGCTGTCTGACCCACATATGGGCAAAAAACCTTTCCAAAATAGATTTTTTTTTAAAAACAGCATTTTTCAGATGAATCTTAAGGTTCAAATATTAAAACACTCAGTGTATTTAAGTCCAGGTTGAAGACACACCTATTTTAAGCTGCATTTGAATAAAGCTCAAAACTTAATCACATTTTAACTACTGATTTTATCTATTTATCTTATTTCTTTCTTTTTTGTTTAAAATTGAAATCATGCTTTTTATTTCTACTGTTTTAATGTATCTGTAAAGCACTTTGAATCACCTTGTAGTTGAATTGTGCTAGACAAATAAACTTGCCTTGCCTTGCCATTTTACCTGTATCTTACAGCCCACGAAGATTGGACTACAAGTTGTCTACCAGAGACTGAGTTGTGATGTCAGAAACAGACTTTGATTGCTTCAAAAAGCTAACAGCAAATATTTCATTTTGATTTTGTGGACGTCTAAATATTTTGTTATAACCGTTGGTTCCAAGAAAATGTGTTTAATGTACCAAAATATTCTTTCTCTGCCACAGAGCATGCTATGCTACAAGCTTGATTAAAAAAAAAGAATCAGGTACATGCCATCATGCAACCTGGGAAAACAAAGCAAGCTTTATCCACTGGTGAATATTTGGAAGACTGCATGAAAGAATACCTGCCTGAATCTCAGACAATGGAACAAGTCAGGATATTTTAGCCTGATCGAGGTGAGCCACATTTGAAGGACATGCCCTGTAACTCTCACACAAGAAAAAATACACTTAGCCATAATCTGATACCAACTTTTTGTGAGTGCATTTCTAAATCTTTTTTGAAGTTCCACAATATGCTTTCC
This sequence comes from Odontesthes bonariensis, assembly GCF_027942865.1. NCBI lineage: Eukaryota > Metazoa > Chordata > Actinopteri > Atheriniformes > Atherinopsidae > Odontesthes > Odontesthes bonariensis. The sequence goes on from NC_134514.1 coordinate 35,096,251, forward strand.
AAAATAAACCTTTTCCATATGATGTATAATTCTATCATGAAAATGTAAAGCCATAGGTACTGTGCACTGGCCTGTGGCAGCATTGTTAAACTTAGTTTAAGTGCAAGGAATACATGCCAAGTGTCTGCAAGAAGCCACCAAGGCCCCTTAGGTTCCGCACTGTGTTATTTCCATTTTCTTCACTACTATTTGCCTGATAACGTCAGGCCTGTCAGGCTTGTCATGCTACAATTCTGTGGGCAGTATGTCTGCATGCCAGTGGCCTCAGTATTTTCACCTTTCCACCCTCGTCATTTACAGCCCTTACTGATGGAAAAGTGTGCATTCGTGAGATTCTCCAGAAAGTGGCCTTTTAGCTGCAGGCACGACTGTCATTCGACTGCCGGGAAGTGAAACCCTGTGGAATGGGGAGGAGGCTCAAATGTCCAACGAACTTTGGGGGGAGTAACCCACAAGGAGGGGATAGCTGGGGGGTGGTTTGGGGGTATAAACAGCAAGCCAGGCCACCGCTAACGCAGTGCACATCCCTGCCTGTGAGTCCGGTTCACAGTGCGCACAGCAGTCTGGCAGCGCGTCCTCATTCTCCTCGGTCTCTGCTCGTGCTGTCCCGCGGCTTTGCAAAGCACCAGCTGGGCTCTGCAGACATGGCACCTGTCCTCCAACTATTTGCAGTCACAGTCGCAACAATTCTCCTACAAACTGCGACATCAGCCAGCCTCAATGACATGTAAGTACAAATCTTTTGAATCATCTTATGTTGTCAGTAAAAGTTCCAGCTTGGGGCTCCAGCAGCTGATAAGCAGGAAACTTTTCCTGGTTGCAGAAATGGCATCAGTATTCTCAGCAGCACCTGGCTGCTGAGCCATAGCTCCATTCAATTTCTCCTCCATTTCTCATTGGCATCAGCAGGCTTCTGCATGCAAAATCCAACCAAAGTGTTTAGTTGAATTTAGGTGACGCATCAGTGTGACAATTTTCACTTTACTCACACTGTTCGACATGTTTTTAGTTGTTATTGAAAATGTTTTTTTTATTTTATTTTATTTTATTTTTTTATTTTATTTTTTATTTACCTAAAAACGTTTGTAGTGGCCATTTGTCCATTAAAAAAAAAACAAATTAAACTTAAACCAAACAAAATCAAAAGACCCCTGATGTACCATGGGGGATGTGGTTTAACGCAGGCAAAAGAAGATGAATGTCCTAAAATGAATTCTTGCGTTTTTTTCTGATTTATTTATTTCCAAACAATAAAACAAACAAAAGAACGAAGAAAACCTACTGCTCTCTCCCTTTCCCTGGTAAAAACCATCGGCCCACCCCGGTGCATGCTGGCACTCCAGGTGCCCAGTGTGACCCAATTATCAAAATATTCTAAACAAATAACTAACAAAGAATATTAGCAAAATAAATCTAATCTAAATAAAGCACTGAAATTAATCAAATAAAGTTACTCATAATTAGCTAATTAAATTTACAACTAGAACTAAAAAACAAAAACTAACTCTACAAATAGCTCCTACAACGTTCATCAGTCTTTCTTCCCAAAACAATACAATATCTCAAATCATTTAAACCCTTGAAACCAATAACAACTAACCAATTTAATCGGTGAAACCTCAGTGGGAACCAGAATATTCTGTTCATAATGTTTTGTCCAAATCTTTACACTCGTAATTTTCTATTTTTATTCTTTCTAAATGCAGTAATTATGCAGTGACTGTCAGCTCCCATGTGACAGGAGGGAAACAGGAGATCCTGTGTGCCCACGTCCACAGCCCCATGGAGAACATTTCTCTGACCATTAGCCTGTCTGTGGGCTCTACAAACAGTGTCATCCTGGAGCAGCCTGTTAAAAATGACTTCTACCGCTGCTTCGAATTTCAGGTCAGTTCTCTTTTTTTTTTTTTGTACTTTCAAACTCATAAAAATACCATTTTTGTCTCTGCAGTATTTGCTTTCCCGATTGCCAGAGAGGTAGAACATGACTGTTAATGTTTGAAGAGATTAAATGTATATATAAGGTTTCAAAGTTACTGTTTACTTTTCCCTCCTCTTGCCCCTTACATTTACTGACCCAAATCTTGGCCTCATACCTCGTTATCATGCGCCATGACCGAAGCTGTCAACACCAATGGGCCTCTGTAAATAACTGCTCTGGTCTACCGCTGCCTGCCGTTATGCAACTTCCAGGTCTTGCTACTTATTGATGGGAAACAACAAGCCTGCTGTAATCAGCTCTGTGTCAATAGCACTTTGTTTCAGTTTATTCCTCCATAATATTTGGCCCTGCTTCAGGACTGGTCTGGCGTTTTCTCCCTGCAACCAAACAAAGCATGTTTTCTGCCAGAAACCAGGGTCACAACACCCAGCACATACCTGTATAAAATTTTAGGGTGTGGTTTTGACCACTGTTATGTAACAGCAGCGCCATATGCTATAAAATTACTAGGGGTGGGCAACGATTAAAAGTTTTAATCTAATTAATCACATGATTTACCTGATTAATCGCATTTGTACGCAAAATCCAAAAACGAATCCAAAAGTAGTGTATAGCTTTTAGCATTTAGTTTTATTTTAAATGTGCTGCCATATGAATGAAAGTGCCATAACATTTGTTGTGCAAACACAGTTTTAAAGGGACAGTTCGCCTCTTTTGACATGAAGCTGTACGACATCCCATACTAGTAATATTATTTATGAACATTTTCCTACCCCCCGCTGCGTCCTGTGAGCCGAGTTACAGCCTCTTTTAGGCGGTGACGTAAGTAGTCCGGCTAGTTGGCTGGGGCTTCACAAATAAAGCGTTTTGCTTCTGAAAAGAATATGCATTCAAAAGAGTAATACGTCCATGTGATTTTGCATCACAAAATCGTATCTTCCGAAAAAGTTACACCTCACAGTTCCGTACCCTTCTCCATGTTTGGTGGATCCGCCAATTACTTTCTTTTTTGGGTTCCCCAGCAGACAGCAACAGACTTTTACAAAATAAAAGCATGTGAGCAACAGACTTTTACAATAATATAATAAATAAAAAAAAACTGTTAATGCGCGATAAAATATTTATTGGCGATAATTAATAAGCTGGTTAACTCGTTATTATCGCGTTAACTCGCTATTTGTCAAGACAATATATATATATATATATATATATATATATATATATATATATATATATATATATATATATATATATATATATAGACAGAGAGAGAGAGAGAACGTTCACGGTGAGAACCTCAACTTGGCTGTTAATGCAAAAATTTATTTTTAAATACGTGCTTTTATGTTGAAACAAGTAAAACAGGAAGTAGCGCCGGTTAGCTCCGTGAGCTTCACACAGAGACCGAGGAGCACCTGTAGCAGAGATGTTACCTGCTAGTTTATTTTAATTTTATTACTCCATGCTTTGTGGTGTTTGCTGTAACTGTGTGAATGGGATGCATTCAACAGACTTTTACGATAGTAAAACCTGCGTTAATGCGCGATAAAATATTTATCAGCGTTAAATAAGTTTACGCGATAATAACGAGTTAACTCGCCCAGCCCTAGAAATTACAGTAACATTTCATTCAGTAGAAGTCTGTTTCTTATTGTTTTCTGGTCTTAGATGTACAGTGAACCCTCGCTATAACGCGGTTCATCTTTCACGGTCTCGCTGCTTCACGGATTTGCATCGTGCATTGTGTTCTGCATTCTGATTGGCTAAACAGTCTCTCCGCTTCTTCTCTACCTGTGTGTCAATAACGTTGCGGTTTAGTACACGTACACGTTCATTACAATTCTCAAACATAATCGATGGTGGCATGTCGGTATATATAAATCTTTTTGCCCTGAAGAAAAAAGAGCGACAACAACTACCGATAACGATGTTCTTCTCTCGAAAAAACACACCTGCACCGCGGGCTTTAGAAGAAAAAAACGCTACAGAGCGGGGTCAGGATGCAGCAGCTCAGTCAGAAGAGCAGTGAAATACACGTGAGTCACTATTTGTCCCACTGTACTTTGTATTTCTTTTCATAATCAATTTTCATTTTCTCCCGTTCTAATCCAATGACTCGGGTCGCGGTGGGGCGGCGCTGATCTCCGCAATTTGAAGCCTTCAGTTCGTATTGATGATGAAAATGATTATTTTACAGTACAGTAGTTATTTGTAAAAAAAAAAACAAAAAAAACGTTTATACAGTACTTTTATTTGTTAAACAAATGCTTGGGCCTTTAAAAAGGTTTTGTTATTTGGTTTCAATGTATTATGGAGTATTTCATTGTATAATAATTGTAAAAAAAAAAAGGTTTCTACTTCACGGATTTCGCCTATCACGGGTTCTTTTTGGAACGTAACCCCCGCGAAAAACGAGGGTTCACTGTATTACTTCCAAGTACTCATACTCTACCACTGCAAGGACACTTAAAAGTGTGGAAGCTATACTATTTAGCATGATGCCTGCTAACCAGGCAGAAGAGTCCATTCTAAAAAATGTTTCGCTGGTATTGCAGGTCCCTTCAGTGCAGTCCAGAACTGTTGCATCCATTCAGGTAGCACTTCGGACTGGCAGCGACTGGAAAAATGAAATGAGCAAGAAGACTAAAATCCTTATTGAGCCTCCTGCTTTCATCCATATCATCCAAACTGACAAACCGATCTACAAACCTGGACAAACTGGTAGGTGTTTAATGTCACAAATCCTCTTGGATGGTGTGTGAAGCTTACAGCTGTGCGGTGCATTTGATGATACTTTGCTGCAGTGTTGCTGTTCAACTTGCCCACATTATCATCTCTGCACTGCTTACCAATTCAGCTGCACTTGCACAATTTTGAGCGACTTCATTATTTCTGCATAATGCTGAGCCATCACTTGAAAACTTTAGGAATTATGTCTAAATTCAGTGCTCAGAAAAAAAGGGTGCTTCCTTAAAGCTGCCGTCGGCAACTTTTTTTTTAGTCATATTAGCTTGAACTGTCATGGGATTCTGGAAGTAGAATATTAAATAGGCTGTTTAGGAAAAATCCCGAATTCTGTAGCTCCCTCTGAAGCCTGTAATAGTGCTTGCAAAAATCGAGGATCGCCCGAGTTTGTCTGTTGGCTTGTCTGGATGTTCGTTCGTTCGTCTGTTCGTGCTGCAATCTTGCGACCTGCCACAAGGTGGCCAAACAGAGCCAAAGCCAGACAGAATGCATAGTGCGCGGATTGAATGCATATTGCGCGGATTTGCTGTAATTAGCACAACAAAAGATTGCAACGGCAAGCCAGTGTGCATAACTGCATATAGCGTGCCCAAAGCCAGACAGAATGCATAGTGCGCGGATTTACTTGCACGGCAAGCCAGTGTGCACGGCGAACACTGCTGTTCAATAATGAATAGGGAGAAGGGAATGCCTCTTCTGCTGACAGCGCCAAAGAACAACAAGTAGCCCACATCAGGAACGTATGTCCATACATGGCTCGCTATCCACAGGTAGGTTGGCGGTTGGCGGAGGTCTGCACTCTCTGAGTGCATTTCTAGTTATTTATCTATTATCTGAGGAGAACAGTCACCAACCACGTCTTCCATGCTGAGCGTGAGTCTGCCCCCAGCTTGTGTGTGCGCACAGTGGTGTGAACTCACGTGCACAACCTCGTCTACAGAGGGGGAGGGACCTGAAATTTGTATCAGTTCGAATTTTCTGACTTTAGACTCGGAATTTTGAAAACCTGCCGACGGCAGCTTTAAGACTTCTGGATGGAGGCTACTTTTAAGGAATATCCAAAGCATAAAAAAATTTGAATTTTTGAACCCATCAGTGTGTTTTTGATAAACTGATATAATCAAATTATTTTTTTACAGGTAAACGTAGATATGTTCAAGATGTTTACATGCATAATTATGGTTGTCGCTTGACAATATGCCCATGTGCTTTACATGGTTTTTTTTTGTTTGTTGTGTTTTTTGAATCTCATAAGAAGGGTGTTATTTTTTTGATTATTCTCTGTATTTTTGAACATCATCTGTTAATGGTGGGTAAAACCCCAGATGGGAACTGTGGAGCATGTGCAGAATTTAAAAGTAATTTTCTGTCCATTTGAAAGTATATAAGCAGGAGGAATTCAATGACCTACCACATTATCTGAGTATGTTTGTCCAACTTTGAGGAAATTGATTCAGCATTCAACTTTTTTTTCCCTAAAACATATAAAAAGATTTAGGGAGAAACCCACTGGTATTACTAAAGGCATATTTCAGACTTTGATATTCTCTGAAAGTTTAATCTCCACTGGCAGTTTGTTCCACTTGTTTGCAGCATAACAGCTAAATGCTGCTTCTCCATGTTTAGTCTGGACTCTGGACTGGACCAGCTGACCTGAGTCCTTGGATCTAAGAGCTCTGCTGGCTTTATATTCTCTGAACATATCACAGATGTATTTTGGGCCTAAACCGTTCTGGGATTTGTAAACCATCAGCAGACTTTTAAAATCTATTCTGTGACTGACTGGAAGCCAGAGTAAAGATTTTAAAGCTGCTGTGATGTGTTCAGATCTCTTAGTCCGGGTTAAAACTCCAGCAGCAGCGTTCTGGATGAGCTGCAGATGTTTAATGCTCTTTTTGGGAAGTCCAGTGAAAAGAGCATTACAGGAATGGAGTCTACTGGAGATGAATGCATGGATGAGTTTCTCCTGGTCTTTTTGGGAGAGGAAACCTTTAATTCTGTTGATGTTTCTGAGATGGTAAAAAGCTGCCTTGGTGACAGCTTTGAGCTGTCATCAGAAACATAGTTCCTTATTTTTGATTGTGTTATTAAGAGGAATTCAGCAGATTTATCTCATTATCCAATATGCATGTATACATGCATATACATTTTTTTAATTTCCGCCATTTCTATTCTATTCTATTCTATTCTATATTACCTATTGTGTGATTTTAATTTATTTATTTTTTTAAATTTTATTCATTTTTACAATTATTATTTTTTAATTGTATTTATTTATTCTGTTTGTACACTTAGTATGCCATTTTACTCACAATACTCAATTCAGTTCAGTTTATTTATATAGTGCCAAATTACAACAAATTGTCATCTCCAGGCACTTAAATAATATAGTCCAATTCAAGCCAATTGGAGTTTAATTCATTGTTATCATAATTATTTTCAAAATAATCCAATTCACAATATTCTGCATTACCTTGCGCGTGTTTCACGATTATACTGATGGTGATTATTTCTTTCTTGTCTTTAAAGTCCAATTCCGGATTGTCTCCATGGATGCCAATTTCATCCCTGTAGATCGAGTGGTATGTTTAATCTCCTCGTTTTTGTCAAATACACATAAATTGTTGAATGTGTGTCGTAATTTCAGCTCGTGAATTTCACAATGGGCTGTGATTTCTAGCAAGCACTCTGTAAATCTGAAGAACGAGGTCTATTTTGGTTCAGGAGAGTGGGAGGTGAAAGTAGGGCTGTTTGTTGATTTTTTTTTTTTTTTTTTTTTTTGAGGACGGCGTGGGTGTGAAGCGCTGTGTGGAGTAGTGTGATAAACATGCCGTCAGAGTTCATTTGGCACACACTGCATTTGACCCAAACATCTGAATCAATAGTGGCGCAGTTCTTTCCCATTTGTGATGAGAGCATAAAAACATGTCTGAAATGTGAAATCTGTATCTCCATATAATCCATATCAAATGATGATGAAAGTGGTTGCTACAAATTACAACATCAGTTGTACTTAATACATCGTGTTTTTTTTGTTTTTTTTTCACACTTTCAGGCTTGATCACACATCTAATTGTTGAAGATACCAATATGTCTTTTGTGTTATCTTGAATTTGGGAAACCCAATATGTTGCCCCATGCTCGGTTGAGATGATATGATATTTGCAGCTGATAGGATGAGCAATATGTCTGATTAGGTGATAAACTCTATTGGGGGAAAAAGATGGCATATATTATTGAGAAATGTTTACCAATAACTTCTAAGATATTGCACTTATAGTGTGTTTGTGTTGTAAAGATTCTTTGTGCCGCATTTTGATTGTGTCTTTTCTTTTCAGTACAAGGAAGTGGCGCTCCAGGTAAGAACTTAAAATGGCTGCTATTTATCTGCATTTGAGAGGGCTAAGGCACTGGCATTTCTCCTCAAAACTGCGGACTTGCTTTTCTTTTTTCAAAAGATTGAGAAAGAAGATAAAAAATTCTGCCTTTTAGAGTTGGAGTAAAAAGGCAGGCAGAAAAGAAGAGTGAGAGAAAAGGCATTATTCAGTTCAGTCCAGTTAAACCAAACAATGGATGAATGAAACTGCTAAACTGCTGGTCTGCCTGCAGTCCAGCAATGCCTCCAACTGAAAAAAATCCTGCCTACGATAATTGATAACACCACAAAGGACCCCTCAGATTAGTGACCAACTGAAAGTCTATATTAAGCAAGAGTTTCAGAATCAGACAGAACTATAGCGAAGCCAAAAGGCCTTCCAAGTCCTTTAAGTGAAGAGGTGAGGCGGCATAGAGAGAACATAACCCTAGCCCAACTATTATGAAAGGTGTTTCTGGTCTGAAATTAAAAACAAGCAGCATTTTTTTTTTCAAAGAATGATACCATTTCTCCTTTTAAATAGTTCAACATCTTTGTATTTTATGTTTAGTTGATTTAAATGGAAATTCAATTCAATTCAATTCTTTTTTATTTATATAGCGCCGAATACAACAAATGTCATCTCAAGGCACTTAGAAAATAAAGTCCAATTCAAGCCAATTGAAATTCAATTAATTGTAATCATAATTATTCATAAAATAATCCAATTTGTTCATATAGAGCCAATTCAAAAACAATTTTTTAGCTACGGAAACCAACAGATTGCACTGAAAACTTTTTCTTTTTCGGTCCAATCTCCCGTCCTGAGCGTGCCTGAGGCGACTGTGGAGAGAAACGACTCCCTTTTAACAGGAAGAAACCTTTGGCAGAACCAGACTCAGGAAGGGTCATTAAAGGGTGTCTGCTTCCCGGACATTTACTGGCAGCTTATTCCACAATAGAGGGGCCTGATAACTGAAGGCTCTGCCTCCCATTCTACTTTTAGATACTCTGGGAACCTCAAGTAAACCTGCAGTTTGGGAACGAAGTGCTCTGTTAGGAAAATATCTTACAATGAGATCTTTAAGATATGATGGAGCTCGGTCATTAAGAGCTTTATATGTAAGGAGAAGAATCTTAAATTCTATTCTGAATTTAACAGGGAGCCAATGAAGAGAAGCTAAAACTGGAGAAATATGATCTCTCCTGTTAGTTCTCATCAGAACTCTGGCTGCAGCATTTTGGATCAACTGAAGGCTTTTCAGAGAATATGTGGGACAGCCCAATGATAAAGAATTACAGTAGTCCAATCTTGAAGTAACAAATGCATGAATTAGTTTTTCTGCATCACTCTGAGACAAGATGTTCCTGATTTTAACAATATTACGAAGATGAAAGAAGGCAGTCCTAGAAACCTGTTTTATATGCGAGTCAAATGATAAGTTCTGGTCAAAAATAACTCCAAGGTTCCTCACTGTAGAACTAGAAGCCAAGGAAATACCATCTAGAGTAACTATATAGCTAGACAATTTCTCCCTGAAACGCTCAGGTCCAAAGATAACGACTTCAGTTTTGTCTGAATTTAGAAGCAGACAGTTCTGAGTCATCCAGGTCTTTATGTCTTTAAGACATGCTTGTAGTCTGACCAACCTATTGGGTTCATCTGGTTTTATAGATAAGTACAGCTGAGTATCATCATCATAGCAATGGAAATTTATGCCATGCTGTCTAATAATGTTACCTAATGGAAGCATGTATAAAGTGAAAAGAATCGGTCCAAGCACAGAACCCTGGGGAACTCCATGACTTACTCTGGTGTGTGAGGAAGATTCTTCATTTACAAGAACAAACTGAAATCTATCAGATAAATATGACTTAAACCAGCCTAATGCAGTTCCTTTAATCCCAATAACATGTTCAAGTCTGTGTAATAAGATACTGTGATCGACCGTATCAAATGCAGCACTGAGATCCAACAGGACAAGCACAGACACAAGTCCGCTATCAGAGGCTAAGAGGAGATCATTGGTAACTTTCAGCAGTGCAGTTTCTGTGCTATGATGCACTCTGAATCCTGACTGAAACTCTTCAAACAGATTATTTCTGTGTAAATGATCACAAAGCTGAGCTGCAACTATTTTTTCAAGAACTTTAGACATAAAAGGGAGATTGGATATAGGTCTCTAATGAGCCAACACCTCTGAATCAAGAGTAGGTTTTTTAAGTAAAGGTTTAATTACAGCAACTTTAAAAGTCTGAGGTACATATCCTGTCAACAAAGACAGATTGATTACATCCAATATGGAAGTGTCAATTAATGGGAAAACCTCCTTGAACAGTCTGGTTGGGATTGGGTCTAAAACACAAGTTGATGGTTTAGAAGAGACTATTGCTGTTGTTAGTTCAGAGAGATCAACTGGGCAGAAGCCATCTAAATATAAATCAGGTTCTAAAGATACTTCTAAAGCTGCTGTACTTGATGATACATCACTGATAATAGTGGGAAGGACTCCATCAATCTTCTCTCTGATAGAAACAATTTTATTGATGAAGAAGCTCATGAAATCATCACTGCTGAGAGTTAAAGGAATAACTGGCTTAGCAGAGCTCGGACTCTTTGTCAGCCTGGCTACAGTGCTGAAAAGAAACCTGGGATTGTTCTTATTCTCTTCTATCAATGATGAATAATAAGCAGTTCTAGCTTTACAAAGGGCTTTCTTATACGTTATTAAACTATCTTTCCAGACTAATTGAGACTCTTCTAAATTAGAGGAACGCCACTGTCTCTCCAGCTTTCTTGCAGTCTGCTTTAAAGCACGCAGCTGTGAATTATACCAAGGAGCCAACCTCTTCTGACTGATTACCTTCCTTTTCAGAGGGGCAACATTGTCCAGTGCTGTACGCATTGAAACTATAGTGCAGTCAACTAGAGTCAAGTGCTGCTGGAGTAAAGTTTAGGTAGTCGTCCTCTGTCATATCTGCACATGGCAGTGAAGAAAAGGATGATGGAATTAATTCTTTAAATCTGGTTACAGCATCCTCTGATAGACACCTTCTATATGTAAATTTCTTCTCAGAAACTGAATAGTCAAGTAATGTAATCTCAAAGGTTATGAAAAAATGGTCAGATAAGACTTGGGTTATGAGAGAACACTGTTAACTGTTCACTCTCAATGCCATAAGTCAGCACAAGATCAAGGGTGTGATTAAGGCAGTGAGTCGGTCTGTGAACACTCTGAGGAAATCCAATAGAGTTCAATATAGAATTAAAGTTCATATTCAGGCTGTCATTTTCAACATATACATGAATATTAAAGTCACCCACTACAATGACTTTATCTGTACTAAGCACTAACTGGGATAAAATGATTTTTTTTTAAGGTTTGCAAAGGTTAGCATTCAGTTTTTTTACAGTTGACACGGCATCCCAACCTAAATAAGGTTTTTATACTTAGTTGTACCATGTCAGTTTACACATGGAACACACATAATAAGGTAATCCAAGGTTGTTGGGTAAAAAATGCCAAATATGAAATGAAGGTCACAGAGCACTAACTGCAATATTCTTTTTTTAAAGCTAACATTTCCTACTCGATATGTGGGAGTTGTGTTTGACTTTGATCTTTTCTGTGAAGTTCCCAGAAATGCGATGCAAGGACACCAATGACAAATAGATTTCACAACTGTGAACTGTGATCATATGCAAAACTTAACTCACCAAAATTGTATGAAAGATTAGGTCAACTCCCTAAATTCAGATTGTTAGCTTTAACAGAATGGAGAATGAAGTAACATTTAATCAATATCAATGTTTTTACTATCTGCAGGATCCGAATTCAAATCGCATTGCCCAGTGGCTGGATAAGGCCATTGTTGGCGGCATACTTGACCTTTCGCACCCCATGATTCCTGAAGCTGTACAGGGAAGCTACATGATCACTGCCTTGACAGACGAGGGAGAGAAAATGTCCCACAGCTTTGACATCAAGGAATACGGTGAGATGCAGTTATGGTTAAAAAAAAAAAAAAGGACATTTTAGTTACAAAAACACTGCCTTTGAACTACGTTTTGTAACTTTTCACTTGAAAGACTTTTATTTCTATTTCCATTGCTATAGTTTTGCCAAAGTATGAAGTAAAGGTTCACTTGCCCAATGTGATAACCATCCTGGATAAGCAGGTCACGATGAGGATTTGTGGAAAGTGAGTGTCAAATCATGGTTATTGGTAAGATGGCTATTAAAAGTGGATGAGTACATTTTTGTTGTTTTTATGATAATGTCAAGTGAAGTACAAGTTACGATGATGCAGCTATTCCCTTTTTTCGACTCTTTAAATAATTGAACTGTTTTTGGAAATATGTCGGATGTGCAGGTCAGTGGCAGCAGTCCTGGTTGGAGCTTGGTCAGTTATTCTATTTCATTACCTTGCTAGTGTGATGATGAATTCCCTCCAGATGGGACTTTTTGGGTCATCAACTTTGGTGCAGAAATTACTGTGTGTCACACTGATAACTAGGGAAGAGTCATGGCAGCATTAGAAATCTCCCCTTATGGACTCTCATTGTAACGACGACAACTGTACAAAGTATTTGCTACTGAACTGCTAATTAATAGTCTTAAACAAAATCTGACTAATGTAAAAATTAGGGCTGGGCAACGATTAAAATCTAATCTAATTTTAATCGCATGATTTCCCTGATTAATCGCATTTGTACGCAAAATCCAAAAAGGAATCCAAAAGTAGTGTATAGCCTTTAGCATTTAGTTTTATTTTAAATGTGCTGCCATATGAATGAAAGTGCCATAACATTTGTTGTGCAAAAACACACTTTTAACATCAGCATCTTTCTGTAGTTTTTATGTAGAAGCCTCGCTCCACTGTCTGTTTCCTTGAATGACTTGCTGCCATCAGTTGTGTGTTTTGCCTTTAAGTGATATTTTAGACTGGAACTACTACGCTGAGAAGACAATTCAACTTGGCTGTAAATGCAGGAGTTTTTTTAAAAATTTATTTTGAAATGCATGCTTTTATGTTGAAACAAGTAAAACAGGAAGTTTATGGAAATTAATGCACATTGTCCATAAATAAAAGATGACACTAAGGAATTTAAGACCTTCTGGTTGGAGGATGTCAAGACTACCTGGTGAACCATGGCTGCCACATAATACTTATCACCTTCAGTGTAAATTCAGCCCTTTAATCTGCAGAAGAACAAACAGCATCTCTGTATTTCTGCTCACTCTCCTGCAGATATACGTATGGGAAACCAGTTCTTGGTTCAGTAAAGGCAAACTTTTGCAGAACTATCACCTGGTTTTACTGGCATATACCGCAACCAGAAACCATGTGCAGGATGTTTGAACTGACTGTGAGTATTCCAAATGGAAAACATGTCACTTGTTATCTTCTTGAATGGTGGTTTATTTTTTTAAATTCATCTGTTTAATTATCTTCTAGACGGATAAAAGTGGATGTGCCACACAAATTGTGGACATGGAGGAATTTTTCCGTGACAAGTACATAAATACAGACAGCTTTGAGGTGACCGCTGAGCTGGAGGAATATGGCACAGGTAGGCTGACAGGGACCCACGTGAAGAGAGGGACAGACAGACAGACTGTCCAATCAGAGAAATCTTATCCATATCCCTTGCAAGAACACAGCGTTCAGTTCAACTCTCGTTAATCTCAAACACGCAGTACTCGATGCCAGATCTTTAAGTAACAAATCATTCTTAATTGATTGTTTTATTTGGCCATTACAGCCCGTTTATGGCGCTTTTCCACTAGCTCGCCACGGCTGGGCACGGCTCGGTTTGGTTGTGTTTCCAACCTCTGTGACGTCATTTACACGGCGCCGAACGTCTGGACCTCCTCGACCTACCAAGGAGTGGATTTCCTCTGCGAAGCCATCTCGTAGCAGTACAAACTGAAGCAGTAAAATGTGGAGTCTTGTCTTGAGTCTTGTATTTATTTACATTCTAGTCGGTCGTCGCGCGGTTATGATGCTTCCAGTGACGACACTCATCGGCCAATCATTTGAAGGCAGTCGGCTGACGTCACGTTTTAGTAACGCTTCGGCTCGCTTGGAACCAGGGCTGAGGTGATACCAAAAGTGTATTGCGTGCTAGTGGAAACACGCAAATAGCGCGCAGAGCCGAAGCGAGCTAGTGATAACGCGCCATAAGACAGCTGCAGTACATCCAGAATGCTGCTGCTCAAGTCCTGACTAGAACCAGGAAATACGACCACATTAGTCCAGTGCTCAGGTCTCTGCACTGGCTTCCTGTCGCTCAGAGAATAGACTTTAAAACAACTCTGCTCGTGTACAAGTCTCTTCATGGTCTAGCACCAAAGTACATCTCTGACATGTTAGAGCCATATGAACCAACTGGGACTCTGAGAACCTCAGGGAGGGGTCTCCTACTGGTGCCCAGAGTCAGGACTAAACAAGGTGAGGCTGCGTTTAAGTTTGATGCTCCTAAAATCTGGAACAGTCTTCCAGAAGATGTGAGACGGGCCTCAACTCTGACAATGTTTAAATCCAGGCTGAAAACAGTTCCATTTAGCTGTGCATATGTCACCTGAAAGTATTTTATCTGCATTCTTCGCTTTTAATTTAATTAATTAATGGTTATTTTTATGTTTTTTGGAATGATTGCATTTCCCGTCTTGTGATTTTATGTAGCTGTAAAGCACTTTGAATTGCCTCGTGTACGAATTGTGCTCTACAAATAAACTTACCTTGCCTTATTCTCTGAATTGGCAGCACCTGTTCCTGATTAACTGTGGTCTGTATGTTTACCACCATCTAGGAGTCATTCTTAGTGGCAGTGGGAGGACCAGCTTCAGCAGTCAGATCAGAACGGTTACCTTTGAGCATGTACCTGCATCATACAAGCCTGGCATGCCATTTGAGGGAAAGGTAATCAGACTCGCCAAAGTGTGGTGTGAACTGTAACAAAAAGTTTTTCCTGAAGGTTCTATTACTGTGAAATGTGGTTAGATACCAGTGGGAGCCAGAGGAAGAATACTAATGACATTAAGAGAGGTCTTTGAGGAAACCTTTTTTTCCCCCACCTTTATTAAAGGTGGACTATATTATTTAAGTGCCTTGAGATGACATTTGTTGTAAGATGGCGCTATATAGATAAAACTGAATTGAATTAAAGTAATTGGTTAGTGTTCATTCTTTTAAGTTTGGTCCCTAGTGAATGTATCTGCTAAAGAAGCAGTATGTTTTTAGGTTGCCAACTTAAAACATCTTTTAAAGTACAACCTCAGAGGTGCTGTTAGCTTTGTTGCTGGGTCTGTGTGTAGCCCTATTTTGATTGCTTTGTCTGCTAGCCGAGTTTCCATCTAAATGACCCATTAAAACTGATACCCAGTAACAACCAAATTCCTATAGTACCGTTAAAGGTAAGCTTTTGGCGATATATGATACTTTTATCACACATTTTATTGTGTTTTTGTGAACATCCACTTAACTGTAACTCATCTTATCCCTTCTTGTTTAGCACTTTTTAACACTGTTATTATTATCAAAGTTTTCATAAATATGAAGAAAATCATCCAAACTTCCTTTATGTGTTTAAGTATCAAAAATCAAATGAGCACAGAACAGAAAATATGTATCTGAACAATTTCCAAAGGTCAAATGTTGGAAAGATGGATATGATCTTCAGAAATGAGTTTCATGTATTAATCTGATGAGGGATAAAACTTCCTAATCACCATTATCATTTCTAACTTCTGCCACCTCAAATGAGCATGAAATCTTTTTGCAACATTATCTTTCTATATTTTGGTATAATGTCACTGTTTTTCTTTTTCAAACACAGTTTGTTTGTAGTAAACAAATTGAGCATTGTTTTTTTTTTTTTTTTTTCATATTAACAAAAAATGTGGTGCACCAGTTTGCCAATTTGAGTTTTGTAAACTATTTCTTGTCAATTTCTTGTCCAGTTGTGCTTTTAGTAGTATTATGTATATCCATTTTTGAACTGAGAAAACCTCCAAAACGATTGTCAGCCTTTGATCTTTAATTGGTGGTACCCTTCCCCTCTTTGTATCATTACCTGCTATAACCAGGAATTTAGCCAAATGTAAGTTGTTTCCTATTACGACTTAATCTTGACTATCAAAGAAAATGGCCCATACTTTCTCTGCTTTCTGTTTAAATGCTGGCCTTTAATGCAGAAAACTTCAAATTTTCCAGAAAAAATCCTCACATCTGTGAATTGTTGGATGATTGTGGGATCCTCTGTTTGTTTTGTGCTGTAATTCTAATATTCAGCTGCCTCTTTCACTTATTTTAGTTTAATATGCTGTAAAGGTTTAATCCTTTTACATAAAGTTGAAACTATTCGCCACTTTTCTTAGAAATCCTAGAAATATGTGGAAAGTATGCTAATCGAAGCTAAATTTTTGCTCTCAGCAGAATGTTTGTATGTATAGTGACTCAGAAAATAGTTTCTAATAATTTGAACCAGTGGGTGACATTTTATGCTACTTTCAGGCACCTGTCATATCTGCACAAAATAGATTTCATTAATGCTTCTAAAAGTGTAAGCCTTAAACATCCAATGATCGGGTTCATAAGTGTTAGGTTCACTATCAGACTGGAATAGAGGGATGTCAGAATCATAATGATAAGAGAATGGACAACTTTTCTTTATTGTATCTTTAAAGCCCACCTTTACTTTCTGACTGTTTTGCAGATCAAAGTGGTCGGTCCAGACAACAGACCTGTTGCTAATGAGGCAGTCTATTTGTCCGTGGGAATCTGGCCATCGTTAATGCTCACAACAGACACGAAGGGCATGGCTCTGTTTACTCTGGACACATCCCTCTGGAAGCACTCTGTGTATCTGAGGGTCAGTTACTGTTTACGATGGTTATTTCTTGTCTTTTGGAACATTGCAGTTGATGTTTTAAATGTGGCACACGTTGGCCTGTATTCCATTGAAAGAAGTTTTTTTGATGTTAGTTTATGTTTGAAAATGTTAGGTTGATATCAGAGTGGGAGCTTGACCTTTGACCTTACCCTCTTAACAGGCAAGCTCTAAAAATACAACGGATAATGAACCACATGTACCTACCGATTGGAGATCAGAGTACGGGTCTGTACAGCACTATGTCACAGAATTTTACTCCAAGAGCAACAGTTTTCTGAAGCTCATGCAGGCCAATGAGAGGTTCTCCTGCAACAAGGATGCATCTCTGCGTGCTCAGTACATCATCCAGGGAGAGGAGCTAAAGAAGGGACAGGAGGTCCTGGACTTTTTTTTCCTGGTATGTGTTATGGCTTGTAGCTGCTGTCAGTACACCAATGCCCATCTGGTGCTGTCAGAAATTAAACATCTAAATGTATTCTTAAAGAGTGCAGATATATTTGTCCTTTAATTCTTACTTCATTCACGTTGAAATGATTAAATCAGGGGTCTCAAACTGATCTTTGAAAGGGCCGGTGTGGCTGCAGGTTTCTGTTCCAACCCTGTAGCAACACAGCTGACTTGTTTCATTCAATCCACTGAACTGTCTGCACTGAAGGTCTTAACCAGTTCAGTTCAGTTGAATGAAACAAGTCAGCTGTGCTGCTGCAGGGTTGGAACAAAAACCTGCAGTCACACTGGCCCTTTCAAAGATCAGTTTGAGACCACTGGATTAAATTAATGTATTTCTCTGCTTGTTTTTTCTTTTCTCTAGGTGCTTTCCAGAGGTGCAATAGTGCAACACGGTCGTGTCCCTGTGGCTGTCAAAGCAGGAACTGGTACAAACCAATGTTATTTAATAGGGCTGGGCGAGTTAACTCATTATATTAATTATTTAACGCCGCTAAATATTTTATCGCGCATTAACGCAGGTTTTATTATTGTAAAAGTCTGTTGCTGTCTGCTGCGGAACCGGAAAAAAGAAAGTAATTGGTGGATCCACCAAACACGGAGAAGGGTACGGAACCTTTACTCGGCCATTTTTATTTTAAAGTTGGACATCACCGTTACAGGTGCTCCTCGGTCTCTGTGTGGAGCTCACAGAGGTAACCGGCACTACTTCCTGTTTTACTGGTTTCAACATAAATGCACGTATTTCAAAATAAATTTAAAAAAAAACTCCTGCATTTACAGCCAAGTTGAATTGTCTTCTCAGCGTAGTAGTTCCAGTCTAAAATATCACTTAAAGGCAAAACACACAACTGATAGCAGCAAGTCATTCAAGGAAACAGACAGTGGAGCGAGGCTTCTACAGAAAAACTACAGAAAGATGCTGATGTTAAAAGTATGTTTGCACAACAAATGTTATGGCACTTTCATTCATATGGCTGCACATTTAAAATAAAGCTAAATGCTAAAAGCTACAGAGTACTTTTGAATTCATTTTTGGATTTTGTGTACAAATGCGATTAATCGGGGAAATCATGTGATTAATTAGATTAAAAAATTTTAATCGTTGCCCAGACCTATTATTTAACTAAGAAGAAAAAGATCAACCCTAACTGATGCAGTGTGTGGTTTCTCATTCCTTAAACGACCATGTCAGAAGTCACATCATGTGGTCGTGGAAAAGATGTAACTCTCATTTGGAAAGATCAAATTATTGGTAGACAAAATAAGTAATGGGATTGTTAAAACTACTTTTAGTGGGGTGGTCGGTGGCGTAGTGGGTACAGCAGGCGCCCCATGTACAGAGACTGGCCCCGGTTTGAGTCCCGCACCGGACGGCCCTTTGCTGCATGTCTTCCCCCTCTCTCTGCCCCCTGCTTCCTGTCTCTCTCCAACTGTCCTGTCCATTAAAGGCATAAAAAGCCCCCCCCCAAAACAAACAAACAAAAAAAATACTTTTAGTTACATGAGCGTTTGTTAAAATCATATTGGAAAAAAAATCAACAGAAGAACTCACAGCAATGCTTAATAGTAATGGTAAGAATTTCCACACACGCCATGTGAAAATAACTGAAGGTACTGGGACAGGACGGCTGTGTAGCTCTAAGAAAACCACTTTTCTGTGAGGCAAAATGGAAAAAATTGAGGCTTCAAGGGGGCTGCAAGGGAGCATAAAGATTGTACTCTGCTAAATCCCAGATGACCATGCCAGGATTCATTGGCTCAAACTGTGAAAGAGTGGTTCAAGGAGCATGAGACGATTTTCACACATTTCCAGACTCAACCACACATCATCAATTCTAAAGAATTAACCATATATGCAATATGACAACCCTAGATGGAAGTTGATTTATAGCTTGTATTTAGCCTTTCTTTGAAAAAAAAGTCACAAGGTTCTGTTGTCAGTAATATAATGTTACATTTGTTTGCTTGTTATTTGTCCCAGTTAACAAAGGAGAGTTGACTGTACCTCTCAGTCGGGTGATAAACCTGGCACCAGTTGCTCAGGTGGTAGTTTACACTGTGATGCCCAATGGAGAGGCTGTGGCTGACAGCAAGAACTTCCCCATTCAGCTCTGCCTCAATAACAAGGTAGGAAATATGAAAATACGTGTTTCTAATTAAGACATGACATGGTGCTAGACTTCATGTAATCCCCCCCAAACCTTTGAATTTCCTATGCAGGTGTCCCTCAAGTTCTCCTCTCTCCAGGAGCTTCCCCAAGGGCAGACCAGACTGAATCTGCAGGCTCACCCAAGCTCCCTGTGCTCTGTTAGAGCCATCGACCAGAGCGTCCTCCTGCTGCAGTCTGAGCAGGAGCTCACCGTTGACTATGTACAACACTGATCATCTTTGACACATCTGTACCTTTACCAACACTGTGACCTGTTTTTGTGTTGTAAACAGCATAAAACCCTGTGCTTTAAAGATGAGACAAGGCTTCGCATCTACCCAGGCTCATGTGCATAGGTGTGTCTTCCTACAGGTGTACAGCCAGCTGCCCATACAGAAGCTCTCTGGATACTTCGATGAGGTTGAGCCGTACCCGTGCATCCCCATGGAAATTGTAGAGTCTGAGCCTGAGCCTAAACCAGAACCAGAACCAGAACCTGAACTCACAGTGGCACCAAACCCTGAGATTAATGCTTCACCCGGTGATCGAAGAAAGCGCTCGCTCTACATCGCCCAGTCCAACGAGAAGGATGACGTCTACAGCATCTTTAAAGTAGAAATGTTGTCATTGCATGCAAGCTTAGCTGTAGGCAAAGCTTGCATGCATTGCATTACACATTTAGGCAAAAATATAATTAACTGATAGTGATTCTGTCAAACCTATCCATCTCTACACTTTGTATCCATGCCTGTATATTTTAACCAGCTTTTTTCTTTTCCTTCACTTCATCCTGAGCTAATTCGGACATTATGTATTGGAGCTACTTCTCAAACTGTCACTTTTTCCGCGTCTCTCTTTACAGTCTTCATCTCTGTCAGTATTAGTTCGTATCTCTAGCAGTTTGAGCTTCACTGAAATGTTCTTCTGTTCCTATCTTTAAAATGGCTAATGGTAGATTTGCGTACAGTACATGACTTTACCTTCTAATTTGGTTTTCTTTCTCTCCACTTCTAGGACATCGGAATCAAAATTGTGACAAACTCTGACGTGAAAAAACCGTATCACTGCAGACGTCTATTTGTAGAGGATTGTATGTTTTGTGGTGATTTTAAGTCCATTCATAATGACACCAGAAATAGAAACTTCTATAGCAAAATAAAATTTTGTGTAAATCATGTGTTCTTTCAGTCTTTGAATTATCTTAGAAGTCGTCAGGACATTCTGTGCCTAATGAAGATAGCATTGGAAAAACCAAGGAAACTATAAGAAAATACTTCCCTGAGACTTGGATCTGGGAGCTTGTTTCTGTTGGATAAGTGTAGTGGTGTAATGATTTATTTTTTTTCTTTTCATCTATGTCTTCTTAGACAGAGCAAATCCTGTTCCAATGACCTTCAGCATGATGCCACTGAGTCCAGGTGGCATGATGAAAGGTAGAGAGGAGGAGAAAAAGGAGACGGTCAGAACGTTCTTCCCAGAGACCTGGATCTGGGACCTTGTTACTGTGGGGTAATGTTAATGCATATTAAAAGGATTAGAACAATACAAATTATTATTATTATTATTATTTTTTTTTTTTCAAGCATTTGAGCATTTTGAGTTTGTTTTAGCAGGATTGTTTGGTTTAAATCGGTAATTATTTTAGTGTAGAAAATAAGAAAGCTTGGTCTGTATAATAAAATGATTCATATTTGTTTGCAAAATGTTTGGGTGCAGGTTATATTAAAATGTACTTGTACTGAATGAAGGATTGAACATTCTCTTAGGCATTTCTATCAAAATTGTAAGAGATCTTCTCACATGTGTCTTGCTGTCATATTTGTATTTTTAAGTATTTTCTTATTTCCATTTATGAATAAGAAAGGAAAAGACCCTCATACTTGAGCTTTTAAAATGAATGTTGCTTGTCTATTTGTACAGTGACAACGGATCAGTGGATATGGAGAAGACAGTCCCTGACACCATCACTAAGTGGGCAGCTGGAGCTTTCTGCATTTCCTCTTTAGGCTTTGGCGTGTCACCCAACATTGGACTAACAGTCTTCCAGCCATTCTTTGTCAGTCTCACTTTGCCCTACTCTGTCATCAGAGGGGAGGTGTTCACACTGAGAGCTACTGTCTTTAATTATCTCTCCAAGTGCATTATGGTAAATATTCAGTTTCCTAGAGATGCTATTTCTTTTTTTTAGAGTTTTTAGGTGTCTGAAATGTTGTTCTAATTGTAGCAGTTAATAAGTAGGTGTTTCTGTAATTTAACTGGTGCTGTGTTTGTTTCCATGTGATTCGTATAGGGGTGATATTAGGTATTTGGTCACCATCTAAGGTGGAAGCATCCTCTTTTTTTTTTTTTTTTTTTTTTTTTTTTTTTTAATTTTGCTGTGCTGCAAATCACATTCATTTAACTTGCATCCTTGCTTCAACATAGTTGGACATTTGTCAGTTTTGATAAACACATTTTAACAGGTGATGGGGGAAAGAAAAAAAAAAAAAGCTTCCTTTTAAGAGGAAGAAACTTCCATCAGAACCAGAAAGGGTGTCTATCTGCTTCGACCAGCTGGGGGTTGAGAGGATAGGAAAGAGTGGACACCAGGCCCGGGATACCTGCTGAGAAAGAGAAACACAAGTTCATGACAACAATAATGTCATATGTTCATGGAGAGTAAAGAGAGCGGAGTGAGGAGAGGTGCATCATGGGAGGTCCTCCAGTAGTCTAGGCCTATAGCAGCATAACTATGGGATGTTTCAGGGTCACCTGAGCAATCCCAAACTATAAGGTTTATCAAAAAGGAAAGTTTTAAGCCTGGTCTTAAAGGTGGAGAGCGTGTCTTGCTTCCTGAACCCAAACTGGCAGCTGGTTCCACAGAGAGGGGCCTGATAACTCCATATGTATACGCAAAGTATAATTTAATGTCATGGAACATTGAGTTGATGCATTAAAAGTTGACACTGTGAATGTTTTACTTTTGTATCTGTCTGCAGGTGAAGGTAACCCTGGCTGATTCTGAACAGTACACTTCCAGAAACTGTCATGACTGCCAGTACACAGTATGTTTGTGTGGAGAAGAGAGCAGGACCTTCTCATGGATTGTGACTCCAACCACTTTAGGTAGTGTAGTGTTGAGCAGAAACGATGCACCCGTTTGCCTTTCATCAAGATATATCGTATTACAGGTCATATACTGTACATTATTATGCCTCTGCACATACATTTCATGCTAAATTTCATGTTTCATGTATTATGAAGAATTAATGACACTTTACATCCAGAATATCAGCTTCGCTTTGACTTAAAACACCCTCTGAAACACCTTTCTGGCCAACATCTAATGTCATATCTCAGGATCAGAGTGGGAGATAGTGACTGTTTCACATTTGATTCGCTACTGAAATGAGGACACTAATATTTGGGGGCCCTCTTTGAATTGAACTTGATTTCAGATTGTGTCAGCCAGCTCTCATTCCCCAAAAAGTGAATATTACGCTATTATCCCAAACAATATAATACAGTTTTCATATTTTTTTTTTATAAAGGTATTGTTTATTCCATCAAATACAGTCTTAAACTTTGATTTAAAGATGAAACAGATGACGCTAATTAAACCTTATTAAGGGCACTGACAGTAGTTGCATCTGCACTGCTGGAAGTGAAGACGGCGCCTGTTGTTGGAATGTTGCCTGGCCTCAAAGCAGAGGCTTTCTATCAGCTTCCATCAGCAGGGATGGAGACGAGGCTCTGATGAATGTCAAATTGCGATCCTCTAACTCCCCCTTAGAGGAATGCTGACAATCACTTGTACTAACAAGTCAGGTAGTATCTCTGACGAAACATCCAGAAACCTCTCCCTCAGGGGCTGATCTGTACTTGTCCTCCATGTGAAGGATTGTGGGCTGTGAAGGAAGTAAGAGAGGGGATGGGAGATGGAGCTGTATGGGGGAGAGATGGGATAAGTCAACAAATGGGGATTAATGAGGGTGAATGTGATGGTAAACAGGAGGAGAAGGAAAACACAGAGGAAGGATGGAGGAACAGGGAGGATAATGAGTTGGGTGGAATAGCAGATGGGAAGCTGTCTTGCCGTCTCTGCACACACTGTGTGACAGGGGAAGTCATTGTGAGCAGTAATTATTACAGCCCAGTTTTAGACTGAGTATGTCTGTGTGTACGCAGGCAGCGTGAGTTTCAAGGTCAGCACTGAGGCCCTGAAGACCGAAGAACTGTGTGGCAACGAAGTGGCCACCGTCCCCAATGAGGGCCAGATCGACACAGTAATCCGCACCCTACTGGTGGAGGTCAGTGCCAAATGTGACACAAAACATCACATCACTGCCGATCGTTTTGACATGTAATCAGTTGGTGCAACTATGTAAAGCAAAAGGTTAATTTGCAGTATGGATGGTTCTTTAACAATATTTTAATTATATAATTAGGGCTGGGCAACGATTAAAATTTTTAATCTAATCAATCACATGATTTCCCTGATTAATCGCATTTGTACACAAAATCCAAAAATGAATTCAAAAGCAGTGTATAGCCTTTAACATGTAGTTTTATTTTAAATGTACTGCCATATGAATGAAAGTGCCATAACATTTGTTGTGCAAACACACTTTTAACATCAGCATCTTTCTGTAGTTTTTATGTAGAAGCCTCGCTCCACTGTCTGTTTCCTTGAATGACTTGCTGCTATCAGTTGTGTGTTTTGCCTTTAAGTGATATTTTAGACTGGAACTACTACGCTGAGAAGACAATTCAACTTGGCTGTAAATGCAGGAGTTTTTTTTTTAATTTATTTTGAAATACGTGCTTTTATGTTGAAACAAGTAAAACAGGAAGTAGCGCTGGTTAGCTCCGTGAGCTTCACACAGAGACCGAGGAGCACCTGTAGCAGTGATGTTACCTGCTAGTTTATTTTTATTTTATTACTCCATGCTTTGTGGTGTTTGCTGTAACTGTGTGAATGTGATGCAAAGGAGAAGTGTAAGTTAAAGAATCCTAGTTTTGACCGTGAAGATTGCCTCTGGGGAATGACTCTGCCGTTGGTTGAGAAGCAGGCTAAAGTGGCCAGTATTACTTTGATTATTTAGTGGTACCAGCGACAATGCTAAGAATGCTATTTCTTTAATGATTACAGCAACTAATGTTGTCTTTTACTTTGTTTACTTGAAAATTTAGTTCTATGGCGTTAATAAACATCTGTGAAAAGAACCGGAGTCTCGCATCCAATCAATGGGCGGCATATTGGCAGTGTTTACAGATGACTTTGGTTCTGCCGACTCCGCCGTCTGGAAGAACTTTAAAATGAAAATGGCCGAGTAAAAGTTCCGTACCCTTCTCCAAGTTTGGTGGATCTGCCATTTACTTTCTTTTCCGGTTCCGCAGTAGACAGCAACAGACTTTTACAAAATAAAAGCCTGTGAGCAACAGACTTGAATGAGAATAATGAAATAAATAATAAAACCTGCGTTAATGCGCGATAAAATATTTATCGACGTTAAAAAATTAACGCGATAATAACGAGTTAACTTGCCCAGCCCTATATATAATTATATGCAATTATGTGTAATATCTCGGTTTCCTTCGCTAGGAAATTGTTTTTGAATTGGCTCTGTATGAATGGATTGGATTAACTTTTTAATTGGATTATGATGAATACAATGAATTGAACTTCAATTGGCTTGATTTGGACTGTAATATTGGGCCTTCAGATGACATTTGTTGTCATTTGGTGCTGTATAATTCAATTCAGTTTTAGTTATATAGTGCCAAATGTCTTTAAGGCATGCATGTAGTCTGACCAACCTATTGGGTTCATCTGGTTTTACAGATACGTACAGCTGAGTATCATCGGCATAGCAATGGAAATTTATACCATGCTGTCTAATAATGTTTCCTAATAGAAGCATGTATAAACTTAAAAAGAATCGGTCCAAGCACAGAACCCTGAGGAACTCCATGACTTACTCTGGTGTATGAGGGAGATTCTTCATTTACAAGAACAAACTGGAATCTTTCAGATAAATGACTTAAACCAGCCTAATGCAGTTCCTTTAATCCCAATAACATGTTCAAGTCTCTTTAATAAGATACTGTGATCGACTGTATCAAATGCAGCACTGAGATCCAACAGGACAAGCACAGACACAAGTCCGCTATCAGAGGCTAAGAGGAGATCATTGGTAACTTTCAGCAGTGCAGTTTCTGTGCTATGATGCACACTCTTTGGTAGGTTAGGAGGAAATGCAAGCGATAGGCTAGAGAAGATGGGAGATATAATTTATTCCTATAGTGTAGAAAGATTTGGGGTGCAAGACGGAAAGAGAGTTGAAGGAGTACATGTAGTTAAGTCTAAACGGCAAAAAGAGATGGAGAAATTGGTTAAGAAAAGAAGAAATTTAAGAAAGCAGTGGAAAAGAGCTACAGAAGAAGAGAGGGAGGGAATTAATGTTTTGCAGGAAGAGTTGAGAAGCAGGCTAGCAATACTCAGAAGGACTGAATATCTTAGGAAAAAGAGAACGAAGAAAGAATACGTAAGGACTGCATTTTACAGGGACCCGTTGAAGTTTGTTAAAGGATTGTTTAACCAGGAAAAGGGAGGGCAGCTTAAGGCAACAAAGTCAGAGGTGGAAGAGTATCTAAGAAAAACATATTCACAACTTGAGGAGTGTAGAGTAGTAGGCCTTCCACCTGACATGCCACCATTAGGATAGATTGCTCATAAGATGGATGTTAGACCACCTAGGTGGAAAGATGTTGAGGAAGTAGTCAGGCGTGTAAAGGCTTCATCGGCCCCAGGGCCAAATGGAGTCCCCTACCGGGTTTATAAAAGTGCACCTGATAT
Source organism: Odontesthes bonariensis (assembly GCF_027942865.1). NCBI lineage: Eukaryota > Metazoa > Chordata > Actinopteri > Atheriniformes > Atherinopsidae > Odontesthes > Odontesthes bonariensis. The sequence goes on from NC_134514.1 coordinate 35,122,629, forward strand.
CCTAATGTTTTTGTGGAAACAATTAAGAATAGTTTGGGAGAAACAGGTTATTCCTAGAGCATAGCGTAGGGCAGGAGGCGTTCTTATTCCAAAGGAGAACGAGTCTTCGGACCTGAGTCGGTTCCGGATGATCTCTCTCCTAAATGTAGAGGGGAAGATTTTCTTTAGTTTAGGTGCACAGAGATTAGCTAGTTATTTAGAAAAGAATAGCTTAATAGATACTACTGTGCAGAAGGCAGGAATACCAGGTTTCGCAGGGTGTTTAGAGCACACTAGCATGATTTGGCATCAGATTCAGACAGCCAAGATTGAGAAAAAAAACTTGCATGTTATATTTCTGGATCTAGCAAATACATTGGGTTCAGGGCCACATAGCCTTATTTGGAAAGCGTTTGAGTATTTTAGAGTGCCTGTAGTAGTTGTTAACTTAGGCACAGTCTAATATCCTGAAAATATGCTCTTACTTAGTGCAGCAGGTTTCACAACAGGCTGGCAGAGGCTAGAAATAGGCATTATGGCAGGGTGTACGATTTCTCCATTAGCATTTACATGACAATGGAGATGGAGATAATTATTAGAGCTTCCAAGTGGGTTTTAGGTGGAGAGAGACGTCAGGATGGCATGCGCCTTACACCAATTAGAGCATACATGGATGATATGAAGTTGATGTTTACAAAAGTGCCATGTATGAAGAGAATACTTGAGAGACTTAATAAAAATCTAAAGTGGTCTAGAAGTATGTCAATAAGTAGAGGGAAATTAAGTGATAGAAAGTTTGTAATGGATGAAGAAAATGGTACCAGGCAGACATGAATGATTGAGAGCAGGCAGTGCAATTTTGGAAAGATGTTGCTGAGGGACTGGATAGAATAGATAAATCAGAGCTTCCAGGAAAGTTGAAGGTGTGGTGTCTGCAGTTTGGATTGTTTCCTAGGTTGATATGGCCACTGTCTGTGTATGAGATTCCATTATCTGTTGTAGAAAAAATGGAAAGATTAGTTATTTGTAATAATAGGAAGTGCCAAGGTGTTCCTAGATGCTTAAGTACTGTGGCACTGTATGAGAAAGACATACTCCAGCTCCCAGTATCTAGTCAAGTAGAGGAGTTTAAATGTACTAAAGGTAGGACCGAGCTCCTGTTAGCTGGGAGTAAAGATGTGGTAGTTAGTAAGGTGGTTCCAAACCCAAGCAAGGGGAGGAAGTAGAATCCAAGAATGGCAGCTCAGGAGGCAGAAGCAACTCTTAGACATGCAGAGATTGTGGGTAATGTGCAAATAGGCTCGGGAGGCTTGCAAACCGGTGTGGAGGAGAGCAGGTCCCAAGGAGAATAGGAAGCTAGTTGTTGAGCAGGTTCGTAGATAGGAGGAAATGTTATGGGCTGCAAAGGTAGAGCCTCAGGCTAAGCAGGGACAGTGGTTGAATTGGGAAGGTGTAGAGAAGAAAAGGCTTAGTTGGAAAGAGCTGTGGAGTATGGAGGAAAAGGGTATTAGATTTTTGATAGGGTCAACATATGATGTATTGCCAACTCCCCAGAACCTAAAACTAAATGATAAATGGTGACCCATTATGTTCAGGTACTGCAACTCTAAGGCATATTTTGTCAGGTTGTAAGGTTAGTCTGTCACAAGGCCGGTATACATGGCAACATGACCAAGTATTAAGAAGCTTAGCTGCAGGTATTGAAGATAAACGAAGGCAGGTAAACTTAGGAGGGTCTAAGGTGAAGAGAGTTGCAATTCAGTTTGTTCAAGAGGGGGAGAAAGTTGATAAGGCAAGGTAGCTTGGAGGATGCTTGTGATTGGGAGATGCAGGTAGATTTAGGAGGAAAGCTTGTTGTTCCCCAGGAAATAGCCTCTACAAATCTAAGGCCTGATATGGTCTTGTTGTCTAGGAGTAGAATGAGAGTCTATTTCATAGAGCTGACTGTTCCTTGGGAGGAATTAGTAGCAGAAGCATGTGAAAGGAAAAAGCTTAGGTATGTGGAGTTGGGGGCAGAAGCAGAGCAGCGAGGATGGAAGGTTAGAATATGTCCAGTGGAAGTAGGATGTAGAGGATTTCTTGCAAAGTCTGTTGTCTCATTGTTGAGGGAGCTGGGTGTAAGTGGACAGAGTGTGAGGAAAATAGTGAAGGAAGTGTCAGATGAGGCAATAAAGTCCAGTCAGTGGATTTGGATAAGAAGAAGCAATAGTAGCTGGGGGCCCAGCAGGGGGAGCACTTAGGGAAAACAGACTCTTTGAAGAAGCAAATAATTATCTAAGGCAAAGGTCTTCAACAGGGGGTCCGCGGAGGTACTGCAGGGGGGTCGCGAAATCTTCTGTCGATTAGACGATTTAAAAAAAAAAAAAAAAAAACATTTAAATTTTTTTTTTTTTTTTTTTTTTTTTCAAACAGTTTTTTCTCACAAATTGTGTGCAAACATGTGCCATCCACAGATGGTTTGAGGATTCATTGTCCCATCTACATGCAAACACTCTGGAGTCTAAATCCCGCCGGCGGGATTTTTTTTACACATCTCAAAAACACATCTGTAACTCTGAGTTTTTGTCATTGAAACATATAAGTGACACCATTAAAAACCTTGAAACTTCTAGTTTTCAAATATATATATATATATATATATATATATTAAAATAAATTATATAGGTGGCCCTTTTTAAAGAGAGTGAACAGAAATCTTTGGATTTTCTGTAGTCTCAGACTGCAGCAGCTTCCTGGGCCACACCTATCGCTATTCACATGTAAAGTACCAGGTGATTGAGTGGCTATTCACAGGTGAGAACACGCCCCATTCAGCCAGCATGTGGGGGAAGGCAGCAATGTCCTACCAGTGACAGACAATTATCACATGGAGAGTGACAGGGGGGTGGGGTGGGGGGAATCAGGGGTGTTACACACCCATCTAATTAGTATTCAACTCTCAGAGACAATGCCTGGAGTCAGAATTACTTTTTTACAGTTTGTGTAAAAACAAAAAAACATTTCTGACTGCATTTTTTACTTTTATGCAGCCAACCCTTTTGTTTACAAGGTTCAACCTTCAAAAGTCTTGGCTAGATATATTTATGGTGTGTTTTCTTGCACTGTTTGAAGACCTCTAAAACTTGTTTTTTTGTACAGTTGTGTTTCCCCTCAATTTAAATAAAACTTGTTTGTATTACATTCATTTCACTCTCATATTGTTTTTTGTTAGGCTTTTCAGAATACAACCATATGTGTCACTGTTGCATAGAGGTTTACAGTTAGTTGAAATACTTGAAAATGTCAAGGTGGTGACAGCTGCCTCAAAGTCTCTGAAAAGGCCTTAGACTCCAGGGGGTTAAAGTTAAAATCTGTGGATTATTTGAATAGCTCAGTGTTGTATGCAAGATGTTTGTTTATAAATGGTAGTGGCACGGCCACCCTGTACCTTGCACATGTTTAAAATAAAAACATGAATATATTAACCTGTGTATTATTGGAATAGCTTAGTATTGAATGTACAATAACAGAGGACCTATGTTTATACACGGCACTAGGCCCCGTTAAATATAAAACCCAATTGTATGCCATATAAATAGTAGGGGGTCCCTGCTCTAACTCTCCATCAGTTTGGGGGTCCCTGGCCTGTAAAACGTTGAAGACCCCTGATCTAAGGATATTTCAGTGTAGGGTGTGGCCCATGTGAGCCTTTCGAAACCAGGCAGCCATTTTAGGTGAGTTGGCTTTGAGTTGAATGGCTTTGTTTTTGCTGGTATTTTTAGGGATTGTAGGACTGTTTAGGTGAGTTTGTCTACTGAATCTGCTACTGTGTCTTGTCCTGCCTCCACCTCTGGCACCCTCTATACTTTCATTACCCCCTACCCGAACCAGGGTTTGAATCCCATTCCTACTTTTCTTTACCTCTGCTATTTCAACCCCCTACCCGAACCAGGGTTTGTATCCCCAACTCGCTGTGACTGGTGTGCAGTTGGTGAGAGGCTGGGGTAGCTTGAGGTTGCGGGAAAAAAAAAAAAAGGGTGTTGTGGTGTGAGGAGCAGTGATGGCTGGTATTAGGGGAGTGAGTCTGGGACGCCAGTGATCACTCTCTAGCCTCCTGGAGGTGTCGTGGACCCAACTAGACAAAACACTGATGAAAGGAGGTTCCCACCTGATGACCCCAATGACATGTTGGTCAGCACTGCTCACTGATCTATATAGGGAATTATTCACTGAGTCTGGTCCATTTTTTCTTTAGCACAAGTTTCTTGTGTTTACCTTAAATGAATCCTGACTGTAAATGATCACAAAGTTGAGCTGCAACTGTTTTTTCAAGAACATAAACGGAGATAAAAGACATAAAAGGGAGATTGGATATATGTCGATAATTAGCTAAATCTTCTGAAAGGTTTAATTACAGCAACCTTAAGTCTGTTGATGGGATATGTATCTCAAAGATGGATTGATCAAATCCAATATGGAAATATCAATTAAGGGGAAAACTTCCTTGAACAGTCTGGTTAGGATTGGGTGTAAAATACAAGTTGATGGTTTAGAAGAGACTATTGCTGTTGTTAGCTCAGAGAGATCAACTGGGCAGAAGCCGTCTGAATACAAATCAGGTTCTAAAGATACTTCTAAAGCTGCTGTACTTGATAATACATTAGTGACAATAATGGGATGGATTCCAATAATCTTCTCTGTGACAGAAACAATTTTATTGATAAAGAATCTCACAAAATCATCACTACTGAGAGTTAAAGGAATACCTGGCTCAGCAGAGCTCAGACTCTTTGTCAGCTTGGCCACAGTGATGAAAAGAAACCTGGGATTGTTCTTATTCTCTTCTATCAATGATGAATAATAAGCAGTTCTAGCTTTCTATATAAATAAAACTGAATTGAATTGAATTATTATTTAATTAACCAACTTTTATTTTTTAATTGTATTGTAAATAAGCACAATGGATTTGAATATGCCTGACCAGCTTTACAAGTCTACAAACTCTCTAAATCAAAGCTCATTTTAAATGGGAATTTTTATCTCTTTCAACTGACTTTGCAAAATGAACGTGCCAAAATGCAAAGCAATAACTCTAAAATCCAGCAAACAAGAAATGTGCAAGGACTAGCAAAAGACCAAAATCCAGATTAACAATGTATGATGACCCAATGAGTTATGATGATAGACATCCAAAGAATTATATCACTCTGTTTTAGCATCATTATACACATTTTGTTTTAGTTCTAGTTCATTCTCATAATAACTAAAGGTTTGTTTAAAGCAGGGGTCTTCAACGTTTTACAGGCCAGGGACCCCCAAACTGATGGAGAGTTGGAGCAGGGACCCCCTACTATTTATATGGCATACAATTGGGTTTTATATTTAACGGGGCCTAGTGCCGTGTATAAACATAGGTCCTCTGTTATTGTACATTCAATACTAAGCTATTCAAATAATACACAGGTTAATATATTCATGTTTTTATTTTAAACATGTGCAAGGTACAGGGTGGCCGTGCCACTGCCATTTATAAACAAACATCTTGCATACAACACTGAGCTATTCAAATAATCCACATGTTTTAACTTTAACCCCCTGGAGTCTAAGGCCTTTTCAGAGACTTTGAGGCAGCTGTCACCACCTTGACATTTTCAAGTATTTCAACTAACTGTAAACATCTATGCAAAAGTGACACATATAGTCGTATTCTGAAAAGCCTAACAAAAAACAATATGAGAGTGAAATGAATGTAATACAAACAAGTTTTATTTAAATTGAGGGGAAACACAACTGTACAAAAAAAACAAGTTTTAGAGGTCTTCAAACAGTGCAAGAAAACACACCATAAATATATCTAGCCAAGACTTTTGAAGGTTGAACTTGTAAACAAAAGGGTTGGCTGCATAAAAGTAAAAAGTGCAGTCAGAAATGTTTTTTTGTTTTCACACAAACTGTAAAAAAGTAATTCTGACTCCAGCCATTGTCTCTGAGAGCTGAATACAAATTAGATGGGTGTGTAACACCCCTGATTCCCCCCACCCCCCTGTCACTCTCCATGTGATAATTGTCTGTCACTGGTAGGACATTGCTGCCTTCCCCCACATGCTGGCTGAATGGGGCGTGTTCTCACCTGTGAATAGCCACTCAATCACCTGGTACTTTACATGTGAATAGCGATAGGTGTGGCCCAGGAAGCTGCTGCAGTCTGAGACTACAGAAAATCCAAAGATTTCTGTTCACTCTCTTTAAAAAGGGCCACCTATATAATTTATTTTAATATATATATATTTGAAAACTAGAAGTTTCAAGGTTTTTAATGGTGTCACTTATATGTTTCAATGACAAAAACTCACAGAGTTACAGATGTGTTTTTGGAGATGTGTAAAAAAATCCCGCCGGCAGGATTTAGGCCCCATCCACACGTAGCCGGGTATCTGCTAAAACGAATATATTTTTCTACGTTTGGACCTGTCATCCACATGAAAACGCATAAAAACGCACCGTAAACGAATGTTTTTAAAAACTCCGGGCAAAGTGAAGATTTTTGAAAACTCCGTTTATGCAGCTGCGTGTAGACAGAGATAACCGGAGATTTGCGTTTTCGAACGTCACAATATGCGCCAAAACAACAACAAATCTGCTTAAAAGTCTAAAGTGTGACCTTTGTTTACTGAAGAAGCATGGATGTCTTGAGAACTGTGGTGGTTATTATTGTGCAGGTGCTGTTTACTGCCTTGATTTTACACGCCCAAGTCGTACTCCTCACTCCTGTCGCTGTCGGAATTATTACGTCCTCATATCGAGGGGCAGTCATGCGATCACCTGTCAGTGTGCTCAAAAAAGTGGCGTGCACACTTTATTATTTAGCTGACGAGGGCAGATTGCGCAAAACAGCAAATGCATTTGGGTTGTCAAGACAGGTGAAAACGCAGATGTTCGGTTATGTGTGGAAGGTGTTTTTTTTGAAAACGAGGTAATGTGGATACAGATTTTTTTTATAAACGGAGGGGGGGAAACATTCGGTTTTAAAAATACCCGGCTACGTGTGGACAAGGCCTTAGACTCCAGAGTGTTTGCATGTAGATGGGACAATGAATCCTCAAACCATCTGTGGATGGCACATGTTTGCACACAATGTGTGAGAAAAAACTGTTTGGAAAAAAAAAAAAAAAAAAAAAAAATTAAAAAAAAAAAATTAAATTTTTTTTTTTTTTTTTTTTTTTTTCGTCTAATCAACCAAAGATTTCGCGACCCCCCTGCAGTACCTCCGCGGACCCCCTGGGGGTCGCGGACCCCCTGTTGAAGACCTCTGGTTTAAAGTAATGGACAAGTGTTCAAAGTGCTGTTACATTGTTATACATTGATGACTGATTTAGTTACCATTTGCTTCCATCTTGAAATCATCTTTGCCCTTTGTCTCTCCAAAAGCCTGAAGGAACACCACAGATGGTCAGTCACAACGCTATGCTGTGTCCTGCAGGTGAGCGTGCACAAACCAACATTCAGGCCAATTGACAGACAAAATACAAATTTGATTTGGCAAAAAAAAAACATCACTAACATGTCTTAAGTTTTATTTAATGGACTTGGACCAGAGAAGTCTAACTTACTTCTTTCTATTTCATTCCTGACAGAGGGACCTGTGGAAAAGAAAATCTCTCTTCTGCTGCCTGAAATATTTGTGGCTGGATCAGAAAGAGCATCTGTCTCTGTACTGGGTTAGTTATACTATACTGAGACTTTTGAATTAATTTATTTTACTCTTTTTATTCAGACTTCCAACCTGTCAAGTGAAAAATGTGTGCAGAGTGGAATCTTTTAGTGTTTGTTATTCCAATTCTACTTCTGTAGGTGACCTGATGGGCCGAGCCATGCAGAACCTGGACAAGCTCCTGGCCATGCCATATGGCTGCGGGGAGCAAAACATGGTGCTGTTTGCTCCCAACATCTTCATCCTCAACTATCTGAACAGCACTGGTCAGCTGACCCCGAAAATTCTGGAGAAAGCAAGACGCTTCCTGGAGAGCGGTAAGCATTCAAATTCAAAAAGAATTTGTTGTAAATATGCCAGATTGAGCTCAGGAGCTAATTTCCATCTGCAGTTGTCTCAAATTATTATTAAATATTTACTAATTTGAAATATGTGTCCCATTTATTAATTTCATTCACTACTTTGCCTACTGAAACAGATATACTATACCACATAAAATCATCAACTTGTTCATCTTAGTTATCATCAAAAGAGTTTGAAAAGCCTTAAAAAAACTAAGGCAAAATGCTTTTGTTTTGCTCTGTTGAACTGGCGTTAGCCTAACTTGCCTATATATTGCTACAAAGTGAAATTGTTTTGCAGTGCTTTAATGTTAATGTGATTTGTTGAAGGTATAGCAGATACAGAAACACACCCAGATACACATTAATCTAATACTTACAAATAATGTGGTCCTATTAAAAATAAATTGTCCCCATTTGGGCCTTGATACAGCTTAGCAAGACACTTTAAGCAGCAATTTCAGCACCAACTTCCAGGTGGAAAATTTTGACCTAAAATTATTATTTTGGGTTTGGTATATCCATGTTAAGGAAAACAAATGGTTCCAATTAGTCCAAATACAGTGTATCTAACACACCAAGAGCCCAAGTTTTGACAAAATAGTTTTTGATGAATCTACAGTTACTGCCTTTTTCCTTGGTATGGTGCCACATTTTTGGTAAGTAATACAAAGCAAGAACACAGTAACTGCAAAATAATGGTAAAAGATAAAATCAAATATGAGGATTAATATAAACTAAGAATAAGCTAAAATAAAGTTGCAAAACTTCCACATGTCCATTAATCTACCTACAACAGTTTAGGCTGGACGACAGGATAACTTTCAAGTCCTTTTTCTCAGTTCTGCACTTTTTGCTTTGTAGGGCAGTATTGTACAACCAGTTTAATTCTAAAACCAATAGTGACACGTCCTCCAGCACTAAAATACAATGTTCTTTTTGAAGTAAAAGATTGAATTCTAAATACATTAGCCGCATTCACACTGTAGGAACCTTTGGCAGTTCCTATAACCTTTTAATCCGCGGGGCCGTTTTCTCCCGCATTCGCACATACAGGAACTCAGGACCATCTCCCTCAGTTCCTATAACCATAGCCGCTTTCGGACAGACAGTTCTAAGAAAGTAGTTATCAGAACTACCCTCCTCGAATTTCGTTCTGATAACTATCCTTCCCCAGCGGAACTGTTTCAGTCTGCATTCGCACATGAGTCGGGACCTGATAGGGACTGATGCGCCGCGCGCAGCCGTCTGCTTCAGTGACGTATTAGCCGTTAGCCGTTTAGCGCTACATTCAAACACAAAACAAAACGGTAAAAGTAAGGAGAGTAGAAAAAACACCACCAAGAAGCTAATATGGAGAGCGGGGAGGCCACCGTGTTCATGGTCTGCATGATGGTGATATTAATCATGGACAATCACATCAGGCGTCTAATATCGAGGCTGGAAAAGCTCACAGAGAGAGTCAGGAGATACTTTTTTATTTCATGAAGGAAGAAAGGAGAGCAGAGCGCTGCAGACAAATGAGACCAGTGTAAGTTTAACTTATTAAACACCCGCTGGTTGTGTTTGTGTCATATGAGGAGACATTTCAGCCGTGATAGAATTACATGGGGCGTAGCTACCGACCACCACACACCTCCCTCAGATCGTTCTATAGAACCATGAAAAGACCCGACCTCGGAGAAGGCGCTAAATAGTTATAGGAACTAAGGGAGAAAGCCCCAAGTTGCTGTATGTCCGAACACGGGAGAAAACGGCCCCGCGGATTAAAAGGTTATTAGAACTGCCAAAGGTTCCTACAGTCCGAAAGCGGCTCATTACAGCTCCTTCTCCTCAGCTGGGTCTTTTCTGGGTTCTATAGGAACACATCTGACCAGAGGTGTGTTGTGGTCGGTAGCTACGCCCCATGTCATGCTGTCACGGCTGAAATGTTTCCTCATACGACACGGACACAAACGGCACGTGTTTAATAAGTTAAACTTACACGTGGTCTCCTTTGTCTGCGGAGCTCTCCTTTCTTCCTTAATGAAACCAAGAAGTATGGCCTGCGCTCCATCCTGACTCTCTCTGTGAGCTCTTCCAGCCTCCATGTTAATTCAATTCAATTCATTTTTATTTATATAGCGCCAAATACAACAAATGTCATCTCAAGGCACTTAGATAGTAAGTCCAATTCAAGCCAATTGGAATTCAGTTAATTAATAATAATCATAATTCATAAAATAATCCAATTCGTTCATATAGAGCCAATTCAAAAACAATTTCCTAGCTAAGAAAACCAACAGATTGCACTGAAAACTTTTTGTTTTTCGGTCCAATCTCCCGGCCTGAGCGTGCCTGAGGCGACTGTGGAGAGAAACGACTCCCTTTTAACAGGAAGAAACCTCTGGCAGAACCAGACTCAGGAAGGGTGGCCATCCGCCTCGACCAGCTGGGGTTTGAGAAGACAGAAAGGGGGGGGGGGGCGCAGCAGCGGCGGCGACACTGTAACACCATTCAAAGGATATCTGTTGGAACAGGGAAACACGAGTTAATGACCACAATAATATCACATATACATAAAGAGAGTAAAGTGAGGAAAGGTGTGTCAGATGAGGCCCCCCAGCAGTCTAGGCCTATAGCAGCTTAACTATGGGATGTTTCAGGATCACCTGAGCCATCCCTATTCAAGGTAAACACAAGAAACTTGTGCTAACGAAAAAATAAATAATAAAATAAAGGACCAGACTCAGTGAGTAATTCCCTATACTCCCTATATAGATCTGCTCCTCACACCACCGTTAGACGGCCGATGCGATCGTCCATGATTAATATCACCGTCATGCAGACCATGAACACGGTGGCCTCCCCGCTCTCCATGTTAGCTTCTTTGTGGTGTTTTTTCTACTCTCCTTACTTTTACCGGGTTTTGTCTTGTTGTTGAATTTGGCGCTACAGTAACACGTCACTGTCGCAGACCGTTGTGTCGCATCAGTCTCTATCAGGTCCCGACTCATGTGCGAATGCAGACTGAAACAGTTCCCCTGGAGAAGGACAGCTATCAGAACGGAATTCGAGGAGGACTGTTCTTAGAACTGCTCTGTCTGAATGCGGCTAATATCCTGCCTTTGCTTCCTGTCTGTGTGTTGTAGGATATCAGAGGGAGCTCACCTTCAAACATGATGACGGCTCCTACAGCGCCTTTGGGAAGAACGATGAGTCAGGAAACACATGGTCAGTAATGGGAATGAGTGGGTGCTGCGACTCCACAATCATTACACTTTTAGCTCATAAATAAACTTTATGTATAAACTAAAGAGGAACCAGAGAGAACAAAAAAAGGAGGATGATGCACAAACGCATACACTCAGTGTATCCCCCTCCTGTCTGTTAGCAGCAAGCATCCTAAAGTACAGTGTCTGGGGTGTTAACGATCCTCTGTTGCTTGGAAAGGGGGCTGGGCAGTTTTGCAGTTGAGGGAGGGTGTGTATTTCAAGAGAATTGTAAGTAAATGCTTACACGGATAAGAACTTGATCAAATCAAAATCAAATTTATTTATATACACATTTCATGTACAGTACAAACAATTCAAAGTGCTTTACATAAAATAAAAGCATTGCAGCAGGGAGTGGAAGAAGCATTAAAATACATAAAAGAATATAAAGGGAAACAAATAAAATAATTTAAATTAATTTAAAAACAAGCAACAGTCTAGATAAGTAAAAAGATATCGTGCAGATTTTATGTATAGACACATGAGAAAAGAAATGTTTTTAACCTGGATTTAAAAATGTTTAAAAATGTTTGAATGTATAATTTCAGTTCTAGTCGAGTTTATTTAAAACTTTCCAAATCACTTAAAAGTAGAATTAGAAGTTGTTTTTACTTAAAGCAAAATACAGTAAAAAAAAACGTAGTGATATTTGAGTCCTCATTCTGCCTGCAAAGCATTTTGATGTTCAGTTTGGTTTCACTGCTTTGATCGGCTTTTTTTCTGGAATGTGCCCTAATGAACCCTCCAGACAGACAGACAGACACAGACACTTTCTAACTACAGCATGTGATGACTGTTTTGCTTTGGTCTGATTAAAAGGAGTACATTTATCAGGTGGAGCCAAACATGACTCCAACAGAAAGCCAATGTGACACTGCATCTACAGGACAGTTGTTTAAAAATGACCATTGTAACGCAGAGATATGCTCAAACTAATGGCCAGAGGAAATCCACTTTTGAACATTATTGTGTAATGTTTAGATAAAATGGCTTGAGCAGTAATGATTGCGTTGTTGTACATGGTGCTCCAGATGTTCTGATTTGATGGCAGACATGGTGCTGTTACATAATTGTCCTGCCACTGGGTTAATTTTGAACTTCCCAACACAGGCGCACATGGTTTGCTTTCCACAAAGTGTGTTAGTATTTTGTGTGTGTGACCTTCCAGGCTGACTGCTTTTGTGATGAAGTCCTTTGGTGGTGCAAGACCATACATCTTTGTAGATCCGCAGCACATTGAAGCTGCTAGGAAGTGGCTGTCCAAAAATCAGAGGGATGATGGCTGCATCGGATCTGTTGGAAAGCTCTTCCACAATGGGATGAAGGTATGGAACTTTCTGGACTACATAAGTCTAAAACAAAGATACAATGTTAACTCAGTGCTAGAGGTGATTAACATAGAAAAAAATTAGGGCTGGGCAAGTAAACTCGTTAATTATTTAACGGCAATAAATATTTTATTGCACATTGGGCATTGGGCTTTTAATATTTTTTTTCTCTCAAATAATTTTTTGGGGCTTTTGTGCCTTTTAATGGATAGGAAAGTTCAGAGAGAGGGGGAACGACACGCAGCACAGGGCCGTCCGATTCGTGACTCGAACCGGGACCAGCTGCACCGAGGACTATAGCCTCTTGTACATGGGGTGCCTGCTCAACCCACTACGCCACGGACCACCCCTGTTTTACTATTTATTTTACAATTGTAAAAGTCTGTTGCTGTATGCTGCTAGCCTAGAAATCTAGACGGCCCTAGCGACCGGAAATTGAATTTGCTCCCGGGCTCAGTCTAGTCAGTTGTGGTCGTTTTGCGAGGCTGAAAATCGAAACTTAACCAGGCCAATCAAATCGTGAGGAGCGGGGTCGAGGTGTGACGTTTCAGTGTGTAGTTCCAGAGAGAGGTAAACAATGGCTGAGGCCAGCGAACAGTCTTTCGATTTGGCTTTGGTAGCAACTCTAGAAGATTTAAATATACTGTACAGTTTTCTTTGCGAGACGAACAGATAACTGCACTTGAGTTTTTCTTGAAAAAAAGGACGTTTTTGGAGTTTTGCCCACCATGTACTTTCCGTTGCGCTGACTACGTAATCCTTCTTCATCGCTCTGATTGGTTGTTGTGCCATCCAATTGCGTGGCGTTGAGTGAAGAGCCAACTTAACAGACAACCGTTTATGCCGCCCACACTGCTATCCAGCTTCACTAGACCCCTGTACAGCTTTTTGCTGTAGGGGTCTGGCTTGCTAGGCTAGTCTGCTGCGGAACCGGAAAAGAAAGTAATCGTCGGATCCATCAAACATGGAGAAGGGTACGGAACTTTTACTCGACCATTTTCATTTTAAAGTTCTTCCAGACGGCGGAGTCGACAGAACCAAAGTCATCTGTAAAAACTGCCAAGTTGAATTGTCTTCTCAGCGTAGTAGTTCCAGTCTAAAATATCACTTAAAGGCAAAACACACAACTGATAGCAGCAAGTCATTCAAGGAAACAGACAGTGGAACGAGGCTTCTACATAAAAACTACAGAAAGATGCTGATGTTAAAAGTCTGTTTGAAAGTGCCATAACATTTGTTATGCATTCACATGGCAGCACATTTCAAATAAAACTAAATGCTAAAAGCTATACACTACTTTTGAATTCATTTTTGGATTTTGCGTAAAAATGCGATTAATTAGATTAAACATTTTAATCGTTGCCCAGCCCTAAAAAATATATTTGAGAGCTGTTGATTTGAACTGCTTCATGCAGGTCACAGCCAGTCTTCACTCTCAGTGATTTTAAAATATGTCTGCATGTGTAATAGTGACATTTTGACATCTTTGCCTCTCAGTATTCACTTATTCTTAGACCGCCTCCTACAGTAATAAGACAGACATTTTAGAGTGGCTCTGTCTTCTCAAACACTGACCAGCGTTGGGTTTGGAGCTGCTGGGTGGTATTTTGGAAAGACGTCTGGGGTTGCCTGTATGTGTGACATGGTGCCGCTGGCTCTGTGCTTCCGTCAGGGCGGAGTGAGTGATGACGTGTCCCTTACGGCGTACATCGCTGCTGCCATGCTGGAGCTTGATGGAGATGCCTCCGTGAGTCTGACACCACTTCTTTTTTTTTTTTTTTAATTATCATTTCAAATGTTGATTATTATGAATATCACTTAAGTCACTCTTAAATAGCGGTTGCTATTTTTCAACAGGATGAATCTAGGAGAATGGAGCCTACAGATTTACACAGTCACCAAAGTAGATCTAGGAATGTGAAAAACAGTCATATTTTCTGTCTAATTTGTTTGGTTTTAAAGAAGTCATTGTATTTTGAAGACATCAGCTTCTTGGAGTATATGTAGTTTCAGGAATATGGAGTGGTCTCTTTTAAACTTACCTGCTGCCCTTCAAACAATGTAGTCATGCTTCTTTACTGTCACTATATGGGTACAGCTTGTTCTAAAGGCTGCCATACAAAACTGCTCTCTATTTTTTTACAGTTTACAGATCTACTGTATGAGTTCTGACGTTTTTTCCACTTCCTGCACATAGTCTCACCCCCTTGCTTTTTTGGCTTTGCGTCAGGACCCGGTGGTGCAGAACTGCCTGAGGTGTCTGAAGGCAGCAGTGGCTGCTGAGATGGACAACCTGTACACCATCTCTCTGCTGTTCTACACCTTCACTCAGGCTGGAGACCAGGAGACCAGGAGCAAACTCATCACCCTACTGGACCAGAAGTCCATCACAGAGGGTATGACCATTTAGAAAAAATAGATAAATAATTCAGTAATGCCAGCAGCACATTTGTGAAACAAGATGAAATTACATCCTTGGGAAAATTGGCTATTGAAATAGTATTTTGAATAAAGAAGCTAGATTTGCAGGAAAAATGAAAAGGCTCAATGTAGTTCAGTTAAACTCTGACCGATGCCTAAATCCTACATTAAGTACACATTTTGAGCAATTGTAAGCAATGTAAGCTTATTACTTTAATCATTTGTAGGGCATATTTTGCATAATGTATTAAACAATATGAATACACAACAGTCATACATAAAATGCTAAAAAGGAATGCATTATGGTTTCTGATTCAATTTCAATTAATTTTTATTTATATAGCGCCAAATACAACAAATGTCATCTCAAGGCACTTAGATAGTCCAATTCAAGCCAATTGGAATTCAATTCATTGTAATCATAATTATTTACAAAATAATCCAATTCATTCATATAGAGCCAATTCAAAAACAATTTCCCAGCTAAGGAAACCAACAGATTGCACAGAAACTTGACTTCAGTCCAATCTCCCGTCCTGAGCGTGCCTGAGGCGACTGTGGAAAGGAACGACTCCCTATTAACAGGAAGAAACCTCTGGCAGAACCAGACTCAGAAAGGGTGGCCATCCGCCTCGACCAGCTGGGGTTTGAGAAGACAGAAAAGAGGGGAAAAAACCACTGTAACACCATTCAAAGGATATCTGTTGGAACAGGGAAACACGGGTTAATGACCACAATAATGTCACATGTACATAATATCATTTGAGAAATTGAACAGGGGAAAAAGAGTGTAAAGTGAGGAAAGGTGTGTCAGATGAGGCCCCCCAGCAGACCAGGCCTATAGCAGCTTAACTATGGGATGTTTCAGGATCACCTGAGCCATCCCTAACTATAAGCTTTATCAGAAAGGAAAGTTTTAAGCCTGGTCTTAAAAGTGGAAAGGGTGTCTGCTTCCCGGACATTTACTGGCAGCTTATTCCACAAGAGAGGGGCCTGATAACTGAAGGCTCTGCCTCCCATTCTACTTTTAGAAACTCTGGGAACCTCAAGTAAACCTGCAGTTTGGGAGCGAAGTGCTCTGTTAGGAAAATATGTTATAATGAGATCTTTAAGATATGATGGAGCTCAGTCATTAAGAGCTTTATATGTGAGAAGAAGAATCTTAAATTCTATTCTGAATTTAAAGCAATACAATATAACATTTCTACCTTAAAATAACAGCTTGAAAAAAATTGTGCGGCTAGAATGAGTTTTAATATTACGATTGGCCTGTCTCCTTTGCCCTTCGGGGGTCTGAGTTGGAAAAACTACGCTATGTAACTTTGCTGGAGCGGCCCGGGAGCTGAGCGGAAATACTTCGACTTGCTTTCTGGCACACCTACCACAAAAACAAATAGACCCCTCTCACGCTCCCAGGTACATTTGATTGATGTTGTATCTTTAATCATTATTGTTCACATTCAGATTTAGTTTAGATATTGTATGGATAGTATTTAAAGAACGGTTGTTTCTAGACCTGATTGATTAGTTCTTGTATTTGGTGTTGCATGTTTGGACTACAAGGGGGCGTTTCTTTGTTTGTATGTCAGTTGAGAACAGCTGAAGGTTCGAATTTAGAACGAGAAATAGGAGTGAGGAAAAAACAACGTATATTTAGAGTTGACTGTTTGTCGTTATTTTATTTGTCCTGTAATAGTCTTTTATTTGGATCAGTAAAAAACCCTAAAAAGACACCGAGAAGTACTGCTTCGTTTGTACGAGAAGCTGCAGCTAAGTTCCCACATTTTGGTGCGGAAACCCGGGATACGGGAGACTTAACGACTGAAGAAAGGAACCGTTAGCCGATAGCTGCAACTAACTGACCAACGGCAGGAACCGGGACAATATGGAGCGGCTACAGAGACTAAAACAAAGGCGAGGAGTTGTAAGAGCCTCAACGACAAAATTGCTGCGGGTTATCGAAGAGGAGACATCAAAGGACGATGTGAGTTGTGACTGCGTACGAGAGCTGCTGTCCATGTTATCGGTGAAGGAAGCGAATCTCCTGGAGATGGAAAAAGAGATCGAAGAGGAGATACCGATGGATGAACTGGAGGCGGACATCGTAAAGACGGTGGATTACCAGGACAACCTAATCCTCTGGAAAGCTCGAGCTACCAGACTGATTGAAAGAGAGGGAGCCGCCGCGGGCGAACAGATGTCACCGCGGCTGAGCGACGTGAGCGCCCCCTCGAGCAGAATGACCAGCAGACCATCGGTAAAGTTGCCCAAGTTGTACATAAACAAATATGACGGAGATATATCGATGTGGCAAGAATTCTGGGACCAGTTTCAGACAGCTATCCATGATAATATTGAGCTAAGGAAAACTGAGAAGCTTACTTACCTGAAGTCCTATTTGGTGGGTCCAGCAGCCAGAGCCATCGCGGGATTAAAGGCAACAGAGAGCAATTATGACGCCGCCATAAACATGCTCAAGGAGAGATTTGGAAGAAAGGACCTGATTGTGAGTGCACACATGTCTAAACTGTTGAGCTTGACCCCAGTTAAAAGATCCACAGACATTGGTGCTCTCAGAAGACTTTATGATGAATGTGAAATCCAGATCAGAGGCTTAGAGGCAATGGGAGTAGTGTCAGACACATATGGAGGATTGCTGTGCCCCATATTACTGCAGATGATCCCAGATGACCTTGCTCTTGCTTACACACGTGAAATAGGTTCAGACCATGAACTGAAGGTTCTAGAGCTCATTGTTTTTCTACAGCAGGAAATTGAAAGCAGAGAGCGTGCCATGCACCTGACAAAAGCAGGAAGTCACAACAAGGAATCACAGTCCCCTAACCAGCACAGATACAAACCTGATTCAGCAAGCGGAAGGTTCAAAAAGCCAAGTCTGCCATCAGCTGCCATGCTCTACACCAGCAGCTCACAGTTCCCGCCAGGATGTATATTCTGTGACAGCACAAGTCATAAATCTGAACTGTGTACAGACAACACACTTGACCTGCGAAAAGAAAAATTGAAGAAAATGGGACGGTGTTTCATATGCTTAGGACAGCGACACATGGCCAAATTCTGCAAATCCAAGGGAGTGTCATGTAGTGTGTGTGGACGGAGACACCACCCCACAATGTGTGACAAAGGCGAAACCAGTGAAATGCAGAGCAGCGCTCAAGAAACAACTGATGCTGTCATCTCATCTGTGACCCCACACACAGTTAAGACAAGCACAGCCAAGCAGAAAACGGTTCTCCTGCAAACAGTAACAGCATTGGCAGAGGGAACAAGGGGGAAGAAGAAGGTACGTTGTGTGATGGATGGAGGAAGTCAACGGAGCTTTATCCTGGAGAAGCAGGCAAGGGCATTAGGATTACCGGTTGTGAGAAAAGAGACTTTAAAGCTCCACACTTTTGGCAGTGACACCCCAGTAGCAACGGAACGAAATGTTGTGAAATTAATTCTGAAAAACATCTGTGACAAAGAGAAAACCCTTGAGATTGAGGCTGTTGAAACACCACATGTTAGTTCTGCCATCATGCAGGTTCCAGGAGAGCAAATTCAGCAACAGTTAGAAAGAAGAGGACTGACATCAGCAGATGTCTCAGGCAGCACTGACCAGGAGCTGGAACTTTCTGTATTGATAGGTGCTGATGTCTACTGGAAGATGGTTTCTGGTAGAGTTGAAAGACTGTCAGACCCCTTAGTTGCCATAGAGACAATGTTTGGCTGGACAGTACAAGGCCCAGTGTCCATGTTAAGCATGAGTGAGACTTCATGCATGAAGATCTGCACTGAAGAGATCATGCAGGTTTCAAACCAGCTGCGTGCATTCTGGGAAATAGAGTCTCTGGGCATCTCCTGTAAGGGTGAAGAACGGGCAGCGGACACTGAGGCCCAAGAACACTTCAAAGGGTCAGTCAGCTACAAAGAAGGGCAATATGAGGTTAAGTTGCCATGGCATGAAGATAGAACAGAGCTTCCAGACAACCTGAGAGTTGCCCAAAAAAGATTTGAAGGTCTGAAAAGAAAACTGAAAGCTGATGTAACACTGTTCAAGAGATACAAGGATGTAATAGATGATTATCTTCAACAAGGAATATGTGAAGACGTCCCAGACAACAAGGTCACAGAAAACAACGTCAAATACTACTTACCTCACCATGCTGTGATAAGGGAGGACAAAGCAACAACCAAGCTGAGGGTCGTTTTTGATGCTTCTGCACATGAGAACGGCTGTCCATCTCTTAATGACTGTCTGCTAACTGGACCAAATCTGAACCCAGACCTACTCAACGTGCTTGTCAGGTTCAGGTTGCACCCCATTGCATTCATGGCAGATATCACAAAGGCGTTCCTACAGATATCAATCGCAGAAAAGGACAGAGATGTGTTGAGGTTTCTGTGGCTCACTGGTTGCCCTGATGCTAAGAACACAAACCTGCGTGTGCTGAGAATGACTCGTGTGGTGTTTGGTGTCTCATCAAGTCCATTTTTGCTGGCAGCCACAATCAGAAATCACCTAGAAAAACACCAAACAAGTCACACACAGGTCATTAACACTCTGAAAGACTCTCTGTATGTTGATGACTTTATTGCCAGCTCAAGCAGTGTTGAAGAGGCTTACGCATTGACAACAAGTGCAAAGAAAATAATGTCTGACGCAAGCATGAACCTCTGTAAGTGGACTACAAATTCCCCTGAACTGAAGGCCAAGTGGCAGCAAAGTGACTTTGACTTCGCCATGGATCCTGATACAAGCGGCTGTGTGTTAAAGGTGCTAGGCCTTGTGTGGAGGCCAGAGACTGATGACTTTGTTTTTAACCTGAAGCACCTTATGGATATTTTTAAGGACAAGGAGAACACAAAGAGGAGTGTCCTGCGCTCTTCAGCTAAATTATTCGACCCTATGGGCTTTCTGACACCATTCACGATAAGAGTGAAATGTCTCTTCCAGGACATGTGGCAAAGAGGCATCAGCTGGGACGAGAAGCTGCCAGATGATCTTTCACAAGGCTGGCAGCAGTGGTGTATGGAACTACTTCAGCTCCATCACATTGTCATTCCCAGGTGGTATGGAACTGAGACACTGCAAAACAATCAAGTTCTTCATGTTTTCAGTGATGCAAGTGAAAAGGCATATGGTGCAGCAGCATATCTCCAAGGAAAGACAGCTGAGGGAGAGTCCATGACTAGACTGGTCATGTCCAAGTCCAGAGTTGCACCCATTAAGAAACTCACACTGCCACGCCTGGAACTAATGGGGGCTCTGATTGCTGCAAGAATGGCAAACAATCTGCTTCAAGCATTGGATATGCAGCCGAACCAAATCCGAATGTGGACAGACTCCATGATTGTGATTCACTGGATTTCCAGCTCACCACACAGATGGAAACAGTTTGTTGCCAACAGAGTGATGGAAATTCAGTCCCTGACCACACCAGAAACCTGGTCCCACTGTAGTGGAAAACTCAACCCAGCTGATCTCACTACAAGGGGCCAGTCAGTCACAAGGCTGAAGGAAGAGGAGCTTTGGTGGTCAGGGCCACAGTTTCTGAGTTCAGCAGTGCAGCAAGAGTTTCCTGACGAAGGGCTCTATGAAGAGGAGGTAAAGACTGAGCTTAGACCAAGTCATGTCACAGTCCAGCTCAACAGCATGGAACCAACATCAACAGATCCACTGTTAAAGCTGAAAAACTACAGCAAGTTAAAAACAGTTCTCAGAGTCACAGCATGGATTAAAAGATTCACACACAACTTACGTTCAAGTGAGAGGAAGCAAGGAGAGCTGACAGCCGAGGAGTTGGCTGAAGCTGAAAGATACTGGATTCTGGAAGCACAAAATCAAGGTTTCCAGAGGGAGAAATGTGAATTAAGAGCAGAAAAAGACATTCACAGAGGCTCGAGAATTAGAGACCTGAAGCCGTTTCTAGACGAGCACGGTTTGATCTGTCTGGGAGGAAGACTGCAACACTCAGACATGAGTTTCGGTGAGCGGCATCCATACATCCTGCCTTCAGACCACAGACTCTCTGAAATGTTGATCAGGCGCTGTCATGACCAAGTGATGCATTCAGGTATGAGAGATACTTTAATGCAACTAAGAGACAAATATTGGATTCCACGAGCCAGACAAATGACAAAGACAATAATTACAGCCTGCACTACTTGTAAAAGATTCAGAGTAAAGGCAATGCAGCAGACAACAGCACCCCTGCCAAGAGATCGGATTACAGAATCTCCTCCATTTGAGACTGTTGGGGTGGACTTTGCAGGCCCTCTGTATGTCAAGACTAAAAAAGACAAAGTGGAAAAGGCATATATAACACTTTTCACCTGTGCTGTGACACGTGCAGTCCACCTGGAGCTGGTGTCCGACATGTCGACAGAGACGTTCCTCCTGGCGTTCAAGAGATTCATATCCAGGCGAGGCCTCTGTAAGATTGTGTATTCAGATAATGCCCGAACCTTCAAACGAGCTGATCAAGACCTCAGAGAACTCTGGACGGCCATCAAGGAGCCTGAGCTCTTAAGGTATTTCACTGAAAAGGGAATCACATGGAAATATATTGCAGAACGAGCCGCCTGGTGGGGGGGGTTTTGGGAAAGACTGGTTAGATCAGTTAAGACATGTTTGAGGAAAGTGATGGGAAGGGCTTCACTGAGCTTTGAGGAGATGACATCTCTATTGGCAGAAGCAGAAGCAACAATAAACTCACGGCCACTCACCTTTGTCTATAATGAACCTGAAGAGCCTCAGCCCCTCACCCCAGCTCACTTTCTGATTGGAAGGAGACTCTGCTCCTTGCCACCCAAGCCTTTTCATGCTGCCAGTCACAAACCCCGTTCCAGTAGAGAGGAGCTAACACGGAGATGGAAATATCGCCAGCGCCTTCTCAACGACTTCTGGACCCGATGGAAAAGGGAGTACTTACTGGAGCTAAGATCTGCCCATACCAGTAAGAACTCACATTCTACCCTTCTCAAGGAGGGTGATCTGGTGCTCATTGGAGAGGACAGGACACCGCGCCAGATTTGGAAGACTGGGATAATCAGGGAACTCTTTCCAGGAAGAGATGGTCTTGTGAGATCTTGTGCTGTACGCACATCAGATGGGACAATATTAAGAAGACCAGTTCAACTGCTGTACCCCCTAGAGCTGACATGAAATGACATGACCTAGAGATGAACTGTCTTCATGGGGGGGAGGATGTTGTATCTTTAATCATTATTGTTCACATTCAGATTTAGTTTAGATATTGTATGGATAGTATTTAAAGAACGGTTGTTTCTAGACCTGATTGATTAGTTCTTGTATTTGGTGTTGCATGTTTGGACTACAAGGGGGCGTTTCTTTGTTTGTATGTCAGTTGAGAACAGCTGAAGGTTCGAATTTAGAACGAGAAATAGGAGTGAGGAAAAAACAACGTATATTTAGAGTTGACTGTTTGTCGTTATTTTATTTGTCCTGTAATAGTCTTTTATTTGGATCAGTAAAAAACCCTAAAAAGACACCGAGAAGTACTGCTTCGTTTGTACGAGAAGCTGCAGCTAAGTTCCCACAATTACTCTTACCTTCTCGGTCGACATAGCTTGCACCTTCTGACTCCTCGCCGGTTCGTCAACAAACGTGAAACGTGAAAGCGAAAGGGTGTTGTATTTACAACAGTGTAACCGTACATTACCTCCAAGCCTGTAGGGGGAGCTCCATAATGGGCTTTTTGAGAAGTTACATTGTATTGCTTTAACAGGGAGCCAATGAAGAGAAGCTAAAACTGGAGAAATATGATCTCTCCTGTTAGTTCTCATCAGAAATTTGAGTTTTGTTCTTTTAAACGAAGTTCACAAATGTAGTCTTTGCTAACGTCTCTATGGATTACTCCACTGTGGTGGCTGGCAGGAAGCACCCGCCACTGGAAGAGAGAGGGAGCTCCTGGGAAAGGCCTGGACTCTCTGGAGGTGGAGATGACCTCTTATGTTCTGCTGGGTCTGCTCCACGATCCGCCCATGCCAGCTTTTGCTTTGGGTTACTCCAGTGGCATCGTGCGCTGGCTCACTCAGCAGCAGAACCCGTACGGTGGCTTCTCCTCCACACAGGTAGCCCAGACCACATACAGGTTTAACATTTCTGGAGAAGCTCGTTCCGAAGCCACACATTTAACCAATGTCATCTACAGGACACTGTGGTGGCCCTCCAGGCCCTGGCCAAATATGGAGCTGCCACCTTTACACCAGAGGGCAGCACCACGGTGACGGTGACGTCTTTAGGAGGCCTGAACACGGAGTTTAGGGTGAATCAGGACAACAGGCTGCTGTACCAGGAGGAGAAGCTGAGCGAGATCCCCGGGGAGTACACCGTCTCCGCTCAAGGCCAGAGCTGCGTCCTGGCACAGGTATCCCTTCACGATCCCCAGAGCGATGACGGGGCGATGAGCAGGAATTTGCTAAATGAGCAGGAAAACACTGACATGAGCTTTATATTGATGTCTGCTCATGAGTTTCTCATGTTACCCAGCAGCAGAAAAAAAAGGCATGAAAAGTTTTCCCTGAAAGAAATTCTCATCCATTAATTCTGTCTCAATTATTCTTAGCTGCAACAGAACAAAAGCCAACATTTTTCTTTAAAAGCGCAGCTGTGTCTGAGAAAGGCTGCCTTTTTACTAAGAGTGCATTTTAAAAACTTTAAAGTAATAAGTAGGGCTGGGCAAGTTAATTCGTTATTATCGCGTTAACAAATGAATTATTTAACGCTGATAAATATTTATTTATTTATTTATTTTAAATTAAAAAAATAAAATAATTTTTAGGGCTTTTGTGCCTTTAATGGATAGGAAAGTTCAGAGAGACAGGAAGCAGGGGGCAGAGAGAGGGGGAACGACACCCAGCACAGGGCCGTCCGGTGCGGGACTCGAACCGTGGCCAGCTACAGCAAGGACTATAGCCTCTGTATATGGGGCGCCTGCTCAACCCACTACGCACATTTAAAATAAAGCTAAATGCTAAAAGCTATACACTACTTTTGAATTAATTTTTGGATTTTGCGTACAAATGCGATTAATCAGGGAAATCATGTGATTAATTAGATTAAAACTTTTAATCCTTGCCCAGCCCTCGTAATAAGAGCAGTAGGAAGATATTCAAAAGAGTCGAAAGGCTGGTTTAAAGCCACAGCTGCATCGCTATATCACTTTTTGAATTCACAACTTTGACTGAGCAGCATGTTCATGTGATGTTTTTCATGTTCTTCTGAAGTGGTTATTTTGATGTATTCCACAGAACTTCTTTTCAGTTAGTAAGTTTGAATTCAGCAAACCATACCGGACCACCACTGTCCTGCTAGTAGCCATAGCGCTGACTGTTAATGCTCTGCTGTGTTATACACAGAGGCCACAGACGACTGAGCCCGATCAACATCTGTGTGTACATCTGCTGTATGAAATGGGATGTTCAATGTGTCTCTGCAGATCTCCATGCATTTCAACATCCCCCCTCCTGCCGATTTCTCTTCCTTCAACATCTCTACAAGCACCATGGCTAAATGTAGCAGCAGCCGGCCACAGCTCATCCTCTTTGTGCACGTCAGGTAATCTGCGGTCGTGTACGACATATTAGATGTGAACTGACTGAAACGTAAAGTAAATTTAAGTAAAAGTCAATGATGTAGGGCTGGGCGAATTAACTCGTTATTATCGCGTTAACTTGTTAATTATTTAACGCCGATAAATATTTTATCGCGCATTAACGCAGGTTTTATTCTGTTACTTTCTGCTGCGGAACCATCAAACATGAAGAAGGGTATGGAACTTTTACTCGGCCATTTTCATTTTAAAGTTGGACATCACCGGTACAGGTGCTGTAGCTCACGTGTGAAGCTCACGGAGCTAACCGGCACTACTTCCTGTTTTACTTGTTTCAACATAAAAGCACGTATTTCAAAATGAATTTTTTTTTAAAACTCCTGTTTTTACAGCCAAGTTGAATTGTTTTCTCAGCGTAGTAGTTCCAGTCTAAAATATCACTTAAAGGCAAAACACACAACTGATAGCAGCAAGTCATTCAAGGAAACAGACAGTGGAGCGAGGCTTCTACATAAAAACTACAGAAAGATGCTGATGTTAAAAGTGTGTTTGCACAACAAATGTTATGGCACTTTCATTCATATGGCAGCACATTTAAAATAAAGCTAAATGCTAAAACCTATACACTACTTTTGAATTCATTTTTGGATTTTGCGTACAAATGCGATTAATCGTGATTAATCAGGGAAATCATGTGATTAATTAGATTAAAAATTTTAATCGTTGCCCAGCCCTAGAATAAAACAAATTCTCAAGATTTAGAATATTGTCGTGCAGTTTGCGTTGAAAAAGCAGCCCTGCTGGAGCTGCTGCAAAGCGTGAGCGCTGCTGTGGTGTTTGACTCTTACAGGTATCAGGGCAGGAGAGAGGAAACCAACATGGTTATTATCAACATCAAACTACTGTCTGGACACGTTCTGGATCAGAGCTCCCTGAAGCCGGTCAGTTCATTATACTGATTAAACTCTCTATGCTTTCACATTTGGAAAGAACATGTGCTGATTTGCTGTGTGTCGTCATAGTTACAGAACAACAGCTCTGTGAAACGGGTCGATGTGGATGAAGGCTTCATTAACATCTACTTGGATGAGGTGGGAAGCACTGAGGGTGTGTGTGTGTGTGTGTGTGTGTGTGAAATGGGATGCATCTAGATGGAATGTTGCTATTCACACGATTCCATCTGCAAAAAGAAAAAGTGATTAAACTCGTGTTTTTCCTGCAGCTGAAGAGGGATGAAACTCGGATCTACAGTGTGACTCTGGAGGACGATCAGCGGGTCAGAAACCTGAAACCAGCTGTAGTTAAAGTCTACGACTACTACCAGACAAGTAATGGCCTCCTCTGATGTCCACTTACATCTTTACAAGTAGAAGGAGCCTGCCTCCATCACACCAGCCCTCCTGATTTTTAACCTGGATGCACTTGTGTTTTTCCGCTTGTATTTCAGGTGATGAGGCGGTCACTGAGTACACGTCCCCCTGTGCAGAGAGTACGTACAGCTCTGAAGCTTCACACTGATCCCTCTCATTTTCCTCTTGTGCTCCATCCAATGTAGTACAATCTCACAGGCTTCTATTGGTCGATATCTGTCAAAGTGAAACACTAATATAACAGGAAAAAGTATAAATCATTTTTCTTTAAATTTAACCCTCCTGTTGTCTTGCGGGTCAAAAGTGAGCCACTACCATGTTTAGCTGTAGAAAAAATACCTTAAACTATCTTTTTCCAACTTGAAATGATTATGACTTTACCTAAAGGGACCCCATCATTAGAAAAAGTCAGACTTTATTTTTGTTTATGTTTCCATGTGGGCTGTACACCACTAGGGCACAAAGATTGTCTTTTGGGTCATTTTTGACCCGTGAATTATAAAAACATTTAAAGACCAGAAACAAGTTCAGTTTTTTTCCCTTTCAATATAATTAATTTAGAAGTAATTACTTCACATTTATATAATAGCAATAATAAACCTTTATTATGTAAAAGACAACTGAGAAAACAAGAAAACTGTTGGTCCAACTGACAGTTGGTTTGTGGTTTAAAAAAAAAAGGTGTAATCTTGAAAACTGGTGATTGTCTTTTTGTATTGTGTAACAAAAAATAAATGATAAAAATTATTAAATTGAGTTGAATACATAAATAACAGGTGGTTTCATCATACAAAATAGATTTGGGATTTAAAATTCAATTAAGTTGCTTTATTTTGGGGCTTTGGTAGGGCGGGTCAGTTTTGACCCATAGGACAAAGGGGACTAAACAGAGTGTTAAGACCTTACAAGGGTTAGGAACTTTAAAGTTGGAGTATTTTAAACTGCAATTAAATGTATCTAAAGTCTGCAATATTTTCAGTGCTCTCCTAAAAATAGCACTGTTGGAATACTTCATCTTTTGCTCTGAGTTCAAACTGGTTACGTGTTGCAAGCCCATTATCTGTGCAGACGGCGAATGTAAATGTGTTGGAAAATGAAAGTGTTTTCTCTGCAGATGACACCACCAACCAGCTGTGAAATCACTACCTGCAAAGCCGTGCTGGGACTCGTTGCAGTTGTGGGAGAAATCAGTCAAACGAGGAAAGTTGTAGGTGTGCGTTGGTGTTCTTTTTAAACTTCTGTTTTGCTGTGTTATATTGTGGGTTATAAGTTTTTATTTTTTCCCCTTAAGTTTTTCATGGTTTTGGTTCATCTATCTCACATGTTAAGCTGGTTTCTGTCCATCACATTGCATGTAGTGTAGTGTTTGAGGAAAGCAGCCGAGACTCTGATAGTTGTTTTTAATAGATTTGACAAAAAAAATCCATATTATTCATACATGAACATGAGAAATACAGGGTACCAATTACACAGTATGGTCCGTGTACTGATTGTGAATCCGTTTCTTTGAAAAAAAACAAACTACAGGCTCTCGGGGTTGCTAGGTGATTTATTCTGTGTGCATGTGCACCTACAAATGTGTTCTGTTGTACCAGTAAAAAATAAAAAAGGTAGATTGATATGTCACTACTGTACAATTTTAAATCTAACTGCAATAAAAGTTCTACAATGACAAAATAAGTAAAAATTGTTCTTTTCATACAATACCGTTACATTTCAACATTTTCTTTCATTCAGGCATTTTCTTTAAACTTTAGATTTTCTTCTTTTCAACATATCACTGTAATCACTACACCGCCTACTACTAACAGCCATTATTTAACAGCCCTGCCAGCGTCGAAGAGTTTGGAACAATAAAGGCAAGGAGGGCAAATTATATTAAAGTCATTTCACTAGTCTATTTCACTTTTCTAGAAGTAAACATGTCACCATCTCAGGCACCACAACCATAAATATCATTGCTGTACTGAAACATGAAACTCAACAGCAGTTCCGTGTACTCCATAAATCGCACTGTAGTTTGTCCTCTTTTCTCACACACACAAAAAAAAAGAAACTGACAAAAAACAACACATTGATGATCAACATCTTACAACAGAATGACCCTCATGCATGAAGGCCTCAGGTCACAGTGGGGACACAAAGCAGGATGTCACTGATCAGGAGTCAGTTCATTATTATCGTAGATGTATTATTTAATTTTTTTTTTTTAGATTCAAGGTTTGATAACCATTAGAAATCTGCCAACCTTATTTTACTGCAATATTCAATATAGCCAGGCCGGGCTTTAACTGCAATTAATTCACTCTTTAACATCAAATAAGGGACATTTTACCATTTTAGTCGGTGCAGCTTTAAATGCTACTTCAGCAAATTGGACTTTAAAGGGTCAGATGAAAAAAAAAAAGTGTCTTCTTACTTTTTCTTGAGAAATTCTTCTAATTTTACATTACACAATTAAATTGTCCATCATTAGGAAGGCAAGTGCCCATAACCATAAAACAAAAGCCATTTATAAAAGGGTAAAAGCCAAAATAACAAAAATGACATTGAGGTAGTTTTTCCTTAAATTTTGGTAGTGATGCCCTCCCAACAGCCAAACGAGACAAAAATACAACCATCTCTTGTACCTTTCTTGGTGAAATTTCCCTTTAAGATTCATTTAGAGTTCAGCAGTGACCACACTGATCCCCACTGTGCCCAGAGCCTTTGGTTTAACAGCCTGTAATGTCGCTTCCGGCAAGTGTCTCCCCAGCTCCACAGAAAACTGTGCGACAGCTCAGAAACGCCAAGTAAAACGCATTTCTGTGATTGTAGCCGAGTGAGGCTGCGATGCACGTGGCATCCATGACGAGACACGGTCAAGGCACGGTTCTGAATTGCATTAGTCTTTTGTGTTGATCCCGTGGTTGCTGCTGGCTGCTTCTCAGCAGTGAAGTCAAATCCTCAAGTTAGCTAAAGGCTACTTGGCAAATAGATGAATTTAATTTGTTCATGTGCACAAACATGCACATCAGTTTGCAGCCTCAGTTGGCAACATGGCAGCCTCATACAGCGAGACATTTATGCTCAACTGTTCACGAGAACACTGAGAATATGGCAACTCTGGTGAAACCAATTTACAGGTTTTTTTTTTGGAAGTTAGCCTCTGAGTATTTTGTGTTCTCAAGTTGATGTGATGAATTGACCACTGGTGACTTCAAATCCTTTTTGAGTCTTGCTTGTTTAGCCTGGCTTAAAACTGAAAAGGAAAATATTCTTCAAAATTAAAAAAAAAAAAAAAAAAAAAAAAGTCCCACTCCAAAGTTGTCATAAGTGAAAAAGAAACTTCTTTGATTTGGTTTGATATTTTGAGCACTTTTGTGTCATTTGAGCAGTGAAGCCAATTTATTACTGAACGCTCAAAATGAATCTTCAACCACAAATACATTGGCATAAATCCGATAGATAGGTCAGAGCCATTCTGCGTTGCTAAGCTAACCACCTTTAAACTAAGCCACAAGCTTAAAAAAAAAAAAAAAAAAAAAAAAAAAGCTGGGAGGCAGCCCGGCGAGCACAAAGGCTGGTCAGTCATTCGCTGCCGGGCACAAAGCTCCTGTTGTTGAAATGAACTCTTCACATTCAGACTTAAAAGACGACCAATTCAATAAAAGATTAAATGGATGAAAATACAAGCTTTCTGTTTGACTAAAAAAAAATGGAACTGAGGTCCTTAAGCACCTGTTAACCCCAGCACACAGGCCAGACGGGACATTTTCTCCACTGCATCCATCTTTATGCTCGACTAAACTCGTTCTTTTCTGACTTTACCTATATATGTGCTGTGAGTGTGGGGGGGTTTCAGTCTCATCAGCTTTGAACCATATGAGTGCATTCCACAAGTATTTTACTTTTATGTGTTTAATAGAGCCCCTATTGAGCGTAATTGGAACTAAATATGATTAATGAGCAGCCTCTGGACTCTTTAACTGAGAGCTGCAGTGAACTCCTGAGAGGCAAAGTCCAACAGTATTCCTCTTCTAACTTTGGTAAGTCAGTGTGAAGAAGCAAGCAGTGGGATGAGTTTCTGGGTGCTGTTTGATGTGCAACGCTGAGGCGAGGCGGCTGTTGTGACCTTGGAGAGTGCAGTAATCTACCGTGTTTCACTGTTAAAGATGAACGTGCTGGACTCGGACATCCTCTTCGGTCCCTGCTGACGGCCTCAATTCTAACATTCCTCACAAATCAATTCATACTCTTGGATACAGTTAGTTTTTTTTTCCAAATATATTCTTTCATAATCACAGCCTTTGATTGAAGATTCATTGAAACCATTCATGTCTACACTCAAGCACGACTGTGATGGAAAACTCGAGAAAAGAAACATTGGCATCATGTCATTTGGCAATTTTCTCTGAAAGTAAAAAGGAAATAAAGGAAACAAATAATACAAAATGTTCAAGAGTAACAACTAGATCTCCATTTGGCAATATAGAAAGGCTTTGAAAAGTCTTTGACAGTTATACATTTTGGTTTTATATACAGAAGTGTGTGTATGTGTGTCCATCAAAGACTCCCTTTTTTTTCATCCAAACAGAATCACAGAGAATGTGAGGATGGAAACATCTGCACAGTGAAATCAAGGTGTGAGACTAAAAACAAAACGTAACAAGGCGTGGTGTCCGTGCTGGACCAGAACAGGAAGTAGAGATGTGTGATGCGAGTCCCTGCCGAAGCCACTGGCTTGTAAGCCGTGCTCTCAGTTCATGAACTGTGTGTATCCCTCGGCTCCAGTGACGATCACGTCCATCCAGATCCTCATGGCTTCCGCAGAGGGCGCCACCATGTAGTAAAGGCGGTCGTGGGTCTTCACGCAGAAGGTCAGTGACGGGTTGGGGCTCTGGAGGACAGATTGACAAAAGCACCGTCAGACTGTTGGACAAATTCTGTGTCACCGAGTCATGAAAGTTTAGAGTTGAGCCCTTCCCAAAGTGCAGTGCACGTTTCCTGTAGCAGAATCCCAACTGCACTTCTGAGAAAAGGGGGACATCAAACTCAACAGTGTGGTGGGAACGTGTGAGTAGAATCCCCACCGTCGTGTCTCAGTGGGTCACAACGACCGTGTTAATATGAAAACAGAACTCCCAGATAATGCAGCTTTTTTTTTAAAGTTAAGTTCTTCAACACGGCCCGGGAGCTTAGCTGAAGTTTCCATCTTTACTTTCTGCTCTGCTTTAAGCTAGTTAGCTTACCAAACAGCACACGAGAAAAGTACACAGCAAGCTGGAGGAGACATGGGCTGTTCGAAACCGCATACTACATACTGATCGATCAGACAGTATCCAGGGTGTTTACCCACAATGCATTTTGCTCCTGCCCGAGCCGAAATCAGCCGGCCTGAAGCTGATTTCTCTTAAGCTCTGAACTCTGTAAACTTTAGCAACATTTGAAACATTTTCAGGCGAGAAAGTAGTCGTTTAGATCCCCAACGGGTTGAAAATCTGACAAAATACCGGCTGTTTACAATTTTGTTCCCACAAATTCAGCGCTACTAAAGCTAGCCGCAATGAGCAAAGCACTTCCGGTTATTTTCACAAAAATAAAATACCCGTTGCCTTTTATCATAGGGAAAGCCATTACGATACAATTGGTGCTTTTGTTTTGAAAACAGGAAGTGAACCTTTCCTCGTTGTAGCTAGCTTGAAACGATCGGCGAAGTCACGTTACGTTGCATCCTGGGTAGTTTGAGTATGAGTAGTAACCTCATGATGCATACCCAACATTTCGGAGAATCTAGTATGCATCCGGGAACTTCTCCACTTACTCAAACTCGCTTACTAACTCAAAAAGTTAGTAGGAGTAGTATGAGTAGTAGCAGAAGTATGCGGTTTGGAACACAGCCAAACAGCAACGGTTTTCTAATGTTCTGTTATGTTGAAGCTTGTTGTAGTGCCCCCTAGAGGTCAGAATTCTCACAAACGTGCCATGAAAAAAAAGTGTAGTGAACCAAAACAAAGATGCAGATTGACAATCTGACAAAACAGTACTTTATATAATATATGAATTAACATTAAAAAAAGAAAAGAAACTTAAAATCAACTTAATACGTCTTTGTCGCGGCCCTGCGATGGACTGGCGGCCTGTCCAGGGTGTACCCCGCCTCTCGCCCATTGACTGCTGGGATAGGCTCCAGCCCGCCTGCGACCCGATCGACGGATTCAGCGGTATAGAAAATGGATGGATGGATAGATGGACGTCTTTGTCGCTAGTTTTCCTTCTGAAAGTGTAGCTCTGGAGGAGCTCGGTGGAAATGTGTCATCCTAACATCTGCATCACATCTCCTTCACTAAAACATGATGCCTCCATCTCTGCTAAGTGCACCCGACTTTAAAGTTTTCCTCTGGGTCACACAACATTGAGAGTGACAAGTAAAAATCAAAGTTCCAGAGTTGATCAGAGCCACGCAGTTAGTGTGGTGCACTGCGACAGAGTATCAGACGCACACAAAGATGATGATGGCGAGACAGCGGCTCAGCTTTACGTTGAAAATGGAAAGATGAGTAACGGGCATCCTTAACTCTTAAGAATAGAGATGTGGCCGAATACTACAAACGATACTTAAAGGACAAAGTGAAACAGACAGGAAGTTTTGTTCTTCCTTCTCAGCCTTTTAAAAGCACCGTAAGCATATAAACTTTATTTTGTGTTGGTGCACAGATGCATGAATGAGGAAGCTGTTGATTTGTCACCACTCCACTGGTTTATACTGGGACAGACAGAGAGGGGCAACGAGCAGGATTAGCAATTCAAGTTGTAAACTGACAAGCGTCACACTCTGTACTTCCAAAAGGATTTCAGGCTTCGGGTCTCTCACTAGATCTAAACCACAGGCAGAAACCCTTCGTCTTCTATGTGGCACAAACAGTTTGGGCACACCGAGCTCAGTCAGGGGTAGATGGCTGAACACACACCATCAATACACACACCGGTCATATTCAAGTTGAAAAATCCCCTCTGTGACAACGGCCGGCCAAAACAAAAGCACAAACAGAGAGACGCGAAGCAAAGCACAGAATGAGCCCAACATGGCCGAGGTGGAGGAGAACATGGGATGGTGGGAACAGTGGGGAGTGAACGAGAGGAAGGAGTCCGTTACCTTTGTGGCACTGCGGAGGTGATCGTAATAGACCTCTTCTATTGCCTGGAAGTAGATCACACCCTTCAGCTTGGTCTCATGTTTGTCTGCAGGGAGGAAATCAACATTTGTTGGTCAAAGACTGAAATATCCAACAACAGACCTGATGGAGAAGCCAAAGGCGCTGCTGTTTCGTGCCACCTGGAATAAAGACGGTGCGAACCCGTGATAAAGAAAAAAAAAAAACTGCAACCAAACTTTGATATGACCAATTCATGGTCTGTGATGATGGATGGGAAAAGACGAGCGCAGCAGTTTTTTTTCTGTTTTTAAAGCATGGTGCTTCTCATTGTATTTTCAGACTTGACTGCATTCTTACACTACACTGCTACATCATTGCAGTTTGTTTCATCACCCACTGCAGAACTGCAGTAAGGAACCAGTGGGGAACTCAACACCCCTCTCTACCTCCAGGCACAAACACTCCACCAGCCAACTTAAGAGCAGTAGGTAGAATTGCTGCGCTTCATTTCGAGGAACAACACTTTCCTTTTAACGCGCGGCTATTAACTGCTAATGACCTCTTTAGCATTCAAAGATTTGCATCTCATTTGACTGCATCTAAATGAAGACAATTCTGGTCGTGGCGGATTAACAGGAATTAGCGGCACTCGTGACTCGGGCTCGTCACCTCTCGTTACTCTGTTCAAGGTCAGGAGACGAGGCCGAGTGCTGCATCTCAATAGAGCTCCTCAAAGAGCGCGGCACCGGGTGCATTTCAACCCCTGCCAAAGTAATCTCAGTACGCCTGCGTGCCTGGCTCGCTTTCAACAAGGTACACTTTAAGCAGCTTTGAGTGGAACCTTCTGAGGACTTCAAAGGCTCGACAGCGAAGAAGTGCCCCACAGCTCCAGGCTCCATATCAAATCACACAACCCTGTGTGTCTCCATACAACGTGTCATTCTGCTCAAGGTCTGGAGGACACATCTTCTCCCTGCCACTCATCCACAGCACGTTTCTGACACTTCACAACTCACAGGCTCTCTGTTCTGTTGTTTCTCCATGTGGTGCCTTTCAACACTCATTACATATTACAACACATCGGTTTTGCGTTTGAATGCGACGGTAAAATAAACCAGTATTTGTCCGTCCAGGCGGGGTTAAACCTACGGCTTTCGATGTCAATTTTCTATTTTGGGGTGGAAAAAGACGCTAATTCTACTTGTACAACTTCAAAACACAACACCGTGCTGCATTATGGGATTAATGTTGCTAGGTAACCCAGTGTTGCATTCATAGTCCGTGCTACTGTAGGAATTTATTCCATCAATGTAGAAATGTCTGAAGGCTTCAAATTTCTATCAGAACGATATGCTGAGCCACATGGAAGTTGGTTCGGGGCCATTTGAAGAGGCCTGCGTTACATGCCTGCGTTACAGGCCATGCTATGCGTTCCCTGCAAAGAGGAAGAAGGCTTTTGGTAACGTGTGTGGACAGTGTTGATGCACAGAGTGGCAGACGCCGAAAATGAGCAAACGCAGCAAAGCGAAAGTAATAAGAGGAAGAGACAGAAGATGTTGAAGGTGTAGGATCATTCATTTAATCATTTATATTTATAATTGGGCTTTAATTAAGGAAAAGTTTGTTTGTTTTTGATTACTTGATCAATGGATGGAATATTCGATAGAATACTCTATTACCAAAATATTCCACAGCTGCAGCCCTAGTGAACTTTCATGTGCAACTCACAGAGGCAAAATAGTCCGAGTCATTTTACTTTAAGTACATTTCACTGTAATAATGAGCTCAGAAATGTGGGTACACCAGCTGATACGAGCCCATCGAATCTTTTCCCATGTCTGGGCAGGTTTGCCCTCAGTGTGTACAGGGCTACAACAAACACAGACCCGGAGTTACATAATCTGTTTCTGTAAATAAAAAGTATGCTGTGAGCACTCTTGCATTATCCTCAGTGAAAATGAGCATGTGCCCCAGGTGTGGTGTTCCCATGAATGCTGACTGGAGCTGGAGCAAATAAATACCCACCAGTCATTTGATGCAGGGGTGAACCCTGATTGAAAACCTTCCCACTGTACTCCAAATCCAGATGTTGGCAGTTCTTTTGGACACAGTTTATAAAGGCTTAAAAGGGACTCAAAGCAAGACTTGGTAAACCAATGTTCTACCATACACTGCTGGTGGAAACTTGGCATTCTTTTGTGGCACAGTTTGTGTAACTAAAGTTGCAAAGAAGCATAAACTGACCACTGACCAGTTATTGCTATCAGATTTTTTTTATCTTAACTAAAGAAAAGAAGAAAAAAATGTCCTAATATAAGTCTTTCCCTGTCTGAGAGACAACAGGGGCACACAGCACATGTGATGCTGCCTGCTGCTGTCCACCATTGGCTGCCACTACTTTAGGCTGAAATCAACCCAATCACCTCTACATTTTTAACTGACAATAACGAGAGAAAAAAAAAAAAAAAAAAACAGGAGCGCCATCCAGACAAGTCCAACTTACTGTAACTTTGTTTAACATAGCAGTTATGTTAGCCAAACCACGAGCTTAGAGATGCAAACTCAGATGTTGTTTTTCTGAAACACAAACACTTAAGAACAAGAGTTGTGTATCTTACCAACATAGTAAGAGAAAGTCCGTTTGAGGCGGTCGAAGACAAACCAGCGTTTCTTCCAGGACTTGATCTTGCCTCCCATCTTCACCAGGTACCCCTTACACATCTTCTCAGTGAGGATGACGTGAAAGCATGTGTCTACACTGTGGCCCGACGACTCGACATGCGAGCGCAGGTCGAACTCCTCTTTCCTGATCGGCAAATAGCGAGTCATAGGACGGGCCTGGATGGACAAAATACAGGGGAGTGAACATCCACTGTGGTACAGAGGGGAGGGTTATACATACAAAAACATTACACGGTTTGTCAGCTGACAAATTAAATATTTCACAACTGAATATAGCCACATACAGGACTGGTTGTAGATACTGTATTCAACAATGTTCAACAATACGACAGTTTACATTGTGATGGTAACGCTTTAATTAGTATCAGCTAGGGCTGGGCAAGTTATCGCGTTAATGCGTTAATTATTTAACGCCAACAAATATTTTATCGCGCATTAAGGCATTTTTATTTTTAAATTTTAAAAAAATCTTTTTTTTTTTAAATTTAAATAAAAATAAAAAAAACATTTTGGGGGGCTTTTGTGCCTTTAATGGATAGGAAAGTTCAGAGAGACAGGAAGCAGGGGCCAGAGAGAGGGGGAACGACACGCAGCACAGGGCCGTCCGATGCGGGACTCGAACCGTAATCATAATTAATTGTAATTGGACTTTATTATCTAAGTGCCTTGAGATGACATTTGTTGTATTTGGCACTATATAAATAAAAATGAATTGAATTGAACCTGGGCCAGCTGCAGCGAGGACTATAGCCTCTGTACATGGGGCGCCTGCTCAACCCACTACGCCACAAACCACCCCTGTTTTATCATTTGTTTTATTTTGTAAAAGTCTGCTGCTCACAGGCTTTTATTTTGTAAAAGTCTGTTGCTGTCTGCAGTGGAACCGGAAAAGAAAGTAATCGGCGGATCCACCAAACATGGAGAAGGGTACGGAACTTTTACTCGGCCATTTTCATTTTAAAGTTCTTCCAGACGGCGGAGTCGACAGAACCAAAGTCATCTGTAAACACTGCCAAGTTGAATTGTCTTCTCAGCGTAGTAGTTCCAGTCTAAAATATCACTTAAAGGCAAAACACACAAGTGATAGCAGCAAGTCATTCAAGGAAACAGACAGTGGAGCGAGGCTTCTACAGAAAAACTACAGAAAGATGCTGATGTTAAAAGTGTGTTTGCACAACAAATGTTATGGCACTTTCATTCATATGGCAGCACATTTAAAATAAAACTAAATGCTTAAAGCTATACACTACTTTTGGATTCATTTTTGGATTTTGCGTAAAAATGCGATTAATCGTGATTAATCAGGGAAATCATGTGATTAATTAGATTAAACATTTTAATCGTTGCCCAGCCCTCGTAATAAGAGTAGAGGAAGATATTCAAAAGAGTCGAAAGGCTGGTTTAAAGCCACAGCGGCATCGGTATATCACTCAACTTTGACTGAATTTTAATCATTGCCCAGCACATATCTGCCATGCATAAAGTAATCTTAATCCATTCCATAATGAAGACTTAATCATGTCTCACTTCACAAACCTGAGAGAAGTTCTTGGACCTCATCTTGACTTCCTTCTCCACGAGCTGCTGCCGGTGGAAAGTTTCATCCTGCAGTCTTTTCTCTGCATCCTCCCTCCGCCTCCTCTCCTCCTCCAGCATCTGATGGCGAGCCAGGCTCTCGCGTTCCTGGGGGACGATCGCGTTCATTTAATATTTTTTTGATCTATGAAACGGCTTCGAAGCGCACCCGTGTTCTTTTTCCCAGCTCTCCATTCATATATTTATGTACATTCTTCCACAAACTCACACTTCTGGACACAGCAGCTCTGCAACAGTGGTCAATTTTTAAACAGAAAGCTTTTTCTTATATAAGTATCAATCAGCTTAGTCGACGACAATAGACCAGTGACATGAAGTGTCTTTCAGTGGTAAGATGTTGGCTTCTAGTTTTTTTCTTTATCATCTGTCTGTATATTTATATGGACATCAAGAGACAGAAAAATACAAGAAAATGTTCTGAAAAATGCAAACAGTTATACTGGCGTTATATAAACATACTGAACTTAATTGGACTGTATTAAATTGGACTATACTTTTACCGTATAAAATGAATTATTATTACTATTATTATTGTTGTTCTTATTATACTTATTAAATGAGTATACAAATACTCAGTTTAAATATGGCCTAAACAATGATGCTCATTTGTACACATTTCTTTAGTGTTTCAGTCCTCGGACTTTTAGGTGAAAAAGGGTCGTCTCTGTAACAACCTCACAGACGGCAACAATAGAGATGTGAGAGAAGAAAGTGAATTGAATCATCATTAATGACCTTTTGTATATCCGACCGAGCTTCTCCATCAGAGCACAAAAAGGTAAAGACATTTTGAAGGTCAATAAAAAATGGATAACTGTCGAATGACTTTTATTTTTGTAATTCATGTTCAGCTCAAAGGTATCGATGAGAGCTCGGCACAGACTCATTAGTCATCGAGGATGGATTCGGGATAACTGGCTTCTCATGCCAAAGCCCCCCTTCCCTTTGAAGTTTGAGCTCACCCGTGATTCGATAAGTCTGGCTTTCTCCAGTTGCGCCTCCTTCAGCATTTTCTCCATCTCCTCAATCTTCAGCACGTCCGCTGCTCCAACACTGATGCCAAGCACAGCAACACGGTTATCACACACAGTTCACCGTTTCATAGCGTGAGCGGCAACTCTAACAGTGCGTCAGTCTGTGTGTTAAAGCATCTAAAAAAACAGAAGAGTCTTTTTCCAACACAATCTTATCAACATAAAACAAAAAAAATCTTAACAACAGTGACACGCAGCAATAAATGTGAGCTTTCATCTTTCTCCCCCTCTGCACTGTTCATAACAGCACACATCCTATCCCGAGCCCCACTAAGCCTGAGAGCTGTGGGATGTATTTAAACATGGCTGCTCTACAGAGCACACACCCTGGCCACAGTAACCAAAGATCACCTGTACTCTATGGGACTGTCTTAATACTTTTTCTTCTCTTTTTTGTTTATAGTTGCCATTGCAATTTAGTGATTTATTGTAATTTATTTCTTGATTCATTGCTTGCTTATTGATTTGTGTGATGTTGTTTTAAATTCTTTTTTTCTCTCATTAATCCATTTGTTGTTTTATCCTGATAAGATTAATTTTGTTTATTTATCTTAAATGGTGAGGTTCTCGATAAGCCCTCCCAGGGTTTCTAACCTCTCCAGCACTGATTCATTGCAGCTTATCATTTATTATCTATTGTATATATATATATATTTATTTATTTTATCCTATATCTTTCTTTTATGTGATATACTCTTGTTTGTAATGTTTTATTAAAGTGCAAACAAACAATAAT
This sequence comes from Odontesthes bonariensis, assembly GCF_027942865.1. Taxonomy (NCBI): domain Eukaryota; kingdom Metazoa; phylum Chordata; class Actinopteri; order Atheriniformes; family Atherinopsidae; genus Odontesthes; species Odontesthes bonariensis. The sequence continues at coordinate 35,161,774 of NC_134514.1, forward strand.
AATAAACAGATGGCCTTCAAATCAACTGACCTGTGGACAAATGCTTTAAACTCACGGCAAATCTGAAGATAAACTGTGTGTGTGCCACTTTTGATTGAGTACATCTTATTCTAATACTTCATACATTAAATGGATCGTGATATTTTTGGCTCTTCTTCTCGGATAGTGAAGATCACATTCAAACAGTGTAATCCCTCATCAGAAAGTTTTACTCGTGTGTCATACACACCCGAACATGTTGTCAGGTGAGCAGGCCGAATTGTTTCCAGTGGACACGCTGGTGTCCATGCTGTCGGAGCTCTCCAGGCTCAGGGTGTCGTAGGGCTGCTCTCCTGCAGACGGAGGCTGGTGGTGCAGGATGGAGTGGTGAACCAGTGGAGGGGAGCCTACAAAGCCGTGGCTCAACATGGGGCTGTAAGCCATGACGGGGGAGTAGGAGAGCGACGAGGAGGACGAAGTCATGAGGAGGGTCTGAGAGCCGTGCAGCGCCTCCCACTGGCACTGGGCCTCCGCCGCCGCTCGCTGCTTGAGCTCCGCCAGACGACGGCGCTGCTCTTCGATCACCTGCTGACCTGTCGGCAGGAGGACCAGATCTGATCAGTGGATTTGTTCTGGCTTGGATCTCAAGTGGATGATGGAACAATAAGTGAACTATCACCCTGCAAGCTAGGCCATGAACAAATGAGCAGGTCTGATCGTCTTCCATCCAAAACAACAGGCCAGCTGTGGAGACTTACTCCATGTGAACCAGCACAAACCCACAACCTACGAGACCATAACCATGCATCACACATAGTATGTGCTCAGTATTAGAAGCCCAAAATGCCTTTTAGTCCCACCAAGTAGGAAGAAAAAGTTCTATATCGATCCAACTTCTCCCATTTCAAATCTCCGTTGCCATGCAGCTGATGATGGGCAGAAACATCTGGAAGGAGCTCAGCTCCGAAGCAGGAGCTCGCTTATTTCAGAACATGCAAGATTTATTCTCCAGCAGGAGCAGGTTCATGCAAGATTGATGGAAGAAGAAAAAGTATTCAATATTAGAGACATAGAAAAGATGAAAGGAAATTTGGGGGAGAGAAGAGTTAATGACACCAGAGAGGAAAGAGAGGGGTGAAGGTTGGGTGAAGACCAGGTCTGAAATGAACAGCAGTCAAGCGTTGGATTTTGGTAAATGTTAGCTTTGATGGATAAATCAACAGAAGTAAACTGTCAAACTAGATAATGTCTTGGATGAGACTTTTTTTTTTTTCTTCAAGTTCCTCTCAGTCTTTGTTGTCTGCTGATTGGCTGCCGGAAGCTGTATGCAAATCTAAATCTCTATTTCTATCTAGTCTGGATGGTTTACAACCCACATGCTACCATAAAGGTGCTGAAATTAAATAAAACAAGTGCATGTATTTGTTTATAGGGACACAAGATTGCTCCTAACGACTCCGTTTGTAGGAGCAACAGTTTGTTTCAGACGCTGCCTGTGATTTTTAAAGAGACGGCAGATGGATGGACTCCACTGAACAGAAATGAAGAAGTAGTCAGAGAGCATCCCCTCCTGGACACGTTGATCCATCTACCTGCTGAGCCTCCCTCTCTGGCGTTCTGACTGCAGGTCTGGGACTCTTCAGTACAGTAGTGCAGGACGGGCCGAGCCGCAGACAGACACAGAAGGACAGACGTGAGAAAACTGCAGACGCGCACAAATGTGACCACCTCTGGTTTCCAAAGCCAGCATCCGTGGGAGACTTCCAGCGGAGCAACGTGTAAAGCACAGACTGCTTTGCTCTGATCCACTTAGTCAAACAGCACTAAGGCACACTGATGCCATCTATGGACACACGGCTCAGTGAGGAACAGCCGGCAACACTTCACACTGAAGATGTGAGTGTATAAAGGGGACACCCAAAAGTTTTTCATTTAATCTGCGAAACTCAAACAGCCAACACCAATTCAAAGAGGTTTTCATTAGTTGTGCTGCACTTATTTTGAAACCAATTTGTGGTGGACTTTTTCCGTTTCACTGCATTTCTAATCAAAATGAGTTTTTCTTTTTTCTGTTTCCATCCATCTTTCAAGCACACAACCATTATTTTGTTCAGTGAATATCTCAGAATTCAGCTCATAAATCACAGTAACACCGCCTCCAGTTTTAAAGTGGCACTATGCAACTTTCAGTAATACGGGGTTTGTTTACCATGCAATACACACCCCAAAGCTGTAGGGGGAGCTCCGTAGAAAATAAGGCGACAGTCTAGCCATATTATATATTACTACTCTAGAAGCTAACCACATTCAATTTAGCCGTCGACAGCTAATGGAGAGGGGGTGTGTCTTATCAGGCTCCCTGGCTCGGCTCAGAGCCCTTTAGACCTGCCGTGAAGCAGTAGTTCTCGGCTCTCGTGTGTCGCGAGACTTCCAGAGGTAAACAAAGCATGCGGCGCCACAGGCAAAGTTGCAAGCGCTGTTTCGGGCTAGGGCCACCAGATGGAGATGGAAATGTCACCGTTTTCATCAGAACGGGTCAGCCAAGCTATCTGATGATTGCCAAGCAATTTTATGACCATGAAAAAGTTGCATAGTAAGCATCAAATACTATTTTTTTCTGTCTTTATCCATTTGTTAGAAACATTTGCTTTTTGGAGGAAATTCTGTATTTTTAAGTTCAGCGATTTTTCAAGCATTGAATAAATTTAATATCGACATTTTTGTTCATTTCCTTCTTCCATCTGACAACTTCAGACTCCGTGTAAAATGTTCTGATCATTGTACTCATGTCCCTTCTTCCTCTGTGTGTGGAATCTGTGTGGACAGAGCACTTTCTGCTGTTGGGATTTATCCAGACTGTCCCCATAGGAGACTCATTTGGTGCTTTATTCAGATCCCATTCAATAGAAATGCTGACACAGGTAAAAAGGGTTAGGAATTTCCACAACATGTTAAACATTATCGTTTTTTACTGAATCTCTGCAATGACTTAGTTTCTTTTATACAGTTTAGATCAGACAAAAGGAATCATTCATTTTTTTCATGTCTCACTCTGGCCTGCTGATAAGGCCTGCTGTATTTCAAAATGTTTCTGTTCAGTCTGACTGGAGTCCTAAGATAAAACAGCACACCCGCACAGTTACCTTTCTGCTGAAGAGCGAGTTGTCTCTTGGTCTCGATATCTTGGAGGGTTGCAGCCAGGTTCCTGGGCAGACTCCCAGTGCTGCTGACGGCCAGCAGGGGGCTCTGCTGGGGCAGATCAAATATTTGAAGATTTGACTCTTAAAAAGGTTGAAAACCTCATCACTGCTCCTGCTGAAATGGACCTGGTGGTCTACCTTGGAGCTTGTGTTGCGTCCCAGTGTTGCGGCTCCGTGCTGGAGAGGCGACACGGAGCCCGACTTAGACTGATGGTGTGAGGGGCCGGGATCGCTGTCCAGTTTAGAGCGGAACACCTGAGGCAGGAACATACAGAGAAGAACAAAGACATACATAATGAATAACTAGATGCACAGACAATATATGTTAGATCACAAACCCATGTAATGGCAGATGGAGGACTTTAGAATCATGTTAGAACTACAACTGAAATCCACAAGACAAGCACATGCTAATGATGTCAAATTAAGGCTTTTCTTTCAGGAAAAACTTGAAAGAGTCTTGAGACATCACATGATTTAGAATGTAGTTAGACACACCCACACACAAACTTGTTTTTCTATCTTTGCGTTGATTCACTATTGGCACAATGCATTCTCTTGCCCCTTACCTTCAACCCCAAGCATTACAGCTGAATAACACTAACCCTAACCACAACCCAATTCTAACCCCAAACCTAAAACCACCCCAAAATTTAAACATGTGGGGACATCATTTGGTCTCCACAAAACACTTTAGACCCCATAAGTGTAATGAACTCCTTGTTTTATACAAAAGGAACTAAAATACTCAAATTAAAAATCTGCAACATACAGCTGTGAGCTGCAAAATCTCTTCAAATGACAATGTTTGTTTTTATTTGGAATTAAGATAAAACTTCTAACAGGTTTTCTGTTCAGAGTTGTCTGATAGCTAAAGTGAAGTCATTTCTTTTACTGCAACTCTAATCCTTCAACCCTACGACTGTGTTGTGAGAGCATCTTGATCAGCTGCATCGCTGTGTGGTACGGCAGTGCCGCTGTCATGGACCGCTAACGCCTGCAGAGAGGATCCTCAGGACTCCACTCCCCTCTCTGCAGAGCATCTACAACCGCAGAGTCCACAGGAGAGCTGCCTCCATCATCAAAGACCCCACCCACCCACAACATGGACTGTTCACACTTCTCCCCTCAGGCCGGAGGTACAGAAGTGTGAAATGCAGGACCACCAGGCTCAAGAACTCTTTTTGTCCCCACTGACATCAGACTCCATAACAGCTAATAAATTCCGAACTACTACATGTCTGCATGTGTACTACCAACTGTTTACATTTGATTTGCACTATTCAATATATATATATATATATATATATATATATATATATATATATATAATTTTTCTCGTTTATTTGTATTGTATTTAATATTTTCACTACTTTGACTGGCATTCTTGCAGACAGCAAAGTAAGTACTGGGCATATAGCAATAAAACTTTGAATCTTGAATAATAAAGTGTGTTATTCATATCATCATTATATATATATATATATATATATATATATATATATATAGACATACATACACACACACACACACATTAGGGCTGGGAGAGTTAACTCGTTATTATCACGTTAACTCGTTAATTATTTAACGCTGCAATATTTTATCACGCATTAACGCAGGTTTTATTTAATTATTTTATTTCTTATTTATTTATTTTTTTTAATTTAAAAATATTATTTTTGGGGGGCTTTTATGCCTTTAATGGATAGGGAAGTTCAAAAAGAGACAGGAAGCAGGGGGCAAAGAGAGGGGGAACGACACGCAGCACAGGGCCGTCCGATGCGGGACTCGAAACGGGGCCAGCTGCAGCGAGGACTATAGCCTCTGTACATGGGGCGCCTGCTCAACCCACTACGCCACAAACCACCCGTTTTATTATTTATTTTATTATTGTAAAAGTCTGCTGCTCACAGGCTTTTATTGTTGTAAAAGTCTGTTGCTGTCTGCTGCGGAACCGGAAAAAAGAAAGTAATCGGCGGATCCACCAAACATGGAGAAGGGTACGGAACTTTTACTCGGCCATTTTCATTTTAAAGTTCTTCCAGACGGCGTAGTCGACAGAACCAAAGTCATCTGTAAACACTGCCAAGTTGAATTGTCTTCTCAGCGTAGTAGTTCCAGTCTAAAATATCACTTAAAGGCAAAACACACAACTGATAGCAGCAAGTCATTCAAGGAAACAGACAGTGGAGCGAGGCTTCTACATAAAAACTACAGAAAGATGCTGATGTTAAAAGTGTGTTTGCACAACAAATGTTATGGCACTTTCATTCATATGGCAGCACATTTAAAATAAAACTAAATGCTAAAAGCTATACACTACTTTTGGATTTCTTTTTGGATTGTGCGTACAAATGCGATTAATCGTGATTAATCAGGGAAATCATGTGATTAATTAGATTAAACATTTTAATCGTTGCCCAGCCCTAATATATATATCTATATGCTTAAAAGCACACTCATTAAACTCTTTTCCTTAAAGTGAGTCGGCAGCAGGTTGAAGACTGGCAGAAAAAAGACAGCACACAAGAACAGCGAAGAGAAGAAAAGAGCCTCTACCTGCAGCACAGGCCTGCGGCCTGACAGCGACTTGGCTGGCAGAGGGGGAGGATAGACCTGGCTAGGGCCAGCCATCAGCTCCTGGTACCACTGCTCTAAATCTAGCTTGGGAAGGTGAGGCTTGTTGGTCTCAGACTGGTGCTGGAGAGCACAAAGAGGAGCGGCAGACAGAGAGAACAAAGGGAAAGATGGAAATGAAGGGAGAGAATGGGAAGGAGAATGAGAAGACAAAGGAAATTAGAAAGTATTCAAAGACAGCAGAGGGAGAACCGTTTGTTTCATATACCCTCAAAAGATGTAATTAAGTTTTACTTTGAAAGTGATTCCTAACTGTTTAACACTTTACTTTTGTCGCTGCATTATGCTTTTTAGCCTCCAGCTTCTAGATCTCTTCTGTGGTTGAAGTTGCTGCTGCAATGACCCAGTTTTAAAGATGAACTTCAAATTCTCTTTTTTTAAGTCTCAAACTAACCTGCTGTTGCACAACGAGTTTAAATCTAAGGAATAAAATTTGTTTCACATATAGGTGATCAATTTCCGACCTTCCACGCAAACACCAGATTGATGTTTGGGTTTTTTTTAGCCCCTTTTATTGCCGAAGGTTTGAAACGTAAAGTCTGCCTTGTTGCAGCTTCGAAATGACCCACTGAGAACAGCAGACTGATTAAATACAGTTATGTTGCTAATGTGATATGTATTAACTATAATCTTCAGTGTTTTTCCATTACTTTAAGTTCCCTTGATGGAGATAAAACTGATATCTTCAAATTCACTTTTAGCATGGAAACAGTAAAAGCACAAAAGATAAGAGGCCACTCCATTAAGTGTTGATTGTAAATCCAGGAAACAGCAGCAATAATGCACAAAAAGGATCAAAAGCGTGAATGTGGGTTATGTGGAATGTGGAAAGAATATATATATGCAGGAATTTAGGCACTAGCGGATACAGAATCCAATCTTTCATTTGTTAAATGTAACATCTGACACACTGTAAACACACCGTTGGCAGATCAGTTGAAACACGACTACTAGAATTCTGAAAGGGTTAAGTGCAATGACTGCAGCAGCGTCCCACATTTCTGCTACATAACGCTCAGCAGGCACGGTGCATAAAAACACATTCACACTTAAAAGTGCCCTTTAAGTCATCTGAATGCTTGCTAAATACAGACGATCCCAAAGTGTGTCGTCATCGTATTGTGCTCTGACAAAAAGGTTGGTGAGAGAAGAGGAGGAGCTGCTCACAGTGGGAACTGTGACAACAAATGCTTGTTACAGATGAAGCGGCTCCAGAGAGACGCTAGAAAACAAGCAAAAATAAATCAATGTTGAGAAAAGCATTTTGCCTTCACTTTGCAAACATAATGTTCCCATTATGAATGTGTTATGTTGCTGCTCGTTAGCTCGTCAGCAGTCTGTTGATTTTGGTTTTACACGATCTGCTGAAATAGGACAGATATCCAATTTGTAGGACGAACTGTAAAAAGGATTAGGATTAGTTGCACAGACAGTGTATTGTATTCTGATTAGGCATCCATGTCCCTGATATTTGAATGTCCACATGACTGTTTGGGACAGTGCACTGGTCTCATTACAGAAATGAAGCATTTCTAAAATGATTAACAGGACTGGAGAGCTGTCAAAATGCTGCAGCAACTTGTGTTTTCGTTGTTTCTTGAATCCTAATTTCACTGAACCACGCCTCTGAATTATTCAAACAAAAGAAGAAAAGCAGGCAGGTAAGTCTTGGATCACAAACTGGAGTTTTTGGGACATCTGGCAGGAGAAGGAGGGAAGAAGGACACACACACCTCCACAGACAGAGAGAGGGAGGAGCCATGCGGAGAGGGGAGGCAGGAAAAGGTGGGGTCTACTGCTCCAAGCTGCAGGGGCTGACGAAGCGGGGAGGTAGGGGATGACTCCACCTTTGGCATCCCATACATCTGATTTAACTGGCCGACTGTCACATACTCCTTCCCAGAGGAAAGACACAAAGACAGGAGGAGAAGGGTTTGGAGGTTTGGAGATAAGAAGAAGAGAGGAGCAGAAAAACACATCAGTGAGACGAGCAGCAGGAGGGGAACAACAACACTTAGACCTTCTGGAAGGTCTGAAAGGAAACACGCACTGGGTTATAACACGCAACATACAGTCAGACTGATACATGGAGCCACCATCTCATCTTCCAGACTGACACGATAACATTTAACTACCACATTACTTCTTTCATTGAGAATATAATATTTCAAATAGATCCTGATGATTTATCTACGGAAGCCCAGAGCGGACGTGGTACGTATAAACATTTTTTGATGGTTTTCTCGAGATAACGAGATAATTATGTCGTTATTATGTTACGAGTTAATTTACCGATGGTTTTCGAGGCCACTTTTTCTCCCCAGTCCGCCCCTGTTTATATGTGTTTTATGTGTTCACAATCTGTTTGCCTTGTAGAGATAACTTTCATATCAGCCCGCGTCATTTAAGGAGACGGCTGGCTCGACTGCAGCTCAATAGGCATTTACACCGAAGTGATCCTGCTGATATAGTCAACTTCATCAGTGACCAGCTGAGGGGACCAGGCCGTCTCCATGGTTACCGAATGATGCACGAGTTTGCTTTGTGCATTTTCACAAGCAGAATTGTTACAAAAACGCTCCACATTCCATGTTTGATTCATAGGCTACTTTATTCAGTTTTCAATGAAAGGGGGGGGGGGATGGGTACACCTTTGCCAGAAATACATATAAACACATATAAACAGGGGCGGACTGGGGAGAAAAAGTGGCCTCGAAAACCATCGGTAAATCAACTCGTTATTTCGAGAAAACCATCAAAAAAAAGTTTAGACGTACCATGTCCGCTCTGGGCTTCTGTATTTATCATATTCCTTGTTAAATACCAGTTCCTGATAGCCTTAATCCAAACATACATTTATTGATCCAACCCTGCACTGACAGCAAAGGTTCGTGGAGCAAAGAGCAAAGCACCACACAGTCAGTTTTATTAGCAGCAGACCAGCAGGGGGAGCAACATCACACCAAATGGACAAATGGAAAGGCTGAGACTGAAGGACAAAACAAGTCAGGAAACAGACAGGCAGTGGTGGTACCTCACGGACGCCAGCTAACGCAGCATCGAGAGCAAACGAGCGGCCGTGCAAGTTGCTGCTTTCATGTTGGTCACCGCTGCTGTACATCTTACAGACATCCGACAGCTTCGTGTACTCCTGAGGATCAGCCAAGACGAGCCAAGATCCGGACAGGATGAGAAGCCATGAGAACAACGCTGGGTTTCTCCTCTTTGACACACAAATTCACTTTTACACACACACAGCGCCAGACCACAATGCTTTTAGGAAGCAACACCTCTTTGCAAGCAGGCAACCAAACTCACATTTAAAAAGGTGCACAACACGTGACGGCAGACAAACAAGAACACAGCAGCGAACAAACACGGTGCGTCTCACGGAGCATCACGAGTGTCCGACACACTGGCTCACAAACCGACGTGGGATGTGGTGAGAAATAGAAAATCTGTGCCCTCTGGTTGATTAGAACAATCAACTTTCAGAAAGACAAAATTTCTCCATAAGTGAATACCTCTCATCATGTCCCAGCATAGTACATCACTGGTGCATTTAGAGCCACAGTGTGAGCCACACAGCGATTGGTGAGGTAAGGGGTGAGTTGCACACAGAACGAAGGAGGAGCTGCAGGCACCATGCAGGGATCTGGAGTTCCGTTACCTCTGTAGGGCTGCTGGGGTACAACTGACAGGGAGGGGAGGGATGTAAGTAGGAGGGAGAGGCTCCATAGAGGGAGTGCTGGGAGGAGAGGGCATCCTCCAACAACAGGTCAGCCTCGCTGATATGGAGCGCTTCCTGCTGTGAGAGTTCAGGGATAAGTGTTTTTAATGCCTACAGAAAACTGATGGAACACTCGATAGAAGTTCAGTTCTTCAAAAATGAAAAGGAGTCCATCCTACAAGTGTCTGGTCAGCCACCTTTCCTCTGATGGAGCTTCAGCACCATGTCTAAGTTGAACTCTTTGGTCAGTGATGTAACGATTAGCAGGCTCTCAAAACTAAATCGGCAAAAACCATTCCATGAAAACAAATCAATTCCTGCCATTAATCTGGTCAGTCAAACCCAAGCAATCATCACCAAGTCTGCACGGCAACACATCAGAGGGGTCAGACATGGTGAAAACTCAGCAGCGCTGCATTTTGATGTAGAAGGACTGAGTGAGATGAGTGAAGTGAACTTGAGTTTGTTTCAGTGTAGAAATGAAGGACTTCAGTAATTCACACACCTCCCTCATGGCAGTGGAAGAGTTGGGGAAGCTCTTTCCTCCAGTCAGGGTGTAGTATCTCTTCTCCAGGGCCGACAGTCGCTCCCTCTCCTGGAAAATAAAAGAACGTCCCTTTTCTGTAACTCTACTTTTCCCTAAAACCAGTCCACTTTGGATGGGACATGGTTTCAGTGGCATCGTACCTTTTGGAGCATTTGCAGCATGAGCGTCCTGTCTTTGGCCAGTCGCTCATACTCTTGAGACGCCTGCTGGCCAAGCTGGTTGGCCTGTTTCTCCAGAGCTGAGACCTTCTCCTACAAACAGAGAGAATTCCTCATTCACCACAAGTTAAAAACAAGTCATTGTGCATTTTATGGAGGGGAAGTATATGGCATGGCTGAATAAGACAGAACAAAAATCTAGAACATCTCAAATAGTTATCTTACTCTCCATGACTGCATTGTTTTGGTGTTAATATTGTAATCTCATTCATGAACAGTGAGAAATTAAGATAACCGTCTCCTGGTACACCATCCAATGGGGTTGAGCTGGCTCGGCTACCATCTCTCTGCCTGCTGTGTGGGCTCAACATTTAATTTTTATAGGGCTGGGCGAGTTAACTCTTTATTATCGCGTTGACTTGTTAATTATTTAACGCATATAAATATTTGATCGCGCATTAACGCAGGTTTTATTATTGTAAAAGTCTGTTGAATGCATCACATTCACACAGTTACAGCAAACACCACGAAGCATGGAGTAATAAAATAAAGATAAACTAGCAGGTAACATCACCACAACAGGTGCTCCTCGGTCTCTGTGTGAAGCTCACGGAGCTAACCGGCGCTACTTCCTGTTTTACTTGTTTCAACATAAAAGCACATATTTCAAAATAATTTTTTTTTAAAACTCCTGCATTTACAGCCAAGCTGAATTGTCTTCTCAGCGTAGTAGTTCCAGTCTAAAATATCACTTAAAGGCAAAACACACAACTGATTGCAGCAAGTCATTCAAGGAAACAGACAGTGGAGCGAGGCTTCTACATAAAAACTACAGAAAGATGCTGATGTTAAAAGTGTGTTTGCACAACAAATGTTATGGCACTTTCATTCATATGGCAGCACATTTAAAATAAAACTAAATGCTAAAGGCTATACACTACTTTTGAATTCATTTTTGGATTTTGCGTACAAATGCGATTAATCAGGGAAATCATGTGATTAATTAGATTAAAAATTTAAATTTTTATATGGCACTGTTCCACAGCAAGAGTTTTTGTGAGGTGTGTGTGTCGTGTCAGAGGTCTGAAACCCTGCGGGACCTCTGGCAGTGGTGCGTTCAGACTAAATTGAGATAGCCATCTCTGACATCAACTTCAAATAAAACACATAAGGTTCAAACCATGATATTGTTAGAATTGGTTTTGTTCTAAGACATCATGTATTCGTATTCTGTAGTTTTCCACTGAACCGGACAATATGGTTTAGAACCAGCAGATAACAGACCTGGTTGGAACTGGCTGGTATAACAGGAACAGATGAAACTTCTCTAGCTTGTCAGATTAGGTCTGTTGCATGAGATACACGCCCAAAACAACACTCACACACACATTGCTCGACACATTCCAAGAACAAAGACGGGGACAGTGGTTGGCCTGTCCACGTCGCTGGTAACTGGCTAATTCTAGTCGCGTGTAAGTCCGATCTCTGTACGGGACAGACCCAGCCCAAGAAGATAAATGGGACATATTTCCAGAGATTAGGGCTGGTTCTGACGGAGACCCTGCGAGAGTTCTGTCACTCCGAGCCCAGCGCTGCAATACTTTACCTGTGACCACAATAAATACTTTTTCTGTGAAACAAAGATTTCTCAGGTTTGTTCTTGGGCTTCCAACAGAAGAATCAGGCTAATAATATAGTACTAAGGATATTGTTGTACACAGTGTGTGTGACGTCTCCTCACCTTCCTTTTGGCCACGCTGCTGTGGTACTCCGCTCTCTCCTGGAGCAGCTGCTGGCTCATGGTCTCTCTCTCCTCCTCCAGGCTGCTTTCTCTCTCCAGCTGCTGAAACTCCAGGTCCTCAAACTTTTTAGTTCCAGCTTCCAGCACCTCTCCATCCTAATAGGGTAAATAAAAGGATTTACACAGAGCTGCTGCATGGTGAGAATTCCATTAGCCCTTGTTGAAAGGAAAAAAATGAAAACAACTTTACTTTGATGAAACTGAAAGACCTTTCCAGCGGGCAGACAGCCATGAAGAACATGCTGTCATTGTTATGCAATAGAACTGCTGCTGTACACAAGGCAAATTAGGTTTTTATTGAATATATTTATATTTTTCCCACCATCATTTTCACTTAAAAAAAAGACTGTTACAGAAGAAATGCCAAGTACAAATATCATATATTTAAAAAAATAAAAATCTATGTCACAATGTATTTGCACTGAAAAGACTGGTTCCAGCTGGAAACAAAAAAATCCATACGAGTTGGATTTTCACAGATTTATTTCACGTAGCGGTGCCCCCTGCTGATCCTGTTCTGCTCAGTTCCTGACAACTTCAAGTTTCACACCAGGAGGGGGATGAGTGTTTGAGTCTTAAAGCTCTTTAGAGACTTTGGAGCTGGAGACAGCTTAGAATTTACTGACATGCAGTCTGAGAATCCAAAAGACTTTTACAAAGTGGTCAAAGAGGAAAAGAGAACTCAAAATGTCAAAGGTCTTAACGCTGAAACCAATTCATTCTTTTTTGGAGAAAGTTGGATTATTTGTTCACACACTTCTGCTCTGATGACCACTGTACTCCATCACTAAGCCAAACAAATTCATCTCCTTAAGGCTCATATTGTACGCAAAGCTTGACTGAAGACTTAAACAAAGAAATAGAGCCTATATAACAATAATAATAATAATAATAATAATAATGATAATAATATTTCCATCTGCTGCATCAGATTCTTGTTGTTTACTTTCATGATGAGCAGTAAAAGTAAAGATGCAGCCTGACTTTACACCAAACAGTAACCCGGATTTACATAACAGCAGTCATAAGATGAGAGTGGAGGAAGACAGAGAGGGGATGTATTCAGGGCCTATGTTAATTGATTAGTGAGCAGTTATTCAAGTGGTGTGAAAAATGAGAAATCATAGTGGAGATGCAGATTAGAGTCACACATGCAGTGCAGCAGGGTTTTATCACATGACCCAAACAGGTGACCAGGAGCCGTAGACTATTGGCGCTTTTCCACTACCTCTACACGGCTCGGTTTGGTTGTGTTTCCATTACACTTCGTGCCTCCTCGACGTGGGTGGGGTCGTCGTAACACGGCTGCGCGTGTTGCTGCTCACCCTGTGGCTTTTTGTCGCACAGAAGGCAAGATAAGAGAGCTAGAGAAGACTCCTGGCCGCCAGACAAAACAGTATTGAAAAGTACCGGAGAGTTTTGTTACGAGCTTCAAAAAGACGACGTTTGGAGGTAAGCTAACGGTTGCTAACGCTAGCTTTCATTATCCGCGTGATGACGCTTCCAGTGACGACACTAATCGCCCAATCAGTGGAAGGCAGTCAGCTGACGTCATGTTTTAGTAACGCTTCGGCCCGCTTGGAACCAGGGCTGAGGTGATACGAAAAATTGTGCCAGTTGCAGGTACGGCGTGCTAGTGGAAACAAGCAATAGCGCGCCGAGCCGAGCCGAAGCGAGCTAGTGGAAAAGCGCCATAGGAGTAAAAAGGAGCTTCTCTTTTATAACACAAAAAACACTTAAACTATAACTTAAACATCGGATAAATACTTTGAATCCAAATGTTAACCCAGAAAACCACACAATTCATAATGCTTTAGATTTCAGAATCGATTTTTAGCTACTACATTTTCCCCTGCTGGACAACTTAAATTTCAATGTCTACTCTGATGGAAATACAGCAGGATTGACCTAAAATGCCCGGGAGCTGCTCTGCTTTGCTAAAACACGAGATATGAGCCAAGCCACTCAGCTTCATTCTCTGATCAATAAAAGTTATTCTGTTTGGGACAAAGTGGGTCATTTTGCAGGTGGGGCGGTTAAGGCTGCAGGCTACACCTGGTGGGCGGGGGAAGGAGGGGTGGTGTAGGTGCTTCCACATGACTGAAGACCCACCCTTTTGAGCTGTTCCTGCAACTGTTCCCGCAGGGACTCGGGACAGTTATGAAGCTGGTTCTTCAGCTCAGCATAGCCTTCCTGGAGTCTCTGCAGGGACCGGCGCTCGGCCTCAACATTAGCCCTTTCCTAGAAAGACACAGCACACACCCACACACAGGATGGATGGAAGATTGGAAAGGACAGAAAGAAAGAGAGAAACACACTGCTCAAAAATCTATGCAACGCAAATAAAATGTTGTCAAGTGTTAGAGTGTTGACACACATTAAAGGTGGTAAACTAAACTATGACCTTTAATGTATCCAGGAGAGACAGTCTCAGACAGGCCTGACACTTTCTTCTAAGAGAACATTAACTATTTAGCTCCAAATCTGAACTATTTATAGTATTATATAACTCGATTACCTTATTAGACATCAATTAACTAAAAATGAACCATTCACTTTGTAGGTTGTGGGCAGTGATTAACCCTAATCCCTGATAGGGAACATTTTTGTCCACTTGGTGTGTACTTTCTCCTCTAATTTCACACTGGAAATAGTAATACTCATCATATTTGGTCCAGTTGTGTATTTTTGACTATTTTTTTCGAATTTCAAAACACTCATCGTATACAATGCAATTTTTCATTGTGTAGAAAAAAAACTCCTTAAAGGGATAGTTCGCCTCTATTGACATGAAGCTGTACGACATCCCATACTAGTAATATTTTTTATGAACATTTCTTACCCCCTGCTGCGTCCTGCAGGACTACTTACGTCACCGCCAAAACGAGGCTTTAACTCGGCTCACAGGACGCAGCGGGGGGTAAGAAAATGTTCATAAATAATATTACTAGTATGGGATGTCGTACGGCTTCCTGTCAAAAGAGGCGAACTATCCCTTTAATTTCTGAAAAGGGACATTTTTGTCCCCTTTTAAAACGATCTAAAAACATCATATATTAATATTTTTCCCCACTTTTTTTTCATAAATCTTTTATTCCACTTCAGTTCTGATCATAACTACCAAGTTTTCAATTATTTAAAAAAGAAAAAATAACCGTTTAGATGCCAATTTTAACTTTTTAGTCCAAATTTTAATCCTTTAGGTGCAAGTATTTTCAAAATATGGAATGCAAAGTGGAATTATTGAGTAGGGATAATTATGGTCTGGGTCAATGATTAGCAACAACATTGATTTTTAGCGATTTTTTATTTTTTTGTTTTGCCTGATTATTATTATCAAATTAGGTATTTAATAATACCTAACAGTTGAATAGTCTGAGAGAAAACTGCTTTCAAATGGCCACGGAACACTCCTCCATCAGATCCAGCTAACATACAGGCTGCTGCTGCTTCAGTTTCATGCTCAGGAATCCATCAACAATAAATACTAACATTGCTGCTGATGGCTGCTTTGACACTAAAGTGTATTTCATATTACAGCCTGTACAATCTGTATTTTGATGTGATCTTGATGCGAGTTATTTTGCTCAGTTAATAGGAGGTTCAGGTGAAAGTTGGAGCAATTTTAAGAGACAGTGCTGATTCAATTTTATACCATGTTGTCAAACGTCTTGAAAGAACAAGGTCGTAATTCTCCAATTTTCCCACTAACACCCTAAGTACCCAGTATTCTCATGCCAACTGTTGATCTGTATGTTTTTTAAATGGATTCAACAGTGGGACAGGAGGAAGCATGAGCAGCCACACGAGGTTCACTGCCTGCTGAATCACTGCACCTGTGGACCCCTCAAACCTTCTACAACTGAATTTTTAACAAAAATGACAAGGTGCAAAGCTGTTAAAACATGCCTTCTTCCTTATTCATTTCTCTGAGAAGATGGGATGTATGACGGACACTGGACCAGCTTAAACCACAACAGAGAACATGTGAGTCGATTCCCTTGTTCATTACAGAAAGACCAAGAAAAAAAAATCAATGGCAGAGTCTGTGTGTACAGAACCAAAGACAGCAGATTCTCCTGGTTTCCGCTTTAAGGGCTGGTTACACAGACAGCAAAGAAACAGGCGAGCAACGTTAATAAAGTCTCAGTTACCGGAAGTGCTGAGGAAGCAGAGAAGGATTAGGGGTTATGGTTATAAGAGCAAAACAGCAGATGAAACAAGAGAATGAGAGGATGCTCGGGGAGGTAAATCCAGTGCTTGATTTATCACTTTATAAGTCCTCAAAATTCTGGGATTTTCTATTAAATAAATGTGTGCACGTCTCCACATCCAAATAAAGATGTTCAGTACAGGTAGAAACTCTGATTTATGCAACACTGATTGTAAGGAACCAGGAGGGGAAGCACATCATAGAGGACTGTTAAGAGACTGAAAAAACCCCAAGCGGTTAACACTTGATCTTTTTATAAATAAAGTGAATAGTTGGATCGGATCCCTGCCCTGTGTACCTTGTCTTTCTCCCGCTGGATGGCGCTCTCCAGCTCATCCAGCTTGTGCTGCAGCTGAGTGATGATGTCCTTCTCGGCCTCAATCTGGACGAGCTCTGCCTGCCTCTCGCCCTGCAGCAAGGCACGCTCCATCTCTGCCTGAAAGAGTGAACAACTGAAAAGGTCACACGGTGTCACGGAGAAGCTTTCAGGCTGTCCTGACACAACATGAGGGGATACTGTGACCAACGGCTGCTCGGTGTGTTTTACTGCTGTGGTGGAAAGTCTGTCTCTCAGCATAATAAATCCTGGAGTTTGAACAAATTCCGTCTTGGCTGGCTCAAAAACAATGATTTCTCTACCTCTTGTTTGGACTCCTGGAGCTGTTGTTCCAGCTCAGTGAGACGGGTTTTGAGCTCATCGATCCGAGCCAGAGAACGAACCCTCTCGTCCTCCAGGTAACTGACCTCTGAATGACCTGCGTTGCCTGAACTTGAGGAGTCCTCATGCTGCAGGGAGAACAGTCAGGTTACTTAAAATGGTAAATCAGCCTGATAGGACTGCAGTGGACAGAAATATATTTCTACACACAGATTCCCTCCTCACCTACCAGACCAGTAACGTTATTCCATCACACAAAGCTAATATACAATAGTAAATAAGAAAGGAGCAGAAAGTAACCAACTGTAACTTTGTGATGCATTCTCCACAACAGACTAGGGCTGGGCGATTTTTTTCGGTTTAAATATTAAAACACAAATTTATTTTCCTACGGTTTTTGAAATGGCTGAAACGAAAAATCGTGATTTAAAAACATCGGGTACAAGCGGTCAGACACAGAACAAACAACTGTTCTGTGTAAAGTTTGTAGAAAGAACATGGGAACACAACAAACTTGTTCCAGCACCTCCGACAGAGACATGCGGCGGAATGGCAGGAATGTGCAGCACTAAGAGATGCAGATCCTAGCTCAAGCCACAAAGTGCCTGCAAAAAAAGCAGGTAACCTTGGCAGCAGCCATTCCTTATGACAGGAAAGGCCCCCGGTGGCAGGCCATCACAGATGCGGTGACATATTACATAGCAACAGATATGGTCCCTATCTATAGCGTAGAAAAAAAACGGGTTCATTAAGATGCTGCAAACGATACACCCGAAGTATCAACTGCCCAGCCGCAAGCATTTCGCCACAGTTGCATTGCCCAACTTATATAACAAAACAAGAGCTACAGTCGCAGAGCAGCTGCAAAACATAGTTTATTATTCCACCCCTTTCAGGGATGGCCTACAAGAGATTTTTTTTTCAGTTTGAAATTTTTGCACATTAATGACAGTGGTGCTGTTTTTATTTCAGTTTTCGTTTTTTATTCTTGAACTGATTTGTTCACATAGGCCTAGACTACTTGGTAATCTCATTTGTCATTTGGTAATTCTCAATTGTTGTGTCAATAAAGAAAATATGTATTTAAATTTTGCCTTGGTCTGGTTTGTTAAGAGAAAAACAGAAAAAAAATTGAGGTTTAAATCGAAAATCGTCCATCAGTTAGAAAAAAATAAAATAATTGAGATTTTATTTTTAGGCCAAATCGCCCAGCCCTACTACAGACTAAGTTACATAACACAAGCAAGATGTTCACGTCACATGCAATCATGTGAAAGAGGGTTCTTCATACCAGTAGTAATAATAGTAGCTGTTCAGTGGCTCATATTAAACTACTTCTTTGCTCAGGATGTCCCTGCAACTTTCTCACAGATCCCTGCGGGTCCTTCAACCACACTTGAAGAATAACCAATGCAGCAAAGCCAAGCGCATGATTTGTACGTGCTTGAGCCTCAGCAGCATGCAGAGAGAGCGTCTCAGCTGGGAAATGATCTGACCTGTCGCTCTCCATTGTGCAGTGCTGAAGCCGTGCTGGCAGCAGGAGATGTCCTCACCTCCTGATGAGTGCTCTCTGTACTGCTACACTCTTCCTTCAGGTTCTCTTCGTCGCTCTCCCTCTGTCGCTGAGCCAAGCGGAGCGTGGCTGAGGACGACGCCCCTGCGAGGACATTTTCCACAGACGGTCTTCGCCCGGGACTGTCGACAAAGCTCCCAGGAAAACCTGTCCTCCCTGAGCCCAAAGGGTCAATCCCAGTGTTCTCCCCTTTGTTGTATTCAGCACAGAGGTTCAGGATGGTCTCCAGTCGTTGTCTCTCCTGTGGACAAAATTTAAAAAAAATTAAAAAAAAAACGTTTTAGTTTTCTCACCTGTGGCCTTTGATTTATCAAATGTGGTGTCTGACTTTGAGTCAAACAAAAATCATCCTTGTTCACACCAGCGCCGGCGCCACGGGGGGGCACTCGCGGGCATTGCCCCCCCATCCACGCCGGTGTGCCCCCCCTGGGTTCACTTTGACGTTTGACCGGAGATTGCCTCAAACACTGCAGTGCATGAGGGGACACGATCTAAAAGTCTTAAATAAAAAATACGTTTTTTAAGGTCTTAAAATGTCTTAAATTTCTCTGATTTTCGAAGAGTGGCATTAAATTTCATCTGGGCGGAATGAAAGAAAGATATGTCTGGAGAGAGCTTTTGTGTGTGCGCCAGTACTTCCGGTGAAAACTTCCGGTGATTTGACAGCTAAGCTAACGCGTCAGGTTAGGGCCAGTGGCCGTAAACAAAGGTTATAGCCGAGAAGAAAGATGATAGTATAATGTAACTAAAAATACTAGCTTTCTTCAGTAGCCTAATGCTTACCGATTTAGCATGCCTAGCAGCCTCGTTGCTAATGCTAGCCGCAGTAACGTTACCAAACATACCCGACGTCAAGGAGTTGGCTGAGCAGGGGCAAGATTATGGGGCCGGCAGAGTTAACTTCATAATGGGTGAGTGCAGGTTTCATTCACTTGTTTTCATTCTTTCACAGGATTGATTCACTTCATTGGTTTATCCGATTGCTGGCCGCCGAGCCATTATGTGTCTGGGTTTGTGTGGGTTACTGATCATGGTTGTTAGCCGATAGTCAGGTTGTGTGTTGGGTATGTATTTTTTCTATGGGTACGTGCCATTGACTGAGCGGTCTGTGCTCGTTTTTTATTTTTATCTAATTAGATTGGAGATACTAATCAATACTGAGGGGGGGGCTGGTCCCGGGGAAAATTGCCAGGGCCGATTTTTTTTCCCAGTCCGACCCTGAACTACATGTTCAAATGTGTTCTGATGTCGGCTCAGCGCCAGTCTGAATTCACTATGGCCGTGCGTGGGCGTTGCTGTTGTTGTTGCGCTCCTGTTTGCTCGTTGTGTGTATTAGTATTAATGGGGACTAGAAAGGGGCAAACGTGATCTGGGCTTTGCGTTCAATTTATGCACCGATGATTATACAGAGTGGGTTAAACTGTGCAGGCTATTCGAGATGTCTCCGAATGCCTACTTTAAAGGAAGCGTGATGTGTTTGCCAGGGCTGCCTAAACGAGTTGCCAACCGTCCCTTGAAATAATGGAATCGTCACGTATTTAGGAACAAAAGGACAGTTCCTTATTGGGCTGAAACGGGGCCCACAATTCGGTTGAAATGCAGGAAATTGCATCTAAGAAATACCAAATTTTCTGGGGGAGGACCCCCAGACCCCCCGCTAGGGGGCCCCCCCTACTCATTTAAATGCCCGTCCAATAGCTTGTCTCTGCCGCCGGGTCTGGTTCACACCAATAACAGAAAAACAAAAAATGGGACAAACTGCTGTAGCTACATCCAGTTTAATAAAAGCCCAGTGTTGGCTTTCTATAGCAACACACTGATGAGATCATGGTCCATCCATAATGAATCTGTCTCTTATATTCAATTTCCTCTTTATTTGTTCTTTGGTGGAACAACAGTAACAACTGATCATAATCTGAACACTGAGCTGGGATCAGAAAGCAGACTTCATGCTGTCTCAGACACTCAGTGGGGTCACATGGCACTGAAAGGATCGGATTAATGGCTAAATTACAATAAGAATGAGTTGAGCAAGGCTAATTCTCCTTGGATATATGGCGGTGAATGAATCGAATCAAACTCAGGCATTCGAGAAAATGGCGAATGAAGAGCAAGATGAAGCTACGTCCCTCTACATTTGGTCTGTGATGAGCTGCTTGTTACACAAACGCGATGCACAACGGCGCATTCTCCATCGCGTTGTTTGTTTCTTTCTGACGGCGACAACAACAGGAATATCGTCTCCTTTGACTTCCGGTTCACGACCCCGGGAAAAAACTCTCGAACATGCTCAGAACGCAAAGTCTAATTCACCACCGTCTACAAGCAGGTTTAATTTGACTTTCAACCCAGTTATCTCGGGGTCCGATCCGATCGCGAGTAATCCGATCCGATCCAATTTCTTGTCAGATTAAGGTGTCTACATGCACTTAATAACTCAATCTTATTGTAATTTAGCCAATAATCTGATCCTTTCAGTGCCATGTGACCCCACTGACTGACTGTTTATCACTGATTTATCAGCAGATCACTTTCTTATCACTTTCATTTGTGTTTAAAATGGTCTGAAAACAGAAATGTTATTGTTAATGGTATTATGGTTAAAAAATATATCCCTAAAATATGTTATATCATATTCCACCAAAAAACATTCAACAATAACAGCTTTAAGACAGTCAGTTATTAGTTACACCAGTGATTTCAAATCCTTTTTTCTTGAGGTTTGACAACCTCAGCGCAGTGAAGACCTCCGTACAGGCCATCGGATCTTTGGCACCCCACTTATGGGACCAGTTACCCAGAGTGGGAACCACTGCATTAACTGACAATAAAAGTAATTTCAGATATTAGTATTGATCTTTGTAGTTCAAACTGATAGAGTCTAAAATGATCAACATCTCTCTTTAGGTTCAGATGTCCTTACAGTAAAGCATGACTAACATGAATGAATACGGGTGACTTCGACACATCAGTGGGAAAGTAAATACTAACACGTATTTTTCAGTGAATCTACTACTCAAAAAAAATGGACAATGAATTTAAATGGAGCCATTGTAAGGCTGCTCAGTGAGCCTCTTCACATATTAAATGCAGAAACAGCCATAAACCTTTTTATGAATACATTTTGATCACACTTACATGGAATAAAATGTCAAACTAAACTGACAACCAACTAATGTAAAATAATTTCCATTTAAATAGATAGCCATAGTACCATTAATATCTGTTTATCTGCCAATACGAAATCAGATTTTCATATTTGCCCTCCAGTCTCAGTCTGTCTGACTTGTCCCACCCCTGAAACAGCACAGCAGCCTGCACTGTCCTCGTCAGGCTGTGATTGGTTATCCAGCTGTCATTGTGAGCTGTCAGCAGACCTATGGGGGGGCTTGGCAAGCCAAGTCAGGACAGTGACCTCTGAACCCTAAATAACTTTTGCTGTGTGCAGCAGACACAGCGACTCCTTGGCTGACAGTTTCCCAGCTCTGTGAGCCTAAACATCACACAGAAGAGGTTTAATGTTTTTTTTATTTTTTTTATCTGGTATAAAATAGTCACATGTGAAGAAACTAAGACTCCCATTCAAATCAAATATCAGAATTTTTTAAGCTTCAATGTCAAAATGTAAGCTTTCAAAGCCATTCACCCAACTCTGAACAGCACTGTGGAACTAAAAAAGAATTAAGACCCTTTATGCTATAACAATGTTGCTCATGCCAACTCGATTTGTTTTCACATTAGGCCTGTAATACTGTTCTCAACCACAAATGAAAATCTTGGCATGTCCTCCCCCACATAATGCAGAGCTCATAGCTTCCCCACTGAGCAAGCATCTGCGTGATTAGGAGCTGCTGCCCCACCATTAGCTTTAACCTGTAATCTGGGACATGTTAGCTTTTAACCAGGAAGGAGCGAATGGACAAAAAAAAAAAAAAAAAAAAAAGCTTTGCGCTGTACAAATGTGTTGAATATTTATCATTAAAAAAAAAAAAGCAAACTTTAAACATTTAGTGGCAGGTCTACAATTTCACAAGTCCTCCCACTCAGCATCCGATTTAATGTACACACAAATTAGACCACCGAGCTCTCCAGCTCTCGTCTTACTGTAGAAACCGTCTCATTTCATTTCCAGACAGCCATATGGTTCCCATAAATGCCTGGTGAGATCAGACACATTCATGACCTTAAATTTATTTGGCCTTGACATAATCCGACTTCAACTTTGATGCCTGTCATTTGAAAACCGTGCCGAAATGACATTCTGTCAATGCATGCTAACCAGGGCTGGGCGAGTTAACTAGTTAGTATTGCGTTAACTCGTTAATTATTTAACGCAGAGAAATATTTAATCACGTATTAACGCAATTTTTTTTTATTATTATTTTTTGGGGCTTTTGTGCCTTTAATGGACAGGAAAGTTCAGAGAGACAGGAAGCAGGGGGCAGAGAGAGGGGGAACGACACGCAGCACAGGGCCGTCCGATGCAGGACTCGAACCGGGGCCAGCTGCAGCGAGGACTATAGCCTCTTGTACATGGGGCGCCTGCTCAACCCACTACGACCACCCCTGTTTTATTATTTATTTTATTTTGTAAAAGTCTGTTGCTGTCTGCTGTGGAACCGGAAAAGAAAGTAATCTGCGGATCCACCAAACATGGAGAAGGGTACGGAACTTTTACTCGGCCATTTTCATTTTAAAGTTCTTCCAGACGGCGGAGTCGACAGAACCAAAGTCATCTGTAAACACTGCCAAGTTGAATTGTCTTCTCACCGTAGTAGTGCCAGTCTAAAATATCACTTAAAGGCAAAACACACAACTGATAGCAGCAAGTCATTCAAGGAAACAGACAGTGGAGCGAGGCTTCTACATAAAAACTACAGAAAGATGCTGATGTTAAAAGTGTGTTTGCACAACAAATGTTATGGCATTTTCATTTATATGGCAGCACATTTAAAATAGAACTAAATGCTAAAAGCTATACACTACTTTTGAATTCATTTTTGGATTTTGCGTACAAATCATGTGACTAATTAGATGAAAAATTTCAATCATTGCCCAGCCCTAGTCTTTATATGTATGCCATGCGCATGTCACCATAAACTCTGCTGCTAACACCTGCAATTTAAATGTTAAAATACCTTTTTCAGACATCTTTTCCTTGCTACAGCTATCATTACCATTGGCATTAAAAAAGGACTGTGTTTTATACTGCTCGGTTCTGTAGTTCTGGGCCGTTTCTCAATATGTGTACTTGTCTGTACTTGTGTTCTCGTGTACTTCTGAAACATCATCACGAAAGGACCAAGTACTGTTCCAATTCAAAGTACGCATCCAGACAAGTACGCTCCACGTTCCCGGATGTGTACTTGCTCCGCCCATTTTAAGTCTGCTTCTGTGGTGACTTCAGACAGCTTGCTGTCCCAGAAAGCCGTGCGGGTCAAGCGAAGATGGCAGAGGGGTTGACAAAAGTTGACAGGTATGCCGTTAGCCTGCTCCTCCTCTTTTCTAGAAGTTTTGATTTTTATTTCCAAATGCACAATGAGCGTACTTGCGTACTTTTGTACTCAGAAGTCCGTACTTCCGACAAGTCTATACTTGTAAGTACACAAGTACGTACTTAGCGTACTTGGTATTGAGAAACGGACCTGGTGCTTTCCATGTTGACGAAGTGTGAAGACATTCAATGAAATAGAGCAATTGTTCTTTGTCAAAACGTGGGCGATGAGAAGGTGTTCCATCGACGTTACCCTGATGTGTGCTGTGATATTTCCCAGATCCAACAACTAACTCCCCGGCTATTTGATACTTGTAATTTTCTAAAAAAAAAAAAAAAAATTAAAAATAGCACTTTACCCTCAAAACTCCTTCTTGGATAATGCAACCAAGTTTCCATGCAACCAAATATCTAATTATCCATCTTCATCAAAGTTGATCTTTTTGTCCTAATTGTTAGGTCGTTAGACTCCATTATGAGTGATCATACAAACATCCCTATAAAAATAAAGCAGAAATTGAATCTTACAGTACGCTGTTAGGGCTGCAATATTAGACTGGGAAGCTGCCAGTCTAAATCCCATACATGCGAGTTTTTACAAAAAGAACAGAGAATAGATGCTTCCTGCCAACCCCAGGACTGGAATGCCAGTTTCCAAAGTTCTCCAAGCTCCAGCCTGCACCCACTCCCATACATAAGCTGACCCACTGCACATAACACCTGTGGTGGGCTCACCTGAAATCTAGGCAGGATCAGGACATTTTGAGAAATCTGCTGTTGATTTATGCTTAAAATGTAGCCTACATCAGCTTTTTCAATTTAAAAAAAAAGTGTTTTTTAAAGTGGAAATTGGCTCTTTTTCCGTCTCTAAACTAACAACTTGTCAAGTGAGACGACCCAGTATTTGACGTGAGCAGGTGTCTCCCCCTTTGCTTCATCTCATGAATCCCTTTTTGTGAAATATTCCTGCCACGCAAAATGGACATTTACATCAGCACCAAAGTAAAAACAAGAACTTTTAAGTGAGTACTTCAGAGCAGAGGAGGGAAAAATGATCACCGTTGTTTCACTAAAAACAGTTTGTGTCCAAGCTAAAGAAATCAGTAAACTAGTCCTCTCGATTAGTTCGTTTTCTCCTATTTTGAGTAACTTAATGGATCTAACAGTGTGGATTCCTACAAACGATAAATATTTTCTAAAATAAATGTGTGGTACTTTAATACACCTTGATCATTTTCATTTTCATTATGGACAGTCAGACCACATGACCGTTTCAGCTCATGTAGGGTGCTTTCACACCAGAGCTGTTTGGTCCACTTCGTTTGGGCAGGTGTGAAAGCTCATCCGAACATCCGCAAACTCTGGTTCACCTGAAAACATTGGTCTCGGTTCACTTGCGAGGGAACCCTGGTGCGGTTCGCTCACAGAGGGAAATGCAAATGGAATATCCAGCGACCCAAAGAGAGGGAGTAGGACAGCTCACTGTCTCGCCTGCTGCTCATACTGGGCAGGCCTTTGTGAAAAAGCAATTAGGTTTTAAGTAAAAACAGAAACCCCAAGACTGAAGAAATTTGGTGTTGCTCCATTGTTTGTTTTGGTTGTGAACAAGCCAGCTGAGGGGGATGGAATTAAGTTTTCAGTCCTTGCCATTCGATGAACCTGGCTTTCTTCTTCCTCATGCTTTTTTTATTGCTCGTTTGGGGCAATATTGCAATACTGCCCCAAACGAGCAGCTGTTGGAACTGTGACGTTGTCTGGGCAGTTTGATCCGCTTTCAAAAGTGCAGTGTGAAAGTGAACCAAACCAAATGAAGGTGAGAAATTTTTCGGCATTCCCTGCACAATCCCACAGAGCCCCCGGATCTTCCTGGTGTAAAAGCGCTCTTAGTCAGTATGAACTTCTCACTCTACTCTTTACTTTCCTTATTTTTATCTTCCCAGCATCAACCATCTCCTCCTCTCTTAAGCCTGGTTTATAGTCGGTAACGCAAGCCGCAACGCAAGACGCAAGCCGAAACGCAAGCCCTTGCGCGGTTGCAAGCCCCCCCTTGCGTGCTTGCGTGTGTCACCTCAATTTTCTAAACTTTACGCAAGACGCAAGCGCAAGCCACTGGCTGTGGTCGAAACCGCCTACTACTTGATCGATCAGACAGTATGCAGAGCGTTTACACACAGTGCACTTCACTCCTGCCCGAGCCGAAATCAGCCGGCCTGAAAAGCTGATTTCCCTTAAGCTATAGGCTAAACTCTGTAAATATATAACTTTAGCAACATTTGAAACATTTTCAGGCGAGAAAGTAGTCGTTTAGACCCCCAAGGTGTTGAAAATCTGACAAAATACCGGCTATTTACAAGAAGAAGAAGAAGCATGAATCTATGGAAGAGAGACTTGCCAAACAGCTCCTGGCGGTGAATTTCCTTTCATCGTAGTAGGCTTGTCATTGAAAAAACCCGCTACTCCACCTACTGTCCTGGCGGTGAATCGCCACGCAGCACATGCAACCGCCGACAAAGCAAAATGAAGTATAAACGTCTCGAGCCATTAACATACGCGCAAGACGCAAGCGCAAGGGCAGTTAAAAGAAGTATAACTCAGCCTTCACTCTCAGGAGAGAGAGGAATAAAGGCTGAGTTATACTTCTTAGCTTAAGGGAAATCAGCTTTTCAGGCCGGCTGATTTCGGCTCGGGCAGGAGTGAAGTGCACTGTGTGTAAACGCTCTGCATACTGTCAGATCGATCAAGTAGTAGGCGGTTTCGACCACAGCCAGTGGCTTGCGCTTGCGTCTTGCGTAAAGTTTAGAAAATTGAGGTGACACACGCAAGCACGCAAGGGGGGGCTTGCAACCGCGCAAGGGCTTGCGTTGCGGCTTGCGTCTTGCGTTACCGACTATAAACCAGGCTTGAGCGTCTCTCAAGTCCTTTAAGGCTTCTCCCTTCTCCACCTCACAAGCCCCTGCCCCCCCCCCCCCCCATTTGATGAGAGCTGTTACTTTGCGAGTGCACAGCCATATTTCTTCATCGCCATGCTCATCTGTGTCACAGACGTAAACAGAAACTCACAGAAGGAGTATTTCCAGAGCAAACTGAAAAAAAGTTCAACAAAGCTCTACATATAACTGCAGGCGGTGGGAAACATTCACGTTCACCACCTCCTTAATAGTCTGCAAAATAAACCCCACTGATGATCAAACTCGGATCCTCGGAGGGTTCACCATAATAAGGTCCCAGCGGAGGAACAAGCATACAATACTAACAAAGCGACACCTCTGTTTTCTTTTCTGCCACAGCTTCCTTTCTCCACTCTCTCTGTCCCTGTGGAACGCACAGGATGGAGGCCACACAGGATGGAGAACGGCGACGAGGCTCTCCGGTAGCCACCAACCTCTCAAGATAAGTTGGTGGTCCTCTACTTTGGTGTCACCAGTTTGAAACCCCCATGGGGGTCGGGTGGCATTTAATCCACTGAGGCCTCTTCTTTGACTCAGATCCAAGCCCTGGAGGTATCTTTCAAAGCGAAGACCAGGCTCTAGATATCATGTCAAACACTTCAAGCATAAAGAGTACAACATCAAAGACTAGATACAGTGATGAAAGTCGAGATGGGAGTCGCACTTTTACGTCCTCTTAAGACTGTTGGGAATAATAAGTAGGCTTATGGGTTGATTATTGTTAAAGGATAAAGACTGACTGCAAGATGTGCAGCCAGTTACATCAGCTTTAAATTAAACAGTCTGCTGTGCACAAGAAATTATGAGATTAAACATCAGCAACCGGGCAAAAACTGTAAGTCAACAGTAGCTGCTTGGCAGAGAAATGAAACACTGCACTGAATGTCCATGTGAGATTGTTTAGCCAAAGGAGATTTAATGAAGCTGCGAGCCAAAGTAAACAGCAGTACCGTGCAGACTGTTTCCCGGCTGTCAAAGTGGAAGACGCACACAGCTGCCTGGAGAACAAGAGCCAGAATAAAGAGCTCTGTGTATCAGCTCCTGATGAGCACATACAATAATTAATTTCATGGTTCTATACTTGTCTCTCCAACATCAACTCCTAATCATCCAGTTTTTTCTATTAAGTGATATCAGGAGAAAGAAAGAGGATGTTTATCCATGCTGGAAGCTTCATGGTGTTGAGCAAAATGCTAACATCAGGAAGAATGTTTGCATGCTACTATTGAACTAAAATGCTTAGCCTGTTCTTAGCACTTTAATTTAGCATGCTTGCATAATAATATCTGATGACATAACAGCACTCTTTGTCAGAAAATTAAGTTAGGTCATTCCACAAGGATACATTTTGGGCTATTATCGTTTTAATCAATACTGATGATTTATGAAATGTTATTAACCCACAATTTAAAGAAACTGAACTGATTTCATAGAAAATCTTTAGAAAACGGTGCACTGCTCCTGCCCCAACTTTTCTGAAGCACTCCGTGTACCTCAAAGTCAAAGTAAGCATACATGCAGAACATTTCAAATAATCGTTTTCAATTTGTTGTTTTTCAATTAAACAATTTGCAATTAAATTAAATACTGATACTAAGGTAAAGGTATGCACAGTTAGTCTGAAGGCAGCTTCAGGACCAACCATCAGAAGGTAAGAACCATCATCTGGTTCAATCCAAAAGACCAGCTTCTATGCCGCAGAGTTAGAACAGCAGATCGAACAGTGTTTGTAATCATTTGCCTTTTTAAACATTTAAACTCCATTGACATTAATGCATTTAACCTTGCTTTAAAGTTTACGCTGACCGTCTTTGCAAGCAGTAGCCTTAAATATGATCTGACATTCTTTTGTAATAAATCAACAATTAATTGTATTCTAAGCACGACTTCAAGTATTGAAATTGAAATTAATCACGCGAGATGTAATATTCACACCCCCGATGGAGACATGGCCCATCTTTTACAGACACTCTGAGGTAAATTTGCACACTGCCTAGAGTCATGTGAACATCTGGCATTTTGTGAATGAAACAATTGTCATGCACCTCTTAAGTTTAAATTGAAAACCAGCTGGGTTTTTTTTGTTTTTTTTATGTCTATTCATTTCTTTGCGTGTTGCATTGTTTATTTCAACCTCCAGAACTGACTTTGAATTTGAAAAAGTACATACTGGACACAAAAGGTTTTGTTAACCCATGTCGTTTTACCCAAGCAAAATGGGCACCTACTACAGGCTATGTGATTATGTCTCCTGCCACAATGTGTATACAAGTAACACATTTCTAAAGCTTAAGTCATAACAGCTCAAGTACAAAAGTAGTCTGAGTGCATGAAAGCTCTGCTGTTTAATGACCGAACCACATAGAATCAAATGCAGGCAACAGGCCTCAGAGCTGGATCACCCGTACCACAAGCCCAACACAGACACAGCAGACAGTCTATTTAAACGCAGTCATTGACAGACAGAGCTTTGTTAATATTAGCCACGGCATCAGTTACCTTCATGAGAGATGCCACGTTGTTGAGAAAGACTGGTTTCTCTTTAGCCAGAGCCCGCTCCCTGCCCTGAGCTCGTCTCTGTGCCGGGACGGTCCTGCTGCCACAAAGCACGTGATACTGGTCCATTTCACAGGATTTGTCCTGTACAGTTGTACAGTTAGAAAGGAGTTGAGGATGCTGCTTCTTCCAGCATCTCTGTCAGAGAGCCCTATCTAAGTGGCTCCTGTACCCTAAAGGGATTTCAGAACTGGCTGGGCTACTTTGAAATGGATGCAGGACAGCCAAACCCTCACTTATGCACCCACCTCAGCCCCCCCCCCCTCCAAACTTTACCCAGGTCTTGTGAGAAGTGATTATAGATCAGAACATGCAGGGACTTCCTCCAGTGGGAGGTGGTCTGCGGGTTGGTTCTAAGAAAAGCTGAGGAACTAACTTTATATTCCCAGCAGAACTTTATACTCTATGAGCTAGCTGCTCCAGGCTTAAATAGGCTGATAACTTCAAGCTAAAGTTATCGTGACTGACTGGTTTCAGCTGCTAATCCAATACATTACTAGCTGTAGATAACAGGAACAAAACAAGCTTTGAAGTAGCAAAGTTTGCAGGATATATTCTCTCAAAGTTTATGTAATTACTTATCTTACTGGCTGTTTAATAATGAAACAAATATGTGTAAGGCTACCCTTTGAAGTTCTTTGTGGTGGATAAAAACAATTAAGTTTTATGACATCAGTGCTTTTAGGGTGTAAGCGTTGGGAGGGAGACCACTGACAGTCTCTGGTTACTGTTCCAACACTTCAGTTGGAGGTTTAAATTCAATGATAAACTAATTGGAAGAACCCCGTTTAGCTTGGTTAGTTACACAGCAGTGCACAAAGGCCTAATTTACCTAATTTAAACAATTTTTGTTTTCTCAATAATTAGATTTTGATATATTTTTCATTTTGACAGGCAATTTGGCCTGACTGCTGTTTGAAAAAGGGCTGAGGAATAATGGAAAACCAAGTCATTTTGACATTTGTGTGAATTTCATTCCACAAATCCTTGCAGATTAATATTTTCTGTTAGTAGACAATGGTTGGTTTCTGTGGGAAAGCAACACTGTCATGTTGAGGCAAACAAGAGCACATATATGCCTCAGGGCCCCCGGGACAATCAGTTCCAGCTCTGCTCATTACTCCTGACTGTTGTCACATGGAAGCTCTTTTCACAGTAAAAAGGTGTATAGCACATTATTGTTATTTCTAATTTCTATTCACTCTACCTGAACAATTGATAGTGTTTTGTATATTTGTAAAGTTAGATTTTCATATTCTGCCCATATTTTTTCACAGTAGTTTTAGTCCCATAAGTCTTATTTTTCCAAAAATAACATTATTCTGAGCAGCATGGTACAGAGACAATGGGTGGATTTGCAAAGTGTGAATGAACAGTAGAATAACCCCCTCTAGTGGTGCTGCAACAAAAAAAAAATTATTGAAAATTGAATAATTGAAAACAGCAAAGTGCACAGCTGCAGTCTCCTCTGTTGCATCCTAATCTGGCTCCACAGAGGACGACCACACGTGGCATATTTGTTGGAACCGTCTCAAGGCTGGATTACTGCAGCTTTCCTTTGGCAGCATGAGAAGCAGATTTATTGCTGTTCCAGATCAGGTGCCACTGACGCTTCTGTCTTATGTGTCAAGGCACGTCTCTCTTTTTCCCCATTTACTGGTCTCGTTTGGTTTTCAAGCAAAAGTTAAATGAATTAAAAAAATTTTTACAGTGCTCTGCCTGTAAACAGTAAACTGTGGATTTCAACACCAATGTGCAGACGATACTATAGTTTAAATATTCATTGCTTAGTCCTTTTCTCTGTGCAATAAATTCAATTTCCTACAGCGTAAATAAAAGCTCTACCCACTGGCCAGTGGGTCAGAGCAGTGGAATTGCAGGATATATTTGGCAGCTTAGGTGGGCAGGTTGGATGTAACAGAGCTGGATATATATAGTTATGTTCTGATAGATGTGGCTACACATACGTGGTGTTCCGTTTGCAAAGGTATATTTGGTCCGCTAATCTTGGAGGACAGTCGCAATACAGGAAAAGTTTAAAAAAACATTTGTGGCATCCTGCTCAGCTGGTAAATAATGGCTTACATGCTAAGAAAATACATGGATGAGAGGAAAAGAAAGAAGGAAGAGGACAGGGCAGTAAATGTCAAAAACAGAGCTCTGACACTCAGACTGACCTGAGACCAGAGACAGTTGTACATCTGAGAGAGAGCTATATGAAAGGCAACAATGAATGCATGACCATAACCTGGCATGAACCATTAGAAAATTGCAACAACAGATTTCCCTCTCTGTGCGACTCCTACCGGGGACACCCCCCACACCCTCAACACACCCACAGCTCCTCACAAAGATGTAATAAATCACTGTGCAAAGTCAGCCCGGCTCAAAATAGCAAACTACAAAGTGCTCTCTTAGTTTCTTTGTCATTTGCTATTTTGGGACGAGAGACGAGCTTCAACGCTTTTCACAGCAGCTGCATCGTGCTCAACTCACTTCATGTCCCATCAACAGGCACACAGCAGACTGACGAAACAATGGGGTACTCTCAGGTGGCGTCACAGGAAAGATGAGGTCATCTATGGTGGACAAAGGAAGGACGTGTGCGGAGGCCACAGACTAATCATGCTGAGACTCAGTTCATATTCAAAGTGTGTTTGCCAGCAGCTTTTCAGTCAGACAGCCATGTGGAAGGAGCAGTGCCAGGCTGGACAGCTTGGATCCGACAGGCACAGCACAGCCGTCTGCCCGGCAGCCTGATCACTGCGCTTTCACCTCCTGGTTATAATCGTCCTTTAGGTCAAATAAATGCTGTTTAAGAGCTTTTCCTTGTTGTTTATCCCTGGCATCCTTGAACTGAGGTTTATGGAAGAGCAGAGCTCTCAGTCCTCTTCAGTAGGAAAAATTTGGCAATATGGTATTAGCATCACGAACCTTGCTCAGTCCAGACATGACCACAAACCCCTCGAAGTCACATAACGACACTAAGGATTTGTAAGAAACTGCATTCTTTCTCAAAGACCCATTCCAGCAGTTATTAATCCCCCAAAACTCACCTCTGCTCCTCAAAATGATGCATTTAATGTTTTTGCCATAAAAAAAAAAAACTCTATCAAACATCTTTTACTTTCGACAATTTTAGAAATGAACCACTGGCTGGTTTGCCAGCTCAAAGCAGAACCCTCCAACGACACTAGGGGTGGGATTTTGATTTCTGATTCTTAGACGCATCGCTATTTGAACGTGGACGATTCTGAATCCATTCGCAAACGTCCAAATTTCGATTATTTGATAAAGTAATACAGACGGTTCTAAAATGCAGAACTAAGAAGCGCGGGTGACCTCCGGGACACTATGGGGAGCGCACGGAGGAAAACAAACATGGCTGACCGCAGCTACCCACCTCGCCCTGAGACCTGAACAGCTCCTTCTAATTGAAAAGCAGACGTGTGGTTTGCATGCAATACCATTAGTTTAATCAAATATAATGGAAATTAATTCAACTCTTGTTTCTTATTACAAATGCACTGTTTTTCAAAATTTCAAAGTTATGAATGTTTATTCAGTGAGACAAAAAGAAATGTTGTGGAAAAATCGCATCAATAAACATAAATTCAAGACCCATCAATAATCGTTTTAGAATCGAATTTTAGATTCCCACCCCTAAACGAGAGCATTGACGGATAATTTTTTTTAAACGTAAAAAATGCACCGCTAATGAGGTCAAAAACTGGATCTTTTGCAGAAAGGATTTTTTTTTTTTTTTTTTATATATTTAAATCAATTAAATTGAAACAGCTGAACATCAGATACCCTGATTTCCTGGATCTTACATTTCCCACAATGCAGTGGGAGAAGAATTGTTCATTGGATTTTCACTGCTTGTTGCATGCTGCTTTCATTACACAAGTTTTATAGTTCTGGCAAACGTTTCAAGTCTCAGATCACAGCAAGGTTCACCTCCCCGTCCGGTAAATTAACTTTGAATGACTGATGATTTTTTATGCCTGCACTGTAAACCAAGCCAGTACTCTTCTCGTCACCATCAACCACATGTTCCTTGCCCACTGAAACTCTTAAAGAGACAGAAAACATTATATTTGGCACCATAGCCCAGAGGTAATGCCATTCACACTATGTTGAACTCAAAAATGAGGCATCATTATAATCAAAAAATATGGCAAAAATAAAACAATTTTAAGGGCTATGAGCTATATATTGATTTCCTAGGTAATGAAAGCAGATATCCTGAAATCCCTCTGTATTTTTTTTCATCTTGTGTGTAAACAAAATGAAAAAAGAATTTTGCACCTGGCTTTATCATATGTTAAGATCTATCTCCCGGAAATATATGCAAATGTGAGCATATTTAATGAGATAATGCATCATTTGCAGTAATAATTAAAATTACAAATTTAAAAAAAAGAAATTTCATAAGTAAATCAACTGAGGAAGTTTCATGGTGATATCTATTATTTTAAAATGTTACCCTATTCACCTGTAGTGTCTCTAATTGTTTCTGAATACAGTATATGCCAAGCTCTGCACAGTAACCTTGGATAACAGTTTTCAGACCTTCAAACAGGAAAGCAGTGCACACTTGATACCACTCAGCTGAAGGGCCCTCTGTGCTCATGATAACAAGGGTGCACTAAGCAACACAACTTAACTGAAGGACCATCGAGAGACTTTCAGCCTCAGAGAGAGCTTTGTCTTCTGTACCTTCGGAGGACTTTTGGATATGTAAATGTAATCTCTTTATATATAGAACTGAAGAACTTCATACTGTGTTTCATGATCTTTAGATTTAGTGCCTGCCTGAACATTAAGCTATTCATGTTGTATGGTTTTAGTAACCGGTTAACGAATCTACGGTCCAACAATGTAAATATGGTTTAATAGCAAGTCAGCCTAACAAGATGTTCCTGGAAATATCTGGATACAGACGTGTTTGCAACTACTTGTCATGCTCTTTGTTATAGCTAACACCAATGAAAACTGTTCAGCACAAACAGTTGTTAAACCATGCAACAAATATTTGTAAAACTATGAAGGAACGAGGTTTAAGCAGCACCAGGAGGCTCAAAACCAACCCGTTATCAGCTTAATGAATCTGTGTATTTGTGGATGAGTGGAGCTTCATTCTCCAGCAGCCTCCCGCTGCCTCTGAGCTGTGTACTCCTGTTGATTTCACAATACGACTCTTTCCTACTAAAACTTCTGAGACTCAGATTTTTTGGTAATCAGTTGTGTGAGTATCAGGCTGTGTGGAGGGCTTTAAACGCACATGCTCATGGGCAAGAAAAATCTGTCAAGACAGTAAGTGAGTCAACTGTGACTAATTACAGGCCCTGCAGCTCCACGCCCTGCCTCCTCACAGAGCTGCGAGTTTCTGCATTCAAGAAGTACGCGAACATAACAGCCTGTTGAGGAATCTGGCTGTTGAGTCTCAGAGATCCTGGTAGTCCACTGAAAGACTCGTTTACTTCACTTGATTATGTTTGTGACCTCTAGTGCCATTTTTCCCGCTCAGTGTAAAGCTCATGTTGATCAAAGTTGATAATGTTTTGGCCAGTCTGATGGAAACATGTTCACACCATTGTAAGCATTTTTAGAACAAATCTGAAAACAGAAAGGCTCTAAATGTTTTTTTCCAAAAGTTTTTTTTAGGGTTTGACTTGCAGTGAAATTTGGAAATACTTACATGTTAAATGAGATAAAGATGCATAGACTGGATGTTGGTCCAGTTAGATGATACAGTCAAGCTGCAACCGTGGATTGGCCGAGTTGCCTACATAACGATGCCAACCGTTTCACTGCCATGTCTCTATGAGAATGTTCTAAAACATTATCTGGCACACAGCATGTCCTCTCAGTCTATCCAGCTGAATTGTTCTCACTCTGTCTCGTGCTTTGTAAAAGCCCTTCTCTGTAATTACAAGGAGGGCAGACAAACGCCCTCTAATGCAGGCACAAACAGATCCAAATACTTCACCAAGAGGAGCTTGTCTCCACAGTTTCATTCAACCTAGGAGACAAGTTCCAGATGTTTACTGCTGCTCCCTCACCCTCCTTCTATTCAGTTTAGGAAACAACAAACAATGCGGTTACTATGGACTCACGTGGGCAACCAGAGACTGCATGTCATCAACACTTCAGACAAACTGGACTGTATATATATATATATATATATATATATATATATACATACATACATACCTACCTACCTACTAGGGCTGGGCGAGTTAACTAGTTATTATCGCATTAACTCGTTAATTATTTAACGGCGATAACTATTTTATCGCGCATTAACGCATGTTTTATTAATGTTTTATTGTTTTTATTTAAAAAAATATATATATTTTATTTTTTTAGGGGCAGAAAGAGGGGGAACGACACGCAGCACAGGGCTGTCCGATGTGGGACTCGAACCTGGGCCAGCTGCAGCGAGGACTATAGCCTCTTGTACATGGGGCGCCTGCTCAACCCACTACGCCAAAAACCACCCCTGTTTTATTATATTATTGTAAAAGTTTGTTGCTCACAGGCTTTTATTTTGTAAAAGTAAAAGCCTGTGTAAGAAAGAGAAAGTAATTAGTAAAGAAAGTAATCAGCGGATCCATCAAACATGGAGAAGGGTATGGAACTTTTACACGGCCATTTTCATTTTAAACTTCTTCCAGACGGCGGAGTCGACAGAACCAAAGTCATCTGTAAACACTGCCAAGTTGAATTGTCTTCTCAGCGTAGTAGTTCCAGTCTAATATATCACTTAAAGGCAAAACACACAACTGATAGCAGCAAGTCATTCAAGGAAACAGACAGTGGAGCGAGGCTTCTACATAAAAACTACAGAAAGATGCTGATGTTAAAAGTGTGTTTGC
Source organism: Odontesthes bonariensis (assembly GCF_027942865.1). NCBI lineage: Eukaryota > Metazoa > Chordata > Actinopteri > Atheriniformes > Atherinopsidae > Odontesthes > Odontesthes bonariensis. The sequence continues at coordinate 35,198,152 of NC_134514.1, forward strand.
ACAACAAATATTATGGCACTTTCATTCATATGGCAGCACATTTCAAATAAAACTAAATGCTAATACAATAATTTAACTATACACTAATTTTGAATTCATTTTTGGATTTTGCGTACAAATGCAATTAATCGTGATTAATCAGGGAAATCATGCGATTAATTAGATTAAACATTTTAATCGTTGCCCAGCCCTAATACACACCTATATATACTATGGCATGACATTGAATATATATACATATATAGAGAGAGAGAGATCAGGGATGAGCATTTTAAGTGATTTTTGAGGTCGACTAATGAAGCCCATTAAAGTCGATTAGTCATGACATCATCGTTACATCATCATCAAACTAACATTAATCACCAAAGCAGTTATTTGATGCTGTCGTTTGCTGTCACACAAGCGTTTAGCTACAACAAAACAAATCATTTTTCGTTATCTTTCCATCTGGTCTTTTTGCACAGCATTTTTGTGACTGTTAAGTGAGTCCTCATCGCACTGGTAGAACTATGGTAAACTAGCTTAATCACACATAATGTGCATTTGTCGTTATTGCCTCGTTAAGGGAAATACTGCTATGCTTTGCTTCATTTTGTTGCCGACATCTGCCCTGACCTGATATACAGGTACACACACACACACACACACACACACACACACACAAATGGTTTGATTTTTTTTTTTTTTTTTAACATTAAAAAAAAAAAAAAAAAACAGTTTCCCAAAACCTAAACAATTTATTTATTTATTTGTTTGTTTGTTTGTTTGTTTGTTTGTTCTTCCGTGTGAGTGTGTTTGCTCATGATCATATATGTTGGTCCTATGTAGCTCAAATAGGTCTTAACAGGTCTAGCATTGTCCTACATTGTTGCTCAACACTTTTGGTGTCTTTTTCGGCCTCTTCGGCATGGCAACAAATTCATGTGAATGGACTTTGCATACACAGGGATCAGACAGTGATTTGTTTTCACAACAGTGGTGTTACATTCCACAACTTAAGGGTGAGCCCATCACTCCCAAGAGTTACTTTAATTCTAAAACCAACGCTTTGCAAGCTTTGTTCTGTATATGGAACCAAAACAACTTTAGTCTTAATGTTCTAAAGACTGCAGGTAATGTATTCAGTATTGATTCACTTTGAGCTTGTTCCCTCATATGATCCGATAATTGCTTAGTCTATAAAATGTTAGAAAATGGTAAAAAATGTCACAGTTTTTCCAAGTCCAAGGTTAAAACATGTTGTATCATCTTTCAGTTCAACCCAACAATCCAAAAAAATAGTTATTCAGACAGAATAAAAGCAGGTCCTGAATCTATAAATGCGAGTAATAAAATTATCATTTCGTTTATTATCGTTTCAGGTATTTAAGGAAAGACACGGCAGGCAAAAACAGGGATTTTTCATGCAGTGGTCAATTTTGAGATTTTGGGCCAGTCTACTCCTTCAATATGTGTTCTTTCAACCTGCTATAAAGAAAACGTTGAAAAACATAAATTAAAATGTTTGTTTTATTACATTTTGTTTACTCGCAGCAGTACGTTTCGCCCGAATTTACCAAGAAGTTAGCATTCTAACGCGCCATGCCGAGCTTCGTCTATTTATTGAAGTCAGTCATGACCTGTATCGTTGTAAAGCTCTGAGTCTCCTGCACAATGATACGTCACCCAAATAATGGCACTTCCTTTCTATCAGTAACCAATTGTGAATGTCTCAAGGTGGATTTATAGCTAATGACAAAATCTCATTGGCTATTGCTCGTTTCTGCTAACGTGATTCGCTGAGATGCATCACGTGGTGGACTCTGAAAACTTCCGTGTTTAGCTTTCGTGGAATCTCGGGAAATGCCCCATGACACTAGCCTGGGAATTCCCATGCTGCTTTGCGCTCGATTTCATTCTCACTGCAAAGTCAGCCTGGAAACCACCGCCCTTATTTTTGCTAGAGTTTGGGAACCAATCACAGAACGACGGGTGGAGCAAGACGATGACGACGTCTATGGCTACACCGAAGCTTGTAGAGCGTTAATCCAACATGACAGCGGACACAACGTTACCGTTCAATGCAGCCTTAGAAAGTGTTTCGGAGTAGATTCACCCTAGGGTCATTTGAACCGTGATATCCAGCCAAGTAGCCCACCCGAAGTTTTTCCGATATTGGCTGAACATCAGCTGAGTTACTGAGTTATCCCGAATAGCTTAGTACAAGCGCTGACGGACCCTGGCAGCATCTCCAAAATTACCACACTAAAATCACATGTCATGACACCAAACTTCTACAGTAGCACAAATATGGTCTGTACTCACCAAACGATGCATTTGGAAGTTTGTACATAGTCCAGGAGTTTATTATTATCATCAACACAAGCCTGATAGCTTTTCTGCTGCTAAAGCTTCGTTGACGTCACTTCTGGGAGCTGGGAGCTTCAAAGTAAGATGAGGGTTGATCTACTACTGTAGACAACAAAGCAAGGCTGCTCAATTTCTCCATTATTAAAATAAATTCACAACTCTACAACATAAAAATTCATGTAGAATATAGCATATAGGCCTACTTTGTTGTCAATTTGAGTAGCTTAGAGCGCAAGTTTACTTTTATTTTCCATTTTTTTCTTCTTCCTCGTCGAATTTCTGTCGTCATCTGGTATAAGTGATACAATTGGCTATGAATCGCGCACAAAGCAGCATGGGAAGAACCTGACGTCATTTGATAGACATTCGTAGCGCCCAATAAACGGCTCTCGGCATTCGTAAACCACGCCTCAAATATGAGAAAATGCACACCTAGTTCCCAGACCACCATATCATCGAGATTGTGGACGCGTCAGCCAGGCTACCATGACACCACAACTTTCAAAGAAAAGAAAGCAACAATGGCGCTTTGCAAGATGCACTAAAAGAAAATCTATTAGATTATCTGATGAACCATCGGGAAGCAGCTCATCTGACCGTAAACTGTCGCTAGGAAACCGAGGGGAGCTAATGACAGTGCCACCGACTGTGCGACACAGCAGTGGCTGATCATACATGTCGCACGTTTCAATGAATTGATACACAATCTTGTATTGTATTGACCTTGTATTCTATATTATTATTCTATATCAATAATATTCTATCATTCTATATTATTATTATTAAGGGCCTGAGCATTTAATCTGTTTTTGAGCAATTATTTCCAATACAAATGTATTAAATTCCCCAAATCAGTTTTTTGTATTTTTCCAGTATAAATATCTCTATGTAGCACCTACTCACACCAAACTTTCCAGTTATACACTTAGCAGTATTCTGAAGATAATTACAGAGGGATTTGTTAATAAATCATTCCTGGCCTGATTTATGTGACATTATAATATAAAAAATATGGCAAAAATAAAACAATTTTAAGGCTATGGGCTATATTTTGATTTCCTAGGTAATGAAAGCGGATATCCTGAAATCCCTCTGGTTTTTTTTTTTCATCTTGTTTGTAAACAAAATGGAAAAAAGAATTTTGCACCTTGCTTTATCATATGTTCGATCTAGCTACTGGAAATATATGCAAATGTGCGCAAATTTAATGAGATAATGCCTAATTTGCATAATTTAAATTACAAATTTCAAAAACTTATAATACTTTTTTTTTTCATACTTGTGTAAGTAAACAACTGAGGAAGTTTCATGGTGATATCTATCCATTTCAAAATGTTACCCTATTCACCTGTAGTGTCTCGCCATAACTGTTTCTGAATATAGCCTATACCAAGCTCAGCACAGTAACCTTGGATAAGTTGTAAATAATAAAATAGGACACAAACCCTGTAACATATTAATTTAATCTAGTTTGGTATCTAAGTTGAAATGGTAATAGATAAAATAATCAATAATAGATTATTGATTTGCACAAACACTGAATAACGACTGTTTCTTGGTGGTGTGTGGTACTGACTCACCAGTCTCTCCATCTCCTGCTCTCGGAGCCTCTCCTCTCTCTGTCGTCTGTGGTACTCGAGCAGTTCATCTTCATTGTCGCTGATCTCTGTAATGCTGTTTTTTCTCTCTCGCATTCCAGGGTGGGGTCTCCCTGAAGACATTTTCCTGTGTGTCCTGGGGCTGGCAACAGGAGAGGAGCCAGGCAGGGAGCCCAGACTGTAAGCAGGTGACAAACAATTCCCAACGCTTGCCTTCCGTACGCCTGCACTACTGCTGCCCTCCATCATCATAGAGGTAGGAGATGGACTGCGGGCTCTTATCCCTCTGTTGCACGAAACTTCCTCTGATGAAGATCCAGCTTTGCGACGAAACCTGGGACTTTCTGGGACAAGTTTGCCTAAACTCGAAGGGCTGTCTGGAGTCCTCAACATGGGGATGGTCCCTGGAAGAGCCCCTGGGAGAACTGGGACACCTCTCCGAGCCAAGGAGGGACTTAGAGGTGGCAGCTCTCTCATACTACTGCTCCCTCCACTGCCTCCATTCAACTCCATATTCCTCCTCGCCATACGAGGACTTTCAGGGGGCTGCAGTGAACGTGGATACTGTTGGAGTGGAGATCCTTGGATTATGTGGACGATGGGGTCCAGGGGAGGCTGGAAAGCTCTGGTGGTTTGGGAAAGTTGCCTGGAGGGGCTGGACGAAAGGGATTGATCGGTTAAAATGTTTTGCTCTCTAAAGGGGCTGGCTGGCCTTTCCTGCAGCACCATGGTAGTCTTGGTTCTGGGGCTGGAGGGTGACGGGGGTGAACAGATTGGAAATTTGGGAGCGAGTCTGGGACTGCTGGGCACGATGTTTCTACTACTGAGAGATTCAGTAGAGGACAGAAGGGAGGTCTGCCAATGGCTCTCAGACCTGTCTTGGCCAAGTCCTCTGCAGTTAGGCTTGGTGCTCGGAGGAGCCTCTGTTAAGGCCTTCCGCTGCAGTCTGGGGCTTTCCTGACCCTTCTGGGCCACCCCAGAGCTACTGAAATTAGGCAGTATAGTCCGTGGCTGAGGTACAGGTGGAGGCTGGGTGGCAAAGTTGTAGCTAGAGGAGCGTATAGGCACTGGTGGCAGAGAAGAACTCTGGTCCTGGGGTCCTCCACTAGGAGATGGGCTGGTAAAACTTCCACTGCTGGCAGCTGAGGGGGAGGAAAGAGGGGAGAAAGGAGGGGATGTATTCTCATAGCTGGACCCCACAGACATGGCACCTGGACTGGTGGGAGGGGACAACAGATACCTTCCCCCTCCATTGACCATGGGTGACAAGGGTGAGTGCGGGATGGATTTGCCTCCAGGAGGATTTTTTGCCTCGGAAGAAGAAGGCTGTGGGTCATCCATGACTAAGGAATCCATTATCTCCTGGAGGTCCTTCTCGATGGAGCTGACAATTGCACTGTGCTCAGACTGGACACTCTCGCCAGGAGCTGGGGATGCTTGGGCTGGACTGGCCTGATGATTCCCATTGACCAAACTTTCAGTGTCTGATGGGGGAGAAGACAGAAAGCAAATGTCATCAGATACAGCTACAAAATTAAATGCATGTGAAGTCTAGAAGTCTACATTATTAATCATTATTCATGTGTCTTTCAACCTACAGAAGTTGACATAATCACCAACGCTAACTAAAAAACATGCTCAGTTTCCTTTATCACTGGACTGACGGGTGTACTGCAATGCTAGACAAATGCTTTAGCAAGGCATGTTGAACCTAAAGGAAGGTAGTAAAAGAGACAAAATAGGCTGTGCAGAAGTGCAAGCACTCATCACAGAACTTACCACTCTAATAAACGACTTTGACATTACTTAGTTAATTCTACAACACCAATTTGATGTGTGTAAACGCACATCAATTCAGAGCTGAGCTTCCTCTGTCTGCGATGTGTGAGTTTCCAAGGAGGAACAGCAGCAAGTTCATAAAGTCTCCTTGTTTTGTTTTTATATTTATACTGTATATGAAATCTGTTTAACTTACAATCGAATCAAAGAAGCCTTTCAGTTCAACTAAAACAAAGCGCAGGATGTACATCACATTGCCATGGAAATCATACAGATGGTGATGTAAAATGGGCTACATATGCTTTTCTATTTTGTCCCAATTTGTTGACAATTACAATCTAAGCTACAGATATTGGATCGAACTCAGATTAGTAAATTAGTCTACAAGCAAGAACATTAACTCAATAATATCTACTTCACTATAGTCAGAGACTGAGGTGATTTCCATGTTTATAATAGGACAGTGTCAGAGTTAAATGCACTTGTTGAGAATCAAGAGAAGAGTTTCATAGCTTTGTGCAGCCAGACAATAACAGAAGGCTGATATTAACTGACTATTTTGCACAACAAAGAATTTGATTCAAGTATTTCGCACTTGCCTTGATTGCAATTATATTGTTGCTTTTTTTTATACACTCCAGGTGTTAAGATTCTAGGGGTTGGCTGACTGAGAGCCTCAGAACAAGCTGCTCGGAAAGGGACAGCCAAGCTCAGATGGTTTGACTTGGGGACCCCGTCTTGCGGGGGCAGCCCTCGCACTCTGCCTGGTAACAGGCCAACGCTTGCCATGGTGTACAAAGCAAACAACAAGAGGCTCAACCGCCAGCAGAAAATTGTGCAACTAATGAGACCCAAGCTTATGCCCTGGGTAGAGCGATGGCCACCCACCTTTCACTGTTCTCCCCTTCTCTCAACCTCAAGTGCTTTAGACATGGACTGCACAACGCTTTAAGTATATTTCTGCTTTAAATCTAGAGAGCACTGCACTGTCCCACACTTCCACTCTTGTTCACAATGCATGGAGCTGGGGGGAAAAGCCACGAACAGCTCCAAACTGGGTCTATTCCCAAGTTGTGTCCACTATTCCCTTGAGAAAACACACTGTGTGTGTAGCACACTGTCCAAAATGCATGCAGGAAAGCAGGTTGTTATTTGGGGAGCTGGGCAGACTTTGTTCCTTCCTTTGGCAGACAGACCTATGTAGCTGTAATGGTGCTGGCTGCATTTCATGTAAAAAAACAAAACAAAACAAAATAACCCTGATCAAAATAAGGCTGCAACTGTCGAATATTTTGGTAATCGAGTATTCTATTGAATATTCCATGAATTAATCGTACAAAACCTAGTTTTCCTTAATTAAAGCCCAATTATAAATATAAATGATTAAATAAATGATCCCACACCTTCGACATCTTCTGTCTCTTCAATTCAATTCAATTCATTTTTATTTATATAGCGCCAAATACAACAAATGTCATCTCAAGGCACTTAGATAGTAAGTCCAATTCAAGCCAATTGGAATTCAATTAATTAATAATAATCATAATTCATAAAATAATCCAATTCGTTCATATAGAGCCAATTCAAAAACAATTTCCTAGCTAAGAAAACCAACAGATTGCACTGAAAACTTTTTGTTTTTCGGTCCAATCTCCCGGCCTGAGCGTGCCTGAGGCGACTGTGGAGAGAAACGACTCCCTTTTAACAGGAAGAAACCTCTGGCAGAACCAGACTCAGGAAGGGTGGCCATCCGCCTCGACCAGCTGGGGTTTGAGAAGACAGAAATGGGGGGAGGGGGGGAGGGCCGCAGCAGCGGCGGCACTGTAACACCATTCAAAGGATATCTGTTGGAACAGGGAAACACGAGTTAATGACCACAATAATATCACATATACATAAAGAGAGTAAAGTGAGGAAAGGTGTGATAGATGAGGCCCCCCAGCAGTCTAGGCCTATAGCAGCTTAACTATGGGATGTTTCAGGATTACCTGAGCCATCCCTATTCAAGGTAAACACAAGAAACTTGTGCTAACGAAAAAATAAATAATAAAATAAAGGACCAGACTCAGTGAGTAATTCCCTATACTCCCTATATAGATCTGCTCCTCACACCACAACAACCATCTTTTTACAGCCACAAGCTACCTCAGCCTCTCACCAACTGCACACCAGTCACAGCGGGGTGGGGATGCAAACCCTGGTTCGGGTAGGGGGAGAAATCCTCTTCCTCTTATTACTTTCCCTTTGCTGCGTTTGCTCATTTTCGCTGTTTTCAGTCCCGGCGTCTGCCACTCTGTGCATCAACACTATCCACACACGTTACCAAAAGCCTTCTTCCTCTTTGCAGGGAACGCATAGCATGTAACGCAGGCCTCTTCAGATGGCCCCGAACCAACTTCCATGTGGCCCAGCATATCGTTCTGACAGAATAAATTAATAAATATATAAAAATTTGAAGCCTTCAGATATTTCTACATTAATGGAATAAATTCCTAAAGTGGCACGGACTATGAATGCAACACTGGGTTACCTAGCAACATTAAACCCATAACGCAGCACGGTGTTGTGTTTTGAAGTTGTACAAATAGAATTAGCGTTCGGCAAGCACGTCTTTTTCCACCCCAAAATGGAAAATTGACATCGAAAACGGTAGATTTAACCCCGCCTGGACGGACAAATATATATATGTATATAAATAAATATATATACAGAGTATGATATATTGGGATTTTTTTAAAGACTGCATTCTGTGTATAGGGTCTTATGCAAATCTGCTGGATCACCTGTCTTTTTTCTTGAAGGAGAGATAGACAAGAAAATGGGCTGTAAAGCAAGCAATACAGCAAAATGGCATTCCGATTACGATCTCCACTGTTAGTGAACTAACACTAACATAAAAATGTAGTTTGTGTTTCTCTACATGAAGCATATTAATAGTCAGGGATCCCTTCAACTCACAATGAATGCACAGTGTCAGACAACTGAGAAACTGGAATGCATAAGTCTCACACCTGTGAGAATTTCACAAATTCCCCCATTCTCAGCCTCATCACTGTTACTTCAGACACATTCAACAGCAACATCAAATTAATTAAATTTCCACTGTGGAGGACAGGTTAGCAAGGGGGGGGGGGGTCATGGTGATTAAACAGGGCCTGTGAAACTGGACAGGTATCAGGAGAAAATGTGCCAATATAACCCAATTATCATGTGGCCCAAAAGCAACATAGGACAAGTTGATAATCTAATCATAAGCATCTCTCTCCCTGATGTCAGCGTAACAGATTTCTACAACAGAAACACATGTCCATGTGGCCCCAAGGCAGGGATCGCTGCAGAACTCAATGTTAAATTAAATCCGTTTAAGTGGAATATGGGAGTAGAAGCGAAATCGGTTGGTGCAAACACTGACAAGCAAAAAACAAACGGCAGAGTAATAAAGATGATGACATCAGAAATCAAGAACATGACTGAGATGGAGTATATGTTAGAGGAGACACCATAATAAGGAGACAGGAGAGAACACTTTGTCTCTTTCAAGAGACTATACATGTCCCATTAGCAAAATTACCATGAAATATAGAAGCTTCACAAATAATGCATTAGTTGAGCTTGCTCAGCTGAGCTCGGAGCAGCTTTGCTTGCTGTCCTCTCTTATCACCGCCACACAACCAAAACGGTGCCTGCTTTCATGACAGCTTACCACATTTAAATCTCAACGTACTTTAATGCAAATTAAACAGCTATCTGCCAGCTATTGTAATACATTTTACTGACCGAGGCCCGTGTAAATGTCACGTCGACTTAACACACCGACGTGATTCTTATGTGCAGCGTCCAACACAAAGGGGGTGGGCTGACAGAAAAAAAAAGCAACCGTTTGCTCAGGGAAAGCCCGTGCAATGATGTCATGGCACCCGGACCATTGCTGCGGATACGCAATGCCAAACTCCCCTTAAATATTTGCCCATTTAATGTTAGCATAGTTGCCGCTACAACAGTGTCTCGTAATACAATAGCTATATGGCGTGTTCTCTTATTCGAGAACATCTGCAATTCCGCCATAAAGTGCTCGCTGAAATAAACACACGTTTTGGTTTATTTGTCATTCAATGTATCTCCATTCATGACAGTACACTATCATATGTTAGACCTTATTAAATAAATGGTGTCTCTACCTAAACAGACCAAACTGTCTGATTGGCTAGAAGCCGAACATACAAACAAATTCATGTGAACCGAGCCGGGAATGTAAATGTTTCCTATGATTATGTACTCTCAAAAAAACAAGTTCACAAACGGTAGATTGGCCGATTTGTTAATGGAGTTTGGCGTGTGACATTTTCGTATGACTTGTGTCGCCCAAAGCTGTGGCATTTAGCAATACAGTTACTCACATGAAAGGAACAAAATTGCGACCCGGTTTCAGTGCGGTTCACCGGCTACATGACACACACATGAGGCCCACATCCTTCGGACACCGGTAACAGACCGGGTGTGACGGAGCACAGCCGCGCCAGGCTCCGAACACACTGAGGAAGATGTTGAGACTCAACACCGATGGAATATTTCGGCAGCGGTTGGAGCAGCGTTGCTGACGGCTGTACAGCTGCTGACAAGTTCAACCAAATAAGACGAGAGACTTCCGTTCAAGACCTTCACATTAAAAGCATATAACTTCGTTTTAAGTCTATTTTGAGATACGTTATGTTTTAAAGGTGTCATTGTAAATAATATGTGAACATCAATTTGATAGATATTAGTAGTGACAGTGGAACACGATTACGCAATACGATTACAGTTACTTGTTTCCTGATATGTTATACAGTTACAGTACTATAAGTAGAACTATACAGTACTACTAGTGGCAGACTATGGCTCACTCAGTTTTATTTTTGGAGGTATAGTTGTTTTACTTCCGGTAAGATGGCAAAATTACCGCTCTTCCAGTCCGGTGTGATGTAAGCCACTGTGAGATAAGCGGCACTGTTTTATCAAATCAAATCAAATCAAATTTATTTACATAGCACATTTCATGTACAAACAATTCAAAGTGCTTTACACAGTGGAAGAAGCATTAAAATGCATAAAAGAATATAAAGAGAAACAAATAAAATAATTTAAATGAATTTAAAAACAAGCAACAGTCTAGATACGTTAAAATAAGTTTTAAAGACTTTTATGGAAGATTGTTGTGACCGGTTATCTAAATTAAGCTTTTGACCGGAGAGAAAACGTCAACGAATAATTGTGTGTTCAACTAACTGAAAGGTTGTAGAGACATTTAACTGTCATGAGAGGAAAGGTAAACTCATGAACAAGGCATACATTGACCGGTCAACCAAACTGTTATCATCCAGAGGCAATTACATAACGTGTTGCTTTTTATTCCTTTGATTACCAAAGTGCCACACTGAGGAGAGAAAAAACTCAAATAATTATTATATGAACCAATAAGAATTCTGGAAAGGTGAAATGAAACTGAATTATCCAGATTTTCTTCCAGAATGAAAACAAGAGTCTGATTTTGGAAACCTAAATTAAGGGGAGTGAACTAAGTACTTTTTTTTAATGGCAAAACAGTCCACAATGTTTGAATAATTCTCTCTGATTTTATTGGTGAGCATTTGTTTTTCATAGAAATAATAAGTTAAACATTGACACGAAACTGCTCACTCACCTTCAACTCGGTCTTAAGAGCTACTAGTGACAGGTACAACAGTAAAACAGTCAAATCACAAGTGATTAAAGGAACATTATTAAAAAACGAAGCCAACACACATAGGGCAAATGGCTTGAGACTGGAGAGGAAATTGGGGAAGGGAAAGTGCAGTTATGGCAGACAAACTCAAGCTAAAGGATTATAAATAGTCTTTGAAAAAAGATACTGTAACCCCAGCTGTGGGCCACTTTACGTGAGCAGCTCAGGACCACAAAGCCGTCCGCTGGTCAGGCAGAGAGACACTAAAAGCATGTAATAAGTGAGAAGATGGTTGCTGAAATACTACTGGCTGGTCTTCGACTGTGTCAGTAATCCAAGCTCAGCTCACCAAAATTGAACTACAGAATCTGAGTGCCATCGAAACACGGCATCACTGCAGAGAACAAGCTCAGGTAACTAGATACTGCCGAAATGCATGACAAAAATAATGATTGGGAGAGTTGAAGGATGTGTATAGGATTCCATCTTTGTCGAAGCACTGGTGACTCCTGCCTGAACGGTCCCATAATCCCATCCGTTAAAGTGGAAGTTCGTTTTTTTTTTAGTAGACGCGTTTAGAAAGCACCCATAAGCCCTCCGATAGCCCCGCATAACAACAACACGGCAGCTCTGAACTAACAGTGCAATAGTACGCATTCATTCATTCATTCATCTTAAAGTATTGGTGAAATAAATACAGATAATGCCTTTTTAGAGACTGTATTGTCTCTGCCCTGTTCTCTCCCGTTATATGGATATACGTAAATCTCGATTATCTATCTAAATCTAAATAATAATAATATAATCTAAATATCTTCCAACGGACGCCGACTTTCACCAAACTGTTATCGGTGAATTAGATGAATGTATTTTATGCCAGAAATAAGGTTCAGGGTTTAAAAAAAAAAACTAACTTCCCCTTTAACTTTAAGGTGTAAGAATGTTGAAGCAGTATCCAAAACCTCCTGTTGTTACTGTACATATTTACACCCACATGGGGTAAGGTCTGAACTCTTCTCTTCAGCACTTTCTTTCAATCAGTGCCCAATTCTGAGAGTAGCTGCACATTGAATAAGAGACTCTATTTAACCTTTAAATAATATCACATCTCTCAAACTGTTCATGAGAGAGGACCATGCTTATTCATTTCTCCCTCCAATGGACAAAACGTTACAGAGGCCAGTTCTTAAATGACCAGCCCTCCGACTGCTTCTCAAAGTAAATAAAATAGAGCACGTGGCCCACCTGTTTTACAAGCATTTTATGATGTGATTTGATGACTCCAACACACAAACTGACCACAATCATTTTTATCATCACAATTCACTCCTGATGCGCATTGCATATTGAAAGATTATAGCTAAGTTTGGACATGAAAAGTGAGGAACAAGCTATTCTTGGGTCGAGATGAGTTTTGCTTCCATAATAGCCCCGGTCCTAGAGTTCAGACATAGATAACAAGAGCTAATTTCAAGTCTTTGCTTTCTGATATGACTGATATGCTCTGTTTATCATGGGAGTGTTATAAGCAGTCCTCATCTGAATGCAACGCAGGAATGTATAATTGGTATATTTCAAAACAACGGAAGGCTTTCATTACTGGTTCAGGAAGTCTGCAGCAGGCAGCATGTCTGTGTGCTAAACTTATCCCCTTGTGGCAGGCAGCTTCAACTGTGGAAGGGGAAATAATAAGATGCTGTGACAGCTCTCTGGCAGTGGAGCTGGCCAAGAAGAAGGTATGCTTACAATTTCTGTGTCTGTTAGGACGAAGACTCAGATCACACACACAAGCAGAAACATACTCAAACACAAGTAGCTGAAAACTTTGCCTGGAGACACAGAGAAATGAGATGCTCATAAAACATGCATAGTGAAAACTCCAGCTCCAGGTCCCAGCTGGGTACCATTCAGAGACTGCATTTTAAAGGCTTATACTAACAACAGAGGTCTTGTAAAATAACTACAAACAGGTATAATGAGCAACTGATGTATTTTTTTTGTATTTAAAAAAGAAAAAAAAAAAATCAACATTTCAGTGTTTAAAAGCAAAAGGTTTCCAGTACCAGTATAATAGTTCTTGAGTCAAAGTTGAAAATGAATTGAAACCGTCCCAGTTTATTCTTCAAATGGATAAAGAGCTTATACAGCAATGATAAAGGCAGTCAAACACCTTCAATACAGGAATGCAAATTGAGGTGCAGTGCATGCTCGGGGACTTTCTATAGCCATGTATTGGCACAGTATTGTGCGTCACCAAACTGCTACACTTTCTTCACCCATGATAGGTCACAAAAAGGAAAAATGCCTAAAGTTCAGAGCTGTACAAACAGCCACCTGTAAAATACACAGCCCTGCTGTTACTACTCCACTGGCTTCTAACAATCTGGCCCATTCATCAAGCTGAAACTGGAATTTCAGGAAGGAAATGTTCTTTTTTAGGCCTTAATACTCTTAGAGTTATTATTTCGGGGACAGAAGGCTGGTGTGTTATCATTCACAGTGAGCTGTGTTTGTGAAGGAAAGAAGAAATGACATGACCTTTCGGGCTCACACTGCTGAGTGAAAGCAGACAGAAGCTACAGTCGCAGATATAGCTTAATGAGCACCTCACATTACCTGCACATAGTGTGTAGTCTCCTCTGGGGATATTTCCTCCCTGGGGCATCATGCTCTTCATCCTTAAGGCTTCCTCGGGGTGATTGAAGCGAAAAAAGGCTGACTGGCCAAAACACAGCATACAGCCTGGAAAGAAGCACAAATGTCTTTATATTATTGTATTCCATGGGATTTCAGGAACGATGGGGAAAAAAAAGAATTCATTAAGTTTAAAGGAATTACACTTAAAGTGTAAAGTATGGTTCAACTTATCTTTAAACTGAAAATTGACGACACATACAGATTCCATTTAAATACTCAATGTTAGTTTTAGCATAAAGTAATGCATACAAATTGATATACTGCCAAGCAAATAAAACAATAAGCATTCAAAAGAGTAATTGTGAGGTCTGACTTTTTTCTGGATGAACGATTTTGTGATGCAAATGTATTACTCTTTTGAACGCTTATTGTTTTGAGAAGCAAAACGCTTTATTTTTGTGGCCCCAGCCAACTAGCCTTCTTCCAACTAGACTACCTTCATCAACACCAAAACGAGGCTGGAACTCGGCTCACAGGACGCAGCAGAGGGTAAGAAAATGTTCATAAATAATATTGCTAGTATGGGATGTTGGATAAAGGTGAAAGGGGTCTGATGAGTCCAGACTGTGTGACTTTTTTGGACCAAAGTCAGTCCTTCCTGGGAAGCCATAGGGTGTATCAGAAGAGTCATTTTTTTCTTTAATAAGCTAAACGCTCTAGTAAAATAAATACCTCTCTCACTAAATGAAAGCCTTTTGGTTTACACAGACGAATAATCTGATGAGCCTCACCCTGATGTCGTCCGTCCACGGGAAACGCATCCAATTAAGCAGATAAGACTAAAAATGGGACTTTGGTGGCCAGAGTAAACAAAGTGAAGACAGACCGACTCTTTTAAAATAACAAACTTTACAATTCAAAGGAGATTCAGTTTATCAAACGTTAGATTTGATCAGATGTTTAGTAACTGGGGCCAAAAAAATATATAGAAAATACAATTATATAAAAAACATAATATAAATGCGTAAAAAAAATAAAGAATCCCAAAAGGAACATTTTATTGCTGCCACTGTTTTAGATAGTTAAAAGAGTGGAGTAAAGTAAAAATCAGACAGACTTTTGGGAAGTTGGAGTGTAGTAGAGAAGGAAATGTGTCTGAAATCTTCAGAGATTACCACGAATGACCTGGGGTGATATTTTTGTAGCTTGGCAACAATTTAGCTGATGATGTCACATGCAGCGTTTTCAGATAATAAAGATGGGCCCTCACTCTGCAGACAACGACAAATATTGATGTTTCATATATTCATATCTATTGTTAAACACCTTAAATGTTAGTTACAACTTGAAACAGCAGACCCTACCTGGCTTAAAGGGATAGTTTGCCTCTTTTGACATGAAGCTGTATGACATCCCATACTAGAAATATTATTTCTGAACATTTTCTTCATTTTCTTCTCCCTTGTATCACTCCGTGATTGCCACCTGCCGACAGCCGCGCCTGTTACGATGTTTACTGCTCGGAAGCAGGGGACTGCTCTCGGTCTGCACTTCGGTCTGCATGGTCTACACAGCAGGCAGTGATACGACGGGAGAGAGAAAATAGTGCCAAGCGATTGTGAGGTCTGACTTTTTCCTGGAGAACGATTTTGTGATGCAAATGTATTACTCTTTTGAACGCATATTGTTTTGAGAAGCAAAACACTTTATTTTTGTGGCCCCAGCCAACTAGCCGGACTACCTTCATCAATGCCAAAACTCGCCTGGAACTCAGCTCACAGGACGCAGCAGGGGGTAAGTCAATGTTCATAAATGATATTGCTAGAATGGGATGTCATACAGCTTCATGTCAAAAGAGGCGAACTATCCCTTTAAGAAATGATGTTGAGACATATTTAACTGCTACTTTGAAATGCACTGGTTACATATATTCTGAAGCACACAGCTATCCTGCCACTATTTCAAAGTTAAAAGATGGTGTTCATCTGGTGGTTTGTTGGTTCTATCCACTCCTGTTCCCCAACTGTTATAAATAAAGAATAAAGATTTTGTGCCATTGTTGCTGTTGGTTAATGGTGTCTCTACTGTGTTCTGTAGCTATAAAACAGGCACTGCTTATCCCTGCTTACTGTTCAGCCTTACATTCACTTCCATGAAAAAGCTCAATGGACCTAACACACCGAGTCGCTA
Organism: Odontesthes bonariensis; assembly: GCF_027942865.1. Taxonomy (NCBI): domain Eukaryota; kingdom Metazoa; phylum Chordata; class Actinopteri; order Atheriniformes; family Atherinopsidae; genus Odontesthes; species Odontesthes bonariensis. The sequence goes on from NC_134514.1 coordinate 35,214,406, forward strand.
TGGTAATATCAATCCAATCCACTTACCGTCCGATTTGAAATGTCACTGAGCTCATGCACGTAATTAATCAGCATTTTAATGTGCCTTGAGCTCGGTGACAGATAAGCAAACGCTCCTTTATAGCTTTCTCAATATAGCCCTATTGTGTCCCACTGAGATTACAAGGGAAAGGTAAAGTCTACAGGGCAAGGCTGAGATAAGATCCCTTCCTGCCGTCAGGCCTGAGATAAAGGCAGAACCTTCTCCATCACACAGTTGGCTGTGATTAAGTACAGCAAAGTCAGATGCCCTTTTATTATGAATAGACGTACACTGACAGCCTCAGAAAAAAGGTCTGATTGATCATGAGCTGTGGGTGAGATGAAGAACAGGTGTTTACTCTGTTTGATGAGTGGTGTCAATATGCAGGCCAGCAGGAACAAAAACTAATTGTTAGATCCTTAAGCTGCCAGAGGCTGACATATCACAGCAGACGAATAACCCAGACATGCAAAAAAAGTTGAGGCACAGCATAAAAAGCTCTGATGAGGTAGAGGAAACAGATTTGATCCTTTTTTTGTGTAAAAAGCCATCTTTGCCTCCACCCCTATCACTTTGGGACACTTTGTTGGCAAAAATCAGCGCTGCATAATGCACCACAAAAGAAAAGAAGTTGTAAGTTTTAAAAGGTTTTTATTCTTAACTTGTTGTTTTGCTCACTTTTGCTAAAATTGTAGACTTTTCTGTGTTTGTTCTGCTGAGTGAGAAAAGAAGGGAGCTTTTGAAAAAGTTTGGAAAATGATGAGTTTGGATAGTGTAGTGATGATTGACACCTTTCATGTAGGTGACCTGGGTTCAAATTAGTGATGGGTCATGCGCACAAGCATCAGCTCTGAGAGCCGGCTCTTTGTAGTGAATCAGAAGAGCCGGCTCGCATCAAGTGAGAGCCGACTCCAAGTCCCAGCTCTGGTTAGCTTTGTTATGATTGGCCAGCATGGCAACCAGCATGCGGTATTCACGTGAGAATTAAGGAGTTTGGTTCTGGTTTTGGTTCTGTTCTATGGATTTGTTTGAAATTTTTTGGTTCATTTGTCCAATAAAAAAGTTTAATTGAGGACATTATTAATGTTAGCTTGAGTTTAGTTCTGTTCTGTGGATTTGTTTGAAGTTTATTGTTAATTTGTGCAATAAAAAAGTTTAATTGAAATAAACAAATGTAAAAGTGGTTTTGTCACAGAATAAATGCAAAGAATTAGGCAATTATAAGGTCTCTCATAAAAACACTGAAAGCAAAAGGGTTTTCAACACATAAACCATGATTTTTTTTTTTGCAAAGTTAAGGTAAAATATAGGCTACAAAAGATTCTAAATAAAGAGCCGTTCGGGAGTCGAAAGAGCCGGCTCTTCTTTGGGAGCCGAGTCAAAAGAGCCGGCTCTCGGAAAAGAGCCGAACTTCCCATCACTAGTTCAAATCCCCTGCATGAAAGGTATTACCTCCAGTAGGGGTCCTTAGGCAAGACCCCCTTCCCCTACCTGTAAGTTGCTTTGGATAAAAGTGTCTGCCAAATGCATGAACATGATGACAAACTTCCCCTTTACCTGCTCGTTGGGTTTTGTCAGTTGCTATGTTTTTATATCATGTCTACGGCAACTAATCAAACCAAGCTCTACATCTTTTTTACACCCATTACTTGTGCAAAGTATGTCAGTATTTAAGGAGATTATTTCTGAAACAGTGTAATCAATCATTGTACAAAACATTAAAAAAAAAAAAAAATGCTGGTCCTTGTGCTTTTAAGTACAGCAGTGGTGCTCAATACCACTTAAACACTGGTCCAGCAAATCCCACATGCCTGTATGAGAAGTCTAAGGGCAGCGTTTTGCTTATTAGCATTAGTCTTTTTTTCCACCTTCAGAATGTATGAGCATAGCACAGTACAGAGGCTGCTTATGAAAATTTCCATCAGCATTCCCTCTAGAGATTATTATACATCATTTTGGTCGGTACTTTCCACAGTTCAAATTATTTGACGATACTTGGCCATGAAAAGGAAAAACAAAAACATGCTGAATGGGACTTTTAAAAGTAGTCATCACGATGCTAATACTGCGGTCTGCGGAGCCACATCAGCCTCACATCAGACTCTCCATGCTCTCCTCTTCAACAGTCATTCAACTCCTTCACCCATCTCCTGTTTCCTCTGGATTCTGCCAGCTGCGCTCTCCTACCTCCACTCCCCTGACTCACAGCACACACTCATACCCCTGACTGAGCATGAGCTCCACTGTGAAGGTACTTCCACAGAATATAGTGGTGTGTCTAAAAGCCAGCATGTACCTGAGTCTGTACCAACAGACTCTTTGCTCATTCTGAGCAGGAGGAATCGGTGATGGCTCTGTGGCACATTGACTCACTCTTACGAAGCAGGTCTACCAAACAGAAAACCTATCTGATGGTAGTTTGGGACTTCATATATCTTCTTTTTTTTTTAAACTTAGGCAAGCGTAGATAAATGAAATGATTTTTCTGCATTAAATTAAATGCAGCAGTCTACAACAAATATATTTATGAAATTCATCAAGATTATGCAAGATGATTTTGGAACCTTGATGAAGATGTTGTAGAGTGACACTCTGAAGCATCCTGCAGGCACTTCCCCATGGATTAAACTTTGGTATGAACACGGTAAATATTGCTAGTAAGCAACAGCACATTTATTTTTGTCATTGTTAGCATGTCTGCATGTTGCTCTTAGCAGCTTGCTCAAATCGTCAGTGTTTGAGAAAAGCTTCAGAAAAGTACGAGACTATTGAGCTCATAGCAGTCAGAAAAAACATTGATTTTCGCCATATTTTTTTTTTTACAATGTCACATAAATCAGGCCAGGAATGATTTATCAACAAATCCTTCTGTAAATATCTTTGGAATACTGTTAAGTGTATAACTGGAAAGTTTGGTGTTAGTAGGTGCTCCATAGGCTGAGATATTGATACTGGAAAAATAAGGACAAAAAACTGATTTTGAGAAAACAGCATTTAAAGATTTAAATAGAGGAATTCAATAAATTTGTATTGGAAACAATTGTTCAAAAACGGAATAAATGGTCAGGCCCTTAGTAATACTAAAATTGAATAAAAAATCTTTATAGCAGGTTGAAAGAACACATATTGAAGGAGTAGACTGGCCCAAAATCTCAAAATTGACCACAGCATGAAAAATCCTTGTTTTTGCCTGCCGTGTCTCGCCTTAAAGGCATAAAAAGCCCCCAAAAAATAATAATATGAAAAAAAAAAAAAATTCAACAAATATGCCCCATCGGAATGAAGAGTCCTGCAGATGTTGACTGCATGCATGTGAGACTTCATGAACAACTGCAATACACTGAATACCTGGGACTAATGTAAATCGTCCCCTGCGCAGGCGGCATGTTTCAGCGTGGTCTTGGAGTGGACAGCCTGGCTGCAGTGGTGCAGAGGAGGCAGATGAGGAAAGACCCCTGTCCTCTTCTCCCTTCTCCTCTTGGCACAAACTGCTACTGGCAGCTGATACTCACTCACTGACTTCTCTGCTGCCCCCAAGGAAGCCTGACCCTGCAGCCCCTCCGTGTGTGTGCAGGAGCGTATGCTTTTGTGTGGTCTCTGATGGTGGTGGTGGTGGGGGGGGTCGGGGGGGGGCAAGGGATGAACACGTGATGACTCGGCAAAACAGAACACATGATTCAGTAACACTCAAACACATGCTCGTGGTGCACCGTTCAACACTGCTGTACCACACTGGTCTACAAATGAACAGGATGTAATGGTCACTGACTATTTAGTCACAGGATAGAGTTCACTGCATGTGGATGCTAAAAAATTCAGATTCCTCCGTAATCTACCTTCATATGTCATTGAAGGAGATGAGTCACAAAAAATACTTTAAAACCAGAGACAGTTATTTCAGCAGGGTCTGACTTTTTCCTGGAGAACGATTTTGTGATGCAAATGTATTACTCTTCTTTTGAACGCATATTGTTTTGAGAAGCAAAACGCTTAATTTTTGTGGCCCCAGCCAACTAGCCGGACTACCTTCGTCAATGCCAAAACGAGGCTGGAACTCTGCTCACAGGACGCAGCAGGGGGTATGTCAAATTTAATAAATGATATTGCTAATATGGGATGTCATACAGCTTCATGTCAAAAGAGGCGAACTATCCCTTTAACACTGTGTGTGTGTGTTTGTACTCTTAACAAAGAACCATAGAGGCATGGACAACATGTAAAGGTGTGGAATCTCCTTGCAAAGTTTCTCGTTAGAACAAGAATCCAGTTTGATGCTCTGTGGTCGTCTTTAAGTGTGTTACTGTAATCAGGATTTTGAATGGGCTGTTGATCCAGCTGTGTGCATGGTCAGCGTGCTTGTAGTAGATACATTCTGCGTAGTTTCGAGTTTGTGGGCTGCAGCCACACGTTGATGGATTCCAAGATGTGTGAAGATGACAAAATTAACATCACATACACTTGCACACACAAGAAAGCAGAGGCCATGAACAAACACATTCATCAGACATACAAACTGAACAATTACTTCTTCAGTTATTTGTTTTAATTCAACAATATAGATGGGGGATTTGGTTTTCTTTATCATCTCCAGTCCAAAAGTATATCTCCACATGTAACAGTCTCAAGTTGTGACCCTTTTTTCTTTTTTATACTTTTCACCAAGATATTATGACATTTTCTTGGTAAACAAGTGATTAATACACAGAAACTGAACTTTAATAAATGGCTTCCCACTGTACAACTGAAACACAAATCAAAGCTGGGGTGATATTTTTATTATTAATTTGGCAGCTTTCACTCAAATGTTAATTTGAAAGTCCATTTTTGGCCTTTACAACACTGTTCAGCCACTCCTGCTGTGAGGAAACACACTTCTGTGAGGAGGGAGACAACAGAACTCACAAATAAGTGCAGATTTATGGTCCAGTGAGAGGAGGAACATTTATTCAGGTGGAATGAGTCAGTGATATGGCAATGCTCTAAACAGACCATGTATCATATTCACTGGAGAGGCGGTGGGGTGGGGGGGGGGGGGGGGGGGTTGTCAGGCTCATAAATCATGCAGATATGCATTATGCAGCAGCTACATAGTGTTGACACAGGGAAACTGCTCTGCTTCATTTTGGAATTAAAGAAACTGAAAGGTAATTTATTGGAAGCACTTGGTCCATACACAGCCATGAACAGGAATGACAGATAGTCTACCTGGCACATTTCCAACTTTAACAGCATTTTTAAGGTGGCCTAGTAAAATCTTCAAGATGGAGCGAACAAGACAGGAGCTTATCCACAGCTCATCTCAACTGTCAGTTTATGGAACGAGCATCTGTTTCTAGTCACAAACACCAGACCCCACCCTAAAAGTCTGGCTTTTCTCATCTTATCTCGAGCACTGAAGAGATCTGTTGCAGACATGCCTTTCTCATATAAAACAGAGTGCTGGGTGGGCCAGTTAATGAGATCAGAGATATGCCGAAACCTAACCATGCAAAGAAATGAACCAAACCACTAAAATCTTTGTTTAGGTAAGAAGGCCTTTAAGTTAAAAACGCTTGGGATGAGTCTGTTTTTCGAACATGTCTACATGTTGCTGAACATGGTTCTGTCTTTATGGGCAAAACACAAGCTCACATATAATTACCATCACTAAGAAAGCTCCTAGCTGTCAATTATTTTAAGGATATTCTGTCAGATACCACTACACAACCAAAATGTCAATACCAGCATCAAACTGTTTTTGCCACTCATCTGTCATCTACGGTGGGATGCCATGGAAATATGAACCCGGGAGGGCAGGAAGGTGAGCTCTCTGGTGATGAACTTCCCCTGCAGCAGGGAGGGTGGTCTATTTGGCATTTGGAAATTATGTTTCTATACTTTCAACAAGCTGTAGCATTGGTAAATGAAAAATGAAGGAGATTTAAGACAAGTAGAAAACAACTAAATGGAATTTTATCCAATTAAGCTCTACAGGTTCAAGTTATGTCTAATGACTTTATGCTAAAATTGATAGTTTGACGACATAAAAATCAGGACACAGATCTCCTTTTTCTGTATTTCTGCATATTAAAGCCACATTAAGAGATTTTTAGCCACTTTGGAGCAGTTAAATGTGATTAAAACACTGTCAAAGCTGCAGCAACGAACCAAAACACAATGACCTCTTACTGCTGAAGCATCTTATCAGAACGGTGCATGTCAAGGTCTGGAACAAATCAGATGAAAAGCGACCAGTTGCTTCTTTTAACTATTATTTAACAGCATTAAGTGTAAAGACCTAAACAACGTTGACAACTTCATAATCAGATGACAGAATCAGAACATCTCCAAAACAGTAAACCAGCAAACGTCACACAGAGCATATTCAGAAAGTTTATACAGATTAATGCATCTTCAAATTTTGCTTTGAGAAACTTCTCATAAAGCGTAAAAATTATAAAACACAAATTTGGTTAAAAAAATTAAGAGTCATTTTTTTAAGCTGTTTAACATCTCAGATGGAATATAACATTCCTTTTTGTCACTTTATTAGCTCTTCTTTTTTTATGTTACCATTTATTTTTGCAATACATAAAAAAGAAAATACAAAAATAGTTTTACATTCCTTTAGTGTTTAGAAAGTCAAAAAAATCTGTTATAGCATAGCACTGACCAGACAAGGCATGGCTAGGCCTTGTCTAATTAACTCCCACATCAATAAACGTAACCAATCTGACAATAATATTATTGGTTCGTTGGAAATTCAAATAATTTATAACCATAATTTCTTACCATTCATGAAATTGTCCAACTGTCATTACAGGGACTGAGGACATGCCTTTTTTTTTTTCTACGTGTGCGGTGCCCCTTTGTTTGGACAACATTTAGAAAATAGGAAATAACTATATTATTATATTATATTAAAAAATATAACTGGATGCCAAAAACTTGTTTTCTCATCTAAAATTGCCTTTGAAGATCTTGTGTTAGTTTTGAATAAAAACTTACTGTGACCTGGTTAGAAGGAATTCCTATCATTAGAATAAATTATACTTCTTGCTCAGTGGTCAGGTAGTAAGAAGCACATCCCATTTTGGCATGCCAGTGATCGACAGTTCGAGTCCTGACTGTGGCAATTTTTGCTGCGTGTCCTTACCCCAGTCTTTCTCCCCCCATTCCCGTCTCTCTCCACTAACCTGTCATTAAAGGAAAAATTGCCTGAAAAAAAACATTTGAGGAAAAAATAAATAAATAAAGGAAGAGAAAAATAGCCGAGGATGACTGCTCTATAGGAGCCTAATTTACCTGAGAAATAACAGCATTAAATGTTATGAATAATGATTTATATTAGGGCTGAAACAATTCCTCGAGTTCCGAGTAACTCAATTACAAAAAAAACCTCAAGGCAAAAATTCTACCTCGAGACTTCGTTAAATTCCTATGACGCAGGGATCATTGTTTCTGAGGAAGCACACCACTAGAGCATGTTGCATTCAGAATTCAGTTGGCGCGATGGCGAAGAGCCAAGAAACAGTCTGTAAACGGCAGAAAATGTCCAAAGTTTGGGATCATTTCACACTTAAAAAAAAGACGACAACAAGGTGCACATTGCACCTTGTAGACACATGGTCTACTGCAAAGTAGAACTGGCGTACCACAACAGCAAGATGTCCATGATTCAACATCTGAACCGTAAGTATCCAGTTGTTAATGTAGTTCACCAAGCGTCGCCGACACAAGATAACGTATCCATTGATGTTAACTGACTTAATGTTTAAAAACGCAAAATAATTTTTTTATTCGATTACTCGATGGAATAATCTGTAGATTACGCGACTACAAAAAGATTCGATAGCTACAGCCCTAATTTATATTATGGTGGATCAAGTGGCAATGGAATTAATTTCTGTCAATCAAAAGCATCTCTGACCTAAAACTACAGGTTTTAACTGAATGTTCCACCCAATTTATGTTGAACTTCACTGGTTAACAGCACTGAAGTGTGTCCCGTTCATTGTTAAAATAACATACGTCGCTTACCTTTGTCAACCACTCAGAGACAGTTCATTAGCAAGGATTTCAATCAGTACATTGTGTCTTGTGCATTACTAAAGTTTAAAATCTGACATGACTATGTCGGCTTTAGTTATTCAAAACACACCAGTACTTCTAAATCTTTTTCTCTTTTCCTCCCTCCTTCAAAAGAACCCACTGACCCTGGGTAAGCATGTCGGTATTCTTCCAAGAACCAACAGTTCACAAACATCTCAGGATCACTTTCCTTAACGGCTGAGCTCAGCAAATCAAGCTGCGGTAGAAACTTAATCAAGGGCTGAGCTTCCAAGTCTCTCCAGAAGGAAAATGTGATGCATTTCAGCCTTCATGAAAGCAAATCCATTAAGTCATTCAGGACAAAAACTGACAGGGGTGTCAAAAGGGGGAGGAGACGAGTTTAGGCATAAAAAAAACACCAGCTAATCATTTAGATTGACCAGTCTGAGGAGAAAAGTGTTCCGTCTCAAGGAAACAATCTCATTGAGTGACTCTCCCGAGGCAACTGTTCCATCAATGGTTTCATCACTCTGAGTGCACTCTGAGTATTACTGCAAGAACAGCAGTTTTCAGCTGCACTCTGCATCCTGTATGACTCCCACCAAGAAAACAGCCCGACACAAACAAGGAATGTGTTTTTTATTAGGTCATGTTAGCAACCCATTTATGTGCACAGAGCTTTTCATGTTATGAAATCAGGAATGAAGAGGACGCATACTGTAAAGATCATCACTTTCCGACAAGGACACCATAACCCCACTCTCAGATAAAACTGAAGAACAGCCAAGTGGATTAGAGAAGGACATACTGTCGTACAGAAAGGATGCAGACCAAGTCAAGATAGCAACGTTTCTCCAAAATCTAAAAACCTGTGGTCCTCTTTCAGTAGCAAACAGAGCAGCAGGTTATTCTTAAAGTAAAAAAAAAAATTACATATTTAGAAACTTTAACTTTCTTAACACATTGACTCCCAAGTCACGTAAAACTACGTTTTTACTGCCCATGCGTTGGCTCCCACATGGTAAAAATACATTTTTACGTTTTTTTTATGGATTCTGAATCTATACATTCTAATGCACATTCTGTGTGATTTTTGTAATTATGTGATGAACAGAACTGACATAGATGGCAGTCAAAAACTGGTGTCATCATCTGGACATTTTGATCATTACGCCAATGGCTTTGCGTCAACTCAAGAACAGTTTTGATAACGCTGCATTGATTGTTGTGCATTTCCGCATTTTGTCCAATCGCACGTGTCGGTTTCCAGAGGGTGGCGGTAAAGTAACATAAACAACAACAAGAAGGAGAAGAAGACACGCGACAAGTCTAAGGAGGCGGTCTTATGAACAGGTTAGCTTTGCAACATGCGACACGACGCAAATCCTCTGACCCGGATATGTAAGTATCTAAAGTGCGACAGGCTGAAAGAGCGCACGTTTCACAAAAGCCCCTATATCTCAGTTTGTTGTTGATTTTGGTGGATACCCGCCTTGGTTTAGCTAAGTATAGCTCGCTAATGGCGGCACCTAGAGACACGCAGTTTTGACCCACAAAGAGTTTAAAGTCTCAGCTTTCAAACGAGCCATAACATGTTTCAGTGGCCCTATCACATAATATGCTGTGACTGTACAAAAAACGTCAAAAGAATTGTTTAGAACGCTGGGATTCTACGACATAATTCTGTAAAAACCGCCGGTATTCAATGTGTTAATTAATCGTTATTCTTTTATGACCTTAAAATCAATTACTTATTTTTTATTTAGACGATGAGTGATTCATAGACCTCTATGGACGGCACAAGAGTAAACAAGTCACCTCGCCTAGAAAAGGGACCTGGCCCCAGGAGCCAAGGCTCACTCAGGCTCAGCTAAGTCGTAGGAGGGAAGGTTCTGACTGTTGTTTGAGCATATGCACTAAACAGACAGGTTGGGGACATGGAATCTGAATGGCACATGTTCAGGACCTTCACTGCAGATGCAGCTTCCATGAGCTGTGGCCTAAAACTCAGGTATGAGAGGAATTCAGTGAGGCCATGGAGAATGACTGTCTGTTGGCCTCGAAGGTGGTTTGGCAAACCATTCGAGAACTCAAAGAGAAAGCAGGGTCCGTCCCAGGTTGTACGTGATGTGGGTGGAGATCTGCTTACCTAAACTGAGGATATTGTGGGGTGGTAGAAGGAGCACTTTGAGGATCTCCTATACGGCTAGCATGTCCTCCATTGAGGAGGCAGAGTCTGAGGAAAGTCCACTGATGGAATAACATGGTCATTGAGTATATTCTGGTAGTCAGCTGACCTCATTCTTTGGGCACATAAAGTTGCTGAACCTAGACCTGACCAACTGCAGCAACCCCAAATCATAGCACTGCCCCCACAGCCTTGTACGGTAGGCATTAGGCATGATAGGTGCATCATTCAGCTGCCTCTCTTCTTACCCTGATGTGACCATCACTCTGGAACAGGGTAAATCTGGACTCATCAGACCACATGACTTTCTTCCATAGCTCCGGAGCCTTATCTTTAAGCTCCTTAGCAAATTGAAGCCTTTTTTTCCGATTTGTCACACTGATAAGTAGTTTTCTTAAGGCTACACACCTGTTTAGTCCCAGTCCCTTGAGTTCCCTTTGCATTGTACGTGTGGTGGAAGTACTCTTACTTTCACAATTCAACATAGCCGTGAGTTCTGTTGTTTTTTTATGATTTTATTTCACCAAAGTGATCGCCAATCATGATCATTCAAGATTTTTTTCGGACCACATTTATTCCTCGAAGATGATGGTTCCCCACTATCCTTCCAGTTTTTAATAAAGCGTTGGACAGTTCTTAACCCAATTTTAGTCATTTCAGCAATCTCCTTAGATGTTTTCCTTCCTTGATGCATGCCAATAATTTGACCTGAAACAGATTAACATCTTTTCCACGACCACAGGATGAGTCTTCCGACATGCTTGTTTAAGAAATGAGAAGCTACTCACTGCATCAGTTAGGGTTAAATAACTTGTTGTCTGCTGATACGTAACCATCCATGCATTAATTATCCAATGGGAGGCTCTTACCTATTTGCTTAGTTAAATCCAGGTGGTGACCTTTTTTTTTTTTTTTTGGAGTGTGTTTTTTTGGAGTATTTTTTCCATTACGTAGGAGATATTCATTATCCAGGGCTGCACAGTAGTGTGGTGGTTAGCACCAAGAGGGGTTCCTGGTTCTCCCTGTGTATGTGTGGGTTCTCTCCAGGTACTCTAGCTTCCTCCCACTGCCATGCATGTGTCCTCCAGGATAATTGGCGACTCTAAAACAGAGTGAGTGTATGCATGGTTGTTTGTCTCTATGTGGCCCTGTGATAGACTGGCGACCTGTCCAGGATGTATCCCACCTCTCACCCAATGACAGCTGGGATAGGCTTCAGCCCCCTTGAGTTTGATTAAGCAGGTATAGAAATGGATGGATGAATATTCATTATCCAGATTGAAAGGCAAAAAAGAAAATGTCTCTATGTAAAAAAAAATAAAAAAAAACCTAATGTGATACAATACAACTGTGACTTGTGGCTGACGAGCATAATGATTGTAAACCGCTTTCAGTATTCCTATGGAACCACTCGGGCCAATCAGTGTTAGAGTATTAGGGGGCCATTCTGAGGAAAAGTCCACTCTGAGGAAAATTGTGATTTTACTGTAATGCACAACAAGCAAATGTGCCACCACCAAACCACCAGCATGGGACATCAATGAAGTGTTTGGAGGATGTGAAGACAAAGAGATGCCCACAACTATGGCTAACAGTTGCTATGGAAAGCTGAGCTGCTTTACAGCCTGAGTAAAGGCCAGTGAGTCAAACCCACCAGTTAATCAATGACTGCTTTTCGCCAAGCCAGAGGGTGTCACACACAGACACACATACCAGAGGAAGATATGGGGCTGGTCTGAAAGGAGAACACAGAGCCACACACAGGAGGAGGAGGCTGTGGAGGTCTAACCTTGCATTCCCATCATGTGGGAGATAATCACCCAAACAAATGAAAGATTGGAAGGAATAACTTGGAAAAAGTGATGATACACTGGAACAAGTCTGACGCCAGCAAAATGCCACAAGTTGCTCCTGGCCAACAGCTCCAAACACATGCTTTCCAGTTTAAGTTGTGCAGCTAATTTGATTTGAGGATAGGTCACATGCAAAAATCCAGGAAGTAGGCAGTGTCATACCCATCTTATAAACTGTAAAGATTATATAGCACGTGGAACAAATCAATAAGTCAGCATTTTCGGTGTACTTAAATTTATATTTCTATAAATAACATATTTAAAAGCTGAGACATCCAGATTTTTATCTCCTACATGGGATCAAGTACTAAAATTCCGAGATTGATTCCAACATTTCACAAAAAGCATCTGGTTACTTCCCTCAGAGCCACCAGACAACTTTAAGCTGTGCTTTACAAAGACTGAGGCTACGGCTACACGAAAACGAAACGAGGGTTTTTTTGAAAACGGGTACGAAAATTATTGCGGCCATACGGCAACGCTGCTGTAAAGACTCAGGTCCAGACGAAAATGATGAAAAACGATGAAACGATGCAGTACACACGAAACACCTCTAGGTGCGCTGTAAGCCACCCCCACCGGTTACACCAGAACAATAGAAGAAGCAATGCGCTTGCGTGTACGCCCCTACTTCCACCAGCGCGAAGCTCACGTTCCTTCAACAACGCCGCTGTAGTTAGCAGTGTCTGCAGCAGTGCTGCTATCAATGTTGTGGGGTCCATGATGATCGCTGTCTGTCCTTGTTGTCTTGTCTTCTTCTTCCGGATTTTGAATGGAAGCCGCTTTTTGTTCTGGTCACTGACGTATGTGTATACGTCACTGCGTTAGCCATGTGACTGACGCAGAAACGTTTTCGCTGTAACAATGGAAACGAAACGACACCGTTTCCAAATCTTCCCACTCTGGAACCCGTTCTCAAAAACTATCGTTTTGGGGTAGTGGGAACGCCGGCTCCGTGTGGCCGCGACAGCCAAACGATAAGAAAAAGTATCGTTTACAGTGAAAAACGTTTTCGTGTAGCCGTAGCCTGAGATGTACCCCCTGTAACGTGTCAACTTTACAACACTTGTCATAATCAGATCCCACTGCTCACCGTGTCCACATACCAGATGCTTCCTCGAGCAGGTCGTCAGCTGCTGTCTCCACTGGACGCTCATCACAACAACATGGTAGTGGCAGATTACAGCTCATCTGAACAGATGTTTTCTGCTTCCCCACCCCCACCACCCATCCACCTCCTTCGCTTTATTTATGTCAGAACAACGACAGACAAACCCCCGTTGTTGAACACGCTCCCAGAGGCAGATGGCCACCTTGTGATCTACAGGTTTAGCTGTGAACTGTAGCTCAGAGTGGACCAATCTGCGTAGATTTCCCCCCATACGGATGTGACAACAGTTCATTTTGAAGCCTGGCTTTGCGGCTGCATGCATTGATACGATACAACTTTTCTTTGTCTCTTGTTTAATGTTCAGCGTGCCTGCATGTTGTGCTTCAAATAAAATTGATCAAAATAGATTTGCACATTTCAAATCGGGTTAGAAAAAATGGCTTACTTGTGTTACATTTAAAATTCTAAAACGATGCAGGGCATCGGGGCCTTAAATTAATTTTCCAATACTGAATGGAATTCTCCCCTTACCTGCTTCACATTTGAAGGAACACCAACTGTGACCTTAGCTACAGGTGTTTCGCTGTCCTATTATTAACATAAAATGTTTTTTTTGTCCCTTTCCTTCAACTTTAGGGATTTAATCATAAATAAAAATGGCCAGAGTTGGTGAGAATCGAGGTAAAATAAGACTAATAGTAGAACTTGAAGACAAGCTGTGAATATTATAGGAGATGAAACACAGCACGCAAGTCTGCCTATTCAGACGGTGCCTACATTCATGATACTATAGCCTCGTTTCCACTGTCAGTACAGTTCGGGTCACTTCGTATCAGTACGGGTCAGTTCGGAGCGGTACGGTACGGGTCGGGTCGCTTTGGGGTCAGCTTTGCGTTCCCACTGTACAAAGGGGACCCTCAGGGGTGGGCGGAGTGTGTGCCGAAGCGTAAATAGCCAATAACAGCAAATAACAAATAACGTCCATAATTTCGAACCACCTCCAAGCTTCTTCAGCTTAATGCCACACTGACTCGGGGTCCGGTTGAAACCACTCTCTGACATTTTTGCGGCAATCTGCTGGAAAACTTTTTGGTCTGGCACAGCGCCATCGAGTTCCCGCTGCACAGCCTCCTCACCAACACCGGAGAGCAGAGCCTGGAACCGGTACTGTGTGCTCGGTACCCCAAGCAGAAGGGTTCCAAAAATGCTAATGGGTACAATGGGACCGGTACGCTTTCGTGGTAATGGATACACTGAAATAAGCGAACCGTACCAGACTGCATAGTGGAAACGGGGCTTAAAGTACATACAACCAGTATGTACTATAGCAGGAGTTCCCAAACGTTTCCATGCCAAGGCCCCCCAAACAGTATTAGCTTCTGGCCGGGGACCCCCTTTGCAAACCACAGACAATGCTACAAAATATGTTAAAAAAAAATCAACTTTTAGAACGTATTTTCTTTCTTTTCTTCACGGACAGTAGCTTGCCGTGTGAATGCAGCCTGACTAAATGCTCTTCTTTACGTCTGAAGAAGTCAACCGTTTTTTCGGACTCTGGCGGATGTTTTTGTATCAAGTGACGCTGAAGTTTCGAAGGTTTTGAACACTCATTTGAGAGGGTCTCCAGACAGAGGACGCATTTCAGGCAATCGTGGCCATTTTTCTGTATGGCTGTAAAGCCAAACTTAATGTATGCTGCCTCTTACTGATACTTTCTGATTTTAGTCAGCCAGTTCTTTCGGTCTCTTACAAGTCAAAAATCTGTCCATTTTGGCTAGCTAGCTACACGCTAGCTTGAGGAGCAGAGCAGCTTCAGAACAGGCGCAAACCGCCAGGTCTACCATGTTTTGACTGGCAGCCAATCAGAAAGACAAGCATGGCAAATAACATTTCGATATGATATATTATTATAAATTGTATTTTACAATACTGATTAAAAAAATGTGACAATTTTTGAAAATGATGTTTAAAAATAATTTAATTCTATTTTTTTATTTTTGCATTTTTTTCTCATCTTCACTCCAATTTTCTGAGGCCCCCCTAGCGCCCCCTGGCCCCCACTTTGAAAACCACTGTACTATAGACTCATTCATATGGAGCGGGGAATTCCGAACAAGCCGCTGGTATATTTGTAGTATTTAATCGCAGAGTCATTTGGAGATGTTCCTTTGACCTCGCAGCAGTAAGAGGATGTACACTCAGACTGTGTCAATAACAACAAGCAGGAACACCCGGTGCACACTGACTCAGCACAGGTCCACCAGCTGCTGCCAACTTCATGCCCCTGTGGTCCCCAATATCTGACCTGTGCCCGGGGCCTGCTGGGAGTCACATCACTCTCACAGGAGCCTGATGAGTGTTTGCAGAGGAGGGGGGCTTCTCTCTGACTCCTCACATCCTTTCTTTACAATGAGGGTCAACACAATGTGTCACAGATAGCAGATGCTTAGCAGCACTGGTGATGGAGAAAGAGTGGCAGCACTTGTAAGAGCAGTAGGAAGGTCCTGGGTTTGAAAACCTAACGTTACCAGAACTCCTGAAGAGACCTCAGAATAAGCAGATGGAATGGAAGTTGTATTCTCTTCCAGTCATCAGCCCCAGTTAGCTCACACTAGCAACCAGGAATAACAGTGAAACAGTATCCAGACACGGTGGGGTCTGCTCATGCCAGACTGGGTGGGAGGTATCTGCAGATCTGGCAGGGTGTATATGTTTGTGGTCTAAGAATAAAACTCACGTGGAGGCAGTGGGAAGTTGGGACCCGGTGCTGGGGGACTGTGACGTCACAGCAGGTGATCGTGTTGCACGTCTTGAATGACAGACCAAACTCCGTTTAGCGAGTCGAACAATTTGAAATTCTCCCGGTGAAAAGCGAAATATATTCGCGTTAAACTGGGACCCAAAACACTGGAATCGCGTCAGAGGAATAATTGGAGGGATTCGGCTTAAAATATATAATCCCCCCAAAACTCTTTATGCACACTAAATACTTTTCTATTTGCGCGCACCGCTAACAACCGGCCACATGGTTTGCGATAGATAGATAGATAGATAGATAGATAGATAGATAGATAGATAGATAGATAGATAGATAGATAGATAGATACTTTATTGATACCGAAGGAGATTCAAGATTCAAAACGACCAATTGACAATCTTAAGAGTATATTTTCAAAAGTTGTGCTGGACAAAGAAATTACGAATGTAACAGAACCCTCAACCAATTTGTGAATAGGTTATTTAGTAAATATTCCAATATGGCCGTCTATTATGATGTATAAAATATTTCATATAAATAATTAAAGTGGCTAAGAAGTGCTTAGTAACAGTAATACATGAGCAACATGGGCCCGGTGCATTGGGACCTCATTCAAGAGCCAACAAGAAGCACTTTCGGTTGAGGTTCCCGTCTGTAAACTAACGACACCCTCCACTGGCTCACACAAGACAACATGCAACCGCCTACTATAAAACACCGAGAGCCTTCAATCCAACACAGTTTAAAAAAAAAAAAAAGAAAGAGGCCAACTTACTTTAGATCATATGAATGAAACTTTCCTCCTCTCCCTCCGCCGGTTTCATCCCCTCTGCTCCTTTAAATAAAACCACGTGTTTTGTCCGTTTCACTGAGTTATTGTCGAACAACAGCAGCGTTTATGGGCTTTTTGTCCGAGCGCGCTTTTGTCATGATAATCCTATAACCCTGTAGACTAATATATTCTGCAGAAATCTGAAAGTTCACAATGGGAGCTGTCTGTTCTCCTACTTGTTCAAACGTGAGCTCATCCGTGCGTTGGAATATCCCAGCTCATTCCAACCAGTGCGGGAGTTTACAGTCATTGTGATCTCTCTCCATTGTCTCTTCTTCCCCCGGCCCGCGCGCTTGTGGAGGAGTAAAAAAGACGCTATCTCCCCTGCTGTCGGTGATCCCGCACAAAACAGCTGGCTCACAGTCACCTCCCAGCCCGCAGAGAGAGCCGGGACTGTCAGAGAGGAGGAGGAGGAGCAGGAGGAAGGGGAGAAGGTGGGGATCCTGAGTCAGAGCGGTGCGGTGAGGGAAGGAGTGAGGCACGAGACATTAGGGGCCCGTCGAGACGCATTCAATTCTGGAGTAATTACTAGCAGAGGTGTGACCAGAATGGCATGTGTGGGTGGGCAGAAAACAATACCTGAAAAAAATCGGTGGAAAACCACTACTACAACTTAAAGCATAATAATAATAGTAATAATTCAATTCGGTAATGAAAATATGGTCACACTAGCATAAATCATGACCGTCAATTTTGTTAACAGTGTGGAATTTTTTTTATGAAGTTTTTTGTTTTTTTGTTTTTTGTAAAGAAATGTAGAACTTGTATGATGCATGCAAACGCACCATTACAACGCCATCAGGGTCACAAGAAATGTGTTCACCAAGTAACTGCTAAGTAACTGGAAAGCAGTTTTGACGATTGTTCTGCCCCTTAAAGGATAAGACCGGTTTTTTGACATTGGGCCCTTGATTTCACATTATAACATGATGTTCTACTCACCCCTGCTTGTTGTTGGTCATTTGGAGCTGTTCCGAAGATATTCGCGAGGCGTCTGGCTGCTCTCTTGAGATATTCGGCCATGAAACGGTTTCCTATGGGCAAGCTTATACAGGCACAAACTATGCTGTTTATAATTTATTAATTACTGTACACTAGCACTGATAACGTGGAGGTGCGTCGCTTACTTAAAAAAATCCGGGTTACTAATTTTGAATTTTAGCCGAATGAATAAATAGGCAGCAGGTCTGTGGGCTGTCTGTGGCAGTAGCACGACGATGACGTCAGTAACACCCACTTTACTAAAAAAAAAATCAAAATTACAATAACCCGGATTTTTTTAAGTAAGCGACGCACCTCCACGTTATCAGTGCTAGTGTAGAGTAATTAATAAATTATAAACAACATAGTTTGTGCCTGTATAAGCTTGCCCATAGGAAACCGTTTCATGGCCGAATATCTCAAGAGAGCAGCCAGACGCCTCTCGAATATCTTCAGAACAGCTCCAAATGACCAACAACAAGCAGGGATGAGTAGAACATCATGTTTTAATGTGAAATCAAGGGCCCAATGTCAAAAAACCGATCTTATCCTTTAACCCCTTCGCCATGTTGCAAATATGTCCTATTTTGGAGAGGTTTTTAGACCAGGACTTTAGGATGCAATAGCTTTAACATGCTCCACATTCTCCATTGAGGGTTTGAATTCAAGTAGATACTTGGGGCAAGACATCCAGCCAACTCCAGCTTTTTATTACCTTCATTAAGTCTACATTTCAGATCATTATATACAACAAAAACATCCGAAAATGTGAAAATCGCCTTTTTTTTTCAGCAGCAAGGGGTTAAGGTTACGCCCCCCCGTAAACACGATAACAAAAACATAAAAAAAGCTGTAAACTTTGCTGATATATGCTTTTTTTAAATCCCCACCTGCATTTATTCTATCAATACAAGACACAAACAGAGATAATAAATCGTGGCCTTTTTTCTGGCCAGTTTTCTTTGGATGGACAGGGCATTTCTCAGGAGGGCAGGACTTGTTCCTGCCCCCACCCGTAGCCACACCCCTGATTACTAGTCTGTGTGTGCCATGATAATGATATGGCCAATGTCTTCCAAAGGAAACAAAAAAGTGAAGCACATAAATGGCTTTTCCACTAGCTCGCTTCAGCTCGGCTCGGCGCGCTATTGCGTGTTTCCACTAGCACGCCGTAGGCTACCTGCAACCAGGACGATTTTCCATACCACCTCAGCCCTGGTTCCAAGCGGGCCGAAGCGTTACTAAAACGTGACGTCAGCAGACTGCCTTCCACTGATTGGGCGAGGACTGTCGTCACTGGAAGCGTCATAACGCGGATAATAAAAGCTAGCGTTAGCAACCGTTAGCTTACCTCCAAACGTCGTCTTTTTGAAGCTCGTAACAAAACTCTCCGGTACTTTTCAATACTGTTTTGTCTGGCAGCCAGGAGTCTTCTCTGGCTCTCTTCTCTTGCCTTCTGTGCGACAAAAAGCCACAGGGTGAGCAGCAACACGCGCAGCCGTGTTACGACGACCCCGCCCACGTCAAGGAGGCACGAAGTATAATCGTTTGTAATGGAAACACAACCAAACCGAGCCGTGACGAGCCGTGCCGAGCTAGTGGAAAAGCGCCAATACATGAGCAGCTGAGCACTATTTCTGTGATGGGAAAAGTCTTTTGAATTTTTTTTTTTTTTTAAACCCAGGGAACAAATACGCCATTACAAGTCGCTTACATTTCAGTATAGATATTTTTTAGAAAACACAGAGTCACGAGCAAACGTGCTGATAGAAAGTAGTGTTTTTGTACAGCTGTGAGATAAATGCAAACAAAATAGTGCAACATTCATTCATATGCGAGCGAAGTGCTTCTCTACGGAAGCCCAGAGCGGACGTGGTACGTATAAACTTTTTTTTTTATGGTTTTCTCGAGATAACGATATAATTATGTCGTTATCTCGAGAAAACATTGATCGTTTTCTCGAGATAACGAGTTAATTTACCGATGGTTTTCAAGGCCACTTTTTCTCCCCAGTCCGCCCCTGTTTATATGTGTTTTATATGAGATAACTTTCATATCAGCCCGCGTCATTTAACGAGACGGCTAGCCCGACTGCAGCTCAATAAGCGTTTACACCAAAGTGATCCTGCTGATAAAGTCAACTTCATCAGTGACCAGCTGAGGGGACCAGGCCGTCTCCATGGTTACCGAATGATGCACGAGAGGTGCCGTTATCATTTTCTCGAGATAAATAACTCGTTATCTCGAGAAAACTAAATGCTTGTCACACCAGTGGGATTTTCTTTGTGCATTTTCACAGAATTGTTACACAAATGCTCCACATTCCATGTTTGATTCATAGGCTACTTTATTCAGTTTTCAATGAAAGGGAGGTAAAAATGGGTACACCTTTGCCAGAAATACATATAAACACATATAAACAGGGGCGGACTGGGGAGAAAAAGTGGCCTCGAAAACTATCGGTGAATAAACTCGTTATTATGACATAATTAACTTGTTTTCTCGAGAAAACCATCAAAAAAAAGTTTATACGTACCACGTCCGCTATGGGCTTCCGTACATTACAAAGCATAGGCTTCAATATTTCAGCAATGTTGTTCGAAACAACAGGTACGAAATGTAAGAATGTCGTTAAAGCACAAAATGACCCACTGTTTAGGAAAGACTGAGGAACTAAAATCATATGTAAAGCAGCAGGCAGAGCACAGATCCTACATTTCCTTCATTCATTCATTTTAACACCTGCTTCATTCTATTCAGGGACTGGAGCCTATCCCAGCAGCCATTATGCAAGAGGAAGGGTGCACTCTGGACAGGTCGCCAGTCAGTCACAGGGCCAACACAGAGACAAATTAGACAAGCAATCATGCACACTCCTAAAATGCATGTTGTTGGACTGAACCCACACATGAACATGGAGAACATGCAGATTCTACACAGAGAGAAACCAGCTGAGATTCAAACCAGGAACCTTCTTGCTGTGAGGCGACACTTCTAACCACCATAAACTTGGTTTGGGTCATTATGTGTCAACAATTGTGGTTTTCAAGCGCATACTTGTCATGGCTGAGAGGAGGAGTTGACCCAAATGCAGACTCAGAGACAGGAGGCCTGTGGATATACAGTTAGGTCCATAAATATTAGGACAGAGACAACTTGTTTTCTAATTTCGGTTCTGTGCATTACCCACAATGAATTGACATAGATGCAGTTAAAGTACAGACTTTCAACAAAAAGACTGCATAAAAATGTGAGAAACTAAAGCTTTATTTATTTTTTTATTTTTTTTGTAAACACAATCCCTTCATTTCATGGGCTCAAAAGTAATTGTACAAATGAAATAACTGAAAATAAAATGTTCATTTCTAATACTTGGCTGAAAACCCTTTGCTGGCAATGACAGCCTGACGTCTTGAATTCGTGGACATCACTAGATGCTGGGTTTCCTCCTTTTTAATGCTCTCCCAGGCCTTCACTGCGGTGGTTTTCAGTTGCTGTTTGTTTGTGGGCCTTTTTGTCCAAAGTTTAGTCTTCAACAAGTGAAATGCTCAATTGGGTTAAGATCAGGTGACTGACTTGGCCATTCAAGAATATTCCACTTCTTTGCTTTAATAAACTCCTGGTTTGCTTTGGCTGTATGTTTTGGGTCATTGTCCATCTGTAATATGAAACACCGCCCAAACGATTTGACTGCATTTAGCTGGATTTGAGCAGACAGTACGTCTCTGAACACCTCAGAATTTATTCGGCTGCTTCTGTCCTGTGCCGCATCATCAATAAACGCTAGTGTCCCAGTGTCACTGGCGGCCATGCATGCCCAAACCATCCCAAGCCAAAAGTCAGACCTCACAATCGCTTGGCTCTATTTTCTCTCTCCCTTCGTATCACTGCGCGCTGTGTAGACCGTGCAGACCGAAGTGCAGACCGAGCAGTCCCCTGATTGGCCCGATGTCACTTTTTGTATCTATATATGAACTTGTTTTCTCTTTGTAATTTTGTTTTACTGTTTAAAGCACTTTGTGATTTTTATATATGAAAGGTGCTATATAAATAAAAGTTCTTCTTCTTCTTCCCCTGCTTCCGAGCAGTAAACACCGTAACAGGCGCGGCGGTCGGCAGGCGGCAGCGCGCAGTGATACGAAGGGAGAGAGAAAATAGCACCAAGCGATTGTGAGGTCTGACTTTTTCTGGACAACGATTTTGGGATGCAAATGTATTACTCTTTTGAACGCATATTGTTTTAAGAAGCAAAACGCTTTATTTTTGTGGCCCCAGCCAACTAGCCGGACTACCTTCATCAACACCAAAACGAGGCTGGAACTCGGCTCACAGGACGCAGCGGGGGGGTAAGAAAATGTTCATAAATGATATTGCTAATATGGGATGTCATACAGCTTCATGTCAAAAGAGGCGAACTATCCATCTAAAGCCATATAAAAGGTGCAGATGTAGATTTAAAGACACAGCCAAAGAATAAAATGAGATCACTTTTGACACGTCTGGCCCTTGCTTGCTCTGATGCATCCTCTGCTCCTAAATACCTCACTTATCTTTTAGAAAAGACTGAAGTGTCTTACAATGCATTACTCATATAATGCACGTAGCTCCTGGGAGTGGTAAGTCTGATCTATTTCCTGCTGTAAAATTCAGATCTGTATCAGCTTGCCTAACACTAAACGATTTGCCAACAACTCAAACCATTCCTTTTCAGGTTGTTTTTCCCACTGTTCATTACCCTGCAGTGAACTCAGGTTTACCGTTATTCTTTAACCTGAAACCCCCTCTGGGTTTAAGGTTGCTTCTGTCTGGGGAAGAGGGGGCAGTATAAATAGCGCCGTGTTCCCGCTCAGGTTACTCTGCCAGAGTCCAGGTTCAAATGCCGAAAGACAGAGGGACACGCTGACAGACATCACAAAGCCACGCAGGACACTGAATACTGAGTGCATGGATTATTTAAAGAAAATGTTCGTGTTGGTAATTATGTCATTAACATTTTATTGTGAGCGTCGGAACAGAAAATCAAGTGCATGATTGATTAAAATTTCAGTGAATCGCCATGACTAACATCTAACAACTTGGTTTACAGTTTTACTTCCTCAACAGTTTGGGCAAGATTATGACACATTTCAAAAGTAAAAACTAAGGGAAGACGAATAGATTTCACTTTTGAGGTGTCATCTTCAGGTAGTTTAACAAATATGCTTGGGAGAATTATTACTAGTGTGGGACTGTATTTTTCAGGTGATTATGTATAATTTTAGCCAAATCACTTGAAATTCCCATATGGAACTGCATGCTTTTTTGCCAAACATACAAAATGCACCTGTTTGTCAGCTTAAGTTAAAAGAATAAAAAGAGGATGTATATCAAACAGTACTGCCCTCCTAAATGATACAGTCTACATCTGTCTCACATGTGCCATTTCTTGTTGGTTTGTGTATTAGTTTTCCAGTCCTGAGTAGTTTTGGTGGAAAACGCATGGAATTCGTAGAAAGGTTTTGAGGCTAATTATCATTAATTCAATCTTCTTTCTTTTTTTTTAGATTTTTATCTCGCTCTCAGTCAATCATTGTAACATATCACTTTGTTAAATGTGTGAACACCAACATCTTACTAATGAATCCCAGCTTGATACATTTATTTTTATTTCAGTGGAGCTTACAAAGGTGAGCATCAACGTTCTCATTCAGATCCTGAATTATGAGATTTTAACCACCTACACTGGGTAAGCATTAAACAGCTAAACTTGGTAATTTTATGTCAGCATTGAATTTCCACAGTTGCGTAAACATTGGACTATATATATATATATATATATATATATATATATATATATATATATATATATATATTTGCACCGGTGGACTTTATTGTAATGATGGTACTACATCCTGTACAACCTTTTGTACTAAAAAGGATATGTCTCCATAGAAAGATGTTTTTACTATTTATATTTAGGCGTAAATAAACTTGTTTTGTAACAAGTCACCGGGGCTTTTTCTGCGTTAAACCAGACCACCATCTTTCTCTAATAATAATCAACAGAACACAACAATAAAACAGCTGAACAATGCTTGAACAAGTGGATCGGAAACATTGAAATGATATTGTCAGTCGCTGTCTTACTGATATAATCAGTATCTGTTTCTTACTGTAGAAAAAAACTTGAGGAACCAGTGATCTCAGATGAAAGCATCCATGGTTTGGGCTATCTTTAACTTTGCAGTACTTTCACTCACCATCTGAGGTGCATGCTCCCAGTGACACGCCATCAGCTCTTTGCCTGCACAGTGAAATGCAGTGTAAGAGCCGGCTATCGATTGCAAAGCTGCCAGACATTTTTCTATTACAGTAATGAGTGAACTGAGTGAGCTCTGCTCTGCTAAGGCATGCAGATATTGAAGAAACCAGGGGGGTAGGGATGAATTGATTTTCAATCTGATATTGGTCTGGTGGATCGCAGACGGACACCGTTGGGAGTTTCCCTAACAATACCATGTGGGATTGGCATTATAACAGTAAAAGAGAGTTTTCACAGCAAGGAAGGTTTCCTGGAATAAAATGCATGTAGAGGTAAACTGGACATCTCCACAGACTTGTCTGCTTACCATCAATACAAACCAACAAAGTAAAGAACTGTTAGAAAATCTCACAAAAAGGATGTTTTGAACCTGGTTCTGAACTCTGCCATAGCTGATAGTTCCCATCGTTGTATCCAGTACTATTATCTCAGAGGTCCAGTGTTTGATATTAAACACTGGCAATAGTGGCCATATCCAGTATTAAGAAAGGACACTGTTTATAAAGAAGGTAGATACCAGTAATGTTACTTTAAGGACTGCACATTCGTGTGGTGGTGAGTACTATCCCCTCCCAGCAAGAAAGTTTCTGGTGTGAATCTCAGCTGGGTTCCTCCTGTGTAGAATGTGCATGTTACCCCTGTGCATGCATTTGTACTCCACCTTCCTCCCACTGTCCATGTTAACATGTATGTTAAGTGGTGACTCTAAATTGTCCCTCGGAGTGAGTGTGAGCGTGGATGGGTGTTTGTCTCGTTTGTCTCTGTGTGGTCCTGTGATGGACTGGTGACCTGTCCATGGGGTACCCCGCCTCTTGCCCAATGACGCCTGGGATAGGCTCCAGCCCCCCCCCAGGTATAGAAAATGGATGGATGGATGGATGGATGGTCCTTCTAAATTAACTCTAGCAGTGAGTGTGAGTGTGCATAGTTGTTTTGCCTCTGTCTGCCCTGTGACAGAGGCAGACAGAGGCAAAACAACTATGCACACTCACACTCACTGCTAGAGTTAATTTAGAAGGACCACCTATACATGGTGTTACCCCCACCCCCAAAACCCATTTCCTACCTTGTGATAGACGAGTCTGCTGCTTGACCTGGAGTCCATCAATAGCACAGAGGTTCCCACAGGGGTGCAACGTGATGACCCCAGACCTGTTCTCTATGTAACAGTGCTGGGCTGCCACCCCAGGGCTCTGAATGTTGATGTCCATGGGACCATGACCCAGAGTGGTCCGGCCTAAGGGAAGGAAGACTTCAATCAGGTGATGCAGTATGTACAGTCTAGCCCTGTTAATATACAGATATAATTTGGAAATTTATGCTACACATTGTAATATACAGTACGTACATATTGTGTTAAATTGAACCTGGCACTGATGATAACATGGATATCTTAAGACTGATTAAAGACAGATTTACATTAAATACTTGCAGTGAAACATCATTAGCCTATATACAGTAGTTGAGTCAGATGTTTTGACTCTGAAAGGCTTTCTACCAACAACTAATTACAGTACCAGTATTGTAGCAGTCATTACAGTAGTAAGTGTGAGGGTAAAACTGTTTTTTTTAAATATATAATAAGGGTAGTAAAACAAAAATACTGTGTCGACCACTCTATTCTTTCACAGATGCTTAATCAATTAATCAAATGTAATGCTGCTCACAATCTTTACAACAAAATGAATTGCGCTCAACTTTTCAGAAAATACATATTTTCAAAATGCTATTGTTATGTTACAACATGCCATTTTGTTGATTGTCTATGTGTTACTATGAGAATTCACAATATGAACAAGCAGGCACAGGCTAACTGACGACACCTCGTGAAAACATGAACATTGGCGGATGTTTGTGACTCATTACTTATGGAGGTACTCGGTGTAGTTCATTGTGTTGCCCTATAGAAGCAAAACACTGAAACTAAAGATTAAGTTGAAGTTAGACCAAATAATAGTTTTTGACTTACTAAAGCAATGACAATGCTACAGAAAGTTAAAAAAAATATGGAATGTGGAAACAAAGCATAGAAAAAATTTCAGACTGCAGTGACTGCACTTGACCTAGTTGAAACTTGTTACTTTTTTAAAATGTTTTTCTTGACATTTAGAAATAGACTTTCCAGATTAACAAATTATACAAAATGTTAACTAACAAAGCAAAATAATAGCAGTACAATCAACCTGATCTATTGAATCTACTGTGTAAAACAAGAGAAAGAAAAACAACCTGTAACTAAAACAGGATTTCGAACATTAAGGGAACATGTCTGCCATTAGTAAAAAGACCTGATGCATTTTTATGCTATTCTGAGGGAAGAAAGGATAGAAATCAACCTGCACCGAGCCTCCAGATGAGAGCCTATTCTCTAAAAAAAATGTCACACGTTAGTGCAACTAACAAATATGTACCGACTCCCACACACACTTTCTTAGGCTGGACATAATCCTCTGATAAAAGAGCCTCCATGCATACCAAAAAAGGCAATACACAGAGACACAAAGGTAGACAGACAGAAAATGCACGGCATTAAAGCAAATACCAGTAGATAACCAGACACCAGCTGAAACCTGCTTGTTTTTAACAGAGACAGACGGTGACAAAGGTGATTACAGGGCTGGTCAACACAGGGATAAGTGTGAGTATTTTGTAATGTAATAATTCAAAACATCATGAAATAAACTATAAAAAAATCTAACAATACAGAAATTGGGCTGCAACAATGTGTCAGGAATTCTTCTTGTCCTAACTAACTCATTTCCCTCATCACTTGTGATTTTGGTTATTGGTTATAAGTGCTCGGTAATCATTTGTAAGATTAATTGCTCCAATATATTTATCCGCAAACAGTAAAGTAGTTTGTAGCGATGCCAGCAGCTATTGCATCATTGTAAAGTTTGCTGCTTGTTGTGTCAGTGTTGAAGCAGCGGTCTCACCCTCAGGCAGGGGCAGCAGAGTGATTGCAGTGCTCAACCGTCCACTGCCCAGGCTCACCAGGTGAGGGCGCTCTGCTTGAAACTTCAGCCCCTTTCCGGTCTCAATCAGGTCCAGGGGGGTGTTCTGTAGAGGAACATACTGTGTGAATATTTCACAAATTCATTTTTAACTGTAACACATTTGGTACTTGTGTATCATGTTTGTGCTCTGTATTATAAGTCGAAAGGGCTTTTATGTTGTCAGAGAAATGTTATATGCTGCATGATCAGTACCACAGGAGGACAAATTATTGCCTCCTATGGAGAAAGAACTTTCAAACACGTTTTTGTCACAGATAGCAATTCAAATCCAATTATGGGCTGACAAGTTCACTGCTACAAATAAATGAGAGCATCACAGCTCTGCGATGCAACATTGTTTTACAGAGCAGACTGTCCTCTAAACCTCTGAGGGGACTGCATGGTCTGCCTCTGCTTACTTAACTACGTCTGGTAACAAATAGCCTGTTGTGAATGGGATTGAACAAGAAATTATTTCCTGTTCATTAGCTGAACTAATTGGCGGAATATGGTACAAAAATGTGAAGATGTGGCATTACAGAGGGAGTCACGCGGAAGAAATGATGCTCAGCTTTTACAGAGTTTTACAGCTAAACTCATGCATAAGACACACAGAAAGATGCAAATAAGAAGGAGGTTTTCATTATGAGAGGGCATTTTCCCTGCTGGAGCCTTTGCCTGTTTACTCACTCCTAGCACACTGAGGAAAGTGCTTGCGTGTGTCGTCTTCTCTCTCCAAGCTCTGCCTGAAGTACCACAATATGATGTTGGCACAGCAAGAGCATGTCACTATAGCAACAGCACTCCAAAATTCAGAGACTCTAAGCCCCCGGAGGGTTTTCAGTGAAGTAACCTCTGATGAACACTTAATTACAGCAATGCCTGAATACAAAGCCAATTATGCTTTTTAGTTATCCTATTTTTTGTTAAATTAGTCCCACAGCAGCACTGAGCTCTGACTGGGATGCAGCAAAATGTGACTTCCTGTTTCACTCCACTTATTATACCGTTTTAACACCAAAAATATGACAACTACTAAAATAAACCAATTCATTTTTTTCTTCTGACAGGACAATTGTGTCAACCTTCAGTGCTTTGAAGGCTACAATTTATTCAGAACTGATCCAGTAATTACCCCGATCTTCTTTATCTGGCTTGGTCCATTACTGTAAGAGAGCATTATTGACGAGCATCTGCTGCCAACTTACAGCTACACTGCTAACTATTTTTGTCTCAGATCAATAGAGTAAGTATTTATATCTATATAAATGCTTTTGGTATGACAGAAGAAATAGCTTCATTATGTCTGCTGTTACTGCATTAAATTGCACACCAGATTCACAGGTTTTGAATGACAGGTGGCGTATATATAAACACACCGTAGATGTAAAATGCGAAAGTTCAGTAAGAGAGATCGGATACATTACATTCACAAAATGGATTTACTGTTCCATCCATCCATTTTCTACACCCCCTTAATCCAATTTGGGGTGGCGTGGGGTGGGGGCTGGAGCCTATCCCAGCTGTGATTGGGCGAGAGGCAGGGTACACCCTGGATGGGTCGCCAGTCCATCACAGGGCCACACAGAGACAAAAATGAGACACACAATCATGCACGCTCACACTCTCTCCCAGGGACAATTTGGAGTCACCTGATAACCTAACATGCATGTGGACAGTGGGAGGAAGCCACGCATGCATGGGAGAACATGAAAACTCCACACAGAAAGCCCGCAGACCCTCTTGCTGTGAGGCACTGGTGCTAATCAACACATTACCGTGCAGCCCGATTTACAGTTCCCGAGAGGGTATTAGCTGTCCATCTTTTTCATTAAACTGGTTTTCTTCTTTATAAATGAGCATTAGTGGACAACCTGAATACTTAATACTTGAAATACATCTAAAATTCACTAATCAGCCTTATGGCCTAATGTCACACAGTTATGTAGTTTATCTTGGCAGGTCATTTTTACAGATGTTTTCAGAGAGCTTATGAGGCTCTGCTCCTGCTGAAGTATTAAATTAACTCTGATGCGCATGGACTTTTTTACTACCATTGATATGCATTTTAACTCCTCCTCTGACTGGATCAATTTTTTTTCCCCAGTTTTGAGCCTTTTTGTGTTTTTTATTTACAACGTGGATGCGATTATTGACTTGGCCGTGTGGTCGGTTTGCTAGCCATGTCTGCTAATAGGATTATCTGATTGCGGTGGTCGTTCGATGGAGTGGGGTCAGGCCTAAGAGGATTGCTAAGATAGAGATTGGCTTGGCTCCGGTAGGCTCACAGGAAGTGATGGGAGGAGGGGGGAGGTTGCAGCCGATCAATGCTGCAGGTTGCACGCTGGCTTATCCTTTGTGTGCTGCTGCTCCCACGCGGTGCAGTCTGCAACAGCTTGCTCCTCTATCTGTGTCTGTCTTTGCATGCTGTGGGGGCACGATAACGCCATATGTATGCCTCCTCGCATGCACCAAAAGTACATCATATGGAAATGAAAAGTATCTGATTGGGTTGTCTTTACAGACCCCCCCCACGCACACACACACACACACACACACACACACTGACACACATACATACACACTTCCCCTTAATGCCTGATAGGATTGTCTGAGGCAGCAGGTGGGAAACACAAATATCCAATCTCTGTCTAATTACTGACTCTGGCTGAGGACTCTTCACAACATACCGACATATGTCGTTAGAGTGCGTCCCAGCTGTGCCGCCTGACTTGACCGGCAGCCCCTTCACATGTTCACCTTCAACTCTGTATATATTAACTGTGGGAAGTTTACTGCCAGAAATGTGTCAAAGCAGTGGCATTGATATCAACGGACACAGTTATCATAAGCAGTGAGTGCTCACTGTGAATGAAGTGGAGAAATAGAACAACAGGGGCACACTGATTATGTGCGACTGTGTTTTTCTGTAAACGCTGCCAAGTTATGAATGATAACATCCTGATATGAATCCTCCTTTACTCTTACTCCTAAAATACCCATACTCACAGATACACACACATACCTGTAGCCGCTGGTGAGTTTGCTGTTTACTCTCAGGCATGTTCCTGTTCAAGCGGTCCATGTCCACTGAGCTGTCCACAGTTCCCTGCGACACATTAAGATCCTAAGAGGGGAAATGACAGCATTGAGACAGTGAGTAACATAATTCATCATGGCTGACCTCATCTCTACAAGGAAAGAGAGATTAAAGTATCAAAGTCTTGCATATTATCTCTTCCACGTCATGCTCTGGAACTTACTTCTGCATAATGTGAAAAAACTTTGCAAATGTTGAAAAACTCACACTTTAAAAAAAAAGATGAAAAGTCAGACCATACTGACTGGAATTCCCCTTCCCCATCCTGCCTGCATACTAAAGCTGTCAGAACACACATACAGACACACACACACACACAACTTTACACACACTAAACATCTGTTACACATATACATGCATTTAAATCTCTTTAATTTAGTTAGGTAGTTGACACATTCACTAGAAATCAACCTCCTCCAGAGAGCCTGGAGGGTTGCTCTGTTGCTGTGAAAACACACTCATACGCACTGCACACATCTCAAAAGTTCCCTTCTTATTCATGTCAGTTTTGGGTAATTCCATCACGTCAATGCAGATGAAATTGCTATTTATAAAGTTGTCTAAATGAACACAACTGTTACATAGCCACTGGCAGCGCGAGCGTCACTAAATGTGAGACAAGTACATTTGCAGTCACTTCATGACACATGAGAGGCTTTTGCTTTGCGAGGACCCAGAAAACTACACAGGGAAGGTGGGAAAACACATAATCAACCAATTCACAGAGAATCAGAGTTGTTTGCATGCATAAAATATTGTACAGTCGGGATGGAAAATGGTGTGCTCTGCCCTCACGATAACAAAGCACTGCTGTAGCATCATAATGTTTGCTCTCCTGATAGACCCATGACATTATATTCAGTAACGTCTGCCTCATGCAAACATCAAACACTGAATTATTAAACAGTTGGATAATAAACAGAAAGATTTTGAATTTTTATTATTCTTTTAATATATAAACTCATTGTAAAAAAAAAAGAAAACAGCCTTGCTTCCTCTGTTAATACATTTTACCTTTCTCCAGTTGTCCAGCAAGTGCATCGCCTCCATGGCGAGGAGCTGCTCCTGGCTTAATAAATCCTATCTGTGTGAGCTTGATTGACCACGACACTTTAAAGACTGTTGACCGACTTCAGTACAGTTTCTTCAATGCTGCCTCTTTCAGTAAAACACAGGTTGCCCCTTTGTATAGATCCCTGACTTTTTTGTCGAGAGCTACCGGTTCAGTGCCCTTAACAAACTACCATTCAGTCGGTCAGACCTGTTGCTGCTTGCTCCACTAAACTAAGACCTGCATTCCTACCTGGCAGCACCAAACTCACATAGAGCGGTGAGACATGTGCTTTTGTGTGTCTGTGTGTGTGGTTTTAAGTGTGTGCGCGCGTGCATGTGTGAGTGTATGTGAGCAATGATCAAAAGAAAGGCGAAAAAAGAGGGAAAGAAGAGATGAAAGAGATGATGGAAAATATTTGACTGAAATTAAGTTTTGAACATGTTGACTCAGGAAAAAAGCAGCTGCGTAATTATGCACAATACAAATATCCTACAATTCCTGCCTGAACAAGGAATTATGAATAAACCATGAGTCGTCCTGTCTGAGGAAGAGCACTATAATAGCATTGTATAACATTATTTCACAGCTGAAAAATAAATACATTTTCTGATGTAGCATTTTCAACAATTATATTTTACCAGGATCTGTCACAAAAATGACTAGGTCTGATTTTGGGGAAAATTTAAAATAGCTTTGTTAAGATTTGCAGTTTCATCATGACCACTGCAATAATAGATATATGCGGAAGGTTTGGCATGATTATGCACATGTTTCAGTTAGATAAATTTTAACAGCTGGATAAAATTCCATTTATCCACGCCATCTTGGATTTTGGCATACAACAAAATCATGTTTTTAGAAAATTGATGAAATTTAAAAAATGCAACTAAAACCTCTGTATCTGTATTCTGTTAATTCACTTGAACCTTTATTGAACAAGCACAAGTACAAAGGAAATGATTTTCAGTGTTATCATTGACCGACTTCATTGCATTTAGAATATATAGACAAAATTTTATTTTATTTTATGAATAATTATGATTAGAATTAATTAAATTCCAATTAGCTTGAATTGGACTTTATTATCTTAGTGCCTTGAGATGACATTTGTTGTATTTGGCGCTATATAAATAAAAATGAATTGAATTGAATTGAAATCTATAATCTAATGCAGGAACACACTCAAAATATTTGGGATATGGCATAGAGAGACAGAAGAGTTTATACAATATAAAAATAACACCATCCTGCATTGGTAACATGTGAGGGTATCAGGACTGGGTATAAAAGGTGCATTGACCAAAAGTCAAGGATCATGGATTACTAATCCGGGGGTGACATGTAACTTACTGAAAGCGTGTGCTGTCCCCATGGAAGCCAAACCAAACAGATTGTCTCAGGTGCCACACTACATGCCACATTCACCCATTCATGGCACTTTGTACATACACAGTGCTTTCTTCTACACTGATGGATGCATCAGGAGGCAACATAGGGTTCAGTGTCTTGCCCAAGGATGCTTCGACATGTGGTCTGGAGAAGCCGGGAGTCAAACCACTGACCTACCGAGTGGTAGATGACTGCTCTTCTTCCTTAGCTACAGCTGCACCAGAAGAGGTAGAGAGGGTGTCTGCATCCTGAACACAAACTGGCAGCTGGTTGCACTACGAAATCTTTAAGAGCTTTATAGTCATGATCCTGCACTGGTGGGCTGTTTTGGGTACTTCTAACCTTGAGCCGTAGGTTGAGTTGAACAGGATTTTGAGTTCATCCTCCTGGGGGGAGTCTGGGCTACCGCTCTCCTAATTCTGCACCTGCGGACGGCATCATTTTGAGATATCTCCACTGATTTGAGTAGAGGTGTATGTTTTTTCTCCAGATTTTGCGACATCAGCTTAGATGATGAGTCAATTAAAGAGTTGTGGGTGTTATCAATCCAGGTAAGATGCTCAGACCAGGAACTCTGGTTGGATCCAGTGACTCAAGTGATTGCGGTTTCTAGTTCCTGATTGAGCCTTTCTGTTTGTCCATTGGTCTGAGGATGGAAACCAAATGATGGACTTAACTGTTGCCCCTAAATATTTTGCAGAAAGCTGACCAGATTCGGGAGGTGTATTGAGAACCTCGCCAACCATTGCTAACTATATCATGTGACCAAAAGATATGATTAACAAGATCTACAATCTCAGAAGAAGTAGGTAGTTTAGGTAAGGCCACAAAATGGGCTGCCTTGGAAAAACAAACTATTATTTTGAAAATAACAGAATACCCTAGGGAAATGGGGAGACCAGTGACAAAGTCTAAGGCAATATGATAACAAGGATGACTGGGAACAAGATTGAACCCGCCCGGTGAGAGGTTGAAGGGATGCTTTTACATTTATGCGGTTACAGTCGGCACATGCCAGAACAAAAGCTCAGGGTCATTAGACAGACCTCCTAATAATAATAATGATAATATCCTTGATGTGATTAGAAAGCGCTTGGATTGGTCAAAGGGAAACTTTATTGGTCTCTGCTGAAAGACCGTCAAGTCCCAACGCAGAAAGCCTCTGCATTTGTCGAAATCTCCAAGAAAAGGTTCAGGATCTGGCATGTAAGGTTCATGGGATAGAGGTGTATTGACGGGGGATTCATCGAAAGAGCTGAAGCGGAGGACAACAGACTTGAGGTTAATCCTATGGTAAGATTAGATACTTGTGTGGTTAGTTGAGATACTTGCTGAGACAAGGATGGATTTATGTCCACCAGAGAACGTAATACTTGTTCATGCTTTCCTAATAAGCATCCTTGACTGAATAAAGCCTGTTGGAGCGTTTTTCTGACTCTGAAGGGTCCATTTAAACCTTTTGGCCAGTTCATTCTGTTACAGATTGTGTGGCTGGCTCCCTTAGCAGAGACGAGGGAGACTGAACTGGGGTAAAAAGGTTTATTTAGAATAATAAATGTGCAAAACTGAACTTGGTTTAGTTAAGGGGAAAGGTCCCAGCTGATGAAGGTTTGAAGGGGTGCAGAGAGGGATTGCACAGGTGAATCTCCAGGTAAGGATGAGAAACTGATATATACTGAGAGTTTTACTGACCGGGAGGGTTTTTTCCTTACAGACTCGGATCTCTACCTTTCTGGAGAGCTGGTGGTGATGGTACAGAGTAGCTTGGAAAGAGTGAGGAAAAAGAAAAGACAAACAAAAGAAAAATATCCCAACCTTGTGTGCATTTGAAACTTTTTCTGTTTATCATTTTAGATTAATGTTTCAGTTAAAATTCTGTATATAGTAAAATGTTCCACCCAAACACGTTTTTATACATATATTTATGTACTCTCAAAAAGTGTATTTTATACTTAATCTTATGCTATAACTAAGATCAGCACGCAAAATAGATTATTTGATTTAGGTTCAAATATATGGGAACTCACAAAACTCAATGCTATAAGTTATTTGCTGTGCTATGTATAAAGTATATTTAGATTTTTTTCTTCTTTGCATGATTATATCATTTAATCTTTGTAAAGATCACTTATAATATCTAATAATTGGTTGCATCAATTTATTAGCTGAAGCTTACGTTGTACTATTCAGTACTATGTTGCTACTAGTTTTTGATTTTATGGGGTGGAAGTGATAACACATACTGCTACCAGAAGCTAGATGAAGAAAACAGCAGACTGCTGTACTCTCAGACTTTGACATGAACATGAATTTGAAAATATGAACTGATACAAAAGACAGTAATGCAGAAATGATCTTAGTTCCTTTCATTGTTGTATTTTTTCTAGTCCCATTGATCAATTACATACTGTCTTAATCAAAAATGTAAACATAAATAAATGAAATACTATGTCATAACAGTGGATACAAATTATACCTGTAAAGAGTCACTAAGCATCCCTGAATTTAGCAGTGGAAAGGATGCTGTAGATACAGGGTTTGCGTTATAAGCTGCAGTTTCAGGAACAATATGGCCTCGTAACTGCTAACATTTAGTAAAGCTGAACTGTGGGGGATTGTTTTGGTTAAAAATATATCTCATAAAGAAGGAAAAGTGTAGTCACAGAGAGTCAACATTTCTAAACATTGTAATTAAGCTTTAAAAGAATTTTAAAAAAAAGTTACAGCAGCAAAGCTTGAGTCTTGCAGACATTCCAACCTCAGACAATACACACGAGCCAACAGCTATTCAACTGAACAAATTAGCTAGCTAGCTCTTCAGATGTCGCAGTAAAATATAATGAATTGTCATTTACTGTATGTTTTAACAGGAATTTCTTCATTGCTGTTAAATGTATTTTTCTACACAAGAATTAAGACCCAAAATGCTCCAAGTATGGGTGTTGAGGTCCACCACGTCAAACCTAATTTCCCTCAGACTGCGGGGAAACAGCAGCCATGCAGTCACTGAAGCACAGAAACTGTCAGTGGACCCACAAAGAACTCTCCATCTCTCAATTCTTTTCTTTCACTCTCCCTCTCTTCCTCTAATGTCAGGACAGACAGAGTGGCCCAGAGACAAAAAGACTGGCACTGTTTCCAAACATGGGTGAATCTTCCTTTTCTCTCATTTAACTTTTGTAAAGACAGGGAGGAAGGTACACTATCTTATTCAAATGAAAAAATAGAGATAGAGACAAAGGTAGTGAATGGGAAATCTGCTGACTAGATAGTAAAAAAGTTGTGAATAATGTACAGTAAATGGAAAAGAGAGAGATTATTTTCTACGAAACCTGTCCTGGAAGTGAGGGGTAGTCAAACTGATTATCTTGTTATGGACCAAAAAAAGGTATTCAGAAACAAGTTTGCCTTTATAATTACATAACAATCATACAGGATTCACAACCATCAATAAGAATTGTCCACCTACCAGTGTCTTGTTTCCAGGTCACTTTGTTACTGTACTGCAGCACCAGTATTAACATCATCAATGTTCAAAGTGACTTTGAAGACGTGAACAACGACACTGTCCTTCACTGTTTTGTCAAAGTGAACTACTGGCACCTTATAGTATGTAAAGTGCCCTCTGATGACATTTATTGCTATGTAAATATATCAAATTGAACTGAATAGACTATGATAATAATGATAACAATGATACATTCCTCTTCAGCATCTTGTATTCAGTAACATTATTGGGCTGTCACTTTTACTCATCCACAATTAAGTGGGAATAGGACAAATAAGAGCTTTGGAAAAGGTTGAGACACTTTTTTGTTTTATTAAACCTAACTCTCACCAGCCTCGTACAGACAGGTTTGATCATGTGTTGGTACTTGACAAATTGGCCTGAGAAGAGATGCAGTCTGTAGCCACAGGTGAGGCATTGCAGAAGAGACGCTCTGTGATCTCATCAGGAAAAAGTGCTGGAAGCATGTCAATGTGAATGAATGCAGAGGAAGAAAGCATAATAGCTTTGTAGCAGCTAATCTGATCATGTTAATTTGTAAGACATAAAGTTTAAAAAAATATATGGTATATGTCAGCATTCATCTAAGTTTTATAGTAAGCTGTTATTTGATGGACTACTGATGTCAACATTTTGGTTAAAGACTGGTTAAAGACTGGCTAAAGGGCAAAGACTGTACAGTCTATGCCAACAGAACATGCTTACACCTGAATGACATCACCTAAAGAGTGCAGTTAAATGTAAAACATATCTCTACCTGATGCACCAGGTGGTTTATTATACAGAACCATCCGGAAAGAGGCTTCAGGGCATCACTTTTGGTAAATGCGCCTTAGAGGGTAACTGTAATGAAGAACCAGTCGTTTAACACTGTATTATGGGCAAACTCAATCAACCATGTCATCAAAAACATTTTCCACTAAAAACCCTTCACTTTTGCATTTTGTTCAACTTTGAATGAAGAATTACTCTAAACTTTTAATGAAACTTGTGCTCTTGGCATCTATGCTATCCTCTTTAGTAGCTCCAAGTTGACCGTCTTAACACTTCAAATTTACTCAGAGATGCTGCATAAAAAAACTGGGTCTCTGTAGCAAAAACAATGCGTGGGGCATGGCAAGATGCATTCTCTTGTGACCTTGTGTTTCTAGATCACAAGGTAGAAATAATTATTTCCATCAGGAGTAACACACAAAAAAAAAACAGACAGAAAGTCTGTTTCATGATATCCTCTAAATTGCTATTATCCTGTTTGACCTCAGTCATAGAGGGAGAACACAGGGAGAACAGCAACACTAAATACTGTTATGTCACCTGTGAAGATCCAAAAATGACACGTCCCTGAGCAAGAGCCAAGGCTTGAACTACTATAGATGTTTGATAATCTACTCAAAGTCTAAATGTCTCTGTTGAAGACAGCAGACCCACTTTTTTTTTTTTAACACAGTTGAGGTTGACATTTATTTTAACTTTATCTTTTTATTCTGTTTTAATTATGTTATTTGCATTTATTGTTTTGTATTCTTTCATTGCACAGCGCTTTGGGAATCTGTGGTTGTTGTAAATGTGCTGTGTAAAAAAACCTGACTTTGACTTCAGCTTCAACAAGTACAACAAATTATTGACTCTGAAAGTGTTCCGAAAAAAAGTTATGTTGTACTTGGTCAAAACAAGCACGGAGTCAATAACACACAAGGACACAACAGAAAATTGTTTCACATCGATCAATTATTTGCCATAAGCTTCAGGCTTCCATCATGACTGTCACTAGGTGGAGTGCATCTCGTTGAAATACTTAACAGGAGCATCATTGGCTTCCATGTGAGACAAACGAGAGCAGATGAAGAAGGAAGTGAGGGAGAGGAGATCTAGCATAATGACAGAGGAGGATTATCAGGGTGGATGCTTTTTTTTCACTTCTTCATGTCCTCTATCATCTTCTAACTGCATTCTTTCTGTTAATTCTTTTCTTTGAGTATCTGTATTGCTCTGCCAAGAAAACTGATTTCTAAATTTTAGTGTGCAGTAGTGTTATGTTGTTTTTCTCTGATGACTGACGTTCAAACTAAATAACACTTTCTGTTTAAAGAAAGAAACCACAGAAATGCAGTAAACTTTGAGCCATGGGAAGAATTGTGGCTCTGTCATAGTTTCTTTTCCAGACAGAAAGCATGCTTACATATGTTCTACAAATATGCAAAGAGGCAAATAAAAAGCAAGTTGTCTTAGATACTGCAACATATGGCGCAGGACAATTTCAAATCACTTCATTTAGCTATTATACATAACGTAAAGGGCTCTTTCAGTTGTATTTACACACTTCAGCTGAGTGTTGTCGACTAACTGATTGAGATCATGTAACTAATGTGGCGGCAACATCATAACAGCAATGACAAGATAGTTAAAACTTCCTCCAAACATATATAAGTCTGCTTTTATGGACAAAGACGGTGAAACACTACTACAGTACTAGTACTAGTACAGTGCTGGGCAGTGAGGAGGAGGCAGAGAAGCTCATTCTCACCATGCACTATATTGCCAAAAGTATTCACTCAGCCATCCAAATGATTAAATTCAGGTGTTCCAATCACTTCCATGGTCACAGGTGTATAGATTCAAGCACCTAGGCATGCAGACTGCTTCAACAAACATTTGTGAAAGAAAGTTTCGCTAAAACATACTAAATATTCCAGTCAGCTGTCAGTGGTATTATATCAAAGTGGAAGTGATTGGGAATGACAGCAACTCAGCCATGAAGTGGTCGGCCAGGTAAAATGACAGAGCGGGGTCAGCGGATGCTCAGGCTCATAGTGCGCAGAGGTCTCCAACTTTCTGCAGAGTCAATCGCTACAGACCTCCAAACTTCATGTGGCCTTCAGATTAGCTCAGGAACAGTGCGTAGAGAGCTTCATGGAATGGGTTTCCATGGCGAGCAGCTGAGTCCAAGCCATACATCACCAAGTGCAATGCAAAGCGTTGGATGCAGTGGAGTAAAGCACGCTGCCACTGGACTCTAGAGCAGTGGAGACGCGTTCTCTGGAGTGACCAATCACGCTGCTCCATCTGGTAATCTGATGGAGGAGTCTGGGTTTGGTGGTTGCCAGGGGAACGGTACTTGTCTGACTGCATTGTGCCAAGTTTAAAGTTTAGTGGAGGGGGGATGATGGTGTGGGGTTGTTTTTCAGGAGCTGGGCTTGGTCCCTTAGTTCCAGTGAAAGGAACTGAAGGCTTCAGCATATCAAGAGATTTTGGACAATTTCATGCTCCCAACTTTGTGGAAACTGCTTGTGGAAACAGTTTGGGGATGGCCCCTTCCTGTTCCAACATGACTTCGCACCAGTGCACGAAGCAAGGTCCATAAAGACCTTGTTTTGTAGTTTGGGGATAGGATGAAAATTAAAAAAATTACCATAAACACACTCCTAAACCTTGTGGAAAGCTTGCCCAGAAGAGTTGAAGCTGTTATAGCTGCAAAGGGTGGGCCAAGGTCATATTAAACACTATGGATTAAGAATGGGATGTCACTTAAGTTCATATGCGTGTAAAGGCAGATGAGCGAATACTTTTGCAATATAGTGTATATGAAGCCACTGACTTTTGTCCTGTTTGGTTGTATCTAAAGATCAAACCAAGTTAAAAACAGATGACAACCAATGAAAATCATTATCAGTGTCATACTGTTTGGAAGTTTTTTGATGTGTCATAGTGTTGTCATCAGACTTTCCAAAACACTATTAGAAAATGTTGTACACTGTTTTGCACTGACTGCAAGAAAGCTGGAGAGACAGTGGCATTCCTCGAATTTAGAAGAGTCTCAATTAGTCTGGAAAGATAGTTTAATAACGTATAAGAAAGCCCTTTTTAAAGCTAGAACTGCTTATTATTCATCATTAATTGAAGAGAATAAGAATAATCCCAGGTTTCTTTTCAGCGCTGTAGCCAGTCTGACTAAGAGTCCGAGCTCTGCTGAGCCAGTTATTCCTTTAACTCTCAGCAGTGATGATTTCAGGAGCTTCTTTGCCAATAAAATTGTTTCTGTCTCAGAAGATTAATGGAATCCTTCCCACTATTGTCAGTAATGTCTCATCAAGTACAACAGCTTTAGAAGTATCTTTAAAACCTGATTTGTATTTGTATGTATATTTTGTATGGCTTCTGCCCAGTTGATCTCTCTGAGCTAACAACAGCAACATTCTCTTCTAAACTATCAACTTGTATTTTACACCCAATCCCAACCAGACTGTTCAAGGAGGTTTTCCGCTCAATCCACATATTGGATTATTGGATTTAATCAATGTCTTTGTTGACAGGATATGTACCTCAGACTTTTGAGGTTGCTGTAATTAAACCTTTACTTACAAAACCTACTTTAGATTCAGAAGTGGTAGCTAATTATCAACCTATATCCAATCTCCCTTTTTTGTCTAAAGTTTCTGAAAAAATAGTTGCAGCTCAGCTTTGTGATCACTTACACAGAAATAATCTGTTTGAAGAGTTTCAGTCAGGATTCAGAGTGCATCATAGCACAGAAACTGCACTGCTGAAAGTTACCAATGATCTCCTCTTAGCCTCTGATAGCGGACTTGTGTCTGTGCTTGTCCTGTTGGATCTCAGTGCTGCATTTGATACGGTCCATCACAGTATCTTATTACACAGACTTGAACATGTTATTGGGATTAAAGGAACTGCATTAGGCTGGTTTAAGTCATATTTATCTGATAGATTTCAGTTTGTTCTTGTAAATGAAGAATCTTCCTCACACACCAGAGTAAGTCATGGAGTTCCTCAGGGTTCTGTGCTTGGACCGATTCTTTTTACTTTATACATGCTTCCATTAGGTAACATTATTAGACAGCATGGCATACATTTCCATTGCTATGCTGATGATACTCAGCTGTACTTATCTATAAAACCAGATGAACCCAATAGGTTGGTCAGACTACAAGTATGTCTTAAAGACATAAAGACCTGGATGAC
Source organism: Odontesthes bonariensis (assembly GCF_027942865.1). Taxonomy (NCBI): domain Eukaryota; kingdom Metazoa; phylum Chordata; class Actinopteri; order Atheriniformes; family Atherinopsidae; genus Odontesthes; species Odontesthes bonariensis. The sequence continues at coordinate 35,255,506 of NC_134514.1, forward strand.
TCAGAACTGTCTGCTTCTAAATTCAGACAAAACTGAGGTCATTATCTTTGGACCTGAGCGTTTCAGGGAGAAATTGTCTAGCTATATAGTTACTCTAGATGGTATTTCCTTGGCTTCTAGTTCTACAGTGAGGAACCTTGGAGTTATTTTTGACCAGAATTAATCATTTGACCCGCATATAAAACAGGTTTCTAGGACTGCCTTCTTTCACCTTCGTAATATTGTTAAAATCAGGAACATCTTGTCTCAGAGTGATGCAGAAAAACTAGTCCATGCATTTGTTACTTCAAGATTGGACTACTGTAATTCTTTATTATTGGGCTGTCCCACATATTCTCTGAAAAGCCTTCAGTTGATCCAAAATGCTGCAGCCAGAGTTTTGATGAGAACTAACAGGAGAGATCATATTTCTCCAGTTTTAGCTTCTCTTTATTGGCTCCCTGTTAAAGTCAGAATAGAATTTAAGATTCTTCTCCTTACATATAAAGCTCTTAATGACCCAGCTCCATCATATCTTAAAGATCTCATTGTAAGATATTTTCCTAACAGAGCACTTCGTTCCCAAACTGCAGGTTTACTTGAGGTTCCCAGAGTTTCTAAAAGTAGAATGGGAGGCAGAGCCTTCAGTTATCAGGCCCCTCTCTGTGGAACCAGCTGCCAGTAAATGTCCGGGACAAGCAGACAACCTCTCTATAAGACCAGGCTTAAAACTTTCCTTTTTGATAAAGCTTATAGTTAGGGATCGCTCAGGGGATCCTGAAACATCCCATAGTTAAGCTGCTATAGGCCTAGACTGCTGGGGAGGCTCTTATGTCACACCTTTCCTCACTTTGCTCTCTTTTTTCCCCTGTTTAATTTCTCATAAGACATTATGTACAGGTGACATTATTGTGGTCATTAACTTGTGTTTCCCTGTTCCAACAGGTATCCTTTGAATAGTCTTATGCTGTTTGTTGTCCCCTCTTTTCTGTCCACTCAAACCCCACTTTTCCTGAGTCTGGTTCTGCCAGAGGTTTCTTCCTGTTAAAAAGGAGCTGTTTCTCTCCACAGTCGCCCCAGGCATGCTCAGGACGGAGACTGGATCAAAGAGAAGTTTCATTGCAATCTGTTGGTTTCCTTAGCTAGAAAATTATTTTTGAATTGGCTCTGTATGTATGAATTGGACTAATTTCGAATGTATTAACTGAATTTGACTGGATTATGATTAGAATGAATTGGACTCTTAACTGGCTTGAATTGGAATGTATTATTGAAGTGCCTTGAGATGAATTTTGTTGTGATTTGGCATTCTATAAATAAAACTGAATTTAATTTAATTCAAATGATGGGTTTGTTGTTTGTTTTTTCTGGCCAGCAACACAGTCTGGAAAAGGTTTGGATTGGTTTGCTAAGTGATGGGTCATGCGCACAAACATCGGCTATGAGAGCCGGCTCTTTGTAGTGAATCAGAAGAGCCGGCTCCCAGTTTTTTCCATACGCTGCTAAGGTTTCACTTTCAGTGCTCAGTCCCAGCTCTGGTTACGACAGAACTTTGTTATGATTAGCCAGCATGGCGACCAGCATGCGGTATTCACGTGAGAATTAAGGAGTTTGGTTCTGGTTTTGGTTCTGTTCTGTGGATTTGTTTGAAATAATTTTGTTCATTTGTGCAATAAAAATGTTTGATTGAAATAATAATGTAAGATAATAATGTAACTAATGTAAGAGTGGTTTTGTCACAGAATAATTGCAAATAATTAGGCAATTATAAGGTCTCTCATAAAAACACTGAAAGCAAAAGGGTTTTCAACACATAAACCATGATTTTTTTTTTTGCAAAGTTAAGGTAAAATATAGGCTACAAAAGATCCTAAATAAAGACCGTTCGGGAGTCGAAAGAGCCGGCTCTCGGAAAAGAGCCGCACTTCCCATCACTATTTGCTACACCTCACAAGTGACAATTTTATGAACAAGGTCCATTGCCTGTACTGTCTTTGCAAGCCCATTCTGAATAGTTCTGGTTTGAGGCATGCAGCCAGTGTCACAGAACTTGACAATACAACTTCTGCCAAAGCACCCTTTTGTGTTTGTGAGCTCAAGTTAAAAGTGAAGTTTGAAACTTCTTAAGATCCTAACATCAAAAACTTTGTGTTTTCAATTAAATGTAATTAAATAGAGGACTATAATCATTACGATGATTTAACTGTCTAGTTAAAAGCATATTGCATTATTATGGAACACCGAATTTTTGCATATGACAGTGTTTCCTATTAAACATTTGTTACAAACATAAATTAATCATGAATCTCTTTGTAGAAAAACAACATGGGAAATAAAATAGTTTGCGAGTAGCAGCAGGAAGTGTGACTTAGATAAAGGAAGTAAAGAACACAGACATCTTCATTCAGCTGTCTGAGAGTAACTATAAGTAGACTTCCTCTTCAGTGAATTCAGCCAGGGACCATTTCCTGTTTGCAGTTCAATCCAAGGCCAGTGCTAACCTTAAAGCTGCAGTCGGCAGGTTTTCAAAATTCCGAGTCTAAAGTCGGAAAATTCGAACTGATACAACTTTCAGGTCCCTCCCCCTCTGTGGACGAGGTTGTGCACGTGAGTTCACACCAGTGTGCGCGCACACAAGCTGGGGGCAGACTCACGCTCAGCATGGAAGATGTGGTTGGTGACTGTTCTGCTCAGATAATAGATAAAGAATAAACCTAACGTGATTGGTTAAAAACAGCCGGGAGCGCTCCATTTTTGCAGGCACTATTACAGGCTTCAGAGGGAGCTACAGAATTCGTGATTTTTCCTAAACAGCCTATTTAATATTCTACTTCCAGAATCCCATGACAGTTCAAGCTAATATGACTAAAAAAAAATTTGCCGACGGCAGCTTTAACTGTGAACATTACTTAGTTACTAATGCTTCTGTTCAGCATGATGTATGTTGGAGTGTTAAAGTTTATAGAGTATACAGTTTATATTTGCTGCAAGAGGCAGATATCTCTTTATTTAATGTATTTTTTAGCCAATGGCACTTCTTTCCATCTGTGGCTCTGAAAAGTGAAGCCCATATGGAAGTGCCACATTGAAAAGCAATGCCTTTCAGGGTCACCAGTTACTGGATCCATTAAACATCTGGCTCCAGTAACTTCAATTCAATTCAATTCAATTCAATTCATTTTTATTTATATAGCGCCAAATACAACAAATGTCATCTCAAGGCACTTAGATAGTAAGTCCAATTCAAGCCAATTGGAATTCAATTAATTAATAATAATCATAATTCATAAAATAATCCAATTCGTTCATATAGAACCAATTCAAAAACAATTTCCTAGCTAAGAAAACCAACAGATTGCACTGAAAACTTTTTGTTTTTCGGTCCAATCTCCCGGCCTGAGCGTGCCTGAGGCGACTGTGGAGAGAAACGACTCCCTTTTAACAGGAAGAAACCTCTGGCAGAACCAGACTCAGGAAGGGTGGCCATCCGCCTCGACCAGCTGGGGTTTGAGAAGACAGAAAGGGGGGGAGGGCCGCGGCGGCACTGTAACACCATTCAAAGGATATCTGTTGGAACAGGGAAACACGAGTTAATGACCACAATAATATCACATATACATAAAGAGAGTAAAGTGAGGAAAGGTGTGACAGATGAGGCCCCCCTGCAGTCTAGGCCTATAGCAGCTTAACTATGGGATGTTTCAGGATTACCTGAGCCATCCCTATTCAAGGTAAACACAAGAAACTTGTGCTAACGAAAAAATAAATAATAAAATAAAGGACCAGACTCAGTGAGTAATTCCCTATACTCCCTATATAGATCTGCTCCTCACACCGCAACAACCATCTTTTTACAGCCACAAGCTACCTCAGCCTCTCACCAACTGCACACCAGTCACAGCGGGGTGGTGATGCAAACCCTGGTTCGGGTAGGGGGAGAAATAAAAGAGATAAGATAAGCGGGAATGGGATTCAAACCCTGGTTCGGGTAGGGGGTAATGAAAGTATAGAGGGTGCCAGAGGTGGAGGCAGGACAAGACACACTAGCAGACACACTATCAGATTCAACAGACCTAACTATAAGCTTTATAAAAAAGGAAAGTTTTAAGCCTGGTCTTAAAAGTGGAAAGGGTGTCTGCTTCCCGGACATTTACTGGCAGCTTATTCCACAGAGAGGGGCCTGATGACTGAAGGCTCTGCCTCCCATTCTACTTTTAGAAACTCTGGGAACCTCAAGTAAACCTGCAGTTTGGGAACGAAGTGCTCTGTTAGGAAAATATCTTACAATGAGATCTTTAAGATATGATGGAGCTCGGTCATTAAGAGCTTTATATGTAAGGAGAAGAATCTTAAATTCTATTCTGAATTTAACAGGGAGCCAATGAAGAGAAGCTAAAACTGGAGAAATATGATCTCTCCTGTTAGTTCTCATCAAAACTCTGGCTGCAGCATTTTGGATCAACTGAAGGCTTTTCAGAGAATATGTGGGACAGCCCAATAATAAAGAATTACAGTAGTCCAATCTTAAGTAACAAATGCATGAATTAGTTTTTCTGCATCACTCTGAGACAAGATGTTCCTGATTTTAACAATATTACGAAGATGAAAGAAGGCAGTCCTAGAAACCTGTTTTATATGCGAATCAAATGATAAGTTCTGGTCAAAAATAACTCAAAGGTTCCTCACTGTAGAACTAGAAGCCAAGGAAATACTATCTAGAGTAACTATATAGCTAGACAATTTCTCCCTGAAACGCTCAGGTCCAAAGATAACGACTTCAGTTTTGTCTGAATTTAGAAGCAGACAGTTCTGAGTCATCCAGGTCTTTATGTCTTTAAGACATGCTTGTAGTCTGACCAACCTATTGGGTTCATCTGGTTTTATAGATAAGTACAGCTGAGTATCATCAGCATAGCAATGGAAATTTATGCCATGCTGTCTAATAATGTTACCTAATGGAAGCATGTATAAAGTGAAAAGAATCGGTCCAAGCACAGAACCCTGAGGAACTCCATGACTTACTCTGGTGTGTGAGGAAGAGTCTTCATTTATAAGAACAAACTGAAATCTATCAGATAAATATGACTTAAACCAGCCTAATGCAGTTCCTTTAATCCCAATAGCATGTTCAAGTCTGTGTAATAAGATACTGTGATGGACCGTATCAAATGCAGCACTGAGATCCAACAGGACAAGCACAGACACAAGTCCGCTATCAGAGGCTAAGAGGAGATCATTGGTAACTTTCAGCAGTGCAGTTTCTGTGCTATGATGCACTCTGAATCCTGACTGAAACTCTTCAAACAGATTATTTCTGTGTAAGTGATCACAAAGCTGAGCTGCAACTATTTTTTCAAGAACTTTAGACATAAAAGGGAGATTGGATATAGGTCTATAATGAGCCAACACTTCTGAATCAAGAGTAGGTTTTTTAAGTAAAGGTTTAATTACAGCAACCTTAAAAGTCTGAGGTACATATCCTGTCAACAAAGACAGATTGATCAAATCCAATATGGAAGTGTCAATTAATGGGAAAACCTCCTTGAACAGTCTGGTTGGGATTGGGTCTAAAACACAAGTTGATGGTTTAGAAGAGACTATTGCTGTTGTTAGTTCAGAGAGATCAACTGGGCAGAAGCCGTCTAAATACAAATCAGGTTCTAAAGATACTTCTAAAGCTGCTGTACTTGATGATACATCACTGATAATAGTGGGAAGGACTCCATCAATCTTCTCTCTGATAGAAACAATTTTATTAATAAAGAAGCTCATGAAATCATCACTGCTGAGAGTTAAAGGAATACCTGGCTCAGCAGAGCTCGGACTCTTAGTCAGACTGGCTACAGTGCTGAAAAGAAACCTGGGATTATTCTTATTCTCTTCTATCAATGATGAATAATAAGCAGTTCTAGCTTTACGAAGGGCTTTCTTATACATTGTTAAACTATCTTTCCAGACTAACTGAGACTCTTCTAAATTAGAGGAACGCCACTGTCTCTCCAGCTTTCTTGCAGTCTGCTTTAAAGCATGCAGCTGTGAATTATACCAAGGAGCCAACCTCTTCTGACTGATTACCTTCCTTTTCAGAGGGGCAACATTGTCCAGTGCTGTACGCATTGAAACTATAGTGCTGTCAACAAGAGAGTCAAGTGCTGCTGGAGTAAAGTTTAGGTAGTCGTCCTCTGTCATATCTGCACATGGCAGTGAAGAAAAGGATGATGGAATTAATTCTTTAAATCTGGTTACAGCATCCTCTGATAGACACCTTCTATACGTAAATTTCTTCTCAGAAACTGTATAGTCAAGTAATGTAAACTCAAAGGTTATCAGAAAATGGTCAGATAAGACTTGGGTTATGAGGGAACACTGTTAACTGTTCACTCTCAATGCCATAAGTCAGCACAAGATCAAGGGTGTGATTAAGGCAGTGAGTCGGTCTGTGAACACTCTGAGAAAATCCAATAGAGTCCAATATAGAATTAAAGTTCATATTCAGGCTGTCATTTTCAACATCTACATGAATATTAAAGTCACCCACTACAATGACTTTATCTCTACTCAGCACTAACTGGGATAAATACTCTGAGAATTCAGACAGAAACTCAGAATAAGGGCCAGGTGGACGATACACAACAACAAACACAAGAGGTTTCTGGGATTTCCACTTTGCGTGGGAAAATCAGAGATTCAAAAGAGCTCAAACTAATCTTGGGTCTGGGACTGATGAGTAACCCTGATCTGAAAATCGATTTCAGATCAGATTTCAGATCAGACTTCCTATTGATAAAGTCAAAACATTTTTCATAATGCACTTGTCTTTGAAGGAGTTATAACGGTTTCTGCAAAATATGTTGGTGGTCATTTGGAAAATGATTCCATAGTTTAAGGTTAGTGGACCTAACCCTGGCTTACCCAGTCTGCATGCCCAAATATCTTCAGGCAAGATCCTGGAGCCCACATTGCATTTACAAGCCCCCGGCTGAGCGCCTTGGTATTCTCCCCGGTGAGCTGTATCACTGCAGGTGCAAGTCATGGAAGGAAGGTTTTGACTGTTTGTTGTTTGTGCAAATGCACCCAACAGCAGCTCAGATTACCCGGTCATCTTGGAGACTCTGGGTGGTGTCCTCAAGAGGGTGCCACCTGGGGATTCCATTATTCTTCTGGGGGACTTCAATGCCCATGTTGGCAATGATTGAGTTACCTGGATAGGCATGATTGGAAGGAATGACCTCCCTGATCTGAATCAGAGTGGTGTTTTGTTTTAGCTTTTAGACTTCTGTGCTGGTCATGGATTGTCTATTTCAAACACCATGTTTAAGCATAAGATGGCTTATGCTTATGGCTAATGCAAAAGTCAATGATTGACTTTGTAGTCTTTTTATCACACCTGCGGCTGTATCTCTTGGACATTCAGGTAAAGAAAGGGGCACAGCTGTCAACTGATCACCACCTGGTGGTGAGTTGGATCCGTTGGTGGGGAAGACTGTCGGATAGACCTGGTAAGCCCAATCGCATAGTAAGGGTGAACTGGAAATGTCTGGCAAAGGCCTCGGTCCGTGAGGTCTTCAACCCGCACCTCTAGGAGAATTTTTCTAACATACTGGGGGATGTTAGGGACATGAAATCTGAATGGACAAAGTTCAGGACCTCCACTGCAGATGCAGCTTCTAAGAGCTGTGGCCTGAAGGTTATCGATGCCTGTTGTAACGGTAACAGGAAGACCCACTGGTGGATGCCAGCAGTGAGAGAGGCCGTCAAGCTGAAGAAGGAGGCTTTTTAGACTCGGTTGTCCCAGGGGTCACCTGAAGCAGCTGACAAATAAAAGGTTAAAAGGGCTGCAGAGTTTGTGGTTGTTGAAGCTAAAACTCAGGTGTGGGAGAAATTCAGTGAGGCCATGGAGAAGGACTTTCGGCCCAAAGGTGTTCTGGCAAACCATTTGACGACTCAGAAAGAGAAAGCAGGGTCTATCCCGGGTTGTGCTTGATCTGAGTAGAGAACTGCTTACCCGAACTGAGGATATTATCAGGAGGTGGAAGTAGCACTTTGAGAATTTCCTTAATCCAACTAGCATGTCCTCCATTGAGGAGGCAGAGTCTGAGGATTGAGGGAAGACTAGTTCATGGCGGAAGTCACTAAGGTAGTTAAAAAGCTTCCTGGTTTGCGAAGCGCCCAGCGTGGACGCGATTCGCCCTAAGATGCTAAAGGCTCTGGACATGGTGGGCTATCATGGCTAACACACCTCTCCAATGTCGCACGGAGGTCTGGGACAACACCTGTGGAGTGGCAGACCGGGGTGGTGGTTCCCATTTTTTTGAAAGGGGAACGGAGAGTGTGTTCCAACTACAGAGGAATTGACCTACTCAGCTTCCCTTGGAAAGTTTACTCCAGGGCGTTGGAGAGGAGGCTCCTACCAATTGTTGGACCTTGGATTCAGGAGGAGCAGTGTGGTTTTCACCCAGGTAGTGGAACAGTGGACCAGATCTTCCCTGGCAGAGGGGGGGGGGGGGGGGGTCATGGGAGATTGACTATCCAGTCTACATATGTTTTGTAGACTTGGAAAAGACTTACAACTGTAATCCACAAGGGATTCCTTTGGGGGTGCTGACAGAGTATGAGGTATCACTTTTGTGAGCTATTCAGTGCCTGTATTACCAAATCAAGAGCTGTGTCTACATTCTTGGCATTAGGTCGAATTCTTTATGTTGCGTGTTGGACTCTGCAACGGCTGCCCCATTCACCGATCCTGTTTGTGATTTTCATGGACAGGATCTCAATGCGTTGGGATCTTGTTCAGTTATGGCAGGTTTGAGATAGAGATAGACAGACCAGTTGGGGTCTTGTCAGCACTAATCGGGGCGCTGCTCTGATCTGTTGTGGTGAAATGGGAGCTGAGCTGGAAGTCGAAGCTTTCAATTTATTGGTCCACTTTTGTTCCGACCCCTCACCTATGGTCACAAGATCTGGGTAGTGACCGAAAGAAGGAGGTTCCCGCTACTCCTCCACATCAAAAGAAGTCAGTTGAGGTGGTTCAGCATCTGGTTAGGATGCCGCCTGGTTGTTTGAGGTTGAGGTTTTCCAGGTATGTTCCAACCGGGAGGAGGCCCCAGGGAAGACCCAGAACTCACTGGAGGGATTATATATCCCTTCTGACCTGGGAACACCTTGGGATCCCCCAGGAGGAGCTGGAGAGTGTCGCTGGGGAGAGGGATATCTGGGTTTGCCTCTTGAACCTGTCGCCTCCAAAACCCGACCTCAGATGAATGGAAGACAATGGATGCATGGATTTAACCCTGCTTATCTTAAACACAGCCTAATCTGCCGGGTAAAGCTCTGGGGTGGCAATTAACTTAGTGGAACAGAAAACATTTGTTTTAGGATATGCTCAGTTCTTAAATTTGATTTGGCTAAGAGACCACATTAGTAAGAAAAATGCACTGCACACTCTTGTTTAAATCACTAAATCACATCTTGAGAACAAGCTTGTCCAAGACAAATAAGAACTTTGGAAGAAATTCTATGAAGGCAGACTCAGAACATTCAGCAAATGAAAGTCATTCATAATAATTGGTTTGAATGATGAAACACATTCAGCTTAATGATGTTTTTCCAAAGACAAAACTAAGCCACTCGTATTAAAATGTAGATCTATGCACAGTGAGATAGCAGTACATCCCTCACAGCCTGAAAGGGTGAGTAAACACAGATTCATTATTCTGGCATGGAACGCAACCCGTTGGAGGGATGCCATTATCAGCAGGCAGCTAAAAGCTGGCCCGTCTGTGTGTTTTGAACAGATCCAGAGTGGTATGAACACACATGCACAACTCTACACGTACACAACCCAATGAACAAAAAGATGAGAGGTGTGGAAAAAAGATATTTAATCCCAGGACTGGGAATGTGACATAATAGGAAGAAAATTAGGAAATATACCTCTCATCTTTATCAGTGACTAAGATTGAGATATTTATTCTTTAGTAACAGAACTGTTTTACTTGATAACAGTGTTTGCACAGTACTGAAAATGTAATGATGGGCAGGTGACTTTCCTCAAATGATGGCTGGTTACAGCACAACTGCATACGTAAACAGAGCAAATAGCATGACATGAAAACCCAGCAGACAATTTGCTGCAGTCTGTGTTTGTCATCGGTGTGTGAAACTGCCCCACAACATTTCTGAGTATCAGAGGGCCTGTCATTATTAGATTATTGTTTCCAGTGACAGTAGAAATTACACCTCAGAGCATACCACACTATCATCATCCAAACTACTGTTATCCCATACAACAGAAAACCCACAAAACTTTGACTAAAACGCTGATCCACAGCCTGAAATGACTAAGCTTCACTGGCAGCCACATACTCTGGTGTCGGAGTGGAAAGTATTATATAATATGATGTCTTACTTTTTTGAGAGCACAGTTTTGTTACAGTAAATAATTTAAAGAATATTCTTTGCCACTGCGAACCCTACTCAGATTCCAGCTTGAAGTTTCCAGTGGCTCTTTCTTTCTCGAGGTATGAAAGAATTCACCACTGAATTCAGTTATACTCAAATGATACAGATGGTGAAATAAAATTTAAGAAAAGAACTTAAACAAAAAAAAAGAGAGAAACTAAGAAAGTGTAGAAATGTATATCTCAAGGTAACTGAACTTGCATAGCTGATGACCATTTTGAACCCAGCAGGCCCAAATCAACGGGCTGTATTATGCAGCAGTTGTTATATGGAGTACAGAGCTGTTCTGTTAGTGGTCATTAGGTCATCCAAGACAAGTATATGTCAGTTCATTCAGAGAGCATCAACTTCCAACTTGAAATAAACTATTAAGTCAGTTGTTTCCCTGCAGGTAATTGATGCTGCACAAATCTTTCTGTGAACAGTGCACATATTATTTACACTTTTATCCTTTTGCATACACATGAAAGAATAGAAATTAAGATCATGTGGATACTCGTCTCCCATTTTACCATTCAGAGTTCACAGTTCAGTGTTTTAGTGTGTTTCAGCAAAATGGTTCTTGACAACAGGTTGTCAGTTTTAGACTTAAATACAGCAGTGGAATTGAGACAGCTCTATTAGAATAATATATATGGAAATATATATGGAGACCAGACCACTTTCACTTGTCACTACTATTTGAACAGTTACCTGACTTTGGATTTCAATGCCTCTCTATTTCAATCTCGCTGGAAATCAAAAGAGGTACCTGTTTGCTAACAGAACAGCCATATAAATTCTACTTTGTGGTCATTTTTAAAGAAAAAATCTGTCTGTGATTTTCAATTCAATGTAGATTTGTAGGAGACTGAAAGAGAGGGAGGAAAAGTAATCTCCAAATGCAACTTGTGTATCAAGTCAACATCTGAAAGAATGTAAAAGTAGAAAGAGAACATGGCCCTGTACAGTGTTTCTTGTTCCACCTTTTTTCCACCTTGAGCAGAGGGACGCCACAGGAAAACCAGTGGGAGTGAATGACAGGGAATGTGGTATTCCATTGCTCAGTGGCTCCACTGACTTTTAGCTCAGTGTTTCCCAAAGACATGGGGCAGGTCAGGCATTCCAGCCTTGCGTGGACAAAGAAGCTCTTTCAACAGCAGTAATCCTCAGGAGGAGGAGTGGGAGCGCTGCTGGCCTGCTACTTCATACTGGACAACACAAAACCGATGCCATATTTCACACTCACTGCCTGACTACACATTGAAGGTGATGAGAGGTGCTCACACTATGTACAGTATGAGGAAAATACTGCTTAGTATTTATGTTAAAGCATATAATTCGGCCACAGCAGACCTCAGAAGTAAAATTTTGAACCTGTAATTTCCCTTTGGACAATCCCTATTCATGTGCAATATTCAACAATTATGGCCAAACACTGTTGTGTGCAATATATCCATATACTTGAATCTACTAACACCTTATTTATCTATTACCACTAACACCCTATTTTATTTATTTAATTACCGTAACAAAAAAACTGTGCATCTTACACCCTTCCCTTTTTTTACATTACTTATATATTTTTAATATTTTTATATTCGCACTCTCTTTGCACTGTTTTTGGTGGCTTCAAATTTCATTGTACCATGTATAATGACAATAAAGGCATTCTGATTCTGATTAAGATTTAAGATCAGATTTATTGTCATACACACGAAATTTGTCCTCTGCATTTAACCCATCCAGGTTGGCACCTGTTGACACACTCATGTACAGGGTCACACACTCATGATGCCAACCTGGAGCAGTGGACAGCCATTCACAGCGCCCAGGGGAGCATGGGAGGACGGTGCCTTGCTCAAGGGCACCTCGGCCTTGACAAGGAGGTGGACTAACAACCCTCCAGCTGTCAGTTTCACCAATTTTTCTGAGTGGCGAGAGTAGGAATCAAACCGCCAATCTTCCAGTTATTAGATGACCAACTGTAACCACTGAGCCATGGACACCATATGGACACGTTGATAGATAGAGGAGCATTAACATTCAGTTCAACCCTTTTTTGTTAAGCGTGTCAAACGCTGCTGTTTTGTTAAAGCTGTCTCTGAGATGAGCAGTCGTAACAAGTTGTTTTCTGTGCAACTCGAAACAAAGGACAACTTATGCAACTTTTCTGTGAAATTGCGGCAGGGTTAGCTCTCTCTCACTTGAAAGCCAATCCTGCCACATCTCTGTCTGTCTGCATTTTAAATTGGCCAAAGCTGAGTGTGAGTGAGGACGCATGGTTGTCTGTCTCTTAGTGACAGCCCTGTGATGGCCTGGGTGTCAGCGCCTTGTAACCCAGCAGAAGGCGAAGCATAGAAAATAGATGGAGAAGCAGTGGTGGAATAAGCTGATGTGAGACTGTTTTTTCAAATAAGCCATTTTTACACATGCTCTGCAGTCCTAAAATTGTCCTGAGATGTTCAGGATGGGTGGCATTTCATGGGGGACAAAAGTGTTTGATTTTAAGGGCTCAGTAGCCAAAAAGATTGGCAGTGAGAAACACAGTTGTCTTATCTTCAGGTGATATTTACGAGACCATCCTACCATAAAATGACACCATGAGTCACTTGAAAAAGCAAGTTAATACAACACATAGTTATGCGTCATTGTGATCATTGCAAATTGGCAATTCGATAAGACATTTTGACTTTACAAACCTATTTGGAACATCTAATCCTATCTGGTAAAAATGTAAGTCCGATGTGTGACCTGATAGCTCTGTGGTTTGGGTGAAACGCTATAAACAGTGAGTCTCTGATATGGTTAGCTGCTAACCGAACATTTACAGCATGGCATTTGCTTTGGTCTGGATCATTTCAAAACATTCTGAAATGTGTGTGTTGCAGTGCAATCATTTACACCATGCATGCTTTGTTTTGTACCCAAGATGACTTACTCTGGATACACATCAAATGTTAACACTCACTGTCTGTCTGTCTTGGTCTCAGCAACAACAACTAAACAGTTTGAAACACGCATAATAAAGTAACATGTTAATGTCCACAAGCAATGGACTGTATGTCAGTACATTTTAGTATCGCTTTTAATTTGCCACTAAGGTTGTGCTTAATGCTTCCCTTCACTATGTTTGGTTGACAGCTACACAGTTGCATTTAATAGCATATAGTTCTGTATTAAAGTCCCAAAGTTTAAATTGCATTTAACCTGATTTTAAAAAAGCTGCTTACAGGCTGCTTATGTTTTATACCTGCTGCAGTCTGATAAAGATGCTCCTACTTCAGCACCATCTTTACACGCACACACACTTGTCGGCAGTGTCACTCACCCTTCTGGGCAGTCTGATGTTCTCCTTCTCTGTCGGCTCATTCAGAAGTGAGATCTCAAACTGCTCAGTCTGAGCATTGTTGGTAGTAAAGTATGAGAGAATGTAGTGAAATTGAGGGGGTGGCCGGTATCCCTTTGAGTCATGGAAACTGATCCAAAGAGCAGACATGCTCACAGACCGCCAAATAGCTCTCTGTGACTCTTTGTATTGAAACACTACCAAACTTTCTTATGGATTAATGACTGGAAAACATGAACAATATGTCTGATGAATACACACATTCTCTGTTTTAATTTCCTTGTAATAAGAATATGATGCACAAGTTCACTCCATTTTTCTACTGTCTGATGCTTCTCACCTTCAGATATATTTGTATGTAAATTATTCTTTGACCACATTCAGTTATTTACATTGTAATGTTTCATCAGAGCATCATGCTGTCCACTGAACTGCCATCCAAATAGGCCAGGTGATGGAGAGGAACAGCAGCCAAAATGAGCAGCCACAATGAGCTCATCCTTTACCAGACTGCTGCCACTGCCAAAAATCCTTTGTCACTATGGCAACTCCTTGGGGAAAGGTCTGTGATGTAGTTTTTGTGTACATGTTGGTGTATGACTACAGAAAATTCCTCACAGCTGGTTAGATATTGTAAATAATCATCTCATGTGCAAACAATATCTCAGAGCCTTCTTCAAATCTGAGTGTGTGACTATGAGAGCAGACAGGGGAAAAGAGCATCAGTTGAGCCGTCTGAGAATGATTATGTCTTTGTTTTGGGATGAAACGTTGGCCTAAAGACACTCTGCACATAAAAGACTAGAGATAATAAAGGAAGGAAGTTCTGAGGGAGGAAAGAAGGAAACGGGAGAGAAATCAGCTCAGGTGAAATCACAGATGACATCCGTACTGATTGTGTGTGCATGTGTCCCACATGGTGCAGCCAGCAGATTCTACAGCTGTTTGTGTAAATAAGTAAGAAGACTGGGCAGCGCGTAACCCTAATCTGACCCACAGAAAGCTCCATTCTCACGTTGCAGCTCTTGGGGACAGTTAATCTTTCTAAATCTAACCCAATCAGATCAGTGGGACAGATTTGATTTTTTTTTTAAACAGTAAAGGATCAAAAGGTCATAGAAGTGTATCATTGATGCTCTGCACTGAGTATAAACACATTTTAGTAGTAGAATGATAAATAATTGTATAAACTGATTACTCATGTACAACAGCATTCTGAGCAACTGGTCAGAGAGTTTGTTTTAGCAGACCACGCATTTGTTTCTTTAAACAAAGCACAGGATTTTGCTTATGTCTTGGGTTGGACCAATTGTTAGATGGTGACAACAAATTACCAGAAGTAAATTAAGTCATTATTAAGTGAGTCTTTTATTCTGTGTCTGTTTCTCAAATAATACTCTCTGATACAGTCACCAGCAAAATTATTAGCCTCCATTACTTTGCATTTTCCATGCAATGTGGTTTGAATCATTTTGCAACTGTACTGTGGTAAACACGAGTCTAGTTTAGAAAAAAATTATAAATCAGACAATTTATAAATCTCCACTATGTTTTATTTCTATTCATATTGTTATCATGGCTGATATCTTGACCCATTTGAACCCCCACAACATTCCCATACATCCTTTACACTGTAGTTGTCTGGTCATTTCATATTTTCACTGTAATTCAGCATCACCAGAGTCCAGACTAAACATGGAGAAGCAGCATTTAGCTGTTATGCTGCAAACAAGTGGAACAAACTGCCAGTGGAGATTAAGCTTTCACCAAATGGAGACATTTTTAAATCCAGGTTAAACACATTTCTTTTCTCATGTGTCTATGCATGAAAAACTTATCTGGACTGTTGCTTGTTTTTAAATTAATTTAAATTATTTTATTTGTTTCTCTTTATATTCTTTTATGTATTTTTAATGCTTCTTCCACTCCCTGCTGCAATGCTTTTATTTTATGTGAAGCACTGAATTGTTTTGTACATGAAATGTGCTATATAAATAAATTTGATTTGATTTGATCATTCATCAACTCATCAGAAAAGATAAGGCATTTCAGGTATTATTATCATTATCGTTATTATCATTATTATTACTTAAATTTTATGTATAACAGTTTTTTTTTCTCTTGTACATATTGAGTCTTATCCAGAGCCCCATTCAAACACGAGATGTGTAACAGCTTTATCAGTCTGTTAAAGGGACAAAATGCAGACAAATTGTAGGTCACTTTCATATTCAGGTTCCTCAATGCTCCATTCAGACTAACCCATGTGTATCATCACCACACATCACCTAATGAGGTATAATGGCAAAGCCTTTCAGGAGCTGTCTTACAGCATGTTACATTGCCTTGACAATTCACATCAGCCTGAGAGGAACACTGTGGTTGTTAGACATACCAGTGGTGGATGGCAGCAGCTGAAAATACTGAAAAAAACTTTTTTTACTGAGCAAACGGCTCGTGTGATAAGGGACCGTTATCCTCTCTTACTTTTATTTATTGTAAATACAATGAAAAGCATGATTGTTGGTAAAAGTACAAAAACTTCATCTTTTTGCCTTGGTTCTCTCTTTGCACTGCTACTTCTTTGGTCTCTGCCGTGTGTGGCTCTGATCAAGAGGAGGGAGCAATTCTGCCCATAATGCAATCGAGAAGATTCAAGGTTTTTCCTTTTCATATGACTCGGGAGCTTCAAAAAATACTTTGAGGCTTCACCAAATAATAGCAGGGAAAGCATTCCTCTGATCATAAGTGATCCTCTGTCTATGTGACCGTGTACAGTCCAAACTTCTGGACATTTACCAGAGATCCGATTCAAACTTGATGTCGACATGTTTAGTTGCCAACAGATTTATGGAAAGGATTACAGTTGAACTGTCATGCAGAAATAATTATTTTGCCAGTCACTGTCATTTTGCAAACTAGCAATTATTTTGACTGTGTGTCTTTTAATTGCATTATCACAGTTTTCCCAGATATCAACTGTTAACAATGTGCAACTGTGCAGTGATAGTAGAGATGGGAAATATGTCCAGAACTGTGAAGTGACAACACTTTTCTGAAAACATTTCAAATTTCTTGAAATGGTAAAGGCACTGCACAAATGAGATTTTTGGTTTCTGTGAGTGCTTAACTACATTATTCAGCATAAGAAATGGAATCCCAATTGGAAAATGTTTTAATTGATTTAAACATGGAGTAGGTCCTCATTCAAATATTTTTGGTCATCAATATTATTTAATTTTGAAATATAGTTTGTAGATACATTGTGTTGCTGCATCGAACAGATCAGTGTGTGGATGCAAAACAATTTTCTCCAGCTAAACTCAGACAAAACTGAAATCATTGTCTGTGGCCCACAGAAACAAAGAGAAAGTGTTATCAGTCACCTTGAGACTCTCTCTCTAAAACCTAACTATCAAGTTAGAAATCTCGGGGTAATATTGGACTCAGACCTGAACTTTAACAGCCACATTAAATCAGTAACATCAGCAGCTTTTTACCATCTAAAAAACATTGCCAGAATCAAAGGAATAGTGTCTAAACCAGACTTAGAGAGACTGATCCATGCGTTTGTCTCCAGCAGGTTAGACTACTGTAACGGCCTGCTCACTGGGCTCTAAACGGGCTGTAAGACAGCTGCAGTACATCCAGAACGCTGCTGCTCGAGTCCTGACTAGAACCAGGAAATACGACCATATTAGTCCAGTGCTCAGGTCTCTGCACTGGCTTCCTGTCGCTCAGAGAATAGACTTTAAAACAGCTCTGCTTGTGTACAAGTCTCTTCATGGTCAAGCGCCAAAGTACATCTCTGACATGTTAGAGCCATATGAACCAACTGGGGCTCTGAGAACCTCAGGGAGGGGTCTCCTGCTGGTGCCCAGAGTCAGGACGAAACAAGGTGAGGCTGCATTTCAGTTTGATGCTCTTAAAATCTGGAACAGTCTTCCAGAAGATGTGAGACAGGCCTCAACTCTGACAATGTTTAAATCCAGGCTAAACCTGGACCTTATTTCTGGCATTAAATACGTTCATCTACTCACCGATAACAGTTTGGTGAAAGTCGGTGTCCTTCGGACGATATTTAGATCACTCAAGATCCGCATATATCCACAACGGGAGAGAACAAGGCAGTGACGATACAGCCTCTAAAAAGGCATCATATGTCTTTATTTCACCAATACTTTAAGACGAATGAATGAATGAACGCGTACTATTGCACTGTTAGTTCAGAGCTGCTGTGTTGTTGTTATTGGGGGCTATCGGGGGGCTTATCGGGGGCTTTCTACACATGCGTCTAGTTGGATGACGTCATCGATGAGCGACGCTACAGCACAGCTCATTCGTTTTAAAGTATTGGTGAAATAAAGACAGATAATACCTTTTTTAGAGGCTGTATTGTCTATGCCCTGTTCTTTCCCGTTATATGGATATACACGGATCTAAATATCGTCCGAAGGACGCCGACTTTCCCCAAACTGTTATCGATGAGTAGATGAACGTATTTTTATGCCAGAAATAAGGTCCAGATTAAAAAAAAAAAAAAACTACTTCCCCTCTAAGGTAATAACAATTTTGCCTTCAGTTTTTGTCCAAAAGACCAAAAATTTGGTAAAATAAATGTCAGATCCTAATCAGCAGTACATACCACTCCAGTATTCACAATGAGGTCAGTTACTTCTCAAACAGCTTAACACCACTGATAAATCATCACCACCCAGGTCTCCATATAGTAACTGGGTGGTTTTATAGCAAATAGCCAACATGTAACAATGTTCTGTCTCTTACTCCAAATTTACAACCAACAACTGCCAGCATTCATTCATTTCCTCCATCACTCATCTCCAACAGGTTTTGAACTCATCAGATATTATATAGTGAAAATATATCATTATAACATTATTACAGTCCTCTGCGGGTAGATATCCAACAAGGCCAACTCCATGCATTGGAAAAGTGCCAACCTGATCATATTCAGGATCACCAGTATCGTTAACAGCAGAAGCAGAGCAGCAGGAGCGCCCAGAGGAGGCATTAAGACCCAACACAAGGGAGTCTGGAAGAGAATACGGCTGTGTGGATGTTTACGGGGGTGGGGTTGGGGGCTAGATAGAGTGTCTCTGTGCTGGCCTGATTATTCTCTCAACAGAATGAGCTCACATAACAAAGGATTTATTATCACTCGCTGGAGAATCACTGCAGTTTGGGAGCTGTGCACAGCCGTTTTCTCTGCCAGGCGCCCAAAAAATGTGGCCCAGCTCTGGCGGAGAGATTCAAACAACAGCAAACCCTGTGTGGATCCCTCTCTCTCCCTCTGCCCATAAAGCAGCTAGTGTGTGAGGATGGTGGGAAGACCAGGAGGCTAACATGGCAGTGAGAGATAGCTGCCTCTGTTACTCTCCATGTCTTACTTCTTTTTCTCCAGGTACGCCAACAGTGTCCATCTGGACTCAACAGTAGCAGCAACCAGGTGGAAAAGTAATACAATAATACTGTACGACTGCAAGAGATTAAACTGAAAATTTGTAACATTTAGCTTAGTTTAAAACCAACCAAATCTACTGAGGTTGACTGAAATGAATTGAGCACAAAGCTGTTTCAGCCTTACTTGTTCTGGTACGACCAGGAGCTTGTGTTAGCTCATGTTAGCCAGTGCTGGCATTGTTTGATACCATTTTACACTGACTGACACATATTCCTGTGTAACAGACATTGAATAAAACCAATAGGTAATCACATGGTTGCATGTATTGTTTAAAATGTATTTCCATTAAAGTGGAAACGACAGCTTTTCATTAGAAATGTGGTTTGTCATGCAAGTGAACTGTTTTTACACAGCCCAGTCTCACCACAGTACACGGAATTGGAAAGTTTGTGTTCATCTCCAAAGCGCAGCCCTGCTGCTTCAATACATGGCTGAAAAATTACAAGATGGCAACATATCTCTCAGCTATTGTTTTGTTTCGTAGTGTTTATGGGACATGACTTTTAACACCTAACCCTTACTATTCATGAGTGAGAGTGAGGTAGAAAACTTTTGTGTGCCAAAGATAAGTAGAAAAGTGAATAATCTTTTTGTATAGGATGGGTCCCAAACTCATGGGGTCTTGCATAGAAGTCAGCAGAGTAATACCCTACTACTGTCCCCTCCTCTCTTACAAGCATTTGTGGTCAAATCAACAGTGTGGAACAGGTATGAGGCATGATGATATACGTAGCGAGATGTAGAGCGTGAAAGTCTGATTGGGGAGATGAATGAAAACGTTGAATGTGGACATGATGACATGTGAGACATAAGCTTTGTTTCTGCTGGGAACTTTTTGAAAATATTGTTATGTACAATTTTAAGCCTTTATTGTGCTATGGACTAACGGAGCTATGACGTCCTGTTATGAGATCAGTTTGTTCAATATCAAAAACTTTCTTCTCTTAGAAGTTTTTTTTTTTTTTAATTCCGACACAATCTGCAGCAGCTGTTCTTAAAAAAAAGCTTGAAAACCATCTCAAGCATAAAAATATGGTTGAAAAGTGGAGGAGCATATTTCCTTTGAATTCATTGGTTCTCTTAACCTTCTCTAATGTGACCATTTTAAAAATGTATAAAAGCACTCTCTCTCACACACACTCTCACACACACACACACACACACACACACACACACACAGTGATAGTACTATAAAGCACCAGCTTGTTCTGGTGAATATATTAGACGTGGAGCAAAATTAAGATGTTGCATCACAAGCAGGGTACATTAAAATGCATTTATCTGTTCAATCAGTTTTACCCAAGTGAAGGGAGAATAACAACTTTAAGTGATTCTGGCTCACATCTTATGAATATTTACAAAACTTCTCTAAAAAATTGTCATCAAAACATACATATTAAGCATACCAAAGCCAAAACAAATTGAAGAAATAAATTCATACATGGTTGCTCAGGCTAACCTGTCAGGAAACATGTGTCTGATAGGAAAACAGTAAGGCTCTAAAGTTTCAGGGTAAACAATTTAAAGAAGCATTAAACCTGTGGAGCCTGGTGATAATTCTCCAAGGGTTTTCCACCACAATCAACCACTGAACATAACACAGTTGTTGTTTTTTGATCAAATGGTACCTTCATTTTGATTAGAACAACTTTAAAGCCAGCCAACTTGTCAACCAGTCTCTGACTTAACAGAGAGCAGACTTCACCCAGCAAACCGGGCCTGGACTGTTGTGTCTGGGCCACTGATAGACCAAGGACGCACTCGTGTACGCAGGAAGAGTTCAGGGAAATCTTAATCTTTAACAACTGATTTGAGATGAAGAAAGAGGCTTTAGCAGGTTCACAGTTAGGCCTTCAGTGACTGCCCTTTTGCATTATCATAGTAAAAACATGTTTTTCATTCCAAACTGGCAACCATACACTTCCTAAAACCCTATGGGAAATACGTCATCTGTTACATTTAGTTCACCATCGTTTATTTTTGTTTATCAGTAAATCAGTATTTTTGAGTACTGATAGTAACCAACTACAAAATGTAACCAAATGTCCCTTCTCCCAGGAAAAGATACCCTATTACACAACTAATTCCTGTTAAAAAGCAAGTATTAGTCAATTCCGACTAGTGGTAACCACATCCTGACTTAAAAATAAGTTTAAAACTGTATGAGTCATCACTTTTTGTAAAAATGTGAAGACAAACTTGTTGCATTTTTAACCTAATTATTGATATATTCATTTAATTAAATGACATTTCTGTCACTAGATTAAAATCAAGCCATACTTAACTGTGACAACACAGTAAAAAAACAAGGTGTTACAGCAGGTTAATGGACAAACTCGTCCACTTGTGCACCTGCACCGTTTCCACAAAATTATATCCACACATCCACATGCTCACACACGCTTAGAGCCTTGAAAATTAACTGCCAGTATTAAAAAAAAGCAGTGATCTGTTAATCTTGAATTTCTGAGGCTTCTACTTTACCTGATGAAGTTGTGGGTGGGTGCGCGCAGCAAAGCCGTCCAATAAAACCAGAGGATTAAGCAAACACTGCAGCTGCTCATAGAGATGGAGTTGGACTGGTGGAGGTGTAAAACCAAAAATCCAAAAAACACACAGGAGAAAAAACTCTTAACTGTGAACCGGAGAGGAAGCCTTTCTCCCTTATCTCTGGCTCTTTTCTTGTCTCTTAACTCAATGTGTCTCCTCAACACACACACACACACACACACACACACAGTCTTTTGCTGTCACAACACACACTAGGCTAACGCCATGTGGCCGACACTGCTGACACACACTGTCTGGCTGCTGATGGTCCCCGCCCTCTTAACTCTTTACTCTCCTTTGAATCACATGCTCCCTCTTTCATTCTCTCACCCCCCCCCCCCCCCCCCCCTACACACACACACACACACACACAACCCAACATCCGTCTCTCACACATACACAAACATACCCTCACTCTTTCCTGCCCAGTCAGCCAAGCTTCAACATGTGGACACAAGGTTGTCTTTCTTCTGCATAAGAAATGCCATGTTGTTCATGAAGACCTGTACAAATGTTACCCCGAGGCGGGACTCACAGGTAAACAGAGTACAGAATATAGTAACTTTTCCCTGGACAAAAGCCCTTTATTCTTTCACACTGGAAGTACTGTTACACTGAAGCACATTTTCCCTCTTATACACTTCTCAGAATCTTTTCTGCCCCACTAAAAGAAAGAGCAATAACAAAAGAAAGATCTTTTGCATTTTAGGCTCGTTGGCTAAGCAGAGGAAAAGATGGATACATGGTTAACACTTGAATTAAATCACTTTTTATTTTTTAAAAAGAACTACAGATTACTTTTAAACTTTCATTTGTTCGAGATTCAGGGGAAAAAAATCGCCAGCGTTAGTTTGGTTTCTGTTTTCATCTGAATCACTAACAGAACAATAGGGATTAATAAGGGAATCTATCTCATCAAATGCTATCTGTAGCTATCTCACCATCTAGCTTTACCATAACAGGATAGATTTGCAGTGCTTTAGCTTGGCAAACTTATGAATTAGATTTTTCTTAATTAATAATTTTTTACAGCACAATATAGCCTGATGAATATGATGAAAAGTATGTTCTGACTGGTTTTTGGCTTTGTAAAACAGTTACTTTGGTCCGTATTTCAACTTAAAAATACCTCTGTCATGCCATCATTACTCACCTTTGCTCATTTCTATTGACAAAGCAGATAGTGAATCAGGGAAGTGTCACCTTGCATGTTGGTTTGGCTCTGTACCTTCATCCAATTCTTGCTCAGAGGTACATCAACTTTGAGCCACCCTTTCCCTTTCTGGAACTTGGATATACACTGGTTCAGATTTTATTTTGTTTTGGCTTGGTGCCAGTAGTTTTCCCCGTCTTTAGGGCCTCCTCATCAGAGCAGCTACATTAAAAATGTTTGGTCCAAACATGGCCCACATCAGCAGTTTCTTTGAACAATATTGGCCCTTGAATGATGCCATTTACTCAGAGTGTGCCAGCTTATAATCAGCCACATATCCACCAGACATGGACCAAATCTGCAATGTCTTTGGGCTTTTGGGCCACACCTAGGTCTTACAATATTTGCACTTACCCTTGATAAAGTAGGCTTATGACATTTTTTAAAAAACATTTAAAGCATTTTTTAAATAAAACATTTTTTTTTTTGTTTGCACCACACTTGCAGTTACTTGTAGCATTTTTAGTATTGTCTTTGTTGTCCCAGCTGTTCTTTGTTGTTGCTGTTTGTTGCACTGAAAACTTCGCGAGAAACGTTATTTCATTGCACTGTGTACTGTGTATATGGCTGGAATGACAATAAACCCTCTTGAATCTTGAATCTTTGGGCCACATCTGGCCCATACAACACATGACATAAAATAAGTTAGGCAAAGCTCAAGGCCATTGTGCTTTGTCTGGCCAAAGTAACCTCAAAAGTGCTGTAACTGAGCTCTAAGTGACAAAAGTAGCCAGTTTTGTGTTTACTTTGTTTATGCAATAGCAAATTTGTAGCTTTTTAATCCTTATTCCTTTAAACGTAGTATTCTTTGTTACATATTACCCTCTCCCATAGGTCAGTGTAATCTATAAATTGTTTCTCTTGCATAAAAGAAACAGAATCACATAAAAGAATGTCGCAAACAAGCAAATTTCAGAAAGTGGCAATACAGGACAAGTTAGTTACATTAGCTCAGAATTACTGCCATTTAAAAATTATCACAATTTTCCCCTGTTTTCCATCTCCTAACAGGGTAAGAAGACTTTGTATGTTTGATTTTGAAAGGACAAAAACTTTACTCGGATAGTTTGGAAAGCTCGGAAAGCTGCAATAAACTATGTTGTTGACTTTGTTCATGAGAGACACAACATAAAAATACCCAGACAAACTAAGAAGCAGTGCTGGGGTAACGATCTGGTGGTTGTGACACAAAACAATTAAACACACTTTCTGAAAACAGAATAAATCTAATTTATATTGAATCTGAAAAAAAGACTCAAATTCATAGTGTGTTTCTCTTTTTCTAGTCCACAGTGGTGTGTGCTGATGGACAGCAGGACTATTACAGATAGTCATTATTATCCACAGCTCGTGGTTCCACACTACCCAAACTGCACTGGATCTAGTTAGCCTCACCACTTTATCAGCAAGTTTAAATACCGGCCAGAACCACTGCTTGCATTTCATCCATCCATCCATCCATCCATCCATCCATCCATCCATCCATCCATCCTCTGACTCTATTTCTATACCAGCTTAATCCAACTCAGGGTCGTGGAGCTTGCATTTCAGTATGTGTGTATAGATTTTACAACATAGGCCTAAAATTTCTCAAACTGGAAAAGCTCAATCTTTTATTGCATGCCTGTCTGGCTGAGATTTATCTTGATTAATGTAAAGTACGCTCATCTGACAGCCATAATCACACAGCTGGGCTGTTATGCCCCAAAAACCATCCTGATCAAACTGACAGAGAACGATATATAGATATATATGTGTGTGTGTGTATATATATATCTATATATATATATATATATAGATATATATATATATATATATATATATATATAGATATATATATATATATATATATATATATATATATATATATACATACACATATCTTGCATCTGATATGTATGAAACTTGGATGTGGTTTCACCTGATTTCACCACAGTTCTGGGAATCCTTAAAAAAATTGAACAAAAAAACCTAACTAAGTGACAGTGGCTTTACTCTCTACAAAGTCCCCATTACTCCACTACATTTGCCATCCATACATCCACTTTCTATAGCTGCTTAATCCAATTCAGGGTTACTGAGGCATTGTACACCCTTGGATAGCTCGACAGCTCTTCACTACATTTTTTTTAAACAAACATTGTCAATGTCCAAAATCTTGTAGATTTATGCTTAAACTTCAGGATTTGAGAACATGGAAGTGGTTACGGTCTACAACTTTATGCAGTAAATATACAAAGAGAGGCGCAAGCTTTAAATATTTTTTGTTGCTTGTTTGATGGAACGATGTTAGCCAATATGATGTGGAAGCCAGCCTAATCTCTTTGTTGTTGAGTATAAAGGCACCACACCACACATGCAGTGCAGTCACAGCGCATGAGTGAGCCTGCAGGTAGCCCCAAATCACCAGGGTCAAAGGTAAATTTCTCTTTTATGTAAACACACACACGCCCTAACTCTTGAAATAAAAAGACGTCTAAGACAGTAAAAGCTCTCTCTCCTTTCATCTTTAATGAAAAGCATATTTTGTCCTGCCCCCCTCTTCGTCTACACCGCACCAGCACCCACACACCCATTCAAATCCTAACGCCTTTATAGAAACATACAACACAGCGCTGCAGGGCTGAGCGGAGGGAAGTGCTCATTATGAACATCAAAGGCCTCAATGGGCGCTGACTCGATCCTTTGAGACGACTGGAGTATCTCGGCTGGTGAACAAAATGTTGGGATGTCTCTGCACATCTCTGATACCGTCAGCTGTGTTCGAAATTCAATCACCAGGCCCAACACAAGGAGGAGAAATGTAAAGATCCAACGGAAATGGGTCATCACTTTTAGCCAGGATGTGCTTGTTGTTGATGAGCAGTGGATCACTCCCACATGCTGGCCGTGAAGCAAATGATATCAAGTCCACCACAGAAATATTTAACCCAACAGCGATTGAGTATCCCCTACAATAACTTTCCCGTCAGTCTTCGTGTCATGCTCTGTGTTTCAAAGCTGAAAGGTTGCGCCTGTGCTTCACAATGGCCAGCAGTGGTTTGATTTAGACGGATGTCTGAAGAGCTGATGTTCAGAAGGATTACTGAGAGTTTAGCTCCAGGCATCTCTCCTTTACGATGCTGTTTGAGGTGGAGAGCAGAGCCGCACTGCCATCTAGTGTCTGCGACAGATTCTGCTTACAGTAATCTCTGACCACACAAATCAGCAGCAGTCTGTCTACAGATATTAAACATAATGGGATTATCATGGGAGCTCCCCTGTGTGAAAAAATAAATACATTTTGCTCACACTAGATGTGAGACAGAGGTTCAGGTTTTATTCCACTAAAATGTAATATACTTACAGACAGTATGGCAGAACCCAATGGGATATGACACCTAATGAGAGGTAAACCAGATGGAAATGTGCAGAAAGGGGATTTAATGAAGCAGATTATGTGTTGATCATTTTATACCTGATGGGATATCCTTAAAATGTGCTTTAATTACCAACAAATTAGGAAAGTGACACATTCCATTAATTACAAGTATGAACTGGAACTAAGAAAGGGTGTCAAAGGGGTTGGAGATACTGTTGTTGCTGGGAAACCCTAACCCTGGGAAAAAGGTCGCCGGGAGAATTAACAAAGCAGTGTGAGACGAGACCCAACAAAATGGTCACAGAGAGGAAATTCCACATCTGGATACAGAATTCATTCCAATATCCTCCCTGGGACTGTCTGAATTTCCGATGTGCTTTGCCCTCAGTACAAAGCGTTCTGTCAAAACCACAGAATAAGAGCTCAGGGTCACACAGGTTGGTGCTATAAAGAAAATAACTATGCTTGACTCAGGGGTTCTACATAAATACATACAGGGGACAGTGAATAACTACTAAGAGATGGCCTTAAAGACACACCAGTTTAGCACTGACCCAAAAAGAAGCACCTCGTGATGAAATATTAAATCATACCACAACGAAACACAAGATGAAGGACTAGGTGACAAAGAATTGTAACACAAAATGGTTACAAAGATGCACAAAACCAAGACCAAAGAATGAAATAAGAGTCAAAACAGAAAAAGAAATATATCCGACACATTATGAGTACAAAGTGACCAAACAAACAGTGATGTGCCACAGAGAAGAACAAACTGTACGTAAACAGATACAACACAAACACAAAAAGACCAAACTAAACAAGTGTCCATGATTCGTGACTTTGTGGCTCCTTTCATGCAACAATTTGCGTGTGTCAGTCTGCTATGTGTTGCATTATTTGTCATGTTACATAATACATAAAAGCACCGGTCTGAAAGTTACGAGATCTTGGCAGAACAATGTAACAGTAGATACAGACGGGGCTGCACGTCTGTTGTGATTTCTTTAGTGGATTTGTGATTTGCTCTTAAAACTAGTACCCATATTATAATTATATCGTTTCACTAATTCTTTGCTCTTATGTAAGACATAAAAGTGTACTTTCCTTTTCTCACTTTCTTACACATGACAAAAAACATGACAAAAACATGACAACTCAGCAAAAGTCACACAACAGCTGGCACTAACAGGTGAGAGTGGAAACTGAGAGAAAGATAACAGGCTTTGTCGCTGTGTCACAGTGGTTCATTCATTTGTGCTTCACTGCATCTGATCTCTCAGGTAAAATAATGCTACAACAGTAGTGAACATTATATGTTGTCAGTTGTGACAGTACCGATGATCACATGATCATGAAAGCTGCTACATTCATTAATGAGCTCTGACTTTGCAGACTGTTTACCCAACAGAACAAATCAAATAGTTATTACAAAAAAAAGGTACTTTGTTGCAGTCAGTTTTTAATTCTATTAAATTAAATTTATAATTGTAGATTCAAATGTGATAAAGAACTGTCATTAGTAGAATTAGTAGTGCGACACAGATGACATTACCCACCAGACTCCTTATCCAAAGTTCATGGAGTCAGTCTGGGATGACAGGAAGAGCCACAGACCCAGAAAAAAAAAAAAAGTCTGAGTGCACAGTGCAAGAGCAAGTGCGTCTTAAAGAAAGATGCTCAGGGATGCTTACAGAATAAAACTGCTTCATTTTTATTTGTCTTTTAGTTTAAAGTTGGTGCGAGCCAGCAGCTGAAGCTCCTCCTGGCCTGAGCTGTAATTATAGCCGCGATGCGACCACTCAGTCCAAGCAGCAGGATTTCCCTTTGAACTGCAGACACGAGTCAACAGAGGCCCAGCAGTCACACACTGGACTGCAGGTTCTCTTTGCAAACAAAGCCGTTGGATCGCATGTGCTCGGCAAGCAGCTTTCATGTTAAAATAATATCTGATGGGATGGTTGTGTTTTTCCATTCTCAGGATGTCCAAGCAAATTATTTCTGGATTGTAAACAGATTTTACAAGTTGCTTCTTCTTTTTACCAGACTTTGAATTTTATCAGTGAAATGAAAACACAGAAGACCTCCACAGAAGCATGATATGATTAAGGAGTGACACACAAACTTGATTTTCCTACCATGAATCGCACTTTCTTGAGCATCTTCCTTGAGTCCAGAGAGACGGATGTTCACAGATCCAAAAAGTTGGAAAACTTCCAACTCCACACTCCATTAAGGAGAGCACTTTAAAGCTCATTAAAACTCCTTCCAGTCGCTCCCTTTTACACCAAATCCAGTCTAAACATCCAGAAAGAATCTGTGGATGTCCCGTTGCCTGTCTGTCTGCCGACTGTGTGTTTGAACATGCAGAGTCAACAGTGTCTGCCTTCCCCTCAACCCCCACCTCTCCCTCCTCTGAGACCCTTTTTGCAGAGCTTATCAGTGTACTCATTCATTCGGAAAAGGACACACCCTTTTTTTTTTATGACTGGGGGGGCTGCTATTAACAACCCCATCCTCCAACGCCCAGTACACCAAACATGGCTGTTAGCTGACTTAAACTCGCCGCCCCTGACCCCGGAATGCCCCCACCCTCTGCACATCCCCATCTACCCATCTGTTGTGCTGCAACATCTGACTCACCTTTGTCTTCACAGCTGTTCAGCATCCTCTATCACACAATTCATCTGTGTGGACAGAACACAGAGTCAACTGATGTTCCCTAATCTGCTACTGGAATGAATCCATTTTTTAAAAAGTTACAACGTATTCTGAGCTCTGTAAGACACTGTTCAGACTGAACTGGGATTTTGATGTTGGCAGCTAGTTCTCTGCGTTTGGGACTCCCCAAAATCAAAATCAAATCAAATCAAATTTATTTATTTATATAGCACATTTCATGTACAAACAATTCAAAGTGCTTTACATAAAATAAAAGCATTGCAGCAGGGAGTGGAAGAAGTGTTAAAATACATAAAATAATATAAAGAGAAACAAATAAAATCATTTAAATGAATTTAAAAACAAGCAACAGTCTAGATAAGTTAAAAGATATCGTCCAGATTTCATGCATAGACACATGAGAACAGAAATCCTCTGATAGACGGACCATTTACAGAATGCTTAGGCTTACATACATACATACAGATCATTTTAAATGGAAATCTACAATGAGAAGGTCTGTGTTAACATTTCTCAAAGACTGTTACTATGTATAGTTCTTGGGCAAAAGTACAGAACAAAACAGCTGTTGCTTTCTGACCTTTAACCCCTAACCCAAACCTCTAACCCTCCTGACCCTCTTGTAAACCCTCCTGTAAAGTCCAAATTTCATTGTCAGTCCATTACTCCATGTTTTGTTTAAACTTTTAAATGCTAAGATTAGGAGTTATCGTTTGTAGCATTTTTTAACAACGTGTAACTGTTTTAAGAAAACGTGCACGAGGTTTTCGGACACCGTTGGTGTCGGCCTATAACAGCTTTGAGATATGATGTCAGCATCAGCCCAAAGTGAAATAGCAGATGCAGCTAAAGTAAAGTTTCAAATCAGTGTTTATTTGACCTTTGACCTTTTTTTTTATGCGAACACCACCACAAAAAGTGCTTGTAGGCCAGCCTAAAATTCCATCTAATTTAACAGAGTCCTGTTGTTGCTCAGCTCAGCATCTACCAAATCAGTACAAGATAGCTTTAATTCTATAATATCTATTGAGCTGAATCTCATTCTAGGCTGCACGGTGCTGAGCACTGTCACCTTACAGCGAGAGGGTTCCTGGTTCAAATCCCAGCTGGGGCCTTTCTGTGTATGTGTGGGTTCTCTCTGGGTGCGCTGACATCCAAAAACATTTTAGGTTAACTGGAAAAATTGACCTCAGAGAGAACATGCATGGTTGCTTGTCTGTATGTGGCTCTGTGATGGACTGGGGGCCCATCCAGGGTGTACATTGCCTCGCGCCAAGTAGGCTCCAGCGACGCTGAGCTGGATTAAGCAAGTATAGAAAATGGATGGATGGATGAATCTCCTTCCTCTGGATCCTTTTTAACACGATAAGTGTTGTTTGACATTTCATCAGCTTACAAAGTCTGTGAAACATTTTCTACACTTCCGGCATCAAATGACCCCTGTGCCAAGTGCACTTTTAATTCAATATCATTACATGGATGGATGGATGGATATACATGTATATATCCATCCATCCATCTTCTTAACTGCTTAGTCCACATAGGGTCGCGGTGGCAATATGGAGAGTAGAGCAGCCCAGACATCCCCATCCCCATCCCCCGCTACTTCCTCCAGCTCATCCATGGCGACCCCAAGCCGTTCCCAGGCCAATCAAGAGACAGCGGCTCCTGGGCCGACCTCGGGGCCTTGTCCCAGTTGGTCGTGCCCAGTACATCTCCAAAGAAAGGCGACCAGGAGGCATCCTGATCAGGTGCCCCAACCATCTCAACTGGCTTCTCTCAATGCAGAGGAGTTGCGGTTCTACTTTGAGTCTCTCCCGGATTCTTTCCGTCATGATCCAGAGTTCATGACCATAGTTGAGAGGAGGGATGTAAACTGCCAGGAAAATCAAGAGCTTTGCTTTGTGACTCAGCTCCCTCTTCACCACAACAGTCCTACTAAACAAGAATAAGACTCCAAGATATTTAAACTCCTCCATCTGGGGTAGGTTCTCTCTCGCCACCTGGACAGGGCATGCCATCCTTTTCCATGAGTAGGTCCACATGATGAGATTAATTCGATTATAGCTATAGTTGGTTTACGCTCCTTATTTGAGCAAGGGTAATTATCATTGGATATATGGCGTTGAATGAATCGAATCATTGGCACAAAGCATGTCAGACCCCAGTACGATAGGTGGCGCTGTAGCCATTTCAACTAGTGGTAATAGAGCCACTTCCTGTTGACCTCTTCACCACCAACAACAACAACAACAAACTCAGGCATTCAAGAAAGATGGCAAACGAAGAGCAAGATGAAGCTACGTCCCTCTACATTTGGTCTGTGATGAGCTGCTTGTTGCACAAACGCGATGCACAACGGAGCATTCTCCATCGCTTTGTTTGTTTCTTTCCGATGGCGGCGACAACAGGAATATCGTCTCCTTTGATTTCCGGTTCATGATCCCGGGAAAAAATCTTGAGCATGCGCAGAACACAAAGTCCAATTCACCACGTGTTTCACCGCCTACAAGCATGTTTAGTGCGACTTTCAACCGAGTTATCTTGGGGTCTTAATCCGATCGCGAGTAACCCGATCCGGTCCAATTTTTCTAAGGTGTATGCATGAACTTAATAACTCAGTCTTATTGCAATTTAGCCCTTAATCCGATTTTTATAGTGCCATGTAACCCCACTGAGTGACGGGATCATGGACTCAGACTTGAGGTGCTGATCCGCATACCAACCGCTTCACACTCAGCACCAAACCGTTCCAGGCAGTTATGTGATGGAGCCAAAAGGACAACATAATCTGTAAATAGCAGCGATGAAACCCTCAGACTACCACACACAACGCCCCCAGACCTCGGCTATGCCTCGACACCCTGTCCGTGAATATCTCAAACAGGAGTGGAGACGAGGCACAACCTTGGCAGAGTCAACAACCCCAACGAGTCAGACTTAATGCCAGGTATAGAGACTGAACAGCCCGCACTAGCGGTGTTAGGCCTTCTTCAAGTCCACAAAACACATGTAGACTGGATTAGCAAACTCCCAAAGCTGATACATTGTTCCACGGCCAGGGCCAAACCTGCATTGTTCCTCTTCAATCTGAGGTTCAACTATCGGGCGGAGACTCTTCTCCAGCACCCCAGCATACTTTCCCAAGGACGCTGAGAAGTGCGATACCCCGGTAGTTGGCACACACCCCCCGATCCCCTTTTTTAAAAATAGGGACCAGTTTGCCTGTAGCCGAGGTCCATGCAATATTGCAGAGACGTGTCATCCACTACGGCCCCACAACATCCAGAACCTTAAGCATTTCCGGGCGCATCTCATCCACTCCCCCCGGACCGAAATCTTTGATGTTGTTCCTGAGATCTGTTGGAGCCACTTTCAGTTTCATGATCATTGTACTGGGTGATGCTATTACACAATGTTGCTTTCACTTCCCACATCATTTCAACATCCACCCTCAGCTCTTGATATTTTGAGCTTCTCGTGTTCCTTCTTCCTGATGTTTGAGTCACTTGGAATTGCTACATCTGTCACTCCTGCCGTCCTCTGTTGTTTGCCAACCACCACAACATCTGGCCCGTTAGTCATCACCTGTTTATCAGTCTGGACCTGAAATCCCACAGGATCTTAGCTCATTCTTCTCTACCTTTAGAGGCATTTTTTTTTAAAGACAGGAAAAAAATAAATGAATGATACAGGAGTGGGTGTATGAATAGATGGGTCAGAACCAAGCTAATTCTAGCATGCTTCCCTTAGTTGTACAGATAAGAAATAAAACAGGAAAAAAAAATTCTCACAGGTCATCAGTATTCCTGCAAGAGTTTTGCAGATAAAAAAAAAAAAAAAAAGAAAGGGGGAAGAACAGATGTTCCCATATTGATGACATAAAAACAACGGGAGGCCAACAGCTGTGTTCGGTCTGGCTTTTAAGACCCTCGCAGACAGTGCCAGAGTGAGGCATGAGCAGAGTCTGGTGCTAATTAAGACAAAAGTCATCGTTACATTTTCAGTAATACATTTTATTCCATTAAAGTTTTTTTTTCCCCCAATTGTACACTGGAATGTTAAGATTCCCCTTCAGCAATTATGTTAAAAATGCTCAATCTAGTCATTTTCAACCCCACATTCACTGCTAAATTGAAATTTGGGGGAATACAAAAGAAAAACAAAACATGAAAGACAAATGTTACGTTTTGAATAACTGATGGACTATGAGAATGCAAGTAAAGGATGACTGGGTGGATGAGCAGTTTGGTTTACTGTGAGGGCTTCAGAAAGCCCCCCGTTGACATTATGACCGGAGTGGGTGGAATAACAAGCCCGATTCCTGCTCACTTCCAAATTCTCTTGAGGGGCAGAGAGCTCGACTATGGGCTTGGTTGTTGTTTCTGGGCCTCCTTCAAAGCCTTTCTGATTCGAAGCCCGATATGTCAGGATTGATCTCTGGATTAAAGTGGACCCGAGTGAAACATGGCGTCCCTTTTTAACAAGGTGAGGAGTGGTTGTAATGGTGTCCCAAAACAAGAATAAGAAGATGAGAAATTTCAACAGATGCAATAAGTTTTGCACCGATTTCACTGGTAGGGAAGTTTGCTCTGCAACCGAGAATCCCTTATAAAGTCCTAACTGCCAAATTTCAGTATTCAGATTAGTGGTAAACTATGATTAATTATACAGCAAACGGTAAAAAAATTTCGAGTTAAAATAAAAACTACTTTGCTGATGATAATAGACGGTATAGACACTATGCTGAGCAAATATCCATATCTTGCTTTTCAACAAAGAACTGAAGTTTACAAAAAAAAATCTGAAATAAGATAAATAGATTAAATCCCAAGAGTTTAACGATTAAAGAATGACAGCCATATAATGAGTGAGAGCTATAATTCTAGTTACAGATAAGACAACTTGAAAAGAAAGAAAGCCCCATTCAACCATCACTGAGCTATAGCAATGCAAGTGAAAAAGAAGGCTGTGGAGGATGCACAATTCTCAGTGGGTGGGGAATGCTAAACTACCTGCGCTCGTTCTAGTAGACTGACGGCAGAGGCCTCGGGTCCTGTTTTTCCTCCTGGCACGGTGTTTCTTATAAATTGACAATGTGAGGGACGCTAGCTTCTCCTTCACCCCCGCAGTCATCCTCTACTTAGTCTGAAGTCCTCTACAGTTCTGCTCACCAAACAACAGTATCAGTGAAGTTTTCTTTGTGTGCATTTGTTGGGTTTTCCTGTTCAGTTAACTATATATATAGATGATCCTCTCTCATACAAACATATAAATACATCACTGCTGCTCTGCTCCACCACAGGGGGAGGCTTCGCCAGACGGCTGACGTAGTCCTGTCGATGTATAGTCTCAAATAGTATACAGGAGTGGCAGACAAGAAATCTTCAATCTTTCTCTGTAGCATAGATTTGGACTTTTTTTTGTTGGTGATTTATTTATTTTTTCTTCAAATATCTTTACTCGATTACGTATTTGTCGACAACAAAGGAAGTTTCTGAGGAGAATTTGACAGGGCCGTCACCATCTACATGGGTCACTTTGGTAACCTGTGGAAAAGAAAGAAAAAAAAAAAAGATTTTAAAAACCCATCAAAAGTGTTGGTATTCATTTTAAACATTACAGAGACGTTCCATGTGAAGTCCTTAGTGGAGTCTTTTAGGTCATTTCATCAACAGCCCAATTTCCCTTTGCAGACAAATGGCAGTGGTCCAGATCTGATGCAAATCTTCAGTTCGATTAGCAGACATCAAACGATATGAGCCAACACTACAAAGACCGGATGTCCCAAGAGTAATTACATAGTATATGTAGTTGTGGGTGATCAGTCAGTAAGAGCTGCAGCCCATGAGAGTGCAAAAGACGAAATCAGAACAGGAAACGCTGGCGTTAACTCGCACAAGACACACATATGCACAGATTCTCGCCTCCACCTAGTGTTTGGTAAGAAAGACGATTTAAAAAAAATAAAAAATATTAACAGTGAGACAGTTTTATGTGGGTGACATCAGCTGCTCCATCCTGTGTTCAGCTGTGAGGGGAGGAGCTGCGTGTCTGCCATGGGGCTGTAGGAGGTCAGTCAGCAAAGAAGGTGAAACTGATATAGATGTCGTTGAATATGACTAGATACAAAGTCCTATTGAATAGGACTGTCAAATTTTTTTATTTTTTTAAAGACTGGAAACAACACTGGAAATGGCATTGAAAGGACTTTTCAACCCTTGGAATGAAAGAAAAAAAAGATCCAATAAACACAAAAATGTCTCAACTAATATTTCACAGTTTAGACCATAACACTACGTGCTTGCCATATTTGTAATATCCATAATATTTCAGTGGAGTACCCTTCATTTCTTCTGGCAGTAGGCAACACTTCTTGACCCTTCTTATCAACATATTGGCTGTAACTTCACATTAGAAACAAGGAAAACCAGTGACATGCTTTTATTTTTTAAGGACTTACCAGGAAACAATGCATTTTGTTAGAACTGATAAATAAAGATGAGATTACCTTTAAAAAAATATCTTAGGAATGAATAAATGCATTTGAATGCACAATGTATGTGATCTCCAGTTTCATTCTGCTTTCGTGACAACAACTGAGCTTACAGACACCTTCCTGCAGACGTGGTAAAAGATTTAACCGCACCAGGAACCCACCTGAATGTCACAGTAGTTGCGTTTGGACACAAAGGACACATTGATAGGGAAGAAATCATTCGGCTGCCCAGCAATGCTGAATTCCAGGCTGCCAGTCTTGTTGTTGGCATCGATGACAGGTAGGCACCACTCCAGAAGGTTCCTCTTGCCGTCATGTTTGTACTCTCCGTCCAGATCACCGATCACAGGAGCTCCCACACCAGACCTGACGAGGAGCACGGGGTAACGCACAAACTTTACAACTTTGCTCTAGCAAACTTTGAAACGACATGAAGACACACATGGAGCCAAACAGTGTCGAGTTCAGGTCAGATTATTTCTTTACCAAGAAAAAAGTAAGTAATAAAATTTATTTATATAGCACTTTTCACAGATAAAAATCACAAAGTGCTTCACCACAGGACACAAGAAATAAAAGTAGAACATGTCATAACAACAACAAAAAGCCCAGCTCTTTTAGGCATTATCCACGGAAGTGTGCCCTTTGTATATTGAGTGAACTAAATCTAGCCAGCTCCCTAATTCAACACAAAGGGAATGTCTGATTGAATTCATTTGCAAATGGGACGCATAAATGTAATGTTGGAATTTAAAATGTTTACTTCATGCTCCATATGTAGATTTTGGTCCAAATTAGTGACACAACTACTCTGCCAGAGACCTAAATCACAGTATAAACATGGTGGGCTCCCACCACAGCCCACCCACCCAACTAGGCTGCTACCCATGCTGCTGTCTCAGTTTTCATGACCTTATTCATTAGGAGACCAATGTGACATCTTAGACCAGAGAGTTTCTAAGAGTCAGGTAAAGTATAAAAACCCAGAAGATAACGCAGGAGGATCTTGTGACACCATGGTTAAGAAAATAGAGATAATGGAATAATGGCTTCATCCCTTCAGCTAACTGGAAGAACTCTTGCTTTCTGCTTTAGCTAAACTTTAGTGCATTTTTAGCATTGTAAAGCAAGAATCATGTTAGCCTGGTATAAATTAAGATGTTACAGATAACTCAGAGTGACCTTGAAAAACAACTAAACAAGAAAACATTATCAAATGGTATGAGCCATCAAGCAGCTCAAACATATGAATTCTAATCATTAAAACCAATAAGCCAGTAGCTTATTAACTGACCATCTATAAACAAAACAGTACTATTACTTCCTTATGTCCTGCTTCCTGTAAATGCTACCCATGTACACTTTACTTATGTTGCACATGTGTGAAATGGCAGCATTTGGACCTGTGCAAAGCCTTGCGTGTAAAATCATAGATTCTGAGAATATAACACATTAACAGCTGCACACCGTTGTGATCGATGTATCGACAGTCCGGAGCACAAAGTCACTGAGAACATGTGTACTGGCTGAGTAGATGTACTTACGGTACGGGGATGCTGATGACCACATCATTCAGCTCAAGGCTATCTTCCTGCAGCTCATATTCGATGTTGACGTCGCAGCCAGTGCCGCTCTCTGAAGGCCAGCAGTTAACTGAGACAAAGAATGTGGGTGACAATGCAGTTTTACTGGGTTTCTGAGTACTGTTGCTGTATATTACTGCAGTACATTAGCTTTGTGTCAAGAATAACCAGAGCCAACAGTTATAGCAGAATAGATGCTACCAGTTATCCAGATAAACTTTAAATCCCAAGGTTCTCATTATCTAATGAACTAAAATAGTTCCGGATACAATAAACTAACTGGACAGCTGAACTGAAGATTCAATGCTTATTCCTGTCTATACGAAGGCAAACAGATACCACGATGAGTAAACATTACATTTGAAGAGGCCCGTCTTTGCTATGTGAAACTTTTAAAAAAAAGGAGAGGTTTGTTTTTTTTGTTTGTTTGTTGTTTTTTTGTTTTTTTTTTAAACCTGGACCTCATCTCTGGCATAAAATACATTCATCTACTCACTGATAAAGGTTTGAAGAATGCCAACTTTCACCAAAGTGTTATCGGTGAGTAGTATTTCATGCCAGAAATTAGGTCTAGGTTTAAAAAAACTTCCCCAATAAGACACACAGAACAATGAATTAACCAATTAAGAAATAAGTTTCATAAGATTCAGTTGTTCTAGCCCTAAAAACACACACGAGCTCGGTCACATCAGAGTTGCTTTGATTGGTACAGCTGTGCTTTACATGTTTTGACGTACTGGTTAGAGGTATGAGGGACTCATCTGTGGTCTGAAGCCTCCACTTGAGCACACCAACATCGTTGTTGAGAGGGAAGGATTTCTCTGGGTTCTTCAGGCCAATCACCGACTCTGTGGTAAACAACTTCTTGTCCACATTGGGATGTGTCTAAGAACAAGAATATACAATCAATTTGAACAGCCTTTTTGCTGCATTTAGGATTATGGTAAAGATAATAATAATCTGGTATTATTGAGATAATAATTGAGATTAATTAACAGAAAAAAACCAAGCTGCAATCTTTCAAACTGCTCACAGATCTCATCTTGAAAAAAAAAAAAAAAGCTGCTTAATCTGGGGTCAAATTTTATCCTTCGTTTGCAGGAACTTTTTACGGCGATACACTACAGGTGATTAGGGTAATATTTAAAAAAATAAAATAAAAATAGATATCACCATGAAACTTCCTCAGTTGATCACTTACACAAGTATGAAAAAAAAATGTATTAAAAGTTTTAGAAATGTGTGGGTTTAATTATGCAAATTAGGCATCATCTCATTCACAATGCACAAATTTGTTTATATTTCCAGAAGATCTGAACATATGATGACGCCAAGTGCTTTCTTTTGTCATTTTGTTTACACACAAAATGAAAAGAAAAATACAGAGGGATTTCAGGATATCTGCTTTCATTACCTAGGAAATCAAAATATATTGTCCATAGCCTAACACACATCGATTTTCGCCATTTTTTCTTTATTATAATGTCACATAAATCAGGCCAGGAATGATTTATTAACAAATCCTTCTGTTAATATCTTCAGAATACTGCTAAGTGTATGACTGGAAAGTTTGGTGTTAGTAGGTGCTCCATAGGCTGAGATATTGATACTGGAAAAATACAAAAAAATGATTTGAGAACCCGACATTTACAGATTTAAATAGGGGGATTTAATACATTTGTATTGGAAATAATTGCTCAAAAACAGAATAAATGCTCAGGCCATTAGTAATAATAATATAGAATATTATTAATAAAGAATACAAGCTCAATACAATACAATAAAAGATCGCATATCAATTCATTGAGACGTGCGACATGTATGATGTCATTAACTCCCCTCGGTTTCCTAGCGACAGTTTACGGTCAGATGAGCTGCTTCCCGATGGTTCATCAGCCGATCTAATGGATTTTCTTTTAGTGCATCTTGCAAAGCGCAATTGTTGCTTTCTTTTCTTTGAAAGTTGTGGTGTCATGGGGCATTTCCCGAGATTCCGCGAAAGCTAAACACGGAAGTGTCAGAGTCCACCACGTGATGCATCTCAGCGAATCACGTCATCAGAAACGAGCAGCAGCCAATGAGATTTTGTCATTAGCTATAAATCCGCCTTTAGACATTCACAATTGGTTACTGATAGAAAGGAAGTGCCATTATTTGGGTGACGTATCATTGTGCAGGAGACTCAGAGCTTTACAACGATAGAGGTCATGACTGACTTCAATAAATAGACGAAGCTCGGCATGGCGCATTAGAATGCTAACTTCTTGGTAAATTCGGGCGAAATGTACTGCTGCGAGTTAACAAAATGTAATAAAACAAACATTTTAATTTATGTTTTTCAACGTTTTCTTTATAGCAGGTTGAAAGAACACATATTAGGAGTAGACTGGCCCAAAATCTCAAAATTGACCACTGCATGAAAAATGACTGTTTTTGCCTGCCGTGTCTCGCCTTAACCCAAGAAAGTGCATTATCAAGTGGAAGAAAAAGCTAGAACATGACAAAAGTGTGCATTTGTGCACATGCGCTCAGACTGTTTCATGACAAGAGAGCGCAGGAAATTCGATACTCAGGAGTGAGAAGCTGTGCACTCTGATAAAAACATCTCTACGAGGTTCGCAGCAGCAGCAGGAGATACTCGTAACGTCTGGGTAGAGCACAGAGCAGACAGGACTCAGTGGGAAGGGTTTGTTCTTACACTGCATGTGAAAGCACAGCTTAGTGACGGGGCTCCGTGTCATACTGCCTCTAATGCCCCGTTCACAGGTAGAAATCTGGCTATGCCTTCATTTTTTGTTGGCAGATTTAGCTCATTTGGATACAGATTTAGCAAAGTAGAAATTGAATTAAGCTGAATAATACTTTATGAATTCAAAAATGACCGCAAGCTTGGAAGTCTTAAACATCGGAAATTGTCACAAGACAACTAGATGGAGAATCTGGATAATTATTGCTGATCAAAAGGCAGAAAGGTTATATCCAAGTACAAAATATATTCAAGTACTACGGAACATTTTCTACAGACAATCATTCTATACGAGGCCGCCCTACCTGCAGCTGCAGTCCTTTATTGTCACTGTTGTTGAGGATGAGGCGGATGCGTCCAGTTTTATCATCCGAGACTCTGAGCGTCACCATGCCCAGCACCTCCATGTTCTGTAGGCCACCATCACGACCGCAGCTCAATGAGATCTTCTCCTCAACGCGCAGATGGACACTGAGGAGGAAACATACCCACACACAACTTATAAACGATACATGCAACAAAAAGACTGTCCAATCAGGTTCATCATGCAACAAATATCCCTTCCATGCTGTGTCAAACCAAAAAGTCATTCTGATCTAAAAAATTAATATTGCAGCATTCTAAATTCTTGATGAAACATGACTTTTACTAACAATTACTATCACACCAGTTTTATTTGTTTTTGTAAAATGGAATGAAATTGTTTAATGATCCAGACTCTGTGCTAGTCTTCTAGGTACAACAGATTTCTGCAGTTGTTCCGCTGACCCGTTGGGTTCCTCATCAGCTCTTTCAGGATCCCATGTCGTGCTCACATTGTGCTCTTTGCGGGATGCACACTCCTAACGGCAACAGTCTGTCATTTTCTCCATTTGCAGGCAGCTTGTTTTATTGCGGATAAATGCACCCCTAAGTCTTTTAAAAGCTTTTCCAACCAGCAGGTTGTTGGGATTGAGGCATACCAATGAATCTTTCAAAATGAAAATGAAAATCTAGGCTAAAAACCTACTTATTTAGGATTGCTTTTAATACCCAGTAGTATGATGACACTTACCTTATTTGACTGTTGTATTTTATTGCTTTCACTGTTCTTTTATTTTGTTTTTACTTATTCTTCTCTTTATTTATTACCTGCTGTAAAGCACTTTGGTACATCGTAAGGATTGTCCGTAAAGGGTTGTATAAATAAAGTACATTTACATCTGGAATGTTAGTTGTGTCCTGCTGTAAAAAATAAAACACCTCCAGAAAAGACATGGCTTTTCACTCTGTGGGGTCTGGGTTATCGGCCTCGGTCTCTTACTGTGTAAAGGTTTCAACACATTCAGCGCTGTAAAAATCCCCACACAGAGGTCAATTTGAACTTTTGTACATATTTCTACAGACAATGAAAACAGGAACTGACTTTTTCATAAAAAACGGTTCAACGTCGACCATTATGAGCCCGTACCTCTCCACGTTGACTGGTGGCGGCAGAACTTTAGAAACATCCGAGCCCCTCTTTCCTATGGTGGGCATGATGGTTTCTCCCTCAGACTTGAGCTGGTCAACAAAGTTGTCTGCCTCTTTCCCTTTAGCACCCAGTTTCAGAGCCCTACTGGGTCCACTTGATCTGGACAGAGAAAGAAAACACAAGAAAAAAAAACAACTAAGCACGAAGCTTTGGCAGTTTATCAATAACGAGTGTTTGGGCCGAAAAGAACATTTGAATTTTAACACAACAGCAGCAACTTGTTAGGTCTTGGTGCTGTACCGGGATGGTGCTGGTGTGATCTTGGGTTTCTCAGGCTCGACAATGGTGTCTGTGATTATGGACCCTGAGGACACACTGGTCATGCCAGAGCTGCCGAAACCACCAAATGCTGGCACCTTCTTTCCAGAGCGCTCAGCGTCCCTCCGAGCCTGCTGCAGCTCCTTGGCCTTCCTTCTCATCTCTGCCTTGGCCTCACGCTCCTGGGTCTGTGGATGTCCAAACACATTCAGCATCATTGTACATGGACTTTAAACCAATCCTGTACAGCTATGCCATCAACCATGCTCACTATACTCTATGTATACCTTGTAATGAACATCCTCTAAATCCTATGTACATTTTTTTTAGTTCTGATTCTCTTCATAAATGAAAATATGCAGTCAATATATTTCCAGCTATTTAATTTTAGCATTCCTGTAATCTTGTTAAAGACGGGATAATCCAGTTTCCTCATCAAACAGATCCAATGGAAGACAGGAAGACAAAGCAGAGCGATCTCACCTCTCTGACAGCACGGAAAACCTTCTCCTCATGGGAGTCCATCTCTGTAAAGGTGCGGATCTGAGCCAAGTTGACATTCTCTCTGTAGCCAAGTGCCACAATCTCATCAAAGGCAAAGATGAGGTCAAAACAATGCTCTGAAATTTCGCTCTCCTCCAGCACGCGACAGTATTCTGGGATCTGGAATAGTAGAGCAAAAGAGATCAATATCACAAAATGTACACAAAGCAAATCTTTACCCGTTACATCCTGAAGTGTAACTGATCCTAAAAATTAATACTATGAAATCACTGACTTATCTGTGGTTTTCATCTCAAATTATCCATCTTAAATTAAAACATTGTCTAATTTTCCAAATTTTCTTGTGCTCACGAGTTCAGTGATGGTTTTTTGTCCTTTCCAACAAGAACCTCAGGAAAACATATTTGTTTTTTACCTAGGGTTAGGAAAAGGAGTGAAACTAATACAAATAACTAATATATTCTCACACCAAGTTGAAAGAAAGCTAATGTAACAAGCTGGTTTCTCTGTGTGTCCCTCTCTCACACACACATGCAGGAGTCCTGAAATGTTCTAGAGCTGTTTTGTAGTGGTGGCGTGCAAGAACACAAATGTCCTCAACATTCACTCCAGACTTCTTGCAGAGATTTTCCACCGAGCTCCTTTGCATAATCTCCAGATCATCAGCGCACACACACACACACACACACACACAGGTGAGAGTTTTTCCCTTTCTGCTGCTTTCCATCTCTCTGTAAGACAACACAGC
Source organism: Odontesthes bonariensis (assembly GCF_027942865.1). NCBI lineage: Eukaryota > Metazoa > Chordata > Actinopteri > Atheriniformes > Atherinopsidae > Odontesthes > Odontesthes bonariensis. The sequence goes on from NC_134514.1 coordinate 35,298,413, forward strand.
AATAAGCAGTGTAATTTCTGCATCATGTGCACACTCTGGACCAGCGGCCCCCAGCTCTTTTTGCGCCACGGACCGGTCTAATGACAGACAATATTTTCACGGACCAGCCTTTAAGGTGAGAGCCGGGCACCGCATATGATGTAGAGCGGCCTTGGTGCGTGGGAATCACTTGTTGCGATAAATCCATATTTTAAGTAGGTCTCCTGGTATTGTCTGTTAAATGCAGTTTTCTTTTTTCTTAGTGGCCATCGGCTCTTCTTCTGTCTCCTCATTGGGCCTTTTCCCCTTTGCAAAGAAATTTTCCAAAGATGTCTGTTTTTTACTCATTTTGCTAGCTTGTGGGTTTAATATTAGCGTTAATGTATCACGTGACCGAGACAAGCATCCTGACACGTGTCAAGAGTGAGTCATAGACGGAGGTAATGGAGAGAATTCGGTCATTTTTCAAAATAAAACATTGTTCACACTCTGATAATAAATAAAATGGAAATAATGTAAGTTATTTATTCTTTCTGTGTGGTCCAGTACCAAACGACCCACAGGGACCACTGCTCTAGACAACCCGTTCCCCCTGAAATCCCAGCTGGGAGTGCAAAAAAAACACAGTGATGCGCTTTGTGAACGATAACTGCAGAATTGTAAAATAGCATTATTTTTTTGGTTTCAGAGCAGTGCCACAGAGAGTTCTGAAGTGCAAATGACTTCTCTGCTAAATAACATGAAAGAAAAAAATCTGAGAACCTTAGTAATAACAAAATACACCTCAAAACATGCTGCATATCCTTAAACATGATTTTTTTTTTTTAATTTTTAAATAGATTCTAGAAACTGACGGAGTGATGAGTGTTAATCAAACAAAGAAGTCACTGCAACAGTATCATTTTCATTTGGAATTATTAAAGAATTTTTTCCATTTCATTTTATTTGGTCATCTTATACTGGGAGCCAGCCTAATATAATATAAAGTTGCCTCCATTTCTCAAATGTTTGCTGTTAATTTCAGGAGGGAAAAAGGACTAAAAATAAAGAAATAACTTGTCTATGCAGTGATTTCTAAGCAACGTGTTAAGAATTAAGTGGGTTGTTTGGATTTAAATACTGTACACATGATCAAAATATGCACAATTTGAGTATTTCTGGCAGATGGTGAAATAAACAACAGATCAAAGCAAGAAGAGTCAGGAACGCACGTAAGGCCAGTTAATTACACCAGTTAATTAAAAGGAGGTGCATTATAGACTGCCGATCCTTTACAGATAATATAGTAGTTTAAGGACAGATTGAACAGTTTACCTAGAGATGTAAGATTTGGTTAAACGTTACAGTTAAGGTTAAATATTCAATCCAAAAATATTACTCCTAATGCCACTTTTAAGTTTTAAGCTACAAATATACAGCGTTTACTGATAAGCATCTAATGAAGCCCTGCACTAACATGCACTGTGATGATGAACTCTGCCTTTGAGCATGTTGAAGTAAGGTGGGTTACAGTCAGTAACAGACATAACAAGTCTGGTGACTATAATGTGTAAATAGTAAACCGTTTCAGACAGGCAGTGTAAAACCCCACATCTAATCCAGGGATGTCCACATCCGCTCCTCGAGGGCTGCTGTCCTGCAGGTTTTAGATGTTTCCCCGCTTCAACACACCTGATTCACATGAAATGGATCTCTTCAAAAGATTGTGAAGATCTGCAAAAGCCTGCTAATGAAGCATTGATCTGAATCAGGTGTGTTGAAGCAGGGAAACATCTAAAACCTGCAGGACAGCAGCTCTTGAGGACTGACTTTGGACATCCCTGGTCTAATCTATTGTACCAGCTGGACTGAGGCTAAATATCATCTGCAGCCCCTGCTGTTACCACTTGTCATTTCTTCCTAATGTAAAGCTTACAAACTCGTATTTTTCTATACTTCAGTTTAATTGACGGGCTCCATGTTTTCCTTACCACGCGGGAGAAAAGTCTGAGTGTCTCCAGGTCCTCCAGAATGTTGCTGTTCTTGGTAGTGATGAGGACCATGTAGAGTTTCTCCAAAGGCTGGTACACATAACGAACACTGTCTGTTTCCACAAAGGTGTGCTGCTTTCCCGTGTTCATCAGTTTAGGAAATGCAGCCAGAAGACCCTCAATCCGTGTCCGGGTCATTTCCACAAACTGTCGCGAAACAATGGCCTTGCCGGCCTTGGTGCACACCGCCGCTGCCAACAGCACCTGGAGGGTGAAGAGAAAAAAATGACTAATAAAACGCCCAATGACCATCAATATTAGCACATATCACAGAATTAGTTTAAACAAATATAACTAAAACGTAAAAAAAAAAAAAAAAGTAAATCAAGCAGTCAGGTCCTCCTTTTAGTTCAACTAGCCAGTTTCCAGCAATGACTGCCTCTGAGGGCAGACAGTTACAAACACACACACCATCTTAACATTGTGTGGGCCTCTGCAGATCTTTGTCTTATTTCGATCTCATCATATTTAAGGAAGGATTTAAGTTTACATTACTGCTTCAACCTGCTCACAGTACACTCAAAAGTCTGTGGAAAAAAGAATGCTGGAGAAAAATTAAGGCAATCAGCTACAGTATAAACCTAACATTTTACTAAAAATAATTGCAGCAGCACGGCCAATGTACTGAAAACGGAGAGAGGCGTTTTTGGTTCCTTCCTGAGAGAGCAAAGGCCAATTTGGATCGGTCGTCATTTGACTGGTTCTGGCCAGGTGCTTTCATCACACCTAAAGTCAGCTTGCATACTATTTGGGTAGGCAAACTTGACAGGTAATTTAGTTCACTCTGGTAAATGAAGAAGGTAACTGCATTAATTCCACGTTGACACAAGAAGACACGACTATTACGTTTTAAACATGTGGACATGAAGCGGCTATGGTTAATGATGGTCACTCCTGGTGGACCATAATAACAGTTATATATATATATATATATATATATGACTAACGTTATTTTGAGAACATTGTCGCCTGACTGAGTACAACCTGACGACAGGTAAGGTTAGCTCGGATCCGGCTAGTGACAGGACACAACTAGCTAGGCTGTAAAGCTGGGTAACGTCAGCACTGTCTACTCCCTCAATGTCCCCAATTAGTGTAATTTTCACTCTGTAGTATTAAATTACGGTTAATTTACATAAATATGCAGTTAAATACAATGTTGTAAAAAAAAATAATAACTGGGAAACAATGTCTGGTTTTCTTCTTATTTCCGTCTTGGAGAACAGAAGCTAGCTAACCACTAGCTTTAGCTCCTCGCCAGGTTGGCTAATGTTATGATTATAGCCAGGCCCGAGAATGGCTAAGAAAAGTATTTCGATTCTCGACTGTCACTCACCATTTTGGTCTCTCTTCACTGCCTGACGATGTTCAGCCTCTTTGTGTTTCTTGCTTTGAGAATCCGAAGTCACTTTGGAATGGCAGTGTGCGAATACAGCTGACTTCAAGTTGAGTGATTGTTAGCTAGCCACCGTCAATATGGCAGCAGCAGAGAGCCACGTCTCCACCGGAAGAGCAGCGTTGGCTCAGCCCACCGTGGAAACCAATGACGTGGGCCCCCAAAAGTTGGCCTTGTCGCATAAATAAAGTTCGACTGATAGGACTACTTTTACATACATAAGCGTTTACTTTCTCTCAAATCTCTCCTAAGGTCCTAACCACGAATAGTCTTCAGGGTTCGGTGTAACACAAAACATGAAGTGAAAACGCATGTTGCAATTTCCGATGTTATTAAGAATGTTAAGAATATGAATATTAATTCCATATGTCCATTGAGAACTGCACAATGATTCATTAAACAAAGACAACAACGCCCAGGAAACACAACAACTTTTAATAAAGACCATTTCATTGATAAATACGGACTCGTTTGCATGAAGTGATGAAAACCGTCTGAAAAAGTTTTTTTTGTTGTTGTTTGTTTTTACATTATTTTCCATACGCTGAGTATGGAGAATAATGGATCGACATATTGTAGGACACAGCGTCACGACAAATTGGCAGAACAAGCATTGGTAAGAAGGTCACCATGATCAATACAGCCACATAGGCTCAGGAGGAGCTTGTAAAACCAGATTCACTCAGCACAGTCCACGGCTGCATCCAAATATGTAAACTGAAACCTTTTTACCAAAAGAGGGCGCTATATGTCAGCTCTGTGGAGAAATATGGTCGAGTTCTCTGGAAAAAAAAATCATCTCAGATGGACAGAAAGCTGCTTTTGGGAATTACTGACATCTGCTTTTACAAAGATGAGAAAGAGCATCCAGGCTGTTATCAGAGAAAGATGCAAAAGCCAGCGTCTGGGATGGTGTGGGGGTGCATCAGTGTCTGTTGCAAGGATGGCTTCATATGTGTAAAGGTACCACTGATGCAGAGGTGGATGTTGGAGTGTTGGAGAGACAGATGCTGCCATCAACGTAACGTCTTTTCCTACGAGGTCCGTGGTTATTTCAGCAGGACGACGCCTCATTCTGCTCGACTTCCAACAGCGTGGCTTCAGACACACAGAGCGTGTGTGCCTGCCTGCCTGCCTGCAGTCCACATCTGTCTCCTACTGAACATGTATGGAGCATCATGAAGACATGAATCAGACAACAACAACCAGGGACTGCTGAGAAGCTGAAATCTTGTATTCAATAAGAAAGTGTAGTGTCTGATACTCACCAGCCGTGTCGGGAGTCTGACAGCTAAAATGACCTGTTCGGACATGTGATATGAGTCGGAGGCTCTGTCTAAATTTACGTTGGATTAATGGAAGTTTTGTGCTGTTGTGAAGGAACTGAAGTTGATGAAGAATAATGTAACAGAACTGTGAGTTGCTGTTACAGATTTATTGAGTTTGAAATGTGGCATCAAGGTTTATGAGAAAACATTTAGCGCTGCAAATGATGAGATTTGTTGAAAACAAAGTTTTTGAGCATTGCAGAGGTGCACGCTGAGTTGTAGTAAATACAAAGAGTTGAAGCAGTAACTTGTTCCTGTCAATAATATCTCAGAGCTATGCAGTCCAAAGGTGTTGTCGCCCTTTACCCGTTACACGTCAGTCAGCGTGCAGATTGGTTGAGACAGTTCAAGTAATATTGTTTAAAAAGCTGGAAGCAACCAGGAGATTACAAGGTCAGGACAAAAATACATATTTCAAATAATGTTGGTGGCAGCTAAAAAAGCCATCACCAGGAAATGGCTGAAAACAGATGCACCTACAATGGAGGATTGGGTTGAGATAATGCTCAATATTTATAGGATGGAGAAGCTGACTTTTTCAGCTAGACTACAAACAGATACCTTTAAGAATCACTGGGAGAACTGGGTTGATTTTGTGTCTTCATTTAGAGCAGATTTTGTGCAGTAAAGACAATGTGAAGTGTAGATTATGTATCCCCTTGGTTCAGGCTACAAACTTGTTCATATGTTTATTTGTTATGTTCACCCTCCAACAGGAGAAAAGGGACTCAGCAAGAGAGACGTGAAGATAAGGACAGGAGTGGAAGAGTGTTCCATTTTACTCTACTGTAACTTTACAAGAGAATATATGTCTATCTATGTCTCTGCTCCATGGTGGAGGAGTATGGGTGATGTTCTATACGGGTGGAAAAGTGTATATGGAAATTGTTGATGGAATATTGATATATGGAATAAATAAAAAGTAAATTACAAAAAAAATAAAAAATACTCATGAACTCCAAAAAATTAAAAAAAATGTAAAAAATAGAAATAATAATAAAAGCTGGAATCAGCTTAAGTAAAAGAGTACAAGTTCAAGTTTTGAGAATAAAGGTGTGCACACATTGTGAATTGAAAAGGAAAGAGGCAGAGAGCAATGCCTCGGAGCCGGCTGGGGTAAATGTTCTGTGTGTCGTCGGAATGTTTGGTTTAAATGTGTAATTTAAATGTTTTGTTGAAATGTTATACGTTTGGGCTGTGTGACATGCTTAATAGCTGTTTGTCTGTAACTACCCACTAACTCATATATAAAGTGTTCTTATTGACAATAAATTAAATAACACAGTGATATATGAATACATGAATATATACATGTGCCTTCACATGTCTCCTGAAAATAAAATGGGTGTGTGAAGGCTGACGGCAGGACACTAACTAATAAAACTACGAGTTCTTGTGGCAAGCTTCATTCAGTGTCCCAACGTGTATACGCTGTTTCGCTGATTTGAATGCCACGAGAAACAAAGTGTGTTTGATAAAATCTGACCATTTTATTATGGGAGGAGCAGTGTGTATGGATTCTGATGTGGCTGATAAATCTATTTGTATTTTAAGCATAATCTGATAAGTGAGGCAACGCTCTGGCAAACCAAAGAAAAAAAAAGTGCAGGAGAGAAAAGAAAGGCGTTCGGATTCAGTTTGTATGTCCTCAGAGTGCAGAATATAGAAAAGAGAGAAAAGAAAGGCGTTCTGATTCAGTGTGTATGTCCTCACAGTGCAGATTATAGAGAAGAGAGAAACGAAAGGCGTTCTGATTCAGTGTGTATGTCCTCACAGTGCAGATTATAGAGAAGAGAGAAACGAAAGGCGTTCTGATTCAGTGTGTATGTCCTCACAGTGCAGAATATAGAGAAGAGAGAAAAGAAAGGCGTTCTGATTCAGAGTGTATGTCCTCACAGTGCAGAATATAGAGAAGGGAGAAAGAAAGGCGTTTTGACTGCTAATTTGGTATGTGAGCTGGTTGTGAACCGGCCTACAGTACACTGTAATGAATTGCTGTATATTTACGGTGGATTACTACAGTATCTTACTGTAATTTAAAATAATTGTCAAATACTGTTAAATATTCGGGGGTACTGGAGAGGAGGATCCGCCGGATAGTCGAATCTCGGATTCAGGAGGTGCAGTGTGGTTTTCGTCCTGGCCGTGGAACAGTGGACCAGCTCTATACCCTCGGCAGGATCCTGAAGGGTGCATGGGAGTTCGCCCAACCGGTCTACATGTGTTTTGTGGACTTGGAGAAGGCGTTCGACCGTGTCCCTCGGGAACTCTTGTGGGGGGTGCTCCGGGAGTATGGAGTGCCGGACTCCTTGATATGGGCTGTTCGGTCCCTGTATGACCGGTGTCAGAGTTTGGTCCGCATTGCCGGCAGTAAGTCGGACATGTTTCCTGTGAGGGTTGGACTCTGTCAGGGCTGCCCTTTGTCACCGATTCTGTTCATAATTTTTATGGACAGAATTTCTAGGCGAAGCCAGGGCGTTGAGGGGGTCCGGTTTGGCGACCTCAGAATCGGGTCTCTGCTTTTTGCGGACGATGCGGTTCTGTTGGCGTCGTCGGGCCGTGACCTTAAGCTCTCACTGGAGCGGTTCGCAGCCGAGTGTGAAGCGGCTGGGATGAGAATCAGCACCTCCAAATCTGAGACCATAGTCCTCAGCCAGAAAAGGGTGGAATGCCCTCTCCGGGTCGGGAATGAGATCCTTCCCCAAGTGGAGGAGTTCAAGTATCTCGGGGTCTTGTTCACGAGTGAGGGACGAATGGAGCAGGAGATTGACAGGCGGATCGGTGCGGCGTCTGCAATGATGCGGGCTCTGCACTGGCCCGTCGTGGTGAAGAAGGAGCTGAGCCAGAAGGCGAAGCTCTCGATTTACCGGTCAATCTATGTTCCTACCCTCACCTATGGTCACGAGCTGTGGGTAGTGACCGAAAGAACGAGATCGCGAATACAAGCGGCCGAAATGAGTTTCCTCTGCAGGGTGTCTGGGCTCTCCCTTAGAGATAGGGTGAGAAGCTCGGTCATCCGGGAGGGGCTCGGAGTAGAACCGCTGCTCCTTCGCATCGAGAGGAGTCAGATGAGGTGGCTCGGGCATCTGGTGAGAATGCCTCCTGGATGCCTCCCTGGTGAGGAGTTCCGGGCCCGTCCCACTGGGAGGAGGCCCCGGGGAAGACCCAGGACACGTTGGAGAGACTATGTTTCTCGACTGGCCTGGGAACGCCTCGGGGTCCCCCCAGAAGAGCTGGAGGAAGTGGCCGGGGACAGGGACGTCTGGGCACCTAAATAGTTGCACACAAAGTTGAAAGATGTTAAAATGTTGAAATAAAAGGTTTGTTGAGTAATTGAATATTTTTTGAATTCTCGTCATTTAAGGGTAGGAGAGACTGGGAAAGTAGAGGTGGGTGTGGGTGGGTTGCTACGGGGGGGGGGGGTCCCATTCAGAGAATTTTGTCCCGGGCCCAGCCAAACCTGTCAGCGGCCCTGGATATACCCAGTAGCATGTGTAAAATATAATTAAAAAAAAATACAAACTATTGTGTAAAATCTGTTTTTCCTGCACGTCCACTGTCTGTATGTCTCAAATTCAGCTCAGGGGCGATGGAGAAATCGCCCAGAGGAGGCGGGGCTTTGTAGCAGATTAGCCAATAGCATAACCATATAGTCAAACGTATGATACAAATTTATCCAATCAGCGCTGTCAAAATAATTACACAAAGGGTGACAATTTTATCGCCCCAAGCCTAAACTAAGGCGGTTAGAGGGGAAATCTCGACGATTTTACATTATTTTACATACTAAAAGACCCTGTGCGATATTTTATTTATTCGGTCATCTGTGCAATAATTCACGTCACTACTGTGCAATATCTTATCTATTTATGGTCAGACTATATGCATACAATGTGTAATTAACACAAGTGTAGTGCAATATGGGCAATAACTCAACCATAGTGCTATAACTTATTTTATTGAACTCTCTTTACTTTGTATATCTTGTATAGCCTATATTCTTTGTTTTACATTTTGTTTTAGATTATTCTATATTAATTATTCTATATTATACTGTATTTTAGATTTATAGAGATCCTATGTGTGTGTTTGGAGCTACTGGGGACTTGAATTTCCCTGAGGGAGTCATCCCAAGGGATAAATAAAGTTGAGTCATGGGGCAAATAAAAATATTGATTTATATAGAATTATTTACGTTTTTATTTAAAAAAATAAATATGGACTTCTTCTGTAGTGTGATAATTAGCTTACTACTTTGATGTTTATAATAACCTAAACGTTTGAGAATTAAGCAAGTTATGTCTTGAATGTTTCAATGTTTCACCATCAACGCAATTGTGAGAGAGCTGCCTGTGGTAAGATGGCAGCCATCTGCGGACATTCGACTCCATTGACCAGCAACGCGGACGAGACATCTAGCCATTTCTATGATTACGACTGCCTGTTACGTTTCAAAGTTAAGCGACCTGTAGCGGTTGAGTAAATATCGACACTTTGGTTACTGACGTGACCCGTCACCATATATTATAGGAATTTCGTTGAGAGCATTTCTTGATTGAACGTCGTAGCATTGGTAAGTCCAACAAGTTTAATTTTATTTGCTTATGTTTTATAGTAATTGATTATTGCAGCAATTCCTATGTAGCTGAGTTTGTTTAGTTTGACGTTTTAGCTACAGATCAGGTCAGTGAATTATATTAAAGGCACGTGATTTTACCAGTAAGAAGATAACGTTAGCTCACATGCAAATGTCCAAGCTAGTTAGCTTACATCTATACATATAATCCCTTAATGACCCTGCATCTGAAATAACTGTACATGCTAAATTGAAGGTGCCTTGCTCAAAACAGAATTTGTTTGTCCTATAAAACACTAACGTGACTGTTTTACTGCCCCCTTATTAGCAGAAGAACGTTACATACAGTAGATTAAATGAATGGTAAAGAGAAATTACTTTTAAACTAAATTCTGTCAGCGGTGTAGGGATTTCTGTCCACAGGAAACAGTGTTATCCTACTGTATTTTTACAGTTTTTTGACTGACTTAAATTCTAAATTTTGTTCCGTATCAATTCTAAACGCTTGATACAGAGTCAAAGTTTTTTGATAAAGGTACTTTCCTTTTAGCTTTTGTACCCAGAACGTATTCCCCTTAGAACTTTTTGTGACCATTTCCTTTGCATTTAGCTAAATGTTTATTTCAGTGGCATCAAATTGCAAAACTAATCCTAGTTATATGTTTTGTTGTTGTTGTATTGTTTTTCAGGTCTTTTGAACATCAAGCATTTATTACTCGATTACAGTACTATCAAAACCAACGGCTCTTTTAAGAACCATTTTCTTATTCCTCCTTTTACTAATTTCCTTTCTTTCACAGCTTTTGCTTTGTCTGATTGTGTTTCTCACTTTCCCTCTTTGCCTTTCTACTTCTACGTCCTTCCTTTCCTTTCTCCTTCCTTTCTTATCTCTCTCTCTCCTTACATCTCCAAATGGCATCTGAGTCCCTCAGACAGTGGCTAGAGGCAGGGAAAGCCCTGGCACAGGAGTTGGAAGCAAAAAGAGTTACATTTTCATATATTTTTTCTCTATTACTGCTCCTAAATTTCTCTGAAAATATTTTTGCAGACACCTGGAAAGGCAAATATATCTTTTTATTTTTTTTTTTACTTTTAGCCATCAAAGAAAAGGGTCAGAAGCAGAAAACAGAAGGGGACTGAAGGCTCCAATTTTACCTGGAGGACAAGGGACCGGAATGGATACATTGTTTGAAAATACATCCGGAAGAATCGATCTGGTCAGTAAAATATTATAGTTATTATTATAAGTTAATGCTGTTGGTCAGCAGTAATCTCTCTTATGTCATTTTTTGCAGTCAAACCCACTGGCACTTATTTTGTGTCTTCCTTTGTTCCTGCCCTTACCCCCTGCCTTCCCTACCAAATTCTGAGAGACGGGATGGAGTAGGATTTGTTCATTTTGGTTTGGTTCAGCCACTTAGAGAACGAGGGAATCTGCTGGTTAATTTTTATCATAGCCAATGTTAATAAGTCCATTGAAATATGTAACATTTAATGTTAAAGGATTGAATAGCCCTATAAAAAGAAAAAGAGTCTATACTTACCTGAAGAAATTAAAACCAGATATCGTTGACTTACAAGAAACACATTTGTCCGATAGGGAACATAAAAAGCTTAAAAGAGACTGGGTGGGTCAAGTTTTTTTCTCTTCATTTAGCTCCAAATCGAGAGGAACAGCAATCTTATTGCATAAAAACTTACCTTTTGTTGCCATTAAAACTATATCAGACCCTTCGGGTAGATACATTATGGTGCAAGGGCAAATGTATTCAGAGTCCTGGACGTTTATGAATATATACGCCCCTAATTATGACAATAGTTTATTCATGCAGGATGTTTTTCTCCAGGTCTCCCAAGCGCCGGGGCTTCTTGTGGTAGGAGGGAACTTTAACTTCTGTTTAGATACGGTGCTTGACAGATCTTCTGATAGACCGTGTCCCCTCACTAAATCAGCTAAAATAACAACTTCGCATATGGAAGATTTAAAATTAACAGATGCTTGGAGGCGGATGCATCCACAGGTTAGAGATAATTCATTTTATTCGCACCCACACAATACTAGAATAGATCATTTCTTGATCTCCGGTCGGGTATTTCATCGAGTGATGGATAGTGAATATCTTCCAAGATTACTTAGCGATCACTCTCCGTTGGTGATGTCGGTGTCTGTCCCTGACAAGGTAGAAGAAAGGTATAGGTGGAGGCTTAATCTCACCCTCTTAAAACAACCTGAATTCTGTGCTTTCATTAGGGAACAAATGAATTTTTTTATTTTAACAAATAGGCCATCTGCTCCAAATATAATTATTTTTTGGGATACTTTAAAAGCTTTTCTGAGGGGCCAAATTACATCATATACTAAGGGAGTAAAGAAGAAATATAACTCCGAGCTTAACACTTTGGAAAGACAAATTTCTGACCTTGAGAAAACATACCAAATTGCCCCAACAAAGGACAGGTACAGAGAACTGGTGAATCTGAAACTAAAATACAACAATAGGAATACATATCAAGCAGAGAGGGCAATAATTAGGTCTAAGCAACAATTGTATGAATTTGAAGAAAAGGCACAGAAAGTATTGGCATGGCAACTTAAAACTGAGGAAAACAAACGAACAATTAACACTATTGAAAACCCCCAAAATGTTATAATGTATAATCCTGGATAAATTAACGAGGCCTTTAAAAGGTACTATTCGGATCTTTATACATCTCAATCTCAGAGGGATTCTGGTAAAATTGAGTCCTTTTTATCCTCCATTGAATTGCCGCGTCTATCAGAGGAATGCAGAGATAATTTGGATAAACCCTTTCTTAGATCGGAGTTACTCGAGGTTCTTAAATCACTCCCGGGAAATAAATCCCCTGGTGAGGATGGTTTTCCATCTGCATTTTAAAAAGAGTTCCAAGATCTTCTAGTACCACTTTTGATAGATGTTCTCGAACAAGGTAGAAGAGAAGGGGGTTTTCCAGACTCCTTTGCCCAAGCTGTTATAACGGTCATCCATAAAAAAGGAAAAGATCCTCTAAAATGTTCTTCCTATAGACCAATTTCACTCCTCAATACCGATTATAATTAGTTACAAAAATGATAGCAAAGAGATTGGAAAGGTATTTACCCTTACTGATCAACCCTGATCAAACAGGGTTTATTCTAAATAGATTCTCCACTGATAATTTGAGACGATTGCTTGACATAATTTATATTGCTAATAAAAAAAAGATACCGAGTGTAGCCGTGTCACTTGATGCCGAAAAGGCTTTCGATATGGTTGAATGGCAATACCTTTTTTCTGTCCTTAGGAAGTTCGGTTTTGGTGATGGGTTTGTTAATTTGATACAATCTCTTTATAGATCCCCTCAAGCTAGAGTGGTCACCAATGGGATCACCTCTGACTCATTCAGGCTTTATAGGGGCAACAGACAGGGAGATCCAGTTAGTCCCGCCCTATTTGTGCTCACTATTGAGCCCTTGGCTGAGGCCATTAGGAAAAATTCTAATATTAGCGGGTTTGAGATAGGTACGGACATACATAAGATTTCGCTTTTTGCAGACGATATCATTTTATTTTTAACCAATCCGGAATATTCTCTTTGTCGCCTTCAGGACTTATTGGGTAGATACAGTTCAATATCTGGGTACAAAGTTAATTTGGAAAAAAGTGAGGTTTTACCGATTTCTGTATTTGACCACAATAAAGTTAAAAATGTGTCTAATTTCAAGTGGTCTCCTGAGGGCTTCAAATATTTAGGAATATATGTGGATGGTAATCTCAAAAACCTCTTTAAACTAAATTTACCTAGCCTTCTTCGGAAGGTGACTGAGGATTTAGGAAAATGGATGGACTTACCTCTCAAATTATTTGGTAGAATTAATGTCATTAAGATGAATATCCTTCCTAGGTTTCTATATGTGTTTCAATCACTCCCAATTCACATCCCAAACACATTCTTTATATCTCTTAAAAAACAGTTAGGAAGTTTATCTGGCACGGTAAGCCACCAAGACTTAGCATGGATAAATTATCGCTGCAGTGTGAGGATGGAGGTCTCAGGCTCCCTAATTTTCAAATCTACTACTATGCGCCTCAGTTTAGGTTCTTGGCACAGATGTTTGATGTGCAGGCTCCTCCGTCGTGGCTCAAAATTGAGACAACAGAGATAAAAGAGGAGGTGCCAATAAATTTGCTTTATAAGTGGGATAATAAATCTATTAAGAATGAAACTGACAACCCGTTAATAATTCAGTTAATCCAAATTTGGATTAAAATTAGTGAACTGTTTAGGCTAAAGGGTTTTCTTTCCCCTAAGTCCCCATTATGGGGAAATGGATTGCTACCGAAGATTTTTCAGTCTGGTAGCTTTAGATCCTGGCAGGAAAAGGGTATCTGCCGACTGGAGCACTGTTATGAAAAGAGAGTATTCATGTCATTACAACAGTTAAAAGATAAGTTTAAATTGATGAATAAAGATTTTTTTGGCTATCTCCAAATTCGTGACTTTATAAGAACTGATCAAAAAGGAAGTTGGAAGTTACTGTCTATGTCTCCGGTTGAGGAAATGTGTCATGCCAATCAGCCATTAGGTAAAATCATTTCAAGGGTGTATACAGCACTCATGTCAACTTTAACTATATCTGGTATGGATGCTTCCAGAATCAGATGGGAAAAGGATTTGGGTATATCTATTGAGAGGCAGTTATGGAATGATTTGTGCAGGGGGGGTCTCACCTCTACTCTGAATGCTCGATTTAGACTAGTACAATTCAATTTTTTACATCAGTTATATATCACCCCACAAAAATTACATAGATATAATTCTAATATATCACATCTTTGTTTTAGATGTGGCATGGAGGAAGGAATGTTCCTCCATGCCACATTTTTGGAAGGGGGTGAAACATTATCAGACATTAATGGCACCATGATTCCAATAGACCCGGAGATTTGTTTATTAGGGAACTTTATAAATTCCAATCTTAAGACAGTTTATGGTAAGAAACTTACAGAGGTCCTTTTGGCAATTGCTAAGAAATGTATTACAACAAAATGGAAATCGGATGCCCACATCCCAATTAAAATGTGGTTTGGTGAGATTAATAGCTGTGTGACACTTGAAAAAATAACCTATTGGATGCAAGGTAGAGGTGGGACTTTTAATAAAATATGGCAACCATTTTTTAGGTATATGCAAAATCTACCAGCACAGTGGATTGACTGACCGTCATGTTATCGAGCTGGACTCGACAAGATATATGAGCGAATCTGATACCATCTATCTTTCGACATATTCTTGATTTATATATATTTTATTCTATCCTTATGGATTATACAGCACCTCCGTCAATGTGCTTACTGATCTCTTTAAAGACATCTGGGAGAAGGAAGTAATACCTCAAGACTGGGACAAGGGCCTGATTGTCAAACTCCCCAAGAAAGGAAACCTCCAAAATTGTGACAACTGGAGGGGCATCACGCTGCTATCAGTACCATCTAAGGTCTTCTGTAGGATTTTACTCGCAAGAATCGAATCCGCTATAGATCGTTAGGGCCTATGGAGTTCCTCCGAAACTGGTCACTCTCATAGGGACGTTCTACCGTCACTTTGAATGCAGCGTCATTGTTAGTGGTGAGCCATCTTGGTTCACTGTGGAGTCAGGTGTGCGGCAAGGGTGCACTATTTCACCCATTCTCTTCCTGATTACCATAGACTGGGTCATGTGGAATACAACTGACAGACCCAGGGGTATTCAGTGGACTTTGTTCTCCCAACTGAAAGATCTAGACTTTGCCGATGATCTTGCTGTCCTTGCATCAAAGCACATCCATCTGCAGGAGAAAACTGACAGACTGAACAAATTCGCCCAACAGGTAGGGCTGAACATCAATACGTCCAAAACCCAAGTGATGTGCATTAATGCCACTCCAGACGCACCAATCACAGTGAATGGGCACGCTCTCGATTATGTGGAGGACTTTACCTATCTGGAAAGTCTCGTCAGTAAGGACAATTCTGCACAAAAGGACATTAGAGCAAGACTCGGTAAGGCACAGGGTGCTTTTGCTAGGCTACACACAATCTGGAAGTCCAAGCAATACAGCTTAAGAACAAAGGTCCGACTTTACAACAGTAATGTAAAATCTGTATTGTTGTACGGTTCGGAGTGCTGGCGAGTAACATCAAACGACATGAAAAAAGTCGAAGCCTTCCACAATGGTTGCCTCAGGAAACTCTGTCGAATCTTCTGAGAAAATATCCAATGCACATCTATATAAGAAGACCAAGTGCAACAGTGTGGTGCTACAGATCAAACGCCGTCGATTCCAATGGCTTGGGCATGTTCTCAGGATGGACCAAGACCGCATCCCCAAGATCGCACTACGATGGACTCCACCTGGGAAGAGGAAGCAAGGCCGGCCCAAGAACACCTGGCGGCGTACGGTGACAGCTGAGCTAAAGGAGATGAATCTAACCTGGGGCGAGGCACAGCATGCTGCTCAAGACAGGTCCAGATGGAGGCAGATCGTCGAAGCCTTATGTCCCATCAGGGACGAAGAGGATTAGTAGTAGTTATGGATTATACTCCTCCCTCATCTTATCCACCCCCTCCCAGCCCCTCTTGTCATTTGGTTGTTGTGTTATATTGTTGTGAGTGTATTTTACTTTAAGTATGTCTTATTATTTGAATTGTGTCTTATTGTGATTTTTGTGATGTCATTATTAAAAATTTAAAATAAAATATTCTAAAAAAAAAAAAAAAACCACTGGCACGATGGAGGTGCCAGAAGTTGATGACTCTCAGATGGATGAAATTCCTAAAGAGGTCCCAAATCTTGGTATGCATATTGAAATCTGACAGCTTAAATAAAGTCAACCTTAATCTCTGAATTTGACAATGTCAAGTATAGGCATCTGAATATTGCTGCAGGACAGAAATGTTTGTGGTTAGAGCTTATTTTGAGAGCAGCACAGTATTAAAAAAGCAGATTTCTTCTCAATGAGTAATAAATTAATTTGTCTGTCCTCTCTTAATTCAACTCAGAGAGTTTAGATCAAATTTCGGCATTATCAAATTAATTCTCACTTGTTACTTAATACTAAAGTATAGCATGAGCTATACTTTACAGCAGTAAGTTTTTTCGGTTCCATTTGAATCAGAAACACTTCATGTGTGACATTAGAGCTGCTTGAATTAGAATTAAAAACAAAAGTTTTTTTTTTAAATTTGTTTATTTATCTTAATTAATCGTTTATTTTTTATTTATTTTGAGGCAAGCCTTGTGGCTTTGTGCTGCTAACTTTTCCTTAGCAGTGTCACAACATCGTGCTTGTGTTGTCAGACATCAGAGGTCCGTTTCACGTAGCAGGTTTAGTGAAAACTCTGAGTTGATTAACCCTGAAATGAGGGAAACTCTGAGTTGTTCGTTTCACAAAGGGAGGTAACTCAACCCCGAGAAAGAGGGGTAATTCTAGCCTGTTTCACAAAGAGAGGTAACTTGAGCTCTCGGTCAGTTACCGTAGTAACAGACTCTATGAACCTAACCTGGTCGGGACCAGGTTTTACTCAAGAAACCTCGAGTTTCTCTCTGTCTCCGCCCTCTTTCAGCCACACACGCCATTTGATTTCCTCATTCATTCAGTCAGCAGAGCGAGTTCTTCTACTTCTAGAAGTCCATTAGGCACAGTAGGAGATGACTTTTTTCACGAACATGGCATGTCCTTTTGACAACGATCCCATGGATGAAGGTGCAGCATTATTGCGCAGAGAAATAAATATTCGTTGGGAGATGGTTATCAGACCGCGCACAGATTTTTGCATTGACAGACAATTATCTTTTTGAGCGGCACCATCAGAATTTTGTTGGGACAAAAGAAAAAAAAGACATAAAAGACAAATAAATATTTGTATGAATAGGCTTAACAAAGATATATATAGGCCTATTATATTTTATAAAGGCACTTGTGTCTTGGGGTGGACTCCCTCCAGGGATTCCCTCAGCCACTGGCCTTCCGTTAGAGGTGGCGGTGCTGGGCACCACCCGTTTTACAGGCATCTGCCTTCTTTCTGTTGGCTGATTAGAAGTCTGTGTTAGTTTAAACAGGTTTAATTATTTAACAGAACATGATATAGATGAGAAAACATTTATGTGTGTGAAAACAGCATTATGTTGGGGATAAAACAACTGCACAGTGAAATAGCCACTTAATATTTACTTTACAGTGTAAAACATGATCAGAATGAGGTACCTCCATGCCGAGGTCTCACCTGTTTGAACAATGTTTTTATATTTAATCTTAAACTGCTGCCAAGTGTGCTTCTCCCCCACGGGATTGCACCTAAATTAAATAAATGAATGGGTTACCATTCAAGCAGTTTTCCCTGTAATATTATTGTGATTGCAAAGGACTACATTTAAACTTACGATTTTATAGCTGCAACGGTGTTGCACTTATTTCTAAAAACGTGTTGAAACTCGCCGTATGAGCGCATTAAGATTTCCAATTCGAGGTTGATGAAAAACGTAGCCCCTCCTCTTCCCCGTTGCCATGGTGACTCGTCGAATCGGGCTCCATTGATGCTGGTTTTTTAAAGTTGTGGCGCATGCGCTAAACTCAAGGTGAACTTACTCAGAGTTGATTAAACTCACTCAAATCAGCGTTTCTAGAATCGAAAACTCAGAGTTTTCTATCTCAGAACTCAGAGATCAGGAATAGACTCAGAGTTTGTTGAACCTGCTTTGTGAAACGGACCCCTGGTTGACAATAAAAGGTTTCTGTGTTTGACCAAGTCTGTGTCAGCAGAGTTCTTCCATTACCATCTACACATAGGCTGTTTGAAGGCGACCATCCCCAATACATCACAATCTGACACAGATTCCTCTAAAAAAACCTGCAACATTTAGAATCCTCAGTTCCAAAAACCATTAAAAACTTCAAGGAAAGCTGATGGAACTCCATGATAAAGACATGACTCTTTTGGTACATGCTCCTTGTGACCCAATCCTGTCACCCTCACATGCTACCAAGTAATCTGCTGATTGGAGAACTTCCCAGATGACTGTTACTTGTGTATTCTATAAACTTTCCTGTTTTCCTTTGCCTGTTTCCAGCCTTTTTTGAGCGTGTCGCTACCTCTTGTTTTTATTCTAAACATAACTATGTTGGACAGAGAAGAAATACATGTTGATTGCACAAATTGATAAGGCGAGAAAAACCTTTAGATATGTTATAGCTGTAAAGGAATAAATGAGAAAATGAACGAATGCAGCTGCCTCACTTTTAAGGCTCCTGGTATTGGACATTAAGGGTCCAGCAGCAGCTTGTTTTTGCCTGTGTTGGCCCACAGCATGGCCATTTAAACCACAAAGATTTCAGTTGAAGATAAAATGACACCATCATCCAAGAGAACTGACACTTTAGCAGTTGCTTAGTTTGGTCACCATGCATCATTATTTGAAAGGTTTTTTGGAAAATGGAGGCACATAGTCTTTTGTTCATTGATTGTGAGGTGAATATATATACATATATTTTTTTCCGTGAGGTATTGTTTTTCTCACGGATGAAGCAGATGCACTTAACAGTGGCACTACCAGTCCAAAAACTGTATACAGGTCAATCATAAAGCCTGGTCTGTTCCACATATTTATCATTAATTATGATTGTTAGCCTTGATCTCCACATAGAAGAAAAACGTTGGTACTTCACTTGAGCTAAAGTATAATGTTAAACTGCTTACTTATATAGTGATATAGTACAATATATGACTTTCTTTTCCATCATGGCGAAAAGTTGCTTCTGTCGTGTTTTATTTGACATTTTGTACTGGATGTTCGTTGATATTACTCCGCCAACGCTAAGAAAATAGTGCGAGCATGAACGATCTGCCAAATAAAACACGACAGAAGCAACTTTTCGCAACGAAATTTGATATGGATTACCAGTGCACACCAGTAACCACTCCGGTGAGTTGATTATTTTGAAAATGGACGTTTATGGTGCTTTTACGGACCTTTCTAGACATGCGCATGACTTGCCATTCTGAAGCAGGTTGAGAAGAATCAAAATTAGGCAAATACTGGAGACAGCAGTAAACATCAAAAAAGCGGTGAGGGGGGTTCTAAAACATTGCAGACGACTCAGAAAAGAGGCTTAATGTTGGAAATACCGCAGTTCCCCTTTAAGACATAGGTTCCTCCATTGTGAACTTGAGTGGGAATTTTGGATAGCATTTCAAAGTTGGCTTGTGGACAACATGATTCTCTTGACTCAACATTTTATACATGGGTGTCAACATGCAAAAATAAGCCCCAAATCAACAGATGGAAGAATGAACATAAAATATTTGCAAAATATATCTACCATTCAGGGAACAAAAATGCTCTGGGATATCATTTCTTCACTGTTAACCACTGTTTATCTTGGTATTTCTATATCTGCCTAATCACTGTGTATTTATCTATATATAAATGGTTGGTAGGGAAAAAATTTAAATAAAAGAAACTGCTCGAAAAAGGAAAGGGACAAACGGATGAAGGAAATGACCTCTAACCGTCACTAATGACATCAGAGGATCCATGATGTTACTCACGTGGGCGGTGACAGGAAAGCATGAGAGGAGTGTTCTGGAGACTGACAATGATTCGTATTCATGGCTTATAATGGGCTGCGTGTTTGATTAAACACGCTGACTCGTTCAATATAGACGGAGTGAAAAGGAGCAACAACATGTCCGGGGAGCCAAGTTCTGGGGTAAGTTTTTATTTTTATTATTATCTAAACGAAGCCATGGTTTCTAGCGTTCATACATTCGGCTGAAGGGCCTTCATAGGCAGTTCCGCATGCGTTATTCTATAGTGCGCGTCGATTGGCTTATGTCCGTGTCTGTCTCCGGCTTCTTCCTCCCCATTGGCCAGAAACAACGAGCGAAGCGGTCATACAAAGTTGGAAAAGGCTAATGCTAGCAGACGTTTATAATGTGTTGACCTTCTTCGAATGGGAGCCGATTATCTTTGATTTACTTTATCATTTCACTGAAAGATACAGCTAAACATTTTACAAGTCAAAATGGCTGCAATTAAATGATATTTTTCTCACTTTCACTAGTGCCGAATGGATGATTGGCGCCCACCTATCTTTGCTGTGATATTGTGATAACTTTTATAAGAGGTTACCCGGCACCAAGCGAAGTTGCCTTAAATTCATAGATTTTTCAGTTCGGTTTTGCAGATAGATATGAAAAAGCTGTTTTGAACCCTCGTCGCCGATTATACGTCTTCACAGACGTTTGATTTGCTCGAGCTAATTTCGATATATATTTATTTATATATATCTATATACACGGTTTGATTACATTCTTTTTATTCAGTTAACTCACTATTCAAGCTTAATCTAAGAAGTTCAATTGTACATTTACATTTGAATATACTGATAACAATGTTTCAGTTGTTTGTATTATATTTAGTGATTTTTTTTTTTATTTTATTTTTTTTATTTATTATGATAACTTTGATATTATATCTTGCTATTTAATTAATTTCAGACAAATGTGTTTTTTTTTTATTTATTTTTCTTATAAAAGTAGTGAACATTGTAATGGTATTTTATATTTATTCTTAATTTTTATCT
The DNA here is from genome assembly GCF_027942865.1 of Odontesthes bonariensis. Taxonomy (NCBI): domain Eukaryota; kingdom Metazoa; phylum Chordata; class Actinopteri; order Atheriniformes; family Atherinopsidae; genus Odontesthes; species Odontesthes bonariensis. The sequence goes on from NC_134514.1 coordinate 35,319,347, forward strand.
GTTTTACTGGTGACAAATATGTTGTCGCCTGGATTCTATTCATAAAATGGATTGTCAGTGGAGTCCAACACTGACAGTGTGAGTTCAGTGTGGCCACACCTTATAACTAGGACCCTCCTTAGCTGCCCATCCCAACCTTTAATAACGGACTCAATGAATTGGCACACTTATCTTTTGGAACCAGAGATCTCTCTGGGTGGGGGTCTTGAAGGGAAGAATAGGGGGAGGTTTAGTAAGAAAGACCACTGTTTAGTATCTGGCGGCTATGACTTCAGTCAGCACAGTTTTACTTCGACTCTGCAGGCTGTCTCAGACACACAGGAGTTACAATAGCCTCTATAGTGCTGACGCTCACACTGCAAGGAAGTAGAATTATGGAGGAAGGACCTTACAAGTACATCAGGGTGAGGCCAGCAGAGGAAATGGTTTCACTCATTGAGAAACTATCACAAAAGTTGGAATTGTGCTGGGCTGATTGGATCAGTGAAATACATTTGGCAGAGAGTAAATTTTGTTTTTTTGTCCTGGCAGGATGGGAACGGCAAAGTTGGCCAGGTCCTCAGGATCGGCACACGCAAGAGCCAGGTACAGTGGCGTAATTGTTAAGATTTCATCTTAACCCACACTAAAGTTTTTGTCTTTGTAAATGCCTCGCACAGTGTGCTGTCAGGTTGTAGTTCTTTCCTGGACTTTGATTTGTGCTGTATTTCAAACATGAACAAAAACCTCACACAGATCTGGAGTGGGAGTTGAATTTCCGTGTGCACCCCTTCTCCATTCTGTTTCAGGTACATCATGGTGGTATGTCTGGAGCTCCTCTTTGCAGAGATAACACTGACAAAGGCTCCTCCTCTGGTGTCTCATAGAGATTCGATGGTAGCTGGCTGTGTAAAGGCAAAAAATGATGGAAGTATAGCTCGGCTAATGTTGAGTGTTTTTCTGTTGCAGCTGGCTCGCATCCAGACAGACAGCGTGGCCGACAAGCTAAAAGAATTGTTTCCTGTCATCCAGATAGAAATAGGTGAGAGTCATCATTGCCTTTATTGGAAATCAGTAGATACAGAGATTTTTAAAAAAAATAAAAATTTTCAGGTGGCATGTTCATGGAGATCTAATCTACATTGCAGAGCTTACTGATTCATATCACCACATTTTCCTCACATTTTGTGCCTTCACCTATTATGTGATCTTCCCTGATTTCGTGTCCTTGTCACATCTCCATCACAACCAACTCTCCTTCCACGTTTTCATTATATGTATCTTTAAGTTCAGTTTGTAACAAAGGACTGGAGAACTGTGTCGTCATAATGCTGTTTTACCCAGCAGGGAACACTTCTTTTGCTTCCACTTACAAAATGAATCTATAGCCTGTAATCTAAACATTGTAGGCCTCTAAGTGCTCCAGATTTGAGTTATTTAGTAATTCATTTTTTTCAAGTGACTAACTTTCAGGCTAACTGAAATGTGAGCCACATATGTGCCAAGGATTGACTCATTTGAAGCGCCTTGTTAAACTGGTATTTCCGAGCTTCCTGAACTGTGCCTGAATGTTCGACATGTCGACACAAAGTTTTGAGCCAAAGCGTAAGTGAAGAAGCAAAGCAGTTGAGACGGAGGTTATACGGAACCCTTGCCCACTGACTTCCTGTTGGCATTTTCCAAGCATGAATGCTTTAAAATGATGTAATCAAACATCTTTTAAGACATTGCATGTGTTAATAATCTGAATGGGTGAATGTCTCATATTAACAGCAGTTCAGAAGGTTTGTGACCCTCAGAAAAACGTGTTCACTGTTCTACTGCTACTACTTTTCCAACAAGTTTTTATGAAATAGTGCGTTTGCTTTTATACTATCTGGTGGTCCTGACTGAATCCCACACTATGGGGACCTTTTGTGCGTTTTAAGACTTGTTTTTAAAGGAGAACTGCAGTATTTTCAACATTAAGCCTCATTTATGAGTCGTCTGCAATGTTTTAGAACCCCCCCTCACCTGTTGCCTAATTTTGATTCTTCTCAACCTGCTTCAGAATGGCAAGCATGGTGCATGTCTTAAAAGATCTGTAAAAACACCATAAACATCCGTTTTCAAAATGGTTACTGGTGTGTACTGGTAATCCATATCAAATTTTGTTGCGAAAAGTTGCTTCTGTCGTGTTTTATTTGACATTTTGTAAATCCCATTGAGTTGTATTGAAGACTGGATGTTCGTTGCTATAACTCCGCCACCAAACCCGGAAAGAGGAGATGTTTGTAGTTCTCTTGCACCGGAAATACTGCTAGGTGTATCATCCTGGTTTGCATTTCCGTAAACATAAAAAAAAAAAAAAAAAAAAAAAGGTGAGCGGGGGGTTCTAAAACATTGCAGACGACTCATGAATGAGGCTTAATGTTGAAAATACTGCAGTTCTCCTTTAAGGTTGAAGTTAGAACTTGGATATAGTTATGTTTAGACATTTAGTTGTGATGGTTAGGGGGAAAAGTTTGGATCTTGGGAATGCTTGTGTTATAGAACTCAGTTTGGTCACTATGGCAAAATTGTTGTCCACGAAGTCTCAGGCGCCTGATGCCATATAAATAACCGTGCGTCTCTTGTTTTTCAGTGGCCATGTCAACAACGGGAGATAAAATCCTCGACACAGCTTTATCAAAGGTGAACTAATAAAGGCTAAATTATATCCAAATGGTCAATTATCCAATTCATGTCGACATTTTGTAAATACATGTCTTTTTTTTTTTTTTTTAGCTTTTAGATCGTCAGTAATGCATAATTTGATGAATAAGTACAAGAAATCGTTAAAGTGTATCTGCGCATGGAGGGATTATTTGAACATATGAATGAATTGGATTATTTTATAAATAATTATGATTACAATTAATTGAATTCCAATTTTCTTGAATTGGACTTTATTATTTAAGTGCCTTGAGATGACATTTGTTGTATTTGGCGCTATAAAAATGAATTGAATTGAAATTGAACAATAACTACGATTATATATAGATATATCTATATGTCTACATAGATGTGCGTGTGTATATGTATGTATGTGTATATATATATATATATCATGGGTATTGTGAATGAGTTGACTATCTTATTTTCAATGCACAAAATGAATGTGAAACAACTAATAGAAAATAACCCCTTTTTTTGTGTGCAGATTGGGGAGAAGAGTTTGTTCACCAAAGAGTTGGAGAATGCTTTGGAGAAGAATGAGTAAGTGTTTGGCCGGCATCCACCATACTGCTTTCACTGCACTATTTAAAAAAAAAAAAAAGAAAAACTGTGCAAGTACACGTGCTCATGTTGTCCATCACTAGTGTATTCTGTTCACACTCAAATTAGAATTAAAACTTTTTTTTATTGCAAAAAAAGTGAAGAACAGTGTTTTGGGTGATTGCTGGTTTTCATTCCTTTCACAATAGAAAAGCCTGAGGAACTGTTGGCTGATTAATCCATAGGAACACCAAGTGCATGTTCAAATGAAATCCGTAGTGAGAGAAACCCTTTGATTTCTGCAGCGTCAGATATAGCAGGTGGCTCTGTTCTGCCACTGAATGGCTGCATTATACCATGAAACATACATGCAGCTCATGTGAGTGATTCCCTTCATGTGTGACCAACAGGGTTGATCTGGTTGTTCACTCACTGAAAGACCTTCCCACCACTCTGCCTCCAGGATTCACTATTGGAGCTGTGCTGAAGTGAGTCCACACACACACACACACACACACACACACACACATACACACATAGTGTCTGCAGACTTTTAATAGCGTTTTGAAGTCACATTATCCATTTTTTTTTTTTTTTTTTTTTTTCCAGAATTCTACCTACTAAAATATGAGTGCATTGTTGTGCATAGTAACATCCAAACCTTTGTCGTGATTTGTCAGAATTCTAATTCAAGATATCCCTGTTGTTAATTTTAAGAAACATAAGTAGCATGTTAGCTTTATTGGGACCTTGGGAAGGTATTCGGGGGGCCAGGAAAGATAGAACTATGCGTGACTTAAGTTGTCGCCTGCTTGAGCCCACATCGGGAATTCTTTATTGTTTCTTACAAGCTGCTGCTGCCACTAAAGCGGAGTGAAGAGACGGAGCAGCAGTGTGTCAGCTCTCGCTTTGCTGGAACAATTCTCCTTTACAATAAGACAATTAAGGCTTACTATCTGCACGTCAGCGTAGGGTATTTGTGGTGTAATCTCACTATAATTGCCGGTTTACCAGCTCTTCATACTTGTGTCCTTTGTTACAGGAGAGAGAACCCCCATGATGCAGTGGTCCTGCATCCAAACAATGCAGGCAAAACTCTGGGCACTTTGCCAGAAAACAGGTACACATCATTTAAAGTACTGTGTGTGTTTTAAGTCGTGTCCAAATGATGCTTTATTTAACTTCATTGTGTGTGTGTGCAGTGTGATTGGCACCAGTTCACTGCGTCGTGCTGCTCAGCTGAAGAAGAGATTCCCCCACCTGGAGTTCAAAGATATTGTATCCTCTCTGAGAACAGTCTTTTCTGTCTCTTTACTCGTTCACTTTCATATGCAGTACTTTGATCAAAGAAGCAGAAATGCTCAAATTGAAATGATAATCTGTAAACCAAGGATTTCACAGTAAATCTCTGTTTGTAGTGGCACAAGGGATTCCTTTCTTGCAACTTTTTTTTGTTTTGTTTTTCTTTAGTTCAGATGTCTGGTTGAAAACATTCATATTTTTTTTTTTTTTTTTTTTTTTTTTTTTTTTTTTTTGTGGAGACATGTGGAGCATAGAAGCTGAATGCAGCTCCTCCATGTCTGGTTCTGACTCTGGGAACTGAAAGAAGACCGGATCCAGATGAGCTGAGGGGTCTGGAAGGTTCATACTGGGTCAGGAGGTCACTGATGTATTCTGGTCCTAGACCATTCAGAGCTTTATAGAGCAGCATCAGAACTTTAAAGTCTATCCTCTGATGGACAGGCAGCCGGTGTAAAGACCTCAGAGCTGAGGTGGTCCACTTTTTTGGTCTTAGTGAGGACTCGAGCAGCAGAGTTCGAAATGAGCTGCAGTTGTCTGATAAAGCCATAAAAAAAGAAGTTGGAGGGGTTCATGAGTTGTTAAGGAATTACCCCAATTTTCTATACTCTTTCTATACAAGGTGTGGTGTCTCAGACTAGCATTAAAACCAAATGACTAAATCCGAGTTAAAGTAGCTCTGTGCCTGTATTCGGGGTGTATTCAGGCACAGCAGAGTTCTGAACGAAATGCTGTATTAATTGATCTACATGCGGATTCTCAGTGTTGCCAGGTTTTGTCTTCTGAGGTGTTCTCCTTAACTGTAGTCTTCAGCGTGGCAACCTGAACACACGATTAAAAAAGCTGGATGAGAAGGAGGACTTTGCTGCCATTATCCTGGCTGCTGCTGGTCTCAAGAGAATGGGCTGGGAGAACCGAATCAGCATGGTGAACTATAGGATTGTGTCCTTCTTTTTATTGAAGTCTCATTTGTTCTGTTCAAACTCACTGAATTTCTTTCTCCTGCTAGATCCTGGGACCTGAAGACTGTATGTATGCTGTTGGACAGGTAGGTGGGAACCAAAGTATGACAAACGCATAGAACGGATGTGTGTGTATAAAAATTCTTGGAGGAATCAACATCCGTATGTGTGTTGTCAGGGGGCTTTGGCGGTGGAGGTTCGGGCCAGAGATACAGAGATTCTGGAGATGGTGTCCGTCCTTCATGACCCTGACACTGTGCTGCGCTGCATCGCTGAGAGAGCCTTCCTCAGACAGCTGGTACAACTCACACACACACATCTCCACATTACGTGCAGGAGAATCCAAATCTATTTAATTCATTTTTTCTTTCCAGGAGGGTGGCTGTAGTGTTCCGGTGGCCGTTCACACCCAAATGAAAGACTCCCAGGTAAGAAAAAGCTTGTTCTTGCACACGCATTTGTACAGTTAACAGCAACAGTTTTCAAACGTCCATTCTAACATGTCATTCAATACACTAAAATTGTATGTGACATTTTATAGTTAGAAACTTTAAGATGGAACCACTAGTACACAAAATAGGCTGTTTCCAATGTTTAATGTTGTCCCTAAAATGCCAGATGTTGCTAGCAGATTCCATCAGCTGTAGCTTGTTAGCTGGCAAGAACAGACTCACTATATGACAAACTATTCATGGGTACCAGTGACGTCACGTCGACGAGACTGCCGTCATATTTGTGTCCAGTTTAACAGTTCTCCTCAGTTTCACACCTCACTTGAACGAGATGGAGAGAGACAACGATATTTGTCTCTCTATAGGTATAGATATTTAAATCTATTTGATCCACAATCCCTCCCCCTACCGCCGAACCACGGATGACACGGATGATTAAGAGCACGGATGCCTTCCAGCATGTTGCTGGATGGGTGAAGGAATCACGGATATGGCACCTGGAGCCAAAGACATTTTTAAACGTGTGGTTTTGGTAGTAGTTTACCGTTAGCATTACCCTGGTTGTGTTAGCTCCGGCGCTAACAACTCGCTGGTTTGTTTACATTCCCACTTTAGCTCGCAGCTAGCTGACATCCATGCTTTATCATCCATGAAGGGAAACGTGTGTGCGACTTTTCATGTAAACTAGACTGTCTGTGGTTAACTCAGATCATGCCAGTGGTCTCTTCTTATTGCAGCCAACCATTTAATCCATTTTATTCTACATCCTTTTGGATGGAATTGAACTGCAGTCCGGGGTTTCTTTGTCGACTGCCAACAGCACAACATATTCCTGGCATGTTTTAAATGGCTGTAGCTCAGGAGGAAGAGCAGTCGCCCAATCACATCAGTGTTACACCACCGACCTTCCAATCGGAAGGTCCGGCTTCCCCGGGCTACATGCCAAAGTGTCCTCGGGCAGGACACTGAACCCCACATTGCCTACTGATAAATCCATCGGTGTATGAATGTGTGTGTGAATGATTAGAAAGCACGTAGAGTGTATAGACGTAGACGTGCTGTATGAGTGTGTGTTAATGGGTGAATGCGTTAATGTAGTGTTAGGAGCGCTTTGAGTGGTCAGCTCATTTCGCTGATTTTCCTCCTACTCCACTTGTTCTGGTAACATCACGACGCTGTGACCTGAGTGCTGCGGGCGGACACAAATGTGGCAGCTTGAAAATGCTGTGACGTCATGTGGTCTTGATGAATAGGCCCTTTCACATATCACTTTCAAGCTGGGACTGATGCCCCCTTGTTGCGCAGTGGTGTCATATGTAAAAGTATAGACACAGAAAGGGGAGGGTAAAAGTTGATTGGGCTTCTGCTGTTGCTAGACTACAGAAAATACACACCGTCTAACCCACCCACCCTCTTTCCTTTTGCTCTTGACTTTTTTGGTTTTGGAAAGACCAAAACAAAGACTGTCTTTGAAATCTTGGAAGTTTAGAGAATCGGTCTTCCTACAGTCCCTCACACCTAAATAGACGTGCCTGGGTCAGGGTTGATTCTAGGATCAATAAAGATTTATCCCAGAATGACAACGTGATTTACAAACATTGTCTTTCAAAAGTGCTCACCTTCCCTCTGAAATGATTTATTTTTTATATATATATATATATATATATATATATATATTTCAGTAGATAAGAGTAAAGAATGTAATAGATGTTAGATTCTATAGATAAAAAGTAATTATTACTACTCCCTAGCAAGTGAAAAACTATTTAACCCTTTTCACGTTGGTAAACCTCTTCAAAATCACACATTCTCAATTTCAGAAGTATCAGTTTGCTGTATTGAATATAAATAATCAATATATTAAATTGTAGAGCTCTTATTTTATGGATGACTTTCAATTAGGTAATTAAATAGAAGTTAGAGTTTAAAAAAAAAAAAGCAAGTTAAAACAAATCAGAAATGTGTAAAATGTAGTTGGTCTGAACCACACGAGGACAGTTCATCATATTATCAAGCTGTGAAAAAATCATCGTATAAACGGTTCTTATGAAATCAGGCCATTACTCTCGACTGTGCACCTTGGCGAAAAGTAAGAGATGTTTATTTTTTAAGCTGCTCCAAGCTGACCCCGCGTTATTACCAGCATTTCCTATTATTGATCAGTTATTTCATTTTCAGACTTGAAAGTAAAGAGAATTATTGTTTACATCTGTGTGGTTTTGACTGCCTGTCCACACCTACATCCACATTCTATCAGAGGAAGTCATTTTGGGTTAATGACAGTGCATGTGCGTAAGTTTAGCCCATAGACTTTATAGAACGTCATGTTGTTATATTTAATGGAGTTAGGAATTGACGGTGTAAATGTCAGTGGTTGCTGAGCTCGATGGGTAGTTCTGCAATGAGCAAACGCAGTCCAACCAACCAACCAACCAAACAAACAAACAAACAAACAAACAAATCATGCCCAGTCAGAATCACAGTGATTGCCTGACGTTCTCTGTCAGAACCTTTAGTAGTTTTTAAGTCTTTTTACCCACTTTTATTGTTTAGTTGTGCTGTAAAACACACTTATTATATTTAAAAAGGGAGATGATAAATAATGACCTCAGGTCTAATTAACACATTGATACAGAATTAATATAGAGGGTACATCTCTTCCAGGTAGCTGTAGGTGAATGTCATCATGACAAAATTGAATTAGTGTTTGATCATTTCCACTCTGTATGTATTTTCCTCACATCAATAAAAGAATTACAACTCACCAATATGACTGAATCAGTGGGACCTCTGAGTTTTAAAATTCCAATGTTTGGAGCAAGTTCTCTCATGTTCACTGGTTTTCCCCACAGTTCCTGGGAGGAAAGTTGTATCTATGTTGCACTCAAAGTCATATAGAACAATTATCATTTAGTGGTATATGCTTCTTTTCATCTAACTCGTATCTGCTGACTCTCGCCCTGCCACTTGTAGGGGTTCAGCAAATCATTTCCTGTCATAATTGTACTTTTCAACTGTGTACTGTAGATCACTTAACCACATCCTGTGACTTCACAAGAGCTGGTTCCAGTATCCCCCACTGTTTTTAAACGGAATAAACCTTCAACCATCCAGAAAAGTTAATGAATGCTGCTAAATGCATACAGTCATTAGCACACTCATGACGCCTTTTTTAAATTTCTGTGCTTCTCTCCTACTTTTTCACATTCTGCATCTTACTTAACTCAGCCAAATTCCAAATAAACCTGCTCTGGTGTTTTTTTTTTTTTTTTTGTTAGATGGCTAAATAATAATAACACATTTTATTTATAACACACTTTACATTTACAATAAAATCTCAAAGTGCTACAGTGGGTTAAAAGACAAATATTAGGTTCAAAAGCAGGGACAGTAAAATGCAAATAAAATACACAAATAAAAGTAGTGAGTCCTTTAAATGCAAAAACGAAATAAATACAGGATAGAGCATTCAAAGGGAGATCATTAAAAACATTGTTCGATGTCGAGACTGTTCCTCTGATTGTAAAGTCCAGATTTTATAATGCAGAATCATCTAACAAAGCCACTGTACCAATAAGTTGCAAAACAACTTTCTGGCTGTGATTTTGGCTTTATCTGCACGTACATGGATCACCCAGAGACAAGCAACAGCATGTCTCAAATGTTTTCTCACACATTGCACGCCTCAGCAGTGCACATGTGCCAGCTGATCACTGGTGCTGCTTCTTCTGTGTTTCTATAAACGTGTAAGATCAATCTGTGCTTGACAGCTCTACCTGACGGGTGCTGTCTACAGTCTGGATGGCTCAGACAGTCTGAAGGAAACCATGCAGACCAGCATCACTGCCGGTGTCAAGGTGAGCATATACAGTGCTACAGACCACTTTCCTGAAGATTTAAGCTTAAGATTTCCAGTTTAAGAGTTTCTCTCTTCTTTTTTTTTTTCCCCCTTTTCTTTAATTTATAAAAAATATTTGCATGCGTGGCAGAATTTAGAGAACTTGGACGAGCATGTTCAGCGGGTGGGAGTCACTGCCAACAAGATCCCAGGAGATGCCCAGGACAAGGCTGAGCGGCTGGGAGTCGACTTGGCCAACTTACTGCTGAGCAAAGGTGCCAAGCAGATCCTGACGGTGGCTCGGCAACTCAATGACGCCAGATAATCCAGCCCACCTGAGGGTAGGGGCTCCAGGCAGTGCAGTCAGTCACAACCTTGGTTCACAGATGAGCTTGAATTCCTTCTTTGTCATACTCATTCCATATCGACTTGAGTAAAAAAAAACTGGTGGCTTTCTGTTGCACAAGGAAAGGATTTCAAGCCCTTTTTGAACCAAACTTGTGCTCGGAGTGGTGCTAAACTGACTGCTGCTGTCAGTTAGTTGGGAGCCACTGCTGTCTGTGGGTTTTGGTTCTAGCCTGTTCTAATGCACTGTACCTCACAGAACCATCTCCTAAGCCGAATAGAAATCACCACACTGGGAATATCAGAAAGAAACATAAAATAACCTTCAGGCATTGTAGTAAGCACTTAGAATATCATTATCAGGGTTTTTTTTTTTTTTTAATAAGTTTGTCAGTACATTGTTTAGTCAAAATGTATCATTGTTCCTCACAGTCAGATAAAAAGAGAAGGGAAACCAGAGTTGATCTCATTTGGCAAAGCGGACATTTTTGATGAGTGGCCACAACACTGCTGTGAAGTCAAAAATAACAACAAAATAACAAGTGTAAATATAATCTTAGTCATTACAGTCATTATCACTTTTTTTTTTTTTTGCACTCTTTTATGCATCGGACAACTAAAACTGGTGTTTCCACTACTGCAAACAGAATCAACTTTCATTCAGCTTATGATGCGCACAGTATTTCCAGCAGAGGAGCTGCCTTTTAGAAATGTGCTGCTTTACCTCTTCAACAGAGAGGATATGTTTGGAATTCATGCCAAGACTGGGGAGCGTTTAGTGTCTGTGTGACCTGTGGCGGAGCTTGTGAGTAATGCTGAGATCTGCACAGGCTTCAGTACTTCCATTTAACACTGCAGCAGTAGTTCCAAAACAGTCAAGTGTTTCGGTTTACAGATTCCTGCTCCGATTTTAAAGGGGCACGTTTGTTCTGTTTCATGTTTTTTTTTTTTTTTTTATGACACTGCATGTTGGAAACATGTACAGAGTGCCTTTCAGCGCCACAACTGGTGTCAAAAAATGGTAGATAAGATAGTACAGTTGTTGATACAAAGCTCTTTTTTTTTTGCAATTGGGGAACAAAGTGTTTGCCATGATTAGGTTAAGATGACTGATTTTCCTATTGCTCTACGTATTTATCTCATCACTGAGATAAATAATATCTCACCAGTTCAGTTTTGTGTAGTAACTTCTCATGATTCATAGACCTTTTACCATAACTATATCTGTATCTGCTACAAAACTGTTATGAGAGGTTATATTATTTAGCAGGAAAATGTTGCTGTGTTGTTCTGTGACTCCACATTTTTTCCATCGTGTTGATTTTTCACAACTTACCTAAAAAAAAAAAACATGTCTATAATGTCATTGTTTGCCTTGGAATAGAAGTTTCATCTCAGTAAATGTACCATTTCTAATCTGCATTTATGCCTTACAGACAATAATGTCCGAATTATTTCTTTGATCAAATCCAGTTAGCCTTAACTCTGCATTAGTACAGTTAGCACGACACCATATTTTCTTTTATGGGCCTTTGTTGTAAATGTTTCCATCTAATTTAAATGTCCTGAATCTATGAGAGGTGATATCTGTTTTTCAGCTTTAATTTGTGCAAGAAATAAGTGAGGATATTTTTCTGATTACATATATCATGTCCACTTAAAATATGTACATGGTGTTTTTCTGTTCCGACACGCGTAAACATGTCAGATTAGATTACATGGGGCTAGAAACAATAAAGGGTGTGTTAAACATGGCCAGTTTCTGTGTTTTGTTGTTCATCGTATACTTATGGAATGAAAAAAAAATCACTCGTCTTATTTTTCAAATGTAAAACTACATGATCCGGTTTTTTGAGACTTGTTTACCAACAGAAAAGTGAAAGATTCTGCCTCTCCAAGTTGCAACAGAAAACGATGTCATTAGCTGAGCAGTTCTCACTCCTGAAGTGAGAGGAGAAACCCTCTGACCACTGCTGAAATGGTCCAGGCCTGTAAAAGAACACCTTTCTCACATGCAGACAAGAATGACAATGGTTGTTTGATCAAACAGCCTTATTACAAAGTGGTGCAAGCATTCAACAGTTTCAAAGTAAATAGGTCCTGGTCCCTGCTGCCTACATTTGGTGAGCACTGTACTTGGGGCGTAACTGGTGGTTCTCTCTGCAGTTTTCCCTCCTAAGATCCTCTCACCCAGTCAAACTGCAGTCGTCCATACTGAGTTGTTCCACGGGGATGCGAAGTAACGAAGCCGTGTTGAGAGGCCATAGGGATTACTTTATGGAAGTAACAGGAGTCTGGCCCGGTGGTGTCTTTCATCTGGATCTTCTGCACCACCCTCTGATGGGCTTCGGCTTGGCCATTCTGCAGTGAGGGGATGGTTCCCGTAAGTCGTGTTGCACGACAATGTTTTCCCAGTTCCTCTGGTGCAGACAGCTCCGCTGCCCGTTGAGACTGGAAACCTTGTAGAGAAATCAGTTGGTACAGGGTCCTCCTCCACTCAGGCACGGTCTTATTGCATCTATCTTTGACAGGATGGAGAACTCTTTGAAGAGAGTTACTAAGGCCACTATTCTGCTCAACCAGGCTCTCACAGCCAGTCTGAGCTGTGGCCCTGGAGGCTCTGTAGGCAGATGAACTATACAATACACCTTTCAGACTCAACTGAAGTGCATTAGTCTGAGCAGAAGAGCTTCTAGGGCGGTGCTCAGCAGTGGAAGATAATTTTCCCTTGTTTGATACGTTTTTGTTGCAAGCTTTAAATTTCCGATAGAGATCCAACACTTTTACGTTAAGGCCCGCCTGCGCTTGTTGTTTGATATTTTCATATTTGGTTGAAGACAGGAGGAATCTTTGATCTTCAGCTGGGGCGCATTCAGAGTCCTCCGGACTTGGAGGAGGAGGCTTCAGCATAGGAGCTTCAACATAGGATTCTGTTGGTGTAATGAAAGCATCAAATGGTACATGAACCACAAAGAATAAGAAGTGAAAGACAAATGTTTTTAGTAGTATGAATCACAATGAACTCAGGCAAGAACGTTTCCTATTCGCTCATCACTTGAAATCAGCATGATCATACAAGTAGACAAACTTCCTGTGAAATTCCTCTTTTTAACTTCTGTGACTAATAACAGCGCTGTAGAAACTATGCCTACATTTCTATGTCATTTGATGGTGCTGGTGGCTCTCAGTGGCTCCAGCTGATGATGATTAGCTTGTTTTGCAACTGATAACGAATCCAAGGACAATACTGAATAGATTATAGATTTGACATGATAAAGGCTCCTGATGAGAAGTCAGAAGATCATCTGTGACAAATTATCTTGATGGAATCATGAAAACTGCCACGTTTTTATGGCAATTCCTTTAGAAGCTGTAGAATAGAATAGAATAGAAAAATACTTTATTCATCCCCCAATGGGAGAAATTCAAATAGAATTTTCATAAATAAAATAGTAGATATTCCATCTAAAATAAAAAGTCTGAACTACACGGTATCACAAGAAGAAAAGACTAAATCACTAGGATTAATCTTCTTATAACATGAATGTCAATATATTTGTGGCAATCCATTTTATAATATATGAAGTATGTCTATTTGGTCCACAGTGATGCACTGACCAACTGACCTACAGCATACAGTATGTGGTGTTTTTAGGGAACACTAAAGATGATATCATCATTGGGTTATAGTTTTATGAAAACAGAATTACATCCACACTCCACAGTTCTAAGGTTATGCAAATCAGAAAATGAAAAAAAAAAAATCATCTGAGGTTGTGATTACCTCAATGAGATAAATACAGCCACAGATGAACAACAAAATGTGACATATTACAATGCGTCATTATTAATTTCACCAAACCCCACCCCAAAAAAATGCAGAAACAGTGTGTCAAAAACTATATCCACCCCATGACTTTGCATGACAGGAGTTAATGTCATCCTACACATGCTTTGAATCATCTGCCATCTTCTCATCCATGTTCTTCTGCGCCCACACTGTGTTAATCACAGTCTGACGTTCTCTGTTCCTGCTGTAACATAAACGTACACCTACTCACCGATACTCCCTCATCTTTCAGGAGGGAGTGGAAAGAATTATATAAAGATATGTTCTGTCTTAATGTGCCGTTACCTTGAAGTAGGTTGGTTTTATTTTCTTATCATTAGAGGTGAAAAGAAGGACACCAAACTCTATCTGTACAAAACAGGTACAAAACTGTTTGACAGGAGGTCAACACGCCAGCTGGACATACTCTTATCAGACTACGTTTCCAACACCAAACAACACACAAGTTTACCATCTACAGTTATGTGAAAAAGAAAGGACACCTTTCAATTCTAAGGTTTTACATTTAAAAACATGATGAAGAATCATCTGGTCCTAACCAGGTCTGAAATTAAGGTAACTGCGACTGCAGATGAACAGCAACAATTATCACATTACAGTGTCTTTTTTTTATTAAACAAAAACTAAAATAAACATCAGAAGCAGTGTGTAAAAAACTAAGTGAACCCCGCGATCCAATAGCATGTAGAACCACCTTTAGCAACAATAAGTTGAAATAATGGTTTTCCTCTCACATTGTGGAGGAATCTCGGCCCACTCTTCTTTCCAGCGCTGCTTCAGCTCATTGAGGTTTGCAGCACTGGTTTCTGCACAGCTCTCTGAAGGTCCCACCACAGCATCTCAGTCAGGATGAGGTCTGGACTTTGACTGGACCATTGCAACACCTCAATTCTTTTCTTTTTCACACATTCTGTTGTAGATCTGCTGCTGTCTTTGGGATCATTGTCCCGTTGATGAGCCAGTTTCAGCCCAGCTTTAGCTGTCGGACAGACGGCCTCAGGTTTCACTCTAGAATGCTTTGGTATACAGAGGAGTTCATGGTGGACTCAATGTAGCCTGGCGACGCCATCCTACGTACTTCCGCCCAAAGATTTTGGCTCCGCACATAGTCTGGCCAAATCCCCCTACCTCGGTTCGCTCAGTGTTTTGCCAATCAGCAAACAGTTGCGAGTGGTGACGCAGAACTCACGCGCGGAGTCTATTGTAGTCCATATAATTGTAGTTCAACCACAGCGGAAATAAACATGGCGACGGAAGAACGCTAGACGCTATCCATGAAGTTGTCTCAACTCTGGAGAGCATTACACAATTAAAACGAGAGCAAGAGGAATGCCTCTTCAATATTGTTAGTGGCAAGGATGTCGAAGCTCTCCTTCCAACTGGCTTTGGGAAAAGTTTGATTTATCAAATGGTACCGGTATAATGAAAGCGGATGTGGGAAGCGTGATTCGCGAGCTAGAGCCTCGCGAGAGTAAGCATGAACCTCGGCGCATAACCAACGTCATTTCTAAACATTATGATTGGTTAAGGGAACTCCGTTACTCCAATGAATTTAAGTTGCTGGGTAAGGTCCCGCCCTCCATGGAAACGGATTCCTCTTGGGTTTTCCCAGACTGTTTGACAGAGTCAACAGTCGGCTTTCGCCCAGGCTAGACTCAATGGGCCTCGTGTAAGAATATTTTCGTATTTTTATTCTAAATTTCTCTCACTTTTTTCGTAAGAAGGTCTCGTATGAACACACCACGTCAGATTCAACAAGCGCTCTTAACTTCGGAAAAAGTGTGTAAACAACCTGCGTAAATGATGAATGCCATCCGTGCGTATTTAAGTGCGCGTACACGAGGATAGTAAATTTGCATACTCCACGCCCAAAATAATACCATATAAGGCTATGCTTCCTCTCTTCTGTGCCAGGAAGTGTTGAGTCATGAGAATGGCATCAAGGCGCAAAAAGAACAACTTTACGGGCTCTGAGACTGAAGTTCTGCTGTCAGAGATCCAAAAAGGAAAATCTGTCATTTTTAGCAGTGTCAGCAGTGGAATTACAGGACCTGCTAAAGCGAAGAAATTGGAAGTTATTAAAGTGCTGTTAATTCCGCATCACCTGTAGTTCGTAATGTGACCGAAATAAAGAAGAAATGTTTTGATATGAAAATGGCTTAAAAATGCGCTCGATGACTGCAACTAAAGCCGTGCAATCAGTTGTTACCTCAGCATGGTAGCACTTTGATGGGGCGGTTAATGAGGGGGGTCTTCTGGTACCACACCTTTTGGTCTGTCCGGGCTGGTTTTAGAGAGAAGAGGCTTTCTCCTGCAACCTTTCTAAACAAGCCATACTTGCTCATTCTTTTTCTAATTGTACCTTTACTTTAACTTAAAGGTAGGGTAGGAGATCCTGGATTTTGAGTCCAGCGAAGCTGCATTTTGAAAATACACAGGTCAAAAGTCCCAACCCTTTTCTTCAGACTTCCCCCCGAAGCCACGCCTCTAGAGTACATGAACGCGCACGAGCACGAGCACGAGCACGAAGGTGCACGAGCGCTGTTCTGACAGCAAGCATCGATCGTTGCTGTATTTAGTATTTAGTATATGCTAACTATATGTTTAATAATGCTAGGTGCTAGCCAAGCTGGCTCTAGTTTAGCTTCCTGCCAAGCTTCTGGACGCGTAATTCGTTCACGGAGCAGGGTACGCGCACAGGGGGAAGGAGGGGGAGGGAGGAGCAGATTGCAGTTTGATAGACGGCATCAGAATCCAATCATCGTTAACGGTCCGTTCAGTATGATTGGATAGTGTTTTTCCTAGATTGTACGTTCTAGAGGCCACTAAAACTTTTAATTTTTGTGTCAAAACTTTTAATTAATTGGTTGTAATGGGGGTGTGAAGAGTATTTCAAGCAATATGTAAAAAAATGCTCCAGAAAAAGAACCCCTACCCCGCCTTTAATCAGGTGTGTAATTGGATATATCAATGCATCTTTATGGATTTTCAAAAAGTTGGTGTCAAAATCATAATCATTCTCACTTATACTATTAGTGGATTGAATAACTCTAAAGTGGTGCTCACACTGGCTGACGATCATACATTGGGGGCTATTGGGGGGCTTATTGGGGGCTTTCTATACATGCGTCTACTGGGATAACGTCATCGACGTGCGCCGCTGCAGCACGTTACTCGACCAGGCGCTCGATGACTGCAACTATAGTAATTAAATATACAATCCATTAGTCAAGCAAACTTGATTTGAATAACATCGGACTATTTTACGAAACTCCTACGACAGGTCTTGATCACTTGTAAATTCTGTTCGTACCTGAAAGAAAACTTAAAATACGAAAAAATTGGTGAATGCGCAAATTCTCTTGAATCACTCGTACGCATGACTTGAGAACAAATCTGTTCGTACGAACGGTTGTTGCACAAGGCCCAATGTGTCTGTGTAAATGATGTCAAATTGCTAAACTTAGAATACCAAGTAGGGGTCCCACAAGGTTCTATAACTGGACCTATCTTATTCTATTTGTATACCCAATTTGCACAAATATTGACATACATATTGACGTGCACAGATGATGCTATTATCTTTACTCCTGCAAATAATATCAAAGAAGCTGCATTGATTTTAAACTCTGCCTTTACTGAAAGTTCTACTCAACACTAAAAAGACTGTATGTATGATGTTTTCGAAGCAGGCCACAGAAACCACCTGCTCTGATGTATTCTCAGGTAGCGAAGAGTTGCAGATTGTGAACGAGTTGAAATATCTGGGGTTCAACATTAACACTGTCTTTCAAAAGCCATATAAAAAAAGGTCATAAATACTGATAACATTATTCTTCATAATATCAGACATATTAGAACGTCCTTGACAGAAGGTTCCTCCATGATGTAGTACTTGTGCATAATGTTATTTTCACACATAGATAACAGTATAACAAACTGGTCTTTCACAGGTTCGACATTATTAAAGCTGCAGTCTGCAACTCTTTTTCAAGCATAATGCCGGGAACTGTCCGGGGATTCTGAAAGTAGTACATTAAATACCCCAATACAAAAAAAATGAGTTCTCTAGGTCCCCTATATGTCCCGCTAGGTCCCTCCAAAGCCAGCAGGTTTGTTTACAAAATTGCAGACCGGACCGGTAAAAGGTAACCAATCAGGTTTACGAGCTGGGCTCTGCTGCCTGTCAATCACCGATTGTGCACGCGCGATACAAGGTAGGCTCGTCCCCACGCTTATTTATCTAGACTATTGAACTTCATTACGGGCTAGTCTACTTACTGTGTCTTCCATGATCGCAAATGACAGGTGAGTTGATTAATGAGGAGTCGTGTAAGCGCATCTGGCATGCACGTAGACGTGCACGAGTTCTCATGTGTTTTGAAGGGGCGGGACAGGAAGTTGAATAACTTTTTATTTTTCGGTTAAAAAATAAGCATTTCTTGCATTTTGCGACTACGGAGGTCACCGTTTTCAACTTCAAGCGTTCTGATAGATCATGTAAACTCTTAAAATGCCAAAAAGTAGGACTTTACGTATGACAACAACAAATCTTGCAGACTGCAGCTTTAAAATCTATGGAATCCCTTTACAAAAAAGCTTTAAAAATTCTAGACAAGAAACACTATCTTGTCATCATTGCAGTATACTGCCCAAGTACAATTTATTGAGTTTTGAAATTTGTAAAACTTCTAAAGTCTGCTGCATTATTTAAAAAAAATATTACATGGTCTGGCTCCACCACCATTGAGCCAATACATTAACAAAGACCAACTGACAATTTCACAACTTGTACCACAGAGCAGTTAGCAGAGGTGACTGTGAAGTACCATTTAGAAAATACTCATTTAGAAAATACTCATTTAGTAAAAACACGCTATCTGTTGGGGGTAGCTCATTGTGGAACAGTTTTACACCTTCAGTGAGACAAAGTTCCTCTCTGTCTGTAGTCAAGAAAAACTTGAAAACTTGGTAAAATTTGTAACTGAATGAGTAACACATGATGGTCTGCACTTTATAATTACTGGTAATATTGACAGGTGTACTGTACTTCATAATAGACTAAATCTGACATTTAGACATGAGTGTTCATTAATGTGCACTGTCCCTACTTTTGATAAATAGATAAATATAAACAAATCTGAAATTAATTAATTATTTAATCAAGACATGATAAACATTAGGATAGTTGAAAACTTAAGAAATTTTGCCAGAGCACAGCTGGCCTTGGCCTCAAGAGAAAACATTTATATGTGTGGTAGGTGTTAAATGGTCAGGGGTTAAAAAATGTTGCTATTCATCCCAGTGAAATGGTGAGTCCATACATACATTTAACTCATAGACTCAAAATAGATGGACAAGTTTACAGATGTGAAGCTGATGCAGAAATGCCTTTGGGAGCGAGATGCTAGCTACAAAACATTTCTTGGCTCCGAAAATGCCAGACAGTTTCAGAATGGCAGGGGCTGACAGTATGAGCGCCGTATCCATATTTTATCGACAAACTATCTATTCTTCAAGGCTACCTCTGAGACTGTGGTTCCCGGGATCTTACGTACACCTCAGAGAAGGTCAGCAGTCCTTTTGATTTAAGACAAGTTGTTTAATTTGAAAAAAAAAGCTCATGAAGCTTTACCAGCTGAAAAGCCACCTATATTATCATCTGTGCTGTGATTTCCAGTGGAA
This sequence comes from Odontesthes bonariensis, assembly GCF_027942865.1. Taxonomy (NCBI): domain Eukaryota; kingdom Metazoa; phylum Chordata; class Actinopteri; order Atheriniformes; family Atherinopsidae; genus Odontesthes; species Odontesthes bonariensis. The sequence goes on from NC_134514.1 coordinate 35,338,994, forward strand.
AAACCTGTAACCTCCTCAAGTGCAGTGCAAAGGTAAAAAAAAAGGTATGGAGCTATCTCTGGGTCATAGCTAATGTTTGTTAATTTGAAACAAATATTTGAAATTCAATTATGAAATCCAATTTTGAACTTGAAATTTGACCTCAGTTTCCTCAGTTTCAAACTTTTGGCCAACTTCTTGCATGGGGGGCGGGGCTTTAGATGACAGGATGTAAAATCATGAGTGACAGCTAGCTGAAGGGATCCCTCTGTCATGTTGCCCTCAGGAAATGTGGGAACTGAAACAACTTATTTGACACCTCTTATACATGGTATCAATGTGATTCCTATTTTACATAACATGTGCCACTGACAGAGTTAGGTAATTAAATTTGGGTCAACACACAAATTGCAGAGTAAGAGTGATAGATATTGCCAAATTGATCGCTAATCTCTGCCACGCTTCAGAAGTGGACATTTCCCACACCCACAAAGCTTACTTCAACATGGTGTCTGCCTGTGTTTGACTGAGGGGCCTCGCAGTATGCGTTCTTATCTGGAAACTTTTATTCTTGTGTATTTCTATAACTTTTCTCTCACTTTGGGATCAACAATCACCTCCTTAATGTGCCCAAGACGCCTAATATCGCATGTTAACACACTACAAATGCATAACAGGGAGAATCAAATGACAGAACCAATAGCTGGGATGAGACTGTGGAAGCCAGGGTAGACTCGCCCTGACCAGGCGGTCAGCAGTCGCCACAGCAGTCCTCCTTATAGGCAGAGCAAGTAGGCTAGGCTGCACATCTGGATATTTGGAGTTTTCTTGTCTCAATGTGCACTTTTAATTGGGACAGTGCTTTGATTACAAAACATTCATCCATCCATTTTCTATACCCGCTTAATCCAATTTAGGGTTGCGGGGGGGCTGGAGCCTATCCCAGTGGTCATTGGGCCAGAGGCGGGGTACACCCTGGGCAGGTCGCCAGTCCATCACAGGGCCACACAGAGACAAACCAGACACAAAACCATGCACGCTCACACTCATTCCTAGGGACAGTTTAGAGTCACAAATGAACCTAACATGCATGTTTTTGGACAGTGGGAGGAAGCCAGAGTACCCACGCATACACGGGGAGAACATGCAAACTCCACACAGAAAGGCCCCACCTGGGATTTGAACCTGGAACCCTCTATCTGTGCTAACCACCACACCACCGTGCAGCCCCATTTCTACTTCCAAACATATAACCTCCTCTAACTTACATCTTATTTAGCCTTCGAGGATATCAGCTGCTACATGTTGTATTAAGTTTGCTAAAATAAAGCATGAAGCCGAATATATTCTTGTGCTGACTGACTGCAGACTGGATGACACTGACCTTGCTTTGGGATGACAGTCTCTGTGCAAGCCACATAACTTTTGATTGGGAGCTTCAGCAACTCTGTAGAAAAAAAACAAAAGCAGAAATGATTTTTTGTGAAACAAAAGATAACGTCTTCACCATATCAACTGTATTTTGTTGTACCTTTAGGTATTACGCTGGGTGTGGAAAAATATTGAGATGAATGTGTGATGGAATCAAAAGGCTGAGTTTCGTCTTTCGGCTCTCTCAGTCTTTTGTGTCCATCCTCCTCAAAGGCTGACCTAGAGTTTTTTTCCCTTTTTTGATACACAAATTGCCATAAAGTTATAGTTTATAACTCGCATTAAATGTTCTGAATGATTGGAAAGATTATTTGGGTTTAACACTTACAGTAAGGTACCGATGCTTTTCAAACTGTCTCTTGAGTCGATCTCTTTCTTCAGAGGTACCGCACTCACTTCATCAGAAGTTTTCAGATGTTTCCTCAGAGTAGTCTCCGTCTGGATGTAATTCGACTGTTGGGGAACAAACCCTTCTATCCTGTCCTCTACCTTTTCTGTCCTCTGCTCTGTTCTGGCTTTTTCAGTCTCTCTTTTTTCCTTACTTTCATTTTTATTCTTCTCATATTTGTTCTTTTTTTTATCCTCCTTTCCTGTTGTATTTGTTTTATCTTCCTCTTTCTCTGTGTTTTCGTCTTCGTTTTCACTCTTCTTTCGTTTAACTATAACTGTATTATTTTCCTCTTCACCCTCATCCTCAATGAACCAAACGATTCTTGAGGTTGCCTCCTCCTGATCATCAGCTCTGCATTCATCCACCTGATGAAGATTGTGAAGGAAAATATCATCCAAATTGTCTGGCTGGTAAAGTTCTTTTCCTTTCCTCTTCCAGCTCCTGATGACAGAGTTGGGGATGTAGCCGTCTGGGGCTATCGGCCATTTCAGAGGCTCTATGTCCACATCAACATTTTGGGACAGGATGTGATATTCAGCCCTCTCCATCAGCTTAGGCTCCAAACTTACTACACATCTAGCTGTAAACACATGACACTCAGTGTTATAATTTTAGATTTTTTTTTATTTTTTATTGTTGCTAGCTGACTAGTTCACAATTTTCATGTTATATGGTATTTTCAGTGTGTGTTGCTCAGTTCATGTTAAGCTTAGCTTAATAACTTCTCTTCCAAGCAAAGGTGACAAATCAAACACTTCACAAAATATTACACTGTAGCATTAGTGAAATGTAGATGTTTTTGTCACGACTATATTGTTTTCTAACTTACACAGGACTCCCTTTATGCTCAAAAGATCTACCTGCCATAGTTTTCAGCCGCAGCGCATACAGCAGGTTTTCTTACCTGCTTTAAGCCTTGTTGAGGCCTTCTTCACCTTTGCTGTTATCCATATTCATTTTAAATGTAAACATTCAAATTTTCCCTCAATGGAATTTTCACTAAATGGAACTGACAACAGATTTCTCATTTCAAAATTCCTAACAGGCAAAGCTGTAGTACAATGTATAAGGTATGCTATTACATATGGTGTATACTCACTACTATTCAGTCATTATTGTGTATACCAATTTCCAAATAATTTCTGATGTGGATCACCTTCTGCTGCATATTGCAGCAAGTCAGTTTATTTTCCTATGATGTAAAAGGCATGACCCGCCCTTCTCTGCCTCTGACTGGCAATGAATTCATTGTTTGGGCTGGATAGATTCAGGCACGAGGCAAACTGATCAGTTATTGACTGACCAAGTAAAAAGAAAAAAAGATGATAATTTTTTTGTTTTAATTCATTCATTCATTCATTATGTTGTTTATATTATATTAAAAATATGAGATTTTATTTTAGGTCATATTTGAGAAGAATAAAAGAAAATTAAAAAAACTACATAATCTAATAAGTGACTTTCTGGTAGATTTTGTATAGATACATGATCCCAAGAAGATTAATCTTTATGTCTTTAAAAAGCATTTATCTCTTTGGCAGGAAAATTAAGCAAATAATGGAAAGTCATAAACTGTATTACCCTGAATGGAGCATGCTTCAAAAGCAAGTCAATCCCCCTAAACTCCCATGTTAGAAATTCCCTTGTTTACAGCAGAAATACAGCTGTTTACAGCTGTTTATAGCCCAACCAAATTCAGTATTTAGGGTCAGGATCATGGAGCTTGAGCCTATCCCAGTGGTGACAGGGAGGGTGCACGCTGGCCAGTGTAAAGCGGGTTTACAAAATGAATGAAATACTTTTCCTCTAGCATCACCGTGAGGTTTATAGAAGTACTGCAATCTAATATCTTTAAATGACTCTTCCACATATGCCATCATTGGCCCCCAAAGAAAAGTGCCAATAAGCTGCAAATGACATAAGCAAGAGATGACAAGTCATATTCTGAAATGACTCACTTACCCTGACTAATTAAAGGAAAGTAGCCAATATCACATACATGTTGGTGGGAACAATAGGTAAACCTCTAACATACACTATAATGCCAAAAGTAGTTGCCCATCTGCCTTTACACACATATGAACTTAAGTGACATCCTGTTCTTAATCCATTGGGTTTAATATGACGTCGGCCCACCCTTTGCAGCTGTAGGGTTAGGGTTTGGACTCTTTACCTAAACAGCACTCTGTACCTCTGTACTCACTCCTAATACTGGAACATTTACTTCATATCATATGTGATATGTGCTAATATTATCCATATTGATATCATATATCATATTTATATAATATTCTTATATTTCTTCACATTCTACTTGCATATTCATATTCATAGTATATTATTTGTCCCATTCTGTTTTAGTATTTTTTTATTATTTTTTTTTACTTCAGTATTTTATTCTATTGTATTTTATTGTATTCAAATATACCAGACTGTTATGATGACTTAATTTCCCCAGATAGATGAATAAAGTCATCTATCTATCGAAGGCCTGGCTCGCAGTCTCCGCTCTAATTTATCCCAAAGGTGCTCTATCGGGTTGAGGTCAGGACTCTGTGCAGGCCAGTCAGGTTCTTCTACACCAAACTGGCTCATCCATGTCTTTATGGACCTTGCTTTGTGCACTGATGGCAGTCATGTTGGAACAGGAAGGGGCCATCCCCAAACTGTTTCCACAAAGTTGGGAGCATGAAATTGTCCAAAATCTCTTGGTATGCTGAAGCATTCAGAGTTCCTTTCACTGGAACTAAGGGGCCAAGCCCAGCTCCTGGAAAACAACCCCACACCATAATCCCCCCTCCACCAAACTTTACATTTGGCACAATGCAGTCAGACAAGTACCATTCCCCTGGCAACCGCCAAACCCAGACTCCTCCATCAGATTGCCAGATGGAGAAGCGTGATTGGTCACTCCAGAGAAGGCGTCTCCACTGCTCTAGAGTCCAGTGGCAGCGTGCTTTACACCACTGCATCCAACGCTTTGCATTGCACTTTGTGATGTATGGCTTGGACTCAGCTGCTCGCCATGGAAACCCATTCCATCAAGCTCTCTATGCACTGTTCCTGAGCTAATCTGAAGGCCACATGAAGTTTGGAGGTCTGTAGCGATTGGCTCTGCAGAAAGTTGGAGACCTCTGCGCACTATGAGCCTGAGCATCCGCTGACCCCGCTCTGTCATTTTACCTGGCCGACCACTTTGTGGCTGAGTTGCTGTCATTCCAAATCATTTCCACGTTGTTATAATACCACTGACAATTCAATGTGGAATATATACAATTATATAATTACATAATATATATAATTAGTGAGGAAATTTCACGACTGGACTTGTTACACAGGTGGCATTCTACCTTGACAGTATTGTGTAAGTAGTTGATTTGGGAGGTATTGAGTGGCTGTGCTGTTTTATTTAATTAAACATCTATGTCTGACAGTAACAAATATACATCCTTTAATTAACATATTAGATTCCAGTTTCAAACTCCGCAAAATTTTATTCAGGAGCTTTTCATTCAGGAAACACAACAAAACAGTTTAGTTGATTTGCTCTTTACTCCTTTTGTATAGGTGGAAAACAAATGGATAAATGGTTATATGCACACCTGTTATTTTGTAATTATATTGCTAAGGAGAAAAAGTCTGCTTTTATTCCTGATATTTCCATAAAATGAAAATAAAAAATCAAACTACAGTAGGATATTATCACCACAAATCATAGATTGACTGTAGCTACTTTTCTGTGCCTATAGAGTTCTTCAAATATGAAAATATTTGATGTTTTAAAAAAAGACAGCTTTTTCTCTTTATAACATGACACTTGACAAAGAAAAAGGATATCAATTCAAAATTAAAATACATTTCACTTTAAGTCAACACACACATAGTTCATCTTAAATTATTAATCAACAAATATATTTTGATGATGATGTTCACATTTGATGATATGTTCAGACAATAAAAAGAATAGAACATGAATATCGGACTTCATTCACAATGTTCTCTTTTCCTGGAGATTTGCAGCACCACTGAATGGTCTACTTTTTACAGACGGACATTTTTTTCTAAGTTTCCCATCAAATCAATTTTTTTCCTTGATATATTTTCCAGTCAACTGCTGGGATAGGCTCCAGCTCCCCCGCAACCCGACCGACAGATTAAGCAGGTATAGAAAATGGATGGATGGATATTTTCCAGTCCAAATGAAAATCTGCATACCTGCAAATCATTAGATGCAGATTTATGTTCATCTGTGTAGCTTCAAGAGATTAAAGTCTTACGAAACGGAATCAGAGTTTTGCATTTTGAGAAACAAAGTGGAACACAGTGGAGATATTCTGTTTTTGGGACTAATGGGACTCCCAACCTCTCTTTCTGGCCTGGATGCACCATTTTTTTCTGTTTCTGGCAAAGGCCTGTCATTCCTTCAGACTATTTCCATTCATCTTTTTGGTTGTTTCCGTTTATTGCCTTGTCATCTCCGTTTAGGTGCTTGAGTCTGCCAAACAAACCGAGAGGAGAGCTGATTCCTACCCACTTGTTGCACATGAAACTCTGCGATGATGTTGCAAAGAAACCTGTCTGTAAATTAAAGGTTTTGGTAAAATGCTCTTAAAAGTCATACTTTGACATTTTTGGATCTATTCACTTTCATGTGAAGAGTTAAGTTGAAAAAATGTCCATCGCTGCATAAAAAAGTGAGAATTGGTGAACTACCAGCTTGGCTCTCCCAAATCAGCACAATCGTGCAACCAAATTAAACAAGAGACAAAATTTGTCATTTTAGAAAGATTGGTGGATGTATTTTTCTTTACTTTAGACAAAGTTAGACAAGTTGAGCTATGCGAATTCTTGTGGCATGAATAGTTTCAGTGTGATCTAACTCCCAGCAAGACACGTGTCCATATCATATATGGCTCCTTGGTATAATTCACAGCTGCGTGCTTTAAAGCAGACTGCAAGAAAGCTGGAGAGACAGTGGCGTTCCTCTAATTTAGAAGAGTCTCAGTTAGTCTGGAAAGATAGTTTAACAATGTATAAGAAAGCCCTTCGTAAAGCCAGAACTTCTTATTATTCATCATTGATAGATGAGAATAAGAATAATCCCAGGTTTCTTTTCAGCACTGTAGCCAGTCTGACTAAGGGTCCGAGCTCTGCTGAGCCAGTTATTCCTTTAACTCTCAGCAGTGATGATTTCATGAGCTTCTTTATTAATAAAATTGTTTCTATCAGAGAGAAGATTGATGGAGTCCTTCCCACTATTATTAGTGATGTATCATCAAGTACAGCAGCTTTAGAAGTATCTTTAGAACCTGATTTGTATTTAGACGGCTTCTGCCCAGTTGATCTCTCTGAACTAACAACAGTAATAGTCTCTTCTAAACCATCAACTTGTGTTTTAGACCCAATCCCAACCAGACTGTTCAAGGAGGTTTTCCCATTAATTGACACTTCCATATTGGATTTGATCAATCTGTCTTTGTTGACAGGATATGTACCTCAGACTTTTAAGGTTGCTGTAATTAAACCTTTACTTAAAAAACCTACTCTTGATTCAGAAGTGTTGGCTCATTATAGACCTATATCCAATCTCCCTTTTATGTCTAAAGTTCTTGAAAAAATAGTTGCAGCTCAGCTTTGTGATCATTTACACAGAAATAATTTGTTTGAAGAGTTTCAGTCAGGATTCAGAGTGCATCATAGCACAGAAACAGCACTGCTGAAAGTTACCAATGATCTCCTCTTAGCCTCTGATAGCGGACTTGTGTCTGTGCTTGTCCTGTTGGATCTTAGTGCTGCATTTGATACGGTCGATCACAGTATCTTATTACACAGACTTGAACATGTTATTGGGATTAAAGGAACTGCATTAGGCTGGTTTAAATCATATTTATCTGATAGATTTCAGTTTGTTCTTGTAAACGAAGAATCTTCCTCACACACCAGAGTAAGTCATGGAGTTCCCCAGGGTTCTGTGCTTGGACCGATTCTTTTTACTTTATACATGCTTCCATTAGGTAACATTATTAGACAGCATGGCATAAATTTCCATTGCTATGCTGATGATACTCAGCTGTACTTATCTATAAAACCAGATGAAACCAATAGGTTGGTCAGACTACAAGCATGTCTTAAGGACATAAAGACCTGGATGACTCAGAACTGTCTGCTGCTAAATTCAGACAAAACTGAAGTCGTTATCTTTGGACCTGAGCGTTTCAGGGAGAAATTGTCTAGCTATATAGTTACTCTAGATGGTATTTCCTTGGCTTCTAGTTCTACAGTGAGGAACCTTGGAGTTATTTTTGACCAGAACTTATCATTTGACTCGCATATAAAACAGGTTTCTAGGACTGCCTTCTTTCACCTTCGTAATATTGTTAAAATCAGGAACATCTTGTCTCAGAGTGATGCAGAAAAACTAATTCATGCATTTGTTACTTCAAGATTGGACTACTGTAATCCTTTATTATTGGGCTGTCCTACATATTCTCTGAAAAGCCTTCAGTTGATCCAAAATGCTGCAGCCAGAGTTTTGACGAGAACTAACAGGAGAGATCATATTTCTCCAGTTTTAGCTTCTCTTCATTGGCTCCCTGTTAAATTCAGAATAGAATTTAAGATTCTTCTCCTCACATATAAAGCTCTTAATGACCGAGCTCCATCATATCTTAAAGATCTCATTGTAAGATATTTTCCTAACAGAGCACTTCGTTCCCAAACTGCAGGTTTACTTGAGGTTCCCAGAGTTTCTAAAAGTAGAATGGGAGGCAGAGCCTTCAGTTATCAGGCCCCTCAATTGTGGAATAAGCTGCCAGTAAATGTCCGGGAAGCAGACACCCTTTCCACTTTTAAGACCAGGCTTAAAACTTTCCTTTTTGATAAAGCTTATAGTTAGGGATGGCTCAGGTGATCCTGAAACATCCCATAGTTAAGCTGCTATAGGCCTAGACTGCTGGGGGGCCTCATCTGACACACCTTTCCTCACTTTACTCTCTTTATGTATATGTGATATTATTGTGGTCATTAACTCGTGTTTCCCTGTTCCAACAGATATCCTTTGAATGGTGTTACAGTGCCGCCGTCGCGGTGGCCCCCTGCCCCCCCCCCCCCCCTTTTTCTGTCTTCTCAAACCCCAGCTGGTCGAGGCGGATGGCCACCCTTCCTGAGTCTGGTTCTGCCAGAGGTTTCTTCCTGTTAAAAGGGAGTCGTTTCTCTCCACAGTCGCCTCAGGCACGCCGCTCAGGCCGGGAGATTGGACCGAAAAACAAAAAGTTTTCAGTGCAATCTGTTGGTTTTCTTAGCTAGGAAATTGTTTTTGAATTGGCTCTATATGAACGAATTGGATTATTTTATGAATTATGATTATTATTAATTAATTGAATTCCAATTGGCTTGAATTGGACTTACTATCTAAGTGCCTTGAGATGACATTTGTTGTATTTGGCGCTATATAAATAAAAATGAATTGAATTGAAATGAATTGAATATCCTTCCCAAATGTGTCGGACCATTCCATCAAAAACAATTAACACCCAGTAGAGGTTTTGGCAGAGCTGAACAAGACCCACATTTTCAGAAATGTTCTGAAACTGCAGCAGAGCTGTGAACTACCACCACAGAGAAAAATCTGTGTTGAGCTGAGCTGAAAGGTGGTTGGTCTTTATGACCGAAGCTGTCCAGCCTGAGCCTGCTTCATTTTTTAAACATAAAGATGAAAAAATATAAGATGTTAAAGTAGATGTCGACAGCGCCTCAGTGAAAAACTTCAGCCAATACTGAGATGGAGTTGGAAATGATGTTCTGATGAGATGTCTTCACACATTACAATTACAAACTTTACACTTCTGATGGAGCTCATACCATTTGCTGCTGCAGCTCCAAGTGGGCAGTGGTTACATGATGAGACATCGCTGGAGGCACAACATCACAGCCAGTAAACCCTTTTCAAGCCTGCATGTGTGTGTGAGAAATGGTTTCAACACCTGAGATACAATTAGAAATGATTGCATGCTGTTAAAGATCATGATCTAATTGTACTATTCTAGCCCATATCATCTGAAAAGTTACCTTTTCAGATCTGATTACAGCTACTCTGAACCCTTGAACAACATATAACAGTCACATACTAAAACAGCTGCTGGACCAGAATCAGGATCCTACAGAATGATTGTCACAGGGTTGTGCTGTTAGAGCTGCAGCTGTTTCACTGTCACATCCACTGGGTCAGGCTGTGGAAGATACTGCTGCTTCATGTCGGGTCGCATTGCAGAGGGAACGTCAGGACAGTACCTGAGAAATACTTGAAGGCGGTGCAGACGTGTTTTCTCCTCCTGAAGGGAGGCCAGCAAGAGAAAGACTTTGCCCTTTGGAGACTATGAGAACCAACTGTTTTCATTAACAGGAGCCCTGTGGTTCTGTGTGAGGATAGCTGCTGTTTGGACTCATTAGAAAGCGTCCAAAGTCTCATTGTATTTTGTGACATAAGCGAATAAACTACTAAAAGAAATTGTTGGATTAAGTAACAACAAACATGCACACACAGGGAGGGAGAGTGACCCGTTTCTCTGGTTGGGACACGCAGGAAATAGTTGCTGGGGTCAGGGTCTCACACAAGGATTCAAGGGGTCATAGTGAACTAATCTCTGCCCTCCCATTGTTTTCTAAGGGGAGATGTTTGCTACTTTTTGCAAATTACTACCAAACTAACTAACTAATTATTTTAAAAGTACCAAAAAAAACACAGCACACCATTTCAGATCAAGCCACACCTTTGGATGTTTATGTTGCTTTTTTATGTTAAAAAAGGGGCGGCTGTGGCTCAGTGGTTAGAGTCGGTCGTCCAATAACCGGAAGGTTGGCAGGTTTGATTCCCACTCTCACCACTCAAACAAAAAGATTAGTGGAACTGACAGCTGGAGGGGTGTCAGTCCACCTCCTTGTCACAGCTCAAGGTGCCCTAGAGCAAGGCACCGTACCCCCATGCTTCCCGGGCGCTGTGAACAGCTGCCCACTGGCATCTGGATGGGTTAAAAGCAGAGGACAAATTTTGTGTGTATGCATGACCAATTAAGATTAAGGATCTTAATCTTAATGCATTTGGCAGACGCTTTTTTGCAAAGTGACTTAAACTGGTAGGGTAAGGGGGTCTTAAGGACCCCTTCTGGATGTAGTACCTTTCATGCAGGGGATTTAAACCCAGGTCACCCACATGAAAGGTGGCAATCTTACCACTACAAAATTCAGTCCCATCCCATCCAGGATGTAATCTATGTAGTTAAGCACCAAAACATTTTTGGAGAGTAAAGTGTTCAGAATACTTTGCACTGGCAATGAGTTCAAAGTTACTTGTAAACTGAAGACATACATGCTAGCTGCACTCAGTTTTTTTTCACATCTATGATACCCTGACCCTACACAGTGTGCTCGCAGTGCCACTCACAGATCCCAGAATACAAAGGCCAAAACTCTAGAGCTGCTAACTGAAAATGGACATTTTAAGGCATGAACGCCTTTCTTTTCTTTTTTAAAGGTAAAATCATATAAACTTCAAGATTCATAAAGATAGATTACATTTTAGGGGATTCTGTAATGATTAAAGTCACTCAAAAGGGAGCATTTTTTAAAAGATGTCATTTCTCTTCAGGAATTATATTGTAGATGTGTGCACAATTTTGCTTTCCATAGTATCATTTCACTCTCCCACTTCCATTTTAGTCAATTTTTAGTTAATTATGGAGCATATTCATGTTGGAAAAAAATAACAAAAACATTTGTTGTTAACAATCTTAATGCTTATTTCACAAAATTTCCTGAGGCTGATGGAACAGAAAGCCAGGGAGCGCTCCCCCACACAGTGCAGCTAAAACCTAATGCCAGACGAGCCTCTGTCTCCACTTTTGTGGCTGTAACTGAAAATGGACATTTGCTGTTCGTTGAACCAGCCAATGAAGGATGCAGTCACTTCCCCTGACCAGCTGGGACTCTGCTCCTCATCTTCAGACTGAAAAAGGGTGTGGGGACATGGATTCACTAGTCTGAACTGGGTCATTGTCTGTGTTCTGTGGGAGTACAGTATGATTAGATTCCGATCAGGCAGATGTCATTCTTGCAAGAGTGACTCCTTCCAGTCGAAAGTGGGGTTAGGTCCATGTGTTAGGGGTAGGATGGGAGGGTCCACCAACTGCCACACCCCAGTGTCTCCCTGCTCCTCACAGGAACAGAAGCCCAAGTAGGGGATCTGAGGACCAAGCAGAGAAGATCATCTTTTTTATATGTTGTTATTTAACACAGTCACAAGGCTCACTGAGAATAAGAATCTTATTAACAAAACTCTTAGTGGAGAAGAAATGTAAGGAAATGACAAGAAATCAAAAGACTTGGACAATATAAAAGGTATTTGAAGAGTGGTCTTTATTTTCCTCATCATCTACATGAAGCTGCATTAACAGCAAATATTTCACAGGACCTTGTGGCCTCTGCAGCCATCTTGTGGCAACAATATTTTTTTTTTTTTAGAAAATCAAGTAATTAGATGTCTATCTTGTTATATATGTGTTGTATATGTATAAAATCTATCAGTTTCTGAATGCCTAATAAACTTTTTTTTTTTAGATATTTTTTTGTCCACCTACATAAATCATGCATAAAGACTTATTATGATAATTGATACTTAATCAATCTCAATGGAAAATTATTTGCTTAACATCCAGTAATAATTTAATATGCAAATATATTAAAACCTCATCATGTTGTTGATGTCCAATTGTCTTGATCTATGTTAAAAATGTTAGAAAACACGAGATCGTTTGCATGTCTGAGTTTTCTTTCTCTTTTTAAAAGTTAAAAAGTGTGTTGACCTAAACATTCACTTTTATTGAGGGTTTTTTATTATGCATTCCATTCCTCACAATGACAAACTGCACATGTGCTTTGTTAATTCTTCTAATATGTGTTTAATGTTGCATAAACTTACAAAATGATGGCTATGAAGACAAGTAAAATATGCCATATAGAAATAGTGACATATACAACATTTCTTTTACTGGTTCAATCAAAACTAGATCAATAAATAAAAAAATGTTAGGGAAGCAAAATATTAGATATGCTTTTCAATCAAATGTGCAGTATATATCAGTCGTTCTATCAGTGCACTACTACAGTAATATTTACTGCAATGGAAGCGACTTACTTAATATTTAATTCTTCACTGTGGAGGACCTGTTTTGGTACAAATAATGCAAACAAAGCACCTAAGTGCATCGCAATACACATGCACTACACTTAGTGTGTTAAGTGGTCCAAACATCTGAATTCGAAAAAACTTTCTTTTTCAGTTCTTTTATGAATCTGACACACACACTAAAAAAAGACTCATGTACGGAACATTTTTATTTTCACTTAAGCACAGACATCACTCAGCAGGGCTTTGGCTTTGTGTTGCATTAACACTGTAATGTAACTGTATAATAAGTGTAACAGACGATGGCTCTACATGATAAAAATCCATTGTGGACCACCTCAATCAGTACAAGCTTTTTTTTGTTGTTTAGAATTTTTTTTTACAAAAAGTAATCTGGTGTCCTACAAAGTTAATCAATTATAACACTGTTCAGCTGTCTCAGTTTGATAAACCCAGGTTAGTAGTAAGGCTTTTCTGTTGTAACAAATTTAGCTCACATGTTTTTCCTCAGTATAAGAAAGCAAAAATAATCCTGTTTAAAAGATTTTTAAACATGAAATAATTATGTTTAAGTATTTCTCTGAGGGCTGTTTGAGAGGTTTTTTTAGGGACAAAAACATGTTTATACATATGGAATTCTCACATCTCAGGAGCTTTAAGTGTACACACCCATGTTTTTGAACATCGAGCCACATCAAGCGTGGACAGGGCAACTCAGGAGAGCAGATGGAAGTAGTTTTGGGTAGGCTGGCATGTGTGAATAAAAAAAAAAAAACAGATGGAGAAGATGAAAAAAAGATGTGCTGTGGACCGACCTTTCGGACAACTTGGATGAAGTCTTTGGCGCTCTGTGGGCTGCGGCCCTGCAGCTGCCGTGTGCAGGCCTCTAAGGAAGATGCGTGGGCTACAATCAGCACGTTGTTTCCTGCACAAAGTGGAAACCCAGGCAGGACACGACATCAGCAGATCAGCAGTGCACACATACGTGAGCATGTAGAACGATAAAGTTAAGAGTTTCCCCTGAAAAGCTATGTGTCCCTTACCAGTGTTTTTGCAGTCTGACAGGATATCTTTGGTCACCTGATAGCTCCGACTCATGTAGTTCTCATAGGACTCAGACACAGTGAGCTTGCTGACTGGGATCAGAGGTCTATACAGATACACAGCATTTATTAAACAACAACATAGTAAAACTGTAAGAGCAGTCTAAGAATCCATCACAATCACACAACATTTCCAACCTCTCCAGCTTTCTTTTTGACAGACTTGTCAATCAAATGAAATTCAAAGTTTTCTGGAGACTTTTTCAAATATTGCCATCTCCTTTTATTTGATGCAATCTTCAGTCTTTCATGTCAAGGTGCGAAAAAACTCTAAAAATATTGACGTCAAAAACAAAGTGTACAACATTAATCACGTTACCATGAAGGAATGTTGGTTGTGGGGCTACATCAATACTACATACATCTTCCTTACATCCTCCCTGTGCTGCCTGGCAAACTGTGCTTGGCTTGAACCACCTGCTGCTGTGAGACAGCACGTGGGCAAATACAGCTCAAGGGCAGAAGCGACCTGTGGACCATCTCAGTCTCAAACTAAAATAGTTGTCTCAGCCAGTGTAAGCAAAGCCAATGTGATGGCAGGGCAAGAGAAATTAGGAGTGTTGGAAGTGTTGGTCCAAAGGCAGAATGTTTGACATCAGGGCTGTGCGCAAGGAGATCAACACTGTTGAGGCATGATAACTATGCAAAAAACTTGTCATTGTAGGAAAAGCAAGAAAGCTTTCCAGCTTACACAACAAGCATGTGCACACGGTGAGGTCAAGTTGGGTTTTTGTCTCCATGTTTTGTCATTTCCTGTTTCATTTTGAAGAGTAACTCTCCTCTTGTTTCAGGCCACTTGCCCTTCCTCATGTGTCGCCCGTTGGAGTGTCTTCCCTGATTCCTGATTGTGTCCACCTGTTTCCCATTGCCCTCATGTGTCTTATAGTCTGCGTCTCCCTTTGTCTTGTGTCTAAGTGTTTTGTTTTGTCGTTCACCCAAGCATGCCACAGTCACAGTAAACCTTGCCTTGCTTATTCGAATTCTAAGCCACGATCCTTTGCCTCCTTGTGAGTGATTTTTTTTGTTTGTAATTTACGTAAACTAGTCTCAGGTTTTCATAGCCATTTTTGATAGCTTCCTTTAGGAGTGATTTTTTTTTTTTTTTTTTTTTTTTTTTTTTTTTTTGTTATAGATAACGTTTCAAAGATTTTGTAGAGCTTCTGGTTTTTAGGAGTGCATTTAGTTGTTTTGTTTCTAGTATGAAGTTGTTTTTCCTCCTTAGGGAATGATTTTTGCTTTTATATATAGTTCATAGTTAATTGCCCTCTTCTTAGCAGAGTGAGTTTCTGTTGTTTTTCTCCTATTTTATTTATCAAGTTTTATAGAATAACATCTTCATAGCTTTTTATTTTATTACTTCGTATTGGAGGTTGGAGATATATAAATAAAATCTGCCTCATTGGATACTCTGCATCTGAGTCCTCCTTCAAGTCCAGGTCTGATAGCATATATCAACTAATCCTGAATATACAGTAAGTTTACAAAGTCTTTACATCACACCATAACAAATTCCAACCATGAGACACTCAAACTGTCTGAACAAAGCCTTCTTCTGTTCAAATATCAGGGGTCAGAATAAATCAGATGCTATTTGCATCACCTGTAAGTTGTGTCCACACTGAAGTGGGCTGCTGCCAGGTCAGTGGGGGGACTCCATGCGGGCAGGGAGTTCCCAGAAACCCACTTGGTCCATTCAAAGAGACCTGGTTCCACACGCACCTTCAGCTTACTGTCCTGTTGCAGACCTGCTTAGACACACACAGAGTCCCTGAGTTCTCAATGTCAATGATAATGTCCGAATGGCACAGTGAGAGAATCCTGGAGAAAAAGCCATAATCCTTCACATATGCTGTGTGAATCTTCTTACCTTTCAGGATGTTCTGTGCAGTCTGAACACATCGCAGGGAGGGCGAGCAGTACACAAAGTCTATCACTGAGTTACTCTCTAGCAGAGCCTCACCTGGGAAAGCAGCACATTTTTAGCACAAACACATTTAATGAACTCAAGGTTTACATGTTTAGATTCCATGTCGTGACATACCCACTAATCGAGCCTGAGTGGATCCAAGAACAGTGATTGGAGCATCCATGTCATAATCTTTCTGTCCTCCCCATAGAGGCAAACTGGTGGGCATGTTCAGGTTGGAACGAACATATCTGCCTGCAGAACAAAAAGTAGAACATTTACCTTTATGTGAGAACACTTCATTTTTCCAATAAGGTTCAAGGTCAGTGGTTCAAAAAGACTGGCAGATGATGGATTCTATGAAAGTCCATTCTTCAGGCTGTAGGGGTGCTGGTTTTGTTAACCTGAGGATTCTCAGTGAAATATGCCCACCTTTGCTGTCTGTACAGAGGGAGAGCCAGTGTTTACCAAAGACCACATCCATCCTCTCACCGTGCCGACAAACAAAAAGCGTGCGCTTCTGTGGTCGAACATGGCCACCACTGAGCCGCAGGACCTGCTGGAAAAAAAGATGTGCGTAAACGACAGTCCAAGATAATAGCAGACAATTCTTTTTCAATTCTAAGTCAGTTAGATCCTGCAATGATACAGTCTTTCGTATATTTGGAAAGAAAAGACACCAAACAACCTGCATCGAATGGCAAATTAGACTGAGGGTGGGTGTGTCTCCAGGACTGATGTTATCAGGGCGTCGGCTGTCCAGCAGTCCGTCAAACATCCCTTTCTCTTTATTGCTCTTGTCACTGGGTCCACAACTGAAGAATGAATGGGAGCTGTAGTAGACAGGGAGAGCACAACACTGAAGATCGGAGACTTCACTGTCACTTGTTCAAGTATCAAATGGCTGTTTTATTCATATTTGTTGAAAAATGTTTTATCGAATTATTTATTTTAGAGGTTGAGTTCTTGTTTAGAGTTCTTGTGTCAGTATGAAGTATTGCACTCACCCATGGAAAACCCAGGTGTCAGACTCATCAGCTAGGCTGACATAGTTCTCAGGCAGCAGCCCAGACAACCCCGTGGCGACCGAGGTCCCATACAGCCAGCCCTCACTGGTGCTACTTTGATCCATCGAAGACATGAAGACATAATCTCCAGGAACGAGCTCCAGCTCATCATCGTTCTGTGGCATGTAGGGGTACATCACCCGCAGTGTCTGCAGATTTTAGCCAGGTAAGAGCATGTTGATCACTGACTGAGTCACTGACTCGCATTTAATCTAAAACGTTTTGAGTTTTCATTTAATAAGTAGAGTATGTGTGATAAAGAAATATAAACTGTTAATATGAATATTAGCTACCTCGTGGTTAGCAAAACGAATGTCCCGGGAGAACAGAACAGCAAGCCAATCGCAGCCCAGCTTCACCTCGATGCCCTTAGCCAGTTTCTCCAGTGAAGGGAGGTGAAGAGTTGGGAAGTTGTATGCCAGAGTTACATGGAGCTGCTTCTTGTGAGGCTCCAAGTGGACTTCTGGATGAGAGAGGAGAGGAAAGGGGTTGGTTTTATACAGCAGTGGATTGGAATTCTTGGTTAGTTTGGATCCTCTTTAGATCTTTTATTTTGATGGGGTGTTATCAGCAGATGTAGGCCCCAGTGCTTCTGAATGTGACTGGACAGACCCTGAAATCACAGCCCTGAAATGTGTGATTCAAGACAGAGCGGTGGATATTTTAATACTGAGACTCTCAATACTGACATTATAGGAAATCCAAGAGTGTTCCAAATCAGAATCAGTGATCTTAGTAATCAAGCTTTCAAGATTCTATCGTATTAATAGTTTTAATGTGGAAGATATTGTACAAACCTGCCCCGTTTTAGATTAACTGTTGGGATTGACCTGGCACAGGTAACACTGGGTGGAAGGTGGGCACAGGTTACCCTGCAAGGCAGCTGGATTCTAACACAATGTATAGGAATCATAAGAACATTTAGCCAGGTTTAAACTTTCCAGAAGTGGTGAAAACAAAGTAGATCAACCTAATGAATGTCCTGTAATGGCAGCTTTGAGTGGGTTTAAAGTGTGATAGCAGTAACCAACAGTTAGAGGGTATGCTTCCAAGATCAATCATCACGGAAGAGAATTCTTTTCATTGTAAGAAAAGCAAAAAATTGATAAAATAAATCAAGAGTTAGATTTTTATCAGCTGGCTATAATGGTAGTCTAATTAATTAAAGTTTTCTCATAGTAGAACTTTACATGGTTCATCCAATTGTCTGTTATTTTCTTTGATTCTTTGACTTCTTTCGGGTATAGTCGAATTCCAAGGCTACTATTTGTTATCAGAAGAGAAAAAAAAAAAAATCCAGATACATGAAACATCATAAAATAAATCTAAGATGGAACTATCAATACTCATATTCATTCTGGACATACTCTTATCTGTTCCTTTACCAGGAAGCAGAAATATGACAGCCCAGCTCTCATCTCACTCAGCTGCCTGAAATACTGTTTTTAAAAACACTTGTGACAGACTGAGTGAGAACTTTTATAGCCAACCTTAAAGGCCATCAACACCCATCACCGCGTAAAACCAAAGCTGGTCACCACAGGTTACATAGTGGCTTTTCTGAACTAATGCTTCCACTGTCTTAATATTAAAAAACATTGAGTCATGAAGACAGATTGTGAAAGACGGGACACATTCAGCCAAGATCTCCAGCATGTTCCAGACCCAGGGCATTATGGGTGTATTATTTGGACACCTTGTGGTTCCTACCTGCCTTCCTGGCAGCCTCTGTGGCAAAATCGACTGCAAACTGCTTGAGGACTTCAGCTACCTGCTCCTCTACAAAAAGACCTATGAAGTTAGAAGATGTGTAGAGCTCCAAAGGCAGTGGGCTTGGAAATCGACCCCGCCACTGCTGTACGGTGGTCTGGAGGGCCTCACAGAGGGCGTCCACTTTGTTGTCTGCACACTGTGTAAAAGAGAAGACGAGATTAAAGTTGTACGTCTATCAACACTAAAATGTTTGGTGTTTAGCCCACACAGCAAAAGTTTTGGAACACTGCATAGTTAGTACCTAGTAGCACCCCCTTTGGCAACCATCACAGCTTGTAAACACTTTTTGTAGCAAGCCAGGAGTCTTTCATTTCTTGTTTGAGAGATTTTCGGCCATTCTTCTTTACAAAAGTCTTTTAGTTCTGTGAGATTCCTGGACCGTCTTGCACGCTCTGCTCTTTTGAGGTCTGTCCACAGATTTCCAATGATGTTTAGGTCAGGAGACTGTGAGGGCCATGGCAAAAGATTCAGCTTGCGCCTCAATCCCATTCCTGTTGTCACCGGCTTGCGTAGAAGGTTTCACACAACCAAACGCCACCGCAACCTTAATAACCTCCGCTCTCTAAAACACACTAAACTCTATGACACTCCCTTATCTGTGGGGTTGTGGAATTGCCAATCGGCAGTAAACGAAGCAGACTATAATAATTACGGCTTATGCAAACCACCTGTCACTTGACATCCTGGCTCTCACTGAGACCTGGATTAAACCTGAAAACAATGCTACCCCGGCTGCACTTTCGACCAACTACACATTCTTCCACACCTCTTGTACATCTGGTAGAGGTGGTGGAACGGGCCTGCTCATTTCCAACAAATGGAAATACAACCAACTGCTACCTAATGCTAAATACAATACCTTTGAATACTATGTCATCTTGGTAACTGTACCGGGCAAAATCTACATGATTGTCATATATTGCCCACCAGGACAACTCGGTGATTTTCTAGAACTAGACACCTTGCTCTCTTCCATCCCTGAGCATGACTGTCCCATAATGGTCCTTGGTGAAATGAATATCCACCTTGACAGTCCTAACTCTTCAGATTTTCTGACATTAATGCACTCGTTTGAGAGACAACTGGTTTGCTTTTTGCTCCGATCGCTGCGCACCAACCTCAGAGCTGCCAAAAGGAAGCTATAGGCAGCTCTGCCTATAGCTTCCTATATAGGCAGCTATCTTCAATCAGCCTAAAAGAGCACACGTCACCCCTCTATTCGTTGAGCTCCACTGGCTACCCATAGTCGCCCGCATCAAATTCAAGTCACTGATGTTAACCTACAAAGTGCTTAATGGAACGGCTCCCATCTACTTGAATGCTCTTGCAAAGGCTTATGTCACAACTTGGTCACATCACGCTTAAGACAATCCAGACTCTTTTCATGTGTCGTTCCACGATGGTGGAATGACCTACTGAGAGCTACCAGAACAGGGGCGTCCCTGAATATCTTCAAGAAACTTTTGAAGACCCAGCTCTTCAGAGAGCATCTCCTATCCGAGCACGTACCCTGTACATCCCTACCCCCTCTACTGCACTTTATACTTCTGTACTTCCTTCTATGCCTGCACTCTATCTCTACACTGTCCCTGTCACCTCTGACAGACTCTGACTAGTGGTTTACCTTGGTCAAAGTTATCTGAGAGCTCAAGTCTCAAGTTCCCATTCTTTTGCAGGGTGCTGCTTTCCCTTTTTCATCCTAATATAGTGCTAAAGAAAAATAATATACTGATATTGCTTAAAAAAAGAGTTTCATGTTTAACTTTATGCCTTTTGGAGTTCATTTCATCTTCCACTTGCTTGACTGTTCACACTAACAGAACTTTTGACCAGCTGTGACCAAACCTTTGCATGCCACTGTAGATGTTATCATTGTTCATGTTCAATGAATCATGCCTGTGATGGTGACGAAGAGAGGTGTGTGCACATGCTATTTGAGAATACAGTGAAACTGAAAAATGTACAAAGCACAGCATAATATAACAGTTCTTACAGTCACAGTGTTTCACATAGACATGTGACATTGCCATAACAATTCATATCAGCATACCATGCGCACAGTGATTGATTGGTGGACAGAAGCAGCTGAATGTAATATATTATGGAAAGCAGTAGCTGCAGCGACAGCTATTTCTCTCATTTACTTGGCTCAGATGCAAAGTCAAAAATAACTTGGTGGTGCAGCTCAATGTTGTATATTAAATCTTGGAGAACAAAAGTTTGGACAGAAGTCTTTTTTTATTTGTTTATGCAACTTATTGGATTCCCCATAACAGGTGAACACATTTAAAATGAACACACCCCTTCTGTTAATGTGACTGCAGCTGTTCACACATGTATCGTGTAGAGAGTACGATTAACATATATATGTATATCTATTAGTGGTGGGCCGTTATCGGCGTTAACGTGCTGCGATAATTTGAGAGTCTTATCGGGCGATATAAAAAATATCGCTGTTAATCTATTCTCAAAGTTGGGTTGGGAACTGGGTCAAAATAGGTAAGCAAACTGACTGTGCTAGGCAGTTTGTGGAGGTCGCTAATCTGTGGGGGATAGTTGACAAAATCTGCTCTGTTGGAACAGACAGCACTCCTAATATGGTGGCCGCAGGGAGGATACTGCCCTTCGAGCATCTGCCGTGTGTTGCACATGTTGTACAGAGAGCGATTGTAATGTCACTGCGAGAAGGGGGTTTGATGCTGCACTTGCCAAGTGTCGTAAAATGGTGGGACATTTCAAACACAGTCCGGCCAACGCAGACGAGCTGAAAGTCCAGCAAACCTCCCTTGGGCAAGTTCAGGAGCCGCTCGTCCAAGATGTTCCAACACGGTGGAATTCCACCCTCGAGATGATCAAGCGCATGAGGCGCAACAGAGACGCACTGCACACAACGCTATCTCAACAGCAGCACCACCTGGCCCTCCCAACAAGTGCTGAATATGAGAAGTTGGCGAAGCTGGAGAAACTGCTGGAGCCATGCATGTAAATGCTTTTCTGCTGCTAAAGCTGCGTCGACGTCACTTCTGGGAGCTGGGAGCTTCAAAGTAAGATGAGGGTTGATCTACTACTGTAGACAACAAAGCAAGGCTGCTCAATTTCTCCATTGATAAAATAATTTCACAACTCTACAACATCAAAATATTTATAAAAAAACATGTAGAATATAGCATATACTTTGTTGTCTACAGTAGTAGATCAACCCTCATCTTACTTTGAAGCTCCCAGCTCCAGAAGTGACGTCGACGCAGCTTTAGCAGCAGAGAAGCTATCAGGCTTGTGTTGATAATAATAAACTCCTGGACTATTTTCAAACTTCCAAATGCATCGTTTTGTGAGTACAGACCATATTTGTACTACTGTAGAAGTTTGGTGTCATGGCATGTGATTTTAGTGTGGTAATTTTGGAGATACTGCCAGGATCCATTAACCCTTGTACGAAGCTATTCGGGATAACTCAGTAACTCAGCTGATGTTCAGCCAATATCGAAAAAACTGCGGGTGGGCTACTTGGCTGGATATCACGGTTCAAATGACCCTAGGTTGAATCTACTCCGGAGTATCGCTTTAAATATCATCTGATTAAAATCACTTTTTAAAACAGTCTAATCTGTGTTAAATGAGCAGGCCATATTGTGCAGAAGAGGAGATCTAGTTTGTCTCCAGAAAATGTGAATAAGCTGGTCTGCCTAAGTGACTGGTGGAAGAAGGAAAAGTAGCGCTTGGACTGATTAACAAAAAGCTACTGATGTAAACCTTGTAGGCTTACCGTACTAATTTTCCTGTTTAACTGAATAAACCGTTTAACACAAGTATATTTTATTGAGCATGTTTTTTTTTCTTCACCAAATATCAAAGTAGAACAGCTTTCTCAAGCAATCAGTGATGGGTTTTGGAAACAGGAAATGAGACCCTGGTTTAATGCACCCCCTGTATTAAGAAACCCTATCTCAAAGACTGATTTTTAGTCATTGCTTGGGTAGCACGCATATTCTGAATGAGCCATTTTAATCTAGATTAATCTAGATTAATTTCAAGATTTCAGTGAGATTATTCCACATTAAAAATATTAATCTATGCCCACCACTAATATACATATATATGTATATATATATATATATATATATATATATATATGTACAAATATATGTTAATTGGTCCGCCCTAGTCATATTGCTCCCTCAAAATGTTGAGTTGCCAACGTTTTTTTTGGAAATCACTGCATGTGTGAAAGGGGTTCACTTTATAAGGCGTCATGAATACACAACCTTAAAGCAGCATTTCTTTTGAAGTATAGCCCAACTCACCATGAAGAATTGGCAGAGAGTGATATGTGGGAAGATGTTGTGGGCTTTGTTTTTGCCACAGGTGACCCGGCTCTGCTGCCAGAAGTGGGACAGCTGATTCTGCAAAGGCCCACTGGGTCGCAGGTAGAGAACAAACTCCCTGGGCAGCGGATCATCCAGGAATGGGTCGTCCACATGGGAGAACAGCCTGTGTGAGACATGGAACACTCTTATTCGTTTAAATTGTTTTTTGACACTAGCGTTCATCTTTAGCATTTAAGTTGATATTACATTAATTAAACAATTGAAAGAATCTTGAAATAATGGATCTAATTTTCTCAAAATGAATGTTATTCATTGACAAAACACATTTAACAAGAAAAGGAATGCTCCACCTTCTGTACACTGCTGTTTTGTACTATCAGTGACCTGCACTTCCATTTTATGTGGCCACAGGCAGTTCAATGCCTACTTCACTTTATATAGCGCTCCACCAATCGACACTCGTTTCATTTTGTCTTCACATGAATAATTCAGGTATTTATGTATGGAACAGTGTTTTACAGATGATTTGGTTTTTTAAAGTTGTAGATCTCCTCATCATTTAAAGACTGCTTTTAATATTTTGCATTTTCCAGCTCACTCAACTAAAAACCAAGGAAGCACTTAATATAAAATCTTTCATTTTTTATTACAATACTAAAACATTTTAAAGTTTAAAAAAACTGTAATTTGACATCAATTTACAGCAGAGGGCGCTATACAACGCATTTCTTACCCTGACTTGTGATGATTTCATGTCATGTGCTGTAAACATACTTAAGGATATAGCTGATGATGGATGTATGGAGACACGTTTGTTCAAACTTACCAATCGCATGCTGCTTGCACACTCCGACCTCCGGTTGACACCAAAGCTTTCAGTCTGTAAAGAGCACAACGAAGGAGGACAATAGCTGAAAGGAAGTCCTCAACAGGTTACTGACATGAATTCTAACATTAGTGAGGTGACAATGTGAAACTAGTAAATCTGCTACAGCATGATCCCATTCACATTCTGAGGAGCTTTCTATTAGCAGATGGCAAACTCTTTTTAAAGAGAACTCTTAACGATCCACATCTTTTGAAACTATGATGGTGCAAGCAGATGCAAATAAGACCTTTAAAAGAAAAGGAAATAAACTGGAAATTGGTTTGAAGCTGTCAACTGAACACTAATGCTGCCCAAGTTGGATACAATGTGAGAGGAAAAAGTAAAGAATAAACTAGTGAATTTTTCAGGTTTTCCTGGTTGATGAGCTGAGGTGAACATCTAAAGAGTTATTTTTCAGTCATTTTAACTTGACTCAGAAAAACATATTATTATTATTATTATTATTAGTTGCTTGTTTGTGCATTTAACATAAACAATTATCTTATTTCATGCAAGTTCACCCCAAGGTCAGACTGTGCAAAGCTCAGAAAAACTGCAAAAAAACCCAAGAGCTGTATGTCAGACTCTGCAGGTCTCAGCATGTCAAATGTTAAAGTTCATGACAGCACAATTAGAAACAGACTAAACAAGTATGGCTTGTTTGGAAGGGTTGCAGGGGAAAGCCTCTCCTCTCTTAAATGAACATGGCAGCTTTGGTTCGCAAAGCTGCATCTGAACAAAACTTCTGGAACAATGTCCTTTGGACAGACCAGACTAAAGTAGAGACGTTTGCTCATAATGCACAGCAGCACACCAAACACAGCATTTCAGCACAAACACCTCACACCAGCTGTCCCTGGGCTGATGATTTGGGCTTGCTCTGCAGCCACCTGGGCACCTTGCAGTCATTGAGTCCACCATGAACTCCTCTGTATACCAAAGCATTCTAGAGTGAAACCTGAGGCCGTCTGTCCGACAGCTAAAGCTGGGCTGAAACTGGCTCATCAACGGGACAATGATCCCAAACACAGCAGCAGATCTACAACAGAATGTGTGAAAAAGAAAAGAATCGAGGTGTTGCAATGGTCCAGTCAAAGTCCAGACCTCATCCTGACTGAGATGCTGTGGTGGGACCTTCAGAGAGCTGTGCAGAAACCAGTGCTGCAAACCTCAATGAGCTGAAGCAGCGCTGGAAAGAAGAGTGGGCCGAGATTCCTCCACAATGTGAGAGGAAAACCATTATTTCAACTTATTGTTGCTAAAGGTGGTTCTACATGCTATTGGATCGCGGGGTTCACTTAGTTTTTTACACACTGCTTCTGATGTTTATTTTAGATTTTGTTTAATAAAAAAAAGACACTGTAATGTGATAATTGTTGCTGTTCATCTGCAGTCGCAGTTACCTTAATTTCAGACCTGGTTAGGACCAGATGATTCTTCATCATGTTTTTAAATGTAAAACCTTAGAATTGAATAATTCTTTCCACTCCCTCCTGAAAGATGAGGGAGTATCGGTGAGTAGGTGTACGTTTATGTTACAGCAGGAACAGAGAACGTCAGACTGTGATTAACACAGTGTGGGCGCAGAAGAACATGGATGAGAAGATGTGTCAGTTGCTTGTAAGACTTTGAAAGCAGCATGGAAGATGATTCAAAGCATGTGTAGGATCACATTAACTCCTGTGATGCAAAGTGTGAAAAAAACACAGAGAAGTGACTCCTTTTAACCATAAGTCAAGACTGGAAATGACTCGTAACTTAGTTACTCATTCATTTGAAGGGTGGGGGTAGGGGTAACATGATAAAATGTCAGTCTCAGAGAAGAAGCAACAACCTCAGCACTGCATAAGACCTGGTTCCTGTGGGGTGGGGTGGGGTGGGGGTGGGGGGGGGTGGGGGGGGGGGGGGGGGGGGGGCTGCACTGGGTGTACTGTGTACCCTCTTTGGCTCAGCCCATCATTTTCAGCTCACACAGAGGTAAGCAAATGGAAAACACAGTCAACCCGTAGCTGGGAAAGACATCAAACGAAAGCTGACTTTTAATATCAAGTCCCAAGCAAATGATAATGTTACTGAATATGCTGCATGTTGTCTGTTGAGTTAGCAACTGCCAAGACGTTAGTTATAATATTTTACACCAAAAGTGGTGTGTTTAAACAGCTTGTTGCCACTTTCTAACTTTTGACATGAGCACAGAAGTGAGCACCACAACCACCCCCATCCCACCACACACACACACCCCACAAGTATACAAGTATAGTGGTCTCCTTGTTTTTGAGCCATGTAAAAAAACAAGCACACACACACACACACGCACGCACGCACGCACGCACGCACGCACACACACACACACACACACACACACACACACACACACACGGACAGTGAGCTGATTGCTTGCAGTTAGGAAAAATGTATCAATCGTATTTCTTTTTGTCCATGAGTTGCTGCAGTCAGTTTAAACGTCTCCATGTGAGACACTCAGTTTGGTTCAGCTCCACATGGTGGAACAGTGAAAAAGCTGCCAGTTGTCTTCCCAACGAGAAAAAAGACCTCAGTCAGATGTCTTTTGCCCATGAGTTGTTGCAGTCAGTTTCATGCGTGAGACGTTATGGTTAGTAAAGCATGTGTTAATGTAGAGAAAAAGTGAGTTGTGCACACTCTTGTAGTTCTGAGTACGGCACTGCTATTAAAGTCACTGCGTGCACCTGGGTGTTGTGCCCATCAATCTGAGCCATGATCAGAGCCAGAAGCGATAAAAACCTGCAACCAGAAAACCGCCACTCTGATTACAGTGAGTTCAATCATTTTTTAAAACATCATACAGTACAGTACTAGGCCAAAAAATAATAGAGATAAATAAATAATCAAATAACTGTGATCTATGCAACAAAGCAAAGACCCTACCAAGGAAAATAAACTTCCCCACAGTAAGCTCGGTGAGCAGCAGTTCTGACCACAGAGACGCATCAGAGTCAGCTCGCTGGTGTGCTATCTGCTTGTTAGTTTTTATGCTTTTCAAAGCTGATGTCTCCCACCTACAAGCATTAAGCGTGAGAGACAGTCTCAAAGAAGAAATAGAGTGAGTAGTGCTAAAGGTAGCTGCTTAAAGAAGGGCCTTTAACCACTTCAACATACACCCACTCACACAAAGTACGAGTCAAGTCAAAGATGAAGAACAAACAAGAAAGCTATGTCACATGCACTGAAAAAAGTGACTTTTTGGTGAAGTAAACTCTATTAGAGTAACTGTCATCATTTCTACCTTGTATTTTTTAAGAATCAGTAAGAACTAGAGCTTCTTAAGTAAAATTAAACATTTTATTAACGTAATACATGAATTATGGGGGAAGAGTAAGTTTTACAATTTAAATGCTTAATAGTTGTATGTACATAAACCTAGAAATACTACATAAACTTTACTCTGAAAGTGTATCATTAAAATCTACTAAATTACTTCATAACAGCAAATACTACAGATATATAAAATTTACTTAAAATTTTGAGTAAAATGATGTTCCTGCCTATGAAAAACAAGTAGACTTTACTTAATTTGTTTAACTAAATATAACTTAAAACTTAGATGTAATTAAGTAAATGTTACTTAATATCTTCAAAACTGTTTTGTTTTATGGTAAGTAAAATTTACTTGATACTGGCAAGTGAGTGTTACTTGATATTGCAGCATTAAATACTACTTAAATCATTTGAGTGCAAATACTTACAAAGGGTTTTTTAAGTAAATCTTATGAGTTTTTTTTCAGTGCGGTGTCAAACATCTGGGTTACATTCTGTGTTAATAAAGATAACATATCTGACTGAGAAACATGAAGCTGTCACAACAGAGAGAACTGGAAAGGAGAAGTGGATCCTGTGACACATATGTCAGTCAGTTTGTCAGCATGTTCGTCAACTTGTACTGTGAGGCAGTCTCACTACTCGATGATAATCAATTAAAAATCTACTTTTATGTATGAAATATGAAGTATTACAGGTAACAGCCTGTGTATCATCCCTAAACTATAGAAGCAATTATAACTCCATTATGTAGATCCAGAATAACACTAAAGAAGTATTAAAGCATCCGACCTCTGAAATATGGCATTATGACTACAGTTCAGCCTTTATTAGTCATTCAGACCTGTAAGCAGCAGACGATGTTTCCAAGCACCTTGTTTGTAATGATAAATGTGTTTTTCAAAAAGAGTAACTCCCCACATTTGTCTTTTAGCCACTTCAACACCACAAAGAAAAGAGCAGAATTGTTAAGAATTGACTAAACTATGTGTTACAGAGCTAACCTGAAACTGTTAGCATGTCAAAATGTAGCAGTAGCCTTACCAATTGTTTTTGACATTTCTGGACCAGTTTAACACCTGAACTTTTTTTTACTATGTAGCCATTCTTTTGAAATACAAATTGAATGTGTTTTAGCATTGTTTGGTTGAAAACGGCAAGAGCTTCCCTGGAAAAGATACGGCCTGTTGATCCTAAACCTGCTAGCTTTACTTAAGATGCTAGTTACTCTGTGTCCAGAGTAATCTCCTACCATCCTTAGTTTCATCCTTTCTTGTTTATATTTGTTTAATCTTTACATGGCAGACTTTCAATTTCTTTTTGTGAATGAGATTATGAAGTAATCCTAAATCTTATGTGAAGAAACATAATCAACTACTGAATTATTTGTCTGTCAGTTTGTCACAGAGTGGTGCTCCCCTTCACCCCTTTACTTCTGACTCAGCATGCCTGATGTTCAAAACAAATATGTGATAAAAGCCTAAAACATACGTGTCCCAGTTAGTTAGCTAAAAAGCTAAAAGGGATAAAACCAAAAGGGAATAAAATTATTTGAAATAGTTGTTACTTTTTGGGACTAGTGAGCTCACACTGTTTCAGTTTTATTTCCATTTCTACAACTTTTCCATTGATAAACTGATGATGAAAAGATTGACAGGCGGATCGGTGCGGCGTCTGCAGTGATGCGGGCTCTGCACCGGCCCGTTGTGGTGAAGAAGGAGCTGAGCCAGAAGGCGAAGCTCTCGATTTACCGGTCAATCTATGTTCCTACCCTCACCTATGGTCACGAGCTGTGGGTAGTGACCGAAAGAACGAGATCGCGAATACAAGCGGCCGAAATGAGTTTCCTCTGCAGGGTGTCTGGGCTCTCCCTTAGAGATAGGGTGAGAAGCTCGATCATCCGGGAGGGGCTCGGAGTAGAACCGCTGCTCCTCCGCATCAAGAAGAGTCAGATGAGGTGGCTCGGGCATCTGGTTAGGATGCCTCCTGGACGCCTCCCTGGTGAGGTGTTCCGGGCCCGTCCCACTGGGAGGAGGCCCCGGGGAAGACCCAGGCTCACGTTGGAGAGACTATGTCTCTCGGCTGGCCTGGGAACGCCTCGGGTTCCCCCCAGAAGAGCTGGAGGAAGTGGCCGGGAACAGGGACGTCTGGGTTTCTCTGCTCAAGCTGCTGACCCCGCGACCCGATCCCCGGACAAGCGGCAGATAATGGATGGATGGATGGATGGGTATACATAAGTATTCCTGTGACTTAAAGCTGCAGTCTGCAACTCTTTTTCAAGCATAATGCCTGGAACTGTCCGGGGATTCTGAAAGTAGTACATTAAATACCCCAATACAAAAAAAATGAGTTCTCTAGGTCCCCTATATGTCCCGCTAGGTCCCTCCAAAGCCAGCAGGTTTGTTTACAAAATTGCAGACCGGACCGGTAAAAGGTAACCAATCAGGTTACGAGCTGGGCTCTACTGCCTGTCAATCACCGATAGTGCATGCGCGATACAAGGTAGGCTCGTCCCCACGCTTATTTATCTAGACTATTGAACTTCATTATGGGCTAGTCTACTTACTGTGTCTTCCATGATCGCAAATGACAGGTGAGTTGATGACTGAGGAGTCTTGTACGCGCATCTGGCATGCACGTAGACGTGCACGAGTTCTCATGTGTTTTGATGGGGCGGGACAGGAAGTTGAATAACTTTTTATTTTTCGGTTAAAAAATAAGCATTTCTTGCATTTTGCGACTACGGAGGTCACCGTTTTCAACTTCAAGCGTTCTGATAGATCATGTAAACTCTTAAAATGCCAAAAATTAGGACTTTACGTATGACAACAACAAATCCTGCGGACTGCAGCTTTAAGTCTATTCATACTGATCACAAAACTTGCTAACAGCTGCTAACATTTTGCTTTTGAGTTTAATGTAAAATAGTTGCCCTGTGATGGACTGGCGGCCTGTTCAGGGTGTACCCTCTCGCCCATTGACCGCTGGGATAGGCTCCAGCCCCCCGCGACCCAACCAACGGATTCAGCGGTATAGAAAATGGATGGATGGATGTAAAATAGTTTGATATACATTTAGTCTAACATCTAATGACTCTGTAGTCAAAGGTTTTTTATTGGTTTCAGCTCCGATCAGCACTGATGGGAACAACACACTGTAGTCATTTTCACTGTGGGTGCTGCGAAATGATCAACAGGAATGGAGAAGGCTTCGAAAAACGGAATTACCAATTGATATGTCCTACGTGGAGGCTCTGAAACTGAGAGCGACAGCGGTTAAATATTAAGACACGCTATGTTTCTGTTAGGTCTGGGGCATGGCTGACTGATGATTAGTCTGTCTTTTGTTTTTGCCATGTTTGCAGTTGTTTGTGAAAAAGTTCCTGGGTTCTCAGATTTAGCCATTCAGGATTAACAGAGGATAAAACAGAGTACCTTACTAAATCCACATTTAGTTTGGAGGCTGATTCATTTTTTGGTTGTGTTGCCTCTTCAACAGAATGTCGACTTAACTGGGTTTACTTAAAAAAAAAACATTTGGGTGGTTGGCTCAGGTCAAAGTAACAAAGAAGGCTTGAGAGTAGCATTATTAGATTGAAATGAAATGATAAATGCTACTCGCATCTGCTTAGTAGTTTTAAATTTAATCTTGACGGTTGTGTATGGTAGTTGTAATTGCAAAGAGACAAAATATGTAATGGCTAAATTAAAGAGATGTACCTCCTCTTGAATGGTAACATTTAGAGTAATAACAAGAGAAACCCTTGCACTTTGTGTATTTGGATTCCCCGTGAAAACCTCCACTTCCTTTTTCTTTTGTTGGCTGACAGGGTTTCCAAAGCTGTGGGTTGCTGTTTCACATGGCAAGCCCTAAGTTGAGTCATACATGCCAATTAGAGATCAGCGGGGACTTGAGGAAGTTCCCACATAAACACTGTGGAGCTTTTTGGGGGGGCAAACTTATTTCAGCTTGAATCATGAAAGGAATCAAGCCTTATGTTTTCATAAAGTTGACGTTAGAGCAGCCTGGTCTGAGGTTTTGCAGATCAAAGCAGGGAGTGATAAGTTAGGTCTGGTGGAAACGCTTAAGCCTTAAAGGCCAGCTACTCACCACTCCTGCAGTCTTCATGATGACAGTGCAACTCTGCGCTTCAAGCCCTTGACACTTTTTGAATTAGCTCTGTTAAGCAGAAGTTAGTGGCTTTAAGGAGTCACAGTCGCAACATAAACTGTCAACCAAACCCACATACAGAGACAGAGTTTCTTTATCAGCATGACACTCGATCATACACAGACTGAGTCACACAAACCACTGGAGGGACAATCTATTAAAAGGTCAATGAAAGAGAAATTGTGAAGAAGAATATGAAAGCAAATTAAGTTAGCTTTATTGCTGAGTTCAACCAATTGGTGCAAAAACAGGCTTCTTGGCAAACAGAGAGTATAACTCTGACTTCATGCAGAAAGTAATTCATCCTAAATTCTCATCAAGCTCACAGTGAGACGGGAGATTCATATCAGTTCCAATGGTGGCTGTAGTGTATGAAGACACACTTTTGTGTCATAAGCTCCAATGAACTCATGACACAAAAATCAGTGACTTCGAACGACTGTCAGGAACAAATGATCAGTCCAAGTCCACCTGTTTTATTCATCGGAAGAATTTATTGTATTTTATAATATGCAGTCATTCATGATGAGATCAATTCGATTATAGCTATAGTTGGTTTATGCTCCTTATTTGCGCGAGGGTAATTCTCCTTGGATATATGGCGGCGAATGAATGGGATCAGAGGCACAAAGCATGTCATACCCCGGTACGATAGGTGGCGCTGTACCCATTTCAACTGTTGCTAATAGAGCCACTTCCTGTTGACCTCTTCACCACCAACAACAACAACAAACTCAGGCATTGGAGAAAGATGGCGAACGCAGAGCAAGATGAAGCTACGTCCCTCTACATTTGGTCTGTGATGAGCTGCTTGTTGCACAAACGCGATGCACAACGGAGCATTCTCCATCGCTTTGTTTGTTTCTTTCTGACGGCGACAACAACAGTAATATCGTCTCCTTTGAGGTTCATGACCCTGGGAAAAAATCTGGAGCATGCGCAGAACACAAAGTCCAATTCACTACATGCTTCACCGCCTACAAGCAGGTTTATTTCGACTTTCAATCGAGTTATCTCGGGGTCTTAATCCGATCGCGAGTAACCCGATCCGATCCAATTTCTTGTCAGATTAAGGTGTATACATGAATTTAATAACTCAGTCTTATTGTAATTTCGCCCTTAATCCGATATTTAGTGCCATGTAAGCCCACTGAGTGAGACTTAATCATTCTTATCCAAGTCTGAATCCCGTAATGCTGTCAAAACCAAAAACAAACTTCACCTCCCTTTAATAATCTTAACATTAATATCATTTATTGTTTCTTGATAAGTTAGAGTCCAATTCAAACAGACATGTTAGAATGTACCTGCTTGTATCATATCAGCCAGAAAAAACTACAGTCATCAACCAAAATGTACAGCCATCAAACTGTAACACACTTCGTGGGTGCAGAAGAATAAATCATTTTATATGTCAGCTATGTTTTCAACTTGTTGATATTTGATCAATTATATAAAGCCAAACTAAACAATGTAAAACAAGGTCTGAATATTATTTTTTTCCAACTCCTGGAGAGAGAAAACTGTATGTTCAGTACAAGAAAAAGAAATAGTTTCAGTTCTAAATATCCGAGTTCTGGTGGTTACCACTCCCTGCATCTCCACGATACACTGACTGCTCCACAGCTGTTTTGCCACCGGAGAGTTCTGACAAAAACTCTGTCTATCCAACTGTGAGTATGCAAAACAACGTGGGTTGATAAGCTGACTGAATAAAAGCTCTTTGTAGGAAAACGTCCCTTAATGATGATTTTCCCCATCAACAATGAAAAAAGATTAGGAAAAATGCAGCTCAGTGTAGCCCATAGGAGAAAGCTTTATTTAGTTTTTCTCACTCTTGAAATAAAGAGTGCAGAAGTTGTTCTAAAATGCACTGCTGCAACTGTTTACCTGTCAAACGCATGCTATGATATGCACACATAACAGTTGTTTTCTAACCCAAAACTCCCTTATGCTTCAACTTAGGCCTATTTTAATATTGCTACCACATAGCTAAAAGACAAAAAGCCAATCTATAATCTTATTAGGTTATGTTGTGAGAAAACCACTTGCTCATTTTCACCCACAGAGATGTGAAAGCAAGTTTTCCAACCATAGAGAGGTCCTTGGTTAACTGCTCGACTCATAGAGACAGGAAGAGAAACAGACAAGGCAGTGAGCAACACACCCACGCAACCTGAACATTATACAACACATCATGTTAAGCTTCAGACTAAGCATACTGCAGATTGGCTTTAAATGTAAAAGATAATAATACACAATACAATCAAATTTACAAAAACATACTAGATACACAACATGAACAACGGAAAAAGCTGGAGACTAAAAGCCAAAAGAACTGGGGGCAGTGTCCTCTGGTTATCAGATTTACAAAATAAAAATAAAAAAAACCTCTGTACACATTATCAGTGTAAAATCTTATTCACACTTTAGTAGAAATGACAGTATTTGTAATGGAAACAATAATGTAATGCAATGTCTATCATTAACATTAACTAATGTCTATCATGTCTCCCATTCACAAATGCTGAATGGGAGGAAAGAACAACAAAAAAAGTACATCCAGGTTTTATGTATCAGGACATATGAAACCTAGATAATCTGATCCTTACTGCATATGCAGTAACATAAGCATGTGGTCAGAACAATTATGTAAAAGATGTAATAAAATGGCAAACAGAATGAAATAAAAGTTTGGTTTCCTTTGTTGTTGATCAGCTAACATGCTAACATTGTAGGCTAATTCCTAAAAAACATGTTACTCACCGAATAATATGCTGTTTTTCAAAACTGTGGATATTTTAATACAATTGTATATATTTTTTCAATATCTATGAAAGATATATTTCATGAAGATGAAATAAACTGTTTGTTGTAAATATTTCTGGGCCAAAGCATCCAAACAAAAGCAGTTAATATGACAGTTTTACTGACACTCTAAATTAGCTGTCTTGCTTGATTGTTCAGATTAAATTCAGCTCATGAGTAAAACCATGATTTTTCTTTGAAAACTTTTTGCCTCTATTTCATATATGAATATCCAGCATTCATTCAAGTAACTGAAGTCATGAAAAGCAATTATTTTCTTAGCACCCCACGTATCGGCCCCCCTTCGCCCCGGGAGAGAAGAAATCCTGGCACCGTGCCTGTTTCCGTTGATTAATCAGACATCAGACACCTCTGCAGTGGGCTTTGTTGAAATAACATGAATCACTTTTCAGTGAGAAAAAAAATCCCTCTGTCATCACCAGAAAACCAGGGGCTACTTTTACTTACATTATGATGTCACATAAGATGTAACATTGCCATGCGTTTATTAAAGTGTGTATGTGCTAAGTCATTTATTATCCGCACCACGCATTTATAACCCCCAAAGTGTTCCAAATGAACCCACAGGAACTATCCCTGATATTTTATCATTTTTTATTTGTCACTTTGTGACTCAGAAATGTTCAATAAAACACAGAATTTGTTTCTTTTCAAAAGCTACAGATCATCTATAGTGCTGTGGTAATGCTTAATGGAAACAGAGCTGCTGAAGTAAACTAATGAGTGCTTTGGGTGGACATCCATGCACCTCAAAAATGGCCGTGGTTACAAAACGCTCAACAGGGGCTTCGTGATGTGACAGACATAAAAATGGGGTTGAAAGTTGGGGAGAACTGTGCTAAATTCATGTAAAAGTTGAATAAACCTTTTGTTTCTCCACAGCAAGGTTTGTTTTATAAATGTTTCAAGGGCAGAAAATGTCAAGTTTGACAAATAAAGAAAATCTTCAAGGAGTGGATAAAAATTAGCTTAGAAGACCAGGAATTAGAAATACATTAGATTAAACTAAGATAACACATGGTAGGTTTTAACAACAAAAAGTATGAATAATGTAACCATGAAAATCCAATTTAACTATGAAAATCCCCCAAAAAAACAACTGTACTTGTTACAGTTTTTCTCTATTGGTTTGGCTCATTTCTTGAAACAGAAATTACATTATCAAAATAACATGGACAAATCTCCAAACCACCTCGCAATTGTTCACAACAGAATGGCATTTCTCATTGCTTTCATCAAATTGCAATTGTCTTAATACATGTGTCAATTGTTTCAGTGCATCTCTGCAAAAGATTAAGTACAAGTAGCCTACAGTTTGCACAGTTTGCCTACATTTAGCACATTTTCCAAGTGAATAGATTTTGGTGCTCTGAACTGATTAGTTGATTCTTGGTCTAATGGTTCTTCCATCCAAAATATATCAGCATGATTTCATTGTATAATTCATCACATGCACAATAATCTGTTCAATTGTCAAAATGGGCCAAGAACATGATACCATCAATACCATATAGAATCTCATGTAACGTTTGATAAATTCATGACAGCAATTGACAATCAGGTGAAACTAGAACTTTACTAACGAAGGAGTTTCAAGCACCTCAGGTGACCAATCAAATGGTAGGCATAGTTAGTTACCTGACAGATGCTGTCCATGATTGTGA
Source organism: Odontesthes bonariensis (assembly GCF_027942865.1). Classification (NCBI taxonomy): domain Eukaryota; kingdom Metazoa; phylum Chordata; class Actinopteri; order Atheriniformes; family Atherinopsidae; genus Odontesthes; species Odontesthes bonariensis. The sequence continues at coordinate 35,374,979 of NC_134514.1, forward strand.
GTGCTGCCAAACATGTAGGCCTATATAAAGAGCATGACTAGGACCAATTTCTGAACATGGAGGCACCAGGCCAAGCAAATGAACAAGGGCAAGTTCCTGCTCGAGGAAGAGGAAGAAGAAGAAGAAGAAGAGGAGGAGTGAGGATGCGTGGTGGTGGAATAGGGGGAAGAGGCCGAGGAGCACGAAGACACCGTGCTGTCCCAGAGGAAATTCGGGCCACAATTGTAGATCATGTCATCATCCATAGCCACATAATTTTGCTTGTTTTTTGTTTGTGTTTATATTACAGTAAATGTGTGCTATGTATATTTTTCTTTTCCTTCTACAATACTATACTGTATGGAAGTTACGTACTTCACAGTATTTGTGTGAATAAAAATGGTTGGTATGAGTGTATTGTGTGTGCTTTGAGGCTACTCTTACTGTGAAACTTTTTTCCTTCAGTTTTATACACTATTGTATTCTGTTAGGTAGTCCTATGCCATAGTGACAAAACATCTAAACATTTTGACTTGTAGTGCTCACACAATGCCAAAATGACAATGTATTTTGTGGGCACTGACTATTTGAATGAGAAAGAAACTTCATTTTGACACATGGGTGAACTGTTTAGGGGGAGATATGAGCTATTGCTGGTGAACCGTGGTGTTTTGCTGAACCATTCAGTTTAGTTTTGCAAAAAGTACTAAAGAGTGTTGAAAACGTCCGGTCTGTTTCAAGAAATGAGCCTAGGCAACTGAGAAAGATCTTTGCAATTTGGGTGGCACTGACTCTTTACATGGGAAAGAAATCAGGTCTGAAGCATGGGTGAACAGTTTTGGGAGAGATATGTGCTTTTACAGGTTAGCTATGGTGTTGTGTTGAACTATAAGAGTGTTATGCCAAATGATCTTAGAGTTTTGAGAATGTAATTTCTGTTTCAAGAAATGAGCCAAACCAATAGAGAAAAACTGTATAGGAGAACAACTATAACCCTATGGAGTGCTGTTTTTAAAGTAGATAGATAGATAGATAGATAGATAGATAGATAGATAGATAGATAGATAGATAGATAGATAGATAGATAGATAGATAGATAGATAGATAGATAGATAGATAGATAGATAAAATAAAATAAAATAAAAATAGTGAATAAACATAAGCTATATAATAGCTGTAATACATATATATATATATTAGTATGTGAATGAATTGCTAATAGTGAATTTCTGGGACAAAGAAACTTAAAAGAAAAGTTATTACTGATGATTCTGACCCTAAAAAGGTCTAGGAAGGAAAACTCTAAAACTTTCCATTAAAAGACTTATTAGATCCTAGGTATTATATACTCATACTACACTGGAAAAAATGCATGCATGTGCATATTCACACACCCACACACAGGTTTGTACTCTGATATAGAATAACTATCGTCAGGTACAAATGTCAGGCTGCAGAATGGAGCAGGTTAATGGGGTGAAATGAAACTGCTCGGGGCCTCAGTGTGTTTGGTTCCACCAACACTTGTCTGTTTTCTGTTTTAGGCAGCAGCTGTTAAAGGGCAATGCTTCACATTCACGAGAGCATTGTAAAATTCAAATCAAGCTGCTTGAATTTAAAAAGCGTGGAATTTGAATCATGTAGACACCGATACCAAGTAACCCAAGACAGAAGAAGTAAACTGGTTAGAAAAGAAACTAGCAGTTGCCAGGGCCAGTTGTCTTGACCGTCTGGGCGTCAGCCAATTCAGGACGCTCTGAGTCCCTCCCTTTATTGTCTGACAACTGCGCAGACATAATTTGTTCGCCAGTTTCCACAGACCAACGCAGCAGATGTAGAAACAGGCCCTGATAGCACCAGGTGCACTGACACATGTCCCCTGCACTTGTACAAATGCACAGAGCTGATATTAAAGATGAGAGCCACTCTGTTTGCTCTGCTTTCGTGGAAATTGTGCAGTTTGACAGATTAGATTTCAACGCAAAGATCATCATGTCTCGCCATTTGCTCAAAGCATTTTAGCCGAACTCCATCTATTGCAACATTAGATGTGATTAAACGCATGAATACGGTGGTAATTAATCTCTGTGTTGATCTCACACTGTTTGTCAGCTGTCCAGAAACCCCACTCACCACAAACAAGCCCACCCCCATAAAAGGAAATACAAATGCACACATACCACCCACTCACAGCAAGCCTCATTCAGCTGAGCAGTTCTGTCACTGTGGGAAATCCCATGGCTCTGTGTCCTCTAGCTGCATGCATCCTCACACTTCCTGTTTACAAATCTGACAATACACACAGCTGAAAAAAGCACCACATACACAAACACACACACACACTAGAGACATACGCCTGTAAGAATTCATGCATATGTTGGTGTGAGCACACACAGATGCACAAGCAGGTCACAACAGTGAGCACAGAGGACTAGAGATAACAAACTAGCATAATCATATTTGTTCAAAACGCTTTTAACACAGCTGCACATGTGCAGTTTCGTTAGAAAGGGATGTCGGCGGCGGCCTCTCTAACTTGTATCTTACAATAAGCAGAGGCAAATATCGCTCTGCGAGCCATTTCAGGGGAACCTTACAGTATAACTTTCATGGCTAATCATTACTAATGGTCACTAGCAGCACCAAGTGCTCCTTCCAAGTACAGATGGGTGTGTTGATATATGACAAAATGTCCATTACCTTTTTTGGAAATCATCATGTCACATATAATGGTGAAAATATGGGTTGGTCACTGTATGTGATGTGCTGCAACTACATTTCTGTGACGTAAATCTATCAATATGACTGAACCTCTGCCTGACGGCTGAAATAGCTCTGTTAATACTTTTTTCTGTTATACTGACAGGGAAATATGTAGAAAAACTACTAACAACACTCAATCATAGAAATAAATTTCCAGATAAATCATTTAAAGATTCATTCTTGTCCATATGCAACATATGTTTCCTAACCATTCCATTTACCGCCTCCCTCTCCCAGCTGAAAACAGCAGCACAGAGCGGACTATGCTGTGTGTTCACAGTGTGTGTGTGTGTGTGTGTGTCTTTGTTTCAAGGCAGCGACATCACCTCTGGCTGTACTGGCAGAGGTGTGCATTTGTTCTCAGTGACTTTGTTGCTATAATGAGCTGGCATTGTGCTGTGTGAGGCGGCTGGGATACAAACTTCCGTCCTCACAATAACAGAACTGATAATCCTTTTCCTGTGTTGCTGTAAATTGTGCCTGGGAGTCTTTAACTGGACGAAACCACACTGTGTGCTCCACCTCAAGTCAAGCTGCTTAGAACGCTTTTAAATATGCAATGGTCTGTCTTTTTTTGTTCTATGCATCCTCAGCAGCATTAATAAATGTGTATTAACACACACACACTCATGAAGAATGGTAGAGCATGATTAAAGGAAGAAGTCACGGCTGGATTCACATGAGTGTATGTATATTTAGACAGGGATGACTAAGTTCATTGAACTTTGATGGGACATTTGCTTATTCTTTCATACTATAAACAAGACTTTCAATTTTTCAGAAGCGCTTTATCTGATGTGATTTTTTAAATACTCTGGTATTGATACATATTTCACTTTACTGTTGTATGTCCATGTTCCATACATTTTTACCTTCGCTTTCTCTTGATCGAGAGAGTGTTGAGACCAGCAGCAGCGATGTGACAAGAGCTTCTGGACTGACTCAAACCTCAAACGCTACAATTCATGGTGTAAATGAACTCAGGGTTTAGAGAGCACTGCTGGCATCTTCAGAGAGAGAATAAAAATCTCTTACCACAACTTATTTCTGTCTTGTTTTTCGCTCCAAACTCATTCATCTTTATTGGTGCACACTGAAGAAGTACAACAGATAAGCTGTTCAGTGAGCAGGTAAGTCACTGTTTCAACTCCCAACTCCATGCACATCAGCTCGTTCATACAAACACACAGACAGAAAGTAAAAAACTCAAATACATGTTTTACTGTTGAAAGCATGATATTGACTTCACAGACATTAAACACAGTCTCACTTGTTTCATTCATCAATCAGGATTGATTTTAGTTTTATAAATATCTTAATGGTCTTGGGCCTTATTTACCTGACCTGCTTTTAAATTATGAGCCCTCGCGGACCCTGAAGTCCTCTGGTACCGGCCTTTTAGTTGTTTCTAAAGTTCAAACAAAAACATGGTGAGACGTCGTTCCACGATTATGGACCTCATCCATGGAACAGCCTGCCAGAGAACCTCAGGGCTGCAGAGACTGTTGATGTTTTTAAAAAGAGGCTCAAGACCTACCATTTTTAGTTAAGCTTACAGCTGAATTTTATTTCATTTATCTATTTAGTTTGTTTTGGTTTAGTTTACTTTTATCTATTCATCTATTATTTAAAATATTTGTCTTTTAATTATTTAATTATATACTTATTATATACTTATTTCTCCAGGGTTTTTCCTCATGGGGATCTTCCACACCAGGGACTATGCCTACTCTGTCTGTGGGGTCATTGCTGGTTCGGGGTGGCTGGGGGACCCTGGCTGTGGTGTGGACGCCGCCTGCCCTGATCTGGGCGGTTCCCCGGGGTGATGGCCTCTGTGGTCATTGGTGGGTTAGCGTCAAGCCAGATGTTGATGTTCATTGTTGTTGATGTTGCTCATGTTGGGTTGGGGGGGGGGTGTGGGCAACAAATATGGATCTAAGGGTCAACGCTTTGCATACTTTCAAATTATACATATAAGAAAGTAAAGAGTAGTAAAGTAAAAAGAATTTAAAAAGTGACTGATGAAGTTGTTTGACGCCTCGACCAACAGCTGTGGTTTATATACGGTAAGCAGAAAGCTCATGCTCAAACCTGACTGACTCAAAGCAAAAGGGAAAATAGAAGAAAAACTAAAGAAACAACAAAGATGATAGTAAAGAGAAATAGGAAAAAATACAAATAGATGACATGACAAAAAAACTAAATACATAGATAAACATAGTTATGAAATAGAGTAATTTGCATCTAATAGATAAATATATTTATCAAAAATTAAATAAAAAGAGATGTAAACAGAAAGGACAACAAACAAACCTTTGTCTTTAAGTTTCCACATATAATAATTTCACAAATACTGTTTGGTCATTTGAAGCAATCATAAACACCACCAATATCCATATTCACTCAGGCCTTTATAATTAAATGTCTCATCAAATCGTTTTTTTCCCCCAGTTCTGTCCATGCAGTCATCCAGCAGGATAACTGGAGCTCAGCAGGAGGGAGAACGAAGCAGGAAGCAGGTCCAAAATGGAGCAGCTTCCTGTTGTGTCTCACTGAGGAGAATGTGCAGGGAAGGCGGCAGGAGGTGGAGGACGCTGGCTGCTAGTGCCGCTCCAGCCGCTGTGTTGGCAAAGTTACTACAAAGACAGATGGCTCAGTCATCTCTGAACACACACTGACACACACACACTTGATCCCACAAGAAAGCCCCTGACAGAAGATCACACGTGAACACATGCACATGCATGCTGCAGCGAGCACAGTCCCATTAATGCACACCCACAGACACAAATGTGTGAATGATCACACTCTCTCTCACACACGCACACACACACACACACACACACACACACACACACACACACACACACACACACACACACAGTCCACATGAAATTGGGGATGAGATTAAATGCCACATCCAATCTACTTTATTTCCTGATCCTTTCGACAGTGTAGTGCATTCCTTTAAAAACCCAAAATAAAACAGCAACTGTATTCACAGGTTAGTTGTGTGTGCATCTGTATTTGTCTGACACAGGAAGAGAAAGGCCTGTGGGACAACAAAGTCTTCGTCTTTCCCTCTATGTGACAACGTGGATATAGAAATGCTATAAAACAAAGAAAAGACCAGTCTGATTTCACTCTTAAGGTCTAGTCCCAACAAACATGTTTTTTTTTCAATGTGTTTTAACACAAAAATGATATTCCTCCAGAAAAGCAAAGTTTATTATTGTATTTTTATATCACATGGGCAAACATGCACACCTGCCAGAGTAAACAGGAGACATAGAGCTGGTGGCTTATTTGATACAGACATGTGATATGGGGCCTGGCCAATCAGGGAAGATCACATTATGGTTGATAAAACCCAGTCAGGCAGCAAGTGGAGGTGTCCAAAAAACTGTTTCAAAAAGTCTTTAATTTTCAAAATTTAAGCATTTCTGACTTTGACTTTACCAAAATATCACTTGTAACACTATGTTAAAATAAAACAGATAAATGAAAGGCCAGAAGATATAAAAGAAGCTATGCTGCAGTGCAGAGGCAGAGTCTGCTCTGCCCAATAAGTAGCTGCATCGTTTACATAGTTAAGAGCTAAATTCATTTTCCAAATGAGCATGAAAGGTTGTTCTCAAGCAGAGTCAAAAAAGGGACATCTGAACCGTGATGTTGGGAGGTTAATACTGAGTTGTCTGGATGGGAGCCGCTGTTTAAAAAAAAAATTCTATAAGCAACTTTTGTTCTGCCATGAATCCTCCATAAATCTAGCTAATACCTAGGTGACTCACGCGCTAAGCTTTACCTGCATTTGTAAATGAAGATTTATGAAGAATTCAAGAATATTTAACGCCCACAATCCAAGTCAAAAGGTTTATTATGAGAGGACAAGTTTGATGAAAAGGGTCCATGAAAGGAACGAGTGAAGCCTGATCTGTTTGGGTTTGTTTAGATTTTGTCTAGGACTCTTTTCTGTTTGTGATTAAGTGATGGCTTTTTATTATGTTTTGTTCTTGTCTTTAGTCTCGTCTTGATTAAAGGCGGGGTAGGGGATCTTTTTCTGGAACATTTTTTTACATATTGCTTGAAATACTCTTCACACCCCCATTGCAACCAATTAATTAAAAGTTTTGACACAAATATGAAAAGTTTTAGTGGCCTCTAGAACGTACAATCTAGGAAAAACAGTATCCAATCATTGTGAACGGACCGTTCACAATGATTGGATTCTGATGCCGTCTATCAAACTGCAATCTGCTCCTCCCTCCCCCTCCTTCCCCCTGTGCGCGTACCCTGCTCCGTGAACGAATTACGCGTCCAGAAGCTTGGCAGGAAGCTAAACTTGAGCCAGCTTGGCTAGCACCTAGCATTATTAAATGTATAGTTAGCATAAACTAAATACTAAATACTAAATACTAAATACGGCAACGATCGATGCTTGCTGTCAGAACAGCGCTCGTGCACCTTCGTGCTCGTGCGCATTCATGTACTCTAGAGGCGTGCCTTCGGGGGGAAAGTGAAGAAAGGGGTTGGGACTTTTTACCTGTGTATTTTCAAAATGCAGCTTCGCTGGACTCAAAATCCAGGATTTCCTACCCTACCTTTAAGTTATGTTAGTTCCTGTTCCATTCTCTCACTCATAGTTACCTCAGTTTGCATGTCCCGTTCATTATTTTCACTCATTCCACCTGTGATCAATCGTCTCACTAATCACCTGTCCTCGGTATGTACGCTCTCTGTCTTCTCATAGTCATTGACAGATCTTTGCTATTACAACTTCATGGTTTGCCTCACAGCATTTCTAGTTCAGTTCAAGTTCATGTTTGGTTAGTTTTCTTTTCACAGTTTTGTTTTATCGTATTCCAGCTTGGCTGTGCTTTCTGTTAGAGTTTAAAAAATAGATCAAGTTAAAGTTAACCTTAAACCTGTCATTCATCTGTGCCTGCATCTGGATCATTTCACCTTCACCCAACCTGACATGCTCAGCGTAGACAGCCAATTACGTCAACCAATATCATCGCATCACAAACTAACCGTATCTGTGTACATGATGTTTAATATGCGGCAATGTAAAAACCTTTTATAGAGCATTAAGGAAGCTGCTCAAGGTAAAATGATAGATCACTCATTCATAATTATCTCTGCCACCATGCTCCTCCTTGACAGGACAAGCATATATAGGGGCACAAGTTCCTGCAACAGCAAGGTAAGATATCATGCTTGAAGGGCAGTAATGGCAACTCCATCCATGGAAAGGAGCAAAATATTGACTGAAATGTTTTGTTTGTTACAAGTTTCTTTTTTGAAAAAGAAGTCACTAAATTTAGCGGCTAAGAAGGCAACGTCTCTGCAGGGAGTAGCCAACGTCAATCCCTCGTAACACAAATAAGCCTTTTTTGATTCTGAAAAATGCATGAGTGACATAGTCAAAATGTTACATAATCATCTTTACAGGTAGACAAAACTTTTGCAACAATTCTTATCCACATTAGAATAACTCTACAATTAAAGTCTAAAGAAAAAGATCAGAAAATACTGTGGCATAAAAAGGATTTAGGTGACTTGATATAAACTGTAATAAGTTTAACCTGCCTATAACTTCTTTGTTAACAGTAGGAAGAGGAGAGGTATTGGACCAGTCAAAGTGACAATGACTCATTTATACATGAGGTTTTCTTTCAGACTTCTTGTTACACATTGTTGTTACACATAGTGAGATTCTCTATTGTCTTAGGAAGTTTAAAGCTTGAATGGTTTTGAATAAGAAAGAATCTTAGAGGTTGTGTTATTTTTCACCAATCAGCTGGAGTGAAACCAAAGACAGCCAGTGTAAAAGATCTAGTCCTGCAGTGAAGTACAGTGTCAGAAGATGGGCTGTGTTGAGATTTGTGGAAATCTGATCAGCTCGGCATCTAAAAAACTTCACTAAAGTCATGCAAAAGCTGCTGTGCCCAACACAGGCAGTGACTGAATTCAACAGAGATGAATACATCAAATGAATCCAATTCAGGGGTTGTTGTGCTGCAATAACATTTGATAGTTCTTATATCCATATTTCAATCACAATATAGGGTATATACAGTGACTTGCAAAAGTTTTCATCACCCTCTGCATTTTTCATATTTCTTCTGTTACAACCTGATGTTTGTAAATTGATAATCGACCAAGATGGCATTGCGACCGCACCGCGAGGCTCAGCCTCTCTCAAGTTTTTGCAATTTACTGCTTATTTACCTCAGTATCTCCTGTGTTTTCGCTCGACTCATTCATGCGAACTACTGCTACAGCACACAAGCACTACTGAATATCAGCATTTGCCATATAAACATGGGTTTTGACCATCCGTTTAACTTCAACCAACTACCAACGGAGCTGATCAGGACAACGGGACACAGCAAGCTATTCCTGCTGACTGGAAGAACCTGGTGCCGGCGTTGTGAAGTCTTTGTGCTAAGCTAAGGATAAAGCCACACGGGCCGGCGCTACCTAGCATCTTTCTCGCCCAACGTTCCCTCGTTGCCAGGAAAGCTGGACGAATTAAAGATCTGGACCCTCACACAGAGAAGGCTCATGAACTTGTACGTATGTATGTACGTATGTGTGTATGATTGATTGTAGTGTGGAGTGTAAATCGTGTGTGTTTGTGTATATATATATATATATATATATATATATATATATATATATATATATATATATATATATAGCTGTTTCCACAAAGTTGGGAGCATGAAATTGTCCAAAATCAATTGGTATGCTGAAGCATTCAGAGTTCCTTTCACTGGAACTAAGGGGCCAAGCCCAGCTCCTGGAAAACAACCCCACACCATAATCCCCCCTCCACCAATCTTTATACTTGGCACAATGCAGTCAGACAAGTACCGTTCCCCTGGCAACCGCCAAACCCAGACTCCTCCATCAGATTACCAAATGGAGAAGCGTGATTGGTCACTCCAGATAACGCGTCTCCACTGCTCTAGAGTCCAGTGGCAGCGTGCTTTACACCACTGCATCCAACGCTTTGCATTGCATTCGGTGATGTATTGGTTAAATGCAGCTGCTGGGCCATGGAAACCCATTCCATGAAGCTCTCTACACACTGTTCTTGAACTAATCTGAAGGCCACATAAAGTTTGGAGGTCTGTAGTGAATCACTCTGCAGAAAGTTGGAGACCTCTGCGCACTATGAGCCTGAGCATCCTCTGACCCCGCTCTGTCATTTTACCTGGCCTACCACTTCGTGGCTGAGTTGCTGTCATTGTCAATCGTTTCCACTTTGTTATAATACCACTGACAGTTGACTGTGGAATATTTAGTGGCAAGGAAATTTCACGCCTGGACTTGTTGCACAGGTGGCATCCTATCATGGTACCACGCTGGACTGAGCTCCTGAGAGCGAAACATTCTTTCACAGATGTTTGTAGAAGCGGTCTGCATGCATAGGTGCTTAAAATGTTTACACCTGTGACCATGGAGGTGATTGGAACACCTGAATTTAATTATTTGGATGGGTGAGTAAATACTTTTGGCAATATAGTGTATATAGAGATGCATTTTAGTGTAACTTGACCCCACACAGCTACGTTTACATTTATTATGAGTCAGATCACTCTGAAATTCCATTTGCTGTAACTTTTAAAGTCGGGACGACTATTTTTGATATGTAATTAAAAATACATATTTTCAGTATTAGAGTCTAAGTGATGCTTTAGTACTGTACAAACTGTATGTTAAGGTTAATTCCAGGTTAATTCCAAGAACGTCTGAGGCTGCAAGCAGAGTGAAACTGTGTTTCTCTTTTCAAGAGTAAAATGATACGATCTGAGAAGTCATTTGGGAACATAAGACAGATGAACACACAGCAGAACACAAAATGCTACACCCTACAACCATCCTATGAAGTTGAGTATGAGTTAGAGGGAGACACTTTTATCTATAAAGTCCTGATGTGAGTGTACCTGAACATGTGTAGAAGAAGCCTCAGGCTTAAATAACCAGCTAATAACCAGCTGCAAGCCCTGTTAAAGAGAAAAAAGACCCTGTTTGCAATGAGACTCTTGAATTTGGATTATTTGGAATGCATAATCCCTGTGTATGCGTGGATTCTCTCCAGGTACTCTGGCTTCCACCCACCGCCCAAAAACATACATGTTAGGTGGCCTTCTCTAAATTGTCCCTAAGAGTGAGAGTAAGCGTGGATGGTTGTTTGTCTCATTTTTCTCTGTGTGGCCCTCACTAGCAACCTGTCCAGGATGTACCCCGCCTCTCGCCCAATGACAGCTAGGATAGGCTCCAGCCCCCCCTGTGTTGAAAAAAGCAGTATAGAAAATGGATGAATGGATGTGATGCATAATAGCCTCCTGCCTGCACAACCTTAAATTTCATACAACCACACCAAGAGATTTGAGCAGAGACAATGGACCCATAATCTGATAGAGTTGTCTACTTCCCAGCTTCCGGACAGAGCTTCAAATGAATCATGATACGATCTCCAAGCTGAAGTGCACCCGGTGCATAATGGCAGATGTATTCAGCCAGTGATGCACCTCTCCTGTTTCAGGAGGAAGACTGATGGCATTTGTATGACCTTGTTAGATGCTCCTTCTTGAGGTAAAATGTAAAAAAACAAGTGATCTTACAAATATCCTAAAATATGCCCAAAGAGCTGGAACCAATTAGTGAGGGCTGAATGAAGCAAATCTTCCGAAAAGCTCATACTCATCTGCACTTCAAAGACACTGGGCTAAAAGAAAAAAAAAAGAAAAAACAAGGAAATTACTCAATAATTCATGAGTTAGCAACCCCTGCACTTCATATCTCCCATAACAGGAATGAAACAGGAATGAAACACAGATGAAACAGACTCAGACCCACATACAGTACTGTGTGTTGATCATTTCTATTCCTCCTTCCTATCCATGCTGCAATTCACTGTCCTTAAGGCAAAATTACAGTGCGACATTATATGCTTAATTGAAATAGTTTTTTTGTTGTTTTTTTCCAGACAACTTGCACCCATTAATTAATCTTTCCATGTTGGGGACCCCGGCCCACACAACAATTAAACTGAACACAAAAAAAAAAAATTAGCAGCTAATGTATTAAAATTTATTTCAAATTGGTATTACTCTAGTTTTTTATTGTATTCATTTTAAATATAAGCTGTTTCCAATAACCAAGAATAGGTTTAAAAGTGCGGTGATAAAAGACAAACGGTACAGCTGCTGTCAAATAATGATATGTTCCTCATCTCTTCATCTAACTAAATGACAGAATATTGTTAAAAAAAAAGCACATAAGTAGATAATGTTAACTTATAAATAACAGGCCTAAAATACACCATCATATCAGTATTTTGATCGGAGCACCCTTACTATGAGGATAGTGTTAGCAAATATTTTTTGGTATCCGCTTCTAACTGGGGGGCAATAATGCTGCGTGTACACCAAGGGCGACCTACGCTACCTGGTAGCGGAGGTAGCTGGAGAAGCTTCGCTTGAGAATTTGCTTTGGTAGCTTTGGTAGCTCGTGACGTCACATTTAGAATGTTCAATTTTTAAAGGCCCCGCGGCTGTGCAGCACCCCCGTGAAAAAGAACAAAGGAGGAAAGAGAGGGCAGGGACACGAATAAACGTGTTGTTATTTACAATTTGTTATACAAGATATACATCACGTTACAAATGATGTAAAACTACATTAGGTACACCTGAGAAGAGCAGGAATAGCAGAGGCAGCTGTGAAAATAAACTAAATTAGAAATAAAATCCGAAAAAAATCCGAAATAAAACTTAATTGCAGTGAGAAAGGTATGCGTGGGGTTACTACACTATTGTATTGAAGCACTCGACACGGCAATTGCAACAGTCTCAGGATTAAACGACTATTGTTTGGATAGGAACCAAAGTTTACACGTCTGTTTGCGCGAACCCCGCGGATTGTCGGACCCCTACAATCTGTGGATTGTCATTGGTTTTCGCCGAACCGCGTCATAGCTCATTACCATAAAGTTAGCTTGAGTTTAATCGCTGGAATCCGCTCTGGTAGCGCAGTTCTCTTCGCCACTGGAGAATCCACTCTGGTAGCCCAGTTAGCTCACCCTCCATAGAGAAATAATGATTTCCGGCGCTCAGGTAGCGTAGGTTGCTCTTGGTGTACACGCAGCATAAAGGTTGCCACAGCTTAAAACACAAAACCATCACTTTAATTTTTCAGGTCAGGCTTACAAACCCCATATCAAGAATCAAGAATCTTTATTGTCACTATGCAGGCACAATGAAATTTAGTTCAGGAGCTCTTGGCTTGGGATACACAAAAAGATATAAGGCACACAGTATAAAGATATCTAAGTTATACAAAAATAATAAAAATAGTAAAAGTTAAAGTAAAAAGTAGGGCTGGGTGGGGCGGTCGGTGGCGTAGTGGGTTGAGCAGGCACCCCATGTACAGAGGCTATAGTCTTCGCTGCAGCTGGCCCCGGTTCGAGTCCCGCACCGAGCGGTCCTTTGCTGCATGTCTCCCCTCTCTCTGCCCCTTGCATTCCTGTCTCTCTCCAACTGTCCTATCATTAAAGGCATAAAAAGCCCCAAAACAATATTAAAAAAAAAAAGTAGGGCTGGGCAAGTTAACTCGTTATTATCGCGTTAACTCGTTAATTAATTAACGTTGATAAATATTTTATTGCGCATTAAGGCATTTTTTTTATTTTTTAAATTAAAAAATAAAACATTTTAATTTATTTTATTATTGTAAAAGTCTGTTGCTCACAGGCTTTTATTTTGTAAAAGTCTGTTGCTGTCTGGTGCGGAACCGGAAAAGAAAGTAATCGGCGGATCCACCAAACATGGAGAAAGGTACGGAACTTTTACTCGGCCATTTTCATTTTAAAGTTCTTCCAGACGGCGGAGTCGACAGAAAGTCATCTGTAAACACTGCCAAGTTGAATTGTCTTCTCAGCGTAGTAGTTCCAGTCTAAAATATCATTTAAAGGCAAAACACACAACTGATAGCAGCAAGTCATTCAAGGAAACAGACAGTGGAGCGAGGCTTCTACATAAAAACTACAGAAAGATGCTGATGTTAAAAGTGTGTTTGCACAACAAATGTTATGGCACTTTCATTCATATGGCAGCAACGCTACGATTCGTGTCAAACTAGTCACTTGGCAGTCATCATTTAAACAAGGTTCTGGAATCAGTGTCTTCTGTAAGAGTGATGGGCCATTCAGACAAAGTGGCTTTCACCCTGCTCATCTCTAAGTTCAGGGGAGACATGCAGTATGGAATAAACAGACAAAGCTATAAGATCTTCAAGCCACACTTGAATTACAAATTACACTATATTGTCTATCTATCTATAACATCCTGACTCTGGAAACACAGTTGACAAGAATACTTGGATGGAAGCCTGTTTCCAAGAGAGAGCTTTACCACAGAAGCCAAAAAAAAAAAAAAAACACCAACTTGAGTAATAAAATGAACGAAAGTTTAGACATACACAAGAATAGCTTGTGATGCATTTGGTCCATTTGTATTGTTGGTGCAGCCATTCAGCACAGCAGACTTTGTGGGACTTCGACAGCAACCTGTCTATGCACAGCACAGTGATAAACCGCCACTGTGTGTTTTCCCAGTGCAGCAGGGCCTTTTTCCCCTCCTTAGGGTTAGAAGGAAGAAAAACTCCCTTCGGTGAGGACATTAGCCTTAGTAACTTTGCAAAACTTTTAAATGAACAAAAAGCTACATAACTCATTAAAGGACTTTGACTTCTCATGTGAAATAACCAAAATGTTGTTTTGGTAGAAATGTCAAAGCTCGTGTCAGATCCCATCACCGACAGTAAGAAGCTCCCAAAACAGACAGAATCTATGAGCACAGAGTGAGGGATGCTGGTAACAAAGACTTTTTTCAGATATTTACTTTGATACTTTATCTGCTGTTCCTGAGCTCTCTCCTCTCTCCTGTCGTTCTGCGCCCACGCCCACATATCCTTCAGCAGCCCAGTACACTGTGGCTATTATTGTAAAAACAAGTCTGACTGCATGACTCTTCATGCATAATTAATCTGTGCATTACAGAATTAGCTGGCATACACAAGACTGTCGTTTACCAAGAGACGCAACTTGTGACTTCCTGAAAGTCTCTTCTCCCCGGAGAGTAAAATAATGTGCATAATCAATTCTGTTTAGAGAGCCATCTAACCTAGAGTGGATGTGCAGTCGACTTACAGCCACTTTCAGGTTCAAAGAAGATGGACAGGTTAGTTGTTAATAAGAGTAAGAGGCAATCGTTTTTCTTTTCAACGATTTGACAAAGTGCTGTGACTGTGTACAGCTGGAGTAAGACCACACTTTGAATCGAGGGATCATTTAAATAACAAAGACAATTAGAAGCATTTTCTGCCTCATACTGGTGACGAATGTTACATTTAATTCTTTGATATATTTTGAGACTTATTTCAAGACTGAAAATAAATGGCACATACATGAATTATTTGGTATCTTGAATGCTGCATTGTCAGTTCTATACCGTCAGCTGTGTTTTTCTTTGTGTTTATTATAGTCCTTTTAACTAAATTGTTTCTGCTTTTACTAATTTTTCTTTGGGTTCTAGGTCTTCATGTTTGTGAGGAAACGGTTTGGGGCACCAAAAAACCCTCAAAACTTAAGTATTTTGGCTTTATAAACTATGTCCTTAAGTTCTGAATCTCTCCAGTTAAAAACATTTTTTCTTATCTTTGTCGTGACTGTTTTTTTTAACATTTTCTATTGTACTGATATCATTAAACTCTATCATATGAAGCCAGTGGATATTTATAATCTGTTGAGTGAGCAATGAGTGTGCAGAGATGCCCCTGGACCGAACAAAGGCCTGACCAATACTCGCAGATAAATATCACTATTCTTCACAAAGACAATTTAACAGCAGAATCAGGATACTTGAAGTTAAACAGGTTATTTAATGTGTCAAGCTCTTCGGACAGGAAAAAGAAAGTTCCAGACAGATAGAGGGAGGGCATTAATAAGTGTCTGCAGCCATGGGCTGATTTAAACAAGGTTGTGGCTTCCCTGTGGGGAATGTGTTTGCCTATCGTCATCTTCTGTGTCCATTCAGCAAACAGGGCACTTCCTCTGACACACACACGTATGTGACATACGTCTGGGTGAAAGGGTGGAAAGACTTCTGACACAAGTGTATGAATAGAAAATAGAGCAGTGCTATTTACAAATAATGAACACAAATGTAGATTTCGTTACTTTCACCATTAATGACACAAAACTCATCTAAAAATGACAGAAAAGTGATTTTTTTGTTGTTGTTTGTGTTTAAAATAAAAAAAGCAGTCAGTAGTAAATGCAGGCGGGATAGTTGACAGTTAAATGCTCAACATAAAATGCAGTGTAAAAAAAAATTAAAATAAAAGGAAAAGTAAACCGCACTAATCTATAACACATCAGACTGATGTGTCTTATACAGTATAAATGGAAAATGAGAATCATATCAATTTTCATCTGGTATCAAGCAGCAAAAAGTTGCAGCATTGAGTGTTTGGGTGCAGTTGCACCATGTGACACTGGAGCCCATGTGCATGCAAACCAGATACTGTATGGCCCGAACAGAAACCTCTCGCCCAGTGTTACGAGCAGTGCTGGTGCTCTAATGATATTATTGTAGCAAAGTGTGTAAAAACAAAAAAGTCTGGACACAGTTACCTATTTATTTCAATTTTAAAATGTATCAGTAATTAAAGGCAGCGTGCCGCTTTCGTGCCTGGCACTGTACAGTAACAGTGATGTTATTTGAACAGGACAGATGTGAACTCACTGATCTAGCGAAGTGGCAGACAGTCCTCCCATTCAGCAGAGGACAGAGGAATCCATCTGAGCTCACCTCACACACTGCCATGCTTCCACCGCTTCAGAGGACATTCAGTTGGCTCACATTCATTTTCGAGCAATTCATCCAAAAACCCAACTGCAGGGGCTTCTTGTGTAATCCTAATGATGAATCAAGTTTTAAACCAAGCCCTCATCTTACAATGAAATGATTTACCCGTGAGAGACGTGAGTTCCTGTCAGTCCTCACCGCGTTAATGTATGAACAGATTCATGAGTGTAGAGCCCACTCACGCACGCAGCCAGGACTCCTGACTTCAGTTTTCTGAATAGCTCATACATGACTGCGGTTCTTAAGCATGGCTGAAACATAAAATGATTTAGAACTGAAGTGTTGCAAGTACTCCATTTAAAACGTACTAAAAAAAATGTTTTAACCCATAAGAACCCACCGTGACACAGGTGTCACACGCCCTTTAAATGTTCTGGAAAATTCCATGAAAAACTTTATCCTTGATTTCAACTCATGAATTGCCAGAGTGGCCCATACTTAACATCCTGATGGGTCATGTGACAGGTTATGTGATTTAGTCTTCCCACAATAACATTTCCAAGATGTCTGTGTGCCAGGTTACCACTACGGGCAGAGCTAGCTAAATTTAAATTTATAGTCTGTTTAGTCTGTTTTATATCCCCCATAATTTTCCTGGATGGAGAAATTATCCAGGTTCTTAACGCCCAATGTGACATATATGTCACATTACAGATGTGTCTGTAATGTCAGAAATGTGTTCGATATGGTCTATTTAGTCTGTGTTATGACCCCCTTAATTTTCATTTAAGTAGAAATGGGTCCGGGTTCTCATGGGTTAAAATAAAACTTAAAACAGATAAGGTACACTGTCGTATTTTCTTGTTTTATGCATTAGTTACATTTCTGTTAAAGGGGGAGTTTTTTTTTTGTTTTTTTAAACCTGGACCTTGTTTCTGGCATAAAATATGTTCATCTACTCACCAATAACAGTTTGGTGAAAGTCTGCGTCCTTCGGAAGACATTTAGATAACTCGAGATCCGTGTATAACGGGAGTGAACGGGGCAGAGACAATACAGTCTCTACATAAGGCATTATCTGTCTTTATTTTGTTGTATTATTATTATTTTGTTGTTGGGGGCTTTCTACACCCGGGTCACTTTGGGAAAAAGTCACGCGCCGCTGCAGCACAGCTCGTTTACTCTGTGCTCTGTGATGGTCGGCTATCTTCACACTAGACGCATGTGTAGAAAGCCCCCAATAACAACAACACAGCAGCTCTGAGCTAACAGTGCAATAGTACTCGTTCGTTCATTCATTGGTCTTAAAGTATCGGTGAAATAAAGACAGATAATGCCTTATTTAGAGGCTGTATTGCCTCTGCCCTATTCTCTCCCGTTATATAGAAATACATGGATCTCAAGTGATCTAAATAACGTCAGAAGGACTTTCACCAAAATGTTATCGATTTGGTGAACGTATGTTATGCCAGAAATAAGGTCCAGGTTGAAAAAAAACCCGAACTTCCCCTTTAAGTATTGCCCCGTTTTTGCTCGTTTCCTCTCGCTCCTCACAGCTCTACTGATGAGCTTAACTTTTATATTAGACTTTTCCGAGCTGTTTAATCAAATCATTTTTTTGACATCACTTTATTATTCCTTTATGAGTATTATAAAGGGAATACCAGCTGACTGCTCGCGCAGATAACTGGGGAAGGGAGACGGAGTGATGCTGCGCTTGACCCGTGCGTTAACTCCGTTAACTCACCCCGGGGAAACTGCTTACACAGCGGCCGCATCCCCGCCGCACTCCGGGCGACCTCCGGCTTGCTTGTATTCCTCCAGCAAAAACATACACACACAGACAATTGTCGTTTGGGTCAGGTTACTTACGCCCTCGGTCTGGGGAAGCCCATGGACAACAGTACGTCCAGGCTGGAGCCGCATTTCATCGACCC
Organism: Odontesthes bonariensis; assembly: GCF_027942865.1. Classification (NCBI taxonomy): domain Eukaryota; kingdom Metazoa; phylum Chordata; class Actinopteri; order Atheriniformes; family Atherinopsidae; genus Odontesthes; species Odontesthes bonariensis. The sequence goes on from NC_134514.1 coordinate 35,393,541, forward strand.
CGGTCGGTTCTGCCGGAGTCTCCGTGGAAGGATTTTGCTGTACAGATCCTCTTTAGCAGCCATGGTTTCCCCAGCGTCACCTAGTCCACCACGAGTCCGATACAATTTTACCAGCAGACCTATGGCTAGTCCATGAGCTTTTGCAGGGTGTGCATCAGCAGAGGTAACAGCAACTATAAGAAGCGGAGCTCAAAGCAGCTGAGCCACCGAGCAGAGCCCCGCGACTCCGCCCACCGGAGGACGCTCTCACTGGGGTTAGGGTGCAGTGTCACAACACCAAATATATCATACTAGTTGAGGGAAGGTTTATTAAGTTGAATGTGCATTCGACTGGAGTTGAGCAGGGGCGATTTTAGGATCTGGTCTTTAGGGGTGCCCAGCCCCCAGTGCTCACAGAGGCACATTATTTCTCACTAATTGAGGCAAACTAGTACATTTATAAATTTTGGAGTCGTATTAGCTTTTGCTTTGAGTAGTGTTTTCCCCTACAACATTCAATTTTGACCTCTTCATTTCAAAAGACTGTGTGGCTTGACAGGGATAACAGAGCCTGAGACAAATATTGAGGATGTCAACATTTATTTTGGGAGTAAAGAGTTAAAACAAAAACAAATGCTAGAAAATAAATAAAATGGTCACTAAAATAATGCATCCTTTAGCAAAAAAAAAAAGTGTTTTTGCACAATATAATATTTAAAAAATGTGCTGAGCCAGGGGGTGCCGAGCTATCTCACGGTGGTGCCTTGGCACCACTAAAAATACCCTAGCCTCGCCCCTGGAGTTGAGTAATTCTAATGACGAATGATATGACTAGAGGTGACCTACAAAGACAACACCACAAACTATAAAAATGATTTTAATTTCAGTTTTTTTTTAAATACACTCATGATACAAATATACTTACAATTACTCGATATTTTATACAACTAGTTATCAGGTGTGTAGAAAATAATTACATTGTTGAGGATGATAAGTTTACTATAATGACATGACTCCTTCCACCTTAAATGACCATAAAAGTCCTGCGTCTTTCAACACTTAAACATACATTATCAGTGCATCGCTTTGTTCCTCATTTTAGGAATAGACTGATGCAATATCATCGAAATCATCTGATTAAATATCACGTAAATAATTATTGATAGTAAGCCTAATTATTATTTTTGTAGCTCATGGCTTGTGTGCAAGTTGATGTAAATGTTCAATCAGTCTGCTTTAATTGCTATCATAAATCCGGTCAAAGTGTCCAGTGAAATTGCAGGAGGACAGTCAGGCGTGCGGGGCGCCACACAGCGTCACATCTAACTGGCAACCATCTGTTGGCCTTCAGTGCACTGACAAGATGTATGAGGTCAATGTTGGCCTCGGACAGCACTGTCAGACGGGTTGTAGGGTGAGATGGCACAGAACACACAGCCTGCCTCTTGGAAAGCTTGCCTCATCTCCACCTAGAGGGCAAAACCCAGACTGCATCAGACAGAGATAGACATAGCAACTGCAACACATCCCACCTCACTATTGACCATTCAGAGCACATTAATGACCAATGCTGCCAATAGTTGCCCACCAAGCAAGATTCAAATTAGTAAAGAAGGTGCTGGTATTTTGAATGACACTTTTAGATGCAACAATAGTCCGAAGAGTTGTGAGTGTATCAATTGATGGGTTTTGACATTCTCTTTGACTGTGCAGTCCGGTACGGGTCGGTTCAGAACGGTTTGCTTATTTCACTGTTTCCATTACCACGACAGCGTACCGGTCCCATGGAAGCCGTTAGCATTTTTGTAACCCTTCTGCTTGGGGTACCGAGCACACAGTACCGGTTCCAGGCTCTGCTCTCCGTTGTTGGTGACGGATCTCAAGTGATCTAAATATCTTCCGAAGGACTCCGAATTTTAACAAACTGCTATCGGTGAGTAGATGAACGTATTTTATGCCAGAAATAAGGTCCAGGTTTAAAAAAAAAAAAAAACGTCCCCTTTAACTTTGAAGAGTTAACTAAATGTTTTAAAGCCATAATGTGTAATATTTCACGTTGTCTATTAACAAATTTGAGTCTTATCATTCACAAGTATTACCTCAATCGTTATTAATTACCTCCATCACAAAAGTGCAGTGTTCTTATATTCTTTATATTCAGCATACGAATGTACATAAGAGTGTTACACCCCAATGAATGTCTCCATGTCGCTCCGCCATTTTAAAACTACGGGATTTGTAGAAACGGAAAATGCGAAGCTGATGACATGTCCTTCTACAAATCCCGTAGTTTTAAAATGGCGGAGCGACATGGAGACATTCATTGTCCGTGAAATATTACACATTATAGCTTTAAGGCATAAGAAATATTGTCTAATGCACGTTATATACTGTCGTGTTGTTCATACTTTTTATACTGCAACTTTAAATTAAATGACTTGCACATCCTGACATTTTTTCATACCATCTTTTTTCATCTGCCTGTCTTCAGCCATCTCCTCCTCAAAGTCCTGCACTTGGGTCCTTTCCCTCCTTTAGCTCCAGCTATGAATGCTGACACTGATAGGTTTTCCACAAAATCTTCTTCAGACTCAGTTGAAAATTCAAAATTCAAAATTCAAATAATTCTCAGTGCAATGCTTGACAAGTATCTCTTTTGTCTCATTTCAGAAGAGCCATTGTCTTGAGTCTAACTGGATCATAACATCATTATGACTACCATTTTTATTTTCTCATATACTTTTGATATAATTCATTTCAACGCAAGCATGAAGTGCAATAGAGCCGTAATTCTTAAAAGGTTGACTTTCGCAGTATTCCAACTACTTTGGTTTCACTGGTAAAAGAAAAAAAAGAATTTTGTACATGTGTACAGTTTTTTATGATATGATAAACTGACCATTCTCCATCCAGTTATAACCAGTTATAAACAGGAAGCTTAGAGACCATGACCTTAAATGGGCGCAGGTAGGAAATGCTTGACATACTTACCAGTCTCGCCTGGTCCAGACACAAACCCACAACTGCACCCCCACTGCCTGGTAACTTCACTGCAGAGCCGAACTGCAAGAACCGGCAGAAACTTTGATGAATTTTATACTTTACGAATGTACACATAGTAACGCACTCAAGTAGACACACATTGTTAGAGATGAAGAAAACACTGAACACTGATTAATACAATAAGATTTGCTCTGAGTTGTGCATAGCAGTGGAACCATTGAGAACCCACCTGCCTCGCCAGCTGAACCATCTTGAGATTTCCAGGACCCAGACAGTCATCTGTGTAGACAGTCCTAAGGAATATTTATATATATTAGCTGTGCTATAAGTGCAGTAGATTTACTCGGAGAATCCAGATTACTTCCTAAAAATTAGATATGTGACAAAACCCAAATATTTAATAGCTTCATCTGAGATGTAAAAAGAAGTAATAAAAAAAATAAAAAATAAAAAAAAATGTTGAAGGTAGTGAGGGTGAACTGGGAACCTCTGTTGGAGGCCCCTGTCCGCGAGGTCTTTGGGAGAATTTTTCTCACATACTGGGGGAGGTTGGGGACATGGAATCTGAATGGACCATGTTAAGGTTAAGAACCTCCATTGTGGATGCAGCTTCCAAGAATTGTGGCTTGAAGGTTGTCAATGCCTGTCATGGCTGTCCCGGGAGGACCTGCTGATGGACGCCAGTGGTGACGGAAGCTGTCAAAATGAAGAAGGAGGCTTCTCGGGCTCAGTTGTCCCAGGAGTCACCTGAAGCAGCTGACAGGTACCGAGTGGCTGGTGGTGGTTGAAGCTAAAACTCAGGTGTGGGAGGAATTCGGGGAAACTATGGAGACTTTCGGTTGGCCTCAAGGATGTTCTGGCAAACCTTTCGACTACACAGAAAAGGAAAGCAGGGATCTTCCCAGGTTGTGCTTGACCTGGGTGGAGAACTGCTGACATTAACTGAGGATATTGTCGGGCGGTGGAAGGAGCACTTTGAGGATCTCCTCAATCCGGCCAGCATGTCCTCTATTGAAGAGGCAGTGTCTGAGGACTTGGGGGAAAACCTTGGGGGAGCGCAAAGTGTCAGGGTGGGCGAGATTCGCCCTGAGATACTAAACACTCTGGAAATGGGGGGCTATCTTGGCTCACACGCCTCTTCAGTGTCGCATAGAGGTTTGGGTCAACACCTGTGGCGTGGCAGACCGGGATGGTGGTTCCCATTTTTAAGAAAGGGGACCAGAGAGAGTGTTCCAAGTACAGGGGGATCACACTAAGCCTCCCTGGGAAAGTTTACTCCAGGGTGTTGGAGAGGAGGCTCTGACCGATAGTCGAACTTTGGAAACAGGAGAAGCAGTGTGGGTTTCGCCCAGGTTGTGGAACAGTGAACCAGATCTCTAACCTTGCAGAGTTACTGAGGGCATCGTGGGAGTTTGACCAGCCAGTTTTCATGTGTTTTGACCTAGGGTGCTGAGAGAGTATGGGGTAACGGTTCTGTATCTGGTAACCCAAATCCGGTCTCTGTATAACCAAAGCAAGAGCTGTATCCGCATTCTTGGCACTAAGTTGAACTTGTTTACAGTGCGTGTTGGACTCCGCCAGTGCTGCCCCTTGTCACCGATCCTGTTTGTAATTTTCATGGACAGGATCCCAAGGCGTAGTCATGGAGAGGAGGGTGTGTGGTTTGGGAACCTCAGGGTTGCATCTCTGCTTTTTGTGGATGATGTGGTTCTGTTGGCTTCTTCAAGTCAAGACCTTCAGTGCGCACTGGAGAAAAAAGTGCTCTCTCTGGGTTGAGGACGAGTCCCCACCTCAGGCGGGGGAGTTTAAGTATCTGGGTATCTTGTTCACAAGTGATGGTAGGTTGGAGCGAGAGATGGACAGACGAATTGGGGCTTCGTCAGCAGTAATGAGGGCGCTGCTCTGGAGTGTTGTGGTAAAGAGGGAATTGAGCCGGAAGGCGAAGCTTTCAGTGTACTGGTCCATCTTTGTTCCTACCCTTACCTATGGTCACAAGATCTGGGTAGTTACCGAAAGAACAAGGTTGCAGATACAAGTGGCTGAAATGGAGGTCCCGGGGCAGCTCACTGGAGGGGTTATATTTCCCTTTTGGCCTGGGAACACCTTGGAATCCCTCAGGAGAGCTGGAGAGTGTCGCTGGGGAGAGGGATGTCTGGGTTTCTCTCCTGGACCTGTTGCCTCCACAACCCGACCTCTTATAAGTGGATGAAAATGGATGGATGGATAAAAAAAAAAATCTAAAATCTAAAAAGCCCTTACTGATGTTGTTTAACCAACATAATAGCTTATTACATTAGTTGAAATCTATTATTCTTTACCACTAAATTTCCAAGTGAAATAAAAACAAGCAACTTTGTTAACTCAAAAAAGTTTCGTTCATCATTAGTGATTTCCAGTGTTTATTGTTTCTTGATCTTGCCTTACAAAATAAGTCCCTCATTCTTCAAATATGTACCATCAAACTTCTCTCAAAACAATAATTACAGCCACTCTTCCACTTTATTCTCCTTTGTTCTCCTGTGTAAAGGGACCCACTGAGCCCTATTTTTTTCCTTATAAATCTTTGGTATTGTTACACACTGTGACTTTAAACGTAATTCATTTTGTAATCTTAAATTTGATTCCAACTTGTTTTGAGTGCAGAAATGTAACAATTTTAGGCCATCCTTTCATGGTCTCCCTCATTGGGTCAATGCCCTTTATTAGCCATTTTATTCTAAAATGTACTGGACCACAATGGCAGCAGTTTGCAGTAGCTCTAATCCTATTGTGTGTATTCTCCATTTGAGATAATTTTTTCCAAAAGATGGTGATTTTTGAGAGATTTTTCTGTGCTGGTTTGGAAGTTTTGGTGCTTGAGTGGACTCTCCTCATATTTCAGGAACTTTGCAATATCTGTTATGATGAGTAACCATGTCAGTGAAAGAGTTGTTTATAATCAGGAGCAGCTGATTGAATTTTTCAAATGCCAACTAATCCCAGAAAAAATATGGATCTCGAGCAAGCGCAAGATGGAGGAATCGGTGGAGGAAGTTCAACCCTCGTCCCCCCTTGAGACTGATGGGGAAGGTCAGAGTGCTAGCAAATAAAACAGACATGCTTGGAGGGCTCAGGAGGACACAACATGAATATCATGAATGCAGTTTTATGTGTTTTACAAAAACACATAAAACTGCATTTGCAATATTCTTTCTGTGTCTTCCTGAGTGCTCCAAGCTCGTCCATTTCATTTGCGAGTGATCTGACATTGCCAACCAGTATAGAGGGAAGACTTGGTTTAAAAGTCCTCTTCCTCTTCCACCATCTTATTCCTGCCTGACATTCACAACATTTTGTCTTCATATTGTTGAAGATTTCGGGGTCTCTTTTTCTGATTTAGCTGGCACTCGAAAAGCTCATTATCTACTCTTCTATTGGCATGGTTACTCATCATACCTGATGTTGAAAACCGTAAAAGATACAATTCACTCAAGCAGCACATCTTCCAAACCTGTGCAGAAAAATCTACCAAAAATCAATGTTTTCTGAAAAAAAATAAATACAAATCACTTACAAATATAACATATACACACTATGATTGGTGTTACTGCAACTTGCTGCCAACTTTGGTGCGGTGCATTCTACAAATGTATGGGGTTTTATTACTTTTATGAAAAAGAGTTAAAATTCTCTTACATTTCAAGGTGTTCCATATATCTATGGAAACTATGGAAACTTTACAATACTGTGTAATTAAACATACTGTTTACCTCCGGAGCTCAAAATTCTGGTCCATCATTTGGGCCAAACGGTTCCAGTCTCTGTCCTGGATAGCCACCCTGGGTGGAGAAATATTTTCCATCAGATCTACGTCTAATGTCTGAACTGATCAAATAAGGCAACAACAACAGAAAAAAAAAAAGCACATGTGCAAGTGCAGCTGCAGCAAATATACTTTTTGCATGTGGTGTTTCAAGGAGCAGGGCGCAGCTTTAATTCATGTCAGAGAGTTAGGTTCATCCCTACCTCGCCTGATCAGTGAGTTCAGCAAAAGACCTCATGGCCTCAATGACCATTGTTTCCCCTGTGGAAAACATGACAGCAGTTGAACAAACGAACCACTATAGTTGCATTTTTAAAAGTTTTTTTTTTTTCTAAACTGACAGAAAATTTAATTTGGAGCCAATAAAATAGCACAAGGATCTCCATCTAGGACGATATTAATGTGCTGGTAGATTATTCATAGGGGTAATGAAGAACTTTTTGCATGATAACCAAAATCAAAGATCTAGTTTTAGTAACATCAAAACTGAAACTGAATATAAAAGAAGTCAAGAGCACTGTGAGGCTGTCTTGAGCAATGTGCTAATATCAGTATGCTAACATTCTCAGTGCTAACATACTAATGTTTCATATATTTCTACCATGTTCATTGTCTTAATTTAGCACGTTAGCATGCTAATATTAACTGATTGGCCCTAAACACAGTAACAGACAAAAGGGATTTCACAACATAGAGGAATCATTGGTATTGTACTTTGGGCTCAGTGAAAAAGTGCTGTACTTAATTAATTTCTGCAAACACAAAGTAATTTATGGCCAATACAAAACTGTGACTTTTCACTTGCAGTAAAGTCAAAAGTGAGTGGGAACTGGACTGGCTGACAGACTGACAATGACATCAAAGGTGTGACTTGTGCCACCAATTCCTTTCAAATACAGTATGCATAATGTTTGGTTGGAAGGCCTACCACTGAGCCAGCGCTGTCGTATGTTGCTGTGGATGCGACCAGAGTCACTGGGGTCGCTCAGATAGGCCAGCCAGAACTGTGGAAGTTCAGTCATGTCCATAGAAACATAGTTCCCTGACAATGGACGACACACACATTTAGAACTTGCAAGGTCTGATCTGTCGAAGACTGATTGACAATAAGCCCAAACATACAGCCAAAACAAGGAGTCCTGTAACAGATGGTGTGGCTCTAAGGAGCCTTATAATAAACATCATGGAATCCTAGACGGACTCCATGAAGAGACAGAAGAGGAGGACATTGAAACAGCCTGAATCCACATAAGAACCGTTGATTGTTCTCCAAAATGCTTCAAACAACCTACCGGGAAAGTGCTTCAAAAAGTGTGCACAAAGAGGGGTCATTTCATAGCAAATCATGATGGTCACGTCAAATATGAGAATTTGTTTGACTTTGAAAGAAAGTAACTCATGAAATCTCCACTTTTACAAATCAGGAGCTTTTTATACATGATAATGGTTTTAATATCATCTCCGGATAGGGAGACCAGTACCGTAACCATGCTCTTCCATGAGCCTCTTGCTGAAGTCCATGTAGATTAAGCCTTCATAGACCTGCAAACACAAAGGAGCAAACGATTTCTCGTGTTGGCTGAAGGTTTGTGCAGCACAGACAAAAACTGGACCGTGCAGTGTGAAACATGTTACTGACCTGCACAACTCTGTCCTGCAGGCCCGCAGTAATGAACAGCTCATCAGTCTCCACATTGAGGATGAAGTTCGCTCGAATTGGTTTAGGGAGATCCTTTAGTATATGAATAAAGTATAGAGACCATGGTACTTATGAAAGAGTGACGGAAAATTCAAGCGCTGACTCTAATAGCTTCGAGAAGACAATACGAGATGTCCTATATCAAACACCCTTACGTTGTCCGTGATGTTGTAGAATTTCATAAGACACTTAAGAGTTGCTGAAACAATGGCACTGTGACAAAAAAAAAGGATTGAAAACAAGAAGATAATCAAATTCAAAATGTGAAAAACTAACCCTAAATAAGACTATGCAGAAAAAAAAACTAAATAAAACTCTGAGCTACTTACCTGCTTCCAGCGAGGCCCTTCATTTAAACAGAGAAATAATTGCATCAGGGGGTTACATGTGTTTCTATATTTTCACATTTCATACTGTATGTGGAGAAATTTTCTCTATATCTGGATGGATCCTCACCACTTGCCGAGGAATGTTGGTGTCATACTTCAGTGTGAAGTTTTGCTTTGTCAAAGCAATACTGCAGAAACAAATGCACAAATGTGTATCAGAGTGGAAGTAGAGTGATCCTAAAACTAAAAAGGAAAATGAGAAGGAAAAGAATTCTACTCTAACATGAGGCTTTTATTTAATATGCTGTAACAGTTGCTTTTTTACTTTTACTTTAGTAAAGCTTTTGAAAGCTGGCAATTCATTAATCTATTTTATCAGGAAAAGAGACCCAGGATAACAAATGCTCACGCAGCCTTTGTTGCAAAGCATTTCAATTTAACAGAAGGGGTATCAACTTAGAACAGTACTGACAATTATCGAGAAATTAAAAGAATGATATATTTGCACTGTGTTGATAATACACACATGATATTATTGTGGTTTAATTTTCAGCTGAAAACATACAACTGAGTTTGGGGTTTTTGTACGATTGTTTTGTTCTTTACTCTATTTTTATTTTAGGTTTAATTCAATAGCCAAAAAGGAAATGTAAATAAATGTGAATAATTAGTCTGACAGCAATACAATTGTTCTGGATGTGACAATATTATCCTGAATATTTCTGGCCACAAGAATATCCGATACGGTGATGGCCCTTATAGGAAGTAGAATAAAGAAAAGAAAAAAAAAACCTCATCCCTCCACAAGATGCCAGCTTCTGTGCTGCCCAAAAAAAAACTTGTCTGCCCTTGATTGATTTGCGTTAACACACATACTGGTCTCACCCTTGTTTGGAGCAGAACTGGTAGAACTTCTTACATGTAGCCTGCAGAAGTCGCAGCCCACCCAGATAACTGCAGTGAGGACAGAGATTTAAACATCCAGAATATGATCAACACTGTCCTGTGTTTTAGGTCATTATGACATTTACTCACCCCTCCTTCCTACTGATGCAGAACAGATCCTGCAGACTGCCAAACTCTGTGGGGTCATTCAGTGGGTGAGGGACTAAAACCTACAAAGTCACCAAAACTCACAATTTCAGCACAGTAAGTTCCTAATTAATATGTTGTAGCCAGTGAATGTGCAGGTATAACTGTGTTACCAAAGTCTGGCTCTCTACCAGAGTAACCTCTGCCCAAAAATTAGAGATGGTCATGGCGATGGTTTTCCCGTTGAAGCCATCTGAGGGATTTCCCATTAATCCAACCCTGTGGGTTAGAACAGATTTGGAAATCAGGCCTAAACGATGGAAAAAACTTGGGTTTTCACCACGAGGTCAGAGGGAGAAAAAGGCTCACATTTCTATTTAAAAACAGCAGAGTCAGCGCTTTCTCACCTGGCATAGGAGCGGCATGTGATTGGTTTAGCGGAGTTGTCTTGTTTCTTAGTGGAGTAGTGAGTGAGCCACTTGGTGTAGTCTGACAGGCCCTAACAGTATGAATTTAAAAGGCAAAATTTATTTATTTATTAACAAATAAGCTATTACGGGAAAAAAATGTTTCAGCACTATTCACATAAATCTATGGGCCCCAAATCCATCCATCCATCCATTTTCTATACCGCTGAATCCGTCGGTCGGGTCGTGGGGGGGCTGGAGCCTATCCCAGCGGTCAATGGGCGAGAGGAAGGGTACATCCTGGACAGGCCTGGGCCCCAAATATCAATGGTAATCTTTTTTTAAATGTTCAAAGGTCTTTAGTGCCATCAAGCTACCAGATAGTAATGAGTCATTTCATAAAACATTTTGAAATGATTTCTGGGTCATTCAGTCTCTTTAAGATTCTTTGGATTGTTAGACTCCCTATGGGTGATAGTGATTATAATTCAAAGCAGGACCAATTACAAGCACTAAGTTCAACTGAGGAAAGGATACAAACCACTTGTCCAATGAGCTGGAAGCCAGTAGGAAGCTTCATACCAAACACATCAAGTTGCTTCTCGTTGATCAGCCACTCCTGAGGATGATGCAGAGACAGGACACACAACTTCCCTTTATGTATGTCGCCATTGTAGCAATTGAAAATGGAAATAGATAAGCAGGGGGAAAAAGCCATGTTTAAGTCTTTTGTGTCTGTTTGATAAGTGGGCACACTAATTCAAAATCCAAGCACATTGATATATATGCCATCTGTGCTCATAGATGGAACATGTTTTGGTTTTTTTTGCTAATTTCCACAGAATGGTAAACTGTGTGCAGAAGGTAAGGATTCTCTGACCAATCAATATCCTGCAGTGTTTCCAGGTCACTGAATTGTATCAGCTTAGCTGAGTTAGTATTAAATGAAAGTATCAGTTATGATTTATTACCAGTGTTTGAAAATGAAAAGAAGAACAGAAGAAAAACAGAAGAATTGGGCCATTCTAGGGCTTGGGATAAAGAAGGGCCACTGGATATGATAGAAAAGAATAGCATTTACAATGTAATATTGTGTGCTGTACATATGCACAAACTTTTTCAAATTCATTAAGGTTTCCCATTATTACAGTAAATTGAAGATGTTAGTCTAGGACAATGGAAGGAGCTTTCCAGCAACAATCTTTCTTTCCCACGATCAAATTAGCAGGTAATTGGTTTGTATGCAAAACTGGATTTGACACAGAAATGTGGCCAAAGCTAATGGTGAGGTGAACTGAGTGAGCAGACATATATGGGTGTAATTAAGCCTTGAGTAATGCAACCTGAATAGAAGCTGATTCATTTTGCTGAGATAACAGGAACTTAAAAAAAAATGCTGTTTGTATGAACTGCCTGTTTAAGTGTTACTTACGAACCCAGAATTGTCCGAAGGTTCTGTCTGAGACTTCAGGCTGCCGGTTGAGAAAGTCTGACATGTAGGACAGCGTATCTTTCTGGATGCAGTAAAACACCACGCTCGCCAGCCGCGACGCTGTCAGCCCTTCCAGCGGTTTCTCCAAGAAGCGAGTTATCCTGATACAGACAGCTAAACCAGATTAAGACCACATCTGCAACACGGTACTGTGTATCAGCGAGCATCAGGTACAAGCTGGAATATTTGAGCTGTGACAAGATCTCACACGGCAGAACCAGCCTCACCTGTGGGTCTCAGGGCAGACCTCCACAATCCCCCTGGAGCTGCTTTTTTCACTTTCCTCCAGCTCATAGTATATGACCAGCTCTCCAGGCTGCAACACACACACACATTCAATTCAATTCAATTCAGTTTTATTTATATAGCGCCAAATACAACAAATGTAATCTCAAGGCATTTAAATAATAAAGTCCAATTCAAGCCAATTGGAATTCAATTCATTGTAATCATAATTATTTTCAAAATAGTCCAATTCATTCATATAGAGCCAATTCAAAAACTATTTCCTAGCTAAGGAAACCAACAGATTGCACTGAAACTTTTTTTTTTTCCGGTCCAATCTCCCGGCCTGAGCGTGCCTGAGGCGACTGTGGAGAGAAACGACTCCCTTTTAACAGGAAGAAACCTCTGGCAGAACCAGACTCAGGAAGGGTGGCCATCCACCTCGACCAGCTGGGGTTTGAGAAGACAGAAAAGAGGGGACAACAAACACTTTAACACCATTCAAAGGATATCTGTTGGAACAGGGAAACACAAGTTAATGACCACAATAATGTCACATGTACATAATATCATTTGAGAAATTAAACAGGGGAAAAAGAGAGTAAAGTGAGGAAAGGTGTGACAGATGAGGCCCCCCAGCAGTCTAGGCCTATAGCAGCTTAACTATGGGATGTTTCAGGATCACCTGAGCCATCCCTAACTATAAGCTTTATCAAAAAGGAAAGTTTTAAGCCTGGTCCACATAAGGATGGACTTGTGCAGTCCACTTATCAATATCACAAAAAAATGACCAAAACTGGCAAACAGACAAAAATGCATCTTTGAGTTCATCTTCTCTACACCTTAAATACCTCCCTTGTGTCATTTACCGACAAAATGAAACTAAAACTAATAAGTATGCTTTTGCATTTTCTATTACAGTTTTCTGTGTTTTTAATCTAACAGGTCTAAATAGTTAGATGTAACTCCATGTATGTGATTACATGTTATTTTGAAAAACAGTATGCTGAGTTGAACTTATGCAGGACAATAACATATTTTCCAGTTTGACCACTTAGTGACAGTACGACCTCAGAGTGCTGTCTCCATTTGACTCATGCTGAAATGGAACATACCATTTCTGTCAGCAGTAACATGACAGAGCGACAGCTTGTTACTGGTTTAGTTTGGGCTTTCTCTTTAATAATGGAAAGCTTTGAATACAACAGCTGTACAATTGAAGATGTCCCTTAACTTTTTGTGTCATTGTTTACACTGGACCAATTTAAAGCAGAACCATAGCATGAAAATGAAAATACTGGACACCCTTCATTCAGTTGCTGTGGCCACGACATCCAAAAGCCGATGGAGGCTCAGAGAGTCTGTAGCTGTTTTCACACTGAGAACCGCTACCATCGCGGGTCCAAATTGCCACTTCATCCCGCGTCGAGTAATGTGAAAGCTTGGTGTATTAGCCAATGTAGCCAAAAGATCCTACAGTGAGAAGCTAAAAAATAATTTAGCTTCAAATGATCCTGCATCAGTTTGGAAAGGTCTGCAACAGTTCACCAACTACAAGAAACCATCCCCCCACCCTGATGATAATCCCAGACTGGCTGATGACCTGAACGACTTTTACTGTAGGTTTGAAAAGCACCCACTATCACACCCATCACGTACAATGGGTTTCCCCTCAACACCCAACCCCCTCCCCCCACCTGCATTGACGATTTGTGAGAGGGATGTGCGCAGTCTCTTTCAGAAACAAAAAATAAAGAAGGCTCCAGGACCTGATGGCGTATCACCCTCTTGTCTGCGCGTCTGTGCTGAACAGCTGGCGCCAATCTTCACGCAGATCTTCAACTGGTCCCTGAAACTATGTGAAGTGCCCTCTTGCTTCAAAAGCTCCACCATCATCCCAGTCCCCAAAAAATCTTCCATCTCAGGTTTGAATGACTACAGGCCTGTCGCCCTGACATCTGTGGTCATGAAATCCTTTGAAAGACTGATGCTGTCCCATCTGAAGGACATAACAGGACCCATGCTGGACCCTCTGCAGTTTGCCAACAGGGCAAACAGGTCGGCGGATGATGCCGTCAACATGGGACTGCAATTCATCCTGCAACATCTTGACTCCCAAGGGACGTACGCCAGGATCCTGTTTGTGGACTTCAGCTCGGCGTTCAACACCATCATGCCTGAACTCCTACACCAGAAGCTCACTCAGTTATCAGTGCCTGCCTCTACCTGTCAGTGGATCATCAGCTTCCTGTCAGACAGGCAGCAGCATGTCAGACTGGGGAGTACCTCATCAAAGACCCGGTCTATCAGTAAAGGCGCCCCACAGGGGTGTGTCCTCTCCCCACTGCTCTTCTCCCTCCACACAAATGACTGCACCTCAAAGAGCCCATCTGTAAAACTCCTGAAGTTTGCGGATGACACCACTGTCATTGGTCTGATCCAGGATGGGGATGAGTCTGACTACAGACAGGAGGTGGAGCAGCTGGTCCAGTGGTGCAGTCAGAACCATCTGGAGCTTAACCCCAAGAAGACTGTGGAGATGAAAATGGACTTTAGGAGAAGCCCCCCCCAACTCGCCCCACTCACCATTCAGAACGAAACAGTGTCCAATGTGGATTCCTTTAGGTTCCTGGGATCAACCATCTCACAGGACCTAAAATGGTCTCCCCACATTGTCACTATCCAGAAAAAGGCCCAGCAGAGGTTATACTTCCTGAGACAGCTAAGGAAGTTTAATCTGCCTAAGGAGCTGCTGACCACTTTCTACTCGGCGATCATCCAGTCTGTCATCTGCACCTCCATCACTGTCTGGTTTGGGTCAGCCACCAAACGTGACAGGGCCAAACTGCAACGGACAATTAGGGCTGCAGAGAGGATTATTGGAACTGACCTCCCTTCCATACAGGACCTGTACCGGTCCAGGGCCAGGAAAAGGGCAGTAAAAATCTCTGCAGACCCCTCACATCCTGGACACAAACTGTTCAATCTCCTCCCCTCTGGCAGACGATACAGGGCACTGCTTGCCAAAACCAGACGACACAAAGACAGCTTCTTCCCCCAAGCAGTCACTCTGTTGAACACCCAGGAATAGCATTCCCACCCATAGTTTCTATTTATTCATATTTATAATCAATTCAACTCTTACTGTTCTGCATTTCTAATTTTTATTATTTCATGTTATTGTTGAGTGTTGTACTTTGTGAGTGAAGTTACCGGAGTCAAATTCCTTGTTTGTTTAGTCAAACCTGGCCAATAAAGCTGATTCTGATTCTGATTCTGATTCTGATTAGGTGATCCGTGCCGCCTGAAGCCGAGTTCCGGGGGCGTTGCCTAGTGGCAGAGCGTCACACAAAACACATAAAATGCTGGGCGTGTACAATGACGTAGGCACAAGCCATGCGTCGGAGGTAGGCCGAAATACACCTGTCTGCATCAAATTTTTCAAACCAACGATGGCGGGACACCTTGAGGACTTTTTTGTTGCTGGCTGTTTGTTCGGTCACGCAATTGTATATGCAGTTCATGGAGATGTTATTTTACGGGGTGTGGATGGTCACAACGTGGGATGCCGCCGAAGAACATATGCGGAGAATACAAGAGCACTATAATGTCCAAGTTGAGGAAATCTATCGACAATTTGAAGCAGAAGAACGCGAACAGCGTCGACGCAATCGAACACACATGTGTCTGCAAGAAGAGTGTGGAAGATGGCAAGACCACAAGGGTTGGTGTTTTGGTCCAATGCTCTGAACAGTTTTGACGATGACGAGTGGAGAAAGCATTTTCAGATGTCGCGGCAAACCTTCGACTTTGTTGTGGAACTTGTTGAGCCACATGTGAGGCGCAAGGTAACAAACTTTCGACAACCACTGGGACCACGTCTCAAACTTGCAATCCCGCGTCAATTGCTTTCACATCAAATTCGGCTCGGCAAAAAGACTAGGGTCCGACATGGGACGAATGGCGAATCGAGTTGACACCCCAGCCCGGATCGTCAGTGTGAAAGGAACAGCGGACACACTAAATTCGCGAATTAAACGCAGGTTCTTCCTCAGTGTGAAAGGAGCTTGTGGTTTGTCCTGAAACAGACCCACTTCAGCTGAAACACCTCCGCTAATCAAACGACACAAAGCAGTGCAGTTTGGAGAATCTCACCTTCGACCTGAAGAATCGAATAACCTGAGCTATGTCAAAGTTCTGGTCTGCACACAGCATGTCTCCTGCAATCTGCTTACACAATAAAGAAATGTTGATTATACAACATGCAGCAGTGTGAATGATCAAATGTTATTAAATGCAATAAAGATCGCTCGTACCACCATGATGTCATCCTTCAGCTTACGGCTTTGTATGGCAAGTTGGAGGTCGGCCACGGCCCCAAGCTGGTCGTCCAACGTTGTGCTGCCATCATTCACTACATTCTCCACCGGGAAGTCGTTTGCTGTGGCCCAGCGCTCATAGTACTTATACCTGAGAAAAGGAGAATTAAAGCAGCTTTAGCGTCCAACTGTGTCAAAATGTGCAGGTCAACAGCAGCTGGGTAATGCAACTTACTTGTCTGCATTAGTAACCAGATACACCTCAGTGAAGAGCTGTCGCCTGGAGAGAAATCAGAGATGTCAAGAAAAAAAATCAACCGGTCAGAGATCAGCAGATATTAGACATGTTATCCACCTTACATGTTGACAGTTTCCCACCAAAAGTCCAGGATCTTCTTTCCCCCTGTGCCAGGAAGCAAGGCCTTTGGTACTCCAGTCAAGTGGCTGTACAAGCCTGTGTCATCATGCTGTGCAAAAAATATTTTTTTATTTATTTTTTTTGTTACTGCAAAACATAACAATACAGGACATGGCAACAAAGGTTACAGAACACTGAGACAATGACCCAACAAACATGGAAAATAAAGTTATGTGCGTAGGTTAGGGATGCCACGATACCAGACATTTAGTAGTCGATACCAATACCAGTGAAACTCCACGATTCTCGATGCCCAATTCGATACCACGGTGAAAAACAAAAACAAAACAATAAATTCCATGTACTTCAACATACTCATTTATTAAAAACATTGGAACATTACAAAAAAACAAAAGTGGCATGTCGCCTTCAAGTAATGAATAAAAATAAACCACTATTAACATTTGACCCATTTGAATTGGGATCAGGCAATATCAGAACCATGACAGTGGGATAGTCTATGACCAGGGGCGGTCCTAGAGGCGGGCCGACCGGGCAGGTGCCCAGGGCGGCATCGTGGGGGGGTAAAAAAATAAAAATAAAAATAAAAAAACGGTCCAAAAAAAACAAAAATAAAAACATAGCACCTGATTGTATTTTAACTGCATTAAACCCTTAGCATTCCTGGTGATTTGCCTGAAGGAACGCCTGAAAACTGCACTTTTTCTTAAACGATCACTGTAGATTTTTCTACCTTCGCCTAGATTTAAAAAAAAAAAAAAAAAGTACCATGAAACAGGCTTGTAATAGCTAAAATTCCTTAAAGATGGACTCAAACAGTGCCAACAGGTCCTAGAAATGTTTTTATTCCATATTTAATATCTGTATATCAAAATATGAGATTATACACCCTTTTCTGTATGGATATGTCTACGTGACTTTGTACAGGGCCATTTGGAAAATGATAAAAATAATATTAAAAGTAATAAAAAAATAATTATGGGGAGGTTGGGGGTGCCAGCACTAGTTTCGCCCGGGGAGTAAATCCGTGTTGGACCGCCACTGTCTATGACTTAGTCATTTAAAAAAATATCTGCTTAGTGACTATCGCGCATGTGCACTGTAGCTTTAGCTTAGGTGATCTGTGCACGTCTTTCGAACACAACTTTAGCCTTTGCAATGTAAGCAGATACATTATTTGATCTATTTCAAACCGGATAACTCATGTTGTCACAGAGAAACAAGGAATACTTTCGGAAAGGATACGTTCTGCTGTTTATTTTGATATACAGCACATTGTCTAGTGACGGGGACTTTACAACTTATTCAGCTGTACTTTGCAAAGACAAACAATGCACTTTATGTTGGCGTCTCCCAGTCTTCTCTCAGTCGCCTTCAGCTTGTGCAGAACGCTGCTGCCCGTCTTTTAACCAACAGACGTGTGCACATCACTCCTGTTCTTAACTCCCTCCATTGGCTTCCTGTCCTTTATAGAATTGATTTTAAACTTTTAATGTTTGTTTTTAAAGCTCTTAACAGCCTCGCCCCCTCATATTTATCTGAGCTTTTAACAGTCCGCAATCCTGGTAGAGCTCTAAGGTCAACAAATCAGTTTTTGCTGGAAGTGCCCAGGTCAGAATACAAACCCTGGGGTGACCGAGCCTTTTCCCAAAGCTGCCCCCAGGCTCTGGAATAAGCTCCCGATCCAGCTGCGTCTTATTTCTGACCTGGGCCAAAATCTAGGCTAAAAACCTACTTATTTAGGATGGCTTTTAATACCCAGTAGTATGATGACACTTTTATCTTATTTGATTTTGTTGTATTTTATTGCTTTCACCGTTTTTTTATTGTTTTTACTTATTCTTCTCTTTATTTATTACCTGCTGTAAAGCACTTTGGTACATCGTAAGGATTGTCTGTAAAGGGCTGTATAAATAAAATACATTTACATTTACATAACTTTGTTCTATTTGTTTGTTGTCTTCATAACGTGATTATTTCGGTATGTACAGATACTCTTTGCAAAGCTCTGTTTCCGCTGTTTCTTGTGATGTGCGTTTCATATCTATGCGATGGGGAGTTCGTTCAACGGAGAACAATGGGTGTGAATTTGCCCGCAGAGTGAACTTTAACTTAACTTGAAACTCACTCACCCTGAATTCTGTGAATAAATCTGGATGTCTGTCTTTGAGCTGCTTCGCTAAATTGGAAGTGTTTCCTCCTTTCGTCTGAAAAGCTCTTTGGCACTGTTTGCATATAGGTTTTTGCGAATCTATTACTAATCTTTGATCATCCGCCTCAAACGCAAAGTACTTCCAGACACGACTCTTACTATTTTTCTTTTCGACGAGTCGAGGCGGAGCTGTCGCTGCAGCTGCCATCTTCCGTGTTCCTTTGGCATTTAACGGCACACTAGAACACTTGTAGGTGTTTGGAGTTATTCCAATGGAGAGGTTAAGTGCAAAATTAAGTGGTAACACTGAAAACTTCAAAGCTTTGTGGCGACCCCTGATGGACTACCTGCTTGGTGATCTACGCTCTGACCTTCTTAAAGGAGAGCTTACTTTCAACTGGAAATAGTGCCTGTCAGTTTTATGTATTTACCACACCAACTCTGTGTAGTGTTTGTTCTGTGTTTGAAAAAATAAAATAATAAAGTCTTATATACAAAAAATAAAAATTGTGGCATCAACTTGGTACCGAAGCATCGGTTCTCGTGACATCCCTAGCGTAGGTGTAACAAGTTATGTGGTGTGATGAGTGCAGTTCATTCAGTGGGTAACATACCATCTTTCTGATAGAGTAAAAATAATAGAATAGAATAGAATACTGTCAATAACAATAATAGTGATAATAACCACTACTTACCAATAGTAAGTTACCAATACATCACTATATTTAATAATCTAATTGTGAAATAGTGGTCATCGTCATCATCATCAACATTCACCACCATCAACAATATTGATGATATTAACCAAAAAACATCCACCCTGCTTCCATATTCGAACAAATCAGAACCAGGGTTCTGAAAGGCCTAAACATCATGGAAACACCAACAGAGAAAGTGAAGCTGTCAAACATTCTGCAGATTGATATCATGGCTGTAATACACTGTCAATGTTTTCCTCATATCCAGTGAATCCTTTTTGAAAATTCGTCATAATGATCTAATCCACAAATTGTCAGTTATTGCATATATTAGCTCATTAATGCTCACCATGTGGACAGTGAGGAGTCTCAACACGCCATCTAGCGGTGTACGCAGTCATGTCAACTCCATGACAGCAACTGGCCCCGTCAGGTTGACTTTCTTTAGGTGTAAGGACACTTACTAAAGAAAATGCTTCAATATTTAAGTATACACAAGAGGATTTTTTTTTTTCATTTTAACAAAACTTAAAACTTTAAATTAATTAAATAGTTCAATACCGCCACCACAATGCTCCGTTAGAGGGTCGGTGCAAATCAACATAGGCTAGCAACAATGAGACTCGTTCTACAATGTATACTAAATTATTCTCCAGTCAGATGTAAGCCGAATGTCCCACTGCGTTGTTAAGTTTTTGTAAATACCACAAGTCACGATGACAGACATGAGAAAAAGCCGAGAGCTTACGAAGAGATCCGCTGTCAGATTCTTCAAGTCAGTTCGGTGCGCAGGGACCGCTTTGCAACGGCTGTGAACTTTGCACTGCTGGAAGTTATGCAGCAGCGAATAACAAATTTACCTTAATTTGTGTCTCTAAGACAGTGCCGTGACCGGCTACAAGCAGTATAAGAATCATGGATGAACTTTCTTGGTCCTGGTGTCGACTTGAAACGTAAACTGTGCACGTCTTCTGCTGAGGTCTGTCTCCCCGTCGGTACACACAGCTCCCCCTGCGCAGCTCCGCCGCTTCCACAGGGCACAGGAAGCGCGCTCCCGCTGAAATCTCGTTCCCGACGTACTGCGCACGGACCGCTGCATGAAGGCCCAAGCTTTGTTTCAACTGCCTTTTATCTTTTTCTTTTAAGAGGGTGAAAGCAGTTCAAAACTTTGCGCAAAAACGGAGTTTAAGACAAAATTAAAGATAATAAAACTGGGACATTCAGACCGGGACCTCTGACCTCACTCATCGGACTGGCATATCACAATGTTTATTTTATCTTCTATGGACTGGCAGTAACGTTTGGTTTTGTTTTTTGTTTTTCTGTGTGTGTGTGTGTGTGTGTGTGTGTGTGTGTGTGTGTGTGTGTATGTGTGTGTGTGTGTGTTGCCTTGTCTATCTGTTTGCTGTGTTTAAATTTTGAAAAATTTGAAAATAAAATGCTTTAAAAAAAAATTTAAAGATAATACCTTAAAACATGTGAAAATATTATTTTACTCTAAAATTCAAGGTTTTGATCTTAAAATTCTAATTCTTACAACATATGAGGAACGAGAAAAGTGGCATTAATAGTAATAAGTCTATGACATGTTTAGCAAAATGTGTTCAACGTGAAAACTCCATTATAAAAGTATTGTGTACATTGTATTACGTGTCACTGCTAAAGACAGCAGTTTGTTAAGAATGTAAAATGAAGAAACTCCGTTTTTGCGCAAAGTTTTTAAACTGCCTTTAAAAAAAAAAGAATAAATATTTAAAACGCAGTAGAAATCAAGTTTGGGCCTTCACACTTTCCGGAGTTAACGCCGTGGTACGAGCGCAGTATGTCGGGGACGAGATTTCAGCGAGAGCGCGCTTCTTTGGCCGTTTGGACCGTTTTAGACCTTTAAAGTTTATAATGACATCTTTGTAATGTCTATGGTGTGGACGCTGCGGGGTTGGGGGTTGGGGGGGGGGGGGGGGGGGTATCCCGGCGGGTAAACAGACCTCGATGCACCGTTTGAAAAATGTCTCTGACATTAACTAACCACCATTCTCAACAAATAGATAGACTTCCGGTAACATCTTTCAAAATAGAGGCACAGTTTATGCTCTACGACGTAATTATTACAACTGTGGCCAAAAGAAGTGCATTTTGTAGCGAAATCAGACATGGCAATTACGTGATGGACATGTCTTTATGCGCTTGGTCTGTCTGATGACTTTGTGTAGCCATGTCTTTGGAAATTAGACTATAATGAATATGATTTATTGGTGGGTTTTCAATAAAGATCCTCGTGACTGCATTGTTTTTTATCTGATTTGGGCCCTTCATAGTATTTGCTTCTCAGGTTTGGATGTGTTTTGCAGTTTTTAATCAGTTTTCACAGACCAAAAATTGATTGAAGGCCAAATACAGTTACTCAAAGGTGATTTCTGCCTAAATACGACTTTCTCATTCCTGAGTTTCATAATATAAAGAATTGAGGTCACGGGACATCTTGAAATTCTTTTAAAGGACCATTACAACATAAAATGGGCTTTTTCACCCGCCAAGAATTGATTGAAGGCCAAATACAGTTACTTAAAGGTTATTTCTGCCTAAATATGACTTGATCTCATTCATAACCTTCATAATATAAACACTAGAGCTCGCTGGACAGCTTGAAATTCTTTAAAAGGACCATTACAATGCAAAATGGACTTTTTCACTCGCCAAAAATTGATTCCTGACATTAATTTGATACTAAAAAGGGTTTACGACCCATTAGTAAAATCATGTAATTATAACCTTACATGTTATATCTACAACAGCCAACCTGTTCCTTCCATACTGACAGAAGCAGTCCCCACATCACTACTGGCCCCTGGCTCTGCTTCTAACATTAAATCACATTTTAAAAATTTTAAAACGTCACAATTCTCAGCACAAATTTCCCCTAAAGTCTTCTGATCAATTCAGGTCAGTTTCATTGATTAGGTGCTGAATCATCTAGCATCTCAGGGAACTTTTCATAGGGCAGGTCTACACCATACTTTTCATTATATTAATTCTAATAATATTCACTCAATGAGTAATCCTACCTGCCCACTCTGGACTTGTGGGCTCATGGCTGGTGCTTGGTGCTGCATCTTGCTTCTGACTCTGAGGGGCTACAAGACAATGTTTCCCAGTTATGTGGCATCACATCATATTATTATTTAAATTATATAATGTGACGTTATATGCGGTGGTGGCTCAGGTGGTAGAGGAGCCGTTCGGCAACCCAAAGGTTGCCGGTTCGAGCCCTGCTCTACCTGACCCCATCGATGTGTCCTTGAGCAAGATACTTAACCCCAAATTGCTCCTGGTGGCAGGGTGGTACCCACTGCCACCGGTGTGTGAATGTGAGTGTGAATGGGTAAAATGTGAGGCATACAATGTAAAGCGCTTTGAGTGCTCGAAGGAGTGGAAAGGCGCTATATAAATGCAGTCCATTTACCATTTACAACGCCACACAATTCATTGACTTGATAATTCATTAACTTGAACGGTGGTTTGCAGGCAAAGTTCAACATAATGCCCTACCTGTTTCATCGTCCTCATTTGACATTACAAACCGCGATTTAGTTAAAAAGTTGCCACTATCTATCCGAATGTCAGTAAAACATGTGAGCGCTGTCATATAGCAAAGGCCGACTTGGCCCATATGTTCTGGTCCTGTAATAAACTATATAATTTTTGGAATACGATATTTCAAACTAAAGCTATATTTGGAGTCCCAGGGGAGGGTATACCAACGAGAAATAAAATAAAAAATGTGCTTGCTTTTTCAACTCTCCTTGCCCGGAGAAGAATCCTACTTGAGTGGAAATCAGCTCATCCACCCAAAGCCTCCTCCTGGTTGAAAGACCTGATTCTATTCCTTAAGTTAGAAAAGATAAAATATTGCATTGGAGATCGACCCAAAAATTCCATGAAACTTGGGCCCCACTTTTATCTTATTTTGAGAAGCTTGAAGCCCTCCCACATGACTGAAAAGTAAACGGGAATGAAGACTCAGAGACCCCAGAAGACCTGTGTAGTGACAATTAAAGAAAGCAAATAGCCTACTGGTACTGTCCTGAATATCCACTTTTTCTTTATTCTATTTCTTATTTTGTATCATTAGTCTTTTTTATTATTTTAATCTTGTATATTTTCATGTCTGTAACTTTTTTCTAGTGTAACATTTCACTCACTATATTTATTTTTATTATTCAGCTTTTTTTTTTGTATAGGCAGCATCGTGGGGTAGGGGGAAGAAAATAAGAAATATATGTATGTTGAATAACTTTGATCAATGATTATTCTCTCAAATAAAAAAAAGTTTAAAAAAAGGGAGAACACCGGCCCACCGGGAATTGTCCAGGTTCTCCCCTCCCGATTAGCCACTCCGGGCCCAGGCCAGACACAAAGATAAATACAAAGTAAATCATATTACATATCTTTACCAATTACCAATTTCAATAAACACAACTGAAAGCACCATATGATTTGATATTAGTTGTTTTTTTTATTATAAAGAGATACACATTCTACAATGAAATACTTACCAACTCACGTTTATCCAATTAGTTACATTGTTGCAATGTAATTACTGTCCCCAATGAGGCTTCGTGAAACATACAAAAACAAGAAGCAAAAAGAGCCAAACCATGATTTGACTGATAAACCTGGTATGAAGTTGTCAAAGTGACACTAATGAAGGATATGAACACATGAATACAATGTTTGGAGATTTTCAAATGAGTGTGTTTGATATAAAGAAGCACAGTACAACAGACCTTAAGCAAACAAAACTCACACAAGTAACTAACTGGTCCTGTTTTAGAGCTTACTGCACTGGAAGCTATTGAACAATCATGTTTGTGGAGGAAGGCAGAAAAAAAAACAGAATCTCATTCCAGATTCATCATGTTAAATGATTGTATTATAATTACAGAGTATGGTGAAGAACTTAAGCGCTGGATAAAACTTAAAAAACAATCTTGAATAGAAATTGAATTTGAATATGTTTGACAATATTCAATCATTCCTCCCCATTTCATGCACACTGAATGACAAGAAAAGTATCTCAAAGCATTTCAAGTTCTCTTCTGGCCCATACGTGGCTGTCTTCAAATCGCCCAGGACGAAGGGCCAGTCACTGAGGCTCTGTGCTGGACGATCCCACAATGCCATGCTGACGCAAAAGGTTCCTAAGGATCTGATTCTTGGATTTCCAGTCTTCCACCTGTGCAAATATATAAGTAGTAAAACTATATCAAAACATATATATCCAGAAATATGCCTTTACATCAGCAATTAACTGACTAGAGTAGGAGTTAAATGTAGCAAAAGTAGGACAGCTAGTGGTTTTATGAGAATGTAGTGATTAGCTGTTTTTTGGCTGGTCCCACAGATGAGATAATGTGGAGCCAACGGGTGAAAACCTTATTGCTGGCTTGACAAAGAAACTGCTCAGGAATTGTTTGAAGTTGTGACTGAGCCTCTAAATCCCACAGATCTCAATCTGATCCAGCATCTGTGGGATGTTCTGGGAAACATGAGAGGACTTTAGTTTTACACTATAAATTTCAGTGATAAATTAAATATCTTTGGTTTGACTAATTACTGGACAAAACAAGACACACAATGACATCACCTTGGGCTCTTGATATATTGGGTGTGAATTTTTGACATTGTTTATATATTACTTTATGTACTAAACTAGTAATTTATGATGAAAATAATCATCAGGCAGGTCATATTGTGTGCGTTCAGAGTGAAATGCTGCTAACAGACATCTCAGACAATGTGAGACACTGTTTTCCTGAGTGGTGCAGCTGATGTTGTCAATTGGGTGTATTTAGGTTATGGGTAAATTTCAGCTTTTATCTTTTTTATCTTGGAGAGTTTTATTAAAGGATGTTTCACACTTGACTTTCACACAAGGAAATCGTGGATTTAAACTACAAAGAACACGACTTCAGACTTTTCACTCCAACAAGAACATTGGGCCTCATGCAACAACCGTTCGGACACACAGATTTGTTCTTAAATCGTGCGTACGAGTGATTTAAGAGAATTTGCGCATTTTCGTATTTTACGTTTTCTTTCAGGTACGAACAGAATTTACAGTGATCCAGACCTGTCATAGGAGTTTCGTAAAAAAAATAGTCCACTGTTATTCCAATCAAGTTTGCTTGACTAATGGATTTCATAGATTTCATAAGCAAACATAAATAAATCAAAATTCCTATCCATCCGTCGAGGTGACGGAGACCGCAAGGGTTCTGATTGGTCGGCTAACAACATTATTTCCGGAATCACTCTTCCGGTTAGTTAGTTCCCTCCTCTCACAACGCCGCCATTTTTGAAAGAGTTTACTGTGTGCCGGTCAACATTTAAAAAAACTTTCTCTCTCGGTCGCCATCGTTCGCTGTGAGGAGTGGAACGGAGCTGGAAGGTAAACAATCAATCAACGACTTTCCCGATAGACGTGGGGAGATTAACGTAGCGACGCCTACTGATCGGGAGGTGAACTGCCTTGAGTATCCGACATCCCGACGGAGAACTTCGAAAGGACGGACTACGGAGTCGGATTGACGGATAGCGACGGAGAAGCATCCTGAGGCCTTAACTCATTGGCTGCCAGCCATTTTCAGTGCAGAGAGACCCATACTGCCAAGTGTTTTACAGTATTTTGACTGATTTTCCAAGACCCACAGAAAAGTGTGTCTTATGACTATGTACACACCGAAATTACCAAACGAAAGAGTAGACTCTCTTCTTTCATCAGGAAAAAAAAGTTTGTTTCTACCATTTTCAGTCCTTTAGTAATAGACAGTAGAACATAGGTTGGTTTCACCAAAAACAGCTGTTTGACCAAAAAAATGGAGAAGTGGCACTGCTGCCACCTTGCGGGTAATTTTGCCAGTATATTCTCTGTTTAGTGTTTACAAGCCTAAGATTTAGTGACAAACTCCGCTAGATTGTCCCCCAGCCCACTCCGTTAAAAAACGCAATTGACGTCTATAGACGTCTTTGGCAGTCAACGGTTGAATTTAAATTGACGTCTATAGACGTCAATGGTACCGAAAGAGTTAAGAATAAGAATACGAAAATGTGCATGAGGCCCATTGTTTCTTTTTTATCAAACTCTAAAGGAATCAGTTTGATAAATTTTGATCATTTCTACCAGAAAGTAATTCCAAATGTAAGCTTTTCTCAGAAATGCAGAGATAAACACACCTCCTGTCTCAGTAGCTGGTTGTCGACTCGCAGACGATCCAGAATGCCGATATCTTCTCCGAGTTTCAGGTTGCTTTGTCGGAGTTCTTTGATGTACTCACAGGCTTTGGATAAAATACCCCCTTTACTCTGAAACAAACAAAAAAAACTTGATAAAGTTATGACAACAAATATAACGAGTAGCAATGAAATTGATTAGATTTGCATCCCTCTTCTTTCCATTGCTTTTACTGTATGAATGTTTCTCAATCCTTCCAGAGCATGTGGAGCATGCAGTCTTTGGAAACTAAATGCTCTGGGACATCATGATGAACACAAACATACCTGTGTGAGATGTGGAGCCCAGTGCTACTCTGGACTCTGCAAACAGAGCTGAATCAGCACTCACCTGCCCTGTCTTGGTGTAGTCGACATTACAGTCTGGGATGGCCTTTGACAGCTGCACAATCCAATTGTTTATCTTGTCCCTGCGCCTGCGCTCAACTGTTTGAAAGAATACTTGTATTTGACATTTGTCACACCTAATTTAACCTGTCTAGGAACAGAAACTCTTATTTTCAACTTTTCATTCTGTGATGTGAGTGGAGTGCTCACCTTCATTGTGCTGGGCTCGCCGCTTCTCATCCCTGGAGGCTCGAGGAGCCTCCTGCTTCCTACGAAACAGAACAACGACATGAACGGCTCCACTTCTGGGTTGGACAACATTTCTATGTAGATTACATTCTATTCTCTTTTAACTGAACATATTTGTGCTCTAATTCGGGTTAATTGTGATGTAATTACGCCATGTACGGCTGAGTGCGAGGTGCGATTGTCCTTTGATTGGATCCCGTCAAAACTTCCTGGGGGGACATCATCACATAAACCTGCCCTGTAAAAGAAAAGCTTTCTTTTAGCTGCAGTTCATAAGTAACTCGTCCTCACTCCTTTGCTCATTCATACCTTTGTAATTTAGTTACAACAACACTGTACAGGGTGATGAGGAAGAACTTAAGGAGATAACAACAGGTTTTGGGTATGCCACAGCTATGCACCAAGGCTAACGTATGTGCAGCACCTGTGGGGGTGTTCTGGCCCAGCAGTGTGTCAGAAGCCTGCACTGTGGTCACCATGGTACCAGGGGTGGCGTCTGCAATGGTGGCTGGGTAATAGGTGTACTGTGTCTCAGTGCTGCTGTCCCCCTCCAACGCCTCTGACTGGGAGAAGACAGCCTAAAACCAGCGTGAAAAGAGGTTTCACAGTAAATACTAAAGGTGGCTGAGTGGATCGTATCCAGTTGATAATGATAATTTTCATGAAAGTGAAGATGCTCAACAAGCTTGTTTCTAGCATTGGATATGTATCCTTTTACTTTGTTGTTGGACATACATACATGCTGTATTTTCTCTTTGTTATACTTTTATCATGAACTAATGCTTTCTTAGCTTTTGTAATTTTACTATAAGAGGAGTGCAGGTGCATATTTATCAGCTACTGTGCTAACAAATAAACATTCAAAATGCACAGAGTGAACCATGTTTTTCATAAAAAGGTTAACAAGACAAATTTAGTTCTGAATGACTGTTGACACACTATAGCTGCAGTTCAACCACAGAAACATTTTTTCCAGTAAAACAGAACCTCAACCAGTTATAACTGGTTGGGTGTTCCCAGTCTTTTATTTGTGCCTTTTTGTCTTGGACACCTAAAGTATAATAAAAGCTTTTAACGTTAAACTGCAATCAGCCCTCAACGCTTGCTTCGGTCAGGTGGGGAGACACAGCGCTGCGGCAGTGGAGCGAGCTGGAGATCGAACGAGGAGCGAGAGCTCCAATAATCCAAGAAAAAAGTTCGAAAAAATTTTATTTTCTGAATGTTTCACAGCATCTATGTTTTAAGGCACAAATGAAAACATGTTGCTGCCAGTAAAGGTAAACTGATGTGCTACATCACAGCACACCCTGAGCTATCAAAACACAAAGCAGATCCAAAACTCTTTTCTATCCAAGGTGGGATTACAGCCCCACACTAAGTGTTTCTAAAAAAAAAAAAAAAACAGTTTCCCTTTTGTTATGCCGCAGCTGTGCACAAACATGCAGCTGTAGTGTGAGCAGAGATCCCAGAGTACTGTTTTACTCAAGAAAAGGAGATGAACAAATAGCTTAATGTATTTCTTTTGTTTAAATTGTGTGAAGGTGTGCGTTCAAGCTTTTATGAGCAACACAATTCATTCTGTCTCCGTTTTTCTGTTTTAACCACATATGGTTTCAATGTATGGAGCAAAGTAAAAAAAAATAAACAAACAGGGTGTTCTCACCTGTGTGACTGCCTGCGTGGTTGCTGGGAAACCTGCGACTAGGCTGACAGCAGCACCTCCATCTGTCTGACCCTCCAACTGGCCATCTGACACCTGGATCACTCTGTAGGTCACCTGCAACCCAACACAGTGCACTTAAGGCTCATTTATGCTCACTTTACGTAACGAAATAAGTGCGTCCGTTTCAAACGTTGTCAAGTGTCCTCGCCCACATACTCCCATGCGTGCTTTACGCTGGCATGGCTGTTAGGGCAATACATCCACCAGAGGGCAGTGCAGAGTTCACTTCTGAGTTGCGACATCAAATCTCCTCCCAACTGTTTAAGAGTTCTCCGCCTCTATTCCCAGGAGAGGTAAAATCATAGATGTGTTTGTAGTTCCGTAAACATTCGGCCAGCTTTTCTTCAAAAAGTTCTGGCATTTCTGTTATTGGCTTCTTCTTGTTTGTTCCTTATATTGCGCAACACTGCCCACCACCATCTCCAGTGGTACTGCTCAGTTTAGGGCATTTGTGTACGCACCCCCAAGGTCTCTGAAATGAATCAAAATATGTACGAAATGAACGCAGGGGACAGATAGAAGGCTCCGTCTGTATGCGTCTGCGTATTTAACGTTGAGCATAAATGAGCCCATCGGGTTCAATATCACATTAACATTGCAGTAGTGTGCATACATAATCCAAATCTGAATTGAACTTTTAGGTCTCTTTTGAATCAAACGTTTCACCAGTGTGAAACTTATCAAACTTATCAAAACATATTAAGTCACACACAAATAAGCAATGACATTCTAGACATCCGTACATATGGGCTTACCCGTGACAGACGTGAATGAAAGATTGAGCTGTAGCTTGAATGAACTTAAACATTCTCACCAGACATCTCACTTTCACAAACAACCTCCCCTTTACACAGACGTCCTGCCTCATTTGTGCCTCTGATAGGTGGCTGTGATGATTGTTTGGTAGGGGTTATGGTTAGATGGTTGCTTACATGTTAAGGAATGACCAAAAGGGCAAAGGTCATAGTCAATAAGAGGTACAGCAGGGGGCAGATCAATGGGAGGTAGAACACTAATGCGTGTCAAACTCTACACCTTCTGCGTAAATGACAACACGGTAACTATCTCCATAGCAACTGTAAATTATTTTTGATACAGTGGGCTACCCATATTTAGCATTTGTCCATTTCAGACCATTGCTTTATGTCTAATGATGGTTAATAAATAATAATAAATAATTTCTAATAGATAATCATTTCCATTCACCTCCATTCATTTAAGTTTTGGAGGGCTGCACTGTGGTGTGGTGGCTAAGTAAAGCACCAGGAAGGGGAGACAGCTGCTGTGTAAGTGGGCATGTGTGCAGCTCGGTGAGTGGAGAACCAACATAAGGTTCTCATCATCAATGACAGGTTTTCTACCTGTGCCAAGTGTTCATACATTTAAAAAAAAAAAATTCTTCTCTCAGACCCCCCTATGCCACAGCATTTCCCACTTTCGGACACATCCAAAAGGAGGATGATCTCATCAGATAATCTGTTGTTGAAAAAAAAGCTCCTCTTTCCAACAGAAACGCTCATGCAATTTATGCAGCAGAGGTTTTGCAAAGAAAGGAGCGCCACGTGTTGCACGTGCTGCTCTGTGCAGCCAAAATCAAATGTGAAACACTGACAAGGCACAGCATCAAGCATGAACTGTTGCAGCATTTCTGCCAGCATCATCTTGAATGCTGAAGTCAACTAATCAGCCTGCAGAGAAGGCTGCAATGTTAATTCAACACAGTCTGCCTGCCACAATGAATGCAACTCGCAGAAATTACACATGTCCACACACACACACACACACACACACACTTTGGTAAAATCTAAACTTCATCACTGTTTTAGATAACAAAGGGACAAACAAAAATAGATTGATGTATTTGGTCTAAGTTCTACAATGTGCATTGCCTCATCAAGACTCTCTTTTTCTCTTACAACTTTTTCCTCGAGTATGAAGCAGCAATTTCTCAATTTCTGCAAAGTGGCTAGCCAGTGCCTTCATTAATTATATAGTAGAGGTGTTAAAAAAAAAAAAAAGATATGCATGTGTTGTGTTGGTCAACTTAAGTGCTGCTCCTAGTCCTGCTACCAGAGGAAAAAGTTACATTCTGAAGCCTTCTGTCATTCTAACAGCTGTCTGTGTGCTTTGCACAGATCATTTTTGAATGACAGAGGTTTCAAAGTGAGTGTCAACTCACAAAAATCAATTAGAAAAATTAACAAAACCATGTTGCCGCATTGATTTCATCCTACCTGCCCACCAGCTCCTTCTGTCTTGAAAAGATACTTGATGGGTTGTTCAGAGAAGGTGGCAGCAGACTGAATGGTGGCAATAGCTGCTGGATCCTCTGCGGTGGCCACAGACCCTGAAGGAGCAGGCATGCAACAACAAAAAAGGAAGCTAAAAGATTTTTTGAATTGCGAAAAGTAAGATTAAAACGGAATAAACGTGGTTATTGTTCCCACATATCCAGACATAATCTTTACACTAAATAGGCTGAAATGACTAAAAGCAGTTGTTCTAATTACAACACAGTCATTGTATAAAAATGCTAAAACTTGGGCACACAAGGGATTTAAAAAGTGTCCGGTGAAAGAATCAGAATAACGCAACAAAGAAAAAGTGAAAGCTGTTTAACTAATGTTTCCCCCCCTTCCTCCTCTCAAAATAAAAAACCTCTAGATTACCTTCCTCATTGACGGTAACAGTCCCGTCTTGTTCTGGACTTTTCTGCTGGCTGCACTCATGAAAATACAAAGAGAAAAAAGGTGTTTTTTGGGTTAAATCAGCTTTATATGAACTCTCTGGCACATTAACCTTCCAGGTTAATTTTGCTGTTATCAGACGATATTGGCGCACATTACCGTCCCACTTACCTCTTCATTTCTGGCTAAAATCTTGGGTAAGGAGACCGCCTTCAGTCGCTCCCACAGCCAGACTGCGGAGATAATTCATGAGTTTTGACGAAACGATAAGACAAACTTTGCTCGCGACAACACAATATCGAGCATTCGAAATGATTTCTCACGACAGTGCTCCTAAAGTGGGGTTCCAGCTAAAACAAACGTTACGAAAACAGGGTTACCAGAAAGCAAGCTAAAACCGATGGGGTAGCCGCAGCGAACGTTACCAGAGGGGATAACGGAAGTTCACAGACGGAACCTTCAGTATAAAAGCATACACTTAAAGCATTAAAAGAAAAGAAAGCTTAAATTAGCCAAAAGTGCATTTATGTTTACATTAAACTATATCTACGACCGATTTGGTCTTCCATCCTTTTGTATTCATACTTTGTAATTTGTAATTTGTAATTCTCTAAGGAGGCTGAATCTTTTATGTGAGAGTTTTACCGGAAATCTGAGGCATAATTGTGACTTATCAACACACATCCTAACCTTTACCAGTCGGCCCCAGTGGTTTTTACAGATGTTTAAAAGGGACTTTGGTTTCTGCTTCCTCTGTGGGTGAGCTCATAAAATAGCGAAACGTAGTAAAAACTAAATGACTGGAATAACGCATGTAGACGGTGCTCAATCATTGTGGATTTTGTTGTAGGCTGAACAAAGATGGACTTACGCTGCAGTGGTCCCTCCTCCGATATTTGTCAACACACCAGTGTCGAAGTCGTCGGTGGTACGCATGCGCAACAGGATATTAAGTTACTCGAGTCCAGCTTCGAGAATAAAACTCGTGTTAAAAACAAAGAAAAAATAAAATTACAATGACATGATAATAATCACAATAGTATCAATGACGGGGTGTAAATTTATACATTTTACTGTTCATAAAAAACAGATTAAGATGGTGACTGGTAAGAAAAATGGTGACTTGCATGGATGGGTATTCTGTCAACATATCTCCATGAAAGTACCTTGTACTTAATATCAGTCTATGAATATTTTTTACAATCTACGAAGCGATATTTATATTTATTGTCATAGAATAAAATATATTTTAGGATTAACAATCGGAAGTCGTAAATCTTATGGCTAACTTGACGCCAGTCCAGTTTAAGCAATGCTACGCCGCAGCCGAAAGGGGTCACTGTTGAGCTCCCATACAGTCAACACATTTGACGACATGAGTCCACAATTCTTATGTTCAATGTAACATTTGCATTTATTAACTGATAGGCTACAGTGTGTACTGTATTCTAATTGATCTAACTAAGACCGCTTAATTTTGGGCTTTTTTCTTCAAGTATTTTTTAGAGTTGAACACATCTCGCACAAAAGGGAAGGAAGAAAAAAGAAAAAGTACTGGACGGCATCCTGAACTGCAATGGAGTTCAGCAGCAAGAGAGCTGTATTTCCTCATGGGACGTTACAGAGAAGAGATGACTTGACAACATTGTAAAAGTGGCTGGAATTCAGGAAAGGTTTGCAACCGTGACGAAGTTTTGAATAAAGAGGTTATTGGAATATATTATAAATGATGAAAAAAAAAAACACTGGACAGCGCCCGAGGTTTGAACCCGCGCAAACGGGTGAGCACAGCTAATTCTGAAAGAATTGTTGAAAGAAGTAACCACTGAGCTATACCAGTGCACGGGTGAAAGAGGGAAATCTGCTTTATCAATACAGCAAACGGTGTTGTGCACCTGTGGACTATATAATGCTGAGGAAGTACAAGAACAACAATGTTTGTTTTTGTTCTGGAAAAGACATAGGACACAGAGGGCAGCTCTGAGGCGGACTTTGTGGACAAACTGCTCCATACTGAGCTGAAACTTTCTGAGGACACAGACTTGCAGATCCAACGCATGCATAAAGCCCTGGCTCGGAAACCCAACCACAACTCGCCCCCGAGGTCTACAGTGTTCAATTGTGGAGGAACACCGTATGGAGGTTAAATGAAATAAAGCAACTGTAGAACAAATTAATCTTGAAATAAAAGAATATCTAGACTTTAATGACAATGGGGAAGTAGATCCCTCTATACTGTGGGACTCATTGAAGGCAGTGGTACGTGGTAAAATGATTGTTCTAGCAACATCAATCAAAAAAGCAAAGACTGCAGGATATAATAAACTAATATTGGATTTGTCACAGGCAGAACAACAACACAAGAAAAACAGTGACCAAAATTAATTACTAACTGATTTTGTCATCTGGGGGCCCAGATTATTAATGATGAAAAAAGAAAACACTGGACAGCGCCCGAGGTTTGAACCCGCGAACGGGTAAGAACATAATTGCTTTAGAATTGATGAACGAAGTAACCACTGAGCTATACCAGTGCGACAACAATTAAGGGAAATCTGCTTTATCAATATGGCTACTGTGTTGTGCAGCTGTGGACTGTATAACACCGAGGAATCACAAAAACTACAATGTTTGTTTTTGTTCTGGAAAAACATCATTTTGGAGAGCTGCTGTCGGGATTCTGCTTTGGTTCACTAGTAATTCACTAGTTGGTTCAAAAAAAGGTTTTGTGTGTGCACTCAAAAAATTAGTTTGCAGTCAGATTTTCTTTCTAAACAGCTACCTTAAGAACAGGGCAGATTGTTCATGTCAACCACTACCGGCCTATGTTCTTGACAGAGGGTTAAGGATAGCAAATGTCACCATAACCTTGAACTGAACACAAAATGCCATGTTGATCAAAAGATGACATTATCGACTTCCGGTTGGCTGCAGAGTGTGGTGGCGGGCTCAACTTTTGGCTCCTGTGAGTTGGTGTAAATGAAACCCTTGGGAACTTAAAGGCTCTAGCATGGTTGCCGCGTCTGCTCGCGCGAGCGGTGTTGATGACGTCACGAGTTCGTGCCCGCCATAGGACCCTATATAGTGGCGCAAGTCGTTGCGCGCCAGTAGTTGCAATTTTCTCCGTCACAGAGGTGGCGCTGCTACGTTAAGGTTACCTCTACTCTACAAGCACGAAAGTGGAGAAGAAAACAATGCCACTGTCAAGAGCAAGAATACTGTAATTAATGATACTGCTGCAGTTTTCGGATCATTTTAATTTTTTAATTCAGTTAAAAGAGGTGAAGGTTTGAAGCCCCCGGCATCAACAGAGTCTCTGCCCTCTTCTTTGCCTTCACGTATCTGTCCCGTAGCTTCTTCCACACATTCTTACAGAACTCTCCCTCTTTCCCCAAAGTTCTGCCCATCTCTGTACAGCAGTATGGGGAGTTTACGTGCTCCCTGTGCTGTTTCACTGCAGTTTCGTACAGCTGCCTGTACAAACGCACCTCCTCACTGAGCCTGGTCTCACATCGGTCCATCCGGTTCGTTGTGCTCGGCGCCGCCAAGTTACAAAAATCGACTGGTGCACGACAACGCGCTGCGCCGTCTGTTCAAGGGAAGCGCCAGGCCTGAAACGTCATTTTGACGTCACGGTCCACCACCGCCGTGACAGACGCGGCAACCATGCTACCGCCTTAATTCAGTGATACGTTTGGCGATGCGATTATGATCATGACCGGGGGAATCAGTAGGCCGTAAGGTGAACCCCGTTTTCGTTTAGGCTCGCTCCGTGCTGTCCGAACTACATGCCCGTTAGCTGCTAAAAATGACCAAGTTATTTTGCACTTATAAAAAAAGTTACGAGTCACAGAATCCTGTACTTTTTTTAAACCGAGACGTTTTCTGAAGAAATATTTTCCTCAGGGCTGAATGACGATTTTGACGTCACAAGACACCACGTGACCGCGCTAGACCAATCACGTTGCCGATTTACGACAACAAACTGGAAAAATGACAACCTGCCTGGTGCTGTCAATCTAACCTATAGAAAGGAATCTCGCAAAATATCATTTTAAAGTGAACATAAAATAATAATCATCAACGATAATGCTAATTCATGTATTTCTGAATTGAGCCAAATAAATTCTAAATAGTGCTTTTACAGACATCCCAAGTTCCAAAAACTCGTTTCAGGGAGATGCTTATCGAACCCCGCCCCCCCCCCCCCGCGCCCGGCCCTATATTAAATTGGGGATTTTTTAAAAGGCTTAGACAGGCTGGATATAGATAGTTAGATACTGTAGCTGGCTAGTTAGATATACGTCTACACAATTTAGTAACTAAATGTGTTTGATACTTTAAATAAGTATTTGATACGTTTTGCTTTATTTTATAACAGCATTTAACCAAAAGAAATAAAATGCAGATGATGGTGCGTTCAACTTAGCCTACCTCCACATGTTTTACAGTCATTAAGTCCGCCGTGGGCAATACTGAAGTTACTGTTGCATACAGTGCACCTCGCACGGTGTCATCATTCTTCACCTTCACTAGGCATGGATATACTTTAGTATTCTGCTGTAAAATTAGTCTTATATTTTCCTTTTTACCCTCTGCCATTTGGCAGGATGCACAGTTTTGAGTGGTAACTTAGGTGACTGTCAGAGAGTAAATCGAAGCCCTCCCACACCGAACATTATTGGCTTATTTTGCTGACTAAACCAATCAGCGCGCCCTCTGACAAGCAGTCGCCCTGAGCAGAGCATCGCTTTGGACAGATACGCACAGGTTTCACAAGCAACCCTTTATTTACAGCACAAAGCACAATTATGCAAGTGACCTTTCATGTTGTCATTTTGATCAATTAATGGAATTCCAATAATTATTGATAACCATCTACGTGTTTGTAACGTGGGCTAAATTAATTCCAAACAGTGCTTTATTTATAGTACAAACAACTATTGTGCAAGTGGATGATAAGGTTACCTTTTCATGTTGTCATTTTTTATTAATGAATGGAAATAATTCTAATTATCAATGATAGGGACCATTCAGATGACATGCTGATGACACCTTGGTAATGTACATTATGCGTGTTCTGTTGCCCGTCCCTGTGAAAAAGTACAAGCTGCATGGCAATTCTTTCTGCAGACTCACAGCAATGACTGCTACATCAGTGTCAGGGCTCTTAATAATGACAGTCTTATGTTCCTGTGCAGCATGTTGTGCATGCAAAAACACCAGTGTCACATTCTTCGTGGTCACACTGCAGGTCTTCCACAGCATGAACAGACTGCACACCTTCCAGTACAGTCACACAGTGACATTGGTGTTGATGTGCTATGCACAAGCTGAGGTTTCTTCCCACTGCTGTAAGATCAGCATGTGGCCACGCATCGTATAAGAACTCAGCAAGTGCTTCTTTATTTGTTCCTTCTGATTCCTTCCATTCCACCTTGTGCAGGTGAAATTCTGTGTTTCCTCATGCTTAACAGAAGATATGTGCATGTAACAAATCTTACGTTTCGAAGATTTCTTTTTTATAACATTTTCAGTCGAAATTTCGTCTTCTTCGGTACTGCTGGATGATCGCGCTGCTACTGCGGTGCTGTTTCTGTTTACCAGCTCAGCTGACATACCAGCTATCCCAGTGGTTCTCAACCGGTGGGGCCCGCCCCCCTGGGGGGCACGGACACTCTCCCGGGGGGGCGCGAGTAGACTACAGGATGAGGGAAAAAAAAAATATATCAGAAAAAAAAAAAATATATCAGAAAAAAAAAAAAAATCAGAAAAAAAATCACGAAAATTCCCTCCTCGAAAATGCAAGAAGTTGGACTATTGTTTGACTAGTTTCATTTCAAATTTACCAGGGGGTAGTATTTTGAGCCTGTGACGTCACGTAACGTAACGTAACGTAACGTAACGTAACCTATATAAGCATTAGCACACAAACGTCAAGCTTCACTCTACTCTAGTCTAGTCTCTTGCCAAGTTCACTTGTGCCATCTGTTCTCAGTCTTGATATCGATATACTTCACTTTAAACACAAAGAGTCTTTTTAAAGACTAATACCACAAATAGCATTTGTAAAGATTATCCAAATCTCAGCCCTAGCTATTTTTAACTGCTAGGCGTGCACTTAGCTAATAGGGTAGCCTCTGGCTTTTTAACCGTGTTGCAACACATGACACGCGACAAAAGACATTCATACACTCACTCACTCACTCACTACAATCTTATATCTTAAAATAAAATCTTTATTGCCGGCAAAATTGTTAAACACTTGCATTAAGGAATGTACAAAAGTCCTGTCTGATTAGTCCCAGATTCTCAACATATCCACACTTCCAAATTAGCCTGACAAAAATGGAGAGATTTCTAGTGAGGGCCAACCAGGCAGACATGCCACCAGCTGCAAAAAAGCTTCGAAGGTATGACGAAGCTTACTTGCAGTTTGGATTTACAGTCACGGCTGATCTGAGACCTCAGTGTGTCGTGTGTGCCGAAGTGCTGGCAAACGACAGCATGAAACCTTTCAAACTTAAAAGGCACCTCGAAACAAAACATGCTGCCATTAAAGATAAACCGGCAGATTATTTTAAAAGAAAGCTTGATGGGCTCCATCAGCAACAGGCAACCATTTCAGTGCAGAGCACTGTGTCTAAACAGTGTTTGGAGGCATCGTATGTAGTGGCCAAAAGAATAGCTAAACTGGGTAAACCGCATACAATTGCCGAGACTCTCATTTTGCCGGCCGCGCAAGACGTGTAGAATAATGATAGGAGATAGTGCAGCTGCCAAACTCGGTGCAGTACCACTGTCCAATGACATAGTAGCTAGGAGGATTTCAGACATGTCTAATGACATCAGAGAGCAACTCATAGAGTTCATAAAACAGAGTCCCTACTATGCGCTGCAGCTGGACGAATCCACTGACATTGCTGGGCAGGCACAGCTCCTCACCTGTGTCAGGTATCTGCGGGACAAGGCGATTGAGGAGGATGTCCTGTTTTGCCGGCCTCTTCAGTCGCACACTACAGGAGAAGCCATCTTCAATGTCCTTGATATTTTTATCCGTGAAAATGGTTTGACTTGGGACCGATGCGTTGGCCTATGCACGGATGGTGCACGGGCAATGACAGGCCGCGAGCGTGGCCTAGCTGCTCGCGTTCAGCAAGTAGCACCTCTTGTGAAATGGACACATTGTATGGTCCATCGCGAACCATTAGCTGCCAAAAAAATGCCCGTTCTCTTTGACTCCGTGCTGAACCAAGCCGTGAAAATGATAAATCTTATCAAATCACGGCCGCTAAACTCTCGGTTGTTTGGGATCCTCTGCCAGGAGATGGGGTCAGGGTACGAACAGCTGCTTCTGCACACTGAAGTTCGCTGGCTCTCTAGGGGGCGGGTGTTACAGCGGTTGTATGAGCTGCGAGAGGAGGTGAAGTGTTTTTTGACAGATATCAAATCAGATCTGGCGAAGCATCTGGATGACATTATGTGGCTTGCGTCTCTGTTCTATTTGGTTGATATATTTGATCGTTTGAATGGCCTCAACCTGTCTTTGCAAGGCCGCGAAACTCATATTTTGCTCCTCGCAGACAGAGTGGACGCCTTCACACAAAAAATTGACTTCTGACATGGCCGCATCAGTCGAGGGAACTGCGGCATGTTCCCCAGCCTTACAGACTTCATCACTGATGCAGGCACGTCACACAATTTCTCGTCTCTGTTTCAGTCAGCGTCGGAGCACCTGTCGGCAACGAGGAAAGAATTTGCAACGCATTTTAAAGAGGATTATTACTCTTTTGCGTGGGTTCGAGATCCATTTGTGTGCACATCAAAGGAGCTGCCAGTTGATATGCAGGAACAGCTTATTGAGCTGAAGAGTGACAGTAGGCTGAGGGAACTTTTTACCTCCTGCCCTCTGTCGTCATTCTGGGCATCATTGATGCAGGAATACCCTCAACTCTGTGACGTTGCCTTAAAGATTCTCCTCCCTTTCGCATCCACATATTTGTGTGAGGCAGGATTCTCAAAAATGACTGCACTCAAGACGAAATACCGCAATCGTGCACAAATCGAGGATGATTTGAGTCAAACATTGCACCAAGAATTGAGGATCTTTGCAAGGCAAAGCAGGCTCAGGTTTCACATTAACATCGCCTACCTAAGCTTCTGTAAAACATGCAGATGATATGCCTATTATTAGGCCTAGTAATAATAATAATTAATAATAAATTCATATCAGAGGTCTAGTGCCAATTCCCAGTTATAGCAATAGCCTAGTAATGTTAATAGGCCTACTGATGATAATAATAATAATAATAATAATAATAATAGCATGTAACCTCATATTATATAGCTATAGCCTAGTAATGATAATAGGCCTACCACTACTACTACTACTGATAATAATAATAATAACAATAATAACAATAATGATAATAATAACAATAACCACAATAATAATAATAATAATAATAATAATAATAATAATAACAATAATGATGATAATAATAATGCCTGCAAGCTCACATTAGAAGTCTGGTGCTACTGCCAGTTATAACAATAGCTTAGTAATAATGATAGGCCTACCTACCCCTAATGATAATAATAATAATAATAATAATGTGGGCCTAAAAATAATAGTCTATCTATCTATCTATCTATCTATCTATCTATCTATCTATCTATCTATCTATCTATCTATCGTGGTGTCGTGGGGGTGGGGCCGTGAAGGGGGAGCCCCAACTGCAATGAACCGTCTTAGGGGGGGCTCCACTTGCTGAACCTTCAGCTATCCGATTCGTTCATTCTGATGACGTCTCAACTGTGGCACCTCTCACGAGCCAAACTGTTATTACGCCGGCCGAATATGTACATACGCCTTGCCAGGCACTAGTTCTTCCTTTAAACGTTGCGAATAAAAAAAGTACTGTGTTCTGAGCGGCAAAACTTTTTTTTAAACCTCAACATAACTCAATCTTTTTATGAGCTGAAGCGTGTTTGGTACGGAGAGCGTGGAACAAGCCTGGTGTTCTGAAGGAGTTTTCGATGTTCACCTTACGGCCTACAGGGAAAGAGAAAAGGGACTCAGGATCATTTAGAGGGTCCTTTATTTATTTACTTATTTCTTTTGTTCTCTTCTACTCTTTACTTTGTTTGTTATTCTGTTCAATTATGTGCAGTTGTATTACCTTAAAAACTAAGTGAAAAAAAAACAGATGACATTATCAAAAGCAAATACTGATTGCGTCCATCTGGATGCAATCAGTATTTGTAAATAAATAAATAAAATAATAATATAAAAAAGAAAGAGAAAGAAAGAAATAAAGAAAAAGTGGATATTCAGGACAGTACCAGTAGGCTATTTGCTTTCTTTAATTGTCACTACACAGGTCTTCTGGGGTCTCTGAGTCTTCATTCCCGTTTACTTTTCAGTCATGTGGGAGGGCTTCAAGCTTTTCAAAATAAGATAAAAGTGGGGCCCAAGTTTCATGGAATTTTTGGGTCGATCCTCCAATGCAATATTTTATCTTTTCTAATTTAAGGAATAGAATCAGGTCTTTCAACCAGGAGGAGGCTTTGGGTGGATGAGCTGATTTCCACTCAAGTAGGATTCTTCTCCGGGCAAGGAGAGTTGAAAAAGCAAGCACATTTTTTATTTTATTTCTCGTTGGTATACCCTCCCCTGGGACTCCAAATATAGCCATTTAAGCACTGGGTTGGATATCTCTGTTAAAAGCTTCAGATAACGTTTGAAATATCGTAGTCCAAAAATTATATAGTTTATTACAGGACCAGAACATATGGGCCAAGTCGGCCTTTGCTATATGACAGCGCTCACATGTTTTACTGACATTCGGATAGATCTTAAAGAGTCTGACTTTACTATAATGGATACGACGGAGAACCTTGAACTGAATTAAGCCAAGGCGAGCACACAAGGTTGTCCCATTTACGCTATATAATGCACTATCCCAGGTTGCATCGGAGAAATCTATTCCAAGTTCTCCTACCCAATCTGCTCTGATCCTGTCACGTGTCACTTTGTTGAGTGATGTGATTCTATTGTAAATTTTTTAGATAAGACCTCTATGGTGCGTGGGAATTTGCAAAATGATATCTATTCCTTTTTTCGGAGGTAAGTTAGGGAAACATGGGCTAATGGTACGAACAAACTGGCGAATCTGAAAATAGCGGAAAAGGTTAGAGCGCTGTAAATTAAATTTGGTGTCAAGAGCATCAAAAGTAGCAAAAGTTCCATCTATATAGAGGTCACTAAATTTGCTTAAGCCTACCTTCTACCACTGAAGAAAGACAGGATCTAATTTGGCTGGGAGAAAGAAATGATTATTGTGGATGGGACTATAAAGAGAGAAGTCTGTCAGATTAAAATTTTTTCTGAATTGTGACCAAATTTTTAAGGTGGAAATTACAATAGGACATGAGGAGTATTGTTTAGGAGAGAGGGGGAGCTTCGAGGTAACTAATGCAGGGAGTGATGATGATATACAGGCTTTCATTTCTCGTTGGCACCAATCAACATTTGGTTTCTGAATCCAATAAACATTTTTTTGTAGGTTTGCTGCCCAATAGTAATACATCAGATTGGGTAGAGCCATACCCCCTTCTGCCTTATGTCTCTGAAGGAATACCTTACGAATTCTTGGATGTTTGCTACCTCATAAAAATGACGACAGCAATTTATCAACAAGTCTGAAAAAAGACTTTGGAATGAAGACTGGAATACTCTGAAAGAGGTATAAAAACCTTGGCAATATGTTCATTTTTATACATGCTATTTTACCTGCTAGGGATAGGTTTAGAACACTCCACTTCTGATGATCACAATTAAGATTATTAATCAGGGGAGTAAAATTTTTGTCATACAGACTAGAGAACGAGCGGGTAACACTGATTCCCAGATATTTAAATCCTGATTTAGAGAGAGGGAAAGGCAGATCCGTTTCTGCAATTTGGAGGGCTAGGTTATTGATTGGAAAACATTCACTCTTTAAAAAGTTTAATTAATATCCTGAGAACCTGCCGAATCTGCGTAACATGTTGACAATGTCAGGGGCAGATGGCACTGGGTCTGAGATGTAAAGCAAGAGGTCATCCGTGTATAAGGACACTCTGTGTTCTAACTGTTTTCTGTGTATTCCCTTAAAGCGTTGTGAGGTTTTCAACATAATAGATAATGGTTCGATAGCTAGAGCGAAGAGAAGTGGACTAAGAGGACAACCCTGCCGGGTACCCCTGGACAGCGAGAAAGACTTAGAACACAATTTATTAGTAATTACACTTGCTTTTGGTGATGGATATAACAGCTGTATCCAAGATATAAGTTCGGGCCCACATCCGAATTTTCCCAGTACTGCAAATAAATAGGGCCACTCAACCCGATCGAATGAGACAACCACCTCGGGAGTCTCCAAGGATGCGGAAGAGTGAATAAAAACTGAGGAGCCTGCGTATATTATTATATTAATGTTAGGTCAAACAGAGATGAGCTTTGATACAAAACTGGTATCATCCCAATTAGGCGCATATATACAAGCAAGTGCAACTTGAATATTAAAGAGGGAGCCGGTCACTCCTTAAAAGTAAACTGTACACTTTTATGAATTAATATCGCTGTTCCTCTTGCCCTGGTATTGAATTGTGAATGGTAAAGTTGTCCTACCCATGGCTTTTTAAGTTTCATATGGTCTGCTTTTACCAAATGTGTTTCTTGTAAGAATGCTATCTCTGTTTTTAATTTTTTTAGGTGGGCAAGAATTTTTGCCCGTTTCACCGGCACTCTCAAGCCTTCAACATTCCAGCTAGTAAAGCGAACTGCTGAACCTCCCATTCTTGTGCTGGTGCTTGATAAGTCAGTCATAGTTGTTAAATTTTATGGCCGTCCTGACCCAGTGACCTCATCTGAAAACCCATCATACGACTACATGTTGTCTTATCCACAAAACCAAATAGAATAAAGTAAAGAAACAAACACAAATTAATTAACCCCGATACGTCAGCACTGAACTTGAACTCCATTAGAACCCATCCTAACTGTGTCTTCGCTTCCCCAACTGAAGCGAACTGCTGTTC
Organism: Odontesthes bonariensis; assembly: GCF_027942865.1. Classification (NCBI taxonomy): domain Eukaryota; kingdom Metazoa; phylum Chordata; class Actinopteri; order Atheriniformes; family Atherinopsidae; genus Odontesthes; species Odontesthes bonariensis. The sequence continues at coordinate 35,437,417 of NC_134514.1, forward strand.
CTTATATAACTCGTAGATCTACCGATAGAACATCCTCTCATTAACTGACTTGAGGGCTCCCAATTAACTATGTAGGAATTACACTATTGATCTATAAACCGAACCAGTAACAATGGTTATAAACAGTTAGCCTGACTACGTCATACTCACGATTCTAGTCAGAATGTGAGTCTGATACCGCTCAATAGAGATTTGAGTATGGGGCGTGTTTCAACCGAACCAGGAGAAAAAATGCCTCTTCGCTCAATTGGATAGACCTACAACCAATCAGAGCAACGTAGTATGTGACGTAGATTAAGCAACACACACTTGTTGTAGGAAGGCAAAAACATCTTTTCTATCGATAAAAGCCTTTATCGCATTCCTCTGTTCGTCTTTCAAAATGAATGCAATGTGGAGATCCTGTAGAACAGACTCGATGGCAGAATCTACACGCCCTAGCTCTCCAGCGGCAGCCGTGTTCAGTTCTTTAGTGACGTAGTCGATAATATCCCTGTTGATCATCTGTCCATCATCGTATAAAGCCCGCCCTGGCAATCTGATTGGTCCGACCAATTCTTGGTCGGGCATAATGATTTCCCAACTGAGCAGAGCCAGACCGAACTTCCTGACCAAAACTTTTATGGGCGGGGCTAAGTTCGGCTGGCACCCAGGCTAATAAACAGTGGCATATATGTTCAAATATACCTTTTTCAGGGCAGCATGTTAAACATATAAGCACTATAATCAACCTTGTATCAATGTAATCAGTGGCCCAGATTCAAATTAAAGTTAACATAATGGTGCATCTGTCTGGCTGTAGTACATTAAAGGGATACAAGGTAGTTTAGCGGCAGTATAGCGATCTCTATTGGTCAAACTGAAATTCTACACTGTCGTAAAAATGCCCACCTGTACACACCCACTAGCTAACCATCGTGGCGAATGCTGCCGTTGTGTTATTTAGTCAGTGCAGTTAGGTCATCTGATTCACAAGTGTAGACTGCCCACGTAAGATACTATAATCAGAGATTTTCTGAAGAGAGAACTCAAGATAATATGCTATAATCCTGTTGCTGGAGGAAGTGGCCGGGGACAGCTCGTCTGGGTTTCTCTGCTCAGGCTGCTGCCCCCGCGACCCAATCCCCGGACAAGCGGCACATAATGGATGTATGGATGGACTGTTGCTGATCTTGAATGGGATTCTTCCCTCATCATGGTGTATTCGTGGAGTGATTCCTTTGTATTAGCAGACACTTACAAAAGTTACATCTTAGACAGAGATGCGCGCAGGCACTACCAACATACACGCCGCAATAAACGCAGACTAGCTCTACACTATTCCGATTACGATCACAAATTAATCAATTTTCATTTGTAGATAACAATTCTTGTTCGGATCAAAACGCTATTCTTATTCTAATCAGGTCAGTCCGTGTATTTCTGAAGCTAGGCTACGTCTCGAACTCAGGAGGAATTAGAGCACCGTCATCACCTGTCTCTTCACGATCTAAAACGCAGATCACTATGGTAGATGAACAAGATCACGCTTGGAGAAATTTCACAAAGATGGGAAGTGCCAACATCGAACGTTTCATATTCAGTCTGTGAAAGGCAGAATATGAAACGCTTGGTGTTGGCTCTTCAACGCAAGCGAACACATAGCTACAACTACAGCTAGCATACAGTACCTAGCTAATGCCGTAAACACAAACGACTCTTCTCGCGCATCACGACACTTCAGAAGCGGGTCGCTCCTGCCGAAGTTACATATGGGATTTTCAGTATACAGACCCCTGTTGGGAGCGAGACAGGCTTCATTCGCTTACCATTGACTTGTTTGACCTTTGTTAAACTCCTGAAGGCTATAATTTTAGGTGAAAATGCTACCTAGTGCCCCTTTAAAACAGAGCAATTAAAGGCCTACAGAAAGGTGATTTTTTTGCACAAAACTGAAATAGCAGATCGATTCCTTAAATACCATGGAATTTTTTTATGATTTTAAAATAATTTTAGGCCCCTGGATAGTCCTGATTAGGCTCAATAAACTATCACCACATTTGACTCGAATTTGGCAAACTGGAACAACAGGTGCGTGACGTCACGAGTGCCAGCTGCTGGAACAATCACCAGTAGTTCTAGTAGCGAAGCCAGCAGTTTGCCAGACCTGGACAGCTTCTTCACGGCAAATTTCGATGTGTGCCGCGGGACGTCGCTTGGAAATATAAAACGTTGGGTTCAGTGCAGTTTTTATTGCGAGTAGATGTACGAAGTGCGTGTGTTGCCCTCAGCACCAGCAGCTCACACCACCGGGGACAGAGGAAGCAGAGAGACCTGCGGTCGGACAGGAATCCACCTGGCGGAGAGCGAACACACTCTCCGCCAGGTGGAGAGTGGAAATCAGCCGGCAGAGCGATCATGTCCACGTTGGGGCTCTTGATGATCGCTCTGCTGGCTGATTTCAGGGCAACCATGTGTCCGCTCTCCGCCAGGTGGATTCCCCCTGAGTGTCCGCACCGCAGGGAGCTGAACACGGCGGGATGGCTCCGGCTGATTTCACCAGAGAGGAGGCAGGCGGACAGGGAGGCACAGACACAAGTTCCGACCGCAGGTCTCTCTGCTTCCTCTGTCCCCGCAACATTTGAAACTTTTCAGGTGAGAAAGTAGTCGTTTAGATCCCCAACGTGTTGAAAACCTGACAAAATACCGGCTGTTTACCATTTTGTTCCGACGAATTCGGCGCTACTAAAGCTAGCCGCAGTGAGCAACGCACTTCCGGTTATTTTGACAAAATAAAATACCCGTTGCCTTTTATCATAGGGAAAGCCATTACGTGCTGTTGTTTTGAAAACAGGAAGTGAACCTACCCTCGTTGTAGCTAGCTTGAAACTGCCGTTTTGACAGGAAATGACGGTATGCCGGGTTGCCGCCGTCCTGCAGCGCTTCTGTCTCGGCTTGTATGGTGTCGCGGGGCAACTGATTTGTCACTCACAAAACAAGTTAAATTGTCGCTAGATTCAGCCAGCACGGCACTTGTGACATCGCACGGAAGCCCCGCCCCCAGTCTGGAATTCCAGGAAGGTTTCCTAGCGGCAAATTCAAAATCGCAAATGTTTTGGTGTCGAGTCCAATGATCATTATTGTTCCTCTGTGTATGTATTATCATTATGTATTGGGTGTAGTGTCAGCTTTCTGTAGGCCTTTAAACATATGGTCCTTTAACTTAAGATTTACTTTGCAACGCGGCGATCAAAGAATTCTTGGGCTTCTTCCGGAGTCTCAAAAAGGTGGTTTTCTCCATCATAAGTGAGTCGGGCTGGAAAAAGCAGACGGAACGGTACTCCTCTCTGGTAAAGAACCTGTGTGACGCAGTTAAATGCCAATCTTTTCTTAGCGAGAGCAGTGCTGAGGTCTGGGTATATTCTCAGAGAAGCCCCCTTATACTTGACTTCGTGCTGCCTGGACCATCTCAAAGCGACGTCCTTCTCTCGGTACCAATGAAAACACAGGATGAAGGGCCGTGGGGGTTGTCCGGCTGCGGGCTTGGGTCCGGCTGCGCGGTGTGCACGGTCTAGCTCTGGGGGGGACGGGAATACGTTATCCCCCATGACATCTTTCAGCATTTCTGAAATAAAAGTAGTCGGGTCATGGCCATCTTCACTTCCTTCAGGCAAATTCAGGATGCGAAAGTTGGCTCGGCAAGATCGATTCTCCAGGCTTTCAATGCGATCCAGCAGGGTTGTGTTCTGGGCCTGAAGGAACTTGACGGTAGCTTCAGCTTCACAAAAATTGTCACCCATCAGTGTTTCTGCCGCAAAGAGTCGGCCCTGAAAAGAGCTGACATGTCACGCAGCCCATCCACTGAAGCTTGCAGAGGCTGAATTGTCTCCTGGATTAATGAGGCCACATCTTCCTTAAATTTGGTCCGTTGCTTAGATAACTCTGTAATCAGCTGGGACATGGAGACAGGATCTCCGCATTTACTACCGTCAGGTATCTCCGCATCGGTAGCTGTAGCCGCCATTGTTGCTAGCTTGCTAGCTACGCTGTCTGTACGTCTGGTCGAAGTTGAATGTCTCTGCGATTTGGAATTATGGCTTGCCATTCCGCGGTCGTGAGGGTTCAACAGCTACACTTATGTCTGTACGACGCCTAATATGTGAATAAAACTTTGGTTATTCAAGTTATTAGAAAAGTTGATCGGGAGCCCCTTCAACCTACGTCCTTCTACGACATTGCCAAACCGGAAGCCTCCACATAAGTCATTCCTAAGAATATGAGTATTTTGCTTTAGTTACAGTTGTCAGCTCACTGTCATTTAGATAAAAGGAAGGGAAGTGTAGTTTTTTATCCTCGTTAGTCCTGACAATCATTACAACACTCTTTTTTAAGTTGTATTTGATGTCATACCGTACACCATACTCTGAGCAGACTCTAAGCAGTCGCTGTAGACCAGCACTATAGGGAGACAGGACAACTAAGTCATCAGCATACAATAGATGATTAACAATTTTATCCCCAACCATACATCCAGTCTTGCATTCTTTTAATTTCTTGGATAGATCATCCATGTAGAGATTAAAAAGAAAAGGGGAGAGAATTCTACCTTGCCTGACACCATTGGTAACCAAGAACTGGCTAGAAGATGCTTCGCCCCATCTGACCTGCATGGTTTGGTGGGAATACCAATACTGTAGAATACGTATAAAGTATAAAGGAACCCCTCGTTCATATAATTTTAAAAACAATTTTCCATGGTTGACTCGGTCAAATGCCCTAGATGCATCTAAAAAACACATAAATATTGTGGAGTTCTTCTTCTTATATTTTGAAATAAGCTCTTTTAATGCATAGATACACATATCTGTTCCATGTTTATGTTTAAAATCAAATTTATTGTCAGTTGTTTCCACATATCATTGGAGCCTCTCCAAAAGGATCCGCTCTAGGACTTTGGATATTATGGTGGCAAGTGCATTGGGCCTATAGTTGTCTGTACTAGATGCTTTACATGTTTTATCTTTAATAACGGGTACCAATAGTACAGATAACAGAGAGTCAGGTAATATGCCATGTGCTAACAGGCCAGAGAAACACAAAGCAAGTAGCCCTGAAAGTCTGTAACTAGCATATTTCAGATGCTCAGCAGTGATTTGGTCAGGACCAATGGCTTTATTCACTGCTAGCTTCCCAATGGCATTGCACACCTCGTCTGGTCTAATAATCATACCATTATCATAACCAACATCATCCACTTTAAAAGCAGCACTTTCAACAGAGTTAAAAATTTCCCCAAAATGCTTCGCCCATAACTCAGCAATATTCCCATCCCTAGATACACCATTTACAGTGGAAGGAAGAGGCATCTTGCTGTTGTTAATAGCTTTAACTTCATTCCAGAATTCCTGGACATCATTTTGATCAATCAATCAATCAATTATACTTTATTAATCCCCGAGGGGAAATTCCAGTGATGATGGAGTTTTCTAGCCATTGAGTTTGCCCTCATCATTTGCTCATTTCTTTTTACATAGCGTACCGCATATTAGTGGCCTTCTTATGCTGAAACTCTGGGCCATGTTTTACTTTTCCAGCAGCAACCCAGTTTCTTAAGGCTTCTTTCGCCTCAGAGTGGAGATCTGCCACATATGCATTCCATCCAGGCCTGACCTTTTGTTTTTTCTTATCTTGAATAAAACGCTTACCATCAATAATCAAACAGTTCACTATATTTTTATATATATTCACTAAGTTATTCTGGTGGTCTGGCTTTTGACAGTTAGTATCACAAGAGAATACAACATGTGGGATACAAACACTGCTTAGACTATTATCAGTTAATGCATTGTATTTCCAGAAGTCACATTCAGAGAGCTTAGCCCAGTCTATCTTCTTACATGTATGTTGGCATCTAGTAGCCAGTTCTAGTAGACTGCTCAGATTCAATACCATAGAGACAGGAATGTGGTCTGATATGGTCAGATCATACAGAATCATTATTTCAGATAAACAATCATGGGCATCAGCTGTGCATATACAGTGGTCCAGCCAGGATGTTGTATGCCATGCTTCACTGATATATGTATAACTATTCTCTGGCAGCATCACTTTACTGGAGAGCACTAATTTACTGTTTTGACAAAAGAGCTGTAAATGTTGACCAAACAAAGACTGGTTGTCTGAGATGTCAGCATTCAGATCACCCATAACAAATATACTTGTACATTCATTTTCTTGAATAAAAGAGCTAATGAATACTAGTCTGTTCAGAAAATCATTTTCATTCGTGTTGCATTCATAAGGGGTGTACACATTTAAAATAATAAACTCATTTTTATCATATGTAACTGTCAGGTTCAAATACCTACAATTTCATAAAGAAGAGAGAGAGAGACGTTATAGGATTTTTTACTCATGAGGAGAGCCGATGAGGAGACAGCCTTCACAGCTTCTTCCTGATCAACTCTAAACTGCTCCACATGGCTCCTCCAATTTATTAGGAAAATGGGTGTATCCAAACAAGGAAACAAAGAAAAGAGTATCAAATTACAACACATCTCAAAAGACAGGACAGGGGGATCCAGTTTCAGGCCGCATTTCTAACAAGGAATTTACGACCTTAACACAAATGAGCAAGGCACACTTTTCTTACAACTCTTGATCAATACAAAAACAGAGTATATATGGGATCACTAACACACATGCATTTACAACTCAACAGTAACCTTGATCACTATGGCCCAGTCAACATCTAAGCATATCACACTTATCAGTGGGTCATATTTCTTTTGCCAGAATATGGCAACACCGTCAGATATTCGGCCCCGTACTAACCCCAAACTTAAATCAATTGTAGACTCCCCTGCCCCATAGAAGTCATTATGCACCGAACCAAGTTTGTTGAGGTCCTGTTTGGGCAACAGGGTTTCTTGTATGCATAGTATGTCCGCGCTGTCAAAGAGTTGGTCAATCACAATGCGTCGCGCTTTGTCACTAGCACTCTGTCCTAAGGGCAGGCCATGCGCATTGTATGACACAGTTCTCATGACAACAGTCCAGCATTGACCGCAGCAGATGCCCCGGCCTCAGACACATTATTGCTCCTTGCCACCCCGAGAGTTTTTAAGACCACAGTTTTTCGTGCTTCGTAAAAGCGGTGAACAAAGATTCCCTCTGGCCAGAGCTCCGGTTCATACATTTCCTCAACCTTTTCGCATTCCACAGTAATTTTGAATGAGTTATAACGCTTTTGAATACTGTCAATCTTTTGGCAAGTCACATCACGATGTAGCTTATGCTTCAGGTAACAAGACACTTGATCTGAATCTACATCAGGGGAAAATCTTGAAGCGAAGACACTCACCAACTTGGTTTTTACGACCCGTATATCTCCACATGCACTGGTTCCAACAATACCACTTTTCTTCTCTCTATGAGTCGTATTCAGACGTGGTTTGGGTTGAAGTTGGGCCGTTGGTCCTTCAGCCAGGTGCTGTCGTTGTCGGCCCTTCTTGACCACACTGCTAGAAGCAATTAGTCTGGGAAGTTGCTCTGCGTTCCCCTCCGCGGTGTTTACAGTAGGATCCGTGGTTACAGGCACCTGCCTCGCGATGTGCACCCCTGGGCTTACGGTCTCCCTGCCCGATAGCACAGACACACTTTTGGCAGGGGCGTCGCCTTTCTCAACAGCACTTAGCAGCTGATTTAGCCCTGTTGCTATAGCGCGGTCATCGCAGTGTCCAGTTTGTACAGACACAGCTTGCTTTAGTGATGAAATGTCCGCACTCACACGTTCCAATGTCCGCAGCATGCACGAGACATCAATACTTTTGTAAGTTACAGGAGGAAGTTCATCTAGATGATGAGACACAAAGCGAAGGATGTTTTCCCCGGCCTCATTAAGCAGTTTTAAACAGCTTTTCACGTTGTTTGCGTCTTTTTGCAGCCCCTTATGCGTAACAAGACGCTGAGATGTATGGGGGCACAGATCAAACAGTACTTTCTTCGAGGTCTGGATCCACTCGGACCCAAAATGGTTCACAGTCAACAATATAATATCGTCCTGACTGAGTGTCTTCATTTTTACCACAAGAAAGTTCAGTAGTTCGTCTTCCACCAAAGTTTTGCCGTTTGCTGTAGTTTAAATCTCTGGTTTTATCCGTGTTTTACTCAGAGTGGCGGCAGCTTTACCTGTAGTGTCCCCCATCTTAGATGTCGAACACTATATAATGCTGTGGAAGTACAAGAACTACAATGTTTGTTTTTGTTCTGGAAAAGACATAGGACACAGAGGGCAGCTCTAAAGTGGAGTTTGTGGACAAACTGCTCCATACTGAGCTGAAAATTTCTGAGGACACAGACTTGCAGATCCAACGCATGCATAAAGCCCTGGCTCGGAAACCCAACCACAACTCGCCCCCGAGATCTATAGGCAAGGCAAGTTTATTTATATAGCACATGGGTTCCCAAACTCCATCAATGTGGGCCTCCCCTCTGAAATCAGTGACCCCCCCCCCCCCCCCCCCCGCCATGAAATTAATTATTTATGTTGTTGTTGTTCAGCACTTTGTAACTTGTTTTTGAAAAGTGCTATATAAATAAAGATTATTATTATTACTATTATAATAAAAATGACAGCAAACCAGAATCCATTCTCAAGAAACACTTTATCTGGCACTTATTGATATGCACCCTCATTTCATACAAACATATGATATTGTTTCAAAACTAACCAATCACTGGTTCAAACCATTTGAACTGAATTTTAACAATAAAATGCAATAAAACAATAAAAAATTAACAATAAAACAATAAACAATAAAATTGAACAATAAAAAAAATTAAGTGCAAGATAGTTGCTATCATAAATTCAAACGTAAATCAACAAGGCCTAAAACGAGGCCTTTGGGCCCTAAACGCTGTAAACGCTGCCATAACGCATCAAAGACTGTAAGGTGCTGAAGGTCTGTAGGCTACTGCAGATCTGTCACCCAAGACAAGTACCCTGTTGGACAAAAAAAGATGAAATTAGTAGGCCATTTACTTTACCAATAGACTGCTGATTTTACGCCCATATCCCCGAACAAATATTATTCTCACCTAAGTGTGAAGGATGGTGCTGCGCCCGCTGTGCGCACAGACGATTTATGCTGAGTGGAGAGGAATAGGCGCAGGTCATCTTCCACTGCAAGCCTTGAACGGTACTTGTTCTTAATGTACGCCATGGCAGAAAATCCAGACTCACACATATAGGTGGATGAGAAGGGCGTGAGCTTCACCATAGCTTTTTCCGTGAGGGTTGGATATTCGTTCTCCACTGATAGCCAGAAGCTTCCGATGGATACGCGCGTAATCTTCTGCTGCAGCTCCCGGTCAGCAGTCAGATCAGTCAGAGCTTCCTTCTCGTGTATGGACAGTCCGTCACTTGGTGTTGGGTTGAACAAGAATGGATTTCGAATCCACTCGTGCTTTACCGTGTCTTCAGTGACGTATTCACCAAACTGCCTGCACATCCCTCGGAGGTGTTCTGAAATGACAGGCAGTATGGTGTCTAAAGGCAGATCTGCGCGCGTCATGACATCTTCTACGGTAGAAAACATCTCCAAAGACCCCTGGTCCACACGCGTAGCCCACAAATCCAGCTTATTCCTGAAAGCAGTAACACGTTCGTTTGCAACAAACACATTGCACTCCTTTCCCTGCAGAGATGCATTAAGCATGTTCATGCGGTCGAAGATGTCAGCGAGGTGGGCCAGTTTAGCCACCCAGTTCATATCTTCCATGTGCTGCAGCAGTGGGGACTTGGCATCTTCGAGGAAAAGCAGTATTTCCTCGCGCAGTTCACAGAGGCGAGTTAGGACTTTTCCCCGAGATAACCAACGGACTTCGGTGTGTAGAAGCAGCCCTCTGTAGTGAGCGCCCATTTCCTCGCACAAGATGCTGAACAGACGGCTGTTCAGCGCACGGGCTTTGATGAAGTTGACTATTAGGACAGCTTCGTTCAGGACCGTGCGTAGCTGTTCCGGCATCTTCTTGGCTGCCAGGGCCTGTCGATGTATGATACAGTGACTCCAAACAGCGGCTGGTGCCACTTGCTGTATTCTGGTTATGAGGCCACTCCGACGGCCGGTCATAGCTCTCGCCCCGTCACTGCATATGCCACAGCAGCGTGTCCAGTCAATGTCATTCTCTCTCATGAAATCGTTCATAATAGTGAACATTTCCTCACCAGTCGCACGGGCAGGTAGGGGACGGCAGAATAAAAACTCCTCTGTAATATCCAGGCATTCTCTGTAGCGTACATATACAAGCACTTGTGCACAGCTGGCCACGTCAGTGGATTCGTCGATCTGAAGCGCAAAAACTTTACTCTCCTTGATAGCATCAATCACTTGGTCCTTAACGTCCAACGCCATGTCAGAGATCCGTCGGGCAACAGTGTTGTCCGACAGCGGTATTGGGTGCAATTTAGCCGCAGCTGCCTCTCCGATCATTATGGCACACATTTCTTTGGCGAATGGCAAAGCAAATGTCTCTCCTATGCTGTGTGGCTTCCCTGCTTTGGCAATGCGCAGTGCCCCCCGATAAGATGCTTCAGTGGCCTTGGAATTCGTTGCGCTAAAATCCAGAATCATTCTCTTTTCTCCTTGTAGCATTTGAACTTTTCTTTTGAAGAACTCTGGAGGTTTTTCAACTAACTCGCGGTGCTTAGTTGTCAAGTGCCTGCGTAGCTTAGCCGGCCGCAGGCTGTCGTTAGCTAACATCTCTCTACAAATTACACACTGGGGTTGAGGATAATTAGTTGGTCCTGTTGATGTAAACCCCAAATTGATATAAATATCATCGTATTTTCGCCGTTTGGCTTTACTACCCATATTGGGCTCGGGCCGTTCAGAAACTGTGAGAAACTTGTCCATTTTAAGCTATGTATCGATAGTACCGGTCGATAGAAATTAACCGGTAACTAGCTCGCTGCTAGCTCGAGTGACAGCACTGTTGCTAGGTTACGTTATGAAGTTTGGCACAATACATTCTCACGCAAAATATTTAGAATTGCCTACATCTCTTCTATAATTTATTTATATTTTATAATGTTGACAATTGCATAAAACAAAATAAAAAATATATAGTTCTAAAATGAAATCAACGTGTTTCCTTTTTTTTTTTTAATCAACCTTCCGCGCCCCCCCCCCCAAATCATTTGGCGCCCCCCAGGGGAGGCGCGCCTCACAGTTTGGGAATCTCTGATATAGCAAAATTCAACTACAAGGCGATTCAAAGTGCTTTACAGATACATTAAAACAGAAAAAAAAAGCATGATTTAAATTTTAAACAAAAAAGAAAGTAATAAGAACAATTGATAGAATCAGATAAAATCAGTAGTTAAAATGTGATTAAGTTTTGAAACTCAAGCTTCAGACTTGGAGCTTTGTTCAAATGCAGCTGAAAATAGGTTTGTCTTCAATCTGGACTTAAAGGGGAACTCCGGGGCATTTGAAGCGTGTTTCCATTGCTAGAGGTTGTCAAATAATGATAGTAGGACACAGAGAGGTGCACATCTGCGCTCCCTGTGTGAAGATCGCTCTGTCCGCACAGCATGTCATGCGAGGCTAATACGTGGTGGCTAAGGGGCAAGCGCTAACCCTTCCACGTAAAACAACAACTTGCACACAGCAGAAACGTCACACCACTTTATAAACCATCCGACAATAAAGTCACAAGCCTTACCATCAAAACCATATGCATGGTTCTCACATTACTGGCATGGGGACGTTACAAAACAACTTTATAAACAGCATGTAACTCACCGGCTGGTTGTAGGCTCGCGCATGTGAAAGCCCAGAAGAGTCGATGGAGAATAATCCCATATACAAAACAATTATCTTCTCTAGAAAAACTGCGTTCAAGTATTTAAAACATTACAAGAATATTACTGGGCATGTATTGTTGTAATGTTTTAAATACTTGAACGCAGTTTTTCTAGAGAAAATAATTGTTTTGTATATGGGATTATCCTCCATCGACTCTTTCGATGGCGATCCAGGTTTGGATTTGAGTGCCTTGGAGGAGAGGGTGACTGGCCTGATCGGAGCTACGTCCTCATCAGGCGTGCCAGGGAAACTTGACACTGATGCGCCCATGTCAGAGCTCGAGAATGGTAAGAATGACTGCACACCCAAGACGTTTAAATAAAACAGTTGCTTTAATTTTCAACACAAATGAGTTTCCTAATCAAAGTAATATTTTTCATTCACAGATGAATCCGAAATGGCATCCGGGCAACCTGACCCGCGCGACGAATACGCGGCCCGTCAACATCCGAAGCCTCTGCCTCTGCCTCTGCCCCCCGGTCTGCAGCGTCACACCGGCCAGCCGTGTTAACCACAGAGGTCCTAGAAAGACAAACATAGATCGTGAAGTGGATGATGGCTTTAACACACACCATGCAATCTATCGACAGTACATTGAAAGACATAAATGAAACACTGAAGTCACAGAATAAATGCTGAAAGAAATCGTCGTTCTCCTTTCTTTTTTCCTTGAATAACAGAATGCTTACCAAAAGTCAGAATAGCTGAATACGTTCCTCTCTCCTCCTGAGCGCTCTTGGCTGTGCAGGCTGGTGGAAGGGATCTCTGGGTACGGGGTCCTCTGGATGTACATCTGGAAATGGCACTCCATTATTTTGGGCAATGTTATGGAGATCCCCGCATGCAATAATAATATTACATACCTTTTTGGGCGTATAGGGTTCCCCCCGCAGCCGAGAGACAGATCCAGCTTTAGGAGCCCTATACACCTCCCCACAGTGGCACGCGTGCGCGAATGCGCAGTGTTAAAGCGCCTCTCCTGTTCGGTGTGAGGGTGCACGGTTGAATAATGAGCCATCACTCTTCCAATTACGGAGTTGTACTTGTTTAATTTATTTAATTTGCGTTTATGTTTATATTTATGTTGAAGTCAAATAAAACATGGGCCTTCTTTAAAGTGATAAGTCTGTCATTTTAACCAAGGGATTTGTTCAGTGGTGTAGTCTACCTTTTTGAGGTGGGTATACTGTATAGTTGGCCAGTCATTTGCCCGTGGTACCAAACTTGTTAGGTCCCAGAGGTTTTGTTTGTGTGGGTTTTCTTTTGTTTGTTTTTTGGTTGCCTGCTGCTTCCTAGTCCATCCTCCAGAGGTTCACAGCGAGCAGTGCTCTGGAAGGTGCGGTGGTGGAATCTGTCGCACCTGCGGCTAATTGAGACGGGGCGGAGAAGGAGTATTTATACGGCGGCGGAGGAACACTCAAACGCCTGAGTGTTAACCTGGAATGGTAACAGTTTTCTCGAGCTAGGCCCTTTGAATAATTGACTCTTAGTAACTCTCTCCCTGTCGTGTCTCTTCATCGTCAGATTTATCCGTTGTTCCTCAGAGAAGATCTGAAGATTCAGACTGCCTGGAATTCCCCGAGTGCTCCTCCACTACACCGCTGGAAGAACCCGTCGGACGCTAGGACCTCAGCTGTCCCCTCGACCTGGAGGATCTCCTCCCGCAGACCTTTCCCTCTAACACCGCAGAAAATACCGGCTGCAAGCCCGAACCCCGCCCTTGGATTTCTCCCCGGATACCTTCCGCCCTTCCTCCGTGAGCAGCTCGCCTGTCCGCCCTCCACCGACGTCCGCCCGCTGGATTTGCGGGTTCGGATTCCCGCAGGAAAAGCCGAGCAGGCAACTACTTCAACTTCCCGCTGATTCCCTCTCACAAAGTAAGATCTTGGCTATCAGTTCCCTGAGAGGAATCACTCCTCCCGGACCCACATTAACTACTCTCACTCTCCTCGACAGTTGTGTTCCTGCCAGTCCACACCCCGTTTCCAGAGATCCCACTTATCCTCTTTTTCTTGTAATAAACTTTATTATTGTGATTACTGTTCTCCTGATCGTGTTCTTGCATGTGGGTACGTTACTTGGCACCCATTATGACAAAACTAGGGGTCGGGACTCGGGACCCCTCGGAACCAATAGTAGCCCCTTAATGCACGCCGTACCTCCAGTGGCGCGCTGTAATAGTCATTGAAAAGTAATAAGTACCATAGTACTACAATACTATGACATAACACAGTTCAGATGAAAAGCCCTCTAAAAACTATGACAAAAAATAGGCCAATGTAAAGTTTCATTTTTAAGCATTTTCATCTATGACAATCAAAAATGTTACTATCAAGTAGGCCTTCAGCAAGTCAAGCCCAAACAAAATGAAATGAACTGATTTTTAAATGTAGGCCTATAGAAATATAGCCTGTTTTGTAAACTCATCACATGCACTAAAGGTTTTTGCATCTGACATTATATCGCAGTAACAGTGTAGTAGATAATGTAATTACCATTGCCTAAGTACAGATACATCTCCCCATCCATGCATACCATGGCGATAGCATGGTTCTGGCTAGTAAATAAAGTTTAGTTTATGATAGATAAATTACTTAATCCAGACAGCCAATGTACATATCATCATGTAGACCATATAGCGATTAGGAGTTATTCCCAAAGAAGAATCCCAGATAAACAAACGTCTAGAATTTTAAACTAAGTAAGCAAACGTGGATCAGAGTAGCTAGCTTGCTAGTATTGAGAGAAGAACGAAAGCTAGACTACAGCATGACTAGCCTGTGTTATTGCCATGTTATGTCCACAAATTAAACAACCTAGAAGGGTAACTTGGTAGCAATACTAGTCTCATAAAAAGCGTGAATTATGTTTTTGACTCAACTTAACTTACTTTCGGAAACGTCAGGTCGGGCAACCTTATTAAAAAAGTTCCTAAGGTCTTGCTGTCCCTTGCGCCTGGCCATGATCCTCGTCGTCCCCAACTAAAAACCTGGAACGCTGCTGCTTTGTTTAACCTGGCAGCTCACGGTCGACTACCTAGCGAAATTCACTGGCATGTTTTCATCACGCATTGAGGCTTTTCAAATAATAATGATCATCATCATAATAATATATTGTAACGACCCAGAATGAGGGTAAAAGCACACGGACTGGCTTGTTTCCTCCTCTCCCTGTCAATCACTGGACCGCAGGTCATGTCACTCAGGTGTGGGCTGGTGATTGGGGGAGAGGAGTGGGCGTGGGCCAGTCTGTGTGCAGGTCTGGTGTTCTCCTGGGGCTGGTTGCGGAGCAGGACTGAGAGTCACTCGTGTTCTGCGATTGTACTTCTTGTAATAACTTAATAAAGAGCCGTTCGGCAACCGCCGGTCTCAGAGCCTCCGTGAAGTCATTATAATATGTTCACGAAAGTTAGACAACGTGTTAATAAATCACTACCATACCTGTCAACAGCCATGGAAAAGTGTGCCCTGGAAATGCAAACTCTCGGGTTGAGATGATGAGATGATAATTCCATAATCCGATCAGAATGGTGAGAACATGGAGAACATATTGTATCAGCCCATTCCAGATGTACAATGACTTTTCGTAGAAGCCTCGACTTTACAAAGTCCTTTCCTTAGCCACTAAGCACCTACGTACGCACCCCATGATAGATTTTTGTTTTGGCTGACAGCGAGACATAAAAAACGCGTCTGATTGGTTGGAGATTTACTGACTGCCGCAATTTCCGAATGAATGCAATTCTGAAGTGTTGTCGTTGTATTGTTAAATTATAACAAGGCTTCCATGAAAAGTGGTAGTTGATGAAACGTGGCTGTGCTATTCTAAATATTGAAAAACGAATTTTAGGTGGGTATACTGAGCATTTTAGGTGGGTATACGGAAATCCCCCCAAAAAAGAGGTGGGTATACGCCGTATACCTGCGTTCAACGTAGACTACACCACTGGATTTGTTGCGACTCCTGAGCACGCACTAGTGACGCTGCTGTATTGCAGTCACCGCAAGTCAAAATGGAAAAGTGCGTACACCGGCCTCAGACCTGTCGTGGCGATTTCATCTTTCCTGCGCTCACGATGGATTTGATAAATGCCAACCTTTGCGCAGAAAAGAACTTACACACGACCTACGCACGTTTTTCGTCTTACGCAAGTTTGATAAATGAGGGCCTATATGTTATTGCCACATAACTCTCCCCTTTCTTCCCAGCTAGGAGTGCTAGAAGAGTAGCAAAAGAACAGGTACTTCAAGCAGTTATCCCACACCGTTCCACTACACACGCTCATTGAAGAGAGGACATTTCACAGCAAACACTTCCAAATGAATCACTGCACACTAGGGCCGGCAAGGTATATGTATTCGTACCGAACCGTCACGGTACGGGGGTCACGGTTCGGTACGCGCATTTCCACGCAGAATACACACGGTACAGAAGTTTTCTGAACGCGGAACTGTTATTTTACAAGAGTTTCCTTCAGGACCCATTTAAACACTGCCACAAGCAAGCTCTGATTGGTCCGTAGAGATATACGCTTTCGGACAAAGTAGTTATAAGAGCACACAGAGAGTCAGGATCAAGCGCAGGTGATACTTCTTCGTTTCATGAAGGAAGAAAGGAGAGCAGCGCGCCGCAGACAAAGGAGACAACGTGTAAGTTTGACTTATTAAACACGCGCCGGTTCTGTCTGTGTGGTATGATGAAACATTTCAGCCATGATAGCATGACATGGGGCGTAGCTACCGACCACCACACACCTCCGTCAGATGTGTGTGTGTTCTATAGAACCATGAAAAGACCCGACCAATTACGTCTCCCAAATGTATTTCAACAACCCCTGGATAGAATACATGCAGAGCAACAAAAATTACCGAAGCAATTGGAATTTACATTGCATCTGCTATGCGCCCATATTCCACTGTAGAAGAGGCAGGATTCAGATATTACATGTGCTCGAAGCTCCTTCGGCACTGTACCGAAAATGTACCGAACCGTAGGGTCCGTACCGAACCGTTTGTACCGTTCCACCCCTACTGCACACGTTTGTCACTTCATGAACCACAGCACACCGTACCCAGTGAACGCACCCTTGGGGCACTCCCTAGCCACTGTAGGGGGGTATAGACAACGGTAGGAATTTAACCCAGAGTGGCACTAATTACCTGCCATACAATGTCACGGCGAGACGCAGGGGTAGTGGTTGCTGCCTGCACAGTGGGATGAGGAAGTTCAATGTCCGCTCTCGGGCGGGGGCTGCGACCGAGAGAATCAGCTACTGTCTTCAAACCTCCCTGGAACACCACCGGTGGGGTCCGAGCAACAGGGCAGCGGCACGGCTGTCCGTGGTGGCGCTGCGTCTCCAGGAGCGGGCGCCCCGAAATGCTCCTCCACGGCGTCCGGCAGCTGCCAGGGAAAAAGGGAGAATCAGCAGTGGTCTCTTCTGTTAGTGGGGTTTCACTCACACACACGGGGGACGCGGGCCTTTACACTTTCCTTCACTCAGGAAATTGTGAGTGTTGTATCGGGTCTCTCGGCCTTCCCCACGATCGCCCCTGCCTGGTCCGAGTCTATCTCCGTCCTGTCGCTCTGAACGGGCGAGCTGGATCGCTCACCGTTGCTGGCCTTCCTCAGGCTCCCGACTCCTCGTCCGCTCCGCTGGCTTGTCCCCAGAAAACCGATCTCCTGTGTTCTCCCTTGCCTCTCTTTTCTCCTCAGGAGACGCCGGCACACCTCCCTCTACGCCAATCAGCGCGCTCACCTGGAGAGCCCGCCCTGTGGCCGACCAATCAGCCACCAGTCTCAATCGTCAGACTCATTACTATCAGCTGTGGACGAAAAGCACACACCCCCCCCCCCACAGTCCTCAATGTATGAGTAAAAAGTCCAAGTTGCATCAGTCCATGTACAAAGTTATTGTGGTTAATGCAAGTCCACCACACATCAGTCCATAAACAGTCACTTCCCTACAAAGCCTCAGTCTACTAGTGACATTTTCCACCCCCCCATTTCGGTGGACGTCCTCGCCCAACCATTTACTCCCCATACCTTGCTGGAGGCATGCCCATATTCGACCGCTGTGACCGCCTCAGAGGGTTTGACCCCTCTGACAGCAGGGCAGCCCCTGTCTGTCCATCTGGCTCCAACAAAACTGGGGCCTGAGCTGGTTCAGCAAACTGCACAGGTTCACCCCCCGGGTGAGGAATGGCAGGCTCTGTAACGGCCAAGGGGGCCAGTCGGGCTAAGGGGTGTAGCGTAATGGGGCATTTGCATCAAATATAAGGATTTATAAGACGTTTTCACTGTCTCAAATAAACCTTAAAACCTCGAATTTAGGGCACCACCTACCGTTATTTTAAATTTAAGTTACAGTCAGGTAGGAAAACTGTTAAAATCTTACGATCCTGGTATGTTAAATTAATAATCAGTTAATAATCAGTCTCATATCTTGCTACTTTCGTGAAAGTTCTCATTTGGTTGGACAGACATTACGTAAAGAAAGCATACGACACAATCTGTGATTATAACATATATATAGATATATGAACTATTTATTAAAATGATATGACCAAAACATGATGTGATGAATTGTGAGCGTGGAGGACCCAAAAGGCAGGAGATCAGGTAGTTGTTAACAAACAAAGGTTTATTTTGGTAATCCGAAAACTCAAAGAGCCGCTGGGGAAGCGGTGTAGGAGGGTCCAGTGGTTCCTCTCAGGATAATAATAATCACGAACACGGGGCTCAGGTCAGTGCAATCGGTGAAGGCTTCAGGCACGGGTTGGAGACTGAATCATCTGACAGGGCTTGTGGAGGTGAACCAGGCTTTTATGGAGTGGTGAGGTGATTACTGGATCTGATTCAGGTGTGATCCATTGTGCTCCTAGCTCCGCTGGGAAGTAGGTCAGCCCCGCCCACTGAACCAGCACCTGCCCTGCAGGCAGACAGGAAAAAACTCCAAAACATACACAGTAACACATAATATGAAAATAGAAACAAAACAGAAAAAACCCCAGTCCATAACACATGAACCTTTAAAACAAACAGGAGATGCATTGAATATGGGTGATTATATAAAACACTTAGTGAATGGAAAATAAAATATGGGGAATGGGGAGATACTGGATGTATTCAAATAGTTCAGGTTCAGGTTTTAATGCATCTTTTCTTTAAGGCATAACCCAGTATCAACTTTTTTGTTGAATCCATCATCTTGGTTTTTCACTTGTCTCAGAAAGGGTTCTTTCTGAAAATAAGTTTGAGTTTGGAACAAGGGAAATTAGTTGGGTTAATGTGAAGGTAGTTAGGAATAGGATCGTTCACCTGAAATTAATTTCTTCCTTTTGAATTTGTTTACTTGAGAAACAAATAAGGAAGGATGTTAAAATAAACACGACTGTGTTATTTTACTCAAAAAGGGAAGAAATGCATTTAATTTAGAAGCTTATCATTAACCGTTATGGTAAAAAGAGGGAAAACATTAATGCTAACACAAAAGGGAACATGCAAGCTCTTGGCTGTTGTTTTCTTTAAGCCTTAGTGTCTTATAATCAGTTCCTGTTAAGGTAATCTGATTTGGTGAAAGACACACATGTGAGATAAATTAGCTTCAATTAATGTTTCCAAATAACAAAGTTGGCATTGTTTATGTCAAACAATTGATTCAAATGCATTAAAGAATATTCAAATAAAGCTGGTATTCGTTAGTACCAAGCAAAATGATCAGCTTTCTTTGTGATCCTATTTAATGTGATCCGAAGCGGCTCACATGTCAAAAGCTTCAAGTGGGCGGGTTTGAGAGAAGGGAGTAAGGAGTGACATCACTGGTGACGATTTCTAGCACTGCCCACCAATAGTCCTACAAGGATTCAGTGAATTCGCCTCATTTCCCCTGGGGACTGAGAGGGTTAACTTCTCTCACAGACAGTGCACAAGCGATGATGCAGTTTGCTCACAAACTTTTAAACACAGCTTTGCAAAGCTCACAATGCTTGAGACACGGTCGTTTCAGTTCAGAATGCTTCTAAAAGTCACCAACTTTGATAATAACAACAAATAGAGTCACCAACTCAATTTTTCTGCAGCAAAATTGGTCTGTCCACTACTGCTGTATATTATTTTAGTTAGGGCTTGTAAGCATTTTAAAAATAAACACACCCTCAGTTTTTTCTTTCAACTGAGTTCAACAGACACGGCATTCCGGTCGTTTATTTAATAATACAAAAACAATTGACTGTTTAAGTCATTCATGCGATCACGTTTTGTGACCGTGTGTATTTTATTTATTTTATTTTTTTCAGGAGCGACGGCTCTGATTCATTCAGTTAAGCTCAGCAGCTTTAACTTTCAATAAGTAATCTGTATTACTTTATTTTAAGCGTCACAACGCTCCGTTAAACAACGTTTAAACTCGCTCCCCCACTTCATGGGGTTTCAATATAGCACCTTGATGCTTTTTTTATGTCCGGGTGCAAGATTACAGCGGGTCTATACTCCTGTGTTTGAGGAGGCTCTGAGTTGACTAAATTTGCCGGGACTCGCGGCAGAATTTGTGATACTCATAAAAAAAAATCAAATCAACCGTTGGAAACTCGCAACTACGGCCAGGCCTTTAAATTCAGCGTTCTTGCGCTGTGCATGCAATCTTTATTCTGGGAGGAGACAGCGACAGCGGGGCTGGCGCTGCTTCTGCGGTGTGCAATTAATATTGCGCACCCACGGATTTGGAGAGTTATGATGCGTCCACGATTACTCTGATAAAGTGCTTTTAAGTCATTCTAAGTTTTATACACAGCCACTGCTTGCATTGCTCACACACAGATAATGAACCAGCCAATATCATGTTTATGCGTTCCTTCACGTAAGTCAGTCTACCGTAAAACGCCTCACACGGCGCACCAAAAATATGTAGCGTAATGGGGCATTTGCATCAAATATAAGGATTTATAAGACGTTTTCACTGTCTCAAATAAACCTTAAAACCTCGAATTTAGGGCACCACCTACCGTTATTTTAACTTTAAGTTACAGTCAGGTAGGAAAACTGTTAAAATCTTACGATCCTGGTATGTTAAATTAATAATCAGTCTCATATCTCGCTACTTTCGTGAAAGTTCTCGTTTGGTTGGACAGACATTACGTAAAGAAAGCATACGACACAATCTGTGATTATAACATATATATAGATATATGAACTATTTATTAAAATGATATGACCAAAACATGAACCTTTAAAACAAACAGGAGATGCATTGAATATGGGTGATTATATAAAACACTTAGTGAATGGAAAATAAAATATGGGGAATGGGGAGATACTGGATGTATTCAAATAGTTCGGGTTGGCTGACTATTTGACGCTAAATACTGACATTTCGGATTAATGTATCATTCTGTGAAAGCCTCGAGACATCCATCAAACCCACTTTAAGGTGAAAACGGGTCGGTCTTACTGTGCTGAAGTTCTGCTTAGTCAGCTCGGAACACGGCAGCGGCCACGCGGGGTCCGAGGGGATTTCTCTTCCGCTCTCTGGGCCTTCCTGGCTGTGGTGGCTGACTTTAGCGGACTTCTCAGTTGCTTCTTTCACTGGGAAACGGGAACGATGGTGCCGAGGGCTGTGGTTAGATGATCGAATCTTCCGAGTGTCAGTTGGTCCGTTGCTTCTCTGATGAAGTGAACTTAAGTTCACAGAAGATTAATAAAAGGTTGCTTGGAGTTGGCTTTCTGGGTAGGAAAACTTCATTCTGTTCTTATCTTTGTTCGGGTCTTTCTTTCTCTTCTCCGGGGTCTCACTGGGTTCTGGAGGGCTTCCTTCCGGTCGTCCTCTGCATCGCTCATCCTCACGTCCTTCCGCTCTCTCCTGAGATTACGGGAAAACTCCCAAACTCTGGTGAGCTCTTCTGTTCTTCTCAAACCATCTCCAAATCTCTCTGAGCAACTTTTCTCTGCTCAAATCTCCTTCTGAAACTCTGGGTTGAAACTCTTCTGGAACAAGAGGCAAGAAGCAAGAAGCAAGAAAATAGAAAAACGTGTGTTTTTCGCAGGCTCCGGGTTTTGACTCTCGGAGGCGGGGCGTGACATAAGCTTACACTACTCTTTCAGCCAATGATATGCCTGAACTGTAGTGAATGTCTGCCTGGGTGTCTGTAAGATGATCTGTTTTATATGGGGATTTCTGGATGAGACAAAGAAACTCTTATTTCTCCATTACTCTGTCTCATAGAACATTTGTCTCTGTGATTCTGAAAACACTACATCTTGTTAAGATATGCAGATTAAAGATATAACATAGACTTGCAATATAAAGACATCAAAATAACACACAACGTAATTGATGATTATGACTTTCAAAATTCAGATGAATATCTATGAAATCGTGACATATGAATAGTGAACCACACAATGTTAATTTTCTGTGTTAACAATGGGGATACCAAACAAATACCAAATAGATACCGAAGGGACATCATTAGAAGTTAATTGTTGCATATATCTTGTCCATTTTACTGAGTCCTCTGGGATTTAAATGTTCAACTAATCAACACTGCAGACCACTAGGGGGCAATGTGGTTCCATCAGGCAGGTTGGGCATTTTCAACCAAGATCAGTTCTTTGTCAATATTTAAGCCAGAATCGTACAAATTGTCTCTATATGCGTCTTGTGATCAAGCTGGAAACCTGAAAGAAATTGTATACGGTTATCAAACACATTTAATATAGTTTTAAGATTCGACTAAAAGTGAGTCTTAGTGAAGTCTTCTCAGTTCGTGTGTAGCCATCTGGTCTCTTTTTCTGGTGGGAAAGGGTGTTAAAATGTCAATTTCGATTTATGGTGAAGATAAGATAGTAAGTCTACAACATCTCCAACAGAAAGGTTCTTTGTTCATTCGAGTTTATCCCAATTTATGGAGAGCGTCTGTTGCGAGTTCGACTCCCCAAAAACTCTCAAAAGGGTAGAAGGTTAACGTAAATTAGGCAGTTTCTGTCTCTTTTTCCTTTGTGGAAAGAAAATGGAGATCTGTTTTTTATCCACATACGTAAACATCCCCCACAGGAATGTTGGTTTTGTCAAAGTTTGAAAAACTCTTAATCCACACGGCACTGTGACTGCTACAGGGGGCAAAAGGTAAAAAGAACGTAGGTTGTTTAGACAAAGAGTCCATCTTCGGGGTACACACCTTGGGCTCAGTCCTTGTAGCCTCAAGTCCTGCAGGACAGGGGCTCAAGTTGTTCTGGTGCATTGTCTGAATTGGTCCCTCCTTCCCCTCGGGTCAGATTTTGTACACTGGGTGGCCAGGCCGTATCTGTGAAAGCACAACAAAAGGAGAGGGCATTCAATGGGGTGCCAACTTGCCCCTTGAGCTCTCCGTCTGAAATTCCTGATCAGCACTCTCTCACCCGGCAACAAGGGTACGGCCCTTGTCTTCTTGTCATACCGAGCCTGATCCCAGCTCTGCCTCTGTTCTGTGTGGGTTCGGACCCGGCTATAGGCCTCCACCAGCGTCCGATGGTGCTTGTCCACCCATCCCACCACAGTCCACCGATCCTGTGGGGGGACAACATCTACACACAGGTCAATGGGTAGTCGGACATGACATCCAAAGAGCACAAAATAAGGGGTCAGACCAGTACTACAGTGCACAGTGTTGTTATAGGCTTGCACCAAGGCTGGAAGCTTGTCTCTCCACCTCAGCTGATCCTCTACACAGAGGGTATTCAACAGGGATAGCAGGGTCCTATTGAAGCGCTCACACGCACCATTGCCCTGCGGGTGGTATGGGGTGGTCCGGCTCTTGGTACAACTATACAATTCACAGAGCTGACGCATTACCTCAGATTCAAAAGCCCCCCCCACGGTCTGTCAGGTACCGCTCCGGACAACCAAACGGTTGGATGAGGGCGGCCCACAGGGCACTGGCCGTGGTCTGAGCAGTCTAGTCCTTAGTAGGCACGGCCACTGCAAATCTAGAAAACAGGTCAGTCATCACGAGGATATACTGGTGGGTGTCGGTTGGCCGCCCCAAAGACAAATAATCCAAGGCCACCACCTCCCATGGGTAGCTGGACACAATTGATTGGAGGGGGGCCCGTACCGCGGGGCCGGCCTTCGCAACTGCACACTCGGCTGTCCATATATTTATGTCTTTTCCCATTCCTTGCCAGTAGAACCCGCGGCGCATCAGGCCCAGAACCTTTTCACTATTAGCGTGTCCAGCTGCCTTGTGATAGTCCTTCCACAAGTTTTGAGTATGCTGGGTTGGGACAATCAACTGGAAGGTCAGCTGGCCAGTATCTGGCTCCTGAATGCAACGTCCCAGGACTCCCTTGCGTTGCTCCAGCCGATCCCATTCTCGCCCCCACTTGCGAACCTGGGGAGACACCGACTGTTGCACTTGAGACACTGTTAGACCTTGACTTTTCAGCTGGCTCACCTGGTTCAACTCCGGGTCCTGCTGCTGGCGTTCCTGCCAGGACCCCAGCCATCGTTTTGAGCTGCCCGAGGAGCCTCCTCCAGCCCCCTCTCCCTAGGAGGGGCAAGGTGGACAGTCTGGACATGTGCCCTTCCAGGGAGTCGGGACAACGCGTCTGCATTCTGGTTCGTCCTGCCAGGCCAGTATTTGACTGAAAAGGTGAAATTTGCCAGCTGAGCCACCCACCTCTGCTCCAACGCCCCCAACTTTGCTGTCTCCAGGTGTACGAGGGGGTTGTTATCTGGGAACACTGTGAACTCCGACCCACACAGGTAGTGCTTAAACTTTTCTGTGATCGCCCAAAACAGTGCCAGCAACTCCAACTTAAATGAACTGTAGTTCTGGTCATTCCTCTCATGGGGCTTCAGGCTCCGGCTTGCATAGGCAATCACCCGCTCCCTCCCCCTTGTACCTGTGACAGCACTGCCCCGAGTCCCTCACACAATGACATCATCCAAGTAAATCAGGAGGAAATCGTTCACTTTGCCTCCCAAGCAGCGCTACATGAGCCGCTGGAAAGTGGCAGGGGCATTGCACAGGCCGAAGGGCATCCGCTCGAACTGGAAGAGGCCCACCGGCATGGTAAAGGCCGTCTTTTCTTGGTCCCGCGGATCCACCTCGACCTGCCAATATCCGCTTGCAAGATCCAGAGTGGAATACCAGGCCAACTCCTTGAGATGGGTCAGGGACTCCTCGATCCTGGGCAAAGGAAAAGCATCCTTGTGAGTGATTGCATTTAATTTTCGGTAGTCAACGCAAAGCCGCCAGGACCCATCCTTCTTCCGAACCAGCACCACGGGCGCAGCCCACGGGCTGGCACTTTCCTTTATTACTCCATTGTCCAACATACCTTCCAACAGCGACCTCAACTCTGTGTACAGATTTGGTGGAACTGGCCTGTACCTCTCACGCACTGGCGGTGCGTCCCCGGTGGGAATCTGATGGAGGACTGCAGTAGTGCGGCCGAAATCATCCTCATCTGCCGCAAAGACTTTGGTCCATCTCTGCAGCAGCTCGGCCAACCTCCGTTGTTCATCGAAGTCTAGGCCCTCCCCCTGCAGTGCCAAGGCTGGATGGCTCGGTGATGATGCCTCTGCTGGGGGTGACAGATCATTTATTCTCCTCACCTCTACTATTGAGGGTCCGTCAGCAGTTAACACCAACTCTTCCTCAGTTCGCACATCTTGGGGATCCACCTGTGAGACTGCAGCGAGGGCCCGACGCTGAGGAAGCTCTACAGGGAAAAGGTGAGGGTTACACACTCTTACTGGTACTCTCCCACCCCTCACCCAACTCGGGGTCCTTGCCACCCACCACTCTTGGTCGTCGCTTTGCAGGTTCTCCACCATGATGCAGCAGTCTGGCCTGCCAATCGCTTGGGGGACCTGGGCCCAAACCACCATTTCAGTCTCCAGGGGGATCACTATGGGGTCCTGACGCGGCAGCTTGGCAACACCCTGCAGGACTTCAGAGGGCTCCGCGAGGCCGATGCGCCGGCAGACTGCAAAGACCTTCCCCCACTTGGTGGCCGCTGTGGGGGTCATTGCGGACTTGAACCTCTCCTCTGCTTGGGAGCCACCCTGGAAAACACTCATCCAACAATCCCCAATCACATTCATCCCGAGTAAACAACCGTCATGTTGCAAACACGCGTCTTCTACCACCACCACCCCTTTCTCCAATACCTTGACCCCATTTATCTCAAAGTCAAAAAGCGCATACCCAATATACGGGATCGACAGTCCATTTGCAGCCTTCAGGGTAAGCCAGGGGATTGTGCCCTTGACTAGTCCCTCCCCAAATTGCTCCTGAAACACAGAATGCTTCATTAGTGTGACTTGAGAACCAGAGTCTAACACACATGAAATGCTTTTACCTCCCATGGTAACGTTTACTTCAGGACTTTCTCCGACGAATGAGGGCTTGGTGGGGGGTGTTGTCTGGGTCCCCTCCTCGACCGCTCGCCCTACAGCGACCGAGGAAGCTAAAAATCCTGGGGGTTACGGCGTCGCTTGGGGCAGAACAAGCGAGTGTGGCCCGATTGTCCACACTCCAGGCAAATAGGCCGGCCCTGGGGGTCCCACTGGAACTGACTTCGAAGCACATCAGGGGCGGACCGGCGGGGCCCCTGCTGGAACGTCGACCCTTGTGGGACAGTCTGTACGGTTGGGTCAGCAGGCCCTACGGAGAGATTAGCTATTTGGGCCCGCAACTCCTTGGCCAGGGACCTGCCCAACACTGAAATCTGTTTCTTGAGGTCTTGTTGTAGCTCTGCCCGCAGGGATTCCTTCCCACAATGCCTGAGTGTCTTGGCCAGGAGGGAATTCTAGGTGATGGGTAGGTGGAACCTGCTATAGTGCTGCCTGGTGTGTAGGCGGGGGCGACCGCTGGTTCGGGGGAGGCCTGGATGTGTACGTGTGGCAGGCCCAGGTCTCCATTTCCTCTTTAGTGTGCTCTTGTTTAAGTGCCTTTGCCTCCTTACAAATAGCAGGGAAGGTGATAGCTGGTGTTCGACGAAGTAGCCTTTTCAACTCTTGCTTCACATGACCTTCCTGTAGTCCCCTGATGAACTGGGTACGTAACAGGTCATCTTCCACTGCGACATCCACTTGTTCCTTCACCTGCCACCTGTGATAGAGCTCCCGAAAACGGAGAATAAAAGCACATATTTCTTCTTCAGCGCCCTGCCTGCCCTCATAGAACTGAGCCCTCAGTGTAGCCAGAGATTGACTTACCACATATAGTGCTGTCAGGAAGTCCAATATCTTCACATCAATGTCCCTTTCATTATCAGGCAACAATAGGACTTCACGTTTGGCTTCGCCCCCCAAAGCACTCAATATAAAATCAGTCTTTTGTTCATTTGGAAGACCTTGTGCCCGTACAAACATTTCAATTTTAGCCCGCCATTCCTCAACCTTTTCTCCCCTCTTTCCTTCAAAAATGGGCAACCATGGCCCTCCCGTATACCAAGGAAACATGACATTGTTAACAATATTTGGTGGTACATGAGCCGGGGCAGCTGGGTTCTCATTACCATCGTTAGACATACTGAATGTGTGTGTAGGGGGATCCTGCCGAGACAACGCCAAAAGAGAAGTGTCACGGATTTAACTTCCACAGACACAAAATCAGGTTCTGAGATCCCCCAAATCACACAGGCAGTAGGCGAAGTAGGTATAGAAAAATAGAACAACTTTATTGTAATTTCAATGCATAAGTAAAATCATTGCATAAGTAAAATCATTGCACCAAACCCACCTGCAGTTACCCCCACCCCCCAGCTCTTCAACCAGTAACAAAAACAGGTAATATTCTGGCCACACTAAATGTTATTGCCCCATAACTCCCCCCTTTCTTCCCAGCTAGGGGTGCTAGTAGAGTAGCAAAAGAACAGGTACTACAAGCAGTTATCCCACACCATTCCACTACACACGCTCACTGAAGAGAGGACATTGCACAGCAAACACTTCCAAATGAATCACTGCACACGTTTGTCACTTCATAAACCACAGTACACCATACGCAGTGAACGCACCCTTGGGGCACTCCCTAGCCACTGTAGGGGGGGTATAGACAACGGTAGGAATTTAACCCAGAGTGGCACTAATTACCTGCCATACAATGTCACGGCGAGACGCAGGGATAGTGGTTGCTGCCTGCACAGCGGGATGAGGAAGTTCAATGTCCGCTCTCGGTCGGGGGCTGCGACCGAGAGAATCGAACAAATCAGCTACTGTCTTCAAACCTCCCTGGAACACCACCGGCGGGGTCCGAGCAACAGGGCGGCGGCACGGCTGTCCGTGGCGGCGCTGCGTCTCCAGGAGCGGGCGCCCCGAAATGCTCCTCCACGGCGTCCGGCGGCTGCCAGGGAAAAACAAGGGAGAATCAGCAGTGGTCTCTTCTGTTAGTGGGGTTTCACTCACACACACGGGGGACGCGGGCCTTTACACTTTCCTTCACTCAGGAAATTGTGAGCGTTGTATCGGGTCTCTCGGCCTTCCCCACGATCGCCCCTGCCTGGTCCAAATCTGTCTCCGTCCTGTCGCTCCGAACGGGCGAGATGGATCCCTCACCGTTGCTGGCCTTCCTCAGGCTCCCGACTCCTCGTCCGCTCCACTGGCTTGTCCGCAGAAAATCGATCTCCTGTGTTCTCCCTTGCCTCTCTTTTCTCCTCAGGAGACGCCGGCACACCTCCCTCTACGCCAATCAGCGCGCTCACCTGGAGGGCCCGCCCTGTGGCCGACCAATCAGCCACCAGTCTCAATCGTCAGACTCATTACCATCAGCTGTGGACGAAAAGCAACCCCCCCCCCCCCCCCCCCCCCCCCCCCCTCCACAGACTCAACAGTCCCCACATTTCCTCAATGTATGAGTAAAAAGTCCAAGTTGCATCAGTCCATGTACAAAGTTATTGTGGTTAATGCCAGTCCACCACACATCAGTCCATAAACAGTCACTTCCCTACAAAGCCTCAGTCTACTGGTGACATAAAGACCTCAGAGCTGGACTGATGTGGTCCACTTTTTGGTCTTAGTGAGGACTCGAGCAGCAGAGTTCTGAATGAGCTGCAGTTGTCTAACTGACTTTTTAGGTAGACCTGTAAAGATGCTGTTACAGTAGTCAAGCCTACTGAAGATGAATGCAAGGACTAGTTTTTCCAGGTCCTGCTGACACATCAGATCCTTTAACCTTAATATATTCTTAAGGTGATAGTAGGCTGACTTTGTTACTGCCTTAATGTGTTTTTCCAAATTTAGGTCTGAGTCGATCACTACACCCACATTTCTGGGCTGGTTGGTACTTTCTAGGTGTATAGATTGAAGTTCTGTAGTGACCTGTAATCGTTTCTCTGTGGCTCCAAAGACAATTACCTCAGTTTTGTTTTTGTTTAGCTGGAGAAAGTTGTGGCACATCCAGTCATTAATCTCCTCAATGCATTTACCAAGAGCCTGTACAGGGCCTCGGTCTCCGGTGACATTGTAATATATCTGCGTGTCATCTGCACAGCTACGGTAGTTTATTTTGTTGTTTTTTATTATCTGTGCCAGTGGGAGCATGTAGATGTTAAACAGAAGAGGTCCCAGGATGGAACCTTGGGGATTTCCACATGTGACTCTTATGTGATCAGAGTCATGTAAAGTTACCTGTTGACACAAAGTACTTCCTGTTCTCTAAGTATGTTTTGAATCAGTTTAGTACAGTTCTGGAAAGACCCGCCCACTATAGTGTTCAATTGTGGAGGAACACAGTATGGAGGTTGAATAAAATAAAGCAACTGTAGAACAAATTAATCTTGAAATAAAAGAATATCTAGACTTTAATGACAATGGGGAAGTAGATCCCTCTATACTGTGGGACTCACTGAAGGCAGTGGTACGTGGTAAAATGATTGTTCTAGCAACATCAATCAAAAAAGCAAAGATTTCAGGATATAATAAACTAATTTTGGATTTGTCACAGGCAGAAAAACAACACAAGAAAAACAGTGACCTGAAATTACTAACTCAAATTCGCCATCTGAGGGCCCAGATTGGGGATATACTAGAGCAAGAGTTTGAGAAAAAGTCACAATTTATGAAGCAGGCATACTATGAATCAGGACATCAAGGAGCCAAACTACTTGCCCGACGACTGAGAAAACAACAAGTAGAGAGTACCATCTATAAAATACGGGACCCTGAAACAAATCAATTGAAACACCACCCAGAAGAAATAGAAGCTATTTTCTAAAATTATTACCAACAACTATACACAGAATCCTCTGAAGCTACAGTAGAAGACATGAGCAACTGTCTAAATAATTTAGACTTACATAGCATTGGCAAAATACAGAATGAAGTTATTACAACAGAAATGACTCTAGAGGAAATTCAGAATGCAATTGGCAACTCCAAACCAAATAAGACCCCAGGCAGTGAGGGTTTTCCTTCAGACTGGTACACGATATTTAAAAAAGACCTGTCCCCCCTCCTATTGGAGACATTCGATTGGATTAAAGATGTAGGTAAACTTCCCCCATCATGGAAAGAGGCAATCATTATAGTAATCCCAAAAGAGGGGAAAGATAGGGAATATAGTAGTAACTATAGACCTATTTCAATTCTCAATTGTGATTATAAACTGTACACATCGATAATTGTGAAAAGACTTCTGCAAAATCTACCAGATTGAATTGACGAAGACCAGACAGGATTTATTAAAAGTGGTCAAACGCACGATAATATTAGAAGGACCTTACACCAGATGGATAAGAAACATTTATTTACTTATTTCTTTTGTTCTCTTCTACTCTTTACTTTGTTTGTTATTGTGTTGAATTATGTGCAATTGTATTACCGTAAAAACTTAATATAACCTAAGTGAAAAAAAAACAGGATGACATTATCAAAATGAAATACTGATTGCGTCCACATCCGTTTTTCCAGTTTCCATAGTTGAATACTGTACATAGACTTCCATCTCCTTCTGCAGTGGAGATTTACGTCCTACTGCAGAGATGAATAGTACAACCCCTGGTTAGAATAAATGATTAATGATTAAAAAAGAAAACACTGGACAGCGCCTGAGGTTTGAACCTTCGAACGGGTGAGCACAGCTAATTCTGAAAGAATTGTTGAACGAAGTAACCACTGAGCTAGACCAGTGCAACACTGAAGGGGGAAAATCTGCTTTATCAATATGGCAAACGATGTTGTGCACCTGTGGACTATATAATGTTGAGGAATTACAAGAACTACAATGTTTGTTTTTGTTCTGGAAAAGACATAGGACACAGAGGGCAGCTCTAAGGCGGAGTTTGTGGACAAACTGCTACTTACTGAGCTGAAAATTTCTGAGGACACAGACTTGCAGATCCAACGCATGCATAAAGCCCTGGCTCGGAAACCCAACCACAACTCGCCCCCGAGATCTATAATGTTCAATTGTGGAGGAACACCGTATGGAGGTTAAATGAAATAAAGCAACTGTAGAACAAATTAATCTTGAAATAAAAGAATATCTAGACTTTAATGACAATGGGGAAGTAGATCCCTCTATACTGTGGGACTCATTGAAGGCAGTGGTACGTGGTAAAATGATTGTTCTAGTAACATCAATCAAAAAAGCAAAGACTGCAGGATATAATAAACTAATATTGGATTTGTCACAGGCAGAACAACAACACAAGAAAAACAGTGACCAAAATTAATTACTAACTGATTTTGTCATCTCAGGGTCCAGATTATTAATGATGAAAAAAGAAAACACTGGACAGCGCCCGAGGTTTGTACCAGCGAACTGGTTAGAACAGCTAATTCAGAGTAGAATTGATGATCAAAGTAACCACTGAGCTATACCAGTGCAAGAATGGAAAGGGGAACTCTGTACTACAATGTTTGTTTTTGTTCTGGAAAAACATCATTTTGGAGAGCTGCTGTCGGGATTCTGCTTTGGTTCACTAGTAATTCACTAGTTGGTTAAAAAAAAGTCTTTGTGTGTGCACTCAAAAAAATAGTTTGCAGTCAGATTTTCTTTCTGAACAGCTACCTTAGGAACAGGGCAGATTGTTCATGTCAACCACTACCGGCCTATGTTCTTGACAGAGGGTTAAGGATAACCTTGAACTGAACACAAAATGCCATGTTGATCAAAAGATGACATTATCGACTTCCGGTTGGCTGCAGAGTGTGGTGGCGGGCTCAACTTTTGGCTCCCGTGAGTTGGTGTAAATGAAACCCTCGGGAACTTAATTCAGTGATACGTTTGGCGATGCGATTATGATCATGACCAGGGGAATAAGGGAAAGAGAAAAGGGACTCAGGATCATTTGGAGGAATTGAGGGTTTTCCTTCAGACTGGTACAAAATATTTAAAAACGACCTGTCCCCCCTCCTATTGAAGACATTCGATTGGATTAAAGATGTAGGTAAACTTCCCCCATCATGGAAAGAGGCAGTCATTGCAGTAATCCCAAAAGAGTGGAAAGATAGGGAATAAAATACATTTTTTAATCTATTTATTTATTTTTATTTTTATT
Organism: Odontesthes bonariensis; assembly: GCF_027942865.1. Classification (NCBI taxonomy): domain Eukaryota; kingdom Metazoa; phylum Chordata; class Actinopteri; order Atheriniformes; family Atherinopsidae; genus Odontesthes; species Odontesthes bonariensis. The sequence continues at coordinate 35,469,750 of NC_134514.1, forward strand.
TATTTACTTATTTATTTTGTTCTCTTCTACTCTTTAATTTGTTTGTTATTGTGTTCAATTATGTGTAATTGTATTACCTTAAAAACTTAATATAAACTAAGTGAAAAAAACCCAGATGACATTATCAAAAGCAAATACTGATTGCGTCCATCTCCATTTTTCCAGTTTCCATAGTTGAATACTGTACATAGACTTCCATCTCCTTCTGCAGTGGATATTTACATCCTCCTGCAGAGATGAATAGTACAACCCCTGGTTAAAAAAAATGATTAATGATGAAAAAGAAAACACTGGACAGCGCCCGAGGTTTGTACCCATGAACGGGTAAGGACAGTTAATTCTGATTAGAATTGCTGAACAAAGTAACCACTGAGCTATGCCAGCGCAGTGCTGATGGGGGAAATCTGGTTTATCAATATGGCAAACGGTGTTGTGCAGTTGTGGACTATAAAACACTAAGGAATTACAAGAACTACAATGTTTGTTTTTGTTCTGGAAAGACATCATTTTGGAGAGCTGCTGTCGGGATTCTGCTTTGGTTCATTAGTAATTCACTAGTTGGTTAAAAAAACGCACTCAAAAAAATAGTTTGCAGTCAGATTTTCTTTCTAAACAGCTACCTTGAGAACAGGGCAGATTGTTCATGTCAACGACTACCGGCCTATGTTCTTGACAGAGGGTTAAGGATAGCAAATGTCACCATAACCTTGAACTGAACACAAAATGCCATGTTGATCAAAAGATGACATTATCGACTTCCGGTTGGCTGCAGAGTGTGGTGGCGGGCTCAACTTTTGGCTCCCGTGAGTTGGTGTAAATGAAACCCTCGGGAACTTAATTCAGTGATACGTTTGGCGATGCGATTATGATCATGACCAGGGGAATAAGGGAAAGAGAAAAGGGACTCAGGATCATTTGGAGGAATTGAGGGTTTTCCTTCAGACTGGTACAAAATATTTAAAAACGACCTGTCCCCCCTCCTATTGGAGACATTCGATTGGATTAAAGATGTAGGTAAACTTTAACCTGACTCATGTCATCTGGCTGCGTTCACCAACTACACGCGGGGGCGTTCCCTTTCCTCACACAGCCATCTGAGGAGCCTGGGAGTCATTGGTGTTTCGTCTGATTAGAAAATAATCAGAGCCAATCATTAATCGCAGGGTGGGACTTTGGATGAATGCCTTTAATCCTGAGATTTTCTTTGCACATACGACAATAATCGTTCACTGATCGCTCCTCGCTCCGTTTCATACTATCTGCCGCCATTGTGTTTATTATGAAAGGCTAGCTGGTGTCATAGTGGTCCGGGTGTCGCTCTGAGCTACGTCACGGGTTGAGTCATTGGGAGTGGCTGAAGTGGCGTGTCAGTCAAGATGACGGACAGATTCTTCATCCAATCACATGCACGAGTTTTAGAAAAAATAGCCCCATTTGAAATCGTGTCGGTTGTGGGCTCGTCCCAGATGGTATGCGAATACCAGAGGGCGGGAGTCAGGTAAGGTAAACTTCCCCCATCATGGAAAGAGGCAATCATTGCAGTAATCCCAAAAGAGGGGAAAGATAGGGAATATAGTAGTAACTATAGACCTATTTCAATTCTCAATTGTGATTATAAACTGTACACATCGATAATTGCAAAAAGACTTCTGCAAAATCTACCAGATTGAATTGACGAAGACCAGACGGGATTTATTAAAAGTGGTCAAACGCACGATAATATTAGAAGGACCTTACACATGATAGATAAGAAACAACAGGAAATGAAAGCTGCAGTACTACTAAGCCTTGACGCAGAAAATACATTTTTTAATCTATTTATTTATTTTTATTTTTATTTATTTACTTATTTCTTTTGTTCTCTTCTACTCTTTACTTTGTTTGTTATTGTGTTGAATTATGTGCAATTGTATTACCGTAAAAACTTAATAAAACCTAAGTGAAAAAAAACCCAGATGACATTATCAAAATGAAATACTGATTGCGTCAATCTCCGTTTTTCCAGTTTCCATAGTTGAATACTGTACATATACTTTATCTCCTTCTGCAGTGGAGATTTACGTCCTCCTGCACAGATGAATAGTACAACCCCTGGTTAGAAAAAGTGATTAATGATTAAAAAAGAAAACACTGGACAGCGCCCAAGGTTTGAACCCACGAATGGGTCAGAACAGCTAATTCTGGAAGAATTGTTGAACGAAGTAACCACTGAGCTAGACCAGTGCAACACTAAAGGGGGAAAATCTGCTTTATCAATATGGCAAACGGTATTGTGCAGCTGTGGACTATATAATGCTGAGGAAGTACAAGAACTACAATGTTTGTTTTTGTTCTGGAAAAGACATAGGACACAGAGGGCAGCTCTGAGGCGGAGTTTGTGGACAAACTGCTCCATACTGAGCTGAAAATTTCTGAGGACACAGACTTGCAGATCCAACGCATGCATAAAGCCCTGGCTCAGAAACCCAACCACAACTCGCCCCCGAGATCTATAATGTTCAATTGTGGAGGAACACAGTATGGAGGTTAAATGAAATAACAAAGCAACTGTAGAACAAATTAATCTTGAAATAAAAGAATATCTAGACTTTAATGACAATGGGGAAGTAGATCCCTCTATACTGTGGGACACATTGAAGGCAGTGGTACGTGGTAAAATGATTGTTCTAGCAACATCAATCAAAAAAGCAAAAACTGCAGGATATAATAAACTAATATTGGATTTGTCACAGGTAGAACAACAACACAAGAAAAACAGTGACCTGAAATTACTAAGTCAAATTCGCCATCTGAGGGCCCAGATTGGGGATATACCAGAGCATGAGTTTGAGAAAAAGTCACGATTTATGAAGCAGGCATATTATGAATCAGGACCTAAAGCAGCCAAACTACTTGCCTGATGACTGAGAAAACAACAAGTAGAGAGTACTATCTATAAAATACGGGACCCTGAAACAAATCAATTGAAACACCACCCAGAAGAAATAGAAGCTATTTTCTAAAATTATTACCAACAACTATACACAGAATCCTCTGAAGCTACAGTAGAAGACATGAGCAACTGTCTAAATAATTTAGACTTACATGGCATTGGCAAAATACAGAATGAAGTTATTACAACAGAAATGGCTCTAGAGGAAATTCAGAATGCAAATGGCAACTCCAAACCAAATAAGACCCCAGGCAGTGAGGGTTTTCCTTCAGACTGGTACAAAATATTTAAAAAAGACCTGTCCCCCCTCCTATTGGAGACATTCGATTGGATGAAAGATGTAGGTAAACTTCCCCCATCATGGAAAGAGGCAATCATTGCAGTAATCCCAAAAGAGGGGAAAGATAGGGAATATAGTAGTAACTATAGACCTATTTAAATTCTCAATTGTGATAAATAAACTGTACACATCGATAATTGTGAAAAGACTTCTGCAAAATCTACCAGATTGAATTGACCAAGACCAGACAGGATTTATTAAAAGTCGTCAAACGCACGATAATATTAGAAGGACCTTACACATGATAGATAAGAAACAACAGGAAATGAAAGCTGCAGTACTACTAAGCCTTGACGCAGAAAAGACATTTTTCAAAATCTATTAATTTATTTTTATTTTTATCAATTTACTTATTTATTTTGTTCTCTTCAACTCTTTACTTTGTTTGTTATTGTGTTGAATTATGTGCAATTGTATTACCTTAAAAACTTAATAAAACCTAAGTGAAAAAAAACAGATGACATTATCAAAAGCAAATACTGATTACGTCCATCTCCGTTTTTCCAGTTTCCATAGTTGAATACTGTACATAGACTTCCATCTCCTTCTGCACTGGAGATTTACGTCCTCCTGCACAGATGAATAGTACAACCCCTGGTTAAAAAAAACTGATTAATGATGAAAAAACAAAACACTGGACAGCGCCTGAGGTTTGAACCCATGAACGGGTGAGCACAGCTAATTCTGAAAGAATTGTTGAACGAAGTAACCACTGAGCTAGACCAGTGCAACACTGAAGGGGGGAAATGTGCTTTATCAATATGGCAAACGGTGTTTTGCACCTGTGGACTATATAATGCTGAGGAAGTACAAGAACTACAATGTTTGTTTTTGTTCTGGAAAAGACATAGGACACAGAGGGCAGCTCTGAGGCGGAGTTTGTGGACAAACTGCTCCATACTGAGCTGAAACTTTCTGAGGACACAGACTTGCAGATCCAACGCATGCATAAAGCCCTGGCTCAGAAACCCAACCACAACTCGCCCCCGAGATCTATAGTGTTCAATTGTGGAGGAACACCGTATGGAGGTTGAATGAAATAACAAAGCAACTGTAGAACAAATAAGGTTGGCTGTCACAAATTTATCATACTGTCAATAAGATTGTGACAAATGTCATGCTTCTCCCTAGCCTGGGCGAAAGCCGACTGTTGACTCTGTCAAACAGTCTGGGAAAACCCAAGAGGAATCCGTTTCCATGGAGGGTGGGACCTTACCCAGCAACTTAAATTCATTGGAGTAACGGAGTTCCCTTAACCAATCATAATGTTTAGAAATGACGCTGGTTATGCGCCGAGGTTCATGCTTACTCTCACAAGGCTCTAGCTCGCGAATCACGCTTCCCACATCCGCTTTTATTATACCGGTACCATTTGATAAATCAAACTTTTCCCAAAGCCAGTTGGAAGGAGAGCTACGACATCCTTGCCACTAACAAAATTGACGAGGCATTCCTCTTGCTCTCGTTTTAATTGTGTAATGATCTCCAGAGTTGAGACAACTTCATGGATAGCTTCTAGCGTTCTTCCGTCGCCATGTTTATTTCCGCTGCGGTTGAACTACAATTATATGGACTACAATAGACTCCGCGCGTGAGTTCTGCGTCACCACTCAATTCAATTCAAATTCAATTCAATTCAAAAATACTTTATTTATCCCAGAGGGAAATTAAATGTTGATGTAGCTCAATTAAATCAAAGAGTTATTATAGATGCTGATGGCTGTGGGCAGGAAAGATTTCCTGTAGCGGTCCGTTTTGCATCCAAACTGAAGAAGCCTTTGACTGAAGAGACTCTGTTTTCTGATAACAGTCTCATGGAGAGGATGTTCAGGGTTGTCCATAATTCTCTTGATTTTATGCAAAATCCTTCTTTGCATTATTGTCTCCAGAGGTTCCACAGTCGTCCCCAGAACAGAACCAGCCTTCCTTATCAGGTTGTTGAGTCTTTTTAGGTCCCTGGTTCTGATGCTGCTGCCCCAACAGATGACGCAAGAGGAAATGACGCTCTCAACAACAGACTTGTAGAAGATCTGCAACATCTTGTTGCAAACCTTGAAGGACCTTAGCTTCCTCAAGAAGTACAGTCTGCTCTGTCCTTTCTTGTAGATTGCTTCACTGTTGTGTCTCCAGTCCAGTCTGTTGTCCACATGAACACCAAGGTATTTATATTCCTCAACCACCTCCACTTCTTCTCCCATGATGGAAACAGGGTTTGATCTGACCTTGTTTCTCCTGAAATCTACAATCATCTCCTTTGTTTTGTTAACATTCAAGATGAGATGATTGTTCCCACACCATGCCGCAAAGCGGTCCACCAGCTCTCTGTACTCAGCTTCTTGTCCATCTCTGATACACCCGACAACTGCAGAGTCATCTGAATATTTCTGTAGTTGACAGGAGTCTGACTTGTACTGGAAGTCTGAAGTGTACAGAGTAAAAAGGAATGGTGAGAGTACAGTCCCCTGTGGTGCTCCTGTGGTGCTGATCACCTGGTTAGACACACAATTCTTCAGTCTGACAAACTGTGGTCTGTTTGTCAGGTAGTCATTAATCCAGGTGATTGTTGAGGCCTCCACCTGAGTCTTCTGGAGTTTCAGACTAAGCAGATCAGGCTGGATTGTGTTAAATGCACTGGAGAAATCAAAGAACATGATCCTCACAGTGCTGCCTGCTTTATCCAGATGACAGTGGGTTTGTTGAAGCAGGTGTATGATAGCGTCTTCAACTCCAACTCCATGGCGATAAGCAAACTGCAGGGGGTCCTGATATGTGCTGGTTTGCTTACACAGGTGGGTCAACAGGAGTCTCTCCAGGACCTTCATGATGTGGGATGTCAGTGCAACAGGTCTGTAGTCATTGATATCTGAAGGGTGAGTTTTCTTTGGTACCGGAACCAGACAGGATGTCTTCCACAACAGTGGTACCTTCTCTTGGGTCAAGCTAAGGTTGAAAAGGTGTTGCAGAATCCCACAGAGCTGCTCTGCACAGGCCTTCAGGACTCGGGGGCTGACACCATCTGGACCTGCAGCCTTGTTCCGGTTCAGTCTTTCCAACTGCCTCTTCACCTGACTTCTAGAAACAGAAAAGTGTGAGGGTGGAGGCAAAGGGGACAGCAGCATCTCCTGATTGGGTTGATGACAAACTAGTGGAAGCAGAAGAATCCATGACTGAGGTGGAGGTGGAGATGTTACAGGAAAGCTGTGGGTCAGAGGAGGGTGGGATGTCTCTTTGGCTGGGAACAGGAGGGGAGGATGGTGAGCTTGTTCCTGAACTGAACCTGTTGAAGAATGTGTTCAGCTCATTTGCTCTGTCCAGACTTCCATCCATCCGATCCTCCCTCTGCTTGAGGCCTGTGATCTTCTTCATTCCTGACCACACATCTCTGATATTGTTCCTCTGCAGTTTACTCTCAAGCTTCTTTCTATACACCTCCTTGCTCTCTCTGATCTTGACTTTGAGCTGCTTCTGTATACTCCTCAGTAACTCCCTGTCTCGCTCCCTAAAGGCTCTTTTTTTCCTGTTCAATAGTTCCTTTAGCTCACTGGTGATCCAGGGTTTGTTATTAGGGAAGCATCTCACTGTTCTGGTGGGGATGGTGTTGTCCACACAGAAGTTTATATAGTCAGTCACACACTCAGTCATGGCATTAATGTCCTCTCCATGTGGCTTACAAAGAGAAATCCAATCGGTTGCATCAAAACAACCCTGTAAGGCTTCTTCAGCTTCCTCTGACCACTTTCTAACAGTCCTTTTTGTGACAGGTAGTCTCTGGACAAGGGGTTTATATGCTGAACAGAGAAAAACAAGGTTGTGATCTGATTTTCCCAGGGGAGGTCTTGATTTGGAAATGAATGAATCCTTGACATTTGTGTAAAACAAATCCAATGTCTTGTTTTCTCTGGTAGAGCAGCTGACAAACTGTTGAAAAGTTGGCAGTGTAGTAGAGAGTGAGGCATGATTAAAATCACCAGATATTGCCACAAAAGAGTTGGGGTGTTGTGTCTGTATCTTAGCAACAACGGAACTGATGACATCACATACAGTGTCGGCAACAGCTGAGGGTGGAATGTAAACAGCCACCAAAACAACACTGGTGAACTCTCTTGGCAAATAATATGGACGAAAACCTACTGCCAATAGTTCAACGTCAGGACTGCAGAGACGACTCTTCACAGTAACATGTCCTGGGTGACACCATCTGTTGTTGACAAGCACTGCCAATCCACCCCCTTTCCTTTTCCTGCTACTCTTTATATCTCGATCTGCTCGTACAGTCAGGAAGCCCGGCAGAGAGACGCTGGAGTCGGGGATATGATCCTGTAGCCAAGTCTCAGTAAAACACATAATGCTACATTCCCGATATTCTTTCTGAGTCCTTATCAAGGCTAAAAGTTCATCCAACTTGTTAGCTAACGATCTTACATTTCCCATGATGCAGGATGGCAGAGATTAGAGGTGCACCGAATATTCGGCAACCGAAAATATTCGGCCGAAAACACAAAAAAAACACATTCGGCTTTCGGCCGAAAGCCAAATGAGTGGCCGAATCGGAGGCCGAATAGTGGTGACGCAAAATTATCCACTTCCAGACGGCGGAGTCGACAGAACCAAAGTGATCTGTAAACTCTGCCAATATGCCGCCCATTGATTCAATGCGAGACTCCGGTTCTTTTCACAGATGTTTATTAACGCCACATCAACACCGTATAACTAAATGTTCAAGTAAACAAGTAAACAAAATAAAATACAACATTAGTTGTTGTAATCATTAAAGAAATAGCATTCTTAGCATTGTCGCTGGTACCAATAAATAATCAAAGTAATACTGGCCACTTTAGCTGCTTCTCAACCAGCGGCAGAGTCATTCCCCAGAGGCAATCTTCACGGTCAGAACTAGGATTCTTTAACTTCCAGTTCTCCTCTGCATCACATTCACACAGTTACAGCAAACACCACGAAGCATGGAGGAATAAAATAAAGAGAAACTAGCAGGTAACGTCACGCTACAGGTGCTCCTCGGTCTCTGTGTGAAGCTAACGGGGCTAACCGGCGTTACTTCCTGTTTTACTTGTTTCAACGTAAAAGCATGTATTTCAAAATAAATTTAAAAAAAAAAACTCCTGCATTTACAGCCAAGTTGAATTGTCTTCTCACCGCAGTAGTTCCAGTCTAAAATATCACTTAAAGGCAAAACACACAAACTACAAAAAATGCTGCCACTGTTCCTGAAGGAGCAGGCTACCTAGACTCTATGCCAAAAAGGACACTCAGATAATTTGTTATATTGCATGTTTTTACATTTTTGTGTTGGAACGCTTTTATAATATGTTGTATTTTTTGTTGTTGTATGAAATGAATGAAAAAAAAACCAGAATGAATTGAAAATGGGAATTAATGAAACTTATCTCTAGTTATTAGTTATAGTTATTAGTAATAACTTTTGAAGATTTCAAATAAACATTTATTTTCTTTGAAAAACATGTCTAAACATTTATTGTAAGGCGTAGATTTAAGCAATATTTAAAAATGGTGAAAAATCTAACTTTTGATAACTTAACTGAACTGTAATATTCGGTTTCGGTATTCGGCCAACTGATTCATTATTATTCGGTTTCGGTTTCGGCCACAAATTTTCATTTCGGTGCACCTCTAGCAGAGATGGTTTGAACTTCTTCTTTTTTTCTCTCCTCTTTGCCCCTGCTCCTCCTCCTTTTCAATTCCAGTGGGATTTCTGGCTTCAGTTGTCGAATTATTTCTGCTTTTCCAATGTTATTCAGCTGCTCCCTGTTGTAAACCACCTTGTTGCTATGGTGATGCATCATGACAAAAGAGTAAAATATACAAAAGTATTGGGAAAAATTAATCCAGCTGCACAGCATCCAAGGCAGGAAGGAACAGTTGTCCAAAAAATGCAATTTCTTCCAAGAAATAACAGGAATGAAATTTAGAAAAACAAAAGAAAAATCTCAATGTGAGGTACAGAGCTACTCCAACATGCTGCCACCCTCAGCAGCGCATTCTAGAAAAAAAAACTCGCAACTGTTTGCTGATTGGCAAAACACTGAGCGAACCAAGGTAGGGGGATTTGGCCAGACTATGTGCGGCGCCAAAATCTTTGGGTGGAAGTACGTAGGATGGCGTCGCCAGGCTAGCTTCTCCCTTGCATACTTGCCCAATCGTGTTATCCTTCTGGCGGAAGTTCTTTAATTCCGTTTCAAAAATACTTTCAATAACTGTAAAAGTTTCTCCTCATATTGCCATATTTGGGTGTCCTGAGGATAGATACAACTCCAAGATTGGATATCATTGCTTTCACTTCTTTATTGGAAAGGCGACATCTTCTTTTCTACTGGAAATCTACTACAGCTCCTTCCATTACTCAGTGGCTCTGGTACATCATGTCCTTCCTAAAGCTCGAAAAAATTAAATACTAACTTATAGCTGATTCCTCAAAATTTTATTGTAAGCAGCGGTCTCTTTTAACTCTCTTCAGATCTCTTCCATCTTTATCTCTCGATTGATGGATCCTTCTGTAGTTAGTTTGATTGCATTCTCAGTTAGTTCACTCATATGTATTTTTTTCTTTTACTTTTTCTTTTTCTTTTTATTATATGTACAAGTTTTAAAACATTTGTTAGCATTTTGCTCCCTTTGAAAGGAAAGAAACAAGAAAATAGTACGGTCCTTCTATTGCTCTTTCATGATAACACTGTGCATCAGTTTCAATCATGTTCATAATAATTATTTTTCCTGTCTTCACAACTGTAGCTCACATTGCTGTACTGAACTGTTTTTTCCTAATATGCCATATTTCTCAAAAAAAAAATATTAGTTTAAAAAAACATTCATCATTAATCAACTCCCTCTAGCTATTTCAATTTTTTAGTTTTTCCTCTAAGCACAGGCAGAGTAGGTAGTTATCTTCAGATCATGCATACTAATCAGTCCTACACCCAAGATTAGTTTGAGCTCTTTTGAATCTCTGTAATGCTGCCTGTGTATAATATATATATGGAGCTTATACCAGCCGCCATCGGGTGGAAGGCTGAGTACACCCTGAACAGGTCATTAGTCTGTTCCAGGCATGAGAATCTTGTTCCAGAAAAATGTGAAAAGACTTTATGTAGTCATTCTCTTTTTAAGCTTCATTAGGGAGGTCTTTCTCAGCCATTATGCAAAACACATGATAGTGACACAGCTATAATTCTTTGTAGAACTCATAATTAAATATAGCATTTTATATTACATATTAGGATATCTGAAAATAGTGTACTTGTACATAAAAAAACTCAATAAAAAATAAATGATAAAAAAACTATTTTTTTTTTCAATGTTAAATTCAGTATTTTTCCACTTCATCATATCAGGCTTCAGTTACAGAATGTGTGAGGTGCCAACATTTTTACAGCAGAATGTTTATGCTACTGGGCCTTAGTCTGTTTAAGAGCCATGATCACATCAGTACATTGATATTTTGATGTGTTTTCCTCTTTTGCTGTAGGTTTTCCATCAACTGACAGAAAATTAAGGGAATAACAAAGTAAATTGCGAGCTTGGCTATAACACAAAGTGTTGTGATCACGTAGCGGACTGAACTACATGTCAACTACAAGCTGAATAATGACAGTTTAAAATTAACTATCTTGTTTCTTGACCTATCAGGTTTCAATTTCTTTGTCAGATTTTTCAATTGAAGTCTATTGTTACTTTTCAGAAAGTGCTTGTTTATGCTTTGGCTTATAAAGTAAAATAGAAGAAAGTGAAAATCATGAAACATCCCTTAGTTATGCTGCTATAGGCCTAGACTGCTGGGGGACCTCTAATGATGCAGTGAGTATCTTTCCTCGTTCTGTTCTCTTTACTCATGTGCATATGACATTCTGTTTGTCTTTAACTTGTACTTCTTTTTCTCAGCAGGTGTGCCTGGCTTGATGTTTTGGTGTTTGTTGATCCCTCTTTCCTGTCCTCTCAACCCCCCAACTGGCAGAGGCAGATGGCCACCTTTCCTAGGTCTAGTTTTGCTGGAAGTTTCTTACTGATAAAAGAGAGTTTTGCTCTCCACTGTTGCCTCATTTACCATTATATGACTTGGACTAATTTAAATTTTAAGGAATTTGATTTTATTGGAATAGGATTACCATGAATTGAATTGTAATGGACTTGAGTGCCTTGAGTTGTTGTTGGGATTTGGCATTACATGCATGTACAAACCTACAAACACTGTGTTCTCTCTTCCCAGGGGTCAAATACCATTTTTGACATTTAGCCAACAGTAAAGTGGCTCCTCTGTTTTTTTGTCCGTAGCTAGTAAGCATTCAGTGATTTCTTTGTTAATATGTTAACTATTATGGTTTTACACAGTAATGTAGTAACGTTGTCTCATGGTAATGATAACTAAAGCCTATGGTACATGATTTTAGCCATGTCATGCAAAGAAAGCCAGCATCAGTTTATTTGAAATCCCTCTGTTTACATATTAAAAGTCATCAAACACTAAATAAAAAGGACAAATTTGGAAAATGTATCTGAATCTGTACGCAAAAACTCTGCAAGTATACTTATCATGATTTTTTTCTAATTAAGAACATATTCAATATCAGAACATTGATGCATTCAAACACTTGGATGTATGTGCACAGTTTTACACAGAGATATACCCTCCATCAGCGAACCCATTTTCTCACAGTGGAAGCTGCAGGACATCAACCAACAACAAACAGCGCTCCTTGAATGAACTGTGACATGGTGTCCCTCCACCCGTACAGCACTGCCTTCCACCCCCCCCCCCCCCCCCACACACACACACACACACACACACACACCTCTCTATCTTCTGTCTTCCGGGAACACTAATAGGCTCCATGCAGAGAAATGTGACCGATTGAATCATCCTCCCCCTAGAGCTTGAAGCTGCATATTGCAGTAGAGTAAAGTGCCACACACTCAGTCTGGCTCCCACACCAAGAAAACTTCTCTGGAGTGACACTTTTTCTACTTTTTGCTTGGCAGTCTTTCAGGATTTTAAACCCCATTCTTAAAGGAACTTGGCATTTCCATTTGCCTTAACAACTTTTCAGTTTAGAAGACCTCAAACCCAATCTTAGGTGAACCGATCAGTGGGCCTCCTTTTAGCCCTGACTGCAGCTTAAGGTGAGTACAAACTCTAGTGTGTTATGGCTTGCCAGGGGTAAGGCGCTGACACATGGGCAATTAATGATCTGATCCATCTTGTGAATTTGTTAGAGGTGAGGTTAGTTTAACAAAGTAATATAAAAAAAGATTTATTCGATGATATCAATTATGCAAACTTTATAGGTTCTAATCTTTACAATAACTGGCGTAAAGAAAGACCATCGTATTTTGTTTAGTCATTCAGTCTTTTTAATCAGATAACTATTTCTACAATTTGTAGTTAAACTGACTATGGTCAATCAACCAACAAGCTTGGTCTGAAGTGCATCTGAAGGTCAAAACAATATGTTCCTTTTTATCACTACAATTATATAAGTTAATATACATCTTGTGTTTTGTATTTCTGATTAAATTGCTGTATGATAAAGTCGGAATAGAACAAAAGAATATCTGCTGAATAAATGTTGCATAAACTTCTCTTCACACCTCCAAATTAGAGATGAACACACTTTTCTTTTTAGTTGTCCCCTTTATGTTTATGTAACCAGAGATTTCTTAATGATGCCTAAAAAAAGCCTTGTGAAATTGTCAGTTGTAAAAGATTATCACAGTAAAGATTACATTTTTCATTTGCCTTGGTGCCTCTTCAGAGCAGCTAAAGAAAGTATAATGGAAGTTCTCAACTCACATGATTTGATTGAATGTCTTAATTAACTTATTGACATTATACAAATTAATGTTATGGTTTCCAAACGTGTTGTGTTTGGTCACTTTGTCATAAATTACTTATATGCATATCTTTATCAATTGAATTGAAGAAAAATCCCTTTGGTAACTCAAACCCATGGAATGGAATGGAATTTAAGATTATATGTTATCTGTTGGTTTCTTTAGCAAGGCCATGCTTTATGACATGGGATTTTATTAATACCATTGAATTGAACTAGACTTGAATGGATTGAATTGGATTGAATTCTAATTGGATTTTGATGAGCTGGATTGAATTGGTCCCAATTGGCCTCGAATGAAGGCAAAGGTCTTTATTTGAATAAAACCTTGGAGAACCAGGCCTCTATTAGAATCAGGCCTTTTGCAAAGACAGGCACTTATTTCAAATTCTCAATGTTATTGGTGTGACTTGTCATATTTTTCTGCAATGTCTTATTTCAATGCCTCAGAACAAAATTTTTCCTTGAACTATTGTGTTGGATTGTGGAGCGAGATTAAACAGTCAGAAAGTTAAATTAACAAAATGCCCAACAGGCTATGGAACTATACGCTTGACAAGCTGTGACTACACACTTAACACTTCCTGCATCCTCTCAAATTAATGTCCATTCTGAGTCATACAATATGTGTACTATACACTATTCTTATTCAGTCACTGTAACATTAGAGTCTTTTTTTTTAATTTGGGCTTCTGAAGTCGCGAAGAATATGTGATCCTTTCCACGTCGTACAGCTCCAAAACTCCAAAACTAGCTCCAAAAACCCAGGTTATTATATGATGGATGTTCATTTTTGAACATACATTATACATTTGATGGCTGCTGTTAATGAAGTTTGTAACAAGTATATGTTATCTCTACCAACAAATCTTTATGGGAGTTCAACTAGTAAAACTATGTTAAAGATAGCATTGTTAATTCATTCATTTTAACTGATACAGAATTGAATTCCTGTTTTGATTTGAAAAGATACAGTATTTGAAATTAATTTCCATGCTTTATCTGTGAAGTGCCCTGAGATAACTGTTGTTGCATATTGGGGCTACATATATATATATACACACATGTTTATGTATAATGTATATATCTTGAATTTCATTGAATAGAAAAAGAACTCGCATTTATTCAAACTCGGTATGTAACTGGTCAATATCAAGACAACTATTTCAGATCAACAGTAGCAATTCTGTTGTTGGAATCAACAACACTGATTGTAAGTTCATTTAAAGCGGAGAGCTTAGCTTATCAACCAAGAAAGCAGAAGTCGCTGGAACAAAAGAGAGTACATCAAAAGGACCCCAGCCAAAAACCTTCTCTCAACTTCTGCTCCAAATTCTTGGTGAACACACACTAAAATCAGCTTGAAGCTGTCTAAAGATTCCAGATCTGGAAAGTAGTGAGTGAGGCTCAGAAACTGCAGAGCAAGCTGAAATATCAGGATTTTCCAATCCATATCTTCGAGGACTATTGCCTTGAAATGCTAGAGCAATGTTCTATGTAAGACATCATGAGGTTGCTTTTAAAACTTGAGGTTTTTACTTGCCCAAGCTGTTTATATTGACCAAATGAGAAAAGAGACAGTGACCTATATCTTTTAAGGAGGCCAAAGACTGGATCACAATGTCTCCATAGTTTTGGAATCTGACTATTTTTGTCAGCCATGAGAATGTTGGAATGAAGCCTGCGGTAAATGAGGTAACTACAGTTTTAATCTGTGTCATAGCTGGTTTACTGTAGATATGGACACCTTGGGTGCTGTGTATTGGCTGTGCGAGGTTTTGTTCAGTGATTTTTCATACTTGTTGATATTAAGACACTGAGCCATGTGTCTTAATTTCACCTCTGGGAGGTGGAAATACCTGGAGTCAAAATGGATAGAGCGATATAGGTGGATGAACAATGCCCAACTGTACAATGGACACTTCAGGTTCAGTTTAGACTAGACTGATATCAGGTATGGGGTTTTGAGCTGAGTGGAGGTGACCACATTGTTCCACATGTGACATACATTTGTTGGTTCATTTTATAATCCTTGTATATGGGTGCATGCAATTTCTCCAACCCCATCCCCATTCTTTCTGCCTCTCTCTGCAGTCATTTGCTTCTTTCCACTCCCCCTTTCTCCCTATACATGACAGCTCTACAGTCTACTCAACTATTTGAATTTGTTTAAGTATGACCAGTATAAGGAAGGCTTTAGAGGATATTTCTGAATGCAGCACGATCATGGTTCACCTACAACAGCTCAAAAAGGACAATTTTTAGTCAGGAAACCCATCTCTGCAATAGAGCAATTCATAGCTCGAAAAGAAGATAGATCATCCTAAATTTGATAACAGGACCAGAGCTCACAATCATGTATAATTCATAAATGACAGAACGGTGGTAGATCCTTTTGATCACTTTATTATAGGCAAAGATTTTATCAGTGTTAAATCAGTATTCAATCCGGGACCTGGTCCAGGTTTGGCTAAAAAACCTTTGTAGGTATACATTTCTCACAAGTAAATCATTATCGTTTTTCTCCAATGTGCACCATACTTACACCCAATGTTCCCTCTAAGCTGCGCACCTGCGCAATCGCGCACAATCTCAGCGAACAAGAAAATCTATGCAGAAATAGCACAAAATAAAATCACCATAAACGGATTAATTCATATCTAATACTAGACCTAATCTAATCTAATTAATTAGACCAATAATGTGTTTTTCTGTACCATTTTTCAATATAATGCACTGAGTGACAGGTGTTCAGCCAATGATACGATACGATTTACTTACGCTATGCAGCCAATCAGAGCATTGATAGTGCTTGCATCTATTCAATTCAATTAATTTTTATTTATATAGCGCCAAATACAACAAATGTCATCTCAAGGCACTTAGATAATACAGTCCAATTCAAGCAATGTTCCAATTAGAGGGAACATTGCTTGCACACACACAGATTTTTTTCAACAAGACAATAGAGCACTCCCCAAAATCAAATCTTGTCACTATTATCGAATTGTAATATCATGCTTTAACCTCTCTAGAGGTATCTGTGTATATAAACCTCAAAAAACTTAGAAACAATGTAGGTTGATCTCCATCCCCTTATCCCATTTCCCAAACTGCAACCTCTAGATTCCTCTACTCAAATCCTCTATTAGTCCTTCCCACCAGAGATGCAAGCAGAGGAGTCAAGGACAAATTTAAGGACAGAGAAGCTGAGGTGAGATGCATTTGACAAACTGAGACATCCCTGGTTCAGAGCATCATTTAAAGCGACATCAACTAAATATGATGCGCAACACTGCATCTTCTAACAACTGTTTAGCTGAAAATTAATACTTTAATTATTTCTGTCAGATGAGCATTGCATATAATTGTGAGTAAGTAGAAATTAACTTTTATTTGAGGCATCCTTCAAATTATTCTTGCTGTGATCAATTTGCAAGTCACAAGCATGAGGACAGAGGAGAAAAGAGACAGCTAGCAGAATTTAGAGAAATTCAATGAGCCTCATATTCCTAGCAGGGGATCACTATACCCAGATAGCAAAACTCTTTTGGCCCATACCTGACATGTTCATCCGGCCCACATACAGCATGGGCTGATGGCACTTGGGCGGTCCGCTCATGTTTGCCAAAAGTGGGCCACAACCAAGTCATCACAATGCCAGGTGTCAACCAAAAACATACCAAATAAACCAGCACTCAACTGGATGTGGGCCACTGTACAAAACTCTTTTGGCCATATCTGGCCCACACCTGACATGTTCATCCGGCCTACATACAGCATGGAATGATGGCACTTGGGCGGTCCGCTCATGTTTGCCAAAAGTGGGCCACAACCAAGCCATCACAATGCCAGATGTCAACCAAAAACAGACCAAATAAACCAGCACTCAACCGGATGTGGGCCACTGTGCATTTTAATTCTGTCCAGAACTGGTTTACACTCTATGACCTTGACTAACCTGCACACTTAGGGAGTCACAACCATGATAAAATGGTATGTCAAATATGAAAACATAGAATAATGGTCTTGATTTTGTGGCTACATGCCATTATGGTACCCCCAGATACTGTTTGAATGGTGGCATGCAGTGGTCCAGTCTTGTTGGGACTCATCTTGGGTTCTAAGATGAGGAAACCTAC
Source organism: Odontesthes bonariensis (assembly GCF_027942865.1). NCBI lineage: Eukaryota > Metazoa > Chordata > Actinopteri > Atheriniformes > Atherinopsidae > Odontesthes > Odontesthes bonariensis. Next base: position 35,487,024 of record NC_134514.1, read on the forward strand.
AAAAGCATTACTAAAAAGCATTACTGTGGTTACTGTTTTACAATCCCAAATCCTATCATTCTTTCAGTAAATGATTCTCTGGAAACAAAAAACATATTTGGACATTAGGGGCCTTTGTCACAAACTTGAAAAGAGCCAAAATATCCTTAAATACAGATTTGTTACAAAAAATAAAGGAAGATGATGAAAATGAAAATGCATCTGATCCAGATCCTAAACTCTACAAAGAGCGCTTAAACATAGAATAATGGTCTTGATTTTGTGGCTACGTGCCATTGTGGTACCCCCAGATACTGTTTGAATGGTGGCATGCAGTGATCCAGTCTTGTTGGGACTCATCTTGGGGTCTAAGATGAGGAAACCTACTGAAAAATTGAAGAAATGACCAAAGACGAGAAACATTTGGTATGATTTTTTATTTCTATAACTTAAAAAATAAAATGGCAATACAAAACAAAATCTAGGCCAAAGGAACAGAGTTGTTGACCTACAAAAATCCAAATCCGTCTTGTGGCCCTTTAGGAAATACACAAAAGAACAAATTTAGTTGACTCAATAAAGCATTACAGTGGTTACTGTTTTACAATCCCAAATCCTATCATTCTTTCAGTAAATGATTTTCTGGAAACAAAAAACAAAAGTTGGACATTAGGGGCCTTTGTCACAAACTTGAAAAGAGCCAAAATATCCTTAAATACAGACTTGTTACAAAAAATAAAGGAAGATGATGAAAAAGAAAATGCATCTGATCCAGATCCTAATCTCTACAAAGAGCGCTTAAGGCTACAGATCACTTTGATCTTACACCTACAAATAAGAAAAAAAATAAAAAAAATTGTGATAAAAGCTGGAAAAATCTTGGCCTGTCAGTCCACAGCTGGAGCAACCACAAGATTAATCACAAATATTACATCTAGCTCAGAAGAATTTATATTGACCTTGTGAGGATCAATTAAATATTTGCAAAATTTCTGAGAGGCTTCTTAATGTCTGCAAGATGTGAATGCAGAACTACATACTATATCATACTCATCACAGAGACCTGATGTACTCCAGAGGTACAGTGATTCGAGAGATGCTTGGGTACAAGATGAACAATACAATTAGCAGTAAGAGGCAGTATCCCACATGGATAAGTTGGGAAGCCAAGATCAAGACAACATGGAGAGGAGTTACAACCATCACATGAGCATAAAGGTGCAATGAATAACGAACTAACTAAGAAATGCAGCAAACTGTTCATTGGTGAGGCACCACAATGAGAATTAACAACACTAAAAAAAGCATACTGGAGAAACCTCACATAACACCGATGCTCTGTGGCCAGTGGATCTGAGAACTGACCACAGCAATATCCCAGAACTAGAACTGATGGCCATCACCTCAGTAGACAACCAAGAAAGAGTCCCAAGTATGTGGGATTGGAATGCACTAGGCCCTGAAGTGATACAGACCATTTCCGATTGAGTGCTGTACACATGGTTACTGGGATACTGGGAACTCTATAACATTAACACAATACTAAGAAATTTCATCAAGAACCCTAACGACAAGCCTAAAGGACAATTCAAAGCCACTAGTTATTATCAAGTGCAGTATCTACCTAAACCTCCTTAGCCAGATTATCCCAAAGAGTTTATATGGCGACTGATTCGGAAGCGGATCCTCCTCTGTATGGATCAAACAGGATGCCAGGACAGAATGTGACATTAACTCACTAATCCATCTCAACAGGTTATGCAATCAGCACATTGGAATTTCATTCTAACAAGAGAAATATAGTTGAATGGTATCAAGAAGAGGCGATATGATCACAACTAAATAGGGTTGAACTATTAGAGGGCAGATGGCAACCACGAAGAGGCTGTTAGGAAGTCAGCCACAGCTGAGTACCTACAAAGAGTAAGTCAGGTTCTGAAGCATCAGCTGACTGGTAGGAACAAAATCCGAGCCATCAATACATGTGCCCTGCCAGTTATCACTTTCCCTGCAAGCATAAAAAACGGGCCAAAAGAAGAGGTAGAAGCCACTAACACTAAAACAAGAAAACTCCTCAACAGGCATGGTGGGTTTCATCCAACCAAGGAAAGATGGTTTGAATACAGTAAACATTTGGCTTTTCACAACAAAAAATAATAACAAAGGTTGTCTCAGTTTGCAGCTATATTGGTCAAGTTTTGGGTGAAGTTGATGAAGTGATACTGCTTGTCCTTGAACACACCAAGTAGATCCCTCCTCACTCCACGACATATCACACACCAACCTCATGCACTAAATCATCTTCGAAAAAAACAAGAAACACAATGCCAGCAAAATCAATAAATTGTAAATATTGTTAATAAGTGTTCTTTTTTGTGGTTGAAATAAGTTTCATTTTATTTTTAATCTAGATTTTTAAAAATGCTTTCTGGCCAGATGTCTGACACTGTTTTCCACTGGTCAGTGTGTCAATGTCTGGTTTGAGTCTTGGGTTGTTGCAATCTGTAAAATAGCATGGAGGTTGTCATCTGGGATGCATGATCTGCGCTTGATCTTGTTTGAATTCATTATTGATAACATCTATTTGCACATATACATGCTCCACATACATGGCAAAGCTAAAGTGCTATGTTCTAAAGTCGGAGAGGCGCCATTCAAACTCATTAAATTAACTGGCTCATCTTGGTAGCTACCCAAGCACATGAATAATCACCAAGAACTAAGGTTAAGATACTCTGACAAACAGAAAAGTGGACAAGAGTGTTCTGTCCTCTGGGACTTCCACATGTGAAGTTTGCGCAGGAAAGCTGTAATCATGTCGGACAACTGCATGATGACTTGTTTGTTTTCCTTGCAGCCTCACTGAGTTGGGCGAGGTGGTCAGTTGTACATAACATAGCAAAATCCCACAGTCAATTTGGATCTAACAGTTCAGGCAAGGGCTTTACTTAACTGTGCATTAATAGGGCAATTTCTTCAATTTAAATTAAAATTAAAAAATTGGGTTGAGCACTGCACTCCTGCTCAGTCATCTTTACTTTGTTACGGTTTGATATGGTATAGAATGTCTCCAGACTCCGAGCTTACCTCCTGGAAAAACAGCTGGAATTGGCAGTGATTTAGGCCACACGCCTGAATGAAGTTAACTGATTACATGACCTCAGTCATTAACTCATCCAGTTTAAGAACCTTTCCAAACAGAGCTTCTTGGTGGATAATGCAATAATATATGATTAGAGGTGTGTAGCAATTATTCTTTCGCATTTTCTCCTTCATTGGTCCAACCAAGCCTGTTTTTTCTCCATACATTGCAGGTGCACCATCAGTAGTTAGCCCCACCAACTTTTGCCAAGGTAAGTTATTTTTATTTACGGACTTCTCTACTGCTTCGAAAATGTCCCACCTCGTTGTTGTCCCATGCATGGCACCAAAAGCTCCTCAGTAATAGAGAAGTCCACCTTCATGCCTTTTATAAAAATGAAAAGATGAACAGTATCAGTGTTGTCTGTGTTTTCATCAACAGCTAATGAAAAAGCCAAATAGTCTCTTTCGGCCAGCTGTGTTGTCAAATTTCCTGCTAGTTCCTTAACTCAATCTGGAATGGTGTTTCTTGACAAACTGACATTTTTAAAAGTCTGATTGAGGCAGACCTACTCACACACCTTTAGCATGCAGCACTTCAAAAATGCACCCTCTGAATAACATTTTGAAGCTCGGGGATGTTCTTCAGTCACAGTAAAGCTAGCTTCCAATGCTGCATCGTTTTTGACTGTGGCTTTTCTGAACATATTTTGATGCAATTGCAGTCAGCCTTTTAATTCTTAGACAATTTTTGAAAGTTAACATCCTTGTTTAAACTGTGTTCGATGTCAAAATGCCATCGTATATTGTATTCCTTCACAACCGACACTGCCTCATAATACAAAGTATATACATACCATTTTTCTCCTTGAAGCCCGATCATGTATTCACTTTCCCATCTTTTCATTTTCTCATTGCCTTCTTTCCGCATTGATTTTTCTCTTCTTGGACATCTTGCCAATATTTGTAGATACACTATATTGCCAAAAGTGTTCGCTCATCTGCCTTTACACGCATATGAACTTAAGTGACATCCCATTCTTAATCCATAGGGTTTAATATGTCGTGGGCCCACCCTATAACAGCTTCAACACTTCTGGGAAAGCTTTTCACAAAGTTTAGGAGTGTGTTTATGGGAATTTTTGACCCAGCTCTGTCATTTTACGTGGCCTACCACTTCGTTGCTGAATTGCTGTCGTTCCCAATTGCTTCCACTTTGTGACAATACCTCTGACAGTTGACTGTGGAATATTTAGTAGCGAGGAAATTTCATGACTGGACTTGTTGCAAAGGTGGCATCCTCTCATGGTACCACGCTGGAATTCACTGAGCTCCTGAGAGCAAAACATTCTTTCACAGATGTTTGTAGAAGCAGTCTGCATGCCCAGGTGCTTGAATTTATACACCTGTGGCCATGGGAGTGATTGGAACACCTGAATTTAATTATTTGGATGGGTGACTGAATATAATAGTGCATTTCTCAACCACCTGGTTAAAAACTGACGTCGAAACACGACACTAATGGTTTGCTGTAATTTTGCAGGTGAAAAATATTGAGATGCTTAATGGGAGATGTAGTTTATGACCAACGTACACTTTTCAGAATATAGTTTTGTTTTAACACAATCATATGTCTCACAGGCTAGTTTGACATATGTGATCTAGACTAATGAATTGGTGATGGCTAGTTAACCAGACTAGTGGTTAAAAGTTGGTGACAAACTACCGAAGACTGAATATTGGTACCATTGGGGATTTGTACAAAAAATTTAAACAGGAAAATGCATTTTGCCATATTTAAGAGGTTAATATGAGAACATTGTGATCAATGTCACACTTATCTGTTCAGTACAGAGCTGGACATGGTCCATTGTGCTTCGCTGAAAATAAATGCCTGTACCAATACTTCTGCAGCTAAATGCTGTTACTGCTGAAGATGATATAGACAATCATATGTTTTTAAGTATTGCTGCCAGTGACTATGTGAAGCTTTCTGAAATTTCACATCTCTTCTTATATCTAAAAATAAAAAATTGGTACCAGTTTTTAAAGTTTTGGAAGTTTATTTTCAACTTTGTATATTCCCACAAAATCTGTTTGTCCTGCTTCTTGTCTTAAAACTAAGCAACCATAAGGTAACCCAATCCTAACTCCACATGTGTATTTAATACAAAGTTTGATTCTGATTATTTATCTTTTCACATTCACCTTTATTCTCATGGCCTGTTTTTTGACGAACTGATAGAGAGACAGTTTACAGAGGATATGCAACATCTTGCTGAAACACTGAATGGCCTAAGCTTCCTTAAGAAGAGTCTGTTATCCAGGTGAACAGCCATTCTCTTTTGTCCTCCACCACCTCCAAAGCTAGTATTTGGTTTATACCTACTCCCTTTAAAATCCGCAATAATCTCCTTCGTGTAGTTCACATTCAAAGTTCCCAGACCATACCTCAAAGTGGTCAACAAGCTCTGACTCTTGTCCATCACTGATAAACACTCCAATTACAAAGTCATCTGAATATTTCTGGAGATGACATGACTCTGAGTTGTACTTGAAACCTGAAAATTAGAAACTGAAGAGAAACAGAGACAATACTACCTCTTATTATGCTGCAGTCCACCTTCTTAGATGTACAACCCTTAGATCTCACAAACTGTTTCACTACTGTGGTCTGTGGAAGAATACACCTCTATTTCCTGGAGCTTTTCTCATAAAAGTGCAGGCTGAATTTAATCAAAAGCACTTGAGAAAGCAAAGGCCATGATCCTTACAGTGCTGCCTGTTTTTGTCCAGATGAGATTGGATTCACTGAAGTGTGTATATGATAGCATCTCCACTTCAAACCCTAGGCAAGCAAACTGTAGTGGGTTTTGAAAGCTGTTCACCTATTTACATTTAATTTAATTCAGTTCAATTCAATTTTATTTATATCGTGCCAAATTACAACAAATGTCATCTCACGGCACATAATCAGACATAATCCAATTCAAGCCAGTTAGAATCCAATTCAAAAACAGTGGTCATCTGCCTCGACCGGCTGGGGTTTGAGAGGACAGGAAAGAGGGGACAACAAACACCATAACACCAGACCAGGGATAGAGAAACAAAAGTTAATGACAAAAAGTAATGCTTTATATACATAGAAAAAAAAGAGAACAGATTGTGGAAAGGTGTATCATGGGAGGTCCCCCAGCAATCTAGACCTATAGCAGCAAAACTATGGGATGTTTCATGGTCACCTGACCCATACCAAACTAAAAGATTTGTTAAAAAAGGAACATTTTAAGTCTAATCTTAAAGATGGCGAGGGTGTCTGCTTCCCAGACGTATACTGACAAAGTGGTTCCACAAGAGAGGGGCCTGATAACTGAAGGCTCTGCCTCCCATTCTACTTTTAGAAACTCTGGGAACCTCAAGTAGACCTGCAGTCTGAGAGCGCAGTGCTCTTTGAACAGAGAGCCAGTGAAGAGAAGCTAAAACTCAATCTCTCCTGCTAGTTCTCATCAGAAACCTGGCTGCAGCATTTTGGACCAACTGGAGGCTTTTCAGAGAATTTTTTGAGCAGTCCAGTAATACAATTACAGTAGTTTAATCTTGATGCAACAAATGCATTGACCATTTTTTTGCATCACTCTGAAACACATTGTTCGGAATTTTGTCAATATTATGAAGGTGAAAGAAGGCAGTTCTGGAAACACATGTGCCTCAAAGGATATATTCTGGTCAAAAATAACTCCAAGGTTCCTTACTGTAGTACTAGAAGTCAAGGAAATGCCATCTAGAGTAAGTACATAATGAGACAGTTTATCTCTGAAGTTCTCAGCTCCAAAGACAACAACTTTAGTTTTGTCTGAATTTAGAAGCAGAAAATTCTGAGTCATCCAGGTCTTTATGTCTTTAAGACATGCTTGTAGTCTAACCAACTGATTGGTTTCATCTGGTTTAATAAATAAATACAACTGAGTATCATCAGCATAGCAATGGAAGTTTATGCCATGCTGTCTAATAAGCTTGCCTAATGGAAGCATGTATAAAGTAGAAAGAATGGTCCAAGCACAAAACCCTGTGGAACTCCATAACTTACTCTGGTGTGCAAGGAAGATTCGTCGTTTACAAGAACAAACTGGAATCTATCAGATAAATATGATTTAAACCAGCCTGATGCAGCTCCGTTAATCCCAATAACATGTTAAAGACTTTTGAAATAGAATGTCGTAACTGATTGTATCAAATAAAGCACCGAGATCCAACAGGACAAGCATAGACACAAGTCTGATATCAGAGGCTCAGATGAGTTCATCGGTAACTTTCACTAGTGCTGTGTCTGTGCTATGATGCAAACATGGCTCAACAGAGCCCGAACTCTTCGTCAGCCTGGCTACAGTGCTGAAAAGAAACCTGTGATTATTCTTATTCTCTTCAATCATTTATGAATAGTAAGCAGTTCTAGCTTTACGAAGGGCTTTCCTATATGCTATGCGACAAATTGAGACACCTCTAAATTAGAGGAATGACATTTTCTTTCCAATTTCACACAATAAATAGAAGAGGTTTTTGTGATTTCCACTTTGCGTGGAAAAACTGAGATTCAGAGATTCAAAAGTGCTGAAACTTATCTTGGGCCTAGGACTGATTAGTAACCCTGATCTGAAGATGCCTGCCACTCCTCCTACTCTGCCTGTGGCTCGAGGAATGTGAAAATTAAATAGCTAGAGGGAGTTGATTCATTAATGCTGACATGATCCTCTTGCTGCAGCCAGGTTTCTGCATGACAAATTTATATCAATATGATGATCGCAAATAGTCATTCACTAACAGAGACTTAGAAAGGGGATATCTAATATTCAGCAAACCACATTTAATAGTTTGATGTTTTTGTTCAGTTAAAGTTTTTGTCGTCATTTCTTGAAGGCTCTCCTGATTTGTTCGTCTTCTGTTTATTGATATATTTAATTTGGGGGATCTAGGAGCAGACACAGTCATTATGGGTTTGGGGGGTTAGCAGCTGCACAGGAGTGTGTAAGACTGTAACTCTACGTCTTGGTCTCAACCCTGGGTTGTCATTTTTTTGAATGACTAATAAATTCTGCCATAATTCATAATTCTAGATACGAGAGCTGCTCCTTACTAAGTGGGATGGGTGCCGTCTGTCCTAATCAGACCAGTTTTCCCCAGAAAGATTTCTAATTATCTATTTAGCCCACATTTTTGGCTGGACACCATCTAGACAACCAGCGATTGAAGGAGGACATGCGACTAAACATGTCATCACTGGTCAGATTTGGCAGGGGTCCAGAGAAAACTACGGAGTCTGGCATTGTTTTGGCAAAATTACACACTGATGTAACATTAATTTTAGTGACCACCGATTGGCGTAACAAGGTGTCATTACCGTTGACGTGAATAACTATTTTGCTGTATTTATGCTTGTCCTATTATTATATATTTATGCTCATGTGTTACATGAACTTACTTACAGTTAATTGGCTTTGTCCAGACTTCAATCAATCAGATCTCCCTTATTCTCAAAGCCTATTTTAATCCCTGACCACAAATCCTTCATGTTTTTCTGAAGTTTGTTTTCCAACCTTTTTCTGTGCACATCCTTCCTCTATCTTTAATTTCAACTGTCTGTGCACACTACACTGTAACTCCCTTGTCCCTCCCTTGTCCTGTTCTTGTGATGATAGTCTCTATAAAGAAGCTGATACAGTTTGTCACACAGAATCATGGTAATGATATAATCTCTATAGCTTGCATTCCAGTCTGTGACTTAAAAGCATCCCCGTAGATTGTCTTTAGCTTCCACTACCTCAAAGTCTGTTTGTGTGGTCACAGGTTGCCACTGGACATAGTTGAAGGTGAGGAGAAACTTATGGTTTGATGGTATTTTTCCTAAATGGATGTAGGGCAGTGGGACTGTATGCATCTCTTACATATGTATAGAATAAATCCAATTTTCACTTTCTCTAGTGGAAAAGTTTACAAATTGTTGAAAAGTTGGAAGAGTAGAAGAGACGGAAATGTATTAGATATCTCCAGAAATCGCCATGAATGTGTTGGAATGTGGTGGTTGTAGCCTAACACTGATGAGCTGTCGACGTCACAGACAGTGTCAGCAGCAGCAGCTCCAGGTAAGATATGCAACTCCACCAGAATAACACAGGTGAACTTCCTTGGCAAATGATGTGGATGAAAACTCCCAGCTAACTGTTATATGTCTAAGATACAGACATTATCATGTCCGGGACTACACCATCTGTTTTTAACAATCACTACAATACCTCTATCTTTGTTTTTTATGCTTTTTCTGCCCATACAGTCTCTGGATAGGGAGACATAGGAGTCAGAGTACTGTGCAGCAATGTCCCAGTGAAACACAATATTGCATTTTTCATATTCTTGCTATCTTCGCATGAGCACTCCAAGCTAGTCCATTCTATTTGCTAGCAATCCCAGATTCTCCATGATGATCAAAGGAAGAGATTATTTAAATTTTCTCTACTTCTTTTTATTTCCGTCCTTTGCCTGGACTCCATGGCATTGCCTTTTCACCGACTTGGGGATTTGGGGACTTATTCTTGGCATTAGTTGGAAATCAACTGCAATATGTGATGTATGAGGTTAAAACCCGTTAAGCAGGGTAGCATCAGAACCAGCAGATGAAAATCTCTCAAAAATGTTTTGTGGAAGAAGATTAGTGGAAAACCTCAGTACATATACAGAATACTCATAACAAGACTGGAACTGCTGCAACCTGCTGCCACTATAGTGTGTTGCATTCTAGAAAATTATTGCTCCAAGGAATAGTGCAAACACTGACTAAACAGAAGTGACTAAATATTTCAAATGAGTTTTCTTGTCATTAAAGCCCTAATTCACTTTATTTTCATTTTAATTTAAAAAGCATGTCAAATTCTAAAGAGGCTTTAAAAAGACAAGGTGCTTACATTTATTAATTTCATTGTTTGTATATATGTATGTATATATATGTATATATGTTTTGTATATATATATATGTATGTGTGTGTGTATATATTTTGTAACTGCTGAACAAGAAGAGTTCAGAGCCATGATCCATGTGGGACAAGCTCCCTGCAGATTAAAGACACATTCCTACTCTGCATGTCGCTATGTTGCTCATACCGATTCCCAACTGAGAGCTGCTCTAATCTCCTGGCAACAATATTGACATAGAAATAGAAACGCTGTCTGCCTATTAGGACTGCTAGTGCATACACCTGCTACAGAGTTTCTCCACAAACATACAGTCATGTAAAAATTAAGTACACTCTCTTTCAAGTGTAAGGTTTCACATATCAGGGCACAGAAAATCATCTGGTCCTTACCAAGTCTTAATAGTAAGTAATTACAACCTGAGATAAACTGCAACATATGACATATTACACTGTGTAATTATCTATTTCACAAAAACTAATTCAAAATGTAGGAGCAATAAACGCAAAAATAAGTACGCCTTGTGATTTATTTGCTCGTACAACCACTAATAGCATCAATAACTTGAAGTAATGGGTGTATGATGTTAACAATCTCTCACATCGTTGTGGAGACATTTCAGCCCACTCTTACATAGCTGCTTAAGTTACCTGAGGTTTGCAGGCAACATCCTATTAAAGCATTTCAGTTGGGTTGAGTCTTGACTTTGAACCATTGCAACATCTTGATTATTTTCTTTTTCAGCCTTTCTGTGTAGACATGCTGGTGTAATTAGGGACATTTTCCTGTTAGATAAGCCAGCTTCAGATAAGCTTTCGCTGTCAGACAGATGGTCTCATTTTAAACTCATTTTAAAAATGATGGTATACAGAGGAAGTATTGCTTGACTTAATAACTGCCTGATGCCCAGATCCTGTGGCTATAAAACAAGTTCAAATCACTGTAACTCCAAAATGTTTGGAAATTTATAACCTAACTTTAGAACCTCTCAAAGAGTGATGGGCAGCAACAGTTGCTTTTCTAAGACATTTCTCTGATTTGCATTGTGATAACACACCTGAATGTTGCAGGCAAGCCAACTCCCAAAACTACCACTTTTATAGAAGTGGTCACATTTACTGATGAATTCAAGTTAATTTTATTCCAGGCACCTGAATGCTCTTTTTACCCTCGTAATTCCTAAGGAATCAGTAAGGATGTACTTTGTTTTACACACACTGCTTCTTCTGCAAATTGGTTTTGTTATTGTTATGTAAATAATGACAAGGCAAGGTGCATTATTTCATATGTTGTTGTTGTTCTGAGGTTCTATTTGTAAGACTGGAAAGAACCATATATACATGTATGTATATAAGTATATATACTTTATATATACATATATACAATTATAATCAATTACTGTCTATCAAATAGTTAATAACAATCCATAACAAGACATTTCAGTCCAAACAAAAAATCTGACCTGAGAACTACAAAACAGTCTACTACTCCTGGGTTGCACTTTTGACTTATTTGCTCCAAGGAGATAAAGTCTTCCCTTGCAGAGTAAGGGTAATCATAGCAAGGGTGAAAGTTTGTGCCACTAATATCTTCTGTTATTCTAAATTTCATTTCAGAGTAATTTTCATCCTCACTTACCCTGCTTGACATCTATCTGGAACCATGACAACCAAATCCAATAGCAGTGTTCTGGGTGGCAAGGCTCCGTCCTCTCTTCTCTTGTCCTCTCCACCTCGTCAACGTCTCGTCACAAAAGATGGACACTGTACAGTTCGTCCCCCTCCCTGCCCCTCAGGCTCATGGCACAGGGCCTGGAGTAGAACCTGGCTGCTGGCCCTGCTGGACTTGTGGGGACTTTTGCTGAGTCTGCGCTGGAGATGGGTTCTCTTGGCCTTCTGTGCTTCCTTCCTTGCCCATTGGCTGTTGTTTGCCTGCCTGTGGTACTTGCTGGCCCATCTAAATGGAGACCTCGCTGTGCAAGATCATGATGCACCACCACAAGGTCATGTGGTTTGCGTGAAACACATCACAAGCTTCACGGCTGCATTTTCCTTCTCTCTGGAGACACAGTTGACCATTGGTTATGGCACCATGTTCCCAAGTGGGGACTGTCCCAGTGCCATAGCACTGCTAGCTGTGCAGATGCTGTTGGGGCTTATGCTGGAAGCATTCATCACAGGTACAACTTTCTAAAACCTCAGTAACTCTAAAGACAGTCTCCATGCTAAATTTAATTGATATGCATTGGTGGTCATACTAGACGCAAAACAAAAGCTCATTTTGTCACACAGAAAACATGTTACATTTATAGAGTGCTGAATTGTGGATTGTTTATAGCTTCAATCTTGTTGCATTAATGGTGGTAACAAAGGTCTATGAAGAATGTAGAAACTATAAAACAGTAATGCTTAAATTAATAGCTGTTGTTTTTTTAAGTGGGGTTGTGTGATGTACCTATTAGTAGTTCGTACCTAGCCTGCAGTCGGCAGCAGTCAGAGCAGAGTTTAGAGTAGCTGGGAGGAATTCTCATGGGGCGCCAAGCAAACAGTTTGGACAAAAGAATCATCAAATCAAATTTATTTATATAGCACATTTCATGTACAAACAATTCAAAGTGCTTTACATAAAATAAAAGCATTGCAGCAGGGAGTGGAAGAAGCATTAAAATACATAAAAGAATATAAAGAGAAAGAAATAAAATAATTTTAATTTTTTTAAAAACAAGCAACAGTCCAGATAAGTTAAAAGATATTGTGCAGATTTCATGCATAGACACATGAGAACAGAAATGTTTTTAACCTGGATTTAAAAATGTCTCCATTTGGTGAAAGTTTAATCTCCACTGGCAGTTTGTTCCACTTGCTTGCAGCATAACATCTAAATGCTGCTTCTCCATGTTTAGTCTGGACTCTGGACTGGACCAGCTGACCTGAGTCCTTGGATCTAAGAGCACTGCTGGGTTTATATTCTCTGAACATATCACAGATGTATTTTGGGCCTAAACCGTTCTGGGATTTGTAAACCATCAGCAGACTTTAAAATCTATTCTGTGACTAACTGGAAGCCAGAGTAAAGATTTTAAAACTGCTGTGTTACATTTGCTGTTTCCATGTAAATTGGAATACTGAATAAATTGCAAAGAGAAGAATGCATTGACTGGTTGCACAGATGGTAGTTACATAAAAGGTTAAGTAAACAATGTGAACTCACAAAATGTAAAGATTCACCACTCTTATTTTCCAAATTAAAGACATTAGTTCACATTTCTTTCTTATAATCTTATTACTTGCTCACTAAAGAAAAAGTCTGAGAGCCATTCCATGGTGATTTCTCCGACTCTTTTTCTTTAACTTTGATGTTGATGTGCTCACTTCACATGTGAACCATAGATTGTAAAAACGATGGACGACGCAATACCACTTCCTAACACTGTGCAGTTTTGGCAATCTGACCTAATGGACACAGTCATGAGTTTTGGAGCCAGAGTTTGGGCAGTAGGGATTAGGGGTTGGACACCCCCCCGAACAGCAGTTGACAGCTTGTTAAAATGCAGTAAATACAACCATGTAATTCTTCTTAAAACAACCACATAACTGAGTATGCCACATTGCTGAACATTTACGAATAAATCAGTGGTGTAGTCTACCTTTTTGAGGTGGGTATACTGTATAGCGGCCCAGCTGCGGAGCGCCTGCAGCCGGCGTCCCGCCGAGAGATCACGGCGCCGGTCCTCCCGTGGCGGCCGCTTCCAGCGGTGTTTCGGGCTCGCCGGGACCCAGTTTGGTGGCCTGCTCGGGAGGATCGGTACCGTGATCTCTCGGCGGGACGCCGGCTGCAGGGGCTCCGCAGCTGGGCCGCGGCTCCGTTTCAGCTGCGGGGCGCCTGTGGTTGGTGTCCTGCCGAGAGATCGCGGCGCCGGTCCTCCCAAGCGGGTCGTCGGGCTGGGTCCTGGTGGGCCTGGGGTGCCGCTGGAGGCGGCCGTCATCCAGACGGAACTCCTGCAGAAGGCGGTGATTTAATTTTTTTATTTTATTTTGTCAGGGACCATGTGCAAAGTACATTAATTACAAAGTAAAGAGATGACCTGCACCAGATTGTAGCTTAGAAGCTAATTTCCATCTGCAGTCCCATCTGCATGTCACAGACAGCGCCTGTCCATCTGTCTCCACGTCACTGTCGTCCAGAATCTCAACGCTGATAGGCTGTCTGGCGCGAATATTTCGCCAAAGTTGGATTTTTTGAACTCGCGCGAATCGCATATTTTCACTCGCGCGGCGGCCACCGCATCACCGCACCGCCTCACCGCTCCTCACCGCGCCTCACCGCGCCGCCCCACCGCGTCTCATCGCGCCGCCGGCTCGAATCCGCGTCTAATCGCGTCTTTGCATTGACTTTGTATGTAATCGCGTCGCCCGACCGCGTCTGGTGTGAACGCACCGTTAGGCTAACAAAGACACAATGTCAGCATTTGGATATATGGATCTCGGCATTTTATCAAAACATGAATGCCAACATTCACAGTTCGGCATTCAACATGTTAAGCAGCTGGTCATGAACTGTGTTAAATTTTCATTTTAACACCCCCTTTTTTTAAAAAAAATCCCGGGGGAAAACCCCCCTGACCCCCGTTAAAAATTATTTTCATGTCTGGGCTACAGCCCCGAATGTTTGCTCAAGCTACAGACGCCCCTGCTGAGAGTCACCCGTGTTCTGCGATTGTACTTCTTGTAATAACTTAATAAAGAGCCGTTCGGCAACCGCCGGTCTCAGAGCCTCCGTGAAGTCATTATAATATGTTCACGAAAGTTAGACAACGTGTTAATAAATCACTACCATACCTGTCAACGGCCATGGAAAAGTGTGCCCTGGAAATGCAAACTCTCGGGTTGAGATGATGAGATGATAATTCCATAATCCGATCAGAATGGTGAGAACATGGAGAACATATTGTATCAGCCCATTCCAGATGTACAATGACTTTTCGTAGAAGCCTCGACTTTACAAAGTCCTTTCCTTAGCCACTAAGCACCTACGTACGCACCCCATGATAGATTTTTGTTTTGGCTGACAGCGAGACATAAAAAACGCGTCTGATTGGTTGGAGATTGACTGACTGCCGCAATTTCCGAATGAATGCAATTCTGAAGTGTTGTCGTTGTATTGTTAAATTATAACAAGGCTTCCATGATAAGTGGTAGTTGATGAAACGTGGCTGTGCTATTCTAAATATTGAAAAACGAATTTTAGGTGGGTATACTGAGCATTTTAGGTGGGTATACGGAAATCCCCCCAAAAAAGAGGTGGGTATACGCCGTATACCTGCGTTCAACGTAGACTACACCACTGGATAAATCATCTCTCTTTTGCTCAGTCTGTGCTTTAGCTAGGGCTAGGCTATCTGATGCAAGGGGAGTAGCTTCCAGTTAGCAATATAGCACCTTTTAGCAAATCATTTAGATGATCAGTCTTTGCTATTCTTGTCACATCAATTATATAACAATAATATCACAGTATGGAAATTAAATATCTCCTTTTGACATTTCAGCATAAGATTCCCCATTTGAGAATGATATAAACTGAAGTTTTAATGATGGGTTACGTCCACAGTACACTTGTAGCAGACACTAAAGTGAAATATATAAGCCCTTTATTCACTATGATAAAGATAACATGCCAGCAAAATTTTCATGAAAATACATTTTATGTTTTATGTAACAGAACCAAAACTCTCTATTTAGGATTCCAGTAAGTGTAAAAATAAAGTAAGAGGACAGGTAGGGTTTTTATTTTTTTTAAATGTTTTTATTCTCATGGCATTCATGATCATTTTCTTCTGAAAAGCATCTAGAGGTGTCACAATACATTACAACAATAGTTAGTTTTTTTTCCCTAAAGCATTGGGGACAGTGAGAGGACCAGTTCTACAGCTGTGTGGACTCCTCAATGTTGTCACTGGGTGGCTCCGAGCTCACAGTTTGATTGCTTCTGTAATCACATGTCAAAAATTTATAATAAAAAACATCTATAGTTAACTGAGTTTTACATACCGTAAACTTATTATAAGGTCTGCTCTGCAGCTCCATGGCCTGGAAATCACATTGCTTTAAGAACAAAGAAGTACAGAAAAAGTGCAGAGAGTTTTTGGTACTGTGGGGACTACACAGTGGTGTGGTGGTTAGCACCGTCGCCTCACAGCAAGGGGGTTCCAGGTTCGAATTCTGGTCGGTTGTTTTCCCTGTGTATACATGGGCTCTCTCTGGGTACTCTGGCTTCCTCCTACGGTCCAAAAACATGCATCATAGGTTAATTGGTGCCTCGAAGTTGTCTCTCGGAGTGAGTGTGAGTGTGCATGGTTGTGTGTCTCATTTGTCTCTGTGTGGCCTGTGATGGACTGTTGATGATCGACCAGTCCCTGCTCTTTGCCGAATGACAGCTGGGATATTGGATATCACCCTAACACTAAAATATTTTATAAAAACTAAATCTTTAACGAAGTATAAATGCTACACATTTGATCTCAGTATTTAAGTTGAGGATGTTGGTTCAGAAAAACTCAAGAGGTACGTTTAAAGTCCAGTAGTTAAAAAGTGTCCAAAATTACATTTACTTCTAACTGCACCTGAAAAACATTTCCTTTAAAATATCTATACTAAAATAATACTCTGTATTAGAACCTGCAAAAGTCTGGATTGTCATTACAGATCATTTATTTCGTCTCAAATTCAGCCCTCCGTTGATAGTGATAGAAAAATCACTGTTTTGTTTCTTCAGTTTCACACAGTGAACAGTCATTTTATCATGGATCAGGCGGCATAGTTCAGTTTAACAGCTAAAGTCACATTCACTATCTGAAAAAAAACACGATCAGAGAACTGACCTGTGCCGTGTTAGTGGCAGCACAATTTACTGCAGGCAGGATTTTCAGTTCTCTCAGCATTTTATTCATTTTAGCATTTTATTCAAATTCACTTTGATTTGGTCAGTGACTTAACATCTTTCCCTGTTATCGTGTGTTAGTATCAAAGTTATATGTACTTCTTGTCTAGTTAAATGTTATTAAATGTTCATGTCCCCAATGTTTTTCATTAGGGATCTTTATATCTTTCAAATCTCTCTTTATACTACCTGCTCTTCATATGAAAGAAGGTGGTCTCTGTATTTTGCGGGGAAGAAGTATCAAATGATGCTTAAAATGCCCATTTTTATGTGAGTACACACAATATCTGAAGAGGAGAGCCTGAGTTAACAATGAAAGATCATCATTGTTGTAGTGCCTGTTATCTCTGAATGGAGGCTTAAGTTATGTACAGCCAACTAACACAAACATTGCTTAACTTGCTTTGTAATGCACCCATCAGGTATCTTATGATTAAAGTCAGAGTTTTGGTGTCACAAAGGTAAGCTCGCTAGATCACCATAGTATTTTAGGTTGAATGACGACGATGACGTCATCCCAGTAGAAAGCCCCCGATAAGCCCCCCATAGCCCCCAATAACAACAACAAGCCAGCTCTGAGCTAAAAGTACGCGTTCACTCATTCATTCGTCTTAAAGTATTGGTTAAATAAAGACAGATAATGCCTTATTTAGAGGCTGTATTGGCTCTGCCCCGTTATATGGATATATGCGGATCTCGAGTGATCTAAATAGCGTCCTTTGGACGCTGACTTTCACCAAACTGTTATAGGAGAGTAGATGAACATATTTTATGCCAGAAATAAAGTCCAGATTTTAAAAAAACAACTTCCCCTTTATATATCAAGTTCATGTGCAACTGTTATGACATAAACAGCAAGCATATATAATTTTATTACTTTGCACAGCTAACTATTTTTGTCTGCAGGTCTATCTATCTGAAGTCATAATTTTGGCTTTTTGTCAAACAGATTTTTGTTCACACCTGTCCATTCAAACAACCTGCTCTTCTAATGAATGAACTGTTCAGCAGTCAGTGAGTTTTTGGTAGAAGAAGCACTAAACTAAGTGTAAAACACTTCTTTTTAAGGAACATACACAAAGTATAGACTGAAAAGTCTAGTTTAAGAAAGAAAGATAAGAACCACCATCGTAGTACATGTTATCTGTGATTTCACTGTTAGGCTTTGTTGAGCCACCTAACAAATACGAAACCTAGCTGTGTTAAACTTGTTATGTAGTAGCATTACTTCCCTTCTTGCTTGTCAACTCAAAATTACCATCAAAAACAGCACCGTGTGGTATTA